>NW_026870890.1:0-1200000 GCF_033118175.1 Dama dama | reverse complement strand
GCGAGGGACACCTCGGGATTCTCCTCGAGTCTTGGCATGGCAATTGGGACGCGTCTGCACGTGAGGTGGGAGACCCAAGGTCCCTTTCCACGTGCCACAGGGATCCTGGGACTCCTGTCCATTGTCAAGAGGAGTCAGGCATCGTCTGCTTTGGAAGCATTGATCTCCGCGGACCTCTAGAGTTTTCAAAGGATGTGAGGCCTCCGGGCGCGATGAGGCGGAGAAATAGATCTTTCTCTGTTGTCTCCACAGGGGATTCAGACATCCCTTCGTCTTGGGAGATGCAAGACGAGCCTGCATTCAATTCACTGCAGGGATATCTGGCCTTACTTCGAGTCAGAGCATCTCGGTGTCCATTCCACTTGAGGCCACAAACTCAGGGTCCCTCTCACATACCTGTAGCTGAGAGAAGCCTCCTCTTGAGGGGCTTGTGGAAAGTTCGTATTCCTCTTGAGTTGAAGCCAGGGACTAATCTCTCATCTCCAGTTGATTTGGGTTCCACGGAGCCCTTTCTTGTTGCTCCAGTGACCTCAGGATCCCTCTAGACTTGAGACAGTGATCTTGGGTTTTCTCTGGAGTGCCATCAAGGAAATCAAGGCTCTTTTCACGTTTCATGTGGAACACGGAATTGCTCTGCACGCACTGCAGGGGAATCGGGCCTCATCTCGCGGCGAGGGGGAAGTCTCATGGTTTTTCTCGAGTTGCGGCCGGAACCTAGGGTATATTCTCGAGTTACGACGGGGAGGGCCCTTCCAGACACGTGTTTGTTCAGCGACGTCAGGACTCCTGCCTAGGTGCGAGGGACACCTCGGGATTCTCCTCGAGTCTTGGCATGGCAATTGGGACGCGTATCCACGTCAGGCGGGAGACCCAGGGTCCCTTTCCACGTGCCACAGGGATCCTGCGACTCCTGTCCATTTTCAAGAGGAGTCAGGCATCGTCTCCTTTGGAAGCATTGATCTCCGCAGACCTCTCGAGTTTTCAAAGGATGTGAGGCCTCCGGTCGCGATGAGGCGGAGAACTAGGTCTTTCTCTGTGGTCTCCACAGGGGATTCAGACATCCCATCGTCTTGGGAAATGCAAGACGAGCCTGCATTCAATTCACTGCAGGGATATCTGGTCTTACTTCGAGTCAGAGCATCTCGGTGTCCATTCCACTTGAGGCCACAAACTCAGGGTCCCTCTCACATACCATTAGCTGAGAGTAGCCTCCTCTTGAGGTGCTTGTGGAAAGTTGGTATTCCTCTTGAGTCGAAGCCAGGGACTAAGCTCTCATCTCGAGTTGATTTGGGGTCCACGGAGCCCTTTCGTGTTGCTCCAGTGACCTCAGGATCTCTCTAGACTTGAGACAGTGATCTTGGGCTTTCTCTGGAGTGCCATCAAGGAAATCAAGGCTCCTTTCCCGTTTGATGTGGAACACGGAATTGCTCTGCATGCAGTGCAGGGGAATCGGGCCTCAACTAGCGGCGAGGGGGAAATCTCATGGTTTTTCTCGAGTTGCGGCCGGAACCTGGGGTATATTCTCGAGTTACCACGGGGAGGCCCCTTCCAGACACGTGTTTGTTCAGCGACGTCAGGACTCCTGCCTAGGTGCGAGGGACACTTCGGTATTCTCCTCGAGTCTTGGCATGGCAATTGGGACGCGTCTCCACGTGAGGCGGGAGACCCAGGGTCCCTTTCCACGTGCCACAGGGATCCTGGGACTCCTATCCATTTTCAAGAGGAGTCAGGCATCGTCTCCTTTGGAAGCATTGGTCTCCGCGGACCTCTCGAGTTTTCAAAGGATGTGAGGCTTCCGCTCGCGATGAGGCAGAGAATTAGGTCTTTCTCTGTGGTCTCCACAGGGGTTCAGACATCCCTTCATCTTGGGAGATGCAAGACGAGCCTTCATTCAATTCAACTGCAGGGATATCCGGCCTTACTTCGAGTCAGAGCATCTCGGTGTCCATTCCATTTGAGGCCACAAACTCAGGGGCCCTCTCACATACATGTAGCTGAGAGAAGCCTCCTCTTGAGGTGCTTGTGGAAAGTTGGTATTCCTCTTGAGTCAAAGCCAGGGACTAAGCTCTCATCTCGAGTTGATTTGGGGACCACAGAGCCCTTTCATGTTGCTACAGTGACCTCAGGATCCCTCTAGACTTGAGACAGTGATCTTGGGTTTTCTCTGGTGTGCCATCAAAGAAATCAAGGCTCCTTTCATTTTTGATGTGGAATACGGAGTTGCTCTGCATGCAGCTCAGGGGAATCGGGCCTCATCTCGCGGCGAGGGGGAAGTCTCATGGTTTTTCTCGAGTTGCGTCCGGAACCTGGGGTATATTCTCGAGTTACGACGGGGAGGGCTCTTCCAGACACGTGATAGGTGCGAGGGACACCTTTGGATTCTCCTAAAGTCTTGGCATGACAATTGGGACGCGTCTCCACGTGAGGCGGGAGACCCAGGGTCCCTTTCCACGTGCCACAGGGATCCTGGGACTCCTATCCATTTTCAAGAGGAGTCAGGCATCGTCTCCTTTGGAAGCATTGATCTCCGCGGACCTCTCGAGTTTTCAAAGGATGTGAGGCCTCCGGTCGCGATGAGGCGGAGGACTAGGTCTTTCTCTGTGGTCTCCACAGGGGATTCAGACATCCCTTCGTCTTGGGACATGCAAGACCAGCCTGCATTCAATTCACTGCAGGGATATCCGGCCTTACTTCGAATCAGAGCATCTCGGTGTCCATTCCACTTGAGGCCACAAACTCAGGGTCCCTCTCACATACCTGTAGCTGAGAGAAGCCTCCTCTTGAGGTGCTTGTGGAAAGTTGGTATTCCTCTTGAGTCAAAGCCAGGGACTAAGCTCTCATTTAGAGTTGATTTGCGGTCCACGGAGCCCTTTTGTGTTGCTCCAGTGACCTCAGGATCCCTCTAGAATTGAGACAATGATCTTGGGTTTCCTCTTGAGTGCCATCAAGGAAATCAAGGCTCCTTTCACGTTTGATGTGGAACACGGAATTGCTCTGCACGCAGTGCTGGTGAATCGGGCCTCATCTCGCGGAGAGGGGGAAGTCTCATGGTTTTTCTCGAGTTGCGGCCGGAACCTGGGGTATATTCTCGAGTTACGACGGGGAGGGCCCTTCCAGACAAGTGTTTGTTCAGCGAATTCAGGACTCCTGCCTAGGTGCGAGGGACACCTCGCGATTCTCCTCGAGTCTTGGCATGGCAATTGGGACACGTCTCCACGTGAGGCGGGAGACCCAGGGTCCCTTTCCACGTGCCACAGGGATCCTGGGACTCCTATCCATTTTCAAGAGGAGTCAGGCATCGTCTCCTTTGGAAGCATTGATCTCCGCGGACCTCTCGAGTTTTCAAAGGATGTGAGGCCTCCGGTCGCAATGAGGCGGAGGACTAGGTCTTTCTCTGTGGTCTCCACATGGGATTCAGACATCCCTTCGTCTTGGGAGATGCAAGACGAGCCTGCATTCAATTCACTGCAGGGTTATCCGGCCTTACTTCGAATCAGAGCATCTCGGTGTCCATTCCACTTGAGGCCACAAATTCAGGGTCCCTCTCACATACCTGTAGCTGAGAGAAGCCTCCTCTTGAGGTGCTTGTGGAAAGTTGGTATTCCTCTTGAGTCAAAGCCAGGGACTAAGCTCTCATTTAGAGTTGATTTGGGGTCCACGGAGCCCTTTTGTGTTGCTCCAGTGACCTCAGGATCCCTCTAGAATTGAGACAATGATCTTGGGTTTCCTCTTGAGTGCCATCAAGGAAATCAAGGCTCCTTTCACGTTTGATGTGGAACACGGATTTGCTCTGCACGCAGTGCCGGGGAATCGGGCCTCATCTCGCGGCGAGGGGTAAGTCTCATGGTTTTTCTCGAGTTGCGGCCAGAACCTGGGGTATATTCTCGAGTTACGACAGGGAGGGCCCTTCCAGACACGTGTTTGTTCATCGACGTCAGGACTCCTGCCTAGGTACGAGGGACACCTTGCGATTCTCCTCGAGTCTTGGCATGGCAATTTAGACGCGTCTCCATGTGAGGCAGGAGACCAGGGTCCCTTTCCATGTGCCACAGGGATCCTGGGGCTCCTATCCATTTTCAAGAGGAGTCAGGCATCGTCTCCTTTGGAAGCATTGATCTCCGCGGACCTCTCGAGTTTTCAAAGGATGTGAGGCCTCCGGTCGCATTGAGGCGGAGGACTAGGTCTTTCTCTGTGGTCTCCACAGGGGATTCAGACATCCCTTCGTCTTGGGAGATGCAAGACGAGCCTGCATTCAATTCACTGCAGGGATATCTGGCCTTACTTCGAGTCAGAGCATCTCGGTGTCCATTCCACTTGAGGCCACAAACTCAGGGTCCCTCTCACATACCTGTAGCTGAGAGAAGCCTCCTCTTGAGGTGCTTGTGGAAAGTTGGTATTCCTCTTGAGTCGAAGCCAGGGACTAAGCTCTCATCTTGAGTTGATTTCGGGTCCACGGAGCCCTTTTGTGTTGCTCCAGTGACCTCAGGATCCCTCTAGACTTGAGACAGTGATCTTGGGTTTTCTCTGGAGTGTCATCAAGGAAATCAAGGCTCCTTTCACGTATGATGTGGAACACGGAATTGTTCTGGACGCAGTGCAGGGGAATCGGGCCTCATCTCGCGGCGAGGGGGAAGTCTCATGGTTTTTCTCGAGTTGCGGCCGGAACCTGGGGTATATTCTCGAGTTACGACGGGGAGGTCCCTTCCATACACGTGTTTGTTCAGCGACGTAAGGACTCCAGCCTAGGTGCGAGGGACACCTCGGGATTCTGCTCGAGTCTTGGCATGGCAATTGGGACGCGTCTCCACGTGAGGCGGGAGACCCAAGGTCCCTTTCCACGTGCCACAGGGATACTGGGACTATTATCCATTTTCAAGAGGAGTCAGGCATCGTCTCCTTTGGAAGCATTGATCTCCGCGGACCTCTCGAGTTTTCAAAGGATATGAGGCCTCCGTTTGCGTTGATGCGGAGGACTAGGTCTTTCTCTGTGGTCTCCACAGGGGATTCAGACAACCCTTCGTCTTGGGAGATGCAAGACGAGCCTGCATTCAATTCACTGCAGGGATATCCGGCCTTCCTTCGAGTCAGAGCATCTCGGTGTCCATTCCACTTGAGGCCACAAACTCAGGGTCCCTCTCACATACCTGTAGCTGAGAGAAGCCTCCTCTTGAGGTGCTTGTGGAAAGTTGGTATTCCTCTTGAGTCGAAGCCAGGGACTAAGCTCTCATCTCGAGTTGATTTGGGGTCCACGGAGCCCTTTCCTGTTGCTCCAGTGACCTCAGGATCCCTCTAGACTTGAGACAGTGATCTTGGGTTTTCTCTGGAGTGCCATCAAGGAAATCAAGGCTCCTTTCACGTTTGATTTGGAACACGGAATTGTTCTGCACGCAGTGAAGGGGAATCGAGCATCATGTCGCGGAGAGGGGGAAGTCTCATGGTTTTTCTCGTGTTACGGCCGGAACCTGGGGTATATTCTTGATTTACGACGGGGAGGGCCCTTCCAGACACGTGTTTGTTCAGCGACGTCAGGACTCCTGCCTAGGTGCGAGGGACACCTCGGGATTCTGCTCGAGTCTTGGCATGGCAATTGGGACGCGTCTCCACGTGAGGCGGGAGACCCAGGGTCCCTTTCCACGTGCCACAGGGATCCTGGGACTCCTATCCATTTTCAAGAGGAGTCAGGCATCGTCTCCTTTGGAAGCATTGATCTCCGCGGACCTCTCGAGTTTTCAAAGGATGTGAGGCCTCCGTTCGCGTTGAGGCGGAGAACTAGGTATTTCTCTGTGGTCTCCACAGGGGATTCAGACATCCCTTCGTCTTGGGAGATGCAAGACGAGCCTGCACTCAATTCACTGCACGGATATCCGGCCTTATTCGAGTCAGAGCATCTCGGTGTCCATTCCACCTGAGGCCACAAACTCAGGGTCCCTCTCACATACCTGTAGCTGAGAGAAGCCTCGTCTTGATGTGCTTGTGGAAACATGGTATTCCTCTTGAGTCTAAGCCAGGGACTAAGCTCTCATCTCGAGTTGATTTGGGGTCCACGGAGCCCTTTCTTGGTGCTCCAGTGACCTCAGGATCCCTCTAGACTTGAGACAGTGATCTTGGGTTTTCTCTGGAGTGCCATCAAGGAAATCAAGGCTCCTTTCACGTTTGATGTGGAACACGGAACTGCTATGCAAGCAGTGCAGGGAAATCGGCCCTCATCTCGCGGCGAGGGGGAAGTCTCATGGTTTTTCTCGAGTTGCAGCCAGGACTTGGGGTATATTCTCGAGTTACAACGGGGAGGGCCCTTCCAGACACGTGTTTGTTTAGCGACGTCAGGACTCCTGCCTTGGTGCGAGGGACACCTCGGGATTCTCCTCGAGTCTTGGCATGGCAATTGGGACGGGTCTCCACGTGAGGCGGGAGACCCAGTGTCCCTTTCCACGTGCCACAGGGATCCTGGGACTCCTATGCATTTTCCAGAGGAGTCAGGCATCGTCTCCTTTGGAAGCATTGATCTCCGCTGACCACTCGAGTTTTCAAAGAATGTGAGGCCACAGGTCGCGATGAGGAGGAGGACTAGGTCTTTCTCTGTGGTCTGCACAGGGGTTTCAGACATCCCTTCGTCTTGGGAGATGCAAGACGAGCCTGCATTCCATTCACTGCAGGGATATCCGGCCTTATTTCGAGTCAGAGCATCTCGGTGTCCATTCCACTTGAGGCCACAAACTCAGGGTCCCTCTCACATACCATTAGCTGAGAGAAGCCTCCTCTTGAGGTGCTTGTGGAAAGTTGGTATTCCTCTTGAGTCTAAGCCAGGGACTAAGCTCTCATCTCGAGTTGATTTGGGGTCCACGGAGCCCTTTCGTGTTGCTCCAGTGACCTCAGGATCCCTCTAGACTTGAGACAGTGATCTTGGGTTTTCTCTGGCGTGCCATCAAAGAAATCAAGGCTCCTTTCATTTTTGATGTGGAATACGGAATTGCTCTGCATGCAGTGCAGGGGAATCGGGCCTCATGTATTGGCGAGGGGGAAGTCTCATGGTTTTTCTCGAGTTGCGGCCGGAACCTGGGGTATATTCTCGAGTTACGACGGGGAGGGCCCTTCCAGACACGTGTTTGTTCAGCGACGTCAGGACTCCTGCCTAGGTGCGAGGGACACCTCGGGATTCTCCTCGAGTCTTGGCATGGCAATTGGGACGCGTCTCCACGTGAGGCGGGAGACCCAGGGTCCCTTTCCACGTGCCACAGGGATCCTGGGACTCCTATCAATTTTCAAGAGGAGTCAGGCATCGTCTCCTTTGGAAGCATTGATCTCCGCGGACCTCTTGAGTTTTCAAAGGATGTGAGGCCTCCGGTCGCGATGAGGCGGAGAAGTAGGTCTTTCTCTGTGGTCTCCACAGGGGATTCAGGCATTCCTTCGTCTTGAGAGATGCAAGGCGAGCCTGCATTCAATTCACTGCAGGGATATCCGGCCTTACTTCGAGTCAGAGCATCTCGGTGTCCATTCCACTTGAGGCCACAAACTCAGGGTCCTTCTCACATACCTGTGGCTGAGAGAACCCTCCTCTTGGGGTGCTTGTGGAGAGTTGGTATTCCTCTTGCATCGAAGCCAGGTACTAAGCTCTCATCTCGAGTTGATTTGGGGTCCACGGAGCCCTTTCGTGTTGCTCCAGTGACCTCAGGATCCCTTTAGACTTGAGACAGTGATCCTGGGTTTTCTCTGGAGTGCCATCAAGGAAATCAAGGCTCCTTTCAGGATTGATGTGGAACACGGAATTGCTCTGCACGCAGTCCAGGGGAATCGGGCCTCATCTCGCGGCGAGGGGAAAGTCTCATGGTTTTTCTCTAGTTGCGGCCGGAACCTGGGGTATATTTTCGATTTACGACGGGGAGGACCCTTCCAGACACGTGATAGGTGCGAGGGACACCTCGGGATTCTCCTCGAGTATTGGCATGGCAATTGGGACGCGTCTCCACGTAAGGCCGGAGACCCAGGGTCCCTTTCCACGTGCCACAGGGATCCTGGGACTCCTATCCATTTTCAAGAGGAGTCAGGCATCGCCTCCTTTGAAAGCATTGATCTCCACGGACCTCTCGAGTTTTCAAAGAATGTGAGGCCTTCGCTTGCGATGAGGCGGAGAACTAGGTCTTTCTTGTGGTCTCCACAGGGGATTCAGACATCCCTTCGTCTTGGGAGATGCAAGACGAGCCTGCATTCAATTCACTGCATGGATATCCGGCCTTACTTAAGTCAGAGCATCTCGGTGTCCATTCCACTTGAGGCCAAAAACTCAGGGTCCCTCTCACATACATGTAGCTGAGAGAAACCTCCTCTTGAGGTGCTTGTGGAAACTAGGTATTCCTCTTGAGTCGAAGCCAGGGACTAAGCTCTCATCTCGAGCAGATTTGGGGTCCACGGAGCCCTTTGGTGTTGCTCCAGTGACCGCAGGATCCCTCTAGACTTGAGACAGTGGTCTTGCGTTTTCTCTGGAGTGCCATCAAGGAAATCAAGGCTCCTTTCACGTTTGATGTGGAACACGGAATTGCTCTGCACGCAGTGCAGGGGAATCAGGCCTCATCTCGCGGCGAGGGGGAAGTCTCATGGTTTTTCTCGAGTTGCGGCCGGAACCTGGGGTATATTCCCGAGTTACGACGGGGAGGGCCCTTCCAGACACGTGTTTGTTCAGCGACGTCAGTACTCCTGCCTAGGTGCGAGGGACACCTCGGGATTCTCCTCGAGTCTTGGCATGGCAATTGGGAGGCGTCTCCACGTGAGGCGGGAGACCCAGGGTCCCTTTCCACGTGCCACAGGGATCCTGGGACTCCTATCCATTTTCGAGAGGAGTCAGGCATCGCCTCCTGTGGAAGCATTGATCTCCGCGGACCTCTCCAGTTTTCAAAAGATGTGAGGCCTCCGGTCGCGATGAGTCGGAGAACTAGGTCTTTCTCTGTGGTCTGAACAGGGGATTCAGACATCCCTTCGTCTTGGGAGATGCAAGACGCGCCGGCATTCAATTCTCTGCAGGGATATCCGACCTTACTTCGAGTCACAGCATCTCAGGGTCCATTCCTCCTGAGGCCACAAACTCAGGGATCCTCTCACATACCTGTAGCTGAGAGAAACCTCCTCTTGAGGTGCTTGTGGAAAGTTGGTATGACTCTTGAGTCGAAGACAGGGACTAAGCTCTCATCTCGAGTTGATTTGGGGTCCATGGAGCCATTTCGTTTTGCTACAGTGACTTCAGGATCCCTCTAGACTTGAGACAGTGATCTTGGGTTTTCTCTGGAGTGCCATCAAGGAAATCAAGGCTCCTTTCACGTTTGATGTGGAACACGGAATTGCTCTGCACGCAGTGCAGGGGATTCGGGCCTCATCTCGCGGCGAGGGGGAAGTCTCATGGTTTTTCTCGAGTTGCGGCCGGAACATAGGGTATATTCTCGAGTTACGACGGGAAGGGCCCTTCCAGACACATGTTTGTTCAGCGACGTCAGGACTCCTGCCTTGGTGCGAGGGACACCTCGGGTTTCTCCTCGAGTCTTGGCATGGCAATTGTTTCGCGTCTCCACGTGAGGCGGGAGACCCACTGTCCCTTTCCACATGTCACAGGGATCCTGGGACTCCTATCCATTTTCAAGAGTAGTCAGGCATCGTCTCCTTTGGAAACCTTGATCTCCGCGGACCTCTCGAGTTTTCAAAGGATGTGAGGCCTCCGGTCGCGATGAAGCGGAGAACTAGGTCTTTCTCTGTTGTCTCCACAGGGGATTCAGATATCCCTTCGTCTTGGGAGATGCAAGACGAGCCTGCATTCAATTCACTGCAGGGATATCCGGCCTTACTTCGAGTCAGAGCATCTCGGTGTCCATTCCATTTGAGGCCACAAACTCAGGGTCCCTCTCACATACCTGTAGCTGAGAGAAGCCTCCTCTTGAGGTGCTTGTGGAAAGTTGGTATTCCTCTTGAGTCGAAGCCAGGGACTAAGCTCTCATTTCGAGTTGATTTGGGGTCCACGGAGCCCTTTCGTGTTGCTCCAGTGACCTCAGGATCCCTCTAGACTTGAGACAGTGATCTTGGGTTTTCTCTGGAGTGCCATCAAGGAAATCAAGGCTCCTTTCACGTTTGATGTGGAACACGGAATTGCTCTGCATGCAGTGCAGGGGAATCGGGCCTCAACTCGCGGCGAGGGGGAATTCTCATGGTTTTTCTCTAGTTGCGGCTGGAACCTTGGGTATATTCTCGAGTTATGACGGGGAGGTCCCTTCCAGACACGTGTTAGTTCAGCGAAGTCAGGACTCCTGCCTAGGTGCGAGGGACACCTCGGGATTCTCCTCGAGTCTTGGCATGGCAATTGGGACGCGTCTCCACGTGAGGCGGGAGACCCAGGGTCCCTTTCCACGTGCCACAGGAATCCTGGGACTCCTATCCATTTTCAAGAGGAGTCAGGCATCGTCTCCTTTGGAAGCATTGATCTCCGCAGACCTCTCGAGTTTTCAAAGGCTGTGAGGCCTCCGGTCGGGATGAGGCGGAGGACTAGGTCTTTCTCTGTCGTCTCCACAGGGGATTCAGACATCCCTTCGTCTTGGGAGATGCAAGACGAGCCTGCATTCAATTCACTGCAGGGATAACCGGACTTACTTCGAGTCAGAGCATCTCGGTGTCCATTCCACTTGAGGCACAAACACAGGGTCCCTCTCACATACCTGTAGCTGAGAGAAGCCTCCTCTTGAGGTACTTGTGTAAAGTTGGTATTCCTCTTGAGTCGAATTCAGGGACTAAGCTCTCATCTCAGGTTGATTTGTGGTCCACGGAGCCCTTTCTTGTTGCTCCACTGACCTCAGGATCCCTCTAGACTTGAGACAGTGATCTTGGGTTTTCTCTGGAGTGCCATCAAGGAAATCAAGGCTCCTTTCACGTTTGATGTGGAACACGGCATTGCTCGGCATGCAGTGCAGGGTAATCGGGCCTCATGTCGCGGCGAGGGGGAAGTCTCATGGTTTTTCTCGAGTTGCGGCCGGAACCTGGGGTATATTCTCGAGTTACGACGGGGAGGGCCCTTCCAGACTCGTGTTTGTTCAGCGACGTCAGGACTCCTGCCTAGGTGCGAGATACACCTCGGGATTCTCCTCGAGTCTTGGCATGTCAATTGGGACGCGTCTCCACGTGATGCGGGAGACCCAGGGTCCCTTTGCACGTGCCACAGGCATCCTGGGACTCCTATCCATTTTCAAGAAGAGTCAGGCATTGTCTCCTTTGGAAGCATTGATCTCCGCAGATCTCTAAAGTTTTCAAAGGATGTCAGGCGTCCGGTCGCGATGAGGCGGAGGACTAGGTCTTTCTCTGTGGTCTAGACAGGGGATTCAGACATCCCTTCGTCTTGGGAGATGCAAGACGAGCCTGCATTCAATTCACTGCAGGGATATCCGGCCTTACTTCGAGTCAGAGCATCTCGGTGTCCATTCCACTTGAGGCCACAAACTCAGGGTCCCTCTCACATACCTGTAGCTGAGAGAAGCCTCCTCTTGAGGTGCTTGTGGAAAGTTGGTATTCCTCTTGAGTCGAAGCCAGGGACTAAGCTCTCATCTCGAGTTGATTTGGGGTCCATGGAGCCCTTTCGTGTTGCTCCAGTGACCTCAGGATCCCTCTAGACTTGAGACAGTGATCTTGGGTTTTCTCTGGAGTGCCATCAAGGAAATCAAGGCTCCTTTCACTTTTGATGTGGAACACGGAATTGCTCTGCACGCAGTGCAGGGGAATTGGGCCTCATCTCGCTGCGAAGGGGAAGTCTCATGGTTTTTATCGAGTTGCGGCCGGAACCTGGGGTATATTCGAGAGTTACGACGGGGAGGGCCCTTCCAGACACGTGTTGTTCAGCGACGTCAGGACTCCTGCCTAGGTGCGAGATACACCTCGGGATTCTCCTCGAGTCTTGGCATGGCAATTGGGACCCGTCTCCACGTGAGGCGGGAGACCCAGTGTCCCTTTCCATGTGCCACAGGGATCCCGGGACTCCTATCCATTTTCAAGAGGAGTCAGGCATCGTCTCCTTTGGAAGCATTGATCTCCGCAGACATCTCGAATTTTCAAAGGATGTGAGGCCTCCGGTCGCGATGAGGCGGAGGACTAGGTCTTTCTCTGTCGTCTCCACAGGGCATTCAGACATCCCATCGTCTTGGGAAATGCAAGACGAGCCTGCATTCCATTCACTGCAGGGATATCCGGCCTTACTTCGAGTCAGAGCATCTCGGTGTCCATTACACTTGAGGCCACAAATTCAGGGTCACTCTCACATACCTGTAGCTGAGAGAAGCCTCCTCTTGAGGTGCTTATGGAAAGTTGGTATTCCTCTTGAGTCGAAGCCAGGGACTAAGCTCTCATCTCGAGTTGATTTGGGGTCCACGGAGCACTTTCTTGTTGCTCCAGTGACCTCAGGATCCCTCTAGACTTGAGACAGTGATCTTGGGTTTTCTCTGGGGTGCCTTCAAGGAAATCAAGGCTCCTTTCAAGTTTGATGTGGAACACGGAATCGCTCTGCACACAGTGCATGGGAATCGGGCCTCATCTCGCGGCAAGGGGGATGTCTCATTGTTTTTCTGAAGTTACGGTCGGAACCTAGGGAATATTCTCGAGTTACGACGGGGAGGGCCCTTCCAGACCCGTGTTTGTTCAGCGACGTCAGGACTTTGCCGAGGTGCGAGGGACACCTCGGGATTCTCCTCGAGTCTTGGCATGGCAATTGGAACGCGTCTCCACGTGAGGCGGGAGACCCAGGATCCCTCTCCACGTGCCACAGTGATCCTGGGACTCCTATCCATTTTCAGGAGGAGTCAGGCATCGTCTCCTTTGGAAGCATTGATCTCCGCAGACCTCTCGAGTTTTCAAAGGATGTTAGGCCTCCAGACGCGATGAGGCGGAGGACTAGTTTTTTCTCTGTCGTCTCCACAGGGCATATAGACATCCCTTCGTCTTTGGAGATGCAAGACGAGCCTGCATTCAATTCACTGCAGGGATATTCGGCCTTACTTCGAGTCAGAGCATCTCGGTGTCCATTCCACTTGAGGCCACAAACTCAGGGTCCCTCTCACATACCTGTAGCTGAGAGAAGCCTCCTCTTGAGGTGCTTGTGGAAAGTTGGTATTCCTCTTGAGTCGAACCAGGGACTAAGCTCTCATCTCGAGTTAATTTGAGGTCCACGGAGCCCTTTCTTGTTGCTTCAGTGACCGCAGGATCCCTCTAGACTTGAGACAGTGATCTTGCGTTTTCTCTCGAGTGCCATCAAGGAAATCAAGGCTCCTTTCCCGTTTAATGTGGAACACGGAATTGCTCTGAACCCAGTGCAGGGGTATCGGGCCTCATCTCGCGGCGAGGGAGAAGTCTCATGGTTTTTCTCGAGTTGCGGCCGGAACCTGGGGTATATTCCCGAGTTACGACGGGGAGGGCCCTTCCAGACACGTGTTTGTTCAGCGATGTCAGGACTCCTGCCTAGGTGCGAGGGACACCTCGGGATTCTCCTCGAGTCTTGTCATGGCAATTGGGACGCGTCTCCATGTGAGGCGGGAGACCCAGTGTCCCATTCCACGTGCCACACGGATCCTGGGACTCCTATCCATTTTCAAGAGGATTCAGGCAACGTCTCCTTTGGAAGCATTGATCTCCGCGCACCTCTCGAGTTTTCAAAGAATGTGAGGCCTCCGTTCGCGTTGATGCGGAGAACCAGGTCTTTCTCTGTGGTCTACACAGGGGATTCAGACATCCCTTCGTCTTGGGAGATGCAAGACAAGCCTGCATTCAATTCACTGCAGGGATATCCGGCCTTACTTCGAGTCAGAGCATCTCGGTGTCCATTCCACTTGAGGCCACAAACTCAGGGTCCCTCTCACATACCTGTAGCTGAGAGAAGCCTCCTCTTGAGGTGCTTCTGGAAAGTTGGTATTCTTCTTGAGTCGAAGCCAGGGACTAAGCTCTCATCTCGAGTTGATATGGGGTCCCGGAGCCCTTTCGTGTTGCTCCAGTGACCTCAGGATCCCTCTAGACTTGAGACAGTGATCTTGGGTTTTCTCTGGAGTGCCATCAAGGAAATCAAGGCTCCTTTCACGTTTGATGTGGAACACGGAATTGCTCTGCCCGCAGTGCAGGGGAATCGGGCCTCATCTCGCGGCGAGGGGGAAGTCTCATGGTTTTTCTCGAGTTGCGGCCAGAACCTTGGGTATATTCTCGAGTTATGATGGGGAGGGCCCTTCCAGACACGTGTTTGTTCAGCGACGTCAGGACTCCTGCCTAGGTGCGAGGGAAATCTCGGGATTCTCCTCGATTCTTGGCATGGCAATTGGGATGCGTCTCCACGTGAGGCAGGAGACCCAGGGTCCCTTTCCACGTGCCACAGGGATCCTGGGACTACTATCCATTTTCAAGAGGAGTCAGGCATCGTCTCCTTTGGAAGCATTGATCTCCGTGGACCTCTCGAGTTTTCAAGGATGAGAGTCCTCCGGTCGCGATGATGCGGAGATTTAGGTCTTTCTCTGTGGTCTCCACAGGGGTTTCAGACATCCCTTCGTCTTGGGAGATGCAAGACGAGCCTGCATTCAATTCACTGCAGGGATATCCAGCCTTACTTCGAGTCAGAGCATCTCGGTGTCCATTCCACTTGAGGCCACAACTCAGGGTCCCACTCACATACCTGTAGCTGAGAGATGCCTCCTTTTGAGGTGCTTGTGGAAAGTTGGTATTCCTCTTGAGTCTAAGCCAGGGACTAAGCTCTCATCTCGAGTTGATTTGGGGTCCACGGAGCCCTTTCGTGTTGCTACAATGACCTCAGGATCCCTCTAGACTTGAGACAGTGATCTTGGGTTTTCTCTGGAGTGCCATCAAGGAAATCAAGTCTCCTTTCACGTTTGATGTGGAACACGGAATTGCTCTGCATGCAGTGCAGGGGAATCGGGCCTCAACTCGCGGCGAGGGGGAAATCTCATGGTTTTTCTCGAGTTGCGGCCGGAACCAGGGGTATATTCTCGAGTTACGACGGGGAGGGCCCTTCCAGACACGTGTTTGTTCAGCGACGTCAGGACTTTGCCGAGGTGCGAGGGACACCTCGGGATTCTCCTCGAGTCTTGGCATGGCAATTGGAACGCGTCTCCACGTGAGGCGGGAGACCCAGGATCCCTCTCCACGTGCCACAGTGATCCTGGGACTCCTATCCATTTTCAGGAGGAGTCAGGCATCGTCTCCTTTGGAAGCATTGATCTCCGCACACCTCTCGAGTTTTCAAAGGATGTGAGGCCTCCAGACGCAATGAGGCGGAGGACTAGTTTTTTCTCTGTCGTCTCCACAGGGGATATAGACATCCCTTCGTCTTTGGAGATGCAAGACGAGCCTGCATTCAATTCACTGCAGGGATATTCGGCCTTACTTCGAGTCAGAGCATCTCGGTGTCCATTCCACTTGAGGCCACAAACTCAGGGTCCCTCTCACATACCTGTAGCTGAGAGAAGCCTCCTCTTGAGGTGCTTGTGGAAAGTTGGTATTCCTCTTGAGTCGAACCAGGGACTAAGCTCTCATCTCGAGTTAATTTGAGGTCCACGGAGCCCTTTCTTGTTGCTTCAGTGACCGCAGGATCCCTCTAGACTTGAGACAGTGATCTTGCGTTTTCTCTCGAGTGCCATCAAGGAAATCAAGGGTCCTTTCCCGTTTGATGTGGAACACGGAATTGCTCTGAACCCAGTGCAGGGGTATCGGGCCTCATCTCGCGGCGAGGGAGAAGTCTCATGGTTTTTCTCGAGTTGCGGCCGGAACCTGGGGTATATTCCCGAGTTACGACGGGGAGGGCCCTTCCAGACACGTGTTTGTTCAGCGACGTCAGGACTCCTGCCTAGGTGCGAGGGACACCTCGGGATTCTCCTCGAGTTTTGTCATGGCAATTGGGACGCGTCTCCATGTGAGGCGGGAGACCCAGTGTCCCATTCCACGTGCCACACGGATCCTGGGACTCCTATCCATTTTCAAGAGGATTCAGGCAACGTCTCCTTTGGAAGCATTGATCTCCGCGCACCTCTCGAGTTTTCAAAGAATGTGAGGCCTCCGTTCGCGTTGATGCGGAGAACCAGGTCTTTCTCTGTGGTCTACACAGGGGATTCAGACATCCCTTCGTCTTGGGAGATGCAAGACAAGCCTGCATTCAATTCACTGCAGGGATATCCGGCCTTACTTCGAGTCAGAGCATCTCGGTGTCCATTCCACTTGAGGCCACAAACTCAGGGTCCCTCTCACATACCTGTAGCTGAGAGAAGCCTCCTCTTGAGGTGCTTCTGGAAAGTTGGTATTCTTCTTGAGTCGAAGCCAGGGACTAAGCTCTCATCTCGAGTTGATATGGGGTCCCGGAGCCCTTTCGTGTTGCTCCAGTGACCTCAGGATCCCTCTAGACTTGAGACAGTGATCTTGGGTTTTCTCTGGAGTGCCATCAAGGAAATCAAGGCTCCTTTCACGTTTGATGTGGAACACGGAATTGCTCTGCCCGCAGTGCAGGGGAATCGGGCCTCATCTCGCGGCGAGGGGGAAGTCTCATGGTTTTTCTAGAGTTGCGGCCAGAACCTTGGGTATATTCTCGAGTTATGATGGGGAGGGCCCTTCCAGACACGTGTTTGTTCAGCGACGTCAGGACTCCTGCCTAGGTGCGAGGGAAATCTCGGGATTCTCCTCGATTCTTGGCATGGCAATTGGGATGCGTCTCCACGTGAGGCAGGAGACCCAGGGTCCCTTTCCACGTGCCACAGGGATCCTGGGACTACTATCCATTTTCAAGAGGAGTCAGGCATCGTCTCCTTTGGAAGCATTGATCTCCGTGGACCTCTCGATTTTTCAAGGATGAGAGTCCTCCGGTCGCGATGATGCGGAGATTTAGGTCTTTCTCTGTGGTCTCCACAGGGGTTTCAGACATCCCTTCGTCTTGGGAGATGCAAGACGAGCCTGCATTCAATTCACTGCAGGGATATCGGGCCTTACTTCGAGTCAGAGCATCTCTGTGTCCATTCCATTTGAGGCCACAATCTCAGGGTCCCTCTCACATACCTGTAGCTGAGAGAAGCCTCCTCTTGAGGTGCTTGTGGAAAGTTGGTATTCCTCTTGAGTCGAAGCCAGGGACTAAGCTCTCATCTCGAGTTGATTTGGGGTCCACGGAGCCCTTTCGAGTTGCTACAGTGACCTCAGGATCCCTCTAGACTTGAGACAGTGATCTTGGGTTTTCTCTCGAGTGCCATCAAGGAAATCAAGGCTCCTTTCCCGTTTGATGTGGAACACGGAATTGCTCTGCACGCAGTGCAGGGGAATCGGGCCTCATCTCGCGGCGAGTGCGAAGTCTCATGGTTTTTCTCGAGTTGCGACCCGAACCCTGGGTATATTCTCGAGTTATGACGGGGAGGGCCCTTCCAGACAAGTGTTTGTTCAGTGACGTCAGGACTCCTTCCTTGGTGCGAGGGACACCTCGGGATTCTCCTCGAGTCTTGGCATGGCAATTGGGACGCGTCTCCACGTGAGGCGGGAGACCCAGGGTCCCTTTCCACGTGCCACAGGGATCCTGGGACTCCTATCCATTTTCAAGAGGAGTCAGGCATCGTCTCCTTTGGAAGCATTGATCTCCGCTGACCTCTCGAATTTTCAAAGAATGTGAGGCCACAGGTCGCGATGAGGCTGAGAACTAGGTCTTTCTCTGTGGTCTCCACAGGGGATTCAGACATCCCTTCGTCTTGGGAGATGCAAGACGAGCCTGCATTCCATTCACTGCAGGGATATCCGGCCTTTCTTCGAGTCAGAGCATCTCGGTGTCCATTCCACTTGAGGCCAAAAACTCAGGGTCCCTCTCACACACTTGTAGCTGAGAGAAGCCTCCTCTTGAGGTGCTTGTGGAAAGTTGGTATTCTTCTTGAGTCGAAGCCAGGGACTAAGCTCTCATCTCGAGTTGATTTGGGGTCCTGGAGCCCTTTCGTGTTGCTACAGTGACCTCAGGACCCTCTACACTTGAAACAGTGATCTTGGGTTTTCTCTGGAGTGCCATCAAGGAAATCAAGGCTCCTTTCACGTTTGATGTGGAACACGGAATTGCTCTGCACGCAGTGCAGGGGAATCGGGCCTCATCTCGGGGCGAGGAGTAAGTCTCATGGTTATTCTCGAGTTGCGACCCGAACCCTGGGTATATTCTCGAGTTATGACGGGGAGGGCCCTTCCAGACAAGTGTTTGTTCAGCGACGTCAGGACTCCTTCCTTGGTGCGAGGGACACCTCGGGATTCTCCACGAGTCTTGGCATGGTAATTGGGACGCGTCTCCACGTGATGCGGGAGACCCAGGATCCCTTTCCACGTGCCACGGCGATCCTGGGACTCCTATCCATTTTCAAGAGGAGTCAGGCAACGTCTCCTTTGGAAGCATTGATCTCCGTGCACCTCTCGTGTTTTCAAAGGATGGGAGGCCTCCGGTCGCGATGAGGCGGAGATCTAGGTCTTTCTCAGTGGTCTCCACAGGGGATTCAGACATCCCTTCCTCTTGGGAGATGCAAGACGAGCCTGCATTCAATTCACTCCAGGGATATCGGGCCTTATTTCCAGTCAGAGCACCTCGATGTCCATTCCACTTGAGGCCACAATCTGAGGGTCCCTTTCACTTACCTGTAGCTGAGAGAAGCCTCCTCTTGAGGTGGTTGTGGTAAGTTGGTATTCCTCTTGAGTTGAAGCCAGGGACTAAGCTCTCATCTCGAGTTGATTTGGGGTCCACGGAGCCATTTCGTGTTGCTCCAGTGATCTCAGGATCCCTCTAGACTTGAGACAGTGATCTTGGGTTTTCTCCGGAGTGCCATCAAGGAAATCAAGGCTCCTTTCCCGTTCGATGTGGAACACGGAATT
Organism: Dama dama; assembly: GCF_033118175.1. NCBI lineage: Eukaryota > Metazoa > Chordata > Mammalia > Artiodactyla > Cervidae > Dama > Dama dama. The sequence continues at coordinate 1,181,133 of NW_026870890.1, read as the reverse complement.
GCTCTGCACGCAGTGCAGGGGAATCGGGCCTCATCTCGCGGCGAGGGGGAAGTCTCATGGTTTTTCTCGATTTGCGGCCAGAACCTGGGGTATATTCTCGAGTTACTATGGGGAGGGCACTTCCAGACACGTGTTTGTTCAGCGACTTCAGGACTCCTGCCTAGGTGCGAGGACACCTCGGGATTCTCGTAGAGTCTTGGCATGGCAATTCGGACGCGTCTCCACATGAGGCAGTAGACCCAGGGTCCCTTTCCACGTGCCACAGGGATCCTGGGACTCCTATCCATTTTCAAGAGGAGTCAGGCATCTTCTCCTTTGGAAGCATTGATCTCCGTGGACCTCTCGAGTTTTCAAAGGATGAGAGGCCTCCGGTCGCGATGATGCGGAGATCTAGGTCTTTCTCTGTGGTCTCAACAGGGGATTCAGACATCCCTTCGTCTTGGGAGATGCAAAACGAGCCTGCATTCAATTCACTGCAGGGATATCGGGCCTTACTTCGAGTCAGAGCATCTCTGTGTCCATTCCACTTGAGGCCACAATCTCAGGGTCCCTCTCACATACCTGTAGCTGAGAGAAACCTCCTCTTGAGGGTCTTGTGGAAAGTTGGTATTCCTCTTGAGTCGAAGCCAGGGACTAAGCTCTCATCTCGAGTTGATTTGGGGTCCACGGAGCCCTTTCGAGTTGCTACAGTGACCTCAGGATCCCTCTAGACTTGAGACAGTGATCTTGGGTTTTCTCTGGAGTGCCATCAAGGAAATCAAGGCTCCTTTCACGTTTGATGTGTAACACGGAATTGCTCTGCACGCAGTGCAGGGGAATCGGGCCTCATCTCGCGGCGAGGGGGAAGTCTCATGGTTTTTCTCGACTTACGGCCGGAACATGGGCTATATTCTCGAGTTACAACGGGGAGGGTCTTTCCAAACACGTGTTTGTTCAGCGACGTCAGGACTCCTTCCTAGGTGCGAGGGACACCTTGGGATTCTCTTCGAGTCTTGGCATGGCAATTGGGACGCGTCTCCACGTGAGGCGGGAGACGCAGGGTCCCTTTCCACGTGCCACAGGGATCCTGGGAGTCCTATCCATTTTCAAGAGGTGTCAGGAATCTTCTCCTTTGGAAGCATTGATCTCCGCATACCTCTCGAATTTTCAAAGGATTTCAGGCCTCGGGTCGCGATGAAGCGGAGGACTAGGTCTTTCTCTGTGGTCTCCACAGGGGATTCAGACAACTCTTCGTCTTGGGAGATGCAAGACGAGCCTGCATTCACTTCACTGCAGGGATATCCGGCCTTACTTCGAGTCAGAGCATCTCGGTGTCCATTCCACTTGAGGCCACAAACTCAGGGTCCCTCTCACATAACTGTAGCTGAGAGAAGCCTCCTCTTGAGGTGCTTGTGGAAAGTTGGTATTCTTCTTGAGTCGAAGCCAGGGACTAAACTCTCATCTTGAGTTGATTTGGGGTCCCGGAGCCCTTTCATGTTGCTACAGTGACCTCAACATCCCTCTAGACTTGAGACAGTGATCTTGGGTTTTCTCTGGAGTGCCATCAAGGAAATCAAGGCTCCTTTCACGTTTGATGTGGAACACAGAATTGCTCTGCACGCAGTGCAGGGGAATCGGGCCTCATCTCACGGCGAGGGGGAAGTCTCATGGTTTTTCTCGAGTTGCGGCCGGAAACTGGGCTATATTCTCGAGTTACAACGGGGAGGGCCTTTCCAGACACGTGTTTGTTCAGCGAAGTCAGGACTCCTGCCTAGGTGCGAGGGACACCTCGGGATTCTCCTCGAGTCTTGGCATGGCAATTGGGATGCGTCTCCACGTGAGGCGGGAGACCCAGTGTCCCTTTCCACGTGCCACAGGGATCCTGGGACTCCTATCCATTTTCAAGAGGTGTCAGGCATCGTCTCCTTTGGAAGTATTGATCTCCGCAGACCTCTCGAGTTTTCAATGGATATGAGGCCTCCGGTTGCGTTGAGGCGGAGGACTAGGTCTTTCTCTGTGGTCTCCACAGGGGATTCAGACAACCCTTCGTCTTGGGAGATGCAAGACGAGCCTGCATTCAATTCACTGCAGGGATATCCGCCTTACTTCGAGTCAGAGCATCTCGGTGTCCATTCCACTTGAGGCCACAAACTCAGGGTCCCTCTCACATACCTGTAGCTGAGAGAAGCCTCCTCTTGAGGTGCTTGTGGAAAGTTGGTATTCCTCTTGAGTCGAAGCCAGGGACTAAGCTCTCATCTCGAGTTAACTGGGGTCCACGGAGCCCTTTCTTGTTGCTACAGTGACCTCAGGATCCCTCTAGACTTGAGACAGTGATCTTGGGTTTTCTCTGGAGTGCCATCAAGGAAATCAAGGCTCCTTTCCCGTTTGATGTGGAACACAGAATTGCTCTGCACGCAGTGCAGGGGAATCGGGCCTCATCTCGCGGCGAGGGGGAAGTCTCATGGTTTTTCGCGATTTGCGGCCGGAACCTGGGGTATATTCTCGAGTTACGACGTGGAGGGCCCTTCCAGACACGTGTTTGTTCAGCGACGTCAGCACTCTTGCCTAGGTGCGAGGGACACCTCGGGATTCTCCTCGAGTCTTGGCATGGCAATTGGGACGCGTCTCCACGTGAGGCGGGAGACCCAGGGTCCCTTTCCACGTGCCACAGGGATCCTGGGACTCCTTTCCATTTTCAACAGGAGTCAGGCATCGTCTCCTTTGGAAGCATTGATCTCCGCTGACCTCTCGAGTTTTCAAAGGATGTGAGGCCACAGGTCGCGATGAGGCGGAGAACTAGGTCTTTCTCTGTGTTCTCCACAGGGGATTCATACATCCCTTCGTCTTGGGAGATGCAAGACGAGCCTGCATTCCATTCACTGCAGGGATATCCGGCCTTACTTCGAGTCAGAGCATCTCAGTGTCCATTCCACTTGAGGCCAAAAACTCAGGGTCCCTCTCACATACCTGTAGCTGAGAGAAGCCTCCTCTTGAGGTGCTTGTGGAAAGTTGGTATTCTTCTTGAGTCGAAGCCAGGGACTAAGCTCTCATCTCGAGTTGATTTGGGGTCCACGGAGCCCTTTCGTGTTGCTACAGTGACCTCAGGATCCCTCTAGACTTGAGACAGTGGTCTTGGGTTTTCTCTGGAATGCCATCATGGAAATCAAGACTCCTTTCACGTTTGATGTGGAACACAGAATTGCTCTGCACGCAGTGCAGGGGAATGTGGCCTCATCTCGCGGCGAGGAGTAAGTCTCATGGTTTTTCTCGAGTTGCGGCCGGAACCTGGGGTATATTCTCGAGTTATGACTGGGAGGGCCCTTCCAGACACGTGTTTGTTCAGCGACGTCAGGACTCCTGCCTAGGTGCGAGGGACACCTTGGGATTCTCCTCGAATCTTGGCATGGCAATTGGGACGCGTCTCCACGTTAGGCGGGAGATGCAGGGTCCCTTTCCACGTGCCACAGGGATCCTGGGACTCCTATCCATTTTCAAGAGGAGTCAGGCATCGTCTCCTTTGGAAGCATTGATCTCCGCGGACCTCTCGAGTTTTCAAAGGATGTGAGGCCTCCGGTCGCGATGAGACGGAGAACTAGGTCTTTCCCTGTGGTCTCCACAGGGGATTCAGACATCCCTTCGTCTTGGGAGATGCAAGACGAGCCTGCATTCATTTCACTGCAGGGATAAATGGCCTTACTTCGAGTCAGAGCATCTCGGTGTCCATTCCACTTGAGGCCACAAACTCAGGGTCCTTCTCACATACCTGTGGTTGAGAGAACCCACCTCTTGAGGTGCTTGTGGAAAGTTGGTATTCCTCTTGAGTCGAAGCCAGGGACTAAGCTCTCATCTCGAGTTGATTTGGGGTCCTCGGAGCCCTTTCGTGTTTCTCCAGTGACCTCAGGATCCCTCTAGACTTGAGACAGTGATCTTGGGTTTTCTCTGGAGTGCCATCAAGGAAATCAAGGCTCCTTTCCCATTTGATGTGGAACACGGAATTGCTCTGCATGCAGTGCAGGGGAATCGGGCCTCAACTAGCGGCGAGGGGGAAATCTCATGGTTTTTCTCGAGTTGCGGCCGGAACCTGGGGTATATTCTCGAATTACCACGGGGAGGCCCCTTTCAGACACGTGTTTGTTCAGCGACGTCAGGACTCCTGCCTAGGTGCGAGGGACACCTCGGGATTCTCCTCCAGTCTTGGCGTGGCAATTGGGACGCGTCTCCACGTCAGGCGGGAGACCCAGGGTCCCTTTACACGTGCCACAGGGATCCTGGGACTCTTATCCATTTTAAAGAGGAGTCAGGCATCGTCTACTTTGGAAGCATTGATCTCCGTGGACCTCTCGAGTTTTCAAACGATGTGAGGCCTCCGCTCGCGATGAGGCGGAGAATTAGGTCTTTCTCTGTGGTCTCCACAGGGGTTGAGACATCCCTTCATCTTGGGAGATGCAAGATGAGCCTGCATTCAATTCACTGCAGGGATATCCGGCCTTACTTTGAATCAGAGCATCTCGGTGTCCATTCCATTTGAGGCCACAAACTCAGGGGCCCTCTCACATACCTGTAGCTGAGAGAAGCCTCCTCTTGAGGTGCTTGTGGAAAGTTGGTATTCCTCTTGAGTCGAAGCCAGGGACTAAGCTCTCATCACGAGTTGATATGGGGACCACAGAGCCCATTCATGTTGCTACAGTGACCTCAGGATCCCTCTAGACTTGAGACAGTGATCTTGGGTTTTCTCTTTCTCGGGCCTCATCTCACGGCGAGGGGAAAGTCTCATGGTTTTTCTCGAGTTGCGGCTGGAAACTGGGCTATATTCTCGAGTTACAACGGGGAGGGCCTTTCCAGACACGTGTTTGTTCAGCGACGTCAGGACTCCTGCCTAGGTGCGAGGGACACCTCGGGATTCTCCTCGAGTCTTGGCATGGCAATTGGGATGCGTCTCCACATGAGGCGGGAGACCCAGGGTCCCTTTCCACGTGCCACAGGGATCCTGGGACTCCTATCCATTTTCAAGAGGAGGCAGGCAACGTTTCCTTTGGAAGCATTGATCTCCGTGCACCTCTCCAATTTTCAAAGGACGTGAGGCCTCTGTTCGCGTTGAGGCGGAGAACTAGGTCTTTCTCTGTGGTCTCCACAGGGGATTCAGACATCCCTTCGTCTTGGGAGATGCAAGACGAGCCTGCATTCAATTCACTGCATTGATATCGGGCCTTATTTTCAGTCAGAGCACCTCGGTGTCCATTCCACTTGAGGCCACAATCTGAGGGTCCCTCTCACATACCGGTAGCTGAGAGAAGCCTCCTCTTGCGGTGCTTGTGGAAAGTTGTTATTCCTCTTGAGTCTAAGCCAGGGACTAAGCTCTCATCTCGAGTTGATTTGGGGTCCACGGAGCCATTACATGTTGCTCCAGTGACCTCAGGATCCCTCTAGACTTGAAACAGTGATCTTGGGTTTTCTCTGGAGCGCCATCAAGGAAATCAAGGCTCCTTTCCCGTTTGATGTGGAACACAGAATTGCTCTGCACGCAGTGCAGGGGAATCGGGCCTCATCTCGCGGCGAGGGGGAAGTCTCATGGTTTTTCGCGATTTGCGGCCGGAACCTGGGGTATATTCTCGAGTTACGACGTGGAGGGCCCTTCCAGACACGTGTTTGTTCAGCGACGTCAGCACTCCTGCCTAGGTGCGAGGGACACCTCGGGATTCTCCTCGAGTCTTGGCATGGCAATTGGGACGCGTCTCCACGTGAGGCGGGAGACCCAGGGTCCCTTTCCACGTGCCACAGGGATCCTGGGACTCCTTTCCATTTTCAAGAGGAGTCAGGCATCGTCTCCTTTGGAAGCATTGATCTCCGCTGACCTCTCGAGTTTTCAAAGGATGTGAGGCCACAGGTCGCGATGAGGCGGAGAACTAGGTCTTTCTCTGTGTTCTCCACAGGGGATTCATACATCCCTTCGTCTTGGGAGATGCAAGACGAGCCTGCATTCCATTCACTGCAGGGATATCCGGCCTTACTTCGAGTCAGAGCATCTCAGTGTCCATTCCACTTGAGGCCAAAAACTCAGGGTCCCTCTCACATACCTGTAGCTGAGAGAAGCCTCCTCTTGAGGTGCTTGTGGAAAGTTGGTATTCTTCTTGAGTCGAAGCCAGGGACTAAGCTGTCATCTCGAGTTGATTTGGGGTCCACGGAGCCCTTTCGTGTTGCTACAGTGACCTCAGGATCCCTCTAGACTTGAGACAGTGATCTTGGGTTTTCTCTGGAATGCCATCATGGAAATCAAGACTCCTTTCACGTTTGATGTGGAACACAGAATTGCTCTGCACGCAGTGCAGGGGAATGGGGCCTCATCTCGCGGCGAGGAGTAAGTCTCATGGTTTTTCTCGAGTTGCGGCCGGAACCTGGGGTATATTCTCGAGTTATGACTGGGAGGGCCCTTCCAGACACGTGTTTGTTCAGCGACGTCAGGACTCCTGCCTAGGTGCGAGGGACACCTCGGGATTCTCTACGAGTCTTGGCATGGTAATTGGGACGCGTCTCCACGTGATGCGGAAGACCCAGGGTCCCTTTCCACGTGCCACAGGGATCCTGGGACTCCTATCCATTTTCAAGAGGAGGCAGGCAACGTCTCCTTTGGAAGCATTGATCTCCGTGCACCTCTCCAATTTTCAAAGGATGTGAGGCCTCCGTTCGCGTTGAGGCGGAGAACTAGGTCTTTCTCTGAGGTCTCCACAGGGGATTCAGACATCCCTTCGTCTTGGGAGATGCAAGACGAGCCTGCATTCAATTCACTGCATTGATATCGGGCCTTATTTCCAGTCAGAGCACCTCGGTGTCCATTCCACTTGAGGCCACAATCTGAGGGTCCCTCTCACATACCGGTAGCTGAGAGAAGCCTCCTCTTGCGGTGCTTGTGGAAAATTGGTATTCCTCTTGAGTTGAAGCCAGGGACTAAGCTCTCATCTCGAGTTGATTTGGGGTCGACGGAGCCCTTTCCTGTTGGTCCAGTGACCTCAGGATCCCTCTAGACTTGAGACAGTGATCTTGGGTTTTCTCTGGAGTGCCATCAAGGAAATCAAGGCTCCTTTCACGTTTGATGTGTAACACGGAATTGCTCTGCACGCAGTGCAGGGGAATCGGGCCTCATCTCGCGGCGAGGGGGAAATCTCATGGTTTTTCTCGACTTGCGGCCGGAACCTGGGCTATATTCTCGAGTTACAACGGGGAGGGCCTTTCCAGACACGTGTTTGTTCAGCGACATCAGGACTCCTTCCTAGGTGCGAGGGGCACCTTGGGATTCTCCTCGAATCTTGGCATGGCAATTGGGACGCGTCTCCACGTGAGGCGGGAGATGCAGGGTCCCTTTCCACGTGCCACAGGGATCCTGGGACTCCTATCCATTTTCAAGAGGAGTCAGGCATCGTCTCCTTTGGAAGCATTGATCTCCGCGGACCTCTCGAGTTTTCAAAGGATGTGAGGCCACCGGTCGCGATGAGACGGAGAACTAGGTCTTTCCCTGTGGTCTCCACAGGGGATTCAGACATCCCTTCGTCTTGGGAGATTCAAGACGAGCCTGCATTCAATTCACTGCAGGGATAAATGGCCTTACTTCGAGTCAGAGCATCTCGGTGTCCATTCCACTTGAGGCCTCAAACTCAGGGTCCTTCTCACATACCTGTGGTTGAGAGAACCCACCTCTTGAGGTGCTTGTGGAAAGTTGGTATTCCTCTTGAGTCGAAGCCAGGGACTAAGCTCTCATCTCGAGTTGATTTGGGGTCCTCGGAGCCCTTTCGTGTTTCTCCAGTGACCTCAGGATCCCTCTAGACTTGAGACAGTGATCTTGGGTTTTCTCTGGAGTGCCATCAAGGAAATCAAGGCTCCTTTCCCGTTTGATGTGGAACACGGAATTGCTCTGCATGCAGTGCAGGGGAATCGGGCCTCAACTAGCGGCGAGGGGGAAATCTCATGGTTTTTCTCGAGTTGCGGCCGGAACCTGGGGTATATTCTCGAATTACCACGGGGAGGCCCCTTCCAGACACGTGTTTGTTCAGCGACGTCAGGACTCCTGCCTAGGTGCGAGGGACACCTCGGGATTCTCCTCCAGTCTTGGCGTGGCAATTGGGACGCGTCTCCACGTCAGGCGGGAGACCCAGGGTCCCTTTACACGTGCCACAGGGATCCTGGGACTCTTATCCATTTTAAAGAGGAGTCAGGCATCGTCTACTTTGGAAGCATTGATCTCCGCGGACCTCTCGAGTTTTCAAACGATGTGAGGCCTCCGCTCGCGATGAGGCGGAGAATTAGGTCTTTCTCTGTGGTCTCCACAGGGGTTGAGACATCCCTTCATCTTGGGAGATGCAAGATGAGCCTGCATTCAATTCACTGCATTGATATCGGGCCTTATTTCCAGTCAGAGCACCTCGGTGTCCATTCCACTTGAGGCCACAATCTTAGGGTCCCTCTCACATAACGGTAGCTGAGAGAAGCCTCCTCTTGCGGTGCTTGTGGAAAGTTGGTATTCCTCTTGAGTTGAAGCCAGGGACTAAGCTTTCATCTCGAGTTGATTTGGGGTCCTCGGAGCCATTTCGTGTTACTCCAGTGACCTCAGGATCCCTCTAGACTTGAGACAGTGATCTTGGGTTTTCTCTGGAGTGCCATCAAGGAAATCAAGTCTCCTTTCACGTTTGATGTGGAACACGGAATTGCTCTGCACGCAGTGCAGGGGAAACGGGCCTTATCTCGCGTCAAGGGGGATGTCTCATGGTTTTTCTCAAGTTGCGGCCGAAACCTGGGTTATGTTCTCAAGTTACGACGGGGAGGGCCCTTCCAGACACGTTTTTGTTCAGCGACGTCAGGACTCCTGCCTAGGTGCGTGGGACACCTCGGGATTCTCCTCGAGTCTTGGCATGGCAATTGGGACGCGTCTCCACGTGAGGCGGGAGACCCAGGGTTCCTTTCCACGTGCCACAGGGATCCTGGGACTCCTATCCATTTTCAAGAAGAGTCAGGCATCTTCTCCTTTGGAAGCATTGATCTCCGCGGACCTCTCGAGTTTTCAAAGGATGTGAGGCCTCCGGTCTCGATGAGGCGGAGAACGAGGTCTTTCTCTGTGGTCTCCACAGGGGATTCAGACAACCCTTCGTCTTGGGAGATGCAAGACGAGCCTGCATTCAATTCACTGCAGGGATATCCGGCCTTACTTCGAGTCAGAGCATCTCGGTGTCCATTCCACTTGAGGCCACAAACTCAGGGTCCCTCTCACATACTTGTAGCTGAGAGAGCCCCCTCTTGAGGTGCTTGTGGAAAGTTGGTATTCCTCTTGAGTCGAAGCCAGGGACTAAGCTCTCATCTCGAGTTGATTTGGGGTCCACGGAGCCCTTTCATGTTGCTCCCGTGACCTCAGGATACCTCTAGACTTGAGACAGTGAACTTGAGTTTTCTCTGGAGGGCCATCAAGGAAATCAAGGCTCCTTTCACGTTTGATGTGGAACACGGAATTTCTCTGCATGCAGTGCAGGGGAATCGGGCCTCAACTCGCGGCGCTGGGGAAATCTCATGGTTTTTCTTGAGTTGCGGCTGGAACCTGGGTTATATTCTCGAGTTACGACGAGGAGGGCTCTTCCAGACACGTGTTTGTTCAGCGACATCAGGACTCCTGCCTAGGTGCGAGGGACACCTCGGATTCTCCTCGAGTCTTGGCATGGCAATTGGGTGGCGTCTCCACGTGAGGCGGGAGACCCAGCATCCCTTTCCAAATGCCACAGGGATCCTGGGACTCCTATCCATTTTCAAGAGGAGTCAGGCATCGTCTCCTTTGGAAGCATTGATCTCCGCGGACCTCTCAAGTTTTCAAAGGATGTGAGGCCTCCGGTCGCGATGAGGCGGAGGACTCGGACTTTCTCTGTGGTCTCCACAGGGGATTCATACATCCCTTCGTCTTGGGAGATGCAAGACGAGCCTGCATTCAATTCACTGCAAGGATATCCGGCCTTACTTCGAGTCAGAGCATCTCGGTGTTCATTCCCGTTGAGGCCACAAACTCAGGGTCCCTCTCACATACCTGTAGCTGAGAGAAGCCTTCTCTTGAGGTGCTTGTGGAAAGTTGGTATTCCTCTTGAGTCGAAGCCAGGGACTAAGCTCTCATCTCGAGTTGATTTGGGGTCCACGGAGCCCTTTCGTGTTGCTCCAGTGACCTCAGGATCCCTCTAGACTTGAGACAATGATCTGGGGTTTTCTCTGGAGTTCCATCAAGGAAATCAAGGCTCCTTTCACGTTTGATGTGGAACACGGAATAGCTCTGCACGCAGTGCAGGGGAATCGGGCCTCATCTCGCGGTGAGGGGGATGTCTCATGGTCTTTCTCGAGTTGCGGCCGGAACCTGGGGTATATTCTCGAGTTACGACGGGGAGGTCCCTTCCAGACACGTGTTTGTTCAGCGACATCAGGACTCCTGCCTAGGTGCGAGGGACACCTCGGGATTCTCCTCGAGTCTTGGCATGGCAATTGGGACGCGTCTCCACGTGAGGCGGGAGACCCAGTGTCCCATTCCACGTGCCTCAGGGATCCTGAGACTCCTATCCATTTTCAAGATGAGTCAGGCATCTTCTCCTTTGGAAGCATTGATCTCCGCGGACCTCTCGGGTTTTCAAAGGATGTGAGGCCTCCGGTCGCGATGAGGTCTAGAACTAGGTCTTTTTCTGTGGTCTCCACAGGGGATTCAGACATCCCTTCGTCTGGGGAGATGCGTGAAGAGCCTGCATTCAATTCACTGCAGGGATATTCGGCCTTATTTTGAGTCATAGCATCTTGGTGTCCATTCCACTTGAGGCCACAAACTCAGGGTCCCTCTCACATAACTGTAGCTGAGAGAAGCCTCCTCTTGAGGTGCTTGTGGAAAGTTGGTATTGCTCTTAAGTCGAAGCCAGGGACTAAGCTCTCAGCTCGAGTTGATTTGGGGTCGACGGAGCCCTTTCGTGTTGCTACAGTGACCTCAGAATCCCTCTAGACTTGAGACAGTGATCTTGGGTTTTCTCTGGAGTGCCATCAAGGATATCAAGGCTCCTTTCAATTTTGATGTGGAACACGGAATTGCTCTGCACGCAGTGCAGGGGAATCGGATCTCATCTCGCGGCGAGGGGTAAGTCTGATGGTTTTTCTCGAGTTGCGGCCGGAACCTGGGGTATATTCTCGACTTACGACGGGGAGGGCCCTTCTAGACAAGTGTTTGTTCAGCGACGTCAGGACTCCTGCCTAGGTGCCCGGGACACCTCTGGATTCTCCTCGAGTCTTGACATGGCAATTGGGACGCGTCTCCACGTGAGGCGGGAGACCCAGGGTCCCTTTCCACGTGCCACACGGATCCTGGGACTGCTATCCATTTTCAAGAGTAGTCAGGCATCGTCTCCTTTATAAGCATTGATCTCCGAGGACCTCTCGAATTTTCAAAGGATGTGAGGCCTCCGGTCGCGATGTGGCGAGAACTAGGTCTTTCTTATGGTCTCCACAGGGGATTCAGACATCCCTTCGTCTTGGGAGATGCAAGATGAGCCTGCATTCAATTCACTGCAGGGATATCCGGCCTTACTTCGAGTCAGAGCATCTCGGTGTCCATTCCACTTGAGGCCACAAAATCAGGGTCCCTCTCACATAACTGTAGCTGAGAGAAGCCTCCTCTTGAGGTGCTTGTGGAAAGCTGGTATTCCTCTTGAGTCGAAGCCAGGGACTAAGCTATCATCTCGAGTTGATTTGGGGTCCACGGAGCCCTTTCGTGTTGCTACAGTGACCTCAGGATCCCTCTAGACTTGAGACAGTGATCTTGGGTTTTCTCTGGAGTGCCATCAAGGATATCAAGGCTCCTTTCAACTTTGATGTGGAACACGGCATTGCTCTGCACGCAGTGCAGGGAAATTCGGCCTCATCTCGCGGCGAGTTTGAAGTCTCATGGTTTTACTCGAGTTGCGGCCGGAACCTGGGGTATATTCCCGAGTTACGACGGTGAGGTCCCTTCCAGACACGTGTTTGTTCAGCGACGTCAGGACTCCTGCCTAGGTGCGAGGGACAACTGGGGATTCTCCTCGAGTCTTGGCATGGCAATTGGGACGCGTCTCCACGTGAGGTGGGAGACCCAGGGTCCCTTTCCACGTGATTCAGGGATCCTGGGACTCCTATCCATTTTCAAGAAGAGTCAGGCATCGTCTCCTTTGGAAGCATTGATCTCCGCGGACCTCTCGAGTTTTCAAAGGATATGAGGCCTCCGGTCGCGATGAGGCGGAGAACTAGGTCTTTCTTGTGGTCTCCACAGGGGATTCAGACATCCCTTCGTCTTGGCAGATGCATGACGAGCCTGCTTTCAATTCACTGCAGGGATATCCGGCCTTACTTCGAGTCAGAGCATCTCGGTGTCCATTCCACTTGAGGCCACAAATTCAGGGTCCTTCTCACATACTTGTGGCTGAGAGAACCCTCCCCTTGAGGTGCTTGTGGAAAGTTGGTATTCCTCTTGAGTCGAAGCCAGGGACGAAGCTCTCATCTCGAGTTAATTTGGGGTCCACGGAGCCCTTTCGTGTTGCTCCAGTGACCTCAGGATCCCTCTAGACTTGAGACAGTGATCTTGGGTTTTCTCTGGAGTGCCATCAAGGAAATCAAGGCTTTTTTCTCGTTTGATGTGGAACACGGAATTGCTCTACACGCAGTGCAGGGGAATCGGGCCTCATCTCGCGGTAAGGGGGAAGTCTCATGGTTTTTCTCGAGTTGCGGCCGGAACCTGGGGTATATTCTCGAGTTACGACCGGGAGGGCCATTCCACACACGTGTTTGTTCAGCGACGTCAGGACTCCTGCCTAGGTGCGAGGGAAACGTGGGGATTCTCCTCGAGTCTTGGCATGGCAATTGGGACGCGTCTCCACGTGAGGCGGGAGACCCAGGGTCCCTTTCCACGTGCCACAGGGATCCTGGGACTCTTATCCATTTTCAAGAGGAGTCAGGCATCGTCTCCTTTGGAAGCATTGATCTCCGCGGACCTCTCGAGTTTTCAAAGGATGTGAGTCCTCCGGTCGCGATGAGGCGGAGAACTAGGACTTTCTCTGTGGACTCCACAGGGGATTCAGACATCCCTTCGTCTTGAGAGATGCAAGACGAGCCTGCATTCAATTCACTGCAGGGATATCCGGCCTTACTTCGAGTCAGAGCATCTCGGTGTCCATTCCACTTGAGGCCACAAACTCAGGGTCCATCTCACATACCTGTAGCTGAGGGAAGCCTCCTCTTGAGGTGCTTGTGGAAAGTTGGTATTCCTCTTGAGTCGAAGCCAGGGACTAAGCTCTCATCTCGAGTTGATTTGGGGTCCACGGAGCACTTTCGTGTTGCTACAGTGACGTCAGGATCCCTCTAGACTTGAGACAGTGATCTTGGGTTTTCTCTGGAGTGCCATCAAGGAAATCAAGGCTTTTTTCTCGTTTGATGTGGAACACGGAATTGCTCTACACGCAGTGCAGGGGAATCGGGCCTCATCTCGCGGCAAGGGGGATGTCTCATGGTTTTTCTCAAGTTGCGGCCGGAACCTGGGGTATATTCTCAAGTTACGATGGGGAGGGCCCTTCCAGACACGTGTTAGTTCAGCGACGTCAGGACTCCTGCCTAGGTGCGAGGGACACCTCGGGATTCTCCTCGAGTCTTGGCATGGCAATTGGGATGCGTCTCCACGTGAGGCGGGAGACCAGGGTCCCTTTCCACGTGCCACAGGGATCCTGGGACTCCTATCCATTTTCAAGAGGAGTCAGGCATCGTCTCCTTTGAAAGCATTGATCTCCGTAGACCTCTCGAGTTTTCAAAGGATGTGAGGCCTCCGGTCGCGATGATGCGGAGGACTAGGTCTTTCTCTGTGGTCTCCACAGGGGATTCAGACATCCCTTCGTCTTGGGAGATGCAAGACGAGCCTGCATTCAATTCACTTCAGGGATATCCGGCCTTACTTCGAGTCAGAGCATCTCGGTGTCCATTCCAATTGAGGCCAAAAACTCAGGGTCCCTCTCACATACCTGTAGCTGAGAGAAGCCTCCTCTTGAGGTGCTCGTGGAAAGTTGGTATTCCTCTTGAGTCGAAGCCAGGGACTAAGCTCTCATCTCGAGTTGATTTGGGGTCCACGGAGCCCTTTCGTGTTGCTCCAGTGACCTCAGGATCCCTCTAGACTTGAGACAGTGATCTTGGGTTTTCTCTGGAGTGCCATCAAGGAAATCAAGGCTCCTTTCACGTTTGATGTGGAACACGGAATTGCTCTGCACGCAGTGCAGGGGAATCGGGCCTCATCTCGCGGCGAGGGGGAAGTCTCATGGTTTTTCTCGAGTTGCGGCCGGAACCTGGGGTGTATTCTCGAGTTACGACGGGGAGGGCCCTTCCAGACACGTGTTTGTTCAGTGACGTAAGGACTCCAGCCTAGGTGCGAGGGACACCTCGGGATTCTCCTCGAGTCTTGGCATGGCAATTGGGACGCGTCTCCACGTGAGGCGGGAGACCCAGGGTCCCTTTCCACGTGCCACAGGGATCCTGGGACTCCTATCCATTTTCAAGAGGACTCAGGCATCGTCTCCTTTGGAAGCATTGATCTCTGCGGACTTCTCGAGTTTTCAAAGTATGTGAGGCCTCCGTTCGCGTTGAGGCGGAGGACTAGGTCTTTCTCTGTGGTCTCCACAGGGGATTCAGACAACCCTTCGTCTTGGGAGATGCAAGAGGAGCCTGCATTCAATTCACTGGAGAGATATCCGGCCTTACTTCGAGTCAGAGCATCTCGGTGTCCATTCCACTTGAGGCCACAAACTCAGGGTCCCTCTCACATACATGTAGTTGAGAGAAGCCTCCTCTTGAGGTGCTTGTGGAAAGTTGGTATTCCTCTTGAGTCGAAGCCAGGGACTAAGCTCTCATCTCGAGTTGATTTGGGGTCCACGGAGCCCTTTCGTGTTGCTCCAGTGACCTCAGGATCCCTCTAGACTTGAGACAGTGACCTTGGGTTTTCTCTGGAGTGCCATCAAGGAAATCAAGGCTCCTTTCACGTTTGATGTGGAACACGGAATTGCTCTGCACGCAGTGCAGGGGAATCGGACCTCATCTCGCGGCGAGGGGGAAGTCTCATGGTTTTTCTCGAGTTGCGGCCGGAACCTGGGGTATATTCTCGAGTTACGACGGGGAGGGCCCTTCCTTACACGTGTTTGTTCAGCGACGTCAGGACTCCTGCATAGGTGCGAGGGACATGTCGGGATTCTCCTCGAGTCTTGGCATGGCAATTGGGACCTGTCTCCACGTGAGGCGGGAGACCCAGGGTCCCTTTCCACGTGTCACAGTGATCCTGGGACTCCTATCCATTTTCAAGAGCAGTCAGGCATCGTCTCCTTTGGAAGCATTGATCTTCGCGGACCTCTCGAGTTTTCAAAGGATGTGAGGCCTCCGGTCGCGATGAGGCGGAGGACTAGGTCTTTCTCTGTGGACTCCACAGGGGATTCAGACATTCCTTCGTCTTGGGAGATACAAGATGAGCCTGCATTCAATTCACTCCAGGGATATCTGGTCTTACTTCGAGTCACAGCATCTCGGTGTCCATTCCACTTGACGCCACAAACTCAGGGTCCCTCTCACATACCAGTAGCTGAGAGAAGCCTCCTCTTGAGGTGCTTGTGGAAAGTTGGTATTCCTCTTGAGTCGAAGCCAGGGACTAAGCTCTCATCTCGAGTTGATTTGGGGTCCACGGAGCCCTTTCGTGTTGCTCCAGTGACCTCAGGATCCCTCTAGACTTGAGACAGTGATCTTGGGTTTTCTGTGGAGTGCCATCAAGGAAATCAAGGCTCCTTTCACGTTTGATGTGGAACACGGAATTGCTGTGCACGCAGTGCAGGGGAATCGGGGGTCATCTCGCGGCGAGGGGGAAGTCTCATGGTTTTTCTCGAGTTGCGGCCGGAACCTGGGGTATATTCTCGAGTTACGACGGGGAGGGCCCTTCCAGACACGTGTTTGTTCAGCGACGTCAGGACTCCTGCCTAGGTGCGAGGGACAACTCGGGATTCTCCTCGAGCCTTGGCATGGCAATTGGGACGCGTCTCCACGTGAGGCGGGAGACCAAGGGTCCCTTTCCACGTGCCACAGGGATCCTGGGACTCCTATCCATTTTCAAGAGGAATCAGGCATCGTCTCCTTTGGAAGCATTGATCTCCGTGGACGTCTCGAATTTTCAAAGGATGTGAGGCCTCCAGTCGTGAAGAGGTGGAGAACTAGGTCTTCTCTGTGGTCTCCACAGGGGATTCAGACATCCCTTCATCTTGGGAGATGGAAGACGAGCCTGCATTCAATTCACTGCAGGGATATCCAGCCTTACGTAGAGTCAGAGCATCTCGGTGTCCATTGCACTTGAGGCCACAAACTCAGGGTCCCTCTCACATACCTGTAGCTGAGAGAAGCCTCCTCTTGAGGTGCTTGTGGAAAGTTGGTATTCCTCTTGAGTCGAAGCCAGGGACTAAGCTCTCATTTCGAGTTGATTTGGGGTCCACGGAGCCCTTTCCTGTTGCTACAGTGACCTCAGGATCCCTCTAGACTTGAGACAGTGATCTTGGGTTTTCTGTGGAGTGCCATCAAGGAAATCAAGGCTCCTTTCACGTTTGATGTGGAACATGGAATTGCTCTGCACGCAGTGCAGGGGAATCGGGCCTCATGTCGCGGCGAGGGGGAAGTCTCATGGTTTTTCTCGAGTTGCGGCCGGAACCTGGGGTATATTCTCGAGTTACGACGGGGAGGGCCCTTCCTGACACGTGTTTGTTCATCGACGTCAGGACTCCTGCCTAGGTGCGAGGGACACCTCGGGATTCTCTTCGAGTCTTGGTATGGCAAATGAGACGCGTCTCCACGTGAGGCGTGAGACCCAGGGTCCCTTTCCACGTGCCACAGGGATCCTGGGGCTCCTATCCATTCTCAAGAGGAGTCAGGCATCGTCTCCTTTGGAAGCATTGATCTCCGCGGACTTCTCGAGTTTTCAAAGGATGTGAGGCCTCCGTTCGCGTTGAGGCGGAGGACTAGGTCTTTCTCTGTGGTCTCCACAGGGGATTCAGACAACCCTTCGTCTTGGGAGATGCAAGACGAGCCTGCATTCAATTCACTGCAGGTATATCCGGCCTTACTTCGAGTCAGAGCATCTCGGTGTCCATTCCACTTGAGGCCACAAACTCAGGGTCCCTCTCACATACCTGTAGCTGAGAGAAGCCTCCTATTGAGGTGCTTTTGGAAAGTTGGTATTCCTCTTGAGTCGAAGCCAGGGACTAAGCTCTCATCTCGAGTTGATTTGGGGTCCACGGAGCCCTTTCGTGTTGCTCCAGTGACCTCAGGATCCCTCTAGACTTGAGACAGTGATCTTGGGTTTTCTCTGGAGTGTCATCAAGGAAATCAAGGCTCCTTTCACGTTTGATGTGGAACACGGAATTGCTCTGGACGCAGTGCATAGGAATCGCGCCTCATCTTGCGGCGAGGGGGAAGACTCATGGTTTCTCTCGAGTTGAGGCCGGAACCTGGGGTATATTCTCGAGTTACGATGGGGAGGTCCCTTCCATACACGGGTTTGTTCAGCGACGTAAGGACTCCAGCCTAGGTGCGAGGGACACCTCGGGATTCTCCTCGAGTCTTCGCATGGCATTTGGGACGCGTCTCCACTTGAGGCGGGAGACGCAGGGTCCCTTTCCACGTGTCACAGGGATCCTGGGACTCCTATCCATTTTCAAGAGGAGTCAGGCATCGTCTCCTTTGGAAGCATTGATCTCCGCAGACCTCTCGAGTTTTCAAAGGATGTGAGGCCTCTGGTCGCGTTGAGGCGGAGGACTAGGTCTTTCTCTGGGGTCTCCACAGGGGATTCAGACAACCATTCGTCTTGGGAGATGCAAGACGAGCCTGCATTCAATTCACTGCAGGGATATCCGGCCTTACTTCGAGTCAGAGCATCTCGGTGTCCATTCCACTTGAGGCCACAAACTCAGGGTCCCTCTCACATACCTGTAGCTGAGAGAAGCCTGCTCTTGAGGTGCTTGTGGAAAGTTGGTATTCCTCTTGAGTCGAAGCCAGGGACTAAGCTCTCATCTCGAGTTGATTTGGGGTCCACGGAGCCCTTTCCTGTTGCTACAGTGACCTCAGGATCCCTCTAGACTTGAGACAGTGATCTTGGGTTTTCTCTGGAGTGCCATCAAGGAAATCAAGACTCCTTTCTTGTTTGATGTGGAACACGGAATTGCTCTGCACGCAGTGCAGGGGAATCGGGCCTCATGTCGCGGCGAGGGGGTAGTCTCATGGTTTTTCTCGAGTTGCGGCCGGAACCTGGGGTATATTCTCGAGTTACGACGGGGAGGGCCCTTCCAGACTCGTGTTTGTTCAGCGACGTCAGGACTCCTGCCTAGGTGCGAGGGACTCCTCGGGATTCTCCTCTAGTCTTGGCATGGCAATTGGGACGCGTCTCCACGCGCGGCGGGAGACCCAGGGTCCCTTTCCACGTGCCACAGGGATCCTGGGACTCCTATCCATTTTCAAGAGGAGTCAGGCATCCTCTCCTTCGGAAGTATTGAACTCCGCAGACTTCTCGAGTTTTCAAAGGATATGAGGCCTCCGGTTGCGTTGAGGCGGAGGACTAGGTCTTTCTCTGTGGTCTGCACAGGGGATTCAGACAACCCTTCGTCTTGGGAGTTGCAAGACGAGCCTGCATTCAATTCACTGCAGGGATATCCGGCCTTACTTCGAGTCAGAGCGTCTCGGTGTCCATTCCACTTGAGGCCACAAACTCAGGGTCCCTCTCACATACCTGTAGCTGAGAGAAGCCTCCTCTTGAGGTGCTTGTGGAAAGTTGGTATTCCTCTTGAGTCGAAGCCAGGGACTAAGCTCTCATCTCGAGTTGATTTGGGGTCCACGGAGCCCTTTCGTGTTGCTCCAGTGACCTCAGGATCCCTCTAGACTTGAGACAGTGATTTTGGGTATTCTCTGGAGTGCCATCAAGGAAATCAAGGCTCCTTTCACGTTTGATGTGGAACACGGAATTGCTCTGCACGCAGTGCAGGCGAATCGGGCCTCATCTCGCGGCGAGGGGGAAGTCTCATGGTTTTTCTCGAGTTGCGGCCGGAACTTGGGGTATATTCTCGAGTTAGAACGGGGAGGGCCCTTCCAGACACGTGTTTGTTCAGCGACGTCAGGACTCCTGCCTAGGTGCGAGGGACACCTCGGGATTCTCCTCTAGTCTTGGCATGGCAATTGCGCCGCGTCTCCACGTGTTGCGGGAGACCCAGTGTCCCTTTCCACGTGCTACAGTAATCCTGGGACTCCTATCCATTTTCAAGAGGAGTCAGGCATCGTCTCCTTTGGAAGCATTGATCTCTGCAGACCTCTCGAGTTTTCAAAGGATGTGAGGCCTCCGGTCACGATGAGGCGGAGGACTAGGTCTTTCTCTGTGGTCTCCACAGGGGATTCAGACATCCCTCCTTCTTGGGAGATGCAAGACGAGCCTGCATTCAATTCGCTGCAGGGATATCCGGCCTTATTTCGAGTCAGAGCATCTCGGTGTCCATTGCACTTGAGGCCACACATTCAGGGTTCCTCTCACATACCTGTAGCTGAGAGAAACTTCCTCTTGAGGTGCTTGTGGAAAGTTGGTATTCCTCTTGAGTCTAAGCCAGGGACTAAGCTCTCATCTCGAGTTGATTTGGGGTCCTTGGAGCCCTTTCGTGTTGCTCCAGTGACCTCAGGATCACTCTAGACTTGAGACACTGATCTTGGGTTTTCTCTGGAGTGCCATCAAGGAAATCAAGGCTCCTTTCATTTTTGATATGAAATACGGAATTGCTCTGCACGCAGGGCAGGGGAATCGGGCCTCAACTCGCGGCGAGGGGGAAGTCTCGTGGTTTTTCTCGAGTTACGGCCGGAACCTGGGGTATATTCCAGAGTTACGACGTGGAGGTGACTTCCAGACACGTGTTTGTTCAGCGACGTCAGGACTCCTGCCTAGGTGCGAGGGACACCTCGGGATTCTCCTCGAGTCTGGCATCGCAATTGGGACGTGTCTCCACGTGAGGCGGGAGACCCAGGTTCCCTTTCCAAGTGCCACAGTGATCCTGGGACTCCTATCCATTTTTAAGAAAAGTCAGGCATCGTCTCCTTTAGAAGCATTGATCTCTTCAGACCTCTCGAGTTTTCAAAGGATGTGAGGCCTCCGGTCGCGATGAGGTAGAGGAGTAGGTCTTTCTCTGTGGTCTCCACAGGGGATTCAGACAACCCTTCGTCTTGGGAGATGCAAGACGAGCCTGCATTCAATTTACTGCAGGGATATCCGGCCTTACTTCGAGTCAGAGCATCTCGGTGTCCATTCCACTTGAGGCCACAAACTCAGGGTCCCTCTCACATACATGTAGCTGAGAGAAGCCTCCTCTTGAGTTGCTTGTGGAAAGTTGGTATTCCTCTTGTGTCGAAGCCAGGGACTAAGCTCTCATCTCGAGTTGATTTGGGGTCCATGGAGCCCTTTCATGTTGCTCCAGTGACCTCAGGATCTTTCTAGACTTGAGACAGTGATCTTGGGTTTTCTCTGGAGTGCCATCAAGGAAATCAAGGCTACTCTCACGTTTGATGTGGAAAACGGAATTGCTCTGCATGCAGTGCAGGGAAATCGGGCTTCAACTCGCGGCGAGGGGGAAATCTCATGGTTTTTCTCGAGTTGCGGCCGGAACCTGGGGTATATTCTCGAGTTACAACGGGGAGGGCCCTTCCAGACACGTGTTTGTTCAGCGACGTCAGGACTCCTGCCTAGGTGTGAGGGACACCTCGGGATTCTCCTCGAGTCTTGGCATGGCAATTGGGACGCGTCTCCACGTGAGGCGGGAGATCCAGTGTCCCTTTCCACGTGCCACAGGGATCCTGGGACTCCTATCCATTTTCAAGAGGAGTCAGGCATCGTCTCCTTTGGAAGCATTGATCTCCGCAGACCTCTCGAGTTTTCAAAGGATGTGAGGCCTCTGGTCGCGATGAGGCGGAGAACTCGGTCTTTCTCTGTGGTCTCCACAGGGGATTCAGACATCCCTTCTTCTTGGGAGATGGAAGACGAGCCTGCATTCAATTCACTGCAGGGATATCCGGCCTTACTTCGAGTCAGAGCATCTCGGTGTCCTTTCCACTTGAGGCCACAAACTCGGGGTCCCTCAATATACCTGTAGCTGAGAGAAGCCTCCTCTCTGGTGCTTGTGGAAAGTTGGTATTCCTCTTGAGTCTAAGCCAGGGACTAAGCTCTCATCTCGAGTTGATTTGGGGTCCACGAAGCCATTTCATGTTGCTCCAGTGACCTCAGGATCCCTCTAGACTTGAGACAGTGATCTTGGGTTTTCTCTGGAGTGCCATCAAGGAAATCAAGGCTCCTTTCACGTTTGATGAGGAACACGGAATTGCTCTGCATGCAGTGCAGGGGAATCGGGCCTCAACTCGCGGCGAGGGGGAAATCTCATGGTTTTTCTCGAGTTGCGGCCGGAACCTGGGGTATATTCTCGAGTTACGACGGGGAGGGCCCTTCCAGACACGTGTTTGTTCAGCGACGTCAGGACTCCTGCCTAGGTGCCAGGGACACCTCTGGATTTTCCTCGAGTCTTGACTTGGCAATTGGGACGCGTCTCCACGTGAGGCGGGAGACCCAGGGTCCCTTTCCACGTGCCACACGGATCCTGGGACTCCTATCCATTTTCAAGAGGAGTCAGGCATCGTCTCCTTTGGAAGCATTGATCTCCGCGGTCCTCTCGAGTTTTCAAAGCATGTGAGGCTTCCCGTCGCGATGAGGCGGAGAACTGGGTCTTTCTCTGTGGTCTCCACAGGGGATTCAGACATCCCTTCGTCTTGGGAGATGCAAGACGAGCCTGCATTCAATTCACTGCAGGGATATCCGGCCTAACTTCGAGTCAGAGCTTCTCGGTTTCCATTCCACTTGAGGTCACAAACTCAGGGTCCCTCTCACATACCTGTAGCTGAGAGAAGCCTCCTCTTGAGGTGCTTGTGGAAAATTGGTATTCCTCTTGAGTCAAAGCCAGGGACTAAGCTCTCATCTCGAGTTGATTTGGGGTCCACGGAGCCATTTCGTGTTGCTACAGTGACCTCAGGATCCCTCTAGACTTGAGACACTGATCTTGGGTTTTCTCTGGAGTTCCATCAAGGAAATCAAGGCTCCTTTCATTTTTGATGTGGAATACGGAATTTCTGTGCACGCAGGGCAGGGGAATTGGGCCTCATCTCGCGGCGAGGGGGAAGTCTCATGGTTTTTCTCGAGTTGCGGCCGGAACCTGGGGTATATTCTCGAGTTACGACGGGGAGGTCCCTTCCAGACACGTGTTTGTTCAGCGACGTCAGGACTCCTGCCTAGGTGCGAGGGACACCTCGGGATTCTCCTCGAGTCTGGCATGGCAATTGGGACGTGTCTCCACGTGAGGCGGGAGACCCAGGGTCCCTTTCCAAGTGCCACAGTGATCCTGGGACTCCTTTCCATTTTCAAGAAGAGTCAGGCATCGTCTCCTTTAGAAGCATTGATCTCTTCAGACCTCTCGAGTTTTCAAAGGATGTGAGGCCTCCGGTCGCGATGAGGCGGAGGAGTAGGTCTTTCTCTGTGGTCTCCACAGGGGATTCAGACATCCCTTCGTCTTGGGAGATGCAAGACGAGCCTGCATTCAATTCACTGCAGGGATATCCGGCCTTACTTCGAGTCAGAGCATCTCGGTGTCCATTCCACTTGAGGCCACAAACTCAGGGTCCCTCTCACATACCTGTAGCTGAGAGAAGCCTCCTCTTGAGTTGCTTGTGGAAAGTTGGTATTCCACTTGTGTCGAAGCCAGGGACTAAGCTCTCATCTCGAGTTGATTTGGGGTCCATGGAGCCCTTTCATGTTGCTCCAGTGACCTCAGGATCCCTCTAGACTTGAGACAGTGATCTTGCGTTTTCTCTGGAGTGCCATCAAGGAAATCAAGGCTACTTTCACGTTTGATGTGGAAAACGGAATTGCTCTGCATGCAGTGCAGGGGAATCGGGCCTCAACTCGCGGCGAGGGGGAAATCTCATGGTTTTTCTCGAGTTGCGGCCGGAACCTGGGGTATATTCTCGAGTTACGACGGGGAGGGCCCTTCCAGACACGTGTTTGTTCAGCGACGTCAGGACTCCGGCCTAAGTGCGAGGGACACTTCGGGATTCTCCTCGAGTCTTGGCATGGCAACTGGGACGCGTCTCCACGTGAGGCGGGAGACCCAGTGTCCCTTTCCACGTGCCACAGGAATCCTGGGACTCCTATCCATTTTCAAGAGGAGTCAGGCATCGTCTCCTTTGGAAGCATTGATCTCCGCAGACCTCTCGAGTTTTCAAAGGATGTGAGGCCTCTGGTCGCGATGAGGCGGAGAACTCGGTCTTTCTCTGTGGTCTCCACAGGGGATTCAGACAACCCTTCGTCTTGGGAGATGCAAGACGAGCCTGCATTCAATTCACTGCAGGGATATCCGGCCTTACTTCGAGTCAGAGCATCTCGGTGTCCTTTCCACTTGAGGCCACAAACTCGGGGTCCCTGAAATATCCCTGAAGCTGAGAGAAGCCTCCTCTTGAGGTGCTTGTGGAAAGTTGGTATTCCTCTTGAGTCTAAGCCAGGTACTAAGCTCTCATCTCGAGTTGATTTGGGGTCCACGGAGCCATTTCATGTTGCTCCAGTGACCTCAGGATCCCTCTAGACTTGAGTCAGTGATCTTGGGTTTTCTCTGGAGTGCCATCAAGGAAATCAAGGCTCCTTTCACGTTTGATGTGGAAAACGGAATTGCTCTGCACGCAGTGCAGGGGAATCGGGCCTCATCTCGCGGCGAGGGGGAAATCTCATGGTTTTCCTCGAGTTGCGGCCGGTACTTGGGGTATATTCTCGAGTTACGACGGGGAGGGCCCTTCCAGACATGTGTTTGTTCAGCGACGTCAGGACTCCTGCCTAGGTGCGAGGGACACCTCGGGATTCTCCTCGAGACTTGGCATGGCAATTGGGCCGCGTCTCCACGTGTGGCGGGAGACCCAGTGTCCCTTTCCACGTGCCACAGTAATCCTGGGACTCCTATCCATTTTCAAGAGGAGTCAGGCATCGTCTCCTTTGGAAGCATTGATCTCTGCAGACCTCTCGAATTTTCAAAGGATGTGAGGCCTCCGGTCACGATGAGGCGGAGGACTAGGTCTTTCTCTGTCATCTCCACAGGGGATTCAGACATCCCTTCGTCTTGGGATATGCAAGACGAGCCTGCATTCAATTCACTGCAGGGATATCCGGCCTTACTTCGAGTCAGAGCATCTCGGTGTCCATTGCACTTGAGGCCACAAATTCAGGGTTCCTCTCACATACCTGTAGCTGAGAGAAGCTTCCTCTTGAGGTGCTTGTGCAAAGTTGGTATTCCTCTTGAGTCTAAGCCAGGGACTAAGCTCTCATCTCGAGTTGATTTGGGGTCCTTGGAGCCCTTTCGTGTTGCTCCAGTGACCTCAGGATCACTCTAGACTTGAGACACTGATCTTGGGTTTTCTCTGGAGTGCCATCAAGGAAATCAAGGCTCCTTTCATTTTTGATGTGGAATACGGAATTGCTCTGCACGCAGGGCAGGGGAATCGGGCCTCATCTCGCGGCGAGGGGGAAGTCTCATGGTTTTTCTCGAGTTGCGGCCGGAACCTGGGGTATATTCTCGAGTTACGACGGGGAGGTCCCTTCAAGACACGTGTTTGTTCAGCGACGTCAGGACTCCTGCCTAGGTGCGAGGGACACCTCGGGATTCTCCTCGAGTCTTGCATGGCAATTGGGACGTGTCTCCACGTGAGGCGGGAGACCCAGGGTCCCTTTCCAAGTGTCACAGTGATCCTGGGACCCCTATTCATTTTCAAGAAGAGTCAGGCATCGTCTCCTTTATAAGCATTGATCTCTTCAGACCTCTCGAGTTTTCAAAGGATGTGAGGCCTCCGGTCGCGATGAGGCGGAGGAGTAGGTCTTTCTCTGTGGTCTCCACAGGGGATTCAGACAACCCTTCGTCTTGGGAGATGCAAGACGAGCCTGCATTCAATTCACTGCCGGGATATCCGGCCTTATTTCGAGTCAGAGCATCTAGGTGTCCATTCCACTTGATGCCACAAACTCAGGGTCCCTCTCACATACCTGTAGCTGAGAGAAGCCTCCTCTTGAGGGGCTTGTGGAAAGTTCGTATTCCTCTTGAGTCGAAGCCAGGGACTAAGCTCTCATCTCGAGTTGATTTGGGGTCCATGGAGCCCTTTCGTGTTGCTCCAGTGACCTCAGGATCCCTCTAGACTTGAGACAGTTATCTTGGGTTTTCTCTGGAGTGCCATCAAGGAAATCAAGGCTCCTTTCAAGTTTGATGTGGAACACGGAATTGCTCTGCCCGCAGTGCAGGGGAATCGGGCCTCATCTCGTGGCAAGGGGGATGTCTCATGGTTTTTCTCAAGTTGCGGCTGAAACCTGGAGTATATTCTCTAGTTACGACGGGGAGGGCCCTTCCAGACACGTGTTTGTTCAGCGACGTCAGGACTCCTGCCTAGGTGCGAGGGACACCTCGGGAATCTCCTCGAGTCTTGGCATGGCAATTGGGACGCGTCTCCACGTGAGGCGGGAGACCCAGGGTCACTTTCCACGTGCCACAGGGATCCTGGGACTCCTATCCATATTCAAGAAGAGTCAGGCATCTTCTCCTTTGGAAGCATTGATCTCCGCGGACCTCTCGAGTTTTCAAATTATGTGAGGCCTTCGGTCTCGATGAGGCGGAGAACGAGGTCTTTCTCTGTGGTCTCCACAGGGGATTCAGACAACCCTTCGTCTTGGGAGATGCAAGACGATCCTGCATTCAATTCACTTCAGGGATATCCGGCCTTACTTCGAGTCAGAGCATCTCGGTGTCCATTCCACTTGAGGCCACAAACTCAGGGTCCCTCTCACATACCTGTAGCTGAGAGAAGCCTCCTCTTGAGGTGCTTGTGGAAAGTTGGTATTCCTCTTGAGTCGAAGCCAGGGACTAAACTCTCATCTCGAGTTGATTTGGTGTCCACGGAGCCCTTTCGTGTTGTTCCAGTGACCTCAGGATCCCTCTAGACTTGAGACAGTGAACTTGGGTTTTCTCTGGAGTGCCATCAAGGAAATCAAGGCTCCTTTCACGTTTGATGTGGAACACGGAATTGCTCTGCATGCAGTGCAGGGGCATCGGGCCTCATCTCGCGGCGAGGGGGAAGTCTCATGGTTTTTCTCGAGTTGCGGCTGGAACCTGGGCTATATTCTCGAGTTACGACGGGGAGGGCCCTTCCAGACACGTGTTTGTTCAGCGAGGTCAGGACTCCTGCCTAGGTGCGAGAGAAACCTCGGGATTCTCCTCGAGTCTTGGCATGGCAATTGGGACGCGTCTCCACGTGAGGCGGGAGACCCAGGGTCCCTTTCCACGTGCCACAGGGATCCTGGGACTCCTATCCATTTTCAAGAGGAGTCACGCATCGTCTCCTTCGGAAGTATTGATCTCCGTGGACCTCTCGAATTTTCAAAGGATATGAGGCCTCCGGTTGCGTTGAGGTGGAGGACTAGGTCTTTCTCTGTGGTCTCCACAGGGGATTCAGACATCCCTTCGTCTTGGGAGATGCAAGACGAGCCTGCATTCAATTCACTGCAGGGATATCCGGCCTTACTTCGAGTCAGAGCCTCTCGGTGTCCATTCCACTTGTGGCCACAAACTCAGGGTAACTCTCACATACTTGTAGCTGAGAGAAGCCTCCTCTTGAGGTGCTTGTGGAAAGTTGGTATTCCTCTTGAGTCGAAGCCAGGGACTAAGCTCGCATCGCGAGTTCATTTGGGGTCCACGAAGCCCTTTCGTGTTGCTCCAGTGACCTCAGGATCCCTCTAGACTTGAGACAGTGATCTTGGGTTTTCTCTGGATTGCAATCAAGGAAATCAAGGCTCCTTTCACGTTTGATGTGGAACACGGAATTGCTCTGCATGCAGGGCAGGGGATTCGGGCCTCAAATCGCGGCGAGGGAGAAATCTCATGGTTTTTCTCGAGTTGCGGCCGGAACCTGGGGTATATTCTCGAGTTACGATGGGGAGGGCCCTTCCAGACACGTGTTTGTTCAGCGACGTCAGGACTCCTGCCTAGGTGCGAGGGACACCTCGGGATTCTCCTCGAGTCTTGGCATGGCAATTGGGACGCGTCTCCACGTGAGGCGGGAGACCCAGTGTCCCTTTCCACGTGCCACAGGGATCCTGGGACTCCTATCCATTTTCAAGAGGAGTCAGGCATCGGCTCCTTAGGAAGCATTGATCTCCGCGGACCTCTCGAGTTTTCAAAGGATGTGAGGCCTCCGGACGCGATGAGGCGGAGAACTAGGTCTTTCTCTGTGGTCTCCACAGGGGATTCAGACATCCCTTCGTCTTGGGAGATGCAAGATGAGCCTGCATTCAATTCACTGCAGGGATATCCGGCCTTACTTCGAGTCAGAGCATCTCGGTGTCCATTCCACTTGAGGCAACAAACTCAGGGTCCCTCTCACATACCTGTAGCTGAGAGAAGCCTCCTCTTGAGGGGCTTGTGGAAAGTTCGTATTTCTCTTGAGTCGAAGCCAGGGACTAAGCTCTCATCTCGAGTTGATTTGGGGTCCATGGAGCCCTTTCGTGTTGCTCCAGTGACCTCAGGATCCCTCTAGACTTGAGACAGTTATCTTGGGTTTTCTCTGGAGTGCCATCAAGGAAATCAAGGCTCCTTTCAAGTTTGATGTGGAACACGGAATTGCTCTGCCCGCAGTGCAGGGCAATCGGGCCTCATCTCGCGGCAAGGGGGATGTCTCATGGTTTTTCTCAAGTTGCGGCTGAAACCTGGAGTATATTCTCGAGTTACGACGGGGAGGGCCCTTCCAGACACGTGTTTTTCAGCGACGTCAGGACTCCTGCCTAGGTGAGAGGGACACCTCGGGAATCTCCTCGAGTCTTGGCATGGCAATTGGGACGCGTCTCCACGTGAGGCGGGAGACCCAGGGTCACTTTCCACGTGCCACAGGGATCCTGGGACTCCTATCCATATTCAAGAAGAGTCAGGCATCTTCTCCTTTGGAAGCATTGATCTCCGCGGACCTCTCGAGTTTTCAAATTATGTGAGGCCTTCGGTCTCGATGAGGCGGAGAACGAGGTCTTTCTCTGTGGTCTCCACAGGGGATTCAGACAACCCTTCGTCTTGGGAGATGCAAGACGATCCTGCATTCAATTCACTTCAGGGATATCCAGCCTTACTTCGAGTCAGAGCATCTCGGTGTCCATTCCACTTGAGGCCACAAACTCAGGGTCCCTCTCACATACCTGTAGCTGAGAGAAGCCTCCTCTTGAGGTGCTTGTGGAAAGTTGGTATTCCTCTTGAGTCGAAGCCAGGGACTAAGCTCGCATCGCGAGTTCATTTGGGGTCCACGAAGCCCTTTCGTGTTGCTCCAGTGACCTCAGGATCCCTCTAGACTTGAGACAGTGATCTTGGGTTTTCTCTGGAGTTCAATCAAGGAAATCAAGGGTCCTTTCTCATTTGATGTGGAACACGGAATTGCTCTGCACGCACTGCAGTGAAATCTGGCCTCATCTCGCGGCGAGGGGGAAGTCTCATAATTTTTCTAGAGTTTTGGCCAGAACCTGGGGTATATTCTTGAGTTACGACGGGGAGGGCCCTTCCAGACACTTGTTTGTTCAGCGACATCAGGACTCCTGCCTAGGTGCGAGGGACACCTCGGGATTCTCCTCGAGTCTTGCCATGGCAATTGGGAGGCGTCTACACGTGAGGCGGGAGACCCAGGGCCCCTTTCCACGTGCCACAGGGATCCTGGGTCTCCTATCAATTTTCAAGAGGAGTCAGGCATCGTCTCCTTTGGAAGCATTGATGTCCGCGGACCTCTCGAGTTTTCAAAGGATGTGAGGCCTCCGGTCGCGATGAGGCGGAGAACTAGGTCTTTCTCTGTGTTCTCCACAGGGGATTCAGACATCCCTTCGTCTTGGGAGATGCAAGACGAGCCTGCATTCAATTCACTGCAGGGATATCCGGCCTTACTTCGAGTCACAGCGTGTCGGTGTCCATTCCACTTGAGGACACAAACTCAGGGTCCCTCTCACATACGTGTCGCTGAGAGAAACCTCCTCTTGAGGTGCTTGTGGAAAGTTGGTATTCCTCTTGAGTCGAATCCAGGGACTAAGCTCTCATCTCGAGTTGATTTGGGGTCCTCGGAGCCCTTTCGTGTTGCTCCAGTGACGTCAGCATCCCTCTAGTCTTGAGACAGTGATCTTGGGTTTTCTCTGGAGTGCCATCAAGGAAATCAAGGCTCCTTTCACGTTTGATGTGAAACACGGAATTTCTCTGCACGCAGTGCAGGGGAATCGGGCCTCATCTCGCGGCGAGCGGGAAGTCTCAGGGTTTTTCTCGAGTTGCGAACGGAATCTGGGGTATATTCTCGAGTTACGATTGGGAGGACCCTTCCAGACACGTGTTTGTTCAGCGACGTCAGGACTCCTGCCTAGGTGCGAGGGACAACTCGAGATTCTCCTCGAGTCTTGGCATGGCAATATGGACGCGTCTCCACGTGTGGCGGGAGACCCAGTGTCCCTTTCAACGTGCCACAGGGATCCTGGGACTCCTATCCATTTTCAAGAGGAGTCAGGAATCGTCTCCTTTGAAAGCATTGATCTCTGTGGACCTCTTGAATTTTCAAAGGATGTGAGGCCTCCGGTCGCAATGAGAGGGAGAACTAGGTCTTTCTCTGTGGTCTCCACAGGGGATTCAGAAATCCCTTCATCTTGGGAGATGCAAGACGAGCCTGCATTCAATTCACTGCAGGGATAACCGGCCTTACTTCGGGTCAGAGCATCTCGGTGTCCATTCCACTTGAGGCCACAAACTGCGGGTCCCTCTCACATACCTGTAGCTGAGAGAAGCCTCCTCTTGAGGTGCTTGTGGAAACGTGGTATTCCTCTTGAGTCGAAGCCAGGGACTAAGCTCTCATCTCGAGTTGATTTTGGATCCACGGAGCCCTTTCGTGTTGCTCCAGTGACCTCAGGATCCCTCTAGACTTGAGCCAGTGATCTTGGGTTTTCTCTGGAGTGCCATCAAGGAAATCAAGGCTCCTTTCACGTTTGATGTGGAACACGGAATTGCTCTGCACGCAGTGCAGGGGAATCGGGCCTCATCTCACGGCGAGGGTGAAGTCTCATGGTTTTTCTCTAGTTGCAGCCGGAACCTGGAGTATATTCTCGAGTCGACGGGGAGGGTCTTCCCAGACACGTGTTTGTTCAGCGACGTCAGAACTCCTGCCTAGGTGCGAGGGACACATCGGGATTCTCCTCGAGTCTTGCCATGGCAATTGGGACGCGTCTCCACGTGTGGCGGGAGACCCAGGGTCCCTTTGCACGTGCCACAGGCATCCTGGGACTCCTATCCATTTTCAAGAAGAGTCAGGCATCGTCTCCTTTGGAAGCATTCATCTCTGAAGACTTCTCGAGTTTTCAAAGGATGTGAGTCCTCCGGACGCGATGAGGCAAAGGACTAGTTCTTTCTCTGTGGTCTCCACAGGGGATTCAGACATCCCTTCGTCTTGGGAGATGCAAGACGAGCCTGCATTCAATTCACTGCACGGATATCCGGCCTTACTTCGAGTCAAAGCATCTCGGTGTCCATTCCACTTGAGGCCACAAACTCAGGGTCCCTCTCACATACCTGTAGCTGAGAGAAGCCTCCTCTTGAGGTGCTTGTGGAAAGTTGGTATTCCTCTTGAGTCGAAGCCAGGGACTAAGCTCTCATCTCGAGTTGATTTGGGGTCCACGGAGCCCTTTCGTGTTGCTAAAGTGACCTCAGGATCCCTCTAGACTTGAGACAGTGATCTTGGGTTTTCTCTAGAGTGCCATCAAGGAAATCAAGGCTCCTTTCACGTTTGATGTGGAACACGGAATTGCTCTGCACGCAGGGCAGGGGAATCGGGCCTCATCTCGCGGCGAGGGGGAAGTCTCATTGTTTTTCTCGAGTTACGGCCGGAACATGGGGTATGTTCTCGAGTTACGACGGGGAGGGCTCTTCGAGAGACGTGTATGTTCAGCGACGTCATGACTCCTGCCTAGGTGCGAGGGACACCTCGGGATTCTCCTCGAGTTTTGGCATGGCAATTGGGTCGCGTCTCCACGTCAGGCGGGAGACCCAGGGTCCCTTTCCACATGCCACAGGGATCCTGGGACTCATATCCATTTTCAAGAGGAGTCAGGCATCGTCTCCTTTGGAAGCATTGATCTCCGCGGACCTCTCGAGTTTTCAAAGGATGTGAGGCCTCCGGTCGAGATGTGGCGGAGAACTAGGTCTTTCTCTGTGGTCTCCACAGGGGATTCAGACATCCCTTCGTCTTGGGAGATGCAAGACGAGCCTGCATTCAATTCCCTGCAGGGATATCCGGCCTTACTTCAAGTCAGAGCATCTCGGTGTCCATTCCACTTGAGGCCACAAACTCAGGGTCCATCTCACATACCTGTAGCTGAGAGAAGCCTCCTCTTGAGGTGCCTGTAGAAAGTTGGCATTTCTCTTTTGTCGAAGCCAGGGACTAAGCTCTCATCTCGAGTTGATTTGGGGTCCACGGAGCCCTTTCGTGTTGCTACAGTGACCTCAGGATCCCTCTAGAGTTGAGACAGTGATCTTGGGTTTTTCTCTTTAATGCCATCAAGGAAATCAAGGCTCCTTTCACGTTTGATGTGGAACACGGAATTGCTCTGCATGCAGTGCAGGGGAATCGGGCCTCAACTCGCGGCTAGGTGGAAATCTCATGGTTTTTCTCGATTTGCGGCCGGAACCTGGGGTATATACTCGAGTTACGATTAGGAGGACCCTTCCAGACACCTGTTTGTTCAGCGACGTCAGGACTCCTACCTAGGTGCGAAGGACACCTCGGGATTCTCCTCGAGTCTTGGCATGGCAATTGGGACGCGTCTCCACGTGAGGCGGGAGACCCAGGGTCCCTTTCCACGTGCCACAGGGATCCTGGGACTCCTATCCATTTTCAAGAGGAGTCAGGCATCGTCTCCTTTGGAAGCATTGATCTCCAGGGACCTCTCGAGTTTTCAAAGGATGTGAGGCCTCCGGTCGCGTTGAGGCGGAGGACTAGGTCTTTATCTGTGGTCTCCACAGGGGATTCAGACATCCCTTTGTCTTGGGAGCTGCAAGACGAGCCTGCATTCAATTCACTGCAGGGATATCCGGCCTAACTGCGAGTCAGAGCATCTCGGTGTCCATTGCACTTGAGGCCACAAACTCAGGGTCCCTCTCACATACCTGCAGCTGAGAGAATCCTCCTCTTGAGGTGCTTGTGGAAAGTTGGTATTGCTCTTGTGTCGAAGCCAGGGACTAAGCTCTCATCTCGAGTTGATTTCGGGTCCTCGGAGCCCTTTCATGTTGCTACAGTGACCTCAGGATCCCTCTAGGCTTGAGACAGTGATCTTGGGTTTTCTCTGGAGGGCCATCAAGGGAATCAAGGCTCCTTTCACGTTTGATGTGGAACACAGAATTGCTCTGCCCGCAGTGCAGGGGAATCGGGCCTCATCTCGCGGCAAGGCGGAAGTCTCATGGTTTTACTCCACTTGTGGCCGGAATGTGGGGTATATTCTCGAGTTACGACGTGGGTGGCCCTTCCAGAAACGTGTTTGTTTAACGACGTCAGAACTCCTGCCTTGGTTCGATGGACAACTCGGGATTCTCCCCGAGTCTTGGCATGGCAATTTGGACGCGTCTCCACGTGTGGCGGGAGACCCAGGTTCCCTTTCCACGTGCCACAGGGATCCTGGGACTCCTATCCATTTTCAAGAGGAGTCAGGCATCGCCTCCTTTGAAAGCATTGATCTCCAGGGACCTCTCGAGTTTTCAAAGAATGTGAGGCCTCCGGTCGCGATGAGGCGGAGAACTAGGTCTTTCTCTGTGGTCTCCACAGGGGATTCAGACATCCCTTCGTCTTGGGAGATGTAAGACGAGCCTGCATTCAATTCACTGCAGGGATATCCGGCCTTACTTCGAGTCAGAGCATCTCGGTGTCCATTCCACTTGAGGCCACAAACTCAGTGTCCCTCTCACATTCCTGTAGCTGAGAGAAACCTCCTCTTGAGTTGCTTGTGGAAAGTTGGTATGACTCTTGAGTCGAAGCCAGGGACTAAGCTCTCATCTCGAGTTGATTTGGGGTCCACGGAGCCCTTTCGTGTTGCTCCAGTGACCTCAGGATCCCTCTAGACTTGAGACAGTGATCTTGGGTTTCCTCTGGAGTGCCATCAAGGAAATCAAGGCTCCTTTCACGTTTGATGTGGAACACGGAATTGCTCTGCACGCAGTGCAGGGGATGTGGGCCTCATCTCGCGGCGAGGGGGAAGTCTCATTGTTTTTCTCGAGTTGCGGCCGGAACATGGGGTATATTCTCGAGTTACGACGGAAAGGGCCCTTCCAGACACGTGTTTGTTCAGTGACGTCAGGACTCCTGCCTAGGTGCGAGGGACACCTCGGGTTTCTCCTCGAGTCTTGGCATGGCAATTGGGACGCGTCTCCACGTGAGGCGGGAGACCCACTGATCCTTTCCACATGTCACAGGGATCCTGGGACTCCTATCCATTTTCTAGAGTAGTCAGGCATCGTCTCCTTTGGAAACATTGATCTCCGCGGACCTCTCGAGTTTTCAAAGGATGTGAGTCCACCGGTCGCGATGAAGCGGAGAACTAGGTCTTTCTCTGTTGTCTCCACAGGGGATTCAGATATCCCTTCGTCTTGGGAGATGCAAGACGAGCCTGCATTCAATTCACTGCAGGGATATCCGGCCTTATTTCGAGTCAGAGCATCTCGGTGTCCATTCCACTTGAGGCCACAAACTCAGGGTCCCGCTCTCATACCTGTAGCTGAGAGAAACCTCCTCTTCAGGTGCTTGTGGAAAGTTGGTATTTCTCCTGAGTGAAAGCCAGGGACTAGGCTCTCATCTCGAGTTGATTTGGGGTCCACAGAGCCCTTTCGTGTTGCTACAGTGACCTCAGAATGCCTCTAGACTTGAGACAGTGATCTTGGGTTTTCTCTGGAGTGCCATCAAGGATATCAAGGCTCCTTTCACGTTTGATGTTTAACACGGAATTGCTCTGCACGCAGTGCTGGGGAATCGGGCCTAATCTCGCGGCGAGGGGAAATCTCATTGTTTTTCTCAACTTGCGGCCAGAAACTGGGGTATATTCTCGAGTTACGACGGGTAGGGTCCTTCCAGACACATTTTTGTTCAGCGACGTCAGGACTCCTGCCTAGGTGCGAGGGACACCTCGGGATTCTCCTCGATTCTTGGCATGGCAATTGGGAGGCGTCTCCACGTGAGGTGGGAGACCCAGTGTCCCTTTTCACGTGCCACAAATATCCTGGGACTCCTATCCATTTTCAAGAGGAGTCAGGCATCGTCTCCGTTGGAAGCATTGATCTCCGCGGACCTCTCGAGTTTTCAAAGGATGTGAGGCCTCCGGTCGCGATGAGGCGGAGAACTAGGTCTTTCTCTGTGGTCTCCACAGGGGATTCAGACATCCCTTCGTCTTGGGAGATGCGAGACGAGCCTGCATTCCATTCACTGCAGGGATATCCGGCCTTACTTCGAGTCAGAGCATCTCGGTGTCCATTCCACTTGAGGACACAAACTCAGGGTGCTTCTCACATACCTGTAGCTGAGAGAAGCCTCCTCTTGAGGTGCTTGTGGAAAGTTGGTATGCCTGTTGAGTCGAAGCCATGGACTAAGCTCTCATCTCGAGTTGATTGGGGGTCCACGGAGCCCTTTCGTGTTGTTCCAGTGACCTCAGGATCCCTCTAGACTTGAGACAGTGATCCTGGGTTTTCTCTGGAGTGCCATCAAGGAAATCAAGGCTCCTTTCAGGTTGGATGTGGAACACGGAATTGCTCTGCACGCATTCCAGGGGAATCGGGCCTCATCTCGCGGCGAAGGGGAAGTCTCATGGTTTTTCTCGAGTTGCGGCCGGAACCTGGGGTATATTCTCGAGTTACGACGGGGAGGGCCCTTCCAGACACGTGTTTGTTCAGCGACGTCAGGACCCCTGCCTAGGTGCGAGGGAGAAGTCGGGATTCTTCTCGAGTCTTGGCATGCCAATTGGGACGCTTTTCTACATGAGGCGGGAGACCCAGGGTCCCTTTCCACGTGCCACAGGGATCCTGGGACTCCTATCCATTTTCAAGAGGAGTCAGGCATCGTCTCCTTTGGAAGCATTGATCTCCTCGGACCTCTCGAGTTTTCAAAGGATTTGAGGCTTCTGGTCGCGATGAGGCGGAGAACTCGGTCTTTCTCTGTGGTCTCCACAGGGGATTCAGACATCCCTTCTTCTTGGGAGATGCAAGACGAGCCTGCATTCAATTCACTGCAGGGATATACGGCCTTACTTCGAGTCAGAGCATCTCGGTGTCCATTCCACTTGAGGCCACAAACTCAGGGTCCCTCTCACATACCTGTAGTTGAGAGAAGCTTCCTCTTGAGGTGCTTGTGGAAAGTTGGTATTCCTCTTGAGTCTAAGCCAGGGACTAAGCTCTCATCTCGAGTTGATTTGGGGTCCACGAAGCCCTTTCCTGTTGGTCCAGTGACCTCAGGATACCTCTAGACTTGAGACAGTTATCTTGGGTTTTCTCTGGAGTGCCATCAAGGAAATCAAGGCTCCTTTCACGTTTGATGTGGAACACGGAATTGCTCTGCATGCAGTGCAGGGGAATCGGGCCTCAACTCGCGGCGAACGGGAAATCTCAAGGTTTTTCTTGAGTTGCGGCCGGAACCTGGGGTATATTCTCGAGTTACGACGGGGAAGGCCCTTCCAGACACGTGTTTGTTCAGCGACGTCAGGACTCCTGCCTAGGTGCCAGGGACACCTCGGGATTCTCCTCGAGTCTTGGCATGGCAATTGGGACGCGTCTCCATGTGAGGCGGGAGACCCAGGGTCCCTTTCCACGTGCCACAGGGATCCTGGGACTCCTATCCATTTTCAAGAGGAGTCAGGCATCGTCTCCTTTGGAAGCATTGATCTCCGCGGACCTCTCGAGTTTTCAAAGGCTGTGAGGCCTCCGGTCGCGATGAGGGGGAGGACTAGGACTTTCTCTGTGGTCTCCACAGGGGATTCATACATCCCTTCGTCTTGGGAGATGCAAGACGAGCCTGCATTCAATTCACTGCAGGGATATCCGGCCTTACTTCGAGTCAGAGCATCTCGGTGTCCATTCCATTTGAGGACACAAACTCAGGGTCCCTCTCGCATACCTGTAGCTGAGAGAAGCCTGCTCTTGAGGTGCTTGTGGAAAGTTGGTATTCCTCTTGAGTCGAGGCCAGGGACTAAGCTCTCATCTCGAGTTGATTTGGGGTCCACGGAGCCCTTTCTTGTTGCTACAGTGACCTCAGGATCCCTCTAGACTTGAGACAGTGATCTTGGGTTTTCTCTGGAGTGCCATCAAGGAAATCAAGGCTCCTTTCAATTTTGATGTCGAACACGGAATTGCTCTGCACGCAGGGTAGGGGAATCGGGCCTCATCTCTCGGCGAGGGGGAAGTCTCTTGGTTTTTCTCGAGTTGCGGCCGGAACCTGGGGTATATTCTCGAGTTACGACGGGGAGGGCCCTTCCAGACACATGTTCGTTCAGCGACGTCAGGACTCCTGCCTAGGTGCGAGGGACACCTCGGGATTCTCCTCGAGTCTTGGCATGGCAATTGGGACGCGTCTCCACGTGAGGCGGTAGACCCAGGGTCCCTTTCCACGTGCTACAGGGATCCTGGGACTCCTA
This sequence comes from Dama dama, assembly GCF_033118175.1. Classification (NCBI taxonomy): domain Eukaryota; kingdom Metazoa; phylum Chordata; class Mammalia; order Artiodactyla; family Cervidae; genus Dama; species Dama dama. The sequence continues at coordinate 1,144,331 of NW_026870890.1, read as the reverse complement.
TCCATTTTCAAGAGGAGTCAGGCATCGTCTCCTTTGGAAGCATTGATCTTCGCAGACCTCTGGAGTTTTCAAAGGATGTGAGGCCTCCGGTCGCGATGAGGCGGAGGACTAGGACTTTCTCTGTGGTCTCCACAGGAGATTCAGACATCCCTTCTTCTTGGGAGATGCAAGACGAGCCTGCATTCAATTCACTGCAGGGATATCCAGCCATACTTCGAGTCAGAGCATCTCGGTGTCCATTCCACTTGAGGACACAAACTCAGGGTCGCTCTCACATAACTGTGGCTGAGAGAAGCCTCCTCTTGAGGTGCTTGTGGAAAGTTGGTATTCCTCTTGAGTCGAAGCCAGGGACTAAGCTATCATCTCGAGTTGATTTGGAGTCCACGGAGCCTTTTAGTGTTGCTCCAGTGACCTCAGGATCCCTCTAGACTTGAGACAGTGATCTTGGGTTTTCTCTGGAGTGCCATCAAGGAAATCAAGGCTCCTTTCACGTTTGATGTGGAACACGGAATTGCTCTGCACGCAGTGCAGGGGAATCGGGCCTCATCTCGCAGTGAAGGGGAAATCTCATGGTTTATCTCGAGTTGCCGCCGGAACCTGGGGTATATTCTCGAGTTACGACGGGGAGGGCCCTTCCAGACACGTGTTTGTTCAGCGATGTCAGGACTCCTGCCTAGGTGCGAGGGACATCTCGGGATTCTCTTCGAGTCTTGGCATGGCAATTGGGACGCGTCTCCACGTGAGGCGGGAGACCCAGGGTCCCTTTCCACGTGCCACAGTGATCCTGGGACTCCTATGCATTTTCAAGAGGAGTCAGGCATCGTCTCCTTTGGAAGCATTGATCTCTGCAGACCTCTCGAGTTTTCAAAGGATATGAGGCCTCCGGTCACGATGAGGCGGAGGACTAGGTCTTTCTCTGTGGTCTCCACAGGGGATTCAGACATCCCTTCGTCTTGGGAGATGCAAGACGAGCCTGCATTCAATTCACTGCAGGGATATCCGGCCTTACTTCGAGTCAGAGCATCTCGGTGTCCATTGCACTTGAGGCCACAAACTCAGGGTCCCTCTCACATAACTGTAGCTGAGAGAAGCCTCCTCTTGAGGTGCTTGTGGAAAGTTGGTATTCCTCTTGAGTCGAAGCCAGGGACTAAGCTCTCATCACAAGTTGATTTGGGGTCCACGGAGCCCTTTCGTATTGCTCCAGTGACCTCAGGATCCCTCTAGACTTGAGACAGTGATCTTGGGTTTTCTCTGGAGTGCCATCAAGGAAATCAAGGCTCCTTTCACGTTTGATGTGGAACATGGAATTGCTCTGCACGCAGTGCAGGGGAATCGGGCCTCATCTCGCGGCGAGGGGGAAGTCTCATGGTTTTTCTCGAGTTGCGGCCGGAACCTGGGGTATATTCTCGAGTTACGACGGGGAGGGCCCTTCCAGACATGTGTTTGTTCAGCGACGTCAGGACTCCTTCCTAGGTGCGAGGGACACTTCGGGATTCTCCTCGAGTCTTGGCATGGCAATTGGGACGCGTCTCCACGTGAGGCGGGAGACCCAGGGTCCCTTTCTACGTGCCACAGTGATCCTGGGACTCCTATCCATTTTCAAGAGGAGTCAGACATAGTCTCCTTTGGAAGCATTGATCTCTGCAGACCTCTCGAGTTTTCAAATGATGTGAGGTCTCCGGTCACGATGAGGCAGATGACTTGGTCTTTCTCTGTGGTCTCCACAGGGGATTCAGACATCCCTTCGTCTTGGGAGATGCAAGACGAGCCTGCATTCAATTCACTGCAGGGATATCCGGCCTTACTTCGAGTCAGAGCATCTCGGTGTCCATTGCACTTGAGGCCACAAACTCAGGGTCCCTCTCACATACCTGTAGCTGAGAGAAGCCTCCTCTTGAGGTGCTTGTGGAAAGTTGGTATTCCTCTCGAGTCGAAGCCGGGGACTAAGCTCTCATCTCGAGTTGATTTGGGGTCCACGGAGCCCTTTCGTGTTGCTCCAGTGACCTCAGGATCCCTCTAGACTTGAGACAGTGATCTTGGGTTTTCTCTGGAGTGCCATCAAGGAAATCAAGGCTCCTTTCCCGTTTGATGTGGAACACGGAATTGCTCTGCACGCAGTGCAGGGGAATCGGGCCTCATCTCGCGGCGAGGGGGAAGTCTCATGGTTTTTCTCGAGTTGCGGCTGGAACCTGGGGTATATTCCCGAGTTATGACGGGGAGGGCCCTTCCAGACACGTGTTTGTTCAGCGACGTCAGCACTCCTGCCTAGGTGCGAGGGACACCTCGGGATTCTCCGCGAGTCTTGGAATGGCAATTGGGACCCGTCTCCACGTGAGCCGGGAGACCCAGGGTCCCTTTCCACGTGCCACAGGGATCGTGGAACTCCTATCCATTTTCAAGAGGAGTCAGGCATCGTCTCCTTTGGAAGCATTGATCTCCGCTGACCTCTCGAGTTTTCAAAGAATGTGAGGCCACAGGTCGTGATGAGGAGGAGGACTATGTCTTTCTCTGTGGTCTGCACAGGGGTTTCAGACATCCCTTCGTCTTGGGAGATGCAAGACGAGCCTGCATTCCATTCACTGCAGGGATATCCGGCCTTACTTCGAGTCAGAGCATCCCGGTGTCCATTCCACTTGAGGCCACAAACTCGGGGTCCCTCAAATATACATGTAGCTGAGAGAAGCCTCCTCTTGAGGTGCTTGTGAAAAGTTGGTATTCCTCTTGAGTCTAAGCCAAGGACTAAGGTCTCATCTCGAGTGTATTTCGGTCCACGTAGACATTTCCTGTTGGTCCAGTGACCTCAGGATCCCTCTAGACTTGAGACAGTGATCTTGGGTTTTCTCTGGAGTGTCATCAAGGAAATCAAGGCTCCTTTCACGTTTCATGTCGAACACGGAATTGCGCTGCATGCAGTGCAGGGGAATCGGGCCTCAACTCGCGGCGAGGGGGAAATCTCATGGTTTTTCTCGAGTTGCGGCCCGAACCTGGGGTATATTCTCGAGTTACGACGGGGAGGGCCCTTCCAGACATGTGTTTGTTCAGCGACGTCAGGACTCCTGCCTAGGTGCGAGGGACACCTCGGGATTCTCCTCGAGTCTTGGCATGGCAATTGGGACGCGTCTCCACGTGAGGCGGGAGACCCAGGGTCCCTTTCCCCGTGCCACAGGGATCCTGGGACTCCTATCCATTTTCAAGAGGAGTCAGGCATCGTCTCCTTTGGAAGCATTGATCTCCGCGGACCTCTAGAGTTTTCAAAGGATGTGAGGCCTCCGGTCGCGATGAGGCGGAGAACTCGGTCTTTCTCTGTGGTCTCCACAGGGGATTCAGACATCCCTTCGTCTTGGGAGATGCAAGACGAGCCTGCATTCAATTCACTGCAGGGATATCCGGCCTTACTTCGAGTCAGAGCATCTCGGTGTCCATTCCACTTGAGGCCACAAACTCAGGGTCCCTCTCACATACCTGTAGCTGAGAGAAGCCTCCCCTTGAGGTGCTTGTGGAAATGTGGTATTCCTCTTGAGTCGAAGCCAGGGACTAAGCTCTCATCTCGAGTTGATTTGGGGTCCACGGAGCCCTTTCGTGTTGCTCCAGTGACCTCAGGATCCCTCTAGACTTGAGACAGTGATCTTGGGTTTTCTCTGGAGTGCCATCAAGGAAATCAAGGCTCCTTTCACGTTTGATGTGGAAAACAGAATTGTTCTGCACGCAGTTCAGGGGAATCGGGCTTCATCCAGCGGCGAGGGGGAAGTCTCATGGTTTTTCTCGAGTTGCGGCCGGAACCTGGGGTATATTCTCGAGTTACGACGGGGAGGGCCCTTCCAGACACGTGTTTGTTCAGCGACGTCAGGACTCCTGCCTAGGTGCGAGGGACACCTCGGGATTCTCCTCGAGTCTTGGAATGGCAATGGGGACGCGTCTCCACGTGAGGCGGGAGACCCAGGGTCCCTTTCCACGTGCCACAGGGATCCTGGGACTCCTATCCATTTTCAAGAGGAGTCAGGCATCGTCTCCTTTGAAAGCATTGATCTCCGCGGACCTCTTGAATTTTCAAAGGATGTGAGGCGTCCGTTCGCAATGAGGCGGAGACCTAGGTCTTTCTCTGTGGTCTCCACAGGGGATTCAGACATCCCTTCGTCTTGGGAGATGCAAGGCGAGCCTCCATTCAATTCACTGCAGGGATATCAGGCCTTACTTCGAGTCAGAACATCCCGGTGTCCATTCCACTTTAGGCCACAAACTCAGGGTCCCTCTCACATACCTGTAGCTGAGAGAAGCCTCCTCTTGAGGTGCTTGTGGAAAGTTGGTATTCCTCTTGAGTCGAAGCCAGGGACTAAGCTCTCATCTCGAGTTGATTTGGGGTCCACGGAGCCCTTTCATGTTGCTACAGTGACCTCAGGATCCCTCTAGACTTGAGACAGTCATCTTGGGTTTTCTCTGGAGTGCCATAGGGAAATCAAGGCTCCTTTCACGTTTGATGTGGAACACGGAATTGCTCTGCACGCAGTGCAGGGAAATCGGGCCTCATCTCGCGGCGAGGCGGAAGTCTCATGGTTTTACTCCACTTGTGGACGGATCCTGGGGTATATTCTCGAGTTACGACGTGGGTGGCCCTTCCAGAAACGTGTTTGTTCAGCGACGTTAGGACCCCTGCCTAGGTGCGAGGGACAACTCGGGATACTCCTCGAGTCTTGGCATGGCAATTGGGACGCGTCTCCACGTGAGGCGGGAGACCCAGGGTCCCTTTCCACGTGCCACAGGGATCCTGGGACTACTATCCATTTTCAAGAGGAGTCAGGCATCGTCTCCTTTGGAAACATTGATCACCGTGGACCTCTCGAGTTTTCAAAGGATGTGAGGCCTCCGCTCGCGATGAGGCGGAGAATTAGGTTTTTCTCTGTGGTCTCCACAGGGGATTCAGACATCCCTTCATCTTGGGAGATGCAAGACGAGCCTGCATTCAATTCACTGCAGGGATATCCGGCCTTACTTCGAGTCAGAGCATCCCGGTGTCCATTCCACTTGAGGCCACAAACTCGGGGTCACTCAAATATACATGTAGCTGAGAGAAGCCTCCTCTCGTGGTGCTTGTGGAAAGTTGGTATTCCTCTTGAGTCTAAGCCAGGGACTAAGCTCTCATCTCGAGTGTATTTCGGTCCACGTAGACCTTTCCTGTTGGTCCAGTGACCTCAGGATCCCTCTAGACTTGAGACAGTGATCTTGGGTTTTCTCTGGAGTGTCATCAAGGAAATCAAGGCTCCTTTCACGTTTCATCTGTAACACGGAATTGCGCTGCATGCAGTGCAGGGGAATCGGGCCTCAACTCGCGGCGAGGGGGAATTCTCATGATTTTTCTCAAGTTGCGGCCCGAACCTGGGGTATATTCTCGAGTTACGACGGGGAGGGCCCTTCCAGACATGTGTTTGTTCAGCGACGTCAGGACTTCTGCCTAGGTGCGAGGGACACCTCGGGATTCTCCTCGAGTCTTGGCATGGCAATTGGGACGCGTCTCCACGTGAGGCGGGAGACCCAGTGTCCCTTTCCCCGTGCCACAGGGATCCTGGGACTCCTATCCATTTTCAAGAGGAGTCAGGCATCGTCTCCTTTGGAAGCATTGACCTCCGCGGACCTCTAGAGTTTTCAAAGGATGTGAGGCCTCCGGTCGCGATGAGACGGAGAACTCGGTCTTTCTCTGTGGTCTCCACAGGGGATTCAGACATCCCTTCGTCTTGGGAGATGCAAGACGAGCCTGCATTCAATTCACTGCAGGGATATCCGGCCTTACTTCGAGTCAGAGCATCTCGGTGTCCATTCCATTTGAGGACACAAACTCAGGGTCCCTCTCGCATACCTGTAGCTGAGAGAAGCCTCCCTTTGAGGTGCTTGTGGAAAGTTGGAATTCCTCTTGAGTCGAAGCCAGGGACTAAGCTCTCATCTCGAGTTGATTTGGGGTCCACGGAGCCCTTTCGTGTTGCTCCAGTGACATCAGGATCCCTCTAGACTTGAGACAGTGATCTTGGGTTTTCTCTGGAGTGCCATCAAGGAAATCAAGGCTCCTTTCACGTTTGATGTGGAACACGGAATTGTTCTGCATGCAGTTCAGAGGAATCGGGCTTCATCCAGCGGCGAGGGGGAAGTCTCATGGTTTTTCTCGAGTTGCGGCCGGAACCTGGGGTATATTCTCGAGTTACGACGGGGAGGGCCCTTCCAGACACGTGTTTGTTCAGCGACGTCAGGACTCCTGCCTAAGTGCGAGGGACACCTCGGGTATTCTCCTCGAGTCTTGGCATGGCAATGGGGACGCGTCTCCACGTGAGGCGGGAGACCCAGGGTCCCTTTCCACGTGCCACAGGGATCCTGGGACACCTATCCATTTTCAAGAGGATTCAGGCATCGTCTCCTTTGGAAGCATTGATCTCCGCGGACCTCTCGAATTTTCAAAGGATGTGAGGCCTCTGGTCGCAATGAGGCAGAAAGTTAGGTCTTTCTCTGTGGTCTCCACAGGGGATTCAGACATCCCTTCGTCTTGGGAGATGCAAGACGAGCCTGCATTCAATTCACTGCAGGGATATCCGGCCTTACTTCGAGTCAGAGCATCTCGTGTCCATTCCACTTGAGGCCACAAACTCAGGGTCCCTCTCACATACCTGTAGCTGAGAGAAGCCTCCTCTTGAGGTGCTTGTGGAAAGTTGATATTCCTCTTGATTCGAAGCCAGGGACTAAGCTCTCATCTCGAGTTGATTTGGGGTCCCGGAGCCCTTTCATGTTGCTACAGTGACCTCAACATCCCTCTAGACTTGAGACAGTGATCTTGGGTTTTCTCTGGAGTGCCATCAAGGAAATCAAGGCTCCTTTCACGTTTGATGTGGAACACAGAATTGCTCTGCACGCAGTGCAGGGGAATCGGGCCTCATCTCACGGCGAGGGGGAAGTCTCATGGTTTTTCTCGAGTTGCGGCCGGAAACTGGGCTATATTCTCGAGTTACAACGGGGAGGGCCTTTCCAGACACGTGTTTGTTCAGTGAAGTCAGGACTCCTGCCTAGGTGCGAGGGACACATCGGGATTCTCCTCGAGTCTTGGCATGGCAATTGGGATGCGTCTCCACGTGAGGCGGGAGACCCAGTGTCCCTTTCCACGTGCCACAGGGATCCTGGGACTCCTATCCATTTTCAAGAGGTGTCAGGCATCGTCTCCTTTGGAAGTATTGATCTCCGCAGACCTCTCGAGTTTTCAAAGGATATGAGGCCTCCGGTTGCGTTGAGGCGGAGGACTAGGTCTTTCTCTGTGGTCTCCACAGGGGATTCAGACAACCCTTCGTCTTGGGAGATGCAAGACGAGCCTGCATTCAATTCACTGCAGGGATATCCGCCTTACTTCGAGTCAGAGCATCTCGGTGTCCATTCCACTTGAGGCCACAAACTCAGGGTCCCTCTCACATACCTGTAGCTGAGAGAAGCCTCCTCTTGAGGTGCTTGTGGAAAGTTGGTATTCCTCTTGAGTCGAAGCCAGGGACTAAGCTCTCATCTCGAGTTGATTTGGGGTCCACGGAGCCCTTTCGTGTTGCTCCAGTGACCTCAGGATCCCTCTAGACTTGAGACAGTGATCTTGGGTTTTCTCTGGAGTGCCAGCAAGGAAATCAAGGCTCCTTTCACATTTGATGTGGAACACGGAATTGCTGTGCACGCAGTGCAGGGGAATTGGGCCTCATCTCGCGGCGAGGGGGAAGTCTCATGGTTTTTCTCGAGTTGCGGCCGGAACCTGGGGTATATTCTCGAGTTACGACGGGGAGGGCCCTTCCAGACACGTGTTTGTTCAGCGATGTCAGGACTCCTGGCTAGGTGCGAGGGACACCTCGGGATTCTCCTCGAGCCTTGGCATGGCAATTGGGACGCGTCTCCACGTGAGGCGGGAGACCCAGGGTCCCTTTCCACGTGCCACAGGGATCCTGGGACTCCTATCCATTTTCAAGAGGAGTCAGGCATCGTCTCCTTTGGAAGCATTGATCTCCGTGGACGTCTCGAGTTTTCAAAGGATGTGAGGCCTCCAGTCGTGAAGAGGTGGAGAACTAGGTCTTCTCTGTGGTCTCCACAGGTGATTCAGACATCCCTTCATCTTGGGAGATGGAAGACGAGCCTGCATTCAATTCACTGCAGGGATATCCGGCCTTACTTCGAGTCAGAGCATCTCGGTGTCCATTCCACTTGAGGCCACAAACTCAGGGTCCCTCTCACATACCTGTAGCTGAGAGAAGCCTCCTCTTGAGGTGCTTGTGGAAAGTTGGTATTCCTCTTGAGTCGAAGCCAGGGACTAAGCTCTCATCTCGAGTTGATTTGGGGTCCACGGAGCCCTTTCGTGTTGCTCCAGTGACCTCAGGATCCCTCTAGACTTGAGACAGTGATCTTGGGTTTTCTCTGGAGTGCCATCAAGGAAATCAAGGCTCCTTTCACGTTTGATGTGGAACATGGAATTGCTCTGCACGCAGTGCAGGGGAATCGGGCCTCATCTCGCGGCGAGGGGGAAGTCTCATGGTTTTTCTCGAGTTTCGGCCGGGACCTGGGGTATATTCTCCAGTTACGACGGGAAGGGCCCTTCCTGACACGTGTTTGTTCATCGACGTCAGGACTCCTGCCTAGGTGCGAGGGACACCTCGGGATTCTCTTCGAGTCTTGGCATGGCAATTTAGACGCGTCTCCACGTGAGGCGTGAGACCCAGGGTCCCTTTCGACGTGCCACAGGGAATCTGGGGCTCCTATCCATTTTCAAGAGGAGTCAGGCATCGTCTCCTTTGGAAGCATTGATCTCCGCGGACCTCTCGAGTTTTCAAAGGATGTGAGGCCTCCGGTCGCAATGAGGCGGAGGACTAGATTTTTCTCTATGGTCTCCACAGGGGCTTCAGACATCCCTTCGTCTTGGGAGATGCAAGACGAGCCGGCATTCAATTCACTGCAGGGATATCCGGCCTTACTTCGAGTCAGAGCATCTCGGTGTCCATTCCACTTGAGGCCACAAACTCAGGGTCCCTCTCACATACCTGTAGCTGAGAGAAGCCTCCTCTTGAGGTGCTTGTGTAAAGTTGGTATTCCTCTTGAGTTGAAGCCAGGGACTAAGCTCTCATCTCGAGTTGATTTGGGGTCCACGGAGCCCTTTCGTGTTGCTCCAGTGACCTCAGGATCCCTCTAGACTTGAGACAGTGATCTTGGGTTTTCTCTGGAGTGTCATCAAGGAAATCAAGGCTCCTTTCACGTTTGATGTGGAACACGGAATTGCTCTGCACGCAGTGCAGGGGAATCGGGCCTCATCTCGCGGCGAGGGGGAAGTCTCATGGTTTTTCTCGAGTCGAGGCCGGAACCTGGGGTATATTCTCGAGTTACGACGGGGAGGTCCCTTCCATACACGTGTTTGGTCAGCGACGTCAGGACTCCAGCCTATGTGCGAGGGACACTTTGGGATTTTCCTTGAGTCTTGGCATGGCAATTGGGACGTGTCTCCACGTGAGGCGGGAGACGCAGGGTCCCTTTCCACGTGCCACAGGGATCCTGGGACTCCTATCCATTTTCAAGAGGAGTCAGGCATCGTCTCCTTTGCAAGCATTGATCTCCGCAGACCTCTCGAGTTTTCAAAGGATGTGAGGCCTCCGATCGCGTTGAGGCGGAGGACTAGGTCTTTCTCTGTGGTCTCCACAGGGGATTCAGACATCCGTTGGTCTTGGGAGATGCAAGACGAGCCTGCATTCAATTCACTGCATGGATATCCGGCCTTACTTCGAGTCAGAGCATCTCCGTGTCCATTCCACTTGAGGCCAAAAACTCAGGGTCCCTCTCACATACCTGTAGCTGAGAGAAGCCTCCTCTTGAGGTGCTTGTGGAAAGTTGGTATTCCTCTTGAGTCAAAGCCAGGGACTAAGCTCTCATCTCGAGTTGATTTGGGGTCCACGGAGCCCTTTCGTGTTGCTAAAGTGACCTCAGGATCCCTCTAGACTTGAGACAGTGATCTTGGGGTTTCTCTGGAGTGCCGTCAAGGAAATCAAGGCTCCTTTCACGTTTGATGTGGAACACGGAATTGCTCTGCACGCAGTGCAGGGGAATCGGGCCTCATGTCGCGTCGAGGGGGAAGTCTCATGGTTTTTCTCAAGTTGCGCCCGGAACCTGGGGTATATTCTCGAGTTACGACGGGGAATGCCTTCCAGACACGTGTTTGTTCAGCGATGTCAGGACTCCTGCCTAGGTGCGAGGGACACCTCGGGATTCTCCTCGAATCTTGGCATGGCAATAGGGACGCGTCTCCACGTGAGGCGGGAAACCCAGGGTCCCTTTCCACGTGCCACAGGGATCCTGGGACTCCTATCCATTTTCAAGAGGAGTCAGGCATCGTCTCCTTTGGAAGCATTGATCTCCGCAGACCTCTCGATTTTTCAAAGGATGTGAAGCCTCCGGTCGCGATGAGGCTGAGGACTAGGTCTTTCTCTGTCGTCTCCACAGGGGATTCAGACATCCCTTCGTCTTGGGAGATGCAAGACGAGCTTACATTCAATTCACTGCAGGGATATCCGGCCTTACGTAGAGTCAGAGCATCTCGGTGTCCATTCCACTTGAGGCCACAAACTCAGGGTCCCTCTCACATACCTGTAGCTGAGAGAAGCCTCCTCTTGAGGTGCTTGTGGAAAGTTGATATTCCTCTTGAGTCGAAGCCAGGGAGTAAGCTCTCATCTCGAGTTGATTTGGCGTCCACAGAGCCCTTTCGTGTTGCTCCAGTGACCTCAGAATCCCTCTAGACTTGAGACAGTGATCTTGGGTTTTCTCTGGAGTGTCATCAAGGAAATCAAGGCTCCTTTCACGTTTGATGTGGAACACGGAATTGTTCTGGATGCAGTGCAGGGGAATCGGGCCTCATCTCGCGGCGAGGGGGAAGTCTCATGCTTTTTCTCGAGTTGCGGCCGGAACCTGGGGTATATTCTCGAGTTACGACGGGGAGGTCCCTTCCATACACGTGTTTGTTCAGCGACGTAAGGACTCCAGCCTAGGTGCGAGGGACACCTCGGGATTTTCCTCGAGTCTTGGCATGGCAATTGGGACGCGTCTCCACGTGAGGCGGGAGACCCAGGGTCCCTTTCCATGTGCCACAGGGATCCTGGGACTCCTATCCATTTTCAAGAGGAGTCAGGCATCGTCTCCTTTGGAAGCATTGATCTCCGCAGACCTCTCGAGTTTTCCAAGGATGTGAGGCCTCCGGTCGCGTTGAGGCGGAGGACTAGGTCTTTCTCTGTGGTCTCCACAGGGGATTCAGACATCCCTTCGTCTTGGGAGATGCAAGACGAGCCTGCATTCAATTCACTGCAGGGATATCCGGCCTTACTTGGAGTCAGAGCATCTCGGTGTCCATTCCACTTGAGGCCAAAAACTCAGGGTCCCTCTCACATACCTGTAGCTGAGAGAAGCCTCCTGTTGAGGTGCTTTTGGAAAGTTGGTATTCCTGTTGAGTCGAAGCCAGGGACTAAGCTCTCATCTCGAGTTGATTTGGGGTCCACAGAGCCCTTTCGTGTTGCTCCAGTGACCTCAGGATCCCTCTAGACTTGAGACAGTGATCTTGGGTTTTCTCTGGAGTGCCGTCAAGGAAATCAAGGCTCCTTTCACGTTTGATGTGGAACACGGAATTGCTCTGCACGCAGTGCAGGGGAATCGATCCTCATCTCGCGGCGAGGGGGAAGTCTCATGGTTTTTCTCGAGTTGCGGCCGGAACCTGGGGTGTATTCTCGAGTTACGACGGGGAGGGCCCTTCCAGATACGTGTTTGTACAGCGACGTAAGGACTCCAGCCTAGGTGCGAGGGACACGTCGGGATTCTCCTCGAGTTTTGGCATGGCAATTGGGACGCGTCTCCACGTGAGGCGGGAGACGCAGGGTCCCTTTCCACGTGCCACACGGATCGTGGGACTCCTATCCATTTTCAAGAGGAGTCAGGCATCGTCTCCTTTGGAAGCATTGATCTCCGCGGACGTCTCGAGTTTTCAAAGGATGTGAGGCCTCCGTTCGCGTTGAGACGGAAGACTAGGTCTTTCTCTGTGGTCTCCACAGGGGATTCAGACAACCCTTCGTCTTGGGAGATGCAAGACGAGCCTGCATTCAATTCACTGCAGGGATATCCGGCCTTACTTCGAGTCAGAGCATCTCGGTGTCCATTCCACTTGAGGCCACAAACTCAGGGTCCCTCTCACATACATGTAGTTGAGAGAAGCCTCCTCTTGAGGTGCTTGTGGAAAGTTGGTATTCCTCTTGAGTCGAAGCCAGGGACTAAGCTCTCATCTCGAGTTGATTTGGGGTCCACGGAGCCCTTTCTTGTTGCTCCAGTGACCTCAGGATCCCTCTAGACTTGAGACAGTGACCTTGGGTTTTCTCTGGAGTGCCATCAAGGAAATCAAGGCTCCTTTCACGTTTGATGTGAAACACGGAATTGCTCTGCAGGCAGTGCAGGGGAATCGGACCTCATCTCGCGGCGAGGGGGAAGTCTCATGGTTTATCTCGAGTTGCGGCCTGAACCTGGGGTATATTCTCGAGTTACGACGGGGAGGGCCCTTCCTTACACGTGTTTGTTCAGCGACGTCAGGACTCCTGCATAGGTGCGAGGGACACCTCGGGATTCTCCTCGAGTCTTGGCATGGCAATTGGGACGTGTCTCCACGTGAGGCGGGAGACCCAGGGTCCCTTTCCACGTGCCACAGGGATCCTGGGACTCCTATCCATTTTCAAGAGGAGTCAGGCATCGTCTCCTTTGGAAGCATTGATCTCCGCGGACCTCTCGAGTTTTCAAAGGATGTGAGGCCTCCGGTCGCGATGAGGCGGAGGACTAGGTCTTTCTCTGTGGACTCCACAGGGGATTCAGACATCCCTTCGTCTTGGGAGATGCAAGATGAGCCTGCATTCAATTCACTCCAGGGATATCTGGTCTTACTTCGAGTCACAGCATCTCGGTGTCCATTCCACTTGAGGCCACAAACTCAGGGTCCCTCTCACATACCTGTAGCTGAGAGAAGCCTCCTCTTGAGGTGCTTGTGGAAACTTGGTATTCCTCTTGAGTCGAAGCCAGGGACTAAGCTCTCATCTCGAGTTGATTTGGGGTCCACGGAGCCCTTTCGTGTTGCTCCAGTGACCTCAGGATCCCTCTAGACTTGAGACAGTGATCTTGGGTTTTCTGGGGAGTGCCAGCAAGGAAATCAAGACTCCTTTCACATTTGATGTGGAACACGGAATTGCTGTGCACGCAGTGCAGGGGAATTGGGCCTCATCTCGCGGCGAGGGGGAAGTCTCATGGTTTTCTCGAGTTGCGGCCGGAACCTGGGGTATATTCTCGAGTTACGACGGGGAGGGCCCTTCCAGACACGTGTTTGTTCAGCGATGTCAGGACTCCTGCCTAGGTGCGAGGGACACCTCGGGATTCTCCTCGAGCCTTGGCATGGCAATTGGGACGCATGTCCACGTGAGGCGGGAGACCCAGGGTCCCTTTCCACGTGCCACAGGGATCCTGGGACTCCTATCCGTTTTCAAGAGGAGTCAGGCATCGTCTCCTTTGGAAGCATTGATCTCCGTGGACGTCTCGAGTTTTCAAAGGATGTGAGGCCTCCAGTGGTGAAGAGGTGGAGAACTACTTCTTCTCTGTGGTCTCCACAGGGGATTCAGACATCCCTTCATCTTGGGAGATGGAAGACGAGCCTGCATTCAATTCACTGCAGGGATATCCGGCCTTACTTCGAGTCAGAGCATCTCGGTGTCCATTCCACTTGAGGCCACAAACTCAGGGTCCCTCTCACATACCTGTAGCTGAGAGAAGCCTCCTCTTGAGGTGCTTGTGGAAAGTTGGTATTCCTCTTGAGTCGAAGCCAGGGACTAAGCTCTCATCTCGAGTTGATTTGGGGTCCACGGAGCCCTTTCCTGTTGCTACAATGACCTCAGGATCCCTCTAGACTTGAGACAGTGATCTTGGGTTTTCTCTGGAGTGCCATCAAGGAAATCAAGGCTCCTTTCACGTTTGATGTGGAACATGGAATTGCTCTGCACACAGTGCAGGGGAATCGGGCCTCATCTCGCGGCGAGGGGGAAGTCTAATGGTTTTTCTCGAGTTGCGGCCGGGACCTGGGGTATATTCTCGAGTTACGACGGGGAGGGCCCTTCCAGACACGTGTTTGTTCATCGACGTCAGGACTCCTGCCTAGGTGCGAGGGACACCTCGGGATTCTCTTCGAGTCTTGGCATGGCAATTGAGACGCGTCTCCACGTGAGGCGGGAGACCCAGGGTCCCTTTCGACGTGCCGCAGGCAATCTGGGGCTCCTATCCATTTTCAAGAGGAGTCAGGCATCGTCTCCGGTGGAAGCATTGATCTCCGCGGACCTCTCGAGTTTTCAAAGGATGTGAGGCCTCCGGTCGCAATGAGGCGGAGGACTAGATTTTTCTCTATGGTCTCCACAGGGGCTTCAGACATCCCTTAGTCTTGGGAGATGCAAGACGAGCCGGCATTCAATTCACTGCAGGGATATCCGGCCTTACTTCGAGTCAGAGCATCTCGGTGTCCATTCCACTTGAGGCCACAAACTCAGGGTCCCTCTCACATACCTGTAGCTGAGAGAAGCTTCCTCTTGAGGTGCTTGTGGAAACTTGGTATTCCTCTTGAGTCGAAGCCAGGGACTAAGCTCTCATCTCGAGTTGATTTGGGGTCCACGGAGCCCTTTCGTGTTGCTCCAGTGACCTCAGGATCCCTCTAGACTTGAGACAGTGATCTTGGGTTTTCTCTGGAGTGCCATCAAGGAAATCAAGGCTCCTTTCACGTTTGATGTGGAACACGGAATTGCTCTGCATGCAGTGCAGGGGAATCGGGCCTCATCTCGCAGCGAGGGGGAAGTCTCATGCTTTTTCTCGAGTTGCGGCCGGAACCTGGGGTATATTCTCGAGTTACGACGGGGAGGGCCCTTCCAGACACGTGTTTGTTCAGCGACGTCAGGACTCCTGCCTAGGTGCGAGGGACACCTCGGGATTCTCCTCGAGTCTTGGCATGGCAATTGGGACGCGTCTCCACGTGAGGCGGGAGACCCAGTGTCCCTTTCCACGTGCCACAGGGATCCTGGGACTCCTATTCATTTTCAAGAGGAGTCAGGCATCGTCTCCTTTGGAAGCATTGATCTCCGTGGACGTCTCGAGTTTTCAAAGGATGTGAGGCCTCCAGTCGTGAAGAGGTGGAGAACTAGGTCTTCTCTGTGGTCTCCACAGGTGATTCAGACATCCCTTCATCTTGGGAGATGGAAGACGAGCCTGCATTCAATTCACTGCAGGGATATCCGGCCTTACGTAGAGTCAGAGCATCTCGGTGTCCATTCCACTTGAGGCCACAAACTCAGGGTCCCTCTCAGATACCTGTAGCTGAGAGAAGCCTCCTCTTGAGGTGCTTGTGGAAAGTGGGTATTCCTCTTGAGTCGAAGCCAGGGACTAAGCTCTCATCTCGAGTTGATTTGGGGTCCACGGAGCCCTTTCGTGTTGCTACAGTGACCTCAGGATCCCTCTAGACTTGAGACAGTGATCTTGGGTTTTCTCTGGAGTGCCATCAAGGAAATCAAGGCTCCTTTCACGTTTGATGTGGAACATGGAATTGCTCTGCACGCAGTGCAGGGGAATCGGGCCTCATCTCGCGGCGAGGGGGAAGTCTCATGGTTTTTCTCGAGTTGCGGCTGGAACCTGGGGTATATTCTCCAGTTACGACGGGGAGGGCCCTTCCTGACACGTGTTTGTTCATCGACGTCAGGACTCCTGCCTAGGTGCGAGGGACACCTCGGGATTCTCTTCGAGTCTTGGCATGGCAATTGAGACGCGTCTCCACGTGAGGCGTGAGACCCAGGGTCCCTTTCGACGTGCCACAGGGAATCTGGGGCTCCTATCCATTTTCAAGAGGAGTCAGGCATCGTCTCCTTTGGAAGCATTGATCTCCACGGACCTCTCGAGTTTTCAAAGGATGTGAGGCCTCCGGTCGCAATGAGGCGGAGGACTAGATTTTTCTCTATGGTCTCCACAGGGGCTTCAGACATCCCTTCGTCTTGGGAGATGCAAGACGAGCCGGCATTCAATTCACTGCAGGGATATCCGGCCTTACTTCGAGTCAGAGCATCTCGGTGTCCACTCCACTTGAGGCCACAAACTCAGGGTCCCTCTCACATACATGTAGCTGAGAGAAGCTTCCTCTTGAGGTGCTTGTGGAAACTTGGTATTCCTCTTGAGTCGAAGGCAGGGACTAAGCTCTCATCTCGAGTTGATTTGGGGTCCACGGAGCCCTTTCGTGTTGCTCCAGTGACCTCAGGATCCCTCTAGACTTGAGACAGTGATCTTGGGTTTTCTCTGGAGTGCCATCAAGGAAATCAAGGCTCCTTTCACGTTTGATGTGGAACACGGAATTGCTCTGCACGCAGTGCAGGGGAATCGGGCCTCATCTCGCAGCGAGGGGGAAGTCTCATGGTTTTTCTCGAGTTGCGGCCGGAACCTGGGGTATATTCTCGAGTTACGACGGGGAGGGCCCTTCCAGACACGTGTTTGTTCAGCGACGTCAGGACTCCTGCCTAGGTGCGAGGGACACCTCGGGATTCTCCTCGAGTCTTGGCATGGCAATTGGGACGCGTCTCCACGTGAGGCGGGAGACCCAGGGTCCCTTTCCACGTGACACAGGGATCCTGGGACTCCTATCCATTTTCAAGAGGAGTCAGGCATCGTCTCCTTTGGAAGCATTGATCTCCGCGGACTTCTCGAGTTTTCAAAGGATGTGAGGCCTCCGTTCGCGTTGAGGCGGAGGACTAGGTCTTTCTCTGTGGTCTCCACAGGGTATTCAGACAACCCTTCGTCTTGGGAGATGCAAGACGAGCCTGCATTCAATTCACTGCAGGTATATCCGGCCTTACTTCGAGTCAGAGCATCTCGGTGTCCATTCCACTTGAGGCCACAAACTCAGGGTCCCTCTCACATACCTGTAGCTGAGAGAAGCTTCCTCTTGAGGTGCTTTTGGAAAGTTGGTATTCCTCTTGAGTCGAAGCCAGGGACTAAGCTCTCATCTCGAGTTGATTTGGGGTCCATGGAGCCCTTTCGTGTTGCTCCAGTGACCTCAGGATCCCTCTAGACTTGAGACAGTGTTCTTGGGTTTTCTCTGGATTGCCATCAAGGAAATCAAGGCTCCTTTCACGTTTGATGTGGAACACGGAATTGCTCTGCACGCAGTGCAGGGGAATCGGGCCTCATCTCGCGGCGAGGGGGAAGTCTCATGGTTTTTCTCGAGTTGCGGCCGGAACCTGGGGTGTATTCTCGAGTTACGACGGGGAGGGCCCTTCCAGACACGTGTTTGTTCAGCGACGTAAGGACTCCTGCCTAGGTGCGAGGGACACCTCGGGATTCTCCTCGAGTCTTGGCATGGCAATTGGGACGCGTCTCCACGTGAGGCGGGAGACGCAGGGTCCCTTTCCACGTGCCACAGGGATCTTTGGACTCCTATCCATTTTCAAGAGGAGTCAGGCATCGTCTCCTTTGGAAGCATTGATCTCCGCAGACCTCTCGAGTTTTCAAAGGATGTGAGGCCTCCGGTCGCGTTGAGGCGGAGGACTAGGTCTTTCTCTGTGGTCTCCACAGGGGATTCAGACAACCCTTCGTCTTGGGAGATGCAAGACGAGCCTGCGTTCAATTCACTGCAGGGATATCCGGCCTTACTTCGAGTCAGAGCATCTCGGTGTCCATTCCACTTGAGGAAACAAACTCAGGGTCCCTCAAATATACCTGTAGTTGAGAGAAGCCTCCTCTTGAGGTGCTTTTGGAAAGTTGCTATTCCACTTGAGTTGAAGCCAGGGACTAAGCTCTCATCTCGAGTTGATTTGGGGTCCTTGGAGCCCTTTCGTGTTGCTCCAGTGACCTCAGGATCCCTCTAGACTTGAGACACTGATCTTGGGTTTTCTCTGGAGTGCCATCAAGGAAATCAAGGCTCCTTTCATTTTTGATATGGAATACGGAATTGCTCTGCACGCAGGGCAGGGGAATCGGGCCTCACCTCGCGGCGAGGGGGAAGTCTCATGGTTTTTCTCGAGTTGCGGCCGGAACCTGGGGTATATTCCCGAGCTACGACGGGGAGGTGACTCCCAGACATGTGTTTGTTCAGCGACGTCAGGACTCCTGCCTAGGTGCGAGGGACACCTCGGGATTCTCCTCGAGTCTGGCATCGCAATTGGGACGTGTCTCCACGTGAGGTGGGAGACCCAGGTTCCCTTTCCAAGTGCCACAATGATCCTGGGACTCCTATCCATTTTTAAGAAATGTCAGGCATCGTCTCCTTTAGAAGCATTGATCTCTTCAGACTTCTCGAGTTTTCAAAGGATGTGAGGCCTCCGGTCGCGATGAGGCGGAGGAGTAGGTCTTTCTCTGTGGTCTCCACAGGGGATTCAGACAACCCTTCGTCTTGGGAGATGCAAGACGAGCCTGCATTCAATTCACTGCAGGGATATCCGGCCTTACTTCAAGTCAGAGCATCTCGGTGTCCTTTCCACTTGAGCCCACAAACTCAGGGTCCCTCTCACATACCTGTAGCTGAGAGAAGCCTCCTCTTGAGTTGCTTGTGGAAAGTTGGTATTCCTCTTGTGTCGAAGCCAGGGACTAAGCTCTCATCTCGAGTTGATTTGGGGCCCATGGAGCCCTTTCATGTTGCTCCAGTGACCTCAGGATCTTTCTAGACTTGAGACAGTGATCTTGGGTTTTCTCTGGAGTGCCATCAAGGAAATCAAGGCTACTTTCACGTTTAATGTGGAAAACGGAATTGCTCTGCATGCAGTGCAGGGGAAACAGGCCTCAACTCGCGGCGAGGGGGAAATCTCATGGTTTTTCTCGAGTTGCGGCCGGAACCTGGGGTATATTCTCGAGTTACGACGGGGAGGGCCCTTCCAGACACGTGTTTGTTCAGCGACGTCAGGACTCCTGCCTACGTGCGAGGGACACCTCGGGATTCTCCTCGAGCCTTGGCATGGCAATTGGGATGCGTCTCCACGTGAGGCGGGAGATCCAGTGTCCCTTCCCACGTGCCACAGGGATCCTGGGACTCCTATCCATTTTCAAGAGGAGTCAGGCATCGTCTCCTTTGGAAGCATTGATCTCCGCGGACCTCTCGAATTTTCAAAGGATGTGAGGCCTCCGGTCGCGATGAGGCGGAGAACTCGGTCTTTCTCTGTGGTCTCACCAGCGGATTCAGACATCCCTTCATCTTGGGAGATGCAAGACGAGCCTGCATTCAATTCACTGCAGGGATATCCGGCCTTACTTCGAGTCAGAGCATCTCGGTGTCCATTGCATTTGAGGCCACAAATTCAGGGTTCCTCTCACATACCTGTAGCTGAGAGAAGCTTCCTCTTGAGGTGCTTGTGGAAATTTGGTATTCCTCTTGAGTCTAAGCCAGGGACTAAGCTCTCATCTCGAGTTGATTTGGGGTCCTTGGAGCCCTTTCGTGTTGCTCCAGTGACCTCAGGATCCCTCTAGACTTGAGACACTGATCTTGGGTTTTCTCTGGAGTGCCATCAAGGAAATCAAGGCTCCTTTCATTTTTGATGTGGAATACGGAATTGCTCTGCATGCAGGGCAGGGGAATCGGGCCTCACCTCGCGGCGAGGGGGAAGTCTCATGGTTTTTCTCGAGTTGCGGCCGGAACCTGGGGTATATTCTCGAGTTACGACGGGGAGGTCCCTTCCAGACATGTGTTTGTTCAGCGACGTCAGGACTCCTGCCTAGGTGCGAGGAACACCTCGGGATTCTCCTCGAGTCTGGCATGGCAATTGGGACGTGTCCCCCTGTGAGGCGGGAGACCCAGGTTCCCTTTCCAAGTGCCACAGAGATCCTGGGACTCCTATCCATTTTCAAGAAGAGTCAGGCCTCGTCGTCTTTAGAAGCATTGATCTCTTCAGACCTCTTCAGTTTTCAAAGGATGTGAGGCCTCCGGTCGCGATGAGGCGGAGGAGTAGGTCTTTCTCTGTGGTCTCCACAGGGGATTCAGACAACCCTTCGTCTTGGGAGATGCAAGACGAGCCTGCATTCAATTCACTGCAGGGATATCCGGTCTTACTTCGAGTCAGAGCATCTCGGTGTCCTTTCCACTTGAGGCCACAAACTCGGGGTCCCTCAAATATACCTGTAGCTGAGAGAAGCCTCCTCTTGAGGTACTTTTAGAAAGTTGGTATTCCTCTTGAGTTGAAGCCAGGGACTAAGCTCTCATCTCGAGTTGATTTGGGGTCCACGGAGCCCTTTCGTGTTGCTCCAGTGACCTCAGGATCCCTCTAGACTTGAGAGAGTGATCTTGGGTTTTCTCTGGTGTGCCATCAAGGAAATCAAGGCTCCTTTCACGTTTGATGTGGTACACGGAATTGCTGTGCACGCAGTGCAGGGGAATCGGGCCTCATCTCGCGGCGAGGGGGAAGTCTCATAATTTTTCTAGAGTTGTGGCCAGAACTTGGGGTATATACTTGAGTTACGACGGGGAGGGCCCTTCCAGACACGTGTTTGTTCAGCGACATCAGGACTCCTGCCTAGGTGCGAGGGACACCTCGGGATTCTCCTCGAGTCTTGCCATGGCAATTGGGAGGCGTCTACACGTGAGGCGGGAGACCCAGGGCCCCTTTCCACGTGCCACAGGGATCCTGGGACTCCTATCCATTTTCAAGAGGAGTCAGGCATCGTCCTCTTTGGAAGCATTAATCTCTGTGGACCTCTCGAATTTTCAAAGGATGTGAGGCCTCCGGTTGCGATGAGGGGAAGAATTAGGTCTTTCTCTGTGGTCTCCACAGGGGATTCAGACATCCCTTCGTCTTGGGAGATGCAAGACGAGCGTGCATTCAATTCCCTGCAGGGATATCCGGCCTTACATCGAGTCAGAGCATCTCAGTGTCCATTCCACTTGAGGCCACAAAATCATGGTCGCTATCACATACCTGTAGCTCAGAGAAGCCTCCTCTTGAGGTGCTTGTGGAAACTTGGTATTCCTCTTCAGTTGAAGCCAGGGACTAAGCTCTCATCTCGAGTTGATTTGGGGTCCACGGAGCCCTTTCGTGTTGCTCCAGTGACCTCAGGATCCCTCTAGACTTGAGAGAGTAATCTTGAGTTTTCTCTGGAGTGCCATCAAGGAAATCAAGGCTCCTTTCACGTTTGATGTCGAACACGGAATTGTGCTGCACGCAGTGCAAGGGAATCGGGCCTCATCTCGGGGCGAGGGGGAAGTCTCATGGTTTTTCTCGAGTTGCGGCCGGAACCTGGGGTATATTCTTGAGTTACGACGGGGAGGGCCCTTCCAGACACGTGTTTGTTCAGCGACGTCAGGACTCCTGCCTAGGTGCGAGGGACACCTCGGGGTTCTCCTCGAGTCTTGGCATGGCAATTGGGACGCGTCCCCACGTGAGGCGGGAGACCCAGGGTCCCTTTCCACGTGCCACAGGGATCCTGGGTCTCCTATCAATTTTCAAGAGGGGTCAGGCATCCTCTCCTTTGGAAGCATTGATCTCCGCGGTCCTCTCGAGTTTTCAAAGGATGCGAGGCCTCCAGTCGCGATGAGGCGGAGAAGTAGGTCTTTCTCTGTGGTCTCCACAGGGGATTCAGACATCCCTTCGTCTTGGGAGATGCAAGACGAGCCTGCATTCAATTCACTGCAGCGATATCCGGCCTTACTTCAAGTCAGAGCATCTCGGTGTCCATTCCACTTGAGGCCACAGACTCAGGGTCCCTCTCACATACCTGTAGCTGAGAGAGGCCTCCTCTTGAGGTGCTTGTGGAAAGTTGGTATTCCTCTTGAGTCGAAGCCAGGGACTAAAGCTCTCATCTCGTGTTGATTTGGGGTCCACGGAGCCCTTTCATGTTGCTCCAGTGACCTCAGGATCCCTCTAGTCTTGAGACAGTGATCTTGGGTTTTCTCTGGAGTGCCATCAAGGAAATCAAGGCTCCTCTCATGTTTGATGTGGAACACGGATATGCTCTGCACGCAGTGCAGGGGAATCGGGCCTCATCTCGCGGCGAGGGGGAAGTCTCATGGTTTTTCTCGAGTTGCGGCCGGAACCGGGGTATACTCTCGAGTTACGACGGGGAGGGCCCTTCCAGACACATGTTTGTTCAGCAACGTCAGGACTCCTGCCTAGGTGCGAGGGACACCTCGGGATTCTCTTCGAGTCTTGGCATGGCAATTGGGACGCGTCTCCAAGTGAGGCGGGAGACCCAGGGTCCCTTTCCACGTGCCACAGGGATCCTGGGACTCCTATCCATGTTCAAGAGGAGTCAGGCATCGTCTCCTTTGGAAGCATTGATGTCCGCGGACCTCTCGAGTTTTCAAATGATGTGAGGCCTCCGGTCGCGATGAGGCGGAGAACTAGGTCTTTCTCTGTGGTCTCCAGAGGGGTTTCAGACATCCCTTCGTCTTGGGTGATGCAAGACAAGCCTGAATTCAATTCACTGCAGGGATATCCGGCCTTACTTTGAGTCACAGCGCGTCGGTGTCCATTCCACTTGAGGCCACAAACTCAGGGTCCCTCTCACATACCTGTAGCTGAGAGAAGCCTCCTCTTGAGGTGCTTGGGGAAAGTTGGTATTCCACTTGAGTCGAAGCCAGGGACTAAGCTCTCATCTCGAGTTGATTTGGGGTCCACGGAGACCTTTCATGTTTCTACAGTCACCTGAGGATCCCTCTAGACTTGAGACAGTGATCTTGGGTTTTCTCTGGAGTGCCATCAAGGAAATCAAGGCTCCTTTCACGTTTGATGTGGAACACGGAATTGCTCTGCACGCAGTGCAGGGGATTCGGGCCTCATCTCGCAGCAAAGGGTATGTCTCATGGTTTTTCTCCACTTGTGGCCGGAACCTGGGGTATATTCTCGAGTTACGACGGGGAGGGCCCTTCCAGACACGTGATTGTTCAGCGACGTCAGGACTCCTGCCTAGGTGCGAAGGACACCTCAGGATTCTCCTCGAGTCTTGGCATGGCAATTGGGATGCGTCCCCACGTGAGGCGGGAGACCCAGGGTCCGTTTCCACGTGCCACAGGGATCCTGGGACTCCTATCCATTTTCAAGAGGAGTCAGGCATCGTCTCCTTTGGAAGCATTGATGTCCGCGGACCTCTCGAGTTTTCAAAGGAAGTGAGGCCTCCGGTCGCGATGAGGCGGAGAACTATGTCTTTCTTTGTGGTCTCCACAGGGGATTCAGACATCCCTTCGTCTTGGGAGATGCAAGACGAGCCTGCACTCAATTCACTGCAGGGCTATCCGGCCTTACTTCGAGTCAGAACATCTCGGTGTCCATTCCATTTGAGGCCACAAACTCAGGGTCCCTTTCACATACCTGTAGCTGAGAGAAGCCTCCTCTTGAGGTGCTTGTGGAAAGTTGGTATTCCACTTGAGTCGAAGCCAGGAACTAAGTTCTCATCTCGAGTTGATTTGGGGTCCATGGAGCCCTTTCGTGTTGCTCCAGTGACCTCAGGATCCCTCTAGACTTGAGACAGTGATCTTGGGTTTTCTCTGGAGTGCCATCAAGGAAATCAAGTCTCCTTTCACGTTTGATGTGGAACACGGAATTGCTCTGCACGCAGTGCAGGGGAATCGGGCCTCATCTCGCGGCGAGGGGGAAGTCTCATTGTTTTTCTCGAGTTGCGGCCGGGACCTGGGGTATATTCTCGAGTTACGACAGGGAGGGCCCTTCCAGACACGTGTTTGTTCAGCGACGTCAGGACTCCTGCCTACGTGCGAGGGACACCTCGGGATTCTCCTCGAGCCTTGGCATGGCAATTGGGACGCGTCTCCACGTGAGGCGGGAGACCCAGGGTCCCTTTCCACGTGCCACAGGTATCCTGGGACTCCTATCCATTTTCAAGAGGAGTCAGGCATCGTCTCCTTTGGAAGCATTGATCTCCGCCGACCTCTCGAGTTCTCAAAGGATGTGAGGTCTCCGGTCGCGATGATGCGGAGGACTAGGTCTTTCTCTGTGGTCTCAACAGGGGATTCAGACATCCCTTCGTCTTGGGAGATGCAAGACGAGCCTGCATTCAATTCACTGCAGGGATGTCCGGCCTTACTTCGAGTCAGAGCATCTCGGTGTCCATTACACTAGAGGCCACAAACTCAGGGTCCCTCTCACATACCTGTAGCTGAGAGAAGCCTCCTCTTGAGGTGCTTGTGGAAAGTTGGTATTGCTCTTGAGTCGAAGCCAGGGACTAAGCTCTCATCTCGAGTTGATTTGGGGTCCACGGAGCCCTTTCGTGTTGCTCCAGTGACCTCAGGATCCCTCTAGACTTGAGACAGTGATCTTGGGTTTTCTCTGGAGTGCCATCAAGTAAATCAGGGCTCCTTTCACGTTTGATGTGGAACACGGAATTGCTCTGCTCGCAGTGCAGGAGAATCGGGCCTCATCTCACGGCGAGGGGGAAGTCTCATGGTTATTCTGGAGTTGGGGCCGGAACCTGGGGTATATTCTCGAGTTACGACGGGGAGGGCCCTTCCAGACACGTGTTTGTTCAGCGACGTCAGGACTCCTGCCTAGGTGCGAGGGACACCTCGGGATTCTCCTCGAGTCTTGGCATGGCAATTGGGACGCGTCTCCCCGTGAGGCGGGAGAGGCAGTGTCCCTTTCCACGTGCCACAGGGATCCTGGGACTCCTATCCATTTTCAAGAGGAGTCAGGCATCGTCTCCTTTGGAAGCATTGATCTCCGCAGACCTCTCGAATTTTCAAAGGATGTGAGGCCTCCGGTCGCGATGAGGCGGAGAAGTAGGTCTTTCTCTGTGGTCTCCACAGCGGATTCAGACATCTCTTCGTCTTGGGAGATGCAAGACGAGCCTGCATTCACTTCACTGCAGGGATATCCGGCCTTACTTCGAGTCAGAGCATCTCGGTGTCCATTCCACTTGAGGCCACAAACTCAGGGTCCCTCTCACATAACTGTTGCTGAGAGAAGTCTCCTCTTGAGGTGCTTGTGGAAACATGGTATTCCTCTTGAGTCGAAGCCAGGGAATAAGCTGTCATCTCGAGTTGATTTGGGGTCCACGGAGCCCTTTCCTTTTGCTCCAGTGACCTCAGGATCCCTCTAGACTTGAGACAGTGATCTTGGGTTTTCTCTGGAGTGCCATCAAGGAAATCAAGGCTCCTTTCACTTTTGATTTGGAACACGGAATTGCTCTGCATGCAGTGCAGGGAAATCGGGGCTCATGTCGCGGTGAGGGGGAAGTCTCATAGTTTTTCTCGAGTTGCGGCCGGAACCTGGTGTATATTCTCGAGTTACGATGGGGAGGGCCCTTCCAGACACGTGTTTGTTCAGCGACGTCAGGACTCCTGCCTAGGTGCGAGGGACACCTCGGGATTCTCCTCGAGTCTTGGCATGGCAATTGGGACGCGTCTCCACGTGAGGCGGGAGACCCAAGGTCCCTTTCCACTTGCCACAGGGATACTGGGACTCCTATCCATTTTCAAGAGGAGTCAGGCATCGTCTCCTTTGGAAGTATTGATCTCCGCGGACCTCTCGAGTTTTCAAAGGATATGAGGCCTCCGTTTGCGTTGATGCGGAGGACTAGGTCTTTCTCTGTGGTCTCCACCGGGGATTCAGACATCCCTTCGTCTTGGGAGATGCAAGACGAGCCTGCATTCAATTCACTGCAGGGATATCCGGCCTTACTTCGAGTCAGAGCATCTCGGTGTCCATTCCACTTGAGGCCACAATCTCAGGGTCCCTCTCACATACTTGTAGCTGAGAGAAGCCTCCTCTTGAGGTGCTTGTGGAAAGTTGGTATTCCTCTTGAGTCGAAGCCAGGGACTATGCTCTCATCTCGAGTTGATTTGGGGTCCACGGAGCCCTTTCCTGTTGCTCCA
This sequence comes from Dama dama, assembly GCF_033118175.1. NCBI lineage: Eukaryota > Metazoa > Chordata > Mammalia > Artiodactyla > Cervidae > Dama > Dama dama. Next base: position 1,118,464 of record NW_026870890.1, on the reverse strand, counting down.
GTGACCTTAGGATCCCTCTAGACTTGAGACAGTGATCTTGGGTTTTCTCTGGAGTGCCATCAAGGAAATCAAGGCTCCTTTCACGTTTGATTTGGAACACGGAATTGCTCTGCACGCAGTGAAGGCGAATCGGGCATCATGTCGCGGAGAGGAGGAAGTCTCATGGTTTTTCTCGAGTTACGGCCGGAACCTGGGGTACATTCTCGATTTACGATGGGGAGGGCCCTTCCAGACACGTGTTTGTTCAGCGACGTCAGGACTCCTGCCTAGGTGCGAGGGACACCTCGGGATTCTGCTCGAGTCTTGGCATGGCAATTGGGAGGCGTCTCCACGTGAGGCGGGAGACCCAGGGTCCCTTTCCACGTGCCACAGGGATCCTGGGACTCCTATCCATTTTCAAGAGGAGTCAGGCATCGTCTCCTTTGGAAGCATTGATCTCCGCGGACCTCTCGAGTTTTCAAAGGATGTGAGGCCTCCGGTCGCGGTGAGGCGGAGAATTATATCTTTCCCTGTGGCCTCCACAGGGGATTCAGACATCCCTTCGTCTTGGGAGATGCAAGACGAGCCTGCATTCAATTCACTGCAGGGATATCCGGCCTTCCTTCGAGTCAGAGCATCTCGGTGTCCATTCCACTTGATGCCACAAACTCAGGGGCCCTCTCACATACCTGTAGCTGAGAGAAGCCTCCTCTTGAGGTGCTTGTGGAAAGTTGGTATTCCTCTTGAGTCGAAGCCGGGGACTAAGCTCTCATCTCGAGTTGATTTGGGGTCCACGGAGCCCTTTCGTGTTGCTCCAGTGACCCCGGGATCCCTCTAGACTTGAGACAGTGATCTTGGGTTTTCTCTGGAGTGCCATCAAGGAAATCAAGGCTCCTTTCACTTTTGATGTCGAACACGGAATTGCTCTGCACGCAGTACAGGGGAATCGGGCCTCATCTCGCCGTGAGGGGGAAGTCTCATGGTTTTTCTCGAGTTGTGGCCGGAACCTGCGGTATATTCTCGAGTTACGACGGGGAGGGCCCTTCCAGACACGTGTTTGTTCAGCGACGTCAGGACTCCTGCCTAGGTGCAAGGGACACCTCGGGATTCTCCTCGAGCCTTGGCATGGCAATTGGGACGCGTCTCTACGTGAGGCGGGAGACCAAGGGTCCCTTTCCACGGGCCACAGTGATCCTGGGACTCCTATGCATTTTCAAGAGGAGTCAGGCATCGTCTCCTTTGGAAGCATTGATCTCCGCGCACCTCTCAAGTTTTCAAAGGATGTGAGGCCTCCGTTCGCGTTGAGGCGGAGAACTAGGTATTTCTCTGTGGTCTCCACAGGGGATTCAGACATCCCTTCGTCTTGGGAGATGCAAGACGAGCCTGCACTCAATTCACTGCACGGATATCCGGCCTTACTTCGAGTCAGAGCATCTCGGTGTCCATTCCACCTGAGGCCACAAACTCAGGGTCCCTCTCACATACCTGTAGCTGAGAGAAGCCTCGTCCTGATGTGCTTGTGGAAAGTTGGTATTCCTCTTGAGTCGAAGCCAGGGACTAAGCTCTCATCACGAGTTGATTTGGGGTCCACGGAGCCCTTTCATATTTCTCCAGTGACCTCAGGATCCCTCTAGACTTGAGACAGTGATCTTGGGTTTTCTCTGGAGTGCCATCAAAGAAATCAAGGCTCCTTTCACGTTTGATGTGGAACACGGAATTGCTGTGCACGCAGTGCAGGGGAATCGGGCCTCATCTCGCGGCGAGGGGGAAGTTTCATGGTTTTTCTCGAGTTGTGGCCGGAACCTGGGGTATATTCTCGAGTTACAACGGGGAGGGCCCTTCCAGACAAGTGTTTGTTCAGCGACGTCAGGACTCCTTCCTAGGTGCGAGGGACACTTCGGGATTCTCCTCGAGTCTTGGCATGGCAATTGGGACGCGTCTCCACGTGAGGCGGGAGACCCAGGGTCCCTTTCCACGTGCCACAGGGATCCTGGGACTCCTATCCATTTTCAAGAGGAGTCAGGCATCGTCTCCTTTGGAAGCATTGATCTCTGCAGACCTCTCGAGTTTTCAAATGATGTGAGGCCTCCGGTCACGATGAGGCGGAGGACTTGGTCTTTCTCTGTGGTCTCCACATGGGATTCAGACATCCCTTCGTCTTGGGAGATGCAAGACGAGCCTGCATTCAATTCACTGCAGGGATATCCGGCCTTACTTCGAGTCAGAGCATCTCGGTGTCCATTGCACTTGAGGCCACAAACTCAGGGTCCCTCTCACATACCTGTAGCTGAGAGAAGCCTCCTCTTGAGGTGCTTGTGGAAAGTTGGTATTCCTCTCGAGTCGAAGCCGGGGACTAAGCTCTCATCTCGAGTTGATTTGGGGTCCACGGAGCCCTTTCGTGTTGCTCCAGTGACCTCAGGATCCCTCTAGACTTGAGACAGTGATCCTGGGTTTTCTCTGGAGTGCCATCAAGGAAATCAAGGCTCCTTTCACGTTTGATGTGGAACACGGAATTGCTCTGCACGCAGTCCAGGGGAATCGGGCCTCATCTCGCGGCGAGGGGAAAGTCTCATGGTTTTTCTCGAGTTGCGGCGGGAACCTGGGGTATATTCTCGATTTACGACGGGGAGGACCCTTCCAGACACGTGATAGGTGCGAGGGACACCTCGGGTCTCCTAAAGTCTTGGCATGGCAATTGGAACGCGTCTCCACATGAGGCGGGAGACCCAGGGTCCCTTTCCACGTACCACAGGGATCCTGGGACTCCTATCCATTTTCAAGAGGAGTCAGGCATCGTCTCTTTGGAAGCATTGATCTCCGCAGACCTCTCGAGTTTTCAAAGGATGTGAGGTCTCCGATCGCGATGAGGCGGAGGACTAGGTCTTTCTCTGCGGTCTCCGCAGGGGATTCAGACATCTCTTCGTCTTGGGAGATGCAAGACGAGCCTGCATTCAATTCACTGCAGGGATATGCGGCCTTACTTCGAGTCAGAGCATCTCGGTGTCCATTCCACCTGAGGCCACAAACTCAGGGTCCCTCTCACATACCTTTAGCAGAGAGAAGCCTCCTCTTGAGGTGCTTGTGGAAAGTTAGTATTCCTCTTGACTCGAAACCAGGATATAAGCTCTCATCTCGAGTTGATTTTGGGTCCACGGAACCCTTTCGTGTTGCTCCAGTGACCTCAGGATCCCTCTAGACTTGAGACAGTGATCTTGGGTTTTCTCTGGAGTGCCATCAAGGAAATCAAGGCTCCTTTCCCATTTGATGTGGAACACGGAATTGCTCTGCATGCAGTGCAGGGGAATCGGGCCTCATCTCGCGGCGAGGGGGAAGTCTCATGGTTTTTCTCGAGTTGCGGCCGGAACCTGAGGTATATTTTCGAGTTACAACGGGGAGGGCCCTTCCAGACACGTGTTTGTTCAGCGATCTCAGGACTCGTGCCTAGGTGCGAGGGACACCTCGGGAATCTCCTCGAGTCTTGGCATGGCAATTGGGACGCGTCTCCACGTGAGGCGGGAGACCCAGGGTCCCTTTCGACGTGCCACAGGGATCCTGGGACTCCTATCCATTTTCAAGAGGAGTCAGGCATCGCCTCCTTTGAAAGCATTGATCTCCACGGACCTCTCGAGTTTTCAAAGAATGTGAGGCCTTCGCTCGCGATGAGGCGGAGAACTAGGTCTTTCTTGTGGTCTCCACAGGGGATTCAGACATCCCTTCGTCTTGGGAGATGCAAGACGAGCCTGCATTCAATTCACTGCAGGGATATCCGGCCTTACTTAAGTCAGAGCATCTCGGTGTTCATTCCACTTGAGGCCACAAACTCAGGGTCCCTCTCACATACATGTAGCTGAGAGAAACCTCCTCTTGAGGTGCTTGTGGAAACTAGGTATTCCTCTTGAGTCGAAGCCAGGGACTAAGCTCTCATCTCGAGCAGATTTATGGTCCACGGAGCCCTTTGGTGTTGCTCCAGTGACCACAGGATCCCTCTAGACTTGAGACAGTGGTCTTGTGTTTTCTCTGGAGTGCCATCAAGGAAATCAAGGCTCCATTCACGTTTGATGTGGAACACGGAATTACTCTGCACGCAGTGCAGGGGAATCAGGCCTCATCTCGCGGCGAGGGGGAAGTCTCATGGTTTTTCTCGAGTTGCGGCCGGAACCTGGGGTATATTCTCGAGTTACGACGGGGAGGGCCCTTCCAGACACGTGTTTGTTCAGCGACGTCAGTACTCCTGCCTAGGTGCGAGGGACACCTCGGGATTCTCCTCGAGTCTTGGCATGGCAATTGTGACGCGTCTCCACGTGAGGCGGGATACCCAGGCTCCCTTTCCACGTGCCACAGGGATCCTGGGACTCCTATCCATTTTCAAGAGGAGTCAGGCATCGTCTCCTGTGGAAGCATTGATCTCCGCGGACCTCTCCAGTTTTCAAAAGATGTGAGGCCTCCGGTCGCGATGAGGCGGAGAACTAGGTCTTTCTCTGTGGTTTGCACAGGGGATTCAGACATCCCTTCGTCTTGGGAGATGCAAGACGCGCCGGCATTCAATTCTCTGCAGGGATATCCGGCCTTACTTCGAGTAACAGCATCTCAGGGTCCATTCCACCTGAGGCCACAAACTCAGGGACACTCTCACATACCTGTAGCTGAGAGAAACCTCCTCTTGAGGTGCTTGTGGAAAGTTGGTATGACTCTTGAGTCGAAGCCAGGGACTAAGCTCTCATCTCGAGTTGATTTGGGGTCCATGGAGCCATTTCATTTTGCTACAGTGACTTCAGGATCCCTCTAGACTTGAGACAGTGATCTTGGGTTTTCTCTGGAGTGCCATCAAGGAAATCAAGGCTCCTTTCACGTTTGATGTGGAACACGGAATTGCTCTGCACGCAGTGCAGGGGAATCGGGCCTCATCTCGCGGCGAGGGGGAAGTCTCATGGTTTTTCTCGAGTTGCGGCCGGAACCTGGGGTATATTCTCGAGTTACAACGGGGAGGGCCCTTCCAGACACGTGTTTGTTCAGCGACGTCAGGACTCCTTCCTAGGTGCGAGGGACACTTCGGGATTCTCCTCGAGTCTTGGCATGGCATTTGGGACGCGTCTCCACGTGAGGCGGGAGACCCAGGGTCCCTTTCCACGTGCCACAGGGATCCTGGGACTCCTATCCATTTTCAAGAGGAGTCAGGCATCGTCTCCTTTGGAAGCATTGATCTCTGCAGACCTCTCGAGTTTTCAAATGATGTGAGGCCTCCGGTCACGATGAGGCGGAGGACTTGGTCTTTCTCTGTGGTCTCCACATGGGATTCAGACATCCCTTCGTCTTGGGAGATGCAAGACGAGCCTGCATTCAACTCACTGCAGGGATATCCGGCCTTACTTCGAGTCAGAGCATCTCGGTGTCCATTGCACTTGAGGCCACAAACTCAGGGTCCCTCTCACATACCTGTAGCTGAGAGAAGCCTCCTCTTGAGGTGCTTGTGGAAAGTTGGTATTCCTCTCGAGTCGAAGCCGGGGACTAAGCTCTCATCTCGAGTTGATTTGGGGTCCACGGAGCCCTTTCGTGTTGCTCCAGTGACCTCAGGATCCCTCTAGGCTTGAGACAGTGATCCTGGGTTTTCTCTGGACTGCCATCAAGGAAATCAAGGCTCCTTTCAGGTTTGATGTGGAACACGGAATTGCTCTGCACGCAGTCCAGGGGAATCGGGCCTCATCTCGCGGCGAGGGGAAAGTCTCATGGTTTTATCTCGAGTTGCGGCGGGAACCTGGGGTATATTCTCGATTTACGACGGGGAGGACCCTTCCAGACACGTGATAGGTGCGAGGGACACCTCGGGATTCTCCTAAAGTCTTGGCATGGCAATTGGAACGCGTCTCCACATGAGGCGGGAGACCCAGGGTCCCTTTCCACGTACCACAGGGATCCTGGGACTCCTATCCATTTTCAAGAGGAGTCAGGCATCGTCTCTTTGGAAGCATTGATCTCCGCAGACCTCTCGAGTTTTCAAAGGATGTGAGGTCTCCGATCGCGATGAGGCGGAGGACTAGGTCTTTCTCTGCGGTCTCCGCAGGGGATTCAGACATCCCTTCGTCTTGGGAGATGCAAGACGAGCCTGCATTCAATTCACTGCAGGGATATGCGGCCTTACTTCGAGTCAGAGCATCTCGGTGTCCATTCCACCTGAGGCCACAAACTCAGGGTCCCTCTCACATACCTTTAGCAGAGAGAAGCCTCCTCTTGAGGTGCTTGTGGAAAGTTAGTATTCCTCTTGACTCGAAACCAGGATATAAGCTCTCATCTCGAGTTGACTTGGGGTCCACGGAACCCTTTCGTGTTGCTCCAGTGACCTCAGGATCCCTCTAGACTTGAGACAGTGATCTTGGGTTTTCTCTGGAGTGCCATCAAGGAAATCAAGGCTCCTTTCACTTTTGATGTCGAACACGGAATTGCTCTGCACGCAGTACAGGGGAATCGGGCCTCATCTCGCCGTGAGGGGGAAGTCTCATGGTTTTTCTCGAGTTGTGGCCGGAACCTGCGGTATATTCTCGAGTTACGACGGGGAGGGCCCTTCCAGACACGTGTTTGTTCAGCGACGTCAGGACTCCTGCCTAGGTGCAAGGGACACCTCGGGATTCTCCTCGAGCCTTGGCATGGCAATTGGGACGCGTCTCTACGTGAGGCGGGAGACCAAGGGTCCCTTTCCACGGGCCACAGTGATCCTGGGACTCCTATGCATTTTCAAGAGGAGTCAGGCATCGTCTCCTTTGGAAGCATTGATCTCCGCGCACCTCTCAAGTTTTCAAAGGATGTGAGGCCTCCGTTCGCGTTGAGGCGGAGAACTAGGTATTTCTCTGTGGTCTCCACAGGGGATTCAGACATCCCTTCGTCTTGGGAGATGCAAGACGAGCCTGCACTCAATTCACTGCACGGATATCCGGCCTTACTTCGAGTCAGAGCATCTCGGTGTCCATTCCACCTGAGGCCACAAACTCAGGGTCCCTCTCACATACCTGTAGCTGAGAGAAGCCTCGTCCTGATGTGCTTGTGGAAAGTTGGTATTCCTCTTGAGTCGAAGCCAGGGACTAAGCTCTCATCACGAGTTGATTTGGGGTCCACGGAGCCCTTTCATATTTCTCCAGTGACCTCAGGATCCCTCTAGACTTGAGACAGTGATCTTGGGTTTTCTCTGGAGTGCCATCAAAGAAATCAAGGCTCCTTTCACGTTTGATGTGGAACACGGAATTGCTGTGCACGCAGTGCAGGGGAATCGGGCCTCATCTCGCGGCGAGGGGGAAGTTTCATGGTTTTTCTCGAGTTGTGGCCGGAACCTGGGGTATATTCTCGAGTTACAACGGGGAGGGCCCTTCCAGACAAGTGTTTGTTCAGCGACGTCAGGACTCCTTCCTAGGTGCGAGGGACACTTCGGGATTCTCCTCGAGTCTTGGCATGGCAATTGGGACGCGTCTCCACGTGAGGCGGGAGACCCAGGGTCCCTTTCCACGTGCCACAGGGATCCTGGGACTCCTATCCATTTTCAAGAGGAGTCAGGCATCGTCTCCTTTGGAAGCATTGATCTCTGCAGACCTCTCGAGTTTTCAAATGATGTGAGGCCTCCGGTCACGATGAGGCGGAGGACTTGGTCTTTCTCTGTGGTCTCCACATGGGATTCAGACATCCCTTCGTCTTGGGAGATGCAAGACGAGCCTGCATTCAATTCACTGCAGGGATATCCGGCCTTACTTCGAGTCAGAGCATCTCGGTGTCCATTGCACTTGAGGCCACAAACTCAGGGTCCCTCTCACATACCTGTAGCTGAGAGAAGCCTCCTCTTGAGGTGCTTGTGGAAAGTTGGTATTCCTCTCGAGTCGAAGCCGGGGACTAAGCTCTCATCTCGAGTTGATTTGGGGTCCACGGAGCCCTTTCGTGTTGCTCCAGTGACCTCAGGATCCCTCTAGACTTGAGACAGTGATCCTGGGTTTTCTCTGGAGTGCCATCAAGGAAATCAAGGCTCCTTTCACGTTTGATGTGGAACACGGAATTGCTCTGCACGCAGTCCAGGGGAATCGGGCCTCATCTCGCGGCGAGGGGAAAGTCTCATGGTTTTTCTCGAGTTGCGGCGGGAACCTGGGGTATATTCTCGATTTACGACGGGGAGGACCCTTCCAGACACGTGATAGGTGCGAGGGACACCTCGGGTCTCCTAAAGTCTTGGCATGGCAATTGGAACGCGTCTCCACATGAGGCGGGAGACCCAGGGTCCCTTTCCACGTACCACAGGGATCCTGGGACTCCTATCCATTTTCAAGAGGAGTCAGGCATCGTCTCTTTGGAAGCATTGATCTCCGCAGACCTCTCGAGTTTTCAAAGGATGTGAGGTCTCCGATCGCGATGAGGCGGAGGACTAGGTCTTTCTCTGCGGTCTCCGCAGGGGATTCAGACATCTCTTCGTCTTGGGAGATGCAAGACGAGCCTGCATTCAATTCACTGCAGGGATATGCGGCCTTACTTCGAGTCAGAGCATCTCGGTGTCCATTCCACCTGAGGCCACAAACTCAGGGTCCCTCTCACATACCTTTAGCAGAGAGAAGCCTCCTCTTGAGGTGCTTGTGGAAAGTTAGTATTCCTCTTGACTCGAAACCAGGATATAAGCTCTCATCTCGAGTTGATTTTGGGTCCACGGAACCCTTTCGTGTTGCTCCAGTGACCTCAGGATCCCTCTAGACTTGAGACAGTGATCTTGGGTTTTCTCTGGAGTGCCATCAAGGAAATCAAGGCTCCTTTCCCATTTGATGTGGAACACGGAATTGCTCTGCATGCAGTGCAGGGGAATCGGGCCTCATCTCGCGGCGAGGGGGAAGTCTCATGGTTTTTCTCGAGTTGCGGCCGGAACCTGAGGTATATTTTCGAGTTACAACGGGGAGGGCCCTTCCAGACACGTGTTTGTTCAGCGATCTCAGGACTCGTGCCTAGGTGCGAGGGACACCTCGGGAATCTCCTCGAGTCTTGGCATGGCAATTGGGACGCGTCTCCACGTGAGGCGGGAGACCCAGGGTCCCTTTCGACGTGCCACAGGGATCCTGGGACTCCTATCCATTTTCAAGAGGAGTCAGGCATCGCCTCCTTTGAAAGCATTGATCTCCACGGACCTCTCGAGTTTTCAAAGAATGTGAGGCCTTCGCTCGCGATGAGGCGGAGAACTAGGTCTTTCTTGTGGTCTCCACAGGGGATTCAGACATCCCTTCGTCTTGGGAGATGCAAGACGAGCCTGCATTCAATTCACTGCAGGGATATCCGGCCTTACTTAAGTCAGAGCATCTCGGTGTTCATTCCACTTGAGGCCACAAACTCAGGGTCCCTCTCACATACATGTAGCTGAGAGAAACCTCCTCTTGAGGTGCTTGTGGAAACTAGGTATTCCTCTTGAGTCGAAGCCAGGGACTAAGCTCTCATCTCGAGCAGATTTATGGTCCACGGAGCCCTTTGGTGTTGCTCCAGTGACCACAGGATCCCTCTAGACTTGAGACAGTGGTCTTGTGTTTTCTCTGGAGTACCATCAAGGAAATCAAGGCTCCATTCACGTTTGATGTGGAACACGGAATTACTCTGCACGCAGTGCCGGGGAATCAGGCCTCATCTCGCGGCGAGGGGGAAGTCTCATGGTTTTTCTCGAGTTGCGGCCGGAACCTGGGGTATATTCTCGAGTTACGACGGGGAGGGCCCTTCCAGACACGTGTTTGTTCAGCGACGTCAGTACTCCTGCCTAGGTGCGAGGGACACCTCGGGATTCTCCTCGAGTCTTGGCATGGCAATTGTGACGCGTCTCCACGTGAGGCGGGATACCCAGGCTCCCTTTCCACGTGCCACAGGGATCCTGGGACTCCTATCCATTTTCAAGAGGAGTCAGGCATCGTCTCCTGTGGAAGCATTGATCTCCGCGGACCTCTCCAGTTTTCAAAAGATGTGAGGCCTCCGGTCGCGATGAGGCGGAGAACTAGGTCTTTCTCTGTGGTTTGCACAGGGGATTCAGACATCCCTTCGTCTTGGGAGATGCAAGACGCGCCGGCATTCAATTCTCTGCAGGGATATCCGGCCTTACTTCGAGTAACAGCATCTCAGGGTCCATTCCACCTGAGGCCACAAACTCAGGGACACTCTCACATACCTGTAGCTGAGAGAAACCTCCTCTTGAGGTGCTTGTGGAAAGTTGGTATGACTCTTGAGTCGAAGCCAGGGACTAAGCTCTCATCTCGAGTTGATTTGGGGTCCATGGAGCCATTTCATTTTGCTACAGTGACTTCAGGATCCCTCTAGACTTGAGACAGTGATCTTGGGTTTTCTCTGGAGTGCCATCAAGGAAATCAAGGCTCCTTTCACGTTTGATGTGGAACACGGAATTGCTCTGCACGCAGTGCAGGGGAATCGGGCCTCATCTCGCGGCGAGGGGGAAGTCTCATGGTTTTTCTCGAGTTGCGGCCGGAACCTGGGGTATATTCTCGAGTTACAACGGGGAGGGCCCTTCCAGACACGTGTTTGTTCAGCGACGTCAGGACTCCTTCCTAGGTGCGAGGGACACTTCGGGATTCTCCTCGAGTCTTGGCATGGCAATTGGGACGCGTCTCCACGTGAGGCGGGAGACCCAGGGTCCCTTTCCACGTGCCACAGGGATCCTGGGACTCCTATCCATTTTCAAGAGGAGTCAGGCATCGTCTCCTTTGGAAGCATTGATCTCTGCAGACCTCTCGAGTTTTCAAATGATGTGAGGCCTCCGGTCACGATGAGGCGGAGGACTTGGTCTTTCTCTGTGGTCTCCACATGGGATTCAGACATCCCTTCGTCTTGGGAGATGCAAGACGAGCCTGCATTCAACTCACTGCAGGGATATCCGGCCTTACTTCGAGTCAGAGCATCTCGGTGTCCATTGCACTTGAGGCCACAAACTCAGGGTCCCTCTCACATACCTGTAGCTGAGAGAAGCCTCCTCTTGAGGTGCTTGTGGAAAGTTGGTATTCCTCTCGAGTCGAAGCCGGGGACTAAGCTCTCATCTCGAGTTGATTTGGGGTCCACGGAGCCCTTTCGTGTTGCTCCAGTGACCTCAGGATCCCTCTAGGCTTGAGACAGTGATCCTGGGTTTTCTCTGGACTGCCATCAAGGAAATCAAGGCTCCTTTCAGGTTTGATGTGGAACACGGAATTGCTCTGCACGCAGTCCAGGGGAATCGGGCCTCATCTCGCGGCGAGGGGAAAGTCTCATGGTTTTATCTCGAGTTGCGGCGGGAACCTGGGGTATATTCTCGATTTACGACGGGGAGGACCCTTCCAGACACGTGATAGGTGCGAGGGACACCTCGGGATTCTCCTAAAGTCTTGGCATGGCAATTGGAACGCGTCTCCACATGAGGCGGGAGACCCAGGGTCCCTTTCCACGTACCACAGGGATCCTGGGACTCCTATCCATTTTCAAGAGGAGTCAGGCATCGTCTCTTTGGAAGCATTGATCTCCGCAGACCTCTCGAGTTTTCAAAGGATGTGAGGTCTCCGATCGCGATGAGGCGGAGGACTAGGTCTTTCTCTGCGGTCTCCGCAGGGGATTCAGACATCCCTTCGTCTTGGGAGATGCAAGACGAGCCTGCATTCAATTCACTGCAGGGATATGCGGCCTTACTTCGAGTCAGAGCATCTCGGTGTCCATTCCACCTGAGGCCACAAACTCAGGGTCCCTCTCACATACCTTTAGCAGAGAGAAGCCTCCTCTTGAGGTGCTTGTGGAAAGTTAGTATTCCTCTTGACTCGAAACCAGGATATAAGCTCTCATCTCGAGTTGATTTTGGGTCCACGGAACCCTTTCGTGTTGCTCCAGTGACCTCAGGATCCCTCTAGACTTGAGACAGTGATCTTGGGTTTTCTCTGGAGTGCCATCAAGGAAATCAAGGCTCCTTTCACGTTTGATGTGGAACACGGAATTGCTCTGCACGCAGTGCAGGGGAATCGGGCCTCATCTCGCGGCGAGGGGGAAGTCTCATGGTTTTTCTCGAGTTGCGGCCGGAACCTGGGGTATATTCTCGAGTTACAACGGGGAGGGCCCTTCCAGACACGTGTTTGTTCAGCGACGTCAGGACTCCTTCCTAGGTGCGAGGGACACTTCGGGATTCTCCTCGAGTCTTGGCATGGCAATTGGGACGCGTCTCCACGTGAGGCGGGAGACCCAGGGTCCCTTTCGACGTGCCACAGGGATCCTGGGACTCCTATCCATTTTCAAGAGGAGTCAGGCATCGCCTCCTTTGAAAGCATTGATCTCCGCAGACCTCTCGAGTTTTCAAAGGATGTGAGGCCACCGGTCGCGATGAAGCGGAGAACTAGGTTTTTCTCTGTTGTCTCCACAGGGGATTCAGATATCCCTTCGTCTTGGGAGATGCAAGACGAGCCTGCATTCAATTCACTGCAGGGATATCCGGCCTTATTTCGAGTCAGAGCATCTCGGTGTCCATTCCACTTGAGGCCACAAACTCAGGGTCCCGCTCTCATACCTGTAGCTGAGAGAAACCTCCTCTTCAGGTGCTTGTGGAAAGTTGGTATTTCTCCTGAGTCAAAGCCAGGGACTAGGCTCTCATCTCGAGTTGATTTGTGGTCCACGGAGCCCTTTCGTGTTGCTACAGTGACCTCAGAATGCCTCTAGACTTGAGACAGTTATCTTGGGTTTTCTCTGGAGTGCCATCAAGGATATCAAGGCTCCTTTCACGTTTGATGTTTAACACGGAATTGCTCTGCACGCAGTGCTTTGGAATCGGGCCTCATCTCGCGGCGAGGGGGAAGTCTCATGGTTTTTCTCAACTTGCGGCCAGAAACTGGGGTATATTCTCGAGTTACGACGGGGAGGGCCCTTCCAGACACGTGTTTGTTCAGCGACGTCAGGACTCGGGCCTAGGTGCGAGAGACACCTCGGGATTCTCCTCGAGTCTTGGCATGGCAATTGGGACGCGTCTCCACGTGAGGCGGGAGACCCAGGGTCCCTTTCCACGTGCCACAAATATCCTGGGATTCCTATCCATTTTCAAGAGGAGTCAGGCATCGTCTCCTTTGGAAGCATTGATCTCCGCGGACCTCTCGAGTTTTCAAAGGATGTGAGGCCTCCGGTCGCGATGAGGTGGAGAACTAGGTCTTTCTCTGTGGTCTCCACAGGGGATTCAGACATCCCTTCGTCTTGGGAGATTCGAGACGAGCCTGCATTCAATTCACTGCAGGGATATCCGGCCTTAGTTCGAGTCAGAGCATCTCGGTGTCCATTCCAACTGAGGACACAAACTCAGGGTCCCTCTCACATACCTGTAGCTGAGAGAAGCCTCCTCTTGAGGTGCTTGTGGAAAGTTGGTATGCCTGTTGAGTCGAAGCCATGGACTAAGCTCTCATCTCGAATTGATTGGGGGTTCACGGAGCCCTTTCGTGTTGCTCCAGTGACCTCAGGATCTAGACTTGAGACAGTGATCTTGGGTTTGCTCTGGAGTGCCATCAAGGAAATCAAGGCTCCTTTCACGTTCGATGTGGAACACGGAATTGCTCAGCACGCAGTGCAGGGGATTCGGGCCTCATCTCGCGGCGAGCGGGAATTTCATGTTTTGTCTAGAGTTGCGGACAGAACCTGGGGTATATTCTCGAGTTACGACGGGGAGGGCCCTTCCAGACACGTGTTTGTTCAGCGACGTCAGGATTCCTGCCTAGGTGCGAGGAACACCACGGGATTCTCCTCGATTTTTGGCATGGCAATTGGGACTCGTCTCCACGTGAGGCGGGAGACCCAGGGTCCCTTTCGACGTGCCACAGGGATTCTGGGACTCCTATCCATTTTGAAGAGTAGTCAGGCATGGTCTCCTTTGGAAGCATTGATCTCCGCTGACCCCTCGAGTTTTCAAAGGATGTGAGGCCTCCGGTCGCGATGAGGCAGAGAACTAGGTCTTTCTCTGTGGTCTACACAGGGGATTCAGACATCCCTTCGTCTTGGGAGATGCAAGACGAGCCTGCATTCAATTCACTGCAGGGATATCCGGCCTTACTTCGAGTCAGAGCATCTCGGTGTCCATTCCACTTGAGGCCACAACCTCAGGGTCCCTCTCACTTTCCTGTAGCTGAGAGAAGCCTCCTCTTGAGGTGCTTGTGGAAAGTTGGTATTCCTCTTGAGTCGAAGCCAGGGACTAAGCTCTCATCTCGAGTTGATTTGGGGTCCACGGAGCCCTTTCGTGTTGCTCCAGTGACCTCAGGATCCCTCTAGACTTGAGACAGTGATCCTGGGTTTTCTCTGGAGTGCCATCAAGGAAATCAAGGCTCCTTTCAGGTTTGATGTGGAACACGGAATTGCTCTGCACACAGTCCAGGGGAATCGGGCCTCATCTCGCGGCGAGGGGAAAGTCTCATGGATTTTCTCGAGTTGCGGCGGGAACCTGGGGTATATTCTCGATTTACGACGGGGAGGACCCTTCCAGACACGTGATAGGTGCGAGGGACACCTCGGGATTCTCCTAAAGTCTTGGAATGGCAATTGGAACGCGTCTCCACATGAGGCGGGAGACCCAGGGTCCCTTTCCACGTACCACAGGGATCCTGGGACTCCTATCCATTTTCAAGAGGAGTCAGGCATCGTCTCTTTGGAAGCATTGATCTCCGCAGACCTCTCGAGTTTTCAAAGGATGTGAGGTCTCCGATCGCGATGAGGCGGAGGACTAGGTCTTTCTCTGCGGTCTCCGCAGGGGATTCAGACATCCCTTCGTCTTGGGAGATGCAAGACGAGCCTGCATTCAATTCACTGCAGGGATATGCGGCCTTACTTCGAGTCAGAGCATCTCGGTGTCCATTCCACCTGAGGCCACAAACTCAGGGTCCCTCTCACATACCTTTAGCAAAGAGAAGCCTCCTCTTGAGGTGCTTGTGGAAAGTTAGTATTCCTCTTGACTCGAAACCAGGATATAAGCTCTCATCTCGAGTTGATTTGGGGTCCACGGAACCCTTTCGTGTTGCTCCAGTGACCTCAGGATCCCTCTAGACTTGAGACAGTGATCTTGGGTTTTCTCTGGAGTGCCATCAAGGAAATCAAGGCTCCTTTCCCATTTGATGTGGAACACGGAATTGCTCTGCATGCAGTGCAGGGGAATCGGGCCTCATCTCGCGGCGAGGGGGAAGTCTCATGGTTTTTCTCGAGTTGCGGCCGGAACCTGGGGTATATTTTCGAGTTACAACGGGGAGGGCCCTTCCAGACACGTGTTTGTTCAGCGATGTCAGGACTCGTGCCTAGGTGCGAGGGACACCTCGGGATTCTCCTCGAGTCTTGGCATGGCAATTGGGACGCATCTCCACGTGAGGCGGGAGACCCAGGGTCCCTTTCGACGTGCCACAGGGATCCTGGGACTCCTATCCATTTTCAAGAGGAGTCAGGCATCGCCTCCTTTGAAAGCATTGATCTCCACGGACCTCTCGAGTTTTCAAAGAATGTGAGGCCTTCGCTCGCGATGAGGCGGAGAACTAGGTCTTTCTTGTGGTCTCCACAGGGGATTCAGACACCCCTTCGTCTTGGGATATGCAAGACGAGCCTGCATTCAATTCACTGCAGGGATATCCGGCCTTACTTAAGTCAGAGCATCTCGGTGTTCATTCCACTTGAGGCCACAAACTCAGGGTCCCTCTCACATACATGTAGCTGAGAGAAACCTCCTCTTGAGGTGCTTGTGGAAACTAGGTATTCCTCTTGAGTCGAAGCCAGGGACTAAGCTCTCATCTCGAGCAGATTTATGGTCCACGGAGCCCTTTGGTGTTGCTCCAGTGACCGCAGGATCCCTCTAGACTTGAGACAGTGGTCTTGTGTTTTCTCTGGAGTGCCATCAAGGAAATCAAGGCTCCTTTCACGTTTGATGTGGAACACGGAATTGCTCTGCACGCAGTGCAGGGGAATCAGGCCTCATCTCGCGGGGAAGGGGAAGTCTCATGGTTTTTCTCGAGTTGCGGCCGGAACCTGGGGTATATTCTCGAGTTACGACGGGGAGGGCCCTTCCAGACACGTGTTTGTTCAGCGACGTCAGGACCCCTGCCTAGGTGCGAGGGACAACTCGGGATTCTCCTCGAGTCTTGGCATGGCAATTGGGACGCGTCTCCACATGAGGCGGGAGACCCAGGGTCCCTTTCCACGTGCCACAGATATCCTGGGACTCTTATCCATTTTCAAGAGGAGTCAGGCATCGTCTCCTTCGGAAGTATTGATCTCAGCGGACCTCTGGAATTTTCAAAGGATATGAGGCCTCCGGTCGCGAGGAGGCGGAGGACTAGGTCTTTCTCTGTGGTCTCCACAGGGGATTCAGACAACCCTTCATCTTGGGAGATGCAAGACGAGCCTGCATTCAATTCACTGCAGGGATATCCGGCCTTACTTCGAGTCAGAGCATCTCGGTGTCCATTCCAATTGAGGCCACAAACTCAGGGTCCCTGTCACATACCTGTAGCTGAGAGAAGCCTCCTCTTGAGGTGCTTGTGGAAAGTTGGCATTCCTCTTGAGTCGAAGCCAGGGACTAAGCTCTCATCTCGAGTTGATTTGTGGTCCACGGAGCCCTTTCGTGTTGCTACAGTGACCTCAGGATTCGTCTAGACTTGAGACAGTGATCTTGGGTTTTCCCTGGAGTGCCATCAAGGAAATCAAGGCTCCTTTCATGTTTGATGTGGAACACGGAATTGCTCTGCACGCAGTCCAGGGGAATCGGGCCTCATGTCGCGGCGAGGGGGAAGTCTCATGGTTTTTCTCTAGTTGCGGCCGGAACCTGGGGTATATTCTCGAGTTACGACGGGGAGGGCCCTTCCAGACACGTGTTTGTTCAGCGACGTCAGGACTCCTGCCTAGGAGCGAGGGACACCTCGGGATTCTCCTCGAGTCTTGGCATGGCAATTGGAACGCGTCTCCACGTGAGGCGGGAGACCCAGGGTCCCTTGCCACGTGCCACAGGGATCCTGGGACTCCTATCCATTTTCATGAGGAGTCAGGCATCGTCTCCTTTGGAAGCATTGATCTCCGCGGACCTCTCGGGTTTTCAAAGGATGTGAGGCCTCCGCTCGCGATGAGGCGGAGAATTAGGTTTTTCTCTGTGGTCTCCACAGGGGATTCAGACATCCCTTCGTCTTGGGAGATGCAAGACGAGCCTGCATTCAATTCACTGCAGGGATATCCGGCCTTACTTCGAGTCAGAGCATCTCGGTGTCCATTCCACTTGAGGCCACAAACTCAGGGTCCCTCTCACATACCTGTAGCTGAGAGAAGCCTCCTCTTGAGGTGCATGTGGAAAGTTGGTATTCCTCTTGAGTCGAAGCCAGGGACTAAGCTCTCATCTCGAGTTGATTGGGGTCCACGGAGCCCTTTCGTGTTCTTCCAGTGACCTCAGGATCCCTCTAGGCTTGAGACAGTGATCTTGGGTTTTCTCTGGAGTGCCATCAAGGAAATCAAGGCTCCTTTCACGTTTGATGTGGAACACGGAATTGCTCTGCACGCAGTGCAGGGGAATCGGGCCTCATCTTGCGGCGAGGTGTAAGTCTCATGGTTTTTCTCGAGTTGCAGAAGGACCCTGGGGTATATTCTCGAGTTACGACGGGGAGGGCCCTTCCAGACACGTGTTTGTTCAGCGACGTCAGGACTCGGGCCTAGGTGCGAGGGACACCTCGGGATTCTCCTCGAGTCTTGGCATGGCAATTGGGACGCGTCTCCACGTGAGGCGGGAGACCCAGGGTCCCTTTCCACGTGCCACAGGGATCCTGGGACTCCTATCCATTTTCAAGAGGAGTCAGGCATCGTCTCCTTTGGAAGCATTTATCTCCGCGGACCTCTCGAATTTTCAAAGGATGTGAGGCCTCCGGTCTCAATGAGGCGGAGAACTAGGTCTTTCTCTGTGGTCTCCACAGGGGATTCAGACATCCCTTCATCTTGCGAGATGCAAGACAAGCCTGCATTCAATTCACTGCAGGGATATCCGGCCTTACTTCGAGTCAGAGCATCTCTGTGTCCATTCCACTTGAGGCCAAAAACTCAGGGTCCCTCTCACATACCTGTAGCTGAGAGAAGCCTCCTCTTGAGGTGCTTGTGGAAAGTTGGTATTCCTCTTGAGTCGAAGCCAGCGACGAAGCTCTCATCTCGAGGTGATATGGGGTCCATGGAGCCTTTCGTCTTGCTCCAGTAACCTCAAGATCCCTCTAGACTTGAGACAGTGATCTTCGATTTTCTCTGCAGCGCCATGAAGGAAATCAAGGCTCCTTTCACGTGTGATGTGGAACACGGAATTGCTCTGCACGCAGTGCATGGGAATCGGGCCTCATCTCGCGGCGAGGGGGAAGTCTCATGGTTTTTCTCGAGTTGCGGCCGGAACCTGGGGTATATTCTCGAGTTAGAAGGGGAGGGCCCTTCCAGACACTTGTTTGTTCAGCGAAGTCAGGACTCCTGCCTTGGTGCGAGGGACACCTCGGGATTGTCTTCGAGTCTTTGCATGGCAATTATGACGCGTCTCCAAGTGAGTCGGGAGACCCAGTTACCCTTTCCAAGTTCCACAGGTGTCCTGGAACTCCTATCCATTTTCAAGAGGAGTCAGGCATCGTCTGCTTTGGAAGCAATGATATCCGCGGACCTCTCGAGTTTTCAAAGGATGTGAGGCCTCCAGTCGCGATGAGGCGGAGACCTAGGTCTTTCTCTGTGGTCTCCCCAGGGGATTCAGACATCCCTTCGTCTTGGGAGATGCAAGACGAGCCTGCATTCAATTCACTGCAGGGATATCCGGCCTTACTTCGAGTCAGAGCATCTCGGTGTCCATTCCACTTGAAGCCACAAACTCAGGGTCCCTCTCACATACCTGTAGCTGAGAGAAGCCTCCTCTTGAGGTGCTTGTGGAAAGTTGGTATTGCTCTTGAGTCGAAGCCAGGGACTAAGCTCTGATCTCGAGTTGATTTGGGGTCCACGGAGCCCTTTCCTGTTGCTCCAGTGACCTCAGGTTCCCTCTAGACTTGAGACAGTGATCTTGGGTTTTGTCTGGAGTGCCATCAAGGAAATCAAGGCTCCTTTCACGTTTGATGTGGAACACGGAATTGCTCTGCACGCAGTGCAGGGGAATAGGGCCTCATGTTGCGGCGAGCGGGAAGTCTCATGATTTTTCTCGAGGTGCGGAAGGAACTTGGGGTATATTCTCGAGTTACGACGGGGAGGGCCCTTCCAGACACGTGTTTGTTCAGCGACGTCATGACTCCTGCCTAGGTGCGAGGGAAACCTCGGGATTCTCCTCGAGTTTTGACATGGCAATTGGGACGCGTCTCCTCGTGAGGCGGCAGACCCAGGGTCCCTTTCCACGTGCCACAGGGATCCTGGGACTCCTATCCATTTTCAAGAGTAGTCAGGCATTGTCTCCTTTGGAAGCATTGATCTTCGCGGACCTCTCGAGTTTTCAAAGAATGGGAGGCCTCCGGATGCGATGAGGCGGAGAACTAGGTCTTTCTCTGTGGTCTCCACAGGGGATTCAGACATCCCTTCGTCTTGGGAGATGCAAGAGGAGCCTGCTTTCAATTCACTGCAGGGATATCCGGCCTTAATTCGAATCAGAGCATCTCTGTGTCCATTCCACTTGAGGCAAAAAACTCAGGGTCCCTCTCACATACCTGTAGCTGGGAAAAGCCTCCTCTTGAGGTGCTTGTGGAAAGTTGGTATTCCTCTTTAGTCGAAGCCAGGGACTAAGCTCTCATCTCGAGTTGATTTGGGGTCCTCAGAGCCCTTTCGTGTTGCTCCAGTGACCTCAGGATCCCTCTAGTCTGGAGACAGTGATCTTGGGTTTTCTCTGGAGTGCCATCAAGGAAATCAAGGCTCCTTTCACGTTTGATGTGGAACACGGAATTTCTCTGCACGCAGTGCAGGGGAATCGGGCCTCATCTCGCGGCGAGCGGGAAGTCTCATGGTTTTTCTCGAGTTGCGGCCGGAACCTGGGGTATATTCTCGAGTTACGACGGGGAGGGCCCTTCCACACACGTGTTTGTTCAGCGACGTCAGGACTCCTGCCTAGGTGCGAGGGACACCTCGGGATTCTCCTCGAGTCTTGGCATGGCAATTGGGACGCGTCTCCACGTGAGGCGGGAGACCCAGGGTCCCTTTCCACGTGCCACAGGGATCCTGGGACTCCTATCAATTTTCAAGAGGAGTCAGGCATCGTCTCCTTTGGAAGCATTGATCTCCGCGGACCTATTGAGTTTTCAAAGGATGTGAGGTCTCCGGTCGCGATGAGGCGGAGAAGTAGGTCTTTCTCTGTGGTCTCCACAGGGGATTCAGACATTCCTTCGTCTTGAGAGATGCAAGGCGAGCCTGCATTCAATTCACTGCAGGGATATCTGGCCTTACTTCGAGTCAGAGCATCTCGGTGTCCATTCCACTTGAGGCCACAAACTCAGGGTCCTTCTCACATACCTGTGGCTGAGAGAACCCTCCTCTTGGGGTGCTTGTGGAGAGTTTGTATTCCTCTTGCATCGAAGCCAGGTACTAAGCTCTCATCTCGAGTTGATTTGGGGTCCACGGAGCCCTTTCGTGTTGCTCCAGTGACCTCAGGATCCCTCTAGACTTGAGACAGTGATCCTGGGTTTTCTCTGGAGTGCCATCAAGGAAATCAAGGCTCCTTTCAGGTTTGATGTGGAACACGGAATTGCTCTGCACGCAGTCCAGGGGAATCGGGCCTCATCTCGCGGCGAGGGGAAAGTGTCATGGTTTTTCTCTAGTTGCGGCCGGAACCTGGGGTATATTTTCGATTTACGACGGGGAGGACCCTTCCAGACACGTGATAGGTGCGAGGGACACCTCGGGATTCTCCTCGAGTATTGGCATGGCAATTGGGACGCGTCTCCACGTGAGGCGGGAGACCCAGTGTCCCTTTCCACGTGCCACAGGGATCCTGGGACTCCTATCCATTTTCAAGAGGAGTCAGGCATCGCCTCCTTTGAAAGCATTGATCTCCACGGACCTCTCGAGTTTTCAAAGAATGTGAGGCCTTCGCTCGCGATGAGGCGGAGAACTAGGTCTTTCTTGTGGTCTCCACAGGGGATTCAGACATCCCTTCGTCTTGGGAGATGCAAGACGAGCCTGCATTCAATTCACTGCAGGGATATCCGGCCTTACTTC
Source organism: Dama dama (assembly GCF_033118175.1). NCBI lineage: Eukaryota > Metazoa > Chordata > Mammalia > Artiodactyla > Cervidae > Dama > Dama dama. The sequence continues at coordinate 1,097,347 of NW_026870890.1, read as the reverse complement.
GAGTCAGAGCATCTCGGTGTCCATTCCACTTGAGGCCACAAACTCAGGGTCCCTCTCACATACCTGTAGTTGAGAGAAGCTTCCTCTTGAGGTGCTTGTGGAAAGTTGGTATTCCTCTTGAGTCTAAGCCAGGGACTAAGCTCTCATCTCGAGTTGATTTGGGGTCCACGAAGCCCTTTCCTGTTGGTCCAGTGACCTCAGGATACCTCTAGACTTGAGACAGTTATCTTGGGTTTTCTCTGGAGTACCATCAAGGAAATCAAGGCTCCTTTCAGGTTGGATGTGAAACACGGAATTGCTCTGCACGCAGTCCAGGGGAATCGGGCCTCATCCTGCGGCGAAGGGGAAGTCTCCTGGTTTTTCTCGATTTGCGGCCGGAACCTGGGGTATATTCTCGAGTTACGACGGGGTGGGCCCTTCCAGACACGTGTTTGTTCAGCGACGTCAGGACCCCTGCCTAGGTGCGAGGGACAACTCGGGATTCTCCTCGAGTCTTGGCATGGCAATTGAGACGCGTCTCCTCGTGAGGCAGCAGACCCAGGGTCCCTTTCCACATGCCACAGAGATCCTGAGACTCCTATCCATTTTCAAGAGGAGTCAGGCATCGTCTCCTTTGGAAGCATTGATCTCCGCGGACCTCTCGAGTTTTCAAAGGATGTGAGGCCTCCGGTCACGATGAGGTGGAGAACTAGGTCTTTCTCTGTGGTCTCCACAGGGGATTCAGACATCCCTTCGTGTTGGGAGATGCAAGACGAGCCTGCATTCAATTCACTGCAGGGATATCCGGCCTTAATTCGAGTCAGAGCATCTCGGTGTCCATTCCACTTGAGGCCACAAACTCAGGGTCCCTCTCACATACCTGTACCTGAGAGAAGCCTCCTCTTGAGGTGCTTGTGGAAAGTTGGTATTCCTCTTGAGTCGAAGCCAGGGACTAAGCTCTCATCTCGAGTTGATTTGGGGTCCATGGAGAACTTTCTTGTTGCTCCAGTGACCTCAGGATCGCTCTAGACTTGAGACAGTGATCTTGGGTTTTCTCTGGAGTGCCATCAAGGAAATCAAGGCTCCTTTCACGTTTGATGTGGAACTCAGAATTGCTCTGCATGCAGTGCAGGGGATTCGGGCTTCATCTCGCGGCGAGGGGGAAGTCTCATGGTTTTTCTCGTGTTGCGGCCGGAACCTGGGGTATATTCTCGAGTTACGACGGGGAGGGCCCTTCCAGACACGTGTTTGTTCAGCGACGTCAGGACTCCTGCCTAGGTGCGAGGGACACCCCGGGATTCTCCTCGAGTCTTGGCATGGCAATTGGGACGCGTCTCCACGTGAGGCGGGAGACCCAGAGTCCCTTTCCACGTGCCACAGGCATCCTGGGACTCCTATCCTTTTTCAAGAGGAGTCAGGCATCGTCTCCTTTGGAAGCATTGATCTCCGCGGACCTCTCGAGTTTTCAAAGATGGGAGGCCTCCGGTCGCAATGAGGAGGAGAACTAGGTATTTTCTGTGGTCTCCACAGGGGATTCAGACATCCCTTCGTCTTGGGAGATGCAAGACGAGCCTGCACTCAATTCACTGCACGGATATCCGGCCTTACTTCGAGTCAGAGCATCTCGGTGTCCATTCCACCTGAGGCCACAAACTCAGGGTCCCTCTCACATACCTGTTGCTGAGAGAAGCCTCCTCTTGAGGTGCTTGTGGAAAGTTGGTATTCCTCTTGAGTCGAAGCCAGGGACTAAGCTCTCATCTCGAGTTGATTTGGGGTCCACGGAGCCCTTTCGTGGTGCTCCAGTGACCTCAGGATCCCTCTAGACTTGAGACAGTGATCTTGGGTTTTCTCTGGAGTGCCATCAAGGAAATCAAGGCTCCTTTCACGTTTGATGTGGAACACGGAACAGCTCTGCAAGCAGTGCAGGGAAATCGGCCCTCATCTCGCGGCGAGGGGGAAGTCTCATGGTTTTTCTCGAGTTGCAGCCAGGACCTGGGGTATATTCTCGAGTTACAACGGGGAGGGCCCTTCCAGACACGTGTTTGTTCAGCGACGTCAGGACTCCTGCCTTGGTGCGAGGGACTCCTCAGGATTCTCCTCGAGTCTTGGCATGGCAATTGGGACGCGTCTCCACGTGAGGCGGGAGACCCAGGGTCCCTTTCCAAGTGCCACAGGGATCCTGGGACTCCTATCCATTTTCAAGAAGAGTCAGGCATCGTCTCCTTTGGAAGCATTGATCTCCGCGGACCTCTTGAGTTTTCAAAGGATGTGAGGCCTCCGGTCGCGATGAGGCGGAGAACTAGGACTTTCTCTGTGGTCTCCACAGGGGATTCAGACATTCCTTCGTCTTGAGAGATGCAAGACGAGCCTGCATTCAATTCATTGCAGGGATATCTGGCCTTAGTTCGAGTCAGAGCATCTCGGTGTCCATTCCACTTGAGGCCACAAACTCAGGGTCCTTCTCACATACCTGTGGCTGAGAGAACCCTCCTCTTGGGGTGCTTGTGGAGAGTTGGTATTCCTCTTGCGTCGAAGCCAGGTACTAAGCTCTCATCTCGAGTTGATTTGGGGTCCACGGAGCCCTTTCGTGTTGCTCCAGTGACCTCAGGATCCCTCTAGACTTGAGACAGTGATCCTGGGTTTTCTCTGGAGTGCCATCAAGGAAATCAAGGCTCCTTTCAGGTTTGATGTGGAATACGGAATTGCTCTGCACGCAGTCCAGGGGAATCGGGCCTCATCTCGCGTCGAGGTTAAAGTCTCATGGTTTTTCTCGAGTTGCGGCCGGAACCTGGGGTATATTCTCGATTTACGACGGGGAGGACCCTTCCAGACACGTGATAGTTGCGAGGGACACCTCGGGATTCTCCTAAAGCCTTGGCATGGCAATTGGAACGCGTCTCCACATGAGGCGGGAGACCCAGGGTCCCTTTCCACGTGCCACAGGGATCCTGGTACTCCTATCCATTTTCAAGAGGAGTCAGGCATCGTCTCTTTGGAAGCATTGATCTCCGCGGACCTCTCGAGTTTTCAAAGGATGTGAGGCCTCCGGTCGCGATGAGGCGGAGGACTAGGTCTTTCTCTGCGGTCTCCGCAGGGGATTCAGACATCCCTTCGTCTTGGGAGATGCAAGACGAGCCTGCATTCAATTCACTGCAGGGATATCCGGACTTACTTCGAGTCAGAGCATCTCGGTGTCCATTCCACTTGAGGCACAAACACAGGGTCCCTCTCACATACCTGTAGCTGAGAGAAGCCTCCTCTTGAGGTACTTGTGTAAAGTTGGTATTCCTCTTGAGTCGAATTCAGGGACTAAGCTCTCATCTCAGGTTGATTTGTGGTCCACGGAGCCCTTTCTTTTTGCTCCACTGACCTCAGGATCCCTCTAGACTTGAGACAGTGATCTTGGGTTTTCTCTGGAGTGCCATCAAGGAAATCAAGGCTCCTTTCACGTTTGATGTGGAACACGGAATTGCTCGGCACGCAGTGCAGGGTAATCGGGCCTCATCTCGCGGCGAGGGGGAAGTCTCATGGTTTTTTTCGAGTTGCGGCCGGAACCTGGGTTATATTCCCGAGTTAAGACGGGGAGGGCCGTTCCAGACACGTGTTTGTTCAGCGACGTCAGGACTCCTGCCTAGGTGCGAGGGACACCTCGGGATTCTCCTCGAGTCTTGGCATGGCAATTGGGACACGTCTCCACGTGAGGCGGGAGACCCAGGGTCCCTTTCCTCGTGCCACAGGGATCCTGGTACTCCTATCCATTTTCAAGAGGAGTCAGTCATCGTCTACTTTGGAAGCATTGATCTCGGCGGACCTCTCGAGTTTTCAAAGGATGTGAGGCCTCCGGTCGAGATGAGGCGGAGAACTAGGTCTTTCTCTGTGGTCTCTGCAGGGGATTCAGACATCCCTTCGTCTTGGGAGATGCAAGACGAGCCTGCATTCAATTCACTGCAGGGATATCCGGCCTTACATCGAGTCAGAGCATCTCCGTGTCCATTCCACTTGAGGCCACAAACTCAGGGTCCCTCTCACATACCTGTAGCTGAGAGAAGCCTCCTCTTGAGGTGCTTGTGGAAAGTTGGTATTCCTCTTGAGTCGAAGCCAGGGACTAAGCTCTCATCTCGAGTTGATTTGGGGTCCACGGAGCCCTTTCCTGTTGCTCCAGTGACCTCAGGATCCCTCTAGACTTGAGACACTGATCTTGGGTTTTCTCTGGAGTGCCATCAAGGAAATCAAGGCTCCTTTCACGTTTGATGTGGAACGCGGAATTGCTCTGCACGCAGTGCAGGGGAATCGGGCCTCATCTCACGGTGAGGGGGAAGTCTCATGGTTTTTCTCGAGTTGCGGCCGGAACCTGGGGTATATTCTCGAGTTACGACGGGGAGGGCCCTTCCAGAAACGTGTTTCTTCAGCGACGTCAGGACTCCTGCCTAGGTGCGAGGGACACCTCGGGATTCTCCTCTAGTCTTGGCATGGCAATTGGGACCCGTCTCCACGTGAGGCGGGAGACCCAGTGTCCCTTTCCACGTGCCACAGTGATCCCGGGACTCCTATCCATTTTCAAGAGGTGTCAGGCATCGTCTCCTTTGGAAGCATTGATCTCCGCATACCTCTCGAGTTGTCAAAGGATGTGAGGCCTCCGGTTGCGTTGAGGCAGAGGACTAGGTCTTTCTCTGTGGTCTCCACAGGGGATTCAGACAACCCTTCGTCTTGGGAGATGCAAGACGAGCCTGCATTCAATTCACTGCAGGGATATCCAGCCTTACTTCGAGTCAGAGCATCTCGGTGTCCATTCCACGTGAGGCCACAAACTCAGGGTCCCTCTCACATACCTGTAGCTGAGAGAAGCCTCCTCTTGAGGTGCTTGTGGAAAGTTGGTATTCCTCTTGAGTCGAAGCCAGGCACTAAGCTCTCATCTCGAGTTATTTGGGGTCCACGGAGCCCTTTCTTGTTGCTACAGTGACCTCCGGATCCCTCTAGACTTGAGACAGTGATCTTGGGTTTTCTCTGGAGTGCCATCAAGGAAATCAAGGCTCCTTTCCCGTTTGATGTGGAACACGGAATTGCTCTGCACGCAGTGCAGGGGAATCGGGCCTCATCTCGCGGCGAGGGGGAAGTCTCATGGTTTTTCGCGATTTGCGGCCGGAACCTGGGGTATATTCTCGAGTTACGACCTGGAGGGCCCTTCCAGACACGTGTTTGTTCAGCGACGTCAGCACTCCTGCCTAGGTGCGAGGGACACCTCGGGATTCTCCTCGAGTCTTGGCATGGCAATTGGGACTGTCTCCACGTGAGGCGGGAGAACCAGGGTCCCTTTCCACGTGCCACAGGGATCCTGGGACTGCTATCCATTTTCAAGAGGAGTCAGGCATCGTCTCCTTTGGAAGCATTGATCTCCGCTGACCTCTCGAGTTTTCAAAGGATGTGAGGCCACAGGTCGCGATGAGGCGGAGAACTAGGTCTTTCTCTGTGTTCTCCACAGGGGATTCATACAACCCTTCGTCTTGGGAGATGCAAGACGAGCCTGCATTCCATTCACTGCAGGGATATCCGGCCTTACTTCGAGTCAGAGCATCTCGGTGTCCATTCCACTTGAGGCCACAAACTCAGGGTCCCTCTCACATACCTGTAGCTGAGAGAAGCCTCCTCTTGAGGTGCTTGTGGAAAGTTCGTATTCCTCTTGAGTCGAAGCCAGGGACTAAGCTCTCATCTCGTGTTGATTTGGGGTCCAGGGAGCCCTTTCATGTTGCTACAGTGACCTCAGGATCCCTCTAGACTTGAGACAGTGATCTTGGGTTTTCTCTGGAGTGCCATCAAGGAAATCAAGGCTCCTTTCACGTTTGATGTGGAACACGGAATTGCTCTGCACACAGTGCAGGGGAATCGGGCCTCATCTCGCGGCGAGGGGGAAGTCTCATGATTTTTCTAGAGTTGCGGCCAGAACCTAGGGTATATTCTCGAGTTACGATGGGGAGGGCCTTTCCAGACACGTGTTTGTTCAGCGACGTCAGGACTCCTGCCTAGGTGCGAGGGACACCTCGGGATTCTCCTCGAGTCTTTTCATGGCAATTGGGACTCGTCTCCACGTGAGGCAGGAGACCCAGGGTCCCTTTCCACGTGCCACAGGGATCCTGGGACTCCTATCCATTTTCAAGAGGAGTCAGGCATCGTCTCCTTTGGAAGCATTGATCTCCGTGGTCCTCTCGAGTTTTCAAAGGATGCGAGGCCTCCGGTCGCGATGAGGCGGAGATCTAGGTCTTTCTCTGTGGTCTCCACAGGGGATTCAGACATCCCTTCGTCTTGGGAGATGCAAGACGAGCCTGCATTCAATTCACTGCATTGATATCGGGCCTTATTTCCAGTCAGAGCACCTCGGTGTCCATTCCACTTGAGGCCACAATCTGAGGGTCCCTCTCACTTACCTGTAGCTGAGAGAAGCCTCCTCTTGAGGTGGTTGTGGTAAGTTGGTATTCCTCTTGAGTTGAAGCCAGGGACTAAGCTCTCATCTCGAGTTGATTTGGGGTCCACGGAGCCATTTCGTGTTGCTCCAGTGACCTCAGGATCCCTCTAGACTTGAGACAGTGATCTTGGGTTTTCTCCGGAGTGCCATCAAGGAAATCAAGGCTCCTTTCCCGTTCGATGTGGAACACGGAATTCCTCTGCACGCAGTGCAGGGGAATCGGGCCTCATCTCGCAGCGAGGGGGAAGTCTCATGGTTTTTCTCGATTTGCGGCCAGAACCTGGGGTATATTCTCGAGTTACTATGGGGAGGGCCCTTCCAGACACGTGTTTGTTCAGCGACTTCAGGACTCCTGCCTAGGTGCGAGGACACCTCGGGATTCTCGTAGAGTCTTGGCATGGCAATTCGGACGCGTCTCCACATGAGGCAGTAGACCCAGGGTCCCTTTCCACGTGCCACAGGGATCCTGGGACTCCTATCCATTTTCAAGAGGAGTCAGGCATCTTCTCCTTTGGAAGCATTGACTCCGTGGACCTCTCGAGTTTTCAAAGGATGAGAGGCCTCCGGTCGCGATGATGCGGAGATCTAGGTCTTTCTCTGTGGTCTCCACAGGGGATTCAGACATCCCTTCGTCTTGGGAGATGCAAAACGAGCCTGCATTCAATTCACTGCAGGGATATCGGGCCTTACTTCGAGTCAGAGCATTTCTGTGTCCATTCCACTTGAGGCCACAATCTCAGGGTCCCTCTCACATACCTGTAGCTGAGAGAAACCTCCTCTTGAGGGTCTTGTGGAAAGTTGGTATTCCTCTTGAGTCGAAGCCAGGGACTAAGCTCTCATCTCGAGTTGATTTGGGGTCCACGGAGCCCTTTCGTGTTGCTACAGTGACCTCAGGATCCCTCTAGACTTGAGACAGTGATCTTGGGTTTTCTCTGGAGTGCCATCAAGGAAATCAAGGCTCCTTTCACGTTTGATGTGTAACACGGAATTGCTCTGCACGCAGTGCAGGGGAATCGGTCCTCAACTCGTGGCGAGGGGGAAATCTCATGGTTTTTCTCGAGTTGCGGCCGGAACCAGGGGTATATTCTCGAGTTACGACGGGGAGGGCCCTTCCAGACACGTGTTTGTTCAGCGACATTAGGACTCCTGCCGAGGTGCGAGGGACACCTCGGGATTGTCCTCGAGTCTTGTCATGGCAATTGGAACGCGTCTCCACGTGAGGCGGGAGACCCAGGATCCCTCTCCTCGTGCCACAGTGATCCTGGGACTCCTATTCATTTTCAGAAGGAGTCAGGCATCGTCTCCTTTGGAAGCATTGATCTCCGCACACCTCTCGAGTTTTCAAAGGATGTGAGGCCTCTGGTCGCGATGAGGCGGAGAACTCGGTCTTTCTCTGTGGTCTCCACAGGGGATTCAGACATCCCTTCGTCTTGGGAGATGCAAGACGAGCCTGCATTCAATTCACTGCAGGGATATCCGGCCTTACTTCGAGTCAGAGCATCTCGGTGTCCTTTCCACTTGAGGCCAAAAACTCGGGGTCCCTCAAATATACCAGTAGCTGAGAGAAGCCTCCTCTTGAGGTGCTTGTGGAAAGTTGGTATTCCTCTTGAGTCTAAGCCAGGGACTAAGCTCTCATCTCGAGTTGATTTGGGGTCCACGGAGCCATTACATGTTGCTCCAGTGACCTCAGGATCCCTCTAGACTTGAGACAGTGATCTTGGGGTTTCTCTGGAGCGCCATCAAGGAAATCAAGGCTCCTTTCAAGTTTGATGTGGAACACGGAATTGTTCTGCACGCAGTGTAGGGGAATCGGGCCTCATCTCGCGGCAAGGGGGATGTCTCATGATTTTTCTCAAGTTACGGCCGAAACCTGGGGTATATTCTCGAGTTACGACGGGGAGGGCCCTTCCAGACACGTGTTTGTTCAGCGACGTCAGGACTCCTGCCTAGGTGCGAGGGACACCTCGGGATTCTCCTCGAGTCTTGGCATGGCCATTGGGACGCGTCTCCACGTGAGGCGGGAGACCCAGGGTTACTTTCCACGTGCCACAGTGAGCCTGGAACTCCTATCCATTTTCAAGAAGAGTCAGGCATCTTCTCCTTTGGAAGCATTGATCTCCGCACACCTCTTGAGTTTTCAAAGGATGTGAGGCCTCCGGTCACGATGAGGTGGAGAACTAGGTCTTTCTCTGTGGTCTCCACAGGGGATTCAGACATCCCTTCGTCTTGGGAGATGCAAGACGAGCCTGCATTCAATTCACTGCAGGGATATCCGGCCTTACTTCGAGTCAGAGCATCTCGGTGTCCATTCCACTTGAGGCCACAAACTCAGGGTCCCTCTCACATACCTGTAGCTGAGAGAAGCCTCCTCTTGAGGTGCTTGTGGAAAGTTGGTATTCCTCTTGAGTCGAAGCCAGGGACTAAGCTCTCATCTCGAGTTGATTTGGGGTCCATGGAGAACTTTCTTGTTGCTCCAGTGACCTCAGGATCGCTCTAGACTTGAGACAGTGATCTTGGGTTTTCTCTGGAGTGCCATCAAGGAAATCAAGGCTCCTTTCACGTTTGATGTGGAACTCAGAATTGCTCTGCATGCAGTGCAGGGGATTCGGGCTTCATCTCGCGGCGAGGGGGAAGTCTCATGGTTTTTCTCGTGTTGCGGCCGGAACCTGGGGTATATTTTCGAGTTACGACGGGGAGGGCCCTTCCAGACACGTGTTTGTTCAGCGACGTCAGGACTCCTGCCTAGGTGCGAGGGACACCTCGGGATTCTCCTCGAGTCTTGGCATGGCAATTGGGACGCGTCTCCACGTGAGGCGGGAGACCCAGAGACCCTTTCCACGTGCCACAGGCATCCTGGGACTCCTATCCTTTTTCAAGAGGAGTCAGGCATCGTCTCCTTTGGAAGCATTGATCTCCGCGGACCTCTCGAGTTTTCAAAGATGGGAGGCCTCCGGTCGCAATGAGGAGGAGAACTAGGTATTTTCTGTGGTCTCCACAGGGGATTCAGACATCCCTTCGTCTTGGGAGATGCAAGACGAGCCTGCACTCAATTCACTGCACGGATATCCGGCCTTACTTCGAGTCAGAGCATCTCGGTGTCCATTCCACCTGAGGCCACAAACTCAGGGTCCCTCTCACATACCTGTTGCTGAGAGAAGCCTCGTCTTGATGTGCTTGTGGAAACTTGGTATTCCTCTTGTCTCGAAGCCAGGGACTAAGCTCTCATCTCGAGTTGATTTGGGGTCCACGGAGCCCTTTCGTGGTGCTCCAGTGACCTCAGGATCCCTCTAGACTTGAGACAGTGATCTTGGGTTTTCTCTGGAGTGCCATCAAGGAAATCAAGGCTCCTTTCACGTTTGATGTGGAACACGGAACAGCTCTGCAAGCAGTGCAGGGAAATCGGCCCTCATCTCGCGGCGAGGGGGAAGTCTCATGGTTTTTCTCGAGTTGCAGCCAGGACCTGGGGTATATTCTCGAGTTACAACGGGGAGGGCCCTTCCAGACACGTGTTTGTTCAGCGACGTCAGGACTCCTGCCTTGGTGCGAGGGACTCCTCAGGATTCTCCTCGAGTCTTGGCATGGCAATTGGGACGCGTCTCCACGTGAGGCGGGAGACCCAGGGTCCCTTTCCAAGTGCCACAGGGATCCTGGGACTCCTATCCATTTTCAAGAGGAGTCAGGCATCGTCTCCTTTGGAAGCATTGATCTCCGCGGACCTCTTGAGTTTTCAAAGGATGTGAGGCCTCCGGTCGCGATGAGGCGGAGAACTAGGACTTTCTCTGTGGTCTCCACAGGGGATTCAGACATTCCTTCGTCTTGAGAGATGCAAGACGAGCCTGCATTCAATTCATTGCAGGGATATCTGGCCTTAGTTCGAGTCAGAGCATCTCGGTGTCCATTCCACTTGAGGCCACAAACTCAGGGTCCTTCTCACATACCTGTGGCTGAGAGAACCCTCCTCTTGGGGTGCTTGTGGAGAGTTGGTATTCCTCTTGCGTCGAAGCCAGGTACTAAGCTCTCATCTCGAGTTGATTTGGGGTCCACGGAGCCCTTTCGTGTTGCTCCAGTGACCTCAGGATCCCTCTAGACTTGAGACAGTGATCCTGGGTTTTCTCTGGAGTGCCATCAAGGAAATCAAGGCTCCTTTCAGGTTTGATGTGGAATACGGAATTGCTCTGCACGCAGTCCAGGGGAATCGGGCCTCATCTCGCGTCGAGGTTAAAGTCTCATGGTTTTTCTCGAGTTGCGGCCGGAACCTGGAGTATATTCTCGATTTACGACGGGGAGGACCCTTCCAGACACGTGATAGTTGCGAGGGATACCTCGGGATTCTCCTAAAGCCTTGGCATGGCAATTGGAACGCGTCTCCACATGAGGCGGGAGACCCAGGGTCCCTTTCCACGTGCCACAGGGATCCTGGTACTCTTATCCATTTTCAAGAGGAGTCAGGCATCGTCTCTTTGGAAGCATTGATCTCCGCGGACCTCTCGAGTTTTCAAAGGATGTGAGGCCTCCGGTCGCGATGAGGCGGAGGACTAGGTCTTTCTCTGCGGTCTCCGCAGGGGATTCAGACATCCCTTCGTCTTGGGAGATGCAAGACGAGCCTGCATTCAATTCACTGCAGGGATATCCGGACTTACTTCGAGTCAGAGCATCTCGGTGTCCATTCCACTTGAGGCACAAACACAGGGTCCCTCTCACATACCTGTAGCTGAGAGAAGCCTCCTCTTGAGGTACTTGTGTAAAGTTGGTATTCCTCTTGAGTCGAATTCAGGGACTAAGCTCTCATCTCAGGTTGATTTGTGGTCCACGGAGCCCTTTCTTTTTGCTCCACTGACCTCAGGATCCCTCTAGACTTGAGACAGTGATCTTGGGTTTTCTCTGGAGTGCCATCAAGGAAATCAAGGCTCCTTTCACGTTTGATGTGGAACACGGAATTGCTCGGCACGCAGTGCAGGGTAATCGGGCCTCATCTCGCGGCGAGGGGGAAGTCTCATGGTTTTTTTCGAGTTGCGGCCGGAACCTGGGTTATATTCCCGAGTTACGACGGGGAGGGCCCTTCCAGACACGTGTTTGTTCAGCGACGTCAGGACTCCTGCCTAGGTGCGAGGGACACCTCGGGATTCTCCTCGAGTCTTGGCATGGCAATTGGGACACGTCTCCACGTGAGGCGGGAGACCCAGGGTCCCTTTCCTCGTGCCACAGGGATCCTGGTACTCCTATCCATTTTCAAGAGGAGTCAGTCATCGTCTCCTTTGGAAGCATTGATCTCGGCGGACCTCTCGAGTTTTCAAAGGATGTGAGGCCTCCGGTCGAGATGAGGCGGAGAACTAGGTCTTTCTCTGTGGTCTCTGCAGGGGATTCAGACATCCCTTCGTCTTGGGAGATGCAAGACGAGCCTGCATTCAATTCACTGCAGGGATATCCGGCCTTACATCGAGTCAGAGCATCTGCGTGTCCATTCCACTTGAGGCCACAAACTCAGGGTCCCTCTCACATACCTGTAGCTGAGAGAAGCCTCCTCTTGAGGTGCTTGTGGAAAGTTGGTATTCCTCTTGAGTCGAAGCCAGGGACTAAGCTCTCATCTCGAGTTGATTTGGGGTCCACGGAGCCCTTTCCTGTTGCTCCAGTGACCTCAGGATCCCTCTAGACTTGAGACACTGATCTTGGGTTTTCTCTGGAGTGCCATCAAGGAAATCAAGGCTCCTTTCACGTTTGATGTGGAACGCGGAATTGCTCTGCACGCAGTGCAGGGGAATCGGGCCTCATCTCACGGTGAGGGGGAAGTCTCATGGTTTTTCTCGAGTTGCGACCGGAACCTGGGGTATATTCTCGAGTTACGACGGGGAGGGCCCTTCCAGAAACGTGTTTGTTCAGCGACGTCAGGACTCCTGCCTAGGTGCGAGGGACACCTCGGGATTCTCCTCGAGTCTTGGCATGGCAATTGGGACCCGTCTCCACGTGAGGCGGGAGACCCAGTGTCCCTTTCCACGTGCCACAGTGATCCCGGGACTCCTATCCATTTTCAAGAGGTGTCAGGCATCGTCTCCTTTGGAAGCATTGATCTCCGCATACCTCTCGAGTTGTCAAAGGATGTGAGGCCTCCGGTTGCGTTGAGGCAGAGGACTAGGTCTTTCTCTGTGGTCTCCACAGGGGATTCAGACAACCCTTCGTCTTGGGAGATGCAAGACGAGCCTGCATTCAATTCACTGCAGGGATATCCAGCCTTACTTCGAGTCAGAGCATCTCGGTGTCCATTCCACGTGAGGCCACAAACTCAGGGTCCCTCTCACATACCTGTAGCTGAGAGAAGCCTCCTCTTGAGGTGCTTGTGGAAAGTTGGTATTCCTCTTGAGTCGAAGCCAGGGACTAAGCTCTCATCTCGAGTTATTTGGGGTCCACGGAGCCCTTTCTTGTTGCTACAGTGACCTCCGGATCCCTCTAGACTTGAGACAGTGATCTTGGGTTTTCTCTGGAGTGCCATCAAGGAAATCAAGGCTCCTTTCCCGTTTGATGTGGAACACGGAATTGCTCTGCACGCAGTGCAGGGGAATCGGGCCTCATCTCGCGGCGAGGGGGAAGTCTCATGGTTTTTCGCGATTTGCGGCCGGAACCTGGGGTATATTCTCGAGTTACGACCTGGAGGGCCCTTCCAGACACGTGTTTGTTCAGCGACGTCAGCACTCCTGCCTAGGTGCGAGGGACACCTCGGGATTCTCCTCGAGTCTTGGCATGGCAATTGGGACGCGTCTCCACGTGAGGCGGGAGAACCAGGGTCCCTTTCCACGTGCCACAGGGATCCTGGGACTGCTATCCATTTTCAAGAGGAGTCAGGCATCGTCTCCTTTGGAAGCATTGATCTCCGCTGACCTCTCGAGTTTTCAAAGGATGTGAGGCCACAGGTCGCGATGAGGCGGAGAACTAGGTCTTTCTCTGTGTTCTCCACAGGGGATTCATACAACCCTTCGTCTTGGGAGATGCAAGACGAGCCTGCATTCCATTCACTGCAGGGATATCCGGCCTTACTTCGAGTCAGAGCATCTCGGTGTCCATTCCACTTGAGGCCACAAACTCAGGGTCCCTCTCACATACCTGTAGCTGAGAGAAGCCTCCTCTTGAGGTGCTTGTGGAAAGTTGGTATTCCTCTTGAGTCGAAGCCAGGGACTAAGCTCTCATCTCGTGTTGATTTGGGGTCCAGGGAGCCCTTTCATGTTGCTACAGTGACCTCAGGATCGCTCTAGACTTGAGACAGTGATCTTGGGTTTTCTCTGGAGTGCCATCAAGGAAATCAAGGCTCCTTTCACGTTTGATGTGGAACACGGAATTGCTCTGCACACAGTGCAGGGGAATCGGGCCTCATCTCGCGGCGAGGGGGAAGTCTCATGATTTTTCTAGAGTTGCGGCCAGAACCTAGGGTATATTCTCGAGTTACGATGGGGAGGGCCTTTCCAGACACGTGTTTGTTCAGCAACGTCAGGACTCCTGCCTAGGTGCGAGGGACACCTCGGGATTCTCCTCGAGTCTTTTCATGGCAATTGGGACTCGTCTCCACGTGAGGCAGGAGACCCAGGGTCCCTTTCCACGTGCCACAGGGATCCTGGGAGTCCTATCCATTTTCAAGAGGAGTCAGGCATCGTCTCCTTTGGAAGCATTGATCTCCGTGGTCCTCTCGAGTTTTCAAAGGATGCGAGGCCTCCGGTCGCGATGAGGCGGAGATCTAGGTCTTTCTTTGTGGTCTCCACAGGGGATTCAGACATCCCTTCGTCTTGGGAGATGCAAGACGAGCCTGCATTCAATTCACTGCATTGATATCGGGCCTTATTTCCAGTCAGAGCACCTCGGTGTCCATTCCACTTGAGGCCACAATCTGAGGGTCCCTCTCACTTACCTGTAGCTGAGAGAAGCCTCCTCTTGAGGTGGTTGTGGTAAGTTGGTATTCCTCTTGAGTTGAAGCCAGGGACTAAGCTCTCATCTCGAGTTGATTTGGGGTCCACGGAGCCATTTCGTGTTGCTCCAGTGACCTCAGGATCCCTCTAGACTTGAGACAGTGATCTTGGGTTTTCTCCGGAGTGCCATCAAGGAAATCAAAGCTTCTTTCCCGTTCGATGTGGAACACGGAATTCCTCTGCACGCAGTGCAGGGGAATCGGGCCTCATCTCGCAGCGAGGGGGAAGTCTCATGGTTTTTCTCGATTTGCGGCCAGAACCTGGGGTATATTCTCGAGTTACTATGGGGAGGGCCCTTCCAGACACGTGTTTGTTCAGCGACTTCAGGACTCCTGCCTAGGTGCGAGGACACCTCGGGATTCTCGTAGAGTCTTGGCATGGCAATTCGGACGCGTCTCCACATGAGGCAGTAGACCCAGGGTCCCTTTCCACGTGCCACAGGGATCCTGGGACTCCTATCCATTTTCAAGAGGAGTCAGGCATCTTCTCCTTTGGAAGCATTGACTCCGTGGACCTCTCGAGTTTTCAAAGGATGAGAGGCCTCCGGTCGCGATGATGCGGAGATCTAGGTCTTTCTCTGTGGTCTCCACAGGGGATTCAGACATCCCTTCGTCTTGGGAGATGCAAAACGAGCCTGCATTCAATTCACTGCAGGGATATCGGGCCTTACTTCGAGTCAGAGCATCTCTGTGTCCATTCCACTTGAGGCCACAATCTCAGGGTCCCTCTCACATACCTGTAGCTGAGAGAAACCTCCTCTTGAGGGTCTTGTGGAAAGTTGGTATTCCTCTTGAGTCGAAGCCAGGGACTAAGCTCTCATCTCGAGTTGATTTGGGGTCCACGGAGCCCTTTCGTGTTGCTACAGTGACCTCAGGATCCCTCTAGACTTGAGACAGTGATCTTGGGTTTTCTCTGGAGTGCCATCAAGGAAATCAAGGCTCCTTTCACGTTTGATGTGTAACACGGAATTGCTCTGCACGCAGTGCAGGGGAATCGGTCCTCAACTCGTGGCGAGGGGGAAATCTCATGGTTTTTCTCGAGTTGCGGCCGGAACCAGGGGTATATTCTCGAGTTACGACGGGGAGGGCCCTTCCAGACACGTGTTTGTTCAGCGACGTTAGGACTCCTGCCGAGGTGCGAGGGACACCTCGGGATTGTCCTCGAGTCTTGTCATGGCAATTGGAACGCGTCTCCACGTGAGGCGGGAGACCCAGGATCCCTCTCCACGTGCCACAGTGATCCTGGGACTCCTATTCATTTTCAGAAGGAGTCAGGCATCGTCTCCTTTGGAAGCATTGATCTCCGCACACCTCTCGAGTTTTCAAAGGATGTGAGGCCTCTGGTCGCGATGAGGCGGAGAACTCGGTCTTTCTCTGTGGTCTCCACAGGGGATTCAGACATCCCTTCGTCTTGGGAGATGCAAGACGAGCCTGCATTCAATTCACTGCAGGGATATCCGGCCTTACTTCGAGTCAGAGCATCTCGGTGTCCTTTCCACTTGAGGCCAAAAACTCGGGGTCCCTCAAATATACCAGTAGCTGAGAGAAGCCTCCTCTTGAGGTGCTTGTGGAAAGTTGGTATTCCTCTTGAGTCTAAGCCAGGGACTAAGCTCTCATCTCGAGTTGATTTGGGGTCCACGGAGCCATTACATGTTGCTCCAGTGACCTCAGGATCCCTCTAGACTTGAGACAGTGATCTTGGGGTTTCCCTGGAGCGCCATCAAGGAAATCAAGGCTCCTTTCAAGTTTGATGTGGAACACGGAATTGTTCTGCACGCAGTGTAGGGGAATCGGGCCTCATCTCGCGGCAAGGGGGATGTCTCATGATTTTTCTCAAGTTGCGGCCGAAACCTGGGGTATATTCTCGAGTTACGACGGGGAGGGCCCTTCCAGACACGTGTTTGTTCAGCGACGTCAGGACTCCTGCCTAGGTGCGAGGGACACCTCGGGATTCTCCTCGAGTCTTGGCATGGCCATTGGGACGCGTCTCCACGTGAGGCGGGAGACCCAGGGTTACTTTCCACGTGCCACAGTGAGCCTGGAACTCCTATCCATTTTCAAGAAGAGTCAGGCATCTTCTCCTTTGGAAGCATTGATCTCCGCGGACCTCTCGAGTTTTCAAAGGATGTGAGGCCTCCGGTCTCGATGAGGCTGAGAACGAGTTCTTTCTCTGTGGTCTCCACAGGGGATTCAGACATCCCGTCGTCTTGGGAGATGCAAGACGAGCCTGCATTCAATTCACTGCAGGGATATCCGGCCTTACTTCGAGTCAGAGCATCTCGGTCTCCATTCCACTTGAGGCCACAAACTCAGGGGCCCTCTCACATACCTGTAGCTGAGAGAAGCCTCCTCTTGGGTGCTTGTGGAAGGTTTGTATTCCTCCTGAGTCGAAGCCAGGGACTAAGCTCTCATCTCGAGTTGATTTGGGGTCCACGGAGCCCTTTCGTGTTGCTACAGTGACCTCAGGATCCCTCTAGACTTGAGACAGTGATCTTGGGTTTTCTCTGGTGTGCCATCAAGGAAATCAAGGCTCCTTTCACGTTTGATGTGGAACACGGAATTGCTCTGCACGCAGGGCAGGGGAATCGGGCCTCATCTTGCGGCGAGGGGGAAGTCTCATGGTTTTTCTCGAGTTTCGGCCGGAACCTGGGGTATATTCTCGAGTTACGATGGGGAGGGCCCTTCCAGACACGTGTTTGTTCAGCGACGTCAGGACTCCTGCCTAGGTGCGAGGGACACCTCGGGATTCTCCTCGAGTCTTGGCATGGCAATTGGGATGCGTCTCCACGTGAGGCGGGAGACCCAGTGTCCCTTTCCACTTGCCAGAGTAATCCTGGGACTCCTGTCCATTTTCAAGAGGAGTCAGGCATCGTCTCCTTTGGAAGCATTGATCTCCGCAGACCTTTCGAGTTTTGAAAGGATGTCAGGCCTCCGGGCGCATTGAGGCGGAAGACTAGGTCTTTCTCTTTGGTCTCCACAGGGGATTCAGACATCCCTTCGTCTTGGGAGATCCAATCCGAGCTTGCATTCAATTCACTGCAGGGATATCCGGCCTTACTTTGAGTCAGAGCATCTCGGTGTCCATTCCACTTGAGGCCACAAACTCAGGGTCCCTCTCACATACCTGTAGCTCAGAGAAGCCTCCTCTTGAGGTGCTTGTGGAAAGTTTGTATTCCTCTTGAGTCGAAGCCAGGGACTAAGCTCTCATCTCGAGTTGATTTATGGTCCACGGATCACTTTCGTGTTGATACAGTGAACTCAGGATCCCTCTAGACTTGAGACAGTGATCTGGGGTTTTCTCTGGAGTGCCATAAAGGAAATCATGGCTCCTTTCACGTTTGATGTGGAACAAGGAATTTCTCTGCACGCAGTGCATGGGAATCGGGCCTCATCTCGCGGCGAGGGGTAAGTCTCATGGTTTTTCTCGAGTTGCGGCCGGAACCTGGGGTATATTCTCGAGTTACAACGGGGAGGGCCCTTCCAGACCCGTGTTTGTTCAGCGACGTCAGGACTTCTGCCTAGCTGCGAGGGACACCTCGGTATTATCCTCGAGTCTTGGCCTGGCAATTGGGACGCGTCTCCACGTGAGGCGCGAGACCAAGGGTCCCTTTCCACGTGAGACAGGAATCCTGGGACTCCTATCCATTTTCAAGAGGAGTCAGGCATCGTCTCCTTTGTAAGCGTTGATCTCCGCGGACCTCTCGAGTTTTCAAACGATGTGAGGGCTCCGGTCGCGATGAGGCGGAGAACAAGGTCTTTCTCTGTGGTCTCCACAGGGGATTCAGACATCCCTTCATCTTGGGAGATGCAAGACGAGCCTGCATTCAATTCAGTGCAGGGATATCTGGCCTTACTTTGTGTCAGAGCATCTCGGTGTCCATTCCACTTGAGGCCACAAACTCAGGGTCCCTCTCACATACCTGTAGCTCAGAGAAGCCTCCTCTTGAGGTGCTTGTGGAAAGTTGGTATTCCTCTTGAGTCGAAGCCAGGGACTAAGCTCTCATCTCGAGTTGATTTGGGGTCCACGGAGCCCTTTCATGTTGCTCCAGTGACCTCAGGATCCCTCTAGACTTGAGACAGTGATCTTGGGTTTTCTCTGGAGTGCCATCAAGGAAATCAAGGCTCCTTTCACGTTTGATGTGGAACACGGAATTGCTCTGCACGCAATGCATGGGAATCGGGCCTCATCTCGCGGCGAGGGGGAAGTCTCATGGTTTTTCTAGAGTTGCGGCCAGAACCTAGGGTATATTCTCGAGTTACGATGGGGAGGGCACTTCCAGACACGTGTTTGTTCAGCGACGTCAGGACTCCTGCCTAGGTGCGAGGGACACCTCGGGATTCTCCTCGAGTCTTGGCATGGCAATTGGGACGCGTCTCCACGTGAGGCGGGAGACGCAGGGTCCCTTTCCACGTGCCACAGGGATCCTGGGACTCCTATCCATTTTCAAGAGGAGTCAGGCATCGTCTCCTTTGGAAGCATTGATCTCCGCAGACCTCTCGAATTTTCAAAGGATGTGAGGCCTCCGGTCGCGATGAGGCGGGGGACTAGGTCTTTCTCTGTGGTCTCCACAGCGGATTCAGACATCTCTTCGTCTTGGGAGATGCAAGACGAGCCTGCATTCACTTCACTGCAGGGATATCCGGCCTTACTTCGAGTCAGAGCATCTCGGTGTCCATTCCACTTGAGGCCACAAACTCAGGGTCCCTCTCACATAACTGTAGCTGAGAGAAGCCTCCTCTTGAGGTGCTTGTGGAAAGTGGGTATTCCTCTTGAGTCGAAGCCAGGGACTAAGCTCTCATCTCGAGTTGATTTGGGGTCCACAGAGCCCTTTCGTGTTGCTCCAGTGCCCTCAGGATCCCTCTAGACTTGAGACAGTGATCTTGCGTTTTCTCTGCAGTGCCATCAAGGAATTCAAGGCTCCTTTCACGTTTGATGTGGAACACGGAATTATTCTGCACGCAGTGCAGGGGAATCTTGCTTCATCCAGCGGTGAGGGGGAAGTCTCATGGTTTTTCTCGAGTTGCGGCCGGAACCTGGGTTATATTCTCGAGTTACGACGGGGAGGGCCCTTCCAGACACGTGTTTGTTCAGCGACGTTAGGACTCCTGCCTAGGTGCGAGGGACACCTCGGGATTCTCCTCGAGTCTTGGCATGGCAATGGGGACGCGTCTCCACGTGAGGCGGGAAACCCAGTGTTCCTTTCCACGTGCCACAGGGATCCTGGGACGCCTATCCATTTTCAAGAGGAGTCAGGCATCGTCTCCTTTGGAAGCATTGATCTCCGCGGACCTCTCAGATTTTCAAAGGATGTGAGGTCTCTGGTCGCGATGAGGCAGAAAGTTAGGTCTTTCTCTGTGGTCTCCACAGGGGATTCAGACATCCCTTCGTCTTGGGAGATGCAAGACGAGCCTGCATTCAATTCACTGCAGGGATATCCGGCCTTACTTCGAGTCAGAGCATCTCGGTGTCCATTCCATTTGAGGCCACAAACTCAGGGTCCCTCTCACATACCTGTAGCTCAGAGAAGCCTCCTCTTGAGGTGCTTGTGGAAAGTTGGTATTCCTCTTGAGTCGAAACCAGGGACTAAGCTCTCATCTCGAGTTGATTTGGGGTCCCGGAGCCCTTTCCTGTTGCTACAGTGACCTCAGGATCCCTCTAGACTTGAGACAGTGATCTTGGGTTTTCTCTGGAGTGCCATCAAGGAAATCAAGGCTCCTTTCACGTTTGATGTGGAACACGGAATTGCTCTGCACGCAGTGCAGGGGAATCGGGCCTCATCTCGCGGCGAGGGGGAAGTCTCATGGTTTTTCTCGAGTTGCGGCCGGAACCTTGGGTATATTCTCGAGTTACGACGGGGAGGGCCCTTCCAGACACGTGTTTGTACAGCGACGTCAGGACTCCTGCCTACGTGCGAGGGACACCTCGGGATTCCCCTCGAGTCTTGGCATGGCAATTGGGACGCGTCTCCACGTGAGGCGGGAGACCCAGGGTCCCTTTCCACGTGCCACAGGGATCCTGGGACTCCTATCCATTTTCAAGAGGAGTCAGGCATCGTCTCCTTTGGAAGCATTGATCCCCGCGGACCTCTCGAGTTTTCAAAGGATATGAGGCCTCCGGTTGCGTTGAGGTGGAGGACTAGGTCTTTCTCTGTGGTCTCCACAGGGGATTCAGACAACCCTTCGTCTTGGGAGATGCAAAACGAGCCTGCATTCAATTCACTGCAGGGATATCCGGCCTTACTTCGAGTCAGAGCATCTCGGTGTCCATTCCACTTGAGGCCACAAACTCAGGGTCCCTCTCACATACCTGTAGCTAAGAGAAGCCTCCTCTTGAGGTGCTTGTGGAAAGTTGGTATTCCTCTTGAGTCGAAGCCAGGGACTAAGCTCTCATCTCGAGTTGATTTGGGGTCCACGGAGCCCTTTCGTGTTGCTCCAGTGACTTCAGGATCCCTCTAGACTTGAGACAGTGATCTTGGGTTTTCTCTGGAGTGCCATCAAGGAAATCAAGTCTCCTTTCACGTTTGATGTGGAACATGGAATTGCTCTGCACGCAATCTAGGGGAATCGGGCCTCATGTCGCGGCGAGGGGGAAGTCTCATGGTTTTTCTCGAGTTGCGGCCGGAACCTGGGGTATATTCTCGAGTTACGACGTGGAGGGCCCTTCCAGACACGTGTTTGTTCAGCGACGTCAGGACTCCTGCATAGGTGCGAGGGACACCTCGGGATTCTCCTCGAGTCTTGGCATGGCAATTGGGACGTGTCTCCACGTGAGGCGGGAGACCCAGGGTCCCTTTCCACGTGCCACATGGATCCTGGGACTCCTATCCATTTTCAAGAGGAGTCAGGCATCGTCTCCTTTGGAAGCATTGATCTCCGCGGACCTCTCGAGTTTTCAAAGGATGTGAGGCCTCCGGTCGCGATGAGGCGGAGGACTAGGTCTTTCTCTGTGGACTCCACAGGGGATTCAGACATCCCTTCGTCTTGGGAGATTCAAGATGAGCCTGCATTCAATTCACTGCAGGGATATCCGGCCTTACTTAGAGTCAGAGCATCTCGGTGTCCATTCCACTTGAGGCCACAACCTCAGGGTCCCTCTCACATACCTGTAGCTGAGAGAAGCCTCCTGTTGAGGTGCTTGTGGAAAGTTGGTATTCCTCTTGAGTCGAAGCCAGGGACTAAGCTCTCATCTCGAGTTGATTTGTGGTCCACGGAGCCCTTTCGTGTTGCTCCAGTGACCTCAGGATCCCTCTAGACTTGAGACAGTGATCTTGGGTTTTCTCTGGAGTGCCATCAAGGAAATCAAGACTCCTTTCAAGTTTGATGTGGAACACGGAATTGCTCTGCACGCAGTGCAGGGGAATCGGGCCTCATCTCGCGGCGAGGGGGAAGTCTCATGGTTTTTCTCGAGTTGCGGCCGGAACCTGGGGTATATTCTCGAGTTACGACGGGGAGGGCCCTTCCAGACTCGTGTTTGTTCAGCGACGTCAGGACTCCTGCCTAGGTGCGAGGGACACCTCGGGATTCTCTTCGATTCTTGGCATGGCAATTGAGACGCGTCTCCACGTGAGGCGGGAGACCCAGGGTCCCTTTCCACGAGCCACAGGGATCCTGGGACTCCTATCCATTTTCAAGAGGAGTCAGGCATCGTCTCCTTTGGAAGCATTGATCTCCGCGGACGTCTCGATTTTTCATAGGATGTGAGGCCTCCAGTCGTGAAGAGGTGGAGAACTAGGTCTTCTCTGTGGTCTCCACAGGGGATTCAGACAACCCTTCGTCTTGGGAGATGGAAGACGAGCCTGCATTCAATTCACTTCAGGGATATCCGGCCTTACTTCGAGTCAGAGCATCTCGGTGTCCATTCCACTTGAGGCCACAAACTCAGGGTCCCTCTCACATACCTGTAGCTGAGAGAAGCCTCCTCTTGAGGTGCTTGTGGAAAGTTGGTATTCCTCTTGAGTCGAAGCCAGGGACTAAGCTCTCATCTCGAGTTGATTTGGGGTCCACGGAGCCCTTTCGTGTTGCTCCAGTGACCTCAGGATCCCTCTAGACTTGAGACAGTGATCTTGGGTTTTCTCTGGAGTGCCGTCAAGGAAATCAAGACTCCTTTCAAGTTTGATGTGGAACACGGAATTGCTCTGCACGCAGTGCAGGGGAATCGGGCCTCATCTCGCGGCGAGGGGGAAGTCTCATGGTTTTTCTCGAGTTGCGGCCGGAACCTGGGGTATATTCTCGAGTTACGACGGGGAGGGCCCTTCCAGACTCGTGTTTGTTCAGCGACGTCAGGACTCCTGCCTAGGTGCGAGGGACACCTCGGGATTCTCTTCGATTCTTGGCATTGCAATTGAGACGCGTCTCCACGTGAGGCGGGAGACCCAGTGTCCCTTTCCACGTGCCACAGGGATCCTGGGACTCCTATCCATTTTCAAGAGGAGTCAGGCATCGTCTCCTTTGGAAGCATTGATCTCCGCGTACCCCTCGAGGTTTCAAAGGATGTGAGGCCTCTGTTCGCGTTGAGGCGTAGAACTAGGTCTTTCTCTGTGGTCTCCACAGGGGATTCAGACAACCCTTCGTCTTGGGAGATGCAAGACGAGCCTGCATTCAATTCACTGCAGGGATATCCGGCCTTACTTCGAGTCAGAACATCTCGGTGTCCATTCCACTTGAGGCCACAAACTCAGGGTCCCTCTCACATACATGTAGTTGAGAGAAGCCTCCTCTTGAGGTGCTTGTGGAAAGTTGGTATTCCTCTTGAGTCGAAGCCAGGGACTAAGCTCTCATCTCGAGTTGATTTGGGGTCCACGGAGCCCTTTCTTGTTGCTCCAGTGACCTCAGGATCCCTCTAAACTTGAGACAGTGACCTTGGGTTTTCTCTGGAGTGCCATCAAGGAAATCAAGGTGCCTTTCACGTTTGATGTGGAACACGGAATTGCTCTGCACGCAGTGCAGGGGAATCGGACTCATCTCGCGGCGAGGGGGAAGTCTCATGGTTTATCTCGAGTTGCGGCCGGAACCTGGGGTATATTCTCGAGTTACGACGGGGAGGGCCCTTCCTTACACGTGTTTGTTCAGCGACGTCAGGACTCCTCCATAGGTGCGAAGGACACCTCGGGATTCTCCTCGAGTCTTGGCATGGCAATTGGGACGTGTCTCCACGTGAAGCGGAAGACCCAGGGTCCCTTTCCACGTGCCACAGGGATCCTGGGACTCCTATCCATTTTCAAGAGGAGTCAGGCATCGTCTCCTTTGGAAGCATTGATCTCCGCGGACCTCTCGAGTTTTCAAAGGATGTGGGGCCGTCGGGCTCGATGAGGCGGAGAACGATGTCTTTCTCTGTGGTCTCCACAGGGGATTCAGACAACCCTTCTTCTTGGGAGATGCAAGACGATCCTGCATTCAATTCACTGCAGGGATATCCGGCCTTACTTCGAGTCAGAGCATCTCGGTG
The DNA here is from genome assembly GCF_033118175.1 of Dama dama. Classification (NCBI taxonomy): domain Eukaryota; kingdom Metazoa; phylum Chordata; class Mammalia; order Artiodactyla; family Cervidae; genus Dama; species Dama dama. Next base: position 1,073,521 of record NW_026870890.1, on the reverse strand, counting down.
TCCATTCCACTTGAGGCCACAAACTCAGTGTCCCTCTCACATACCTGTAGCTGAGAGAAGCCTCCTCTTGAGGTGCTTGTGGAAAGTTGGTATTCCTCTTGAGTCGAAGCCAGGGACTAAGCTCTCATCTCGAGTTGATTTGGGGTCCACGGAGCACTTTCTTGTTGCTCCAGTGACCACAGGATCCCTCTAGACTTGAGACAGTGATCTTGGGTTTTCTCTGGAGTGCCATTAGGAAATCAAGGCTCCTTTCTTTTTTGATGTGGAATACGGAATTCCACTGCACGCAGGGCAGGGGAATCGGGCCTCATCTCGCGGCGAGGGCGAAGTTTCATGGTTTTTCTCGAGTTGCGGCCGGAACTTGGGGTATATTCTCGAGTTACGACGGGGAGGGCCCTTCCAGACACGTGTTTGTTCAGCGACGTCAGGACTCCTGCCTAGGTGCGAGGGACACCTCGGGATTCTTCTCGAGTCTTGGCATGGCAATTGCGACGCCTCTCCATGTGAGGCGGGAGACCCAGGGTCCCTTTCCACGTGCCACAGGGATCCTGGGACTCCTATCCATTTTCAAGAGGAGTCAGGCATCGTCTCCTTTGGAAGCATTGATCTCCTCGGACCTCTCGAGTTTTCAAACGATGTGGGGCCTTCGGGCTCGATGAGGCGGAGAACGATGTCTTTCTCTGTGGTCTCCACAGGGGATTCAGACAACCCTTCGTCTTGGGAGATGCAAGACGATCCTGCATTCAATTCACTGCAGGGATATCCGGCCTTACTTCGAGTCAGAGCATCTCGGTGTCCAATGCACTTGAGGCCACAAACTCAGGGTCCCTCTCACATACCTGTAGCTGAGAGAAGCCTCCTCTTGAGGTGCTTGTGGAAAGTTGGTATTCCTCTTGAGTCGAAGCCAGGGACTAAGCTCTCATCTCGAGTTGATTTGGGGTCCACGGAGCCCTTTCTTGTTGCTCCAGTGACCACAGGATCCCTCTAGACTTGAGACAGTGATCTTGGGTTTTCTCTGGAGTGCCATTAGGAAATCAAGGCTCCTTTCTTTTTTGATGTGGAATACGGAATTCCACTGCACGCAGGGCAGGGGAATCGGGCCTCATCTCGCGGCGAGGGCGAAGTTTCATGGTTTTTCTCAAGTTGCGGCCGGAACCTGGGGTATATACTCGAGTTACGACGGGGAGGGCCCTTCCAGACAAGTGTTTGTTCAGCGACGTCAGGACTCCTGCCTAGGTGCCAGGGACACCTCTGGATTCTCCTCGAGTCTTGACATGGCAATTGGGATGCGTCTCCACGGGAGGCGGGAGACCCAGGGTCCCTTTCCACGTGTCACAGGGATCCTGGGACTCCTATCCATTTTCAAGAGGAGTCAGGCATCGTCTCCTTTGGAAGCATTGATCTCCGCGGTCCTCTCGAGTTTTCAAAGGATGTGAGGCTTCCCGTCGCGATGAGGCGGAGAACTGGGTCTTTCTCTGTGGTCTCCACGGGGGATTCAGACATCCCTTCGTCTTGGGAGATGCAAGACGAGCCTGCATTCAATTCACTGCAGGGATATCTGGCCTTACTTCGAGTCAGAGCATCTCGGTGTCCATTCCACTTGAGGTCACAAACTCAGGGTCCCTCTCACATACCTGTAGCTGAGAGAAGCCTCCTGTTGAGGTGCTTTTGGAAAGTTGGTATTCCTCTTGAGACGAAGCCAGGGACTAAGTTCTCATCTCGAGTTGATTTGGGGTCCACGGAGCCCTTTCGTGTTGCTCCAGTGACCTCAGGATCCCTCTAGACTTTAGACAGTGATCTTGGCTTTTCTCTGGAGTGCCGTCAAGGAAATCAAGGCTCCTTTCACGTTTGATGTGGAACACGGAATTGCTCTGCACGCAGTGCAGGGGAATCGGGCCTCATCTCGCAGTGAGGGGGAAGTCTCATGGTTTTTCTCGAGTTGCGGCCGGAACCTGGGGTGTATTCTCGAGTTACGACGGGGAGGGACCTTCCAGACACGTGTTTGTTCAGCGACGTAAGGACTCCAGCCTAGGTGGGAGGGACACCTCGGGATTCTCCTCGAGTCTTCGCATGGCAATTGGGACGCGTCTCCACGTGAGGCGGGAGACGCAGGGTCCCTTTCCACGTGCCACAGGGATCCTGGGACTCCTATCCATTTTCAAGAGGAGTCAGGCATCGTCTCCTTTGGAAGCATTGATCTCCGCGGACGTCTCGTGTTTTCAAAGGATGTGAGGCCTCCGGTCGCGTTGAGGCGGAGAACTAGGTCTTTCTCTGTGGTCTCCACAGGGGATTCAGACAACCCTTCGTCTTGGGAGATGCAAGACGAGCCTGCATTCAATTCACTGCAGGGATATCTGGCCTTACTTCTAGTCAGATCATCTCGGTGTCCATTCCACTTGAGGCCACAAAGTCAGGGTCCCTCTCACATACATGTAGTTGAGAGAAGCCTCCTCTTGAGGTGCTTGTGGAAAGTTGGTATTCCTCTTGAGTCGAAGCCAGGGACTAAGCTCTCATCTCGAGTTGATTTGGGGTCCACGGAGCCCTTTCGTGTTGCTCCAGTGACCTCAGGATCCCTCTAGACTTGAGACAGTGATCTTGGGTTTTCTCTGGAGTGCCATCAAGGAAATCAAGTCTCCTTTCTTTTTTGATGTGGAATACGGAATTGCTCTGCACGCAGTGCAGGGGAATCGGGCCTCATCTCGCAGCGAGGGGGAAGTCTCATGGTTTTTCTCGAGTTGCGGCCGGAACCTGGGGTATATTCTCGAGTTACGACGGGGAGGGCCCTTCCAGACATGTGTTTGTTCAGCGACGTCAGGACTCCTGCCTAGGTGCGAGGGACACCTCGGGATTCTCCTCGAGTCTTGGCATGGCAATTGGGACGCGTCTCCACGTGAGGCGGGAGACGCAGGGTCCCTTTCCACGTGCCACAGGGATCCTGGGACTCCTATCCATTTTCAAGAGGAGTCAGGCATCGTCTCCTTTGGAAGCATTGATCTCCGCGGACTTCTCGAGTTTTCAAAGGATGTGAGGCCTCTGTTCGCGTTGAGACGGAGGACTAGGTCTTTCTCTGTGGTCTCCACAGGGGATTCAGACAACCCTTCGTCTTGGGAGATGCAAGACGAGCCTGCATTCAATTCACTGCAGGGATATCCAGCCTTACTTCGAGTCAGAGCATCTCGGTGTCCATTCCACTTGAGGCCACAAACTCAGGGTCCCTCTCACATACATGTAGTTGAGAGAAGCCTCCTCTTGAGGTGCTTGTGGAAAGTTGGTATTCCTCTTGAGTCGAAGCCAGGGACTAAGCTCTCATCTCGAGTTGATTTGGGGTCCACGGAGCCCTTTCGTGTTGCTCCAGTGACCTCAGGATCCCTCTAGACTTGAGACAGTGACCTTGGGTTTTCTCTGGAGTGCCATCAAGGATATCAAGGCTCCTTTCACGTTTGATGTGGAACACGGAATTGCTCTGCACGCAGTGCAGGGGAATCGGGCCTCATCTCGCGGCGAGGGGGAAGTCTCATGGTTTTTCTCGAGTTGCGGCCGGAACCTGGGGTATATTCTCGAGTTACGACGGGGAGGGCCCTCCCAGACACGTGTTGGTTCAGCGACGTCAGGACTCCTGCCTAGGTGCGAGGGACACCTCGGGATTCTTCTCGAGTCTTGGCATGGCAATTGCGACGCCTCTCCATGTGAGGCGGGAGACCCAGGGTCCCTTTCCACGTGCCACAGGGATCCTGGGACTCCTATCCATTTTCAAGAGGAGTCAGGCATCGTCTCCTTTGGAAGCATTGATCTCCTCGGACCTCTCGAGTTTTCAAAGGATGTGGGGCCTTCGGGCTCGATGAGGGGGAGAACGATGTCTTTCTCTGTGGTCTCCACAGGGGATTCAGACAACCCTTCGTCTTGGGAGATGTAAGACGATCCTGCATTCAATTCACTGCAGGGATATCCGGCCTTACTTCGAGTCAGAGCATCTCGGTGTCCATTCCACTTGAGGCCACAAATTCAGGGTTCCTCTCACATACCTGTAGCAGAGCGAAGCTTCCTCTTGAGGTGCTTGTGGAAAGTTGGTATTCCCCTTGAGTCTAAGCCAGGGACTAAGCTCTCATCTCGAGTTGATTTGGGGTCCTTGGAGCCCTTTCGTGTTGCTCCAGTGACCTCAGGATCCCTCTAGACTTGAGACACTGATCTTGGGTTTTCTCTGGAGTGCCATCAAGGAAATCAAGGCTCCTTTCATTTTTGATGTGGAATACGGAATTGCTCTGCACGCAGGGCAGGGGAATCGGGCCTCATCTCGCGGTGAGGGGGAAGTCTCATGGTTTTTCTCGAGTTGCGGCCGGAACCTGGGGTATATTCTCGAGTTACGACGGGGAGGTCCCTTCCAGACATGTGTTTGTTCAGCGACGTCAGGACTCCTGCCTAGGTGCGAGGGACACCTCGGGATTCTCCTCGAGTCTGGCATGGCAATTGGGACGTGTGTCCATGTGAGGCGGGAGACCCAGGTTCCCTTTCCAAGGGCCACAGAGATCCTGGGACTCCTATCCATTTTCAAGAAGAGTCAGGCATCGTCTCCTTTAGAAGCATTGATCTCTTCAGACCTCTCCAGTTTTCAAAGGATGTGAGGCCTCCAGTCGCGATGAGGCGGAGGAGTAGGTCTTTCTCTGTGGTCTCCACAGGGGATTCAGACAACCCTTCGTCTTGGGAGATGCAAGACGAGCCTGCATTCAATTCACTGCAGGGATATCCGGTCTTACTTCGAGTCAGAGCATCTCGGTGTCCTTTCCACTTGAGGCCACAAACTCGGGGTCCCTCAAATATACCTGTAGCTGAGAGAAGCCTCCTCTTGAGGTGCTTGTGGAAAGTTGGTATTCCTCTTGAGTCTAAGCCAGGGACTAAGCTCTCATCTCGAGTTGATTTGGGGTCCACGGAGCCATTTCATGTTGCTCCAGTGACCTCAGGATCCCTCTAGACTTGAGACAGTGATCTTGGGTTTTCTCTGGAGTGCCATCAAGGAAATCAAGGCTCCTTTCACGTTTGATGTGGAACACGGAATTGCTTTGCATGCAGTGCAGGGGAATCGGGCCTCAACTCGCGGCGAGGGGAAAATCTCATGGTTTTTCTCGAGTTGCGGCCGGAACCTGGGGTATATTCTCGAGTTACGACGGGGAGGGCCCTTCCAGACACGTGTTTGTTCAGCGACGTCAGGACTCCTGCCTAGGTGCGAGGGACACCTCGGGATTCTCCTCGAATCTTGGCATGGCAATTTGGACGCATCTCCACGTGAGGCGGGAGACCCAGGGTCCCTTTCCACGTGCCACAGGAATCCTGGGACTCCTATCCATTTTCAAGAGGAGTCAGGCATCGTCTCCTTTGGAAGCATTGATCTCCGGGGACCTCTCGAGTTTTCAAAGGATGTGAGGCCTCCGGTCGCGATGAGGCGGAGAACTCGGTTTTTCTCTGTGGTCTCCACAGGGGATTCACACATCCCTTCGTCTTGGGAGATGCAAGACGAGCCTGCATTCAATTCACTGCAGGGATATCCGGCCTTACTTCGAGTCAGAGCATCTCGGTGTCCATTCCACTTGAGGCCACAAACTCAGGGTCCCTCAAATATACCTGTAGCTGAGAGAAGCCTCCTCTTGAGGTGCTTGTGGAAAGTTGGTATTCCTCTTGAGTCAAAGCCAGGGACTAAGCTCTCATCTCGAGTTGATTTGGGGTCCACGGAGCCCTTTCTTGTTGCTCCAGTGACCTCAGGATCCCTCTAGACTTGAGACAGTGATCTTGGGTTTTCTCTGGAGTGCCATCAAGGAAATCAAGGCTCCTTTCTTTTTTGATGTGGAATACGGAATTGCTCTGCACGCAGGGCAGGGGAATCGGGCCTCATCTCGCGGCGAGGGGGAAGTCTCATGGTTTTTCTCGAGTTGCGGCCGGAACCTGGGGTATATTCTCGAGTTACAACGGGGAGGGGCCTTCCAGACACGTGTTTGTTCAGTGACGTCAGGACTCCTGCCTAGGTGCGAGGGACACCTCGGGATTCTCCTCGAGTCTTGGCATGGCAATTGGGACGCCTCTCCACGTGAGGCGGGAGACCCAGTGTCCCTTTCCCCGTGCCACAGGGATCCTGGGACTCCTATCCATTTTCAGGAGGAGTCAGGTATCGTTTCCTTTGGAAGCATTGATCTCCGCGGACCTCTCGAGTTTTCAAAGGATGTGAGGCCTCCGCTCGCGATGAGGCGGAGAATTAGGTCTTTCTCTGTGGTCTCCACAGGGGATTCAGACATCCCTTCGCCTTGGGAGATGCAAGACGAGCCTGCATTCAATTCACTGCAGGGATATCCGGCCTTACTTCGAGTCAGAGCATCTCGGTGTCCATTCCATTTGAGGCCACAAACTCCGGGGCCCTCTCACATACCTGTAGCTGAGAGAAGCCTCCTCTTGAGGTGCTTGTGGAAAGTTGGTATTCTTCTTGAGTCGAAGCGAGGGACTAAACTCTCATCTCGAGTTGATTTCGGGTCCACAGAGCCCTTTCTTGTTGCTACAGTGACCTCAGGATCCCTCTAGACTTGAAACAGTGATCTTGGGTTTTCTCTGGAGTGCCATCAAGGAAATCAAGGCTCCTTTCACGTTTGATGTCGAACACGGAATTGCTCTGCATGCAGTGCAGGGGAATCGGGCCTCAACTCGCGGCGAGGGGTAAATCTCATGGTTTTGTTCAGTTCCGGCCGGAACCTGGGATATATTCTCGAGTTACGACGCGGAGGGCCCTTCCAGACACGTGTTTGTTGAGCGACGTCAGGACTCCTGCCTAGGTGCGAGGGACACCTCGGGATTCTCCTCGAGTCTTGGCATGGCATTTTTGACGCGTCTCCACGTGAGGCGGGAGACCCAGGGTCCCTTTTCACGTGCCACAGGGATCCTGGGACTCCTATCCATTTTCAAGAGGAGTCAGGCATCGTCTCCTTTGGAAGCATTGATCTCCTCGGACCTCTCGAGTTTTCAAAGGATGTGAGGCCTCCGGTCGCGATGAGGCGGAGAATTCGGTCTTTCTCTGTGGTCTCCCCAGCGGATTCAGACATCCCTTCGTCTTGGGAGATGCAAGATGAGCCTGCATTCAATTCACTGCAGGGATATCCGGCCTTACTTCGAGTCAGAGCATCTCGGTGTCCATTCCACTTGAGGCCACAAACTCAGGGTCCCTCTCACATACCTTTAGCTGAGAGAAGCCTCCTCTTGAGGTGCTTGTGGAAAGTTCGTATTCCTCTTGAGTCGAAGCCAGGGACTAAGCTCTCATCTCGAGTTGATTTGGGGTTCATGGAGCCCTTTGGTGTTGCTCCAGTGACCTCAGGATCCCTCTAGACTTGAGACAGTGATCTTGGGTTTTCTCTGGAGTGCCATCAAGGAAATCAAGGCTCCTTTCACGTTTGATGTGGAACACGGAATTGCTCTGCACGCAGGGCAGGGGAAATGGGCCTCATCCCGCGGCGAGGGGGAAGTCTCATGGTTTTTCTCGAGTTGCGGCCGGAACCTGGGGTATATTCTCGAGTTACGACGGGGAGGGCCCTTCCAGACACGTGTTTGTTCAGCGACGTCTGGACTCCTGCCTAGGTGCGAGGGACAACTAGGGATTCTCCTCGAGTTTTGGCATGGCAATTGAGACGCGTCTCCACGTGAGGCGGGAGACCTAGTGTCCCTTTCCACGTGCCACACGGATCCTGGGACTCCTATCCATTTTCAAGAGGAGTCAGGAATCGTCTCCTTTGGAAGCATTGATCTCCGCAGACCTCTTGAGTTTTCAAAGGATCCGAGGCCTCCGTTCGCGATGAGGCGGAGAACTAGGTCTTTCTCTGTGGTCTCCACAGGGGATTCAGACATCCCTTCGTCTTGGGAGATTCAAGACGGGCCGGCATTCAATTCACTGAAGGGATATCCGGCCTTACTTCGAGTCAGAGCATCTCGGTGTCCATTCCACATGAGGCCACAAATTCAGGGTCCCTCTCACATACCTGTAGCTGAGAGAAGCCTCCTCTTGAGGTGCTTGTGGAAACTTGGTATTCCTCTTGAGTCGAAGCCAGGGACTAAGCTCTCATCTCGAGTTGATTTGGGTTCCACGGAGCCCTTTGGTGTTGCAACAGTGACCTCAGGATCCCTCTAGACTTGAGACAGTGATCTTGGGTTTTCTCTGGAGTGCCACCAAGGAAATCAAGTCTCCTTTCACGTTTGATGTGGAACACGGAATTACTCTGCACGCAGTGCAGGGGCATCGGGCCTCATCTCGCGGCGAGGGGGAAGTCTCATGGTTTTTCTCGAGTTGCGGCCGGGACCTGGGGTATATTCTCGAGTTACGACGGGGAGGGCCCTTCCAGACAAGTGTTTGTTCAGCGACGTCAGGACTCCTGCCTAGGTGCCAGGGACACTTCTGGATTCTCCTCGAGTCTTGACATGGCAATTGGGACGCGTCTCCACGTGAGGCGGGAGACCCAGGGTCCCTTTCCACTTGCCAGAGTAATCCTGGGACTCCTATCCATTTTCAAGAGGAGTCAGGCATCGTCTCCTTTGGAAGCATTGATCTCCGCGGTCCTCTCGAGTTTTCAAAGGATGTGAGGCTTCCCGTCGCGATGAGGCGGAGAACTGGTTCTTTCTCTGTGGTCTCCACAGGGGATTCAGATATCCCTTCGTCTTGGGAGATGCAAGACGAGCCTGCATTCAATTCACTGCAGGGATATCCGGCCTAACTTCGAGTCAGAGCTTCTCGGTGTCCATTCCACCTGAGGTCACAAACTCAGGGTCCCTCTCACATACCTGTAGCTGAGAGAAGCCTCCTCTTGAGGTGCTTGTGGAAAATTGGTATTCCTCTTGAGTTGAAGCCAGGGACTAAGCTCTCATCTCGAGTTGATTTGGGGTCCACGGAGCCATTTCGTGTTGCTACAGTGACCTCAGGATCCCTCTAGACTTGAGACACTGATCTTGGGTTTTCTCTGGTGTGCCATCAAGGAAATCAAGGCTCCTTTCATTTTTGATGTGGAATACGGAATTGCTCTGCACGCAGGGCAGGGGAATTGCGCCTCATCTCGCGGCGAGGGGGAAGTCTCATGGTTTTTCTCGAGTTGCGGCCGGAACCTGGGGTATATTCTCGAGTTACGACGGGGAGGTCCCTTCCAGACACGTGTTTGTTCAGCGACGTCAGGACTCCTGCCTAGGTGCGAGGGACACCTCGGGATTCTCCTCGAGTCTGGCATGGCAATTGGGACGTGTCTCCACGTGAGGCGGGAGACCCAGAGTCCCTTTCCAAGTGCCACAGTGATCCTGGGACTCCTATCCATTTTCAAGAAGAGTCAGGCATCGTATCCTTTAGAAGCATTGATCTCTGCAGACCTCTCGAGTTTTCAAAGGATGTGAGGCCTCCGGTCGCGATGAGGCGGAGGAGTAGGTCTTTCTCTGTGGTCTCCACAGGGGATTCAGACATCCCTTCGTCTTGGGAGATGCAAGACGAGCCTGCATTCAATTCACTGCAGGGATATCCGGCCTTACTTCGAGTCAGAGCATCTCGGTGTCCATTCCACTTGAGGCCACAAACTCAGGGTCCCTCTCACATACCTGTAGCTGAGAGAAGCCTCCTCTTGAGTTGCTTGTGGAAAGTTGGTATTCCACTTGTGTCGAAGCCAGGGACTAAGCTCTCATCTCGAGTTGATTTGGGGTCCATGGAGCCCTTTCATGTTGCTCCAGTGACCTCAGGATCCCTCTAGACTTGAGACAGTGATCTTGTGTTTTCTCTGGAGTTCCATCCAGGAAATCAAGGCTACTTTCACGTTTGATGTGGAAAACGGAATTGCTCTGCATGCAGTGCGGGGGAATCGGGCCTCAACTCGCGGCGAGGGGGAAATCTCATGGTTTTTCTCGAGTTGCGGCCGGAACCTGGGGTATATTCTCGAGTTACGACGGGGAGGGCCCTTCCAGACACGTGTTTGTTCAGCGACGTCAGGACTCCTGCCTAAGTGCGAGGGACACTTCGGGATTCTCCTCGAGTCTTGGCATGGCAATTGGGACGCGTCTCCACGTGAGGCGGGAGACCCAGTGTCCGTTTCCACGTGCCACAGGGATCCTGGGACTCCTATCCATTTTCAAGAGGAGTCAGGAATCGTCCTCTTTGGAAGCATTAATCTCTGTGGACCTCTCGAATTTTCAAAGGATGTGAGGCCTCCGGTTGCGATGAGGGGGAGAATTAGGTCTTTCTCTGTGGTCTCCACAGGGGATTCAGACATCCCTTCGTCTTGGGAGATGCAAGACGAGCGTGCATTCAATTCCCTGCAGGGATATCCGGCCTTACTTCGAGTCAGAGCATCTCGGTGTCCATTCCACTTGAGGCCACAAACTCAGGGTCCCTCTCACATACTTGTAGCTGAGAGAAGCCTTCTATTGAGGTGCTTGTGGAAAGTTGGTATTCCTCTTGAGTCGAAGCCAGGGACTAAGCTCTCATCTCGAGTTGATTTGCGGTCCACGGAGACCTTTCGTGTTGGTCCAGTGACCTCAGGATCCCTCTAGAATTGAGACAGTGATCTTGGGTTTTCTCTGGAGTGCCATCAAGGAAATCAAGGCTCCTATCACTTTTGATGTGGAGCATGGAATTGCTCTGCACGCAGTGCAGGGGAATTGGGCCTCATCTCGCGGCGAGGGGGAAGTCTCATGGTTTTTCTCGAGTTTTGGCCAGAACCTGGGGTATATTCTCGAGTTACGACAGGGAGGGCCCTTCCAGACACGTGTTTGTTCAGCGACGTCAGGACTCCTGCCTAGGTGCGAGGGACACCTCGGGATTCTCCTCAAGTCTTGGCATAGCAATTGGGACGCGACTCCACGTGAGGCGGGAGGCCCAGGGTCCGTTTCCACGTGCCAGAGGGATCCTGGGACTCCTATCCATTTTCAAGAGGAGTCAGGCATCGTCTCCTTTGGAAGTATTGATCTCCGCGGACCTCTCGAGTTTTCAAAGGATGTGAGGCCTGCGGTCGCGATGAGGCGGAGAACTAGGACTTTCTCTGTGGTCTCCACAGGGGATTCAGACATCCCTTTGTCTTGGGCGATGCAAGACGAGCCTGCATTCCATTCACTGCAGGGATATCCAGCCTTACTTCCAGTCAGAGCATCTCGGTGTCCATTCCACTTGAGGCCACAAACTCAGGGTCCCTCTCACATACCTGTAGCTGAGAGAAGCCTCCTCTTGAGGTGCTTGTGGAAAGGTGGTATTCCTCTTGAGTCGAAGCCTGGGACTAAGCTCTCATCTCGAGATGATTTGGGGTCCACGGATCCCTTTCTTTTTGCACCAGTGACCTCAGGATCCCTCTAGACTAGAGACAGTGACTTTGGGTTTTCTCTGGAGTGCCATCAAGGAAATCAAGGCTCCTTTCACGTTTGATGTGGAACACGGAATTGCTCTGCACGCAGTGCAGAGGAATCGGGCCTCATCTCGCAGCGAGGGCGAAGTCTCATGGTTTTTCTCGAGTTGCGACCGCAACCCGGGGTATATTCTCGAGTTACGACAGGGAGGGCCCTTCCAGACACGTGTTTGTTCAGCGACGTCAGGACTCCTGCCTAGGTGGGAGGGACACCCGGGATTCTCCTCGAGTCTCGTCATGGCAATTGACTCGCGTCCCCACGTGAGGCGGGAGACCCAGGTTCCCTTTCCACGTGCAACAGGGATCCTCGGACTCCTATCCATTTTCAAGAGGAGTCAGTCATCGTCTCCTTTGGAAGCATTGATCTCCGCGGACCTCTCCATTTTTCAAAGGATGTGAGGACTCCAGTGGCGATGATGCGGAGAACTAGGTATTTCTCTGTGGTCTCCACAGGGGATTCAGACATGCCTTCGTCTTGGGAGATGCAAGACGAGCCGGCATTCAATTCACTGCAGGGATATCTGGCCTTACTTCGAGTCAGAACACCTCGATGTCCATTCCACTTGAGGCCACAAACTCAGGGTCCCTCTCACATACCTGCAGCTGAGAGAAGCCTCCTCTTGAGGTGCTTATGGAAAGTTGGTATTGCTCTTGAGTCGAAGCCAGGGACTAAGCTCTCATCTCGAGTTGATTTCGGGTCCTCGGAGCCCTTTCATGTTGCTCCAGTGACCGCAGGATCCCTCTAGACTTGAGACAGTGGTCTTGCGTTTTCTCTGGAGTGCCATCAAGGAAATCAAGGCTCCTTTCACGTTTGATGTGGAACACGGAATTGCTCTGCTCGCAGTGCAGGGGAATCAGGCCTCATCTCGCGGCGAGGGGGAAGTCTCATGGTTTTTCTCGAGTTGCGGCCGGAACCTGGGGTATATTCTCGAGTTACGACGGGGAGGGCCCTTCCAGACACGTGTTTGTTCAGCGACGTCAGTACTCCTGCCTAGGTGCGAGGGACACCTCGGGATTCTCCTCGAGTCTTGGCATGGCAATTGGGACGCGTCTCCACGTGAGGCGGGAGACCAGGCTCCCTTTCCACGTGCCACAGGGATCCTGGGACTCCTATCCATTTTCAAGAGGAGTCAGGCATCGTCTCCTGTGGAAGCATTGATCTCCGCGGACCTCTCGAGTTTTCAAAGGATGTGAGGCCTCTGGTCGCGATGATGCGGAGAACTAGGTCTTTCTCTGTGTTCTCCACAGGGGATTCAGTCATCCCTTCGCCTTGGGAGATGCAAGACGAGCCTGCATTCAAATCACTGCAGGGATATCCGGCCTTACTTCGAGTCAGAGCATCTCGGTGTCCATTCCACTTGAGGCCACAAACTCAGGGTCCCTCTCACATTCCTGTAGCTGAGAGAAACCTCCTCTTGAGTTGCTTGGGGAAAGTTGGTATGACTCTTGAGTCGAAGCCAGGGACTAAGCTCTCATCTCGAGTTGATTTGCGGTCCACGGAGCCCTTTCGTGTTGCTACAGTGACCTCAGGATCCCTCTAGACTTGAGACAGTGATCCTGGGTTTCCTCTGGAGTGCCATCAAGGAAATCAAGGCTCCTTTCACGTTTGATATGGAACAAGGAATTGCTCTGCACGCAGTGCAGGGGATTCCGGCCTCATCTCGCGGCGAGGGGGAAATCTCATGGTTTTTCTCGAGTTGCGGCCGGAACCTGGGGTATATTCTCGAGTTACGATGGGGAGGGCCCTTCCAGACACGTGTTTGTTCAGCAACGTCAGGACTCCTGCCTAGGTGCGAGGGACACCTCGGGTTTCTCCTCGAGTCTTGGCATGGCAATTGGGACGCGTCTCCACGTGAGGCGGGAGACCCACTGTCCCTTTCCACATGTCACAGTGATCCTGGGACTCCTATCCATTTTCAAGAGTAGTCAGGCATCGTCTCCTTTGGAAACCTTGATCTCCGCGGACCTCTCGAGTTTTCAAAGGATGTGAGTCCACCGGTAGCGATGAAGCGGAGAACTAGGTCTTTCTCTGTTGTCTCCACAGGGGATTCAGATATCCCTTCGTCTTGGGAGATGCAAGACGAGCCTGCATTCAATTCACTGCAGGGATATCCGGCCTTATTTCGAGTCAGAGCTTCTCGGTGTCCATTCCACTTGAGGCCACAAACTCAGGGTCCCGCTCTCATACCTGTAGCTGAGAGAAACCTCCTCTTCAGGTGCTTGTAGAAAGTTGGTATTTCTCCTGAGTCAAAGCCAGGGACTAGGCTCTCATCTCGAGTTGATTTGGGGTCCACGGAGCCCTTTCGTGTTGCTACAGTGACCTCAGAATGCCTCTAGACTTGAGACAGTGATCTTGGGTTTTCTCTGGAGTGCCATCAAGGAAATCAAGGCTCCTTTCACGTTTGATGTGGAACACGGAATTGCTCTGCACGCAGTGCTGGGGAATCGGGCCTCATCTCGTGGCGAGGGGGAAGTCTCATGGTTTTTCTCAACTTGCGGCCAGAAACTGGGGGATATTCTCGAGTTACGACGGGGAGGACCCTTCCAGACACGTGATAGGTGCGAGGGACACCTCGGGATTCTCCTAAAGTCTTGACATGGCAATTGAAACGCGTCTCCACATGAGGCAGGAGACCCAGGGTCCCTTTCCACGTGCCACAGGGATCCTGTGACTCCTATCCATTTTCAAGAGGAGTCAGGCATCGTCTCTTTGGAAGCATTGATCCCCGTGGACCTCTCGAGTTTTCAAAGGATGTGAGGCCTCTGGTCGCGATGAGGCGGAGAACTCGGTCTTTCTCTGTGGTCTCCACAGGGGATTCAGACATCCCTTCGTCTTGGGAGATGCAAGACGAGCCTGCATTCAATTCACTGCAGGGATATCCGGCCTTACTTTCAGTCAGAGCATCTCGGTGTCCATTCCACTTGAGGCCACAAACTCAGGGTCCCTCTCACATACCTGTAGCTGAGAGAAGCCTCCTCTTGAGGTGCTTCTGGAAAGTTGGTATTCCTCTCGAGTCGAAGCCGGGGACTAAGCTCTCATCTCGAGTTGATTTGGGGTCCACGGAGCCCTTTCGTGTTGCTCCAGTGACCTCAGGATCCCTCTAGACTTGAGACAGTGATCTTGGGTTTTCTCTGGAGTGCCATCAAGGAAATCAAGGCTCCTTTCCCGTTTGATGTGGAACACGGAATTGCTCTGCACGCAGTGCAGGGGAATCGGGCCTCATCTGGCGGCGAGGGGGAATTCTCATGGTTTTTCTCGAGTTGCGGCCGGAACCTGGGGTATATTCTCGAGTTACGACGGAGAGGGCCCTTCCAGACACGTGTTTGTTCAGCGACGTCAGCACTCCTGCCTAGGTGCGAGGGACACCTCGGGATTCTCCGCGAGTCTTGGCATGGCAATTGGGACGCGTCTCCACGTGAGGCGGGAGACCCAGGGTCCCTTTCCACGTGCCACAGGGATCCTGGGACTCCTATCCATTTTCAAGAGGAGTCAGGCATCGTCTCCTTTGGAAGCATTGATCTCCGCTGACCTCTCGAGTTTTCAAAGAATGTGAGGCCACAGGTCGCGATGAGGAGGAGGACTATGTCTTTCTCTGTGGTCTGCACAGGGGTTTCAGACATCCCTTCGTCTTGGGAGATGCAAGACGAGCCTGCATTCACTTCACTGCAGGGATATCCGTCCTTACTTCGAGTCAGAGCATCTCGGTGTCCATTGCACTTGAGGCCACAAACTCAGGGTCCCTCTCACATACCTGTAGCTGAGAGAAGCCTCCTCTTGAGGTGCTTCTGGAAAGTTGGTATTCCTCTCGAGTCGAAGCCGGGGACTAAGCTCTCATCTCGAGTTGATTTGGGGTCCACGGAGCCCTTTCGTGTTGCTCCAGTGACCTCAGGATCCCTCTAGACTTGAGACAGTGATCTTGGGTTTTCTCTGGAGTGCTATCAAAGAAATCAAGGCTCCTTTCTTTTTTGATGTGGAATACGGAATTGCTCTGCATGCAGTGCAGGGGAATCGGGCCTCATCTCTCGGCGAGGGGGAAGTCTCATGGTTTTTCTCGAGTTGCGGCCGGAACCTGGGGTATATTCTCGAGTTACGACGGGGACGGCCCTTCCAGACACGTGTTTGTTCAGCGACGTCAGGACTCCTGCCTAGGTGCGAGGGACACCTCGGGATTCTCCTCGAGTCTTGGCATGGCAATTGGGACGCGTCTCCACGTGAGGCGGGAGACCCAGGGTCCCTTTCCACGTGCCACAGGGATCCTGGGACTCCTATCCATTTTCAAGAGGAGTCAGGCATCGTCTCCTTTGGAAGCATTGATCTCCGCGGACCTCTTGAGTTTTCAAAGGATGTGAGGCCTCCGGTCGCGATGAGGCGGAGAACTAGGACTTTCTCTGTGGTCTCCACAGGGGATTCAGACATTCCTTCGTCTTGAGAGATGCAAGACGAGCCTGCATTCAATTCATTGCAGGGATATCTGGCCTTACTTCGAGTCAGAGCATCTCGGTGTCCATTCCACTTGAGGCCACAAACTCAGAGTCCTTCTCACATACCTGTGGCTGAGAGAACCCTCCTCTTGGGGTGCTTGTGGAGAGTTGGTATTCCTCTTGTGTCGAAGCCAGGTACTAAGCTCTCATCTCGAGTTGATTTGGGGTCCACGGAGCCCTTTCGTGTTGCTCCAGTGACCTCAGGATCCCTCTAGACTTGAGACAGTGATCCTGGGTTTTCTCTGGAGTGCCATCAAGGAAATCAAGGCTCCTTTCAGGTTTGATGTGGAACACGGAATTGCACTGAACGCAGTCCAGGGGAATCGGGCCTCATCTCGCGTCGAGGGGAAAGTCTCATGGTTTTTCTCGAGTTGCGGCCGGAACCTGGGGTATATTCTCGATTTACGACGGGGAAGGCCCTTCCAGACACGTGTTTGTTCAGCGACGTCAGGACTCCTGCCTAGGTGCCAGGGACACCTCGGGATTCTCCTCGAGTCTTGGCATGGCAATTGGGACGCGTCTCCACGTGAGGCGGGAGACCCAGGGTCCCTTTCCACGTGCCACAGGGAACCTGGGACTCCTATCCATTTTCAAGAGGAGTCAGGCATCATCTCCTTTGGATGCATTGATCTCCGCAGACCTCTCAAGTTTTCAAAGGATGTGAGGCCTCCGGGCGCAATGAGGCGGAGGACTAGGTCTTTCTCTGTCGTCTCCACAGGGGATTCAGACATCCCTTCGTCTTGGGAGATGCAAGACGAGCCTGCATTCAATTCACTGCAGGGATATCCGGCCTTACTTCGAGTCAAGCATCTCGGTGTCCATTACACTTGAGGCCACAAACTCAGGGTCCCTCTCACATACCTGTAGCTCAGAGAAGCCTCCTCTTGAGGTGCTTGTGGAAAGTTGATATTCCTCTTGAGTCGAAGCCAGGGACTAAGCTCTCATCTCGAGTTGATTTGGGGTCCACGAGCCTTTTCGTGTTGCTCCAGTGACCTCAGGATCCCTCTATACTTGAGACAGTGATCTTGGGATTTCTCTGGAGTGTCATCAAGGAAATCAAGGCTCCTTTCACGTTTGATGTGGAACACGGAATTGTTCTGCACGCAGTGCTGGGGGATCGGGTCTCATCTCGCAGCGAGGGGGAAGTCTCATGGTTTTTCTCGAGTTGCGGCCGGAACCTGGGGTATATTCTCGAGTTACGACGGGGAGGGCCCTTCCAGACACGTGTTTGTTCAGCGACGTCAGGACTCCTGCCTAGGTGCGAGGGACACCTCGGGATTCTCCTCGAGTCTTGGCATGGCAATTGGGAGGCGTGTCCACGTGAGGCGGGAGACCCAGGCTCCCTTTCCACGTGCCACAGGGATCCTGGGACTCCTATCCATTTTCAAGAGGAGTCAGGCATCGTCTCCTGTGGAAGCATTGATCTCTGCAGACCTCTCCAGTTTTCAAAAGATGTGAGGTCTCCGGTCGCGATGAGGCGGAGAACTAGGTCTTTCTCTGTGGTCTCCAAAGGGGATTCAGACATCCCTTCGTCTTGGGAGATGCAAGACGCGCCGGCATTCAATTCTCTGCAGGGATATCCGGCCTTACTTCGAGTTACAGCATCTCAGGGTCCATTCCACCTGAGGCCACAAACTCAGGGACCCTCTCACATACCTGTAGCTGAGAGAAACCTTCTCTTGAGGTGCTTGTTGAAAGTTGGTATGACACTTGAGTCGAAGCCAGGGACTAAGCTCTCATCTCGAGTTGATTTGGGGTCCATGGAGCCATTTCGTTTTGCTACAGTGACTTCAGGATCCCTCTAGACTTGAGACAGTGATCTTGGGTTTTCTCTGAAGTGCCATCAAGGAAATCAAGGCTCATTTCACGTTTGATGAGGAACACGGAATTTCTCTGCATGCAGTGCAGGGGAATCGGGCCTCATCTCGCGGCCAGGGGGAAGTCTCATGGTTTTCCTCGAGTTGCGGCCGGAACCTGGGGTATATTATCGAGCTACGACGGGGAGGGCCCTTCCAGACACGTGTTTGTTCAGTGGCGTCAGGACTCCTGCCTAGGTGCGAGGGACACCTCGGGATTCTCCTCGAGTCTTGGCATGGCAATTGGGACGCGTCTCCACGTGAGGCGGGAGACCCAGGGTCCCTTTCCACGTGCCACAAGGATCCTGGGACTCCTATCCATTTTCAAGAGGAGTCAGGCATCGTCTCCTTTGGAAGCATTGATCTCCGCGGACCTCTCGAGTTTTCAAAGGATGTGAGGCCTCCGGTCGCGATGAGGCGGAGAACTCGGTGTTTCTCTGTGGTCTCCACAGGGGATTCAGACATCCTTTCATCTTGGGAGATGTAAGATGAGCCTGCATTCAATTCACTGCAGGGATATCCGGCCTTACATCGAGTCAGAGCATCTCGGTGTCCATTCCACTTGAGGCCACAAACTCAGGGTCCCTCTCACATTCCTGTAGCTGAGAGAAACCTCCTCTTGAGGTGCTTGTGGAAAGTTGGTATGACTCTTGAGTCGAAGCCAGGGACTAAGCTCTCATCTCAAGTTGATTTGGGGTCCACGGAGCCCTTTCGTGTTGCTACAGTGACCTCAGGATCCCTCTATACTTGAGACAGTGATCTTGGGTTTCCTCTGGAGTGCCATCAAGGAAATCAAGGCTCCTTTCACGTTTGATGTGGAACACGGAATTGCTCTGCACGCAGTGCAGGGGATTCGGGCCTCATCTCGCGGCGAGGCGGAAGGCTCATGGTTTTTCTCGAGTTGCGGCCGGAACATGGGGTATATTCTCGAGTTACGACGGGAAGGGCCCTTCCAGACACGTGTTTGTTCAGTTACGTCAGGACTCCTGCCTAGGTGCGAGGGACACCTAGGGTTTCTCCTCGAGTCTTGGCATGGCAATTGGGACGCGTCTCCACGTGAGGCGGGAGACCCAGTGTCCCTTTCCACGTGCCACAGGGATCCTGGGACTCCTATCCATTTTCAAGAGGAGTCAGGCATGGTCTCCTTTGGAAGCATTGATCTCCGCTGACCTCTCGAGTTTTCAAAGGATGTGAGGCCTCCGGTCGCGATGAGGCAGAGAACTAGGTCTTTCTCTGTGGTCTCCACAGGGGATTCAGACATCCCTTCGTCTTGGGAGATGCAAGACGAGCCTGCATTCAATTCACTGCAGGGATATCCGGCCTTACTTCAGGTCAGAGCATCTCGGTGTCCATTCCACTTGAAGCCACAACCTCAGGGTCCCTCTCACTTTCCTGTAGCTGAGAGAAGCCTCCTCTTGAGGTGCTTGTGGAAAGTTGGTATTCCTCTTGAGTCGAAGCCAGGGACTAAGCTCTCATCTCGAGTTGATTTGGGGTCCACGGAGCCCTTTCGTGTTGCTCCAGTGACCTCAGGATCCCTCTAGACTTGAGCCAGTGATCTTGGGTTTTCTCTGGAGTGCCATCAAAGAAATCAAGGCTCCTTTCATTTTTGATGTGGAATACGGAATTGCTCTGCATGCAGTGCAGGGGAATCGGGCCTCATCTCGCGGCGAGGGGGAAGTCTCATGGTTTTTCTCGAGTTGCAGCCGGAACCTGGGGTATATTCTCGAGTTACGACGGGGAGGGCCCTTCCAGACACGTGTTTGTTCAGCGACGTCAGGACTCCTGCCTAGGTGCGAGGGACACCTCGGGATTCTCCTCGAGTCATGGAATGGCAATTGGGAGGCGTGTCCACGTGAGGCGGGAGACCCAGTGTCCCTTTCCACATGCCACAGATATCCTGGGACTCCTATCCATTTTCAAGAGGATTCAGGCATCGTCTCGTTTGGAAGCATTGATCTCCGCGGACCTCTCGAGTTTTCAAAGGATGTGAGGCCTCCGGTCGCGATGAGGCGGAGAACTAGGTCTTTCTCTGTGGTCTCCACAGGGGATTCAGACATCCCTTCGTCTTGGGAGATGCGAGACGAGCCTGCATTC
The DNA here is from genome assembly GCF_033118175.1 of Dama dama. NCBI lineage: Eukaryota > Metazoa > Chordata > Mammalia > Artiodactyla > Cervidae > Dama > Dama dama. The sequence continues at coordinate 1,053,708 of NW_026870890.1, read as the reverse complement.
AATTCACTGCAGGGATATCCGGCCTTACTTCGAGTCAGAGCATCTCGGTGTCCATTCCACTTGAGGACACAAACTCAGGGTCCCTCTCACATACCTGTAGCTGAGAGAAGCCTCCTCTTGAGGTGCTTGTGGAAAGTTGGTATGCCTGTTGAGTCGAAGCCATGGACTAAGCTCTCATCTCGAGTTGATTGGGGGTTCACGGAGCCCTTTCGTGTTGCTCCAGTGACCTCAGGATCTAGACTTGAGACAGTGATCTTGGGTTTGCTCTGGAGTGCCATCAAGGAAATGAAGGCTCCTTTCACGTTCGATGTGGAACTCGGAATTGCTCAGCACGCAGTGCAGGGGATTCGGACCTCATCTCGCGGCGAGGGTGAATTTCATGGTTTGTTTCCAGTTGCGGACAGAACCTGGGGTATATTCTTGAGTTACGACGGGGAGGGCCCTTCCAGACACGTGTTTGTTCAGCGACGTCAGGACTCCTGCCTAGGTGCGAGGGAAACCTCGGGATTCTCCTCGATTCTTGGCATGGCAATTGGGACGCGTCTCCACGTGAGGCGGGAGACCCAGAGTCCCATTCGACGTGCCACAGGGATCCTGGGACTCCTATCCATTTTCAAGAGGAGTCAGGCATGGTGTCCTTTGGAAGCATTGATCTCCGCGGACCTCTCGAGTTTTCAAAGGATGTGAGGCCTCCGGTCGCGATGATGCGGAGAACTAGGGCTTTCTCTGTGGTCTCCACAGGGGATTCAGACATCCCTTCGTCTTGGGAAATGCAAGACGAGCCTGCACTCAATTCACTGCAGTGATATCCGGCCTTACTTCCTGTCAGAGCATCTCGGTGTCCAGTCCACTTGAGGCCACAAACTCACGGTCCCTCTCACATACCTGTAGCTGAGAGAAGCCTCCTCTTGAGGTGCTTGTGTAAAGTTGGTAATCCTCTTGAGTCGAAGCCAGACACTAAGCTCTCATCTCGAGTTGATTTGGGGTCCACGGAGCCCTTTCGTGTTACTCCAGTGACCTCAGGATCCCTCTAGACATGAGACAGTGATCTTGAGTTTTCTCTGGAGTGCCATCAAGGAAATCAAGGCTCCTTTCACGTTTGATGTGGAACACGGAATTGCTCTGCACACAGTGCAGGGGAATCGGGCCTCATGTCGCGGCGAGGGGGAAATCTCATGGTTTTTCTCGAGTTGCGGCCGGAACCTGGTGTATATTCTCGAGTTGCGACGGGGAGGGCCCTTCCAGACACGTGTTTGTTCAGCGACGTCAGGACTCCTGCCTAGGTGCGAGGGACACCTCGGGATTCTCCTCGAGTCTTGGCATGGCAATTGGGACGCGTCTCCACGAGAGGCGGGAGACCCAGGGTCCCTTTCCACGTGCCACAGGGATCCTGGGACTCCTATCCATTTTCAAGAGGAGTCAGGCATCGTCTCCTTTGGAAGCATTGATCTCCGCAGACCTCTCGATTTTTCAAAGGATGTGATGTCTCCGGTCGCGATGAGGCTGAGGACTAGGTTTTTCTCTGTGGTCTCCACAGGGGATTCAGACATCCCTTCGTCTAGGAGATGCAAGACGAGCCTGCATTCAATTCACTGCAGGGATATCCGGCCTTACTTCGAGTCAGAGCATCTCGGTGTCCATTCCACTTGAGGCCACAAACTCAGGGTCCATCTCACATACCTGTAGCTGAGAGAAGCCTCCTCTTGAGGTGCTTGTGGAAAGTTGGTATTCCTCTTGAGTCGAAGCCAGGGACTAAGCTCTCATCTCGAGTTGATTTGGGGTCCACGGAGCCCTTTCGTGTTGCTCCAGTGACCTCAGGATCCCTCTAGACTTGAGACAGTGATCTTGGGTTTTCTCTGGAGTGCCATCAAGGAAATCAAGGTTCCTTTCACGTTTCATGTGGAACACGGAATTGCTCTGCACGCAGTGCAGGGGAATCGGGCCTCATCTCGTGGCGAGGGGGAAGTCTCATGGTTTTTCTCGAGTTGCGGCCGAAACCTGGGGTATATTCTCGAGTTACGACGGGGAGGGCCCTTCCAGACAAGTGTTTGTTCAGCGACGTCAGGACTCCTGACTTGGTGCGAGGGACACCTCGGGATTCTCTTCGAGTCTTTGCATGGCAATTATGACGCGTCTCCAAGTGAGTCGGGAGACCCAGTGTCCCTTTCCAAGTTCCACAGGTGTCCTGGAACTCCTATCCATTTTCAAGAGGAGTCAGGCATCGTCTCCTTTGGAAGCATTGATCTCCGCGGACCTCTCGAGTTTTCAAAGGATGTGAGGCCTCCGCTCGCGATGATGCGGAGAACTAGGGCTTTCTCTGTGGTCTCCACAGGGGATTCAGACATCCCTTCGTCTTGGGAAATGCAAGACGAGCCTGCACTCAATTCACTGCAGTGATATCCGGCCTTACTTCCTGTCAGAGCATCTCGGTGTCCAGTCCACTTGAGGCCACAAACTCAGGGTCCCTCTCACATACCTGTAGCTGAGAGAAGCCTCCTCTTGAGGTGCTTGTGTAAAGTTGGTAATCCTCGTGAGTCAAAGCCAGACACTAAGCTCTCATCTCGAGTTGATTTGGGGTCCACGGAGCCCTTTCGTGTTACTCCAGTGACCTCAGGATCCCTCTAGACATGAGACAGTGATCTTGAGTTTTCTCTGGAGTGCCATCAAGGAAATCAAGGCTCCTTTCACGTTTGATGTGGAACACGGCATTGCTCTGCACACAGTGCAGGGGTATCGGGCCTCATCTCCCGGCGAGCGGGAAGTCTCATGGTTTTTCTCGAGTTGCGGCCGGAACCTGGGGTATATTCTCGAGTTACGACGGGGAGGGCCCTTCCAGACATGTGTTTGTTCAGCGACGTCAGGACTCCTGCCTAGGTGCGAGGGACACCTCGGGATTCTCCTCGAGTCTTGGCATGGCAATTGGGACGCGTCCCCACATGAGGCGGAGACACAGTGTCCCTTTCGACGTGCCACAGGGATCCTTGGACTCCTATCCATTTTGAAGAGGAGTCAGGCATGGTCTCCTTTGGAAGCATTGATCTCTGCTGACCTCTCGAGTTTTCAAAGGATGTGAGGCCTCCGGTCGCGATGAGTCGGAGGACTAGGTCTTTCTCTGTCGTCTCCACAGGGGATTCAGACATCCCTTCGTCTTGGGAGATGCAAGACGAGCCTGCTTTCAATTCACTGCAGGGATATCCGGCCTTACTTCGAGTCAGAGCATCTCGGTGTCCATTCCACTTGAGGCAACAAACTCAGGGTCCCTCTCACATACCTGTAGCTGAGAGAAGCCTCCTCTTGAGGTGCTTGTGGAAAGTTGGTATTCCTCTTGAGTCGAAGCCAGGGACTAAGCTCTCATCTCGAGTTGATTTGGGGTCCACGGAGCCCTTTCGTGTTGCTCCATTGACCTCAGGATCCCTCTAGACTTGAGAGTGTGATCTTGGGTTTTCTCTGGAGTGCCATCAAGGAAATCAAGGCTCCTTTCACGTTTGATGTGGAACACGGAATTGCTCTGCATGCAGTGCAGGGTAATCGGGCCTCATCTCGCGGCGAGGGGGAAGTTTCATGGTTTTTCTCGAGTTGCGGCCGGAACCTGTGGTATATTCTCGAGTTACGATGGGGAGGGCCCTTCCAGACACGTGTTTGTTCAGCGACGTCAGGACTCCTGCCTAGGTGCGGGGGACACCTCGAGATTCTCCTTGAGTCTTGGCATGGCAATTGGGACGCGTCTCCACGTGAGGCGTGAGACCCAGGGTCCCTTTCCACGTGCCACAGGGATCCTGGGACTCCTATCCATTGTCAAGTCATCGTCTCCTTTGGAAGCATTGATCTCCGCGGACCTCTCGAGTTTTCAAAGGATGTGATGTCTCCGGTCGCGATGAGGCTGAGGACTAGGTTTTTCTCTGTGGTCTCCACAGGGGATTCAGACATCCCTTCGTCTTAGGAGATGCAAGACGAGCCTGCATTCAATTCACTGCAGGGATATCCGGCCTTACTTCGAGTCAGAGCATCTCGGTGTCCATTCCACTTGAGGCCACAAACTCAGGGTCCATCTCACATACCTGTAGCTGAGAGAAGCCTCCTCTTGAGGTGCTTGTGGAAAGTTGGTATTCCTCTTGAGTCGAAGCCAGGGACTAAGCTCTCATCTCGAGTTGATTTGGGGTCCACGGAGCCCTTTCGTGTTGCTCCATTGACCTCAGGATCCCTCTAGACTTGAGAGTGTGATCTTGGGTTTTCTCTGGAGTGCCATCAAGGAAATCAAGGCTCCTTTCACGTTTGATGTGGAACACGGAATTGCTCTGCACGCAGTGTAGGGGAATCGGGCCTCATCTCGCGGCGAGTGGGAAGTCTCATATTTTTTCTCCAGTTGCGGAAGGACCCTGGTGTATATTCTCGAGTTACGACAGGGAGGGCCCTTCCAGACACGTGTTTGTTCAGGGACGTCAGGACTCGGGCCTAGGTGCGAGGGACACCTACGGATTCTCCTCGAGTCTTGGCATGGCAATTGGGACGCGTCTCCACGTGAGGCGGGAGACCCAGGGTCCCTTTCCACGTGCCACAGGGATCCTGGGACTCCTATCCATTTTGAAGAGGAGTCAGGCATGGTCTCCTTTGGAAGCATTGATCTCCGCGGACGTCTCGAGTTTTCAAAGGATGTGAGGCCTCTGGTCGCGATGATGCGGAGAACTAGGTCTTTCTCTGTGGTCTCCACAGGGGATTCAGAAATCCCTTCGTCTTGGGAAATGCAAGACGAGCCTGCACTCAATTCACTGCAGTGATATCCGGCCTTACTTCCTGTCAGAGCATCTCGGTGTCCAGTCCACTTGAGGCCACAAACTCAGGGTCCCTCTCACATACCTGTAGCTGAGAGAAGTCTCCTCTTGAGGTGCTTGTGGAAAGTTGGTAATCCTCTTGAGTCGAAGCCAGACACTAAGCTCTCATCTCGAGTTGATTTGGGGTCCACGGAGCCCTTTCATGTTACTCCAGTGACCTCAGGATCCCTCTAGACATGAGACAGTGATCTTGAGTTTTCTCTGGAGTGCCATCAAGGAAATCAAGGCTCCTTTCACGTTTGATGTGGAACACGGAATTGCTCTGCACACAGTGCAGGGGAATCGGGCCTCATGTCGCGGCGAGGGGGAAATCTCATGGTTTTTCTCGAGTTGCGGCCGGATCCTGGTGTATATTCTCGAGTTGCGACGGGGAGGGCCCTTCCAGACACGTGTTTGTTCAGCGACGTCAGGACTCCTGCCTAGGTGCGAGGGACACCTCGGGATTCTCCTCGAGTCTTGGCATGGCAATTGGGACGCGTCTCCACGAGAGGCGGGAGACCCAGGGTCCCTTTCCACGTGCCACAGGGATCCTGGGACTCCTATCCATTTTCAAGAGGAGTCAGGCATCGTCTCCTTTGTAAGCATTGATCTCCGCGGACCTCTCGAGTTTTCAAAGGATGTGAGGCCTCCACTCGCGATGAGGCGGAGGACTAGGTCTTTCTCTGTGGTCTCCACAGGGGATTCAGACAACCCTTCGTCTTGGGAGATGCAAGACGAGCCTGCATTCAATTCACTGCAGGGATATCCGGCCTTACTTCAAGTCAGAGCATCTCGGTGTCCATTCCACTTGAGGCCACAAACTCAGGGTCCCTCTCACATACCTGTAGCTGAGAGAAGCCTCCTCTTGAGGTGCTTGTGGAAAGTTGGTATTCCTCTTGAGTCGAAGCCAGGGACTAAGCTCTCATCTCGAGTTGATTTGGGGTCCACGGAGCCCTTTTGTGTTGCTCCAGTGACCTCAGGATCCCTCTAGACTTGAGACAGTGATCTTGGGTTTGCTCTGGAGTGCCATGAAGGAATACAAGGCTCCTTTCACGTTCGATGTGGTACACGGAATTGCTCTGCACGCAGTGCAGGGGATTCGGGCCTCATCTCGTGGCGAGGGGGAATTTAATGGTTTGTCTCGAGTTGCGGACAGAACCTGGGGTATATTCTCGAGTTACGACGGGGAGGGCCCTTCCAGACAAGTGTTTGTTCAGCGACGTCAGGACCCCTGCATAGGTGCGAGGGACAACTCGGGATTCTCCTCGATTCTTGGCATGGCAATTGGGACGCGTCTCCACGTGAGGCGGGAGACCCAGGGTCCCTTTCGACGTGCCACAGGGATCCTGGGACTCCTATCCATTTTGAAGAGGAGTCAGGCATGGTCTCCTTTGGAAGCATTGATCTCCGCTGACCTCTCGAGTTTTCAAAGGATGTGAGGCCTCCGGTCGCGATGAGGCAGAGAACTAGGTCTTTCTCTGTGGTCTACACAGGGGATTCAGACATCCCTTCGTCTTGGGAGATGCAAGACGAGCCTGCATTCAATTCACTGCAGGGATATCCGGCCTTACTTCGAGTCAGAGCATCTCGGTGTCCATTCCACTTGAGGCCACAAACTCAGGGGCCCTCTCACATACATGTAGCTGAGAGAAGCCTTCTCTTGAGGGGCTTGTGGAAAGTTGGTATTCCTCTTGAGTCGAAGCCAGGGACTAAGCTCTCATCTCGAGTTAATTTGGGGTCGACTGAGCCCTTTCGTTTTGCTCCAGTGACCTCAGGATCCCTCTAGACTTGAGACAGTGATCTTGGGTTTTCTCTAGAGTGCCATCAAGGAAATCAAGGTTCCTTTCACGTTTCATGTGGAACACGGAATTGCTCTGCACGCAGTGCAGGGGAATCGGGCCTCATCTCGTGGCGAGGGGGAAGTCTCATGGTTTTTCTCGAGTTGCGGCCGAAACCTGGGGTATATTCTCGAGTTACGACGGGGAGGGCCCTTCCAGACAAGTGTTTGTTCAGCGACGTCAGGACTCCTGACTTGGTGCGAGGGACACCTCGGGATTCTCTTCGAGTCTTTGCATGGCAATTATGACGCGTCTCCAAGTGAGTCGGGAGACCCAGTGTCCCTTTCCAAGTTCCACAGGTGTCCTGGAACTCCTATCCATTTTCAAGAGGAGTCAGGCATCGTCTCTTTTGGAAGCATTGATCTCCGCGGACCTCTCGAGTTTTCAAAGGATGTGAGGCCTCCGGTCGCGATGAGGCGGAGAACTAGGTCTTTCTCTGTGGTCTCCACAGGGGATTCAGACATCCCTTCGTCTTGGGAGATGCAAGACGAGCCTGCATTCAATTCACTGCAGGGATATCCGGCCTTACTTCGAGTCAGAGCATCTCGGTGTCCATTCCACTTGAGGCCACAAACTCAGTGTCCCTCTCACATACCTGTAGCTGAGAGAAGCCTCCTCTTGAGGTGCTTGTGGAAAGTTGGTATTCCTCTTGAGTCGATGCCAGGGATGAAGCTCTCATCTTGAGTTGATTTGGGGTCGACTGAGCCCTTTCGTTTTGCTCCAGTGACCTCAGGATCCCTCTAGACTTGAGACAGTGATCTTGGGTTTTCTCTAGAGTGCCATCAAGGAAATCAAGGCTCCTTTCACGTTTGATGTGGAACACGGAATTGCTCTGCACGCAGTGTAGGGGAATCGGGCCTCATCTCGCGGCGAGTGGGAAGTCTCATATTTTTTCTCCAGTTGCGGAAGGACCCTGGTGTATATTCTCGAGTTACGACAGGGAGGGCCCTTCCAGACACGTGTTTGTTCAGGGACGTCAGGACTCGGGCCTAGGTGCGAGGGACACCTACGGATTCTCCTCGAGTCTTGGCATGGCAATTGGGACGCGTCTCCACGTGAGGCGGGAGACCCAGGGTCCCTTTCCACGTGCCACAGGGATCCTGGGACTCCTATCCATTTTGAAGAGGAGTCAGGCATGGTCTCCTTTGGAAGCATTGATCTCCGCAGACGTCTCGAGTTTTCAAAGGATGTGAGGCCTCTGGTCGCGATGATGCGGAGAACTAGGTCTTTCTCTGTGGTCTCCACAGGGGATTCAGACATCCCTTCGTCTTGGGAAATGCAAGACGAGCCTGCACTCAATTCACTGCAGTGATATCCGGCCTTACTTCCTGTCAGAGCATCTCGGTGTCCAGTCCACTTGAGGCCACAAACTCAGGGTCCCTCTCACATACCTGTAGCTGAGAGAAGTCTCCTCTTGAGGTGCTTGTGGAAAGTTGGTAATCCTCTTGAGTCGAAGCCAGACACTAAGCTCTCATCTCGAGTTGATTTGGGGTCCACGGAGCCCTTTCATGTTACTCCAGTGACCTCAGGATCCCTCTAGACATGAGACAGTGATCTTGAGTATTCTCTGGAGTGCCATCAAGGAAATCAAGGCTCCTTTCACGTTTGATGTGGAACACGGAATTGCTCTGCACACAGTGCAGGGGAATCGGGCCTCATGTCGCGGCGAGGGGGAAATCTCATGGTTTTTCTCGAGTTGCGGCCGGATCCTGGTGTATATTCTCGAGTTGCGACGGGGAGGGCCCTTCCAGACACGTGTTTGTTCAGCGACGTCAGGACTCCTGCCTAGGTGCGAGGGACACCTCGGGATTCTCCTCGAGTCTTGGCATGGCAATTGGGACGCGTCTCCACGAGAGGCGGGAGACCCAGGGTCCCTTTCCACGTGCCACAGGGATCCTGGGACTCCTATCCATTTTCAAGAGGAGTCAGGCATCGTCTCCTTTGTAAGCATTGATCTCCGCGGACCTCTCGAGTTTTCAAAGGATGTGAGGCCTCCACTCGCGATGAGGCGGAGGACTAGGTCTTTCTCTGTGGTCTCCACAGGGGATTCAGACAACCCTTCGTCTTGGGAGATGCAAGACGAGCCTGCATTCAATTCACTGCAGGGATATCCGGCCTTACTTCAAGTCAGAGCATCTCGGTGTCCATTCCACTTGAGGCCACAAACTCAGGGTCCCTCTCACATACCTGTAGCTGAGAGAAGCCTCCTCTTGAGGTGCTTGTGGAAAGTTGGTATTCCTCTTGAGTCGAAGCCAGGGACTAAGCTCTCATCTCGAGTTGATTTGGGGTCCACGGAGCCCTTTTGTGTTGCTCCAGTGACCTCAGGATCCCTCTAGACTTGAGACAGTGATCTTGGGTTTGCTCTGGAGTGCCATGAAGGAATACAAGGCTCCTTTCACGTTCGATGTGGTACACGGAATTGCTCTGCACGCAGTGCAGGGGATTCGGGCCTCATCTCGTGGCGAGGGGGAATTTAATGGTTTGTCTCGAGTTGCGGACAGAACCTGGGGTATATTCTCGAGTTACGACGGGGAGGGCCCTTCCAGACAAGTGTTTGTTCAGCGACGTCAGGACCCCTGCATAGGTGCGAGGGACAACTCGGGATTCTCCTCGATTCTTGGCATGGCAATTGGGACGCGTCTCCACGTGAGGCGGGAGACCCAGGGTCCCTTTCGACGTGCCACAGGGATCCTGGGACTCCTATCCATTTTGAAGAGGAGTCAGGCATGGTCTCCTTTGGAAGCATTGATCTCCGCTGACCTCTCGAGTTTTCAAAGGATGTGAGGCCTCCGGTCGCGATGAGGCAGAGAACTAGGTCTTTCTCTGTGGTCTACACAGGGGATTCAGACATCCCTTCGTCTTGGGAGATGCAAGACGAGCCTGCATTCAATTCACTGCAGGGATATCCGGCCTTACTTCGAGTCAGAGCATCTCGGTGTCCATTCCACTTGAGGCCACAAACTCAGGGGCCCTCTCACATACATGTAGCTGAGAGAAGCCTTCTCTTGAGGGGCTTGTGGAAAGTTGGTATTCCTCTTGAGTCGAAGCCAGGGACTAAGCTCTCATCTCGAGTTGATTTGGGTTCCACGGAGCCCTTTCCTGTTGCTCCAGTGACCTCAGGATCCCTCTAGCCTTCAGACAGTGATCTTGGGTTTTCTCTGGAGTGCCATCAAGGAAATCAAGGCTCCTTTCACGTTTGATGTGGAACACGGAATTGCTCTGCACGCAGTGCAGGGGAATCGGGCCTCATCTGGCGGCGAGGGGGATGTCTCATGGTTTTTCTCGAGTTGCGGCCTGAACCTGGGGTATATTCTCGATTTACGACGGGGAGGGCCCTTCCAGACACGTGTTTGTTCATCGACGTCAGGACTCCTGCCTAGGTGCGAGGGACACCTCGGGATTCTCCTCGAGTCTTGGCATGGAAATTGGGACGCGTCTCCACGTGAGGTGGGAGACCCAGTGGCCCTTTCCACGTGCCACAGGGATCCTGGGACTCCTATCCATTTTCAAGAGGAGTCAGGCATCGTCTCCTTTGGAAGCATTGATCTCCGCGGACCTCTCGAGTTTTCAAAGATGTGAGGCCTCCGGTCGCGATGAGGCGGAGAATTATGTCTTTCCCTGTGGTCTCCACAGGGGATTCAGACATCCCTTCGTCTTGGGAGATGCAAGACGAGCCTGCATTCAATTCACTGCAGGGATATCCGGCCTTACTTCGAGTCAGAGCATCTCGGTTTCCATTCCACTTGAGGCCACAAACTCAGGGGCCCTCTCACATACCTGTAGCTGAGAGAACCCTCCTCTTGAGGTGCTTGTGGAAAGTTGGTATTCCTCTTGAGTCTACGCCAGGGACTAAGTTCTCATCTCGAGTTAATTTGGGGTCCACGGAGCCCTTTCGTGTTGCTCCAGTGACCTCAGGATCCCTCTAGACTTGAGACAGTGATCTTGGGTTTTCTTTGGAGTGCCATCAAGGAAATCAAGGCTCCTTTCACTTTTGATGTCGAACACGGAATTGCTCTGCACGCAGTACAGGGGAATCGGGCCTCATCTCGCCGTGAGGGGGAAGTCTCATGGTTTTTCTCGAGTTGCGGCCGGAACCTGGGGTATATTCTCGAGTTACGACGGGGAGGGCCCTTCCAGACACGTGTTTGTTCAGCGACGTCAGGACTCCTGCCTAGGTGCGAGGGACACCTCTGGATTCTCCTCGAGTCTTGGCATGGCAATTGGGACGCGTCTCCACATGAGGCGGGAGACCCAGGGTCCCTTTCCACGTGCCACAGTGATCCTGGGACTCCTATGCATTTTCAAGAGGAGCCAGGCATCGTATCCTTTGGAAGCATTGATCTCTGCAGACCTCTCGAGTTTTCAAATGATATGAGGCCTCCGGTCATGATGAGGCGGAGGACTAGGTTTTTCTCTGTGGTCTCCACAGGGGATTCAGACATCCCTTCGTCTTGGGAGATGCAAGACGAGCCTGCATTCAATTCACTGCAGGGATATCCGGCCTTACTTCGAGTCAGAGCATCTCGGTGTCCATTGCACTTGAGGGCACAAACTCAGGGTCCCTCTCACATACCTGTAGCTGAGAGAAGCCTCCTCTTGAGGTGCTTGTGGAAAGTTGGTATTCCTCTTGCGTCGAAGCCAGGGACTAAGCTGTCATCTGGAGTTGATTTGGGGTCCACGGAGCCCTTTCGGGTTGCTCCAGTGACCTCAGGATCCCTCTAGACTTGAGACAGTTATCTTGGGTTTTCTCTTGAGTGCCATCAGGGAAATCAAGGCTCCTTTCATGTTTGATGTGGAACACGGAATTTCTCTGCACGCAGTGCACGGGAATCGGGCCTCATGTCGCGGCCAGCGGGAAGTCTCATGGTTTTTCTCGAGTTGCGGCCGGAACCTGGGGTATATTCTCGAGTTACGACGGCGAGGGCCCTTCCAGACATGTGTTTGTTCAGCGACATCAGGACTCCTGCCTAGGTGCGAGGGACACCTCGGGATTCTCCTCGAGTCTTGGCATGGCAATTGGGACGCGTCTCCACGTGAGGCGGGAGACCCAGGGTCCCTTTCCACGTGCCACAGGGATCCTGGGACTCATATCCATTTTCAAGAGGAGTCAGGCATCGTCTCCTTTGGAAGCATTGATCTCCGCGGACCTCTCGAGTTTTCAAAGGATGTGAGGCCTCCGGTCGCGATGAGGCGGAGGACTAGGTCTTTCTCTGTGGTCTCCACAGGGGATTCAGACAAACCTTCGTCTTGGGAGATGCAAGACGAGCCTGCATTCAATTCACTGCAGGGATATCCGGCCTTACTTCGAGTCAGAGCATCTCGGTGTCCATTCCACTTGAGGCCACAAACTCAGGGTCCCTCTCACATACCTGTAGCTGAGAGAGGTGCTTGTGGAAAGTTGGTATTCCTCTTGAGTCGAAGCCAGGGACTAAGCTCTCATCTCGAGTTGATTTGGGGTCCACGGAGCCCTTTCGTGTTGCTCCAGTGACCTCAGGATCACTCTAGACTTGAGACAGAGATCTTGGGTTTTCTCTGGAGTGCCATCAAGGAAATCAAGGCTCCTTTCACGTTTGATGTGGAACACGGAATTGCTCTGCACGCAGTGCAGGGGAATCGGGCCTCATCTCGCGGCGAGGAGTAAGTCTCATGGTTTTTCTCGAGTTGCGGCCGGAACCTGGGGTATGTTCTCAAAGAACGACGGCGAGGGCCCTTCCAGACACGTGTTTGTTCAGCGACGTCAGGACTCCTGCCTTGGTGCGAGGGACACCTGGGTATTCTCCACGAGTCTTGGCATGGTAATTGGGACGCGTATCCACGTGATGCGGGAAACCCAGGGTCACATTCCACGTTCCATAGGGATTCTGGGACTCCTATCCATTTTCAAGAGGAGTCAGGCATCGTCTCCTTTGGAAGCATTGATCTCCGCGCACCTCTTGAGTTTTCAAAGGATGTGAGGCCTCCGTTCGCGTTGAGGCGGAGAAGTAGGTCTTTCTCTGTGGTCTCCACAGGGGATTCAGACATCCCTTCGTCTTGGGAGATGCAAGACGAGCCTGCATTCAATTCACTGCAGGGATATCCGGCCTTACGTCGAGTCAGAGAATCTCGGTGTCCATTCCACTTGAGGCCACAAACTCAGGGGCCCTCTCACATACCTGTAGCAGAGAGAAGCCTCCTCTTGAGGTGCTTGTGGAAAGTTGGTATTCCTCTTGAGTTGAAGCCCGACACTAAGCACTCATCTCGAGTTGATTTGGGGTCCACGGAGCCCTTTCGAGTTGCTACAGTGACCTCAGGATCCCTCTAGACTTGAGACAGTGATCTTGGGTTTTCTCTGGAGTGCCATCAAGGAAATCAAGGCTCCTTTCACGTTTGATGTGGAACACGGAATTGTTCTGCAGGCAGTCCAGGGGAATCGGGCCTCATCTCGCGGCGAGGGGGAAGTCTCATGGTTTTTCTCGAGTTGCGGCCGGAATCTGGGTATATTCTCGAGTTACGAAGGGGAGGGCCCTTGCAGACACGTGTTTGTTCAGCGACGTCAGGACTCCTGCCTAGGTGCGAGGGACACCTCGGGATTCTCCTCGAGTCTTGGCATGGCATTTGGGACGCGTCTCCACGTGAGGCGGGAGACCCAGGGTCCCTTTCCACGTGCCACAGGGATCCTGGGACTCCTATCCATTTTCAAGAGGAGTCAGGCATCGTCTCCTTTGGAAGCATTGATCTCCGCGGACCTCTCGAGTTTTCAAAGGATGTGAGGCCTCCGGTCGCGAAGAGGCGGAGAACTCGGTCTTTCTCTGTGGTCTCCACAGGGGATTCAGACATCCCTTCGTCTTGGGAGATGCAAGACGAGCCTGCATTCAATTCACTGCAGGGATATCCGGCCTTACTTCGAGTAAGACCATCTCGGTGTCCATTCCACTTGAGGCCACAAACTCAGGGTCCCTCTCACATACCTGTAGCTGAGAGAAGCCTCCTCTTGCGGTGCTTGTAGAAAGTTGGTATTCCTCTTGAGTCTAAGCCAGGGACTAAGCTCTCATCTCGAGTTGATTTCAGGTCCACGGAACCCTTTCGTGTTGCTCCAGTGACTTCAGGATCCCTCTAGACTTGAGACAGTGATCTTGGGTTTTCTCTGGAGTGCCATCAAGGAAATCAAGGCTCCTTTCACGTTTGATGTGGAACACGGAATTGCTCTGCACGCAGTGCAGGGGAGTCGGGCCTCATCTCGCAGCGAGGGGGAAGTCTCATGGTTTTTCGCGAGTTGCGGCCGGAACCTGGGGTATATTCTCGAGTTACGACGGGGAGGGCCCTTCCAGACACGTGTTTGTTCAGCGACGTCACGACTCCTGCCTAGGTGCGAGGGACACCTCGGGATTCTCCTCGAGTCTTGGCGTGGCAATTGGGACGCGTCTCCACGTGAGACGTGAGACCCAGGCTCCCTTTCCACGTGCCACAGTGATCCTGGGACTCCTATCCATTTTCAAGAGGAGTCAGGCATCGGCTCCTTTGGAAGCATTGATCTCCGCAGACCTCTCGAGTTTTCAAAGGATGTGAGGCCTCAGGTCGCGTTGAGGCGGAGGACTAGGTCTTTCTCTGTGGTCTGCACAGGGCATTCAGACATCCCTTCGTCTTGGGAGATGCAAGACGAGCCTGCATTCAATTCACTGCAGGGATATCCGGCCTTACTTTGAGTGAGAGCATCTCGGTGTCCATTCCACTTGAGGCCACAAACTCAGGGTCCCTCTCACATACCTGTAGCTGAGAGAAGCCTCCTCTTGAGGTGCTTGTGGAAAGTTGGTATTCCTCTTGAGTCGAAGCCAGGGACTAAGCTCTCATCTCGAGTTGATTTGGGGTCCACGGAGCCCTTTCGAGTTGCTCCAGTGACCTCAGGATCCCTCTAGACTTGAGACAGTGATCTCGGGTGTTCTCTGGAGTGCCATCAAGGAAATCAAGGCTCCTTTCACTTTTGATGTCGAACACGGAATTGCTCTGCACGCAGTGCAGGGGAATTGGGCCTCATATCGCGGCGAGGGGGAAGTCTCATGGTTTTTCTCGAGTTGCGGCCTGAACCTGGGGTATATTCTCGAGTTGCGATGGGGAGGGCCCTTCCAGACACGTGTTTGTTCAGCGACGTCAGCACTCCTGCCTTGGTGCGAGGGACACCTCGGGATTCTCCTCGAGTCTTGGCATGGCAATTGGGATGCGTCTCCACGTGAGGCGGGAGACCCAGGGTCCCTTTCTAAGTGCCACAGGGATCCTGTGACTCCTATCCATTTTCAAGAGGAGTCAGGCATCGTCTCCTTTGGAAGCATTGATCTCCGCTGACCTCTCGAGTTTTCAAAGAATGTTAGGCCTCCGTTTGCGTTGAGTCGGAGAACTCGGTCTTTCTCTGTGGTCTCCACAGGGGATTCAGACATCCCTTCGTCTTGGGAGATGCAAGACGAGCCTGCATTCCATTCACTGCAGGGATATCCGGCCTTACTTCGAGTCAGAGCATCTCGGTGTCCATTCCACTTGAGGCCACAAACTCAGGGTCCCGCTCACATACCTGCAGCTGAGAGAAGCCTCCTCTTGAGGTGCATGTGGAAAGTTGGTATATTCTTGAGTCGAAACCAGGGACTAAGCTCTCATCTCGAGTTGATTTGGGGTCCCGGAGCCCTTTCCTGTTGCTACAGTGACCTCAGGATCCCTCTAGACTTGAGACAGTGATCTTGGGTTTTCTCTGGAGTGCCATCAAGGAAATCAAGGCTCCTTTCACGTTTGATGTGGAACACGGAATTGCTCTGCACGCACTGCATGGGAATCGGGCCTCATCTCGCGGCGAGGAGTAATTCTCATGGTTTTTCTCGAGTTGCGGCCGGAACCTGGAGTATATTCTCGAGTTACGACGGGGAGGGCCCTTCCAGACACGTGTTTGTTCAGCGACGTCAGGACTCCTGCCTAGGTGCGAGGGACACCTCGGGATTCTCCTCGAGTCTTGGCATGGTAATTGGGACGCGTCTCCACATGAGACGGGAGACCCAGGGTCCCTTTGGACGTGCCACAGGGATCCTGGAACTCCTATCCATTTTCAAGAGGAGTCAGACATCGTCTCCTTTAGAAGCATTGATCTCCGCGGACCTTTCGAGTTTTCAAAGGATGTGAGGCCTCCGTTCCCGTTGAGGCGGAGAACTCGGTCTTTCTCTGTGGTCTCCACAGGGGATTCAGACATTCCTTCGTCTTCGGAGATGCAAGACGAGCCTGCATTCAATTCACTGCAGGGATATCCGGCCTTACTTCGAGTCAGAGCATCTCGGTGTCCATTCCACTTGAGGCCACAAACTCAGGGTCCCTCTCACATACCTGTAGCTGAGAGAGGTGCTTGTGGAAAGTTGGTATTCCTCTTGAGTCGAAGCCAGGGACTAAGCTCTCATCTCGAGTTGATTTGGGGTCCACGGAGCCCTTTCGTGTTGGTACAGTGACCTCAGGATCCCTCTAGACTTGAGACAGTGATCTTGGGTTTTCTCTGGAGTGCCATCAAGGAAATCAAGGCTCCTTTCACTTTTGATGTGGAATAGGGAATTGCTCTGCACGCAGGGCAGATGAATCGGGCCTGATGTCGCGGCGAGGGGGAAGTCGCATGGTTTTTCTCGAGTTGCGGCCGGAACCTCGGCTCTATTCTCGAGTTAAGATGGGGAGGGCCCTTCCAGACATGTGTTTGTTCAGCGACGTCAGGACTCCTGCCTAGGTGCGAGGGACACCTCGGGATTCTCCTCGAGTCTTGGCATGGCAATTGGGATGCGTCTCCACGTGAGTCGGGAGACCCAGGGTCCCTTTCCACGTGCCACAGGGATCCTGGGACTCCTATCCATTTTCAAGAGGAGTCAGGCATCGTCTCCTTTGGAAGCATTGATCTCCGCAGACCTCTCGAAATATCAAAGGATGTCAGGCCTCCGGTCGCATTGAGGCGGAGGACTAGGTTTTTCTCTGTGGTCTCCACAGGGGATTCAGATATTCCTTCGTCTTGGGAGATGCAAGACGAGCCTGCATTCAATTCACTGCAGGGATATCCGGCCTTACTTCGAGTCAGAGCATCTCGGTGTCCATTCCACTTGAGGCCACAAACTCAGGGTCCCTCAAATATACCTGTAGTTGAGAGAAGCCTCCTCTTGAGGTGCTTGTGGAAAGTTGGTATTCCTCTTGGGTCTAAGCCAGGGACTAAGCTCTCATCTCGTGTGGATTTTTTGTCGACGGAGCCCTTTCATATTGGTCCAGTGACCTCAGGATCCCTCTAGACTTGAAACAGTGATCTTGGGTTTCTCTGGAGTGCCATCAAGGAAATCAAGGCTCCTTTCACGTTTGATGTGGAACACGGAATTGCTCTGCATGCAGTGCAGGGGAATCGGGCCTCAACTCACGGCGAGGGGGATATCTCATGGGTTTTCTCGAGTTGCGGCCGGAACCTGGGTTATATTCTCGAGTTACGACGGGGAGGGCCCTTCCAGACACGTGTTTGTTCAGCGACATCAAGACTCCTGCCTAGGTGCGAGGGACACCTCGGGATTCCCCTCGAGTCCTGGCATGGCAATTGGGACGCGTCTCCACGTGAGGCGGGAGACCCAGGGTCCCTTTCCACGTGCCACAGGGATCCTGGGACTCCTATCCATTTTCAAGAGGAGTCAGGCATCATCTCCTTTGGAAGCATTGATCTCCTCGGACCTCTCGAGTTTTCAAAGGATGTGAGGCCTCCGCTCGCGATGAGGCGGAGAATTAGGTCTTTCTCTGTGGTCTCCACAGGGGATTCAGACATCCCTTCGTTTTGGGAGATGCAAGACGAGCCTGCATTCAATTCACTGCAGGGATATCCGGCCTTACTTCGAGTCAGAGCATCTCGGTGTCCATTCCACTTGAGGCCACAAACTCAGGGGCCCTCTCACATACCTGTAGCTGAGTGAAGCCTCCTCTTGAGGTGCTTGTGGAAAGTTGGTATTCCTCTTGAGTCGAAGCCAGGGACTAAGCTCTCATCTCGAGTTGATTTCGGGTCCACGGAGCCCTTTCGTGTTGCTCCAGTGACCTCAGGATCCCTCTAGACTTGAGACAGTGATCTTGGGTTTTCTCTGGAGTGCCATCAAGGAAATCAAGGCTCCTTTCACTTTTGATGTGGAATACGGAATTGCTCTGCACGCAGGGCAGGGGAATCGGGCCTCATCTCGCCGTGAGGGGGAATTCTCATGGTTTTTCTCGAGTTGCGTCCGGATCCAGGGGTATATTCTCGAGTTACCATGGGGAGGGCCCTTCCAGACATGTGTTTGCTCAGCGAAGTCAGGACTCCTGCCTAGGTGCGAGGGACACCTCGGGATTCTCCTCGAGTCTTGGCATGGCAATTGTGATGCGTCTCCACGTGAGGCTGGAGACCCAGGGTCCCTTTCCACTTGCCAGAGTGATCCTGGGACTCCTATCCATTTTCAAGTGGAGTCAGGCATCGTCTCCTTTGGAAGCATTGATCTCCGCATACCTCTCGAGTTTTCAAAGGATGTCAGGCCTCCGGGCGCATTGAGGCGGAAGACTAGGTCTTTCTCTGTGGTCTCCACAGGGGATTCAGACATCCCTTCGTCTTGGGAGATGCAAGACGAGCCTGCATTCAATTCACTGCAGGGATATCCGGCCTTACTTCGAGTCAGAGCATCTCGGTGTCCATTCCACTTGAGGCCACAAACTCAGGGTTCCTCAAATATACCTGTAGCTGAGAGAAGCCTCCTCTTGAGGTGCATGTGGAAAGTTGGTATTCCTCTTGAGTCGAAGCCAGGGACTAAGCTCTCATCTCGAGTTGATTTGGGGTAGACGGAGCCCTTTCATGTTGGTCCAGTGACCTCAGGATCCCTCTAGACTTGAGACAGTGATCTTGGGTTTTCTCTGGAGTGCCGTCAAGTAAATCAAGGCTCCTTTCACGTTTGATGTGGAACACGGAATTGCTCTGCATGCAGTGCAGGGGATCGGGCCTCAACTCGCGGCGAGGGGGAAATCTCATGGTTTTTCTCGAGTTGCGGCCGGAACCTGGGGTATATTCTCGAGTTACGACGGGGAGGGCCCTTCCAGACACGTGTTTGTTCAGCGACGTCAGGACTCCTGCCTACGTGCGAGGGACACCTCGGGATTCTCCTCGAGTCTTGGCATGGCAATTGGGACGCGTATCCACGTGAGGCGGGAGACCCAGGGTCCCTTTCCACGTGCCACAGGGATCCTGGGACTCCTATCCATTTTCAAGAGGAGTCAGGCATCGTCTCCTTTGGAAGCATTGATCTCCGCGGACCTATCGAGTTTTCAAAGGATATGAGGCCTCCGGTTGCGTTGAGGTGGAGGACTAGATCTTTCTCTATGGTCTCCACAGGGGATTCAGACAACCCTTCTTCTTGGGAGATGCAAGACGAGCCTGCATTCAATTCACTGCAGGGATATCCGGCCTTACTTCGAGTCAGACCATCTCGGTGTCCATTCCACTTGAGGCCACAAACTCAGGGTCCCTCTTACATACTTGTAGCTGAGAGAAGCCTCCTCTTGAGGTGCTTGTGGAAAGTTGGTATTCCTCTTGAGTCGAAGCCAGGGACTAAGCTCTCATCTCGTGTTGATTTGGGATCCACGGAGCCCTTTCGTGTTGCTACAGTGACCTCAGGATCCCTCTAGACTTGAGACAGTGATCTTGGGTTTTCTCTGGAGTGCCATCAAAGAAATCAAGGCTCCTTTCATGTTTGATGTGGAACATGGAATTGCTCTGCACGCAGTGCAGGGGAATCGGGCCACATCTCGCGGCGAGGGGGAAGTCTCATGGTTTTTCTCGAGTTGCGGCCGGAACCTGGGGTATATTCTCGAGTTACGACGGGGAGGGCCCTTCCAGACACGTGTTTGTTCAGCGACGTCAGGACTCCTGCCTAGGTGCGAGGGACACCTCGGGATTCTCCTCGAGTCTTGGCATGGCAATTGGGACGCGTCTCCACGTGAGGCGCGAGACCCAGGGTCCCTTTAAACGTGCCACAGGGATCCTGGAACTCCTATCCATTTTCAAGAGGAGTCAGGCATCATCTCCTTTGGAAGCATTGATCTCCTCGGACCTCTCGAGTTTTCAAAGGATGTGAGGCCTCCGCTCGCGATGAGGCGGAGAATTAGGTCTTTCTCTGTGGTCTCGACAGGGGATTCAGACATCCCTTCGTCTTGGGAGATGCAAGGCGAGCCTGCATTCAATTCACTGCAGGGATATCCGGCCTTACTTCGAGTCAGAGCATCTCAGTGTCCATTCCACTTGAGGCCACAAATTCAGGGTCCCTCTCACATACTTTTAGCTGAGAGAAGCCTCCTCTTGAGGTGCCTGTGGAAAGTTGGTATTCCTCTTGACTCGAAGCCAGGGACTAAGCTCTCATCTCGAGTTGATTTGGGGTCCCCGGAGCACTTTCGTGTTGCTCCAGTGACCTCAGGATCCCTCTAGACTTGAGACAGTGATCTTGGGTTTTTGCTGGAGTGCCATCAACGAAATCAAGGCTCCTTTCACGTTTGAAGTGGAACACGGAATTGCTCTGTACGCAGTGCAGGGGAATCGGGCCTCATCTCGCGGCGAGGGGGAAGTCTCATGGTTTTTCTCGAGTTGCGGCCGGAACCCGGGGTATATTCTCGAGTTACGACGGGGAGGGCCCTTCCAGACACGTGTTTGTACAGCGACGTCAGGACTCCTGCCTACGTGCGAGGGACACCTCGGGATTCTCCTCGAGTCTTGGCATGGCAATTGGGACGCGTCTCCACGTGAGGCGGGAGACCCAGGGTCCCTTTCCACGTGCCACAGGGATCCTGGGACTCCTATCCATTTTCAAGAGGAGTCAGGCATCGTCTCCTTTGGAAGCATTGATCCCCGCGGACCTCTCGAGTTTTCAAAGGATATGAGGCCTCCGGTTGCGTTGAGGTGGAGGACTAGGTCTTTCTCTGTGGTCTCCACAGGGGTTTCAGACAACCCTTCGTCTTGGGAGATTCAAAACGAGCCTGCATTCAATTCACTGCAGGGATATCCGGCCGTACTTCGAGTCAGAGCATCTCGGTGTCCATTCCACTTGAGGCCACAAACTCAGGGTCCCTCTCACATACTTGTAACTGAGAGAAGCCTTCTCTTGAGGTGCTTGTGGAAACGTGGTATTCCTCTTGAGTCGAAGCCAGGGACTAAGCTCTCATCTCGAGTTGATTTGGGGTCCACGGAGCCCTTTTGTGTTGCTACAGTGACCTCAGGATCCCTCTAGACTTGAGACAGTGATCTTGGATTTTCTCTGGAGTGCCATCAAGGAAATCAAGGCTCCTTTCACGTTTGATGTGGAACACGGAATTGCTCTGCACGCAGTGCAGGGGAATCGGGCCTCATCTCGCGGCGAGGGGGAAGTCTCATGCTTCTTCTCGAGTTGCGGCCGGAACCTGGGGTATATTCTCGAGTTACGACAGGGAGGGCCCTTCCAGACACGTGTTTGTTCAGCGACGTCAGGACTCCTGCCTACGTGCGAGGGACACCTCGGGATTCTCCTCGAGTCTTGGCATGGCAATTGGGACGCGTCTCCACGTGAGGCGGGAGACCCAGGGTCCCTTTCCACGTGCCACAGGGATCCTGGGACTCCTATCCATTTTCAAGAGGAGTCAGGCATCGTCTCCTTTGGAAGCATTGATCTCCGCGGACCTCTCGAGTTTTCAAAGGATGTGAGGCCTCTGGTCGCGATGAGGCGGAGAATTAGGTCTTTCTCTGTGGTCTCATCAGGGGATTCAGACATCCCTTCGTCTTGGGAGATGCAAGACGAGCCTGCATTCAATTCACTGCAGGGATATCCGGCCTTACTTCGAGTCAGAGCATCTCGGTGTCCATTCCACTTGAGGCCACAAACTCAGGGGCCCTCTCACATACCTGTAGCTGAGAGAAGCCTCCTCTTGAGGTGCTTGTGGAAATTTGGTATTCCTCTTGAGTCGAAGCCAGGGACTAAGCTCTCATCTCGAGTTGATTTGGGGTCCACAGAGCCCTTTCGTTTTGCTACAGTGACCTCAGGGTCAATCTAGACTTGGGAGAGTGATCTTGGGTTTTCTCTGGAGTGCCATCAAGGAAATCAAGGCTCCTTTCACTTTTGATGTGCAATACGGCATTGCTCTGCACGCAGGGTACGGGAATCGGGCCTGATGTCGCGGCGAGGGGGAAGTCTCATGGTTTTTCTCGAGTTGCGGCCGGAACCTGGGTTATATTCTCGAGTTGCGACGGGGAGGGCCCTTCCAGACACGTGTTTGTTCAGCGACATCAAGACTCCTGCCTAGGTGCGAGGGACACCTCGGGATTCCCCTCGAGTCCTGGCATGGCAATTGGGACGCGTCTCCACGTGAGGCGGGAGACCCAGGGTCCCTTTCCACGTGCCACAGGGATCCTGGGACTCCTATCCATTTTCAAGAGGAGTCAGGCATCATCTCCATTGGAAGCATTGATCTCCTCGGACCTCTCGAGTTTTCAAAGGATGTGAGGCCTCCGCTCGCGATGAGGCGGAGAATTTGGTCTTTCTCTGTGGTCTCCACAGGGGATTCAGACATCCCTTCGTCTTGGGAGATGCAAGACGAGCCTGCATTCAATTCACTGCAGGGATATCCGGCCTTACTTCGAGTCAGAGCATCTCGGTGTCCATTCCACTTGAGGCCACAAACTCAGGGTTCCTCAAATATACCTGTAGCTGAGAGAAGCCTCCTCTTGAGGTGCATGTGGAAAGTTGGTATTCCTCTTGAGTCGAAGCCAGGGACTAAGCTCTCATCTCGAGTTGATTTGGGGTCGACGGAGACTTTTCATGTTGGTCCAGTGACCTCAGGATCCCTCTAGACTTGAGACAGTGATCTTGGGTTTTCTCTGGAGTGCCATCAAGTAAATCAAGGCTCCTTTCACGTTTGATGTGGAACACGGAATTGCTCTGCATGCAGTGCAGGGGAATCGGGCCTCAACTCGCGGCGAGGGGGAAATCTCATGGTTTTTCTCGAGTTGCGGCCGGAACCTGGGGTATATTCTCGAGTTACGACGGGGAGGGCCCTTCCAGACACGTGTTTGTTCAGCGACGTCAGGACTCCTGCCTAGGTGCGAGGGACACCTCGGGATTCTCCTCGAGTCTTGGCATGGCAATTGGGACGCGTCTCCACGTGAGGCGGGAGACCCAGGGTCCCTTTCCACGTGCCACAGGGATCCTGGGACTCCTATCCATTTTCAAAAGGAGTCAGGCATCGTCTCCTTTGGAAGCATTGATCTCCGCGGACCTCTCGAGTTTTCAAAGGATGTGAGGCCTCCGGTCGCGATGAGGCGGAGAACTCGGTCTTTCTCTGTGGTCTCCACAGGGGTTTCAGACATCCCTTCGTCTTCGGAGATGCAAGACGAGCCTGCATTCAATTCACTGCAGGGATATCCGGCCTTACTTCAAGTCAGAGCATCTCGGTGTCCATTCCACTTGAGGCCACAAACTCAGGGTCCCTCTCACATACCTGTAGCTGAGTGAAGCCTCCTCTTGAGGTGCTTGTGGAAAGTTGGTATTCCTCTTGAGTCGAAGCCAGGGACTAAGCTCTCATCTCGAGTTGATTTGGGGTCCACGGAGCCCTTTCGTGTTGCTCCAGTGACCTCAGGATCCCTCTAGACTTGAGACAGTGATCTTGGGTTTTCTCTGCAGTGCCATCAAGGAAATCAAGGCTCCTTTCACTTTTGATGTGGAATACGGAATTGCTCTGCACGCAGGGCAGGGGAATCGGGCCTCATCTCGCGGCGAGTGGGAAGTCTCATGGTTTTTCTCGAGTTTCGGCCGGAACCTGGGGTATATTCTCGAGTTACGATGGGGAGGGCCCTTCCAGACACGTGTTTGTTCAGCGACGTCAGGACTCCTGCCTAGGTGCGAGGGACACCTCGGGATTCTCCTCGAGTCTTGGCATGGCAATTGGGATGCGTCTCCACGTGAGGCGGGAGACCCAGTGTCCCTTTCCACTTGCCAGAGTAATCCTGGGACTCCTATCCATTTTCAAGAGGAGTCAGGCATCGTCTCCTTTGGAAGCATTGATCTCCGCAGACCTTTCGAATTTTGAAAGGATGTCAGGCCTCCGGGCGCATTGAGGCGGAAGACTAGGTCTTTCTCTTTGGTCTCCACAGGGGATTCAGACATCCCTTCGTCTTGGGAGATCCAAGACGAGCTTGCATTCAATTCACTGCAGGGATATCCGGCCTTACTTCGAGTCAGAGCATCTCGGTGTCCATTCCATTTGAGGCCACAAACTCAGGGTCCCTCTCACATACCTGTAGCTGAGAGAAGCCTCCTCGTGAGGTGCTTGTGGAAAGTTGGTATTCCTCTTGAGTCGAAGCCAGGGACTAAGCTCTCATCTCGAGTTGATTTATAGTCCACGGATCACTTTCGTGTTGATACAGTGAACTCAGGATCCCTCTAGACTTGAGACAGTGATCTGGGGTTTTCTCTGGAGTGCCATAAAGGAAATCATGGCTCCTTTCATGTTTGATGTGGAACAAGGAATTTCTCTGCACGCAGTGCATGGGAATCGGGCCTCATCTCGCGGCGAGGGGGAAGTCTCATGGTTTTTCTCGAGTTGCGGCCGGAACCTGGGGTATATTCTCGAGTTACAACGGGGAGGGCCCTTCCAGACCCGTGTTTGTTCAGCGATGTCAGGACTCCTGCCTAGGTGCGAGGGACACCTCGGGATTCTCCTCGAGTCATGGCATGTCAATTGGGATGCGTCTCGACGTGAGGCGGGAGACCCAGGGTCCCTTTCCACGTGCCACAGGGATCCTGGGACTCCTATCCATTTTCAAGAGGAGTCAGGCATCGTCTCCTTCGGAAGTATTGATCTCCACGGACCTCTCGAGTTTTCAAAGGATGTGAGGCATCCGGTCGCGTTGAGGCGGAGGACTAGGTCTTTCTCTGTGGTCTCCACAGGGGATTCAGACAACCCTTCGTCTTGGGAGATGCAAGACGAACCTGCATTCAATTCACTGCAGGGATATCTGGCCTTACTTCGAGTCAGACCATCTCGGTGTCCATTCCACTTGAGGTCAGCAACTCAGGGTCCCTCTCACATACCTGTAGCTGAGAGAAGCCTCCTCTTGAGGTGCTTGTGGAAAGTTGGTATTCCTCTTGAGTCGAAGCCAGGGACTAAGCTCTCATCTCGAGTTGATTTGGGGTGCACAGAGCCCTTTCGAGTTGCTCCAGTGACCTCAGGATCCCTCTAGACTTGAGACAGTGATTTTGGGTTTTCTCTGGAGTGCCATCAAGGAAATCAAGTCTCATTTCACGTTTGATGTGGAACACCGAATTGCTCTGCACGCAGTGCAGGGGAATCGGGCCTCATCTCGCGGCGAGGAGTAAGTCTCATGGTTTATCTCGAGTTGCGGCTGGAACATGGGGTATATTCTCGAGTTACGACGGGGAGTGCCCTTCCAGACACGTGTTTGTTCAGAGACGTCAGGACTCCTGCCTAGGTGCAAGGGACACCTCGGGATTCTCCTCGAGTCTTGGCATGCCAAATGGGACGCGTCTCCACGTGAGGCGGGAGACCCAGGGTCCCTTTCCCCGTGCCACAGGGATCCTGGGACTCCTATCCATTTTCAAGAGGAGTCAGGCATCGTCTCCTTTGGAAGCATTGATCTCCGCTGACCTCTCGAGTTTTCAAAAAATGTGAGGCCACAGGTCGCGATGAGGCGGAGAACTAGGTCTTTCTCTGTGGTCTCCACAGGGGATTCAGACATCCCTTCGTCTTGGGAGATGCAAGACGAGCCTGCATTCAATTCACTGCAGGGATATCCGGCCTTACTTCGAGTCAGAGCATCTCGGTGTCCATTCCACTTGAGGCCACAAACTCAGGGTCCCACTCACATACATGTAGCTGAGAGAAGCCTCCTCTTTAGGTGCTTGTGGAAAGTTGGTATTCTTCTTGAGTCGAAGCCAGGGACTAAGCTCTCATCTCGAGTTGATTTGGGGTCCCGGAGCCCTTTCGTGTTGCTCCAGTGACCTCAGGATCCCTCTAGACTTGAGACAGTGATCTTGGGTTTTCTCTGGAGTGCCATCAAGGAAATCAAGGCTCCTTTCACGTTTGATGTGGAACACGGAATTGCTCTGCACGCATTGCAGGGGATTCGGGCCTCATCTCGCGGCGCGGAGTAAGTCTCATGGTTTTTCTCGAGTTGCGGCCGGAACCTGGGGTATATTCTCGAGTTATGACGGGGAGGGCCCTTCCAGACACGTGTTTGTTCAGCGACGTCAGGACTCCTGCCTAGGTGCGAGGGACACCTCGGGATTCTCCACGAGTCGTGGCATGGTAATTGGGACGCGTCTCCACGTGATGCGGGAGACCCAGGGTCCCTTTCCACGTGCCACAGGGATCCTGGGACTCCTATCCATTTTCAAGAGGAGTCAGGCAACGTCTCCTTGGAAGAGTTGATCTCCGCGCACCTCTCGAGTTTTCAAAGGATGTGAGGCCTCCGTTCGCGTTGAGGCGGAGAACTAGGTTTTTCTCTGTGGTCTCCACAGGGGATTCAGACATCCCTTCGTCTTGGGAGATGCAAGACGAGCCTGCATTCAATTCACTGCAGGGATATCCGGCCTTACTTCGAGTCAGAGCATCTCGGTGTCCATTCCACTTGAGGCCACAAACTCAGGGTCCCTCTCACATACCTGTAGCTGAGAGAAGCCTCCTCTTGAGGTGCTTGTGGAAAGTTGGTATTCCTCTTGCGTCAAAGCCAGGGACCAAGCTCTCATCTCGAGTTGATTTGGGGTCCACAGAGCCCTTTCGTGTTGCTCCAGTGACCTCAGGATCCCTCTAGACTTGAGACAGTGATCTTGGGTTTTCTCTGGAGTGCCATCAAGGAAATCAAGGCTCCTTTCACGTTTGTTGTGGAACACGGAATTGCTCTGCATGCAGTGCAGGGGAATCGGGCCTCATCTCCCGGCGAGGAGTAAGTCTCATGGTTTTTCTCGAGTTGCGGCCGGAACCTGGGGTGTATTCTCGAGTTATGACGGGGAGGGCCCTTCCAGACACGTGTTTGTTCAGCGACGTCAGGACTCCTGCCTAGGTGCGAGGGACACCTCGGGATTCTCCACGAGTCTTGGCATGGTAATTGGGACGCGTCTCCACGTGATGCGGGAGACCCAGGGTCCCTTTCCACGTGCCACAGGGATCCTGGGACTCCTATCCATTTTCAAGAGGAGTCAGGCAACGTCTCCTTGGAAGCATTGATCTCCGCGCATCTCTCGAGTTTTCAAAGGATGTGAGGCCTCCGTTCGCGTTGAGGCGGAGAACTAGGTTTTTCTCTGTGGTCTCCACAGGGGACTCAGACATCCCTTCGTCTTGGGAGATGCAAGACGAGCCTTCATTCAATTCACTGCAGGGATATCCGGGCTTACTTCGAGTCAGAGCATCTCGGTGTCCATTCCACTTGAGGCCACAAACTCAGGGTCCCTCTCACATAACTGTAGCTGAGAGAAGCCTCCTCTTGAGGTGCTTGTGGAAAGTTGGTATTCCTCTTGAGTCGAAGCCAGGGACTAAGCTCTCATCTCGAGTTGATTTGGGGTCCACGGAGCCCTTTCGTGTTGCTCCAGTGACCTCAGGATCCCTCTAGACTTGAGACAGTGATCTTGGGTTTTCTCTGGAGTGCCATCAAGGAAATCAAGGCTCCTTTCACTTTTGATGTCGAACACCGAATTGCTCTGCACGCAGTACAGGGGAATCGGGCCTCATCTCGCCGTGAGGGGGAAGTCTCATGGTTTTTCTCGAGTTGCGTCCGGAACCAGGGGTATATTCTCGAGTTACGACGGGGAGGGCCCTTCCAGACACGTGTTTGTTCAGCGACGTCAGGACTCCTGCCTAGGTGCGAGGGACACCTCGGGATTCTCCTCGAGTCTTGGCATGGCAATTGGGACGCGTCTCCACGTGAGGCGGGAGACCCAGGGTCCCTTTCGACGTGCCACAGTGATCCTGGGCCTCCTATGCATTTTCAAGAGGAGTCAGGCATCGTCTCCTTTGGAAGCATTGATCTCTGCAGACCTCTTGAGTTTTCAAAGGATATGAGGCCTCCGGTCATGATGAGGCGGAGGAATAGGTCTTTCTCTGTGGTCTCCACAGGGGATTCATACATCCCTTCGTCTTGGGAGATGCAAGACGAGCCTGCATTCAATTCACTGCAGGGACATCTGGACTTACTTCGAGTCAGAGCATCTCGGTGTCCATTGCACTTGAGGCCACAAACTCAGGGTCCCTCTCACATACCTGTAGCTGAGAGAAGCCTCCTCTTGAGGTGCTTGTGGAAAGTTGGTATTCCTCTTGAGTCGAAGCCAGGGACTAAGCTCTCATCTCGAGTTGATTTGGGGTCCACGGAGCCCTTTCATGTTGCTCCAGTTACCTCAGGATCCCTCTAGACTTGAGACAGTGATCTTGGGTTTTCTCTGGAGTGCCATGAAGGAAATCAAGGCTCCTTTCACTTTTGATGTCGAACACGGAATTGCTCTGCACGCAGTACAGGGGAATCGGGCCTCATCTCGCCGTGATGGGGAAGTCTCATGGTTTTTCTCGAGTTGCGGCCGGAATCTGGGGTATATTCTCGAGTTACGACGGGGAGGGCCCTTCCAGACACGTGTTTGTTCAGCGACGTCAGGACTCCTGCCTAGGTGCGAGGGACACCTCGGGATTCTCCTCGAGTCTTGGCATGGCAATTGGGACGCGTCTCCACATGAGGCGGGAGACCCAGGGTCCCTTTCCACGTGCCACAGTGATCCTGGGCCTCCTATGCATTTTCAAGAGGAGTCAGGCATCGTCTCCTTTGGAAGCATTGATCTCTGCAGACCTCTCGAGTTTTCAAAGGATATGAGGCCTCCGGTCATGATGAGGCGGAGGAATAGGTCTTTCTCTGTGGTCTCCACAGGGGATTCAGACATCCCTTCGTCTTGGGAGATGCAAGACGAGCCTGCATTCAATTCACTGCAGGGATATCCGGACTTACTTCGAGTCAGAGCATCTCGGTGTCCATCGCACTTGCGGCCACAAACTCAGGGTCCCTCTCACATACCTGTAGCTGAGAGAAGCCTCCTCTTGAGGTGCTTGTGGAAACTTGGTATTCCTCTTGAGTCGAAGCCAGGGACTAAGCTCTCATCTCTAGTTGATTTGGGGTCCACGGACCCCTTTCATGTTGCTCCAGTGACTTCAGGATCCATCTAGACTTGAGACAGTGATATTGGGTTTACTCTGGAGTGCCATCAAGGAAATCAAGGATCCTTTCACGTTTGATGTGGAACACGGAATTGCTCTCCACGCAGTGCAGGGGAATCGGGCCTCATCTCGCGGCGAGGGGGAAGTCTCATGGTTTTTCTCGACTTGCGGCCGGATCCTGGGGTATATTCTCGAGTTACGACGGGGAGGGCCCTTCCAGACACGTGTTTGTTCAGCGACGTCAGGACTCCTGCCTAGGTGCGAGGGACACCTCGGGATTCTCCTCGAGTCTTGGCATGGCAATGGGGACGCGTCTCCACGTGAGGCGGGAAACCCAGTGTCCCTTTCCACGTGCCACAGGGATCCTGGGACTCCTATCCATTTTCAAGAGGAGTCAGGCATCGTCTCCTTTGGAAGCATTGATCTCCGTGGACCTTTCGAGTTTTCAAAGGATGTGAGGTCTCTGGACGCGATGAGGCAGAAAGTTAGGTCTTTCTCTGTGGTCTCCACAGGGGATTCAGACATCCCTTCGTCTTGGGAGATGCAAGACGAGCCTGCATTCAATTCACTGCAGGGATATCCGGCCTTACTTCGAGTCAGAGCATCTCGGTGTCCATTCCATTTGAGGCCACAAACTCAGGGTCCCTCTCACATACCTGTAGCTCAGAGAAGCCTCCTCTTGAGGTGCTTGTGGAAAGTTGGTATTCCTCTTGAGTCGAAGCCAGGGACTAAGCTCTCATCTCGAGTTGATTTGTGGTCCACGGAGCCCTTTCGTGTTGCTACAGTGAGCTCAGGATCCCTCTAGACTAGGGACAGTGATCTTGGGTTTTCTCTGGAGTGCCATCAAGGAAATCAAGGCTCCTTTCACTTTTGATGTGGAATACGGAATTGCTCTGCATGCAGGGCAGGGGAATCGGGCCTCATCTCGCGGCGAGGGGGAAGTCTCATGGTTTTTCTCGAGTTGCGGCCGGAACCTGGGGTATATTCTCGAGTTACGACAGGGAGGGCCCTTCCAGACATGTGTTTGTTCAGCGACGTCAGGACTCCTGCCTAGGTGCGAGGGACACCTCGGGATTCTCCTCGCGTCTTGTCATGGCAATTGGGACGCGTCTCCACGTGAGGCGGGAGACCCAGGGTCCCTTTCCACGTGCCACAGGGATCCTGGGACTCCTATCCATTTTCAAGAGGAGTCAGTCATCGTCTCCTTTGGAAGCAATGATCTCCGCGGACCTCTCGAGTTTTCAAAGGATGTGAGGCCTCCGCTCGCGATGAGGCGGAGAATTAGGTTTTTCTCTGTGGTCTCCACAGGGGATTCAGACATCCCTTCGTCTTGGGAGATGCAAGACGAGCCTGCATTCAATTCACTGCAGGGATATCCGGCCTTACTTCGAGTCAGAGCATCCCGGTGTCCATTCCACTTGAGGCCACAAACTCGGGGTCCCTCAAATATACATGTAGCTGAGAGAAGCCTCCTCTTGAGGTGCTTGTGGAAAGTTGGTATTCCTCTTGAGTCTAAGCCAGGGACTAAGCTCTCATCTCGAGTTGATTTCGGTCCACGGAGCCCTTTCCTGTTGGTCCAGTGACCTCAGGATCCCTCTAGACTTGAGACAGTGATCTTGGGTTTTCTCTGGAGTGTCATCAAGGAAATCAAGGCTCCTTTCACGTTTGATGTGGAACACGGAATTGCTCTGCATGCAGTGCAGGGGAATCGGACCTCAACTCGCGGCGAGGGGGAAATCTCATGGTTTTTCTCGAGTTGCGGCCGGAACCTGGGGTATATTCTCGAGTTACGACGGGGAGGGCCCTTCCAGACACGTGTTTGTTCAGCGACGTCAGGACTCCTGCCTAGGTGCGAGGTACACCTCGGGATTCTCCTCGAGTCTTGGCATGGCAATTGGGACGCGTCTCCACGTGAATCGGGAGACCCAGGGTCCCTTTCCACGTGCCACAGGGATCCTGGGACTCCTATCCATTTTCAAGAGGAGTCAGGCATCGTCTCCTTTGGAAGCATTGATCTCCACGGACCTCTCGAGTTTTCAAAGGATGTGAGGCCTCCGGTCGCAATGAGGCGGAGAACTCGGTCTTTCTCTGTGGTCTCCACAGGGGATTCAGACATCCCTTCGTCTTGGGAGATGCAAGACGAGCCTGCATTCAATTCACTGCAGGGATATCCGGCCTTACTTCGAGTCAGAGCATCTCGGTGTCCATTCCACTTGAGGCCACAAACTCAGGGTCCCTCTCACATACCTGTAGCTGAGAGAAGCCTCCCCTTGAGGTGCTTGTGGAAAGTTGGTTTTCCTCTTGAGTCGAAGCCAGGGACTAAGCTCTCATCTCGAGTTGATTTGGGGTCCACAGAGCCCTTTCGTGTTGCTCCAGTGACCTCCGGATCCCTCTAGACTTGAGACAGTGATCTTGCGTTTTCTCTGCAGTGCCATCAAGGAAATCAAGGCTCCTTTCACGTTTGATGTGGAACACCGAATTGTTCTGCACGCAGTGCAGGGGAATCGGGCTTCATCCAGCGGCGAGGGGGAAGTCTCATGGTTTTTCTCGAGTTGCGGCCGGAACCTGGGGTATATTCTCGAGTTACGACGGGGAGGGCCCTTCCAGACACGTGTTTGTTCAGCGACGTCAGGACTCCTGCCTAGGTGCGAGGGACACCTCGGGATTCTCCTCGAGTCTTGGCATGGCAATGGGGACGCGTCTCCACGTGAGGCGGGAAACCCAGTGTCCCTTTCCACGTGCCACAGGGATCCTGGGACTCCTATCCATTTTCAAGAGGAGTCAGGCATCGTCTCCTTTGGAAGCATTGATCTCCGCGGACCTCTCGGATTTTCAAAGGATGTGAGGTCTCTGGTCGCGATGAGGCAGAAAGTTAGGTCTTTCTCTGTGGTCTCCACAGGGGATTCAGACATCCCTTCGTCTTGGGAGATGCAAGACGAGCCTGCATTCAATTCACTGCAGGAATATCCGGCCTTACTTCGAGTCAGAGCATCTCGGTGTCCATTACACTTGAGGCCACAAACTCAGGGTCCCTCTCACATACCTGTAGCTCAGAGAAGCCTCCTCTTGAGGTGCTTTTGGAAAGTTGATATTCCTCTTGAGTCGAAGCCAGGGACTAAGCTCTCATCTCGAGTTGATTTGGGGTCCACGGAGCCCTTTCGGGTTGCTCCAGTGACCTCAGGATCCCTCTAGACTTGAGACAGTGATCTTGGGTTTTCTCTG
Organism: Dama dama; assembly: GCF_033118175.1. Classification (NCBI taxonomy): domain Eukaryota; kingdom Metazoa; phylum Chordata; class Mammalia; order Artiodactyla; family Cervidae; genus Dama; species Dama dama. The sequence continues at coordinate 1,021,649 of NW_026870890.1, read as the reverse complement.
GAGTGCCATCAAGGAAATCAAGGCTCCTTTCAAATTTGATGTGGAACACGGAATTGCTCTGCACGCAGTGCAGGGGAATCGGGCCTCATCTCGTGGCAAGGGGGAAGTCTCATGGTTTTTCTCGAGTTGCGGCCGGAACCTGGGGTATATTCTCGAGTTTCGACGGGGAGGGCCCTTCCAGACACGTGTTTGTTCAGCGACGTCAGGACTCCTGCCTAGGTGCGAGGGACACCTCGGGATTCTCCTCGAGTCTTGGCATGGCAATTGGGACGCGTCTCCACGTGAGGCGGGACACCCAGGGTCCCTTTCCACGTGCCACAGGGATCCTGGGACTCCTATCCATTTTCAAGAGGAGTCAGGCATCGTCTCCTTTGGAAGCAATGATCTCCGCGGACCTCTCGAGTTTTCAAAGGATGTGAGGCCTCTGCTCGTGATGAGGCGGAGAATTAGGTTTTTCTCTGTGGTCTCCACAGGAGATTCAGACATCCCTTCGTCTTGGGAGATGCAAGACGATCGTGCATTCAATTCACTGCAGGGATATCCGGCCTTACTTCGAGTCAGAGCATCTCGGTGTCCATTCCACTTGAGGCCACAAACTCAGGGGCCCTCTCACATACCTGTAGCTGAGAGAAGCCTCCTCTTGAGGTGCTTGTGGAAAGTTGGTATTCCTCTTGAGTCGAAGCCAGGGACTAAGCTCTCATCTCGAGTTGATTTGGGGTCCATGGAGCCCTTTCTTGTTGCTACAGTGAGCTCAGGATCCCTCTAGACTAGGGACAGTGATCTTGGGTTTTCTCTGGAGGGCCATCAAGGAAATCAAGGCTCCTTTCACTTTTGATGTGGAATACGGAATTGCTCTGCATGCAGGGCAGGGGAATCGGGCCTCATCTCGCGGCGAGGGGGAAGTCTCATGGTTTTTCTCAAGTTGCGGCCGGAACCTGGGGTATATTCTCGAGTTACGACGGGGCGGGCCCTTCCAGACACGTGTTTGTTCAGCGACGTCAGGACTCCTGCCTAGGTGCGAGGGACACCTCGGGATTCCCCTCGAGTCCTGGCATGGCAATTGGGACGCGTCTCCACGTGAGGCGGGAGACCCAGGGTCCCTTTCCACGTGCCACAGGGATCCTGGGACTCCTATCCATTTTCAAGAGGAGTCAGGCATCATCTCCTTTGGAAGCATTGATCTCCTCGGACCTCTCGAGTTTTCAAAGGATATGAGGCCTCTGGTCGCGATGAGGCGGAGAATTAGGTCTTTCTCTGTGGTCTCCACAGGGGATTCAGACATCCCTTCGTTTTGGGAGATGCAAGACGAGCCTGCATTCAATTCACTGCAGGGATATCCGGCCTTACTTCGAGTCAGAGCATCTCGGTGTCCATTCCACTTGAGGCCACAAACTCAGGGTCCCTCTCACATACCTGTAGCTGAGTGAAGCCTCCTCTTGAGGTGCTTGTGGAAAGTTGGTATTCCTCTTGAGTCGAAGCCAGGGACTAAGCTCTCATCTCGAGTTGATTTCGGGTCCACGGAGCCCTTTCGTGTTGCTCCAGTGACCTCAGGATCCCTCTAGACTTGAGACAGTCATCTTGGGTTTTCTCTGGAGTGCCATCAAGGAAATGAAGGCTCCTTTCACTTTTGATGTGGAATACGGAATTGCTCTGCACGCAGGGCAGGGGAATCGGGCCTCATCTCGCCGTGAGGGGGAATTCTCATGGTTTTTCTCGAGTTGCGTCCGGATCCCGGGGTATATTCTCGAGTTACGATGGGGAGGGCCCTTCCAGACATGTGTTTGTTCAGCGAAGTCAGGACTCCTGCCTAGGTGCGAGGGACACCTCGGGATTCTCCTCGTGTCTTGGCATGGCAATTGTGATGCGTCTCCACGTGAGGCGGGAGACCCAGGGTCCCTTTCCACTTGCCAGAGTGATCCTGGGACTCCTATCCATTTTCAAGTGGAGTCAGGCATCGTCTCCTTTGGAAGCATTGATCTCCGCATACCTCTCGAGTTTTCAAAGGATGTCAGGCCTCCGGGCGCATTGAGGCGGAAGACTAGGTCTTTCTCTGTGGTCTCCACAGGGGATTCAGACATCCCTTCGTCTTGGGAGATGCAAGACGAGCCTGCATTCAATTCACTGCAGGGATATCCGGCCTTACTTCGAGTCAGAGCATCTCGGTGTCCATTCCACTTGAGGCCACAAACTCAGGGTTCCTCAAATATACCTGTAGCTGAGAGAAGCCTCCTCTTGAGGTGCATGTGGAAAGTTGGTATTCCTCTTGAGTCGAAGCCAGGGACTAAGCTCTCATCTCGAGTTGATTTGGGGTCGACGGAGCCCTTTCATGTTTGTCCAGTGACCTCAGGATCCCTCTAGACTTGAGACAGTGATCTGAGGTTTTCTCTGGAGTGCCGTCAAGTAAATCAAGGCTCCTTTCAAGTTTGATGTGGAACACGGAATTGCTCTGCATGCAGTGCAGGGGAATCGGGCCTCAACTCGCGGCGAGGGGGAAATCTCATGGTTTTTCTCGAGTTGCGGACGGAACCTGGGTTATATTCTTTAGTTACGACGGGGAGGGCCCTTCCAGACACGTGTTTGTTCAGCGACGTCAGGACTCCTGCCTAGGTGCGAGGGACACCTCGGGATTCTCCTCGAGTCTTGGCATGGCAATTGGGACGCGTCTCCACGTGAGGCGGGAGACCCAGGGTCCCTTTCCACGTGCCACAGGGATCCTGGGACTCCTATCCATTTTCAAAAGGAGTCAGGCATCGTCTCCTTTGGAAGCATTGATCTCCGCGGACCTCTCGAGTTTTCAAAGGATGTGAGGCCTCCGGTCGCGATGAGGCGGAGAACTCGGTCTTTCTCTGTGGTCTCCACAGGGGATTCAGACATCCCTTCGTCTTCGGAGATGCAAGACGAGTCTGCATTCAATTCACTGCAGGGATATCCGGCCTTACTTCGAGTCAGAGCATCACGGTGTACATTACACTTGAGGCCACAAATTCAGGGTCCCTCAAATATACCTGTAGCTGAGAGAAGCCTCCTCTTGACGTGCTTGTGGAAAGTTGGTATTCCTCTTGACTGGAAGCCAGGGACTAAGCTCTCATCTCGAGTTGATTTGGGGTCCACGGAGCCCTTTCGTGTTGCTCCAGTGACCTCAGGATCCCTCTAGACTTGAGACAGTGATCTTGGGTTTTCTCTGGAGTGCCATCAAGGAAATCAAGGCTCCTTTCACGTTTGATGTGGAACACGGAATTGCTCTGCACGCAGTGCAGGGGAATCGGGCCTCATCTCGCGGCGAGGGGGAAGTCTCATGGTTTTTCTCGAGTTGCGGCCGGAACCTGGGGTATATTCTCGAGTTACGACGGGGAGGGCCCTTCCAGACACGTGTTTGTTCAGCGACGTCAGGACTCCTGCCTACGTGCGAGGGACACCTCGGGATTCTCCTCGAGTCTTGGCATGGCAATTGGGACGCGTATCCACGTGAGGCGGGAGACCCACGGTCCCTTTCCACGTTCCACAGGGATCCTGGGACTCCTATCCATTTTCAAGAGGAGTCAGGCATCGTCTCCTTTGGAAGCATTGATCTCCGCGGACCTATCAAGTTTTCAAAGGATATGTGGCCTCCGGTTTCGTTGAGGTGGAGGACTAGATCTTTCTCTATGGTCTCCACAGGGGATTCAGACAACCCTTCGTCTTGGGAGATGCAAGACGAGCCTGCATTCAATTCACTGCAGGGATATCCGGCCTTACTTCGAGTCAGACCATCTCGGTGTCCATTCCACTTGAGGCCACAAACTCAGGGTCCCTCTTACATACTTGTAGCTGAGAGAAGCCTCCTCTTGAGGTGCTTGTGGAAAGTTGGTATTCCTCTTGAGTCGAAGCCAGGGACTAAGCTCTCATCTCGAGTTGATTTGGGGTCCACGGAGCCCTTTTGTGTTGCTACAGTGACCTCAGGATCCCTCTAGACTTGAGACAGTGATCTTGGATTTTCTCTGGAGTGCCATCAAGGAAATCAAGGCTCCTTTCAAATTTGATGTGGAACACGGAATTGCTCTGCACGCAGTGCAGGGGAATCGGGCCTCATCTCGCGGCGAGGGGGAAGTCTCATGGTTTTTCTCGAGTTGCGGCCGGAACCTGGGGTATATTCTCGAGTTACGACGGGGAGGGCCCTTCCAGACACGTGTTTGTTCAGCGACGTCAGGACTCCTGCCTACGTGCGAGGGATACCTCGGGATTCTCCTCGAGTCTTGGCATGGCAATTGGGACGCGTATCCACGTGAGGCGGGAGACCCACGGTCCCTTTCCACGTGCCACAGGGATCCTGGGACTCCTATCCATTTTCAAGAGGAGTCAGGCATCGTCTCCTTTGGAAGCATTGATCTCCGTGGACCTCTCGAGTTTTCAAAGGATATGAGGCCTCCGGTTGCGTTAAGGTGGAGGACTAGATCTTTCTCTATGGTCTCCACAGGGGACTCAGACAACCCTTCTTCTTGGGAGATGCAAGACGAGCCTGCATTCAATTCACTGCAGGGATATCCGGCCTTACTTCGAGTCAGACCATCTCGGTGTCCATTCCACTTGAGGCCACAAACTCAGGGTCCCTCTTACATACTTGTAGCTGAGAGAAGCCTCCTCTTGAGGTGCTTGTGGAAAGTTGGTATTCCTCTTGAGTCGAAGCCAGGGACTAAGCTCTCATCTCGAGTTGATTTGGGGTCCACGGAGCCCTTTCGTGTTGCTACAGTGACCTCAGGATCCCTCTAGACTTGAGACAGTGATCTTGGGTTTTCTCTGGAGTGCCATCAAAGAAATCAAGGCTCCTTTCATGTTTGATGTGGAACATGGAATTGCTCTGCACGCAGTGCAGGGGAATCGGGCCTCATCTCGCGGCGAGGGGGAAGTCTCATGGTTTTTCTCGAGTTGCGGCCGGAACCTGGGGTATATTCTCGAGTTACGACGGGGAGGGCCCTTCCAGACACGTGTTTGTTCAGCGACGTCAGGACTCCTGCCTAGGTGCGAGGGACACCTCGGGATTCTCCTCGAGTCTTGGCATGGCAATTGGGACGCGTCTCCACGTGAGGCGGGAGACCCAGGGTCCCTTTAAACGTGCCACAGGGATCCTGGAACTCCTATCCATTTTCAAGAGGAGTCAGGCATCATCTCCTTTGGAAGCATTGATCTCCTCGGACCTCTCGAGTTTTCAAAGGATGTGAGGCCTCCGCTCGCGATGAGGCGGAGAATTAGGTCTTTCTCTGTGGTCTCGACAGGGGATTCAGACATCCCTTCGTCTTGGGAGATGCAAGGCGAGCCTGCATTCAATTCACTGCAGGGATATCCGGCCTTACTTCGAGTCAGAGCATCTCGGTGTCCATTCCACTTGAGGCCACAAACTCACGGTCCCTCTCACATACTTTTAGCTGAGAGAAGCCTCCTCTTGAGGTGCCTGTGGAAAGTTGGTATTCCTCTTGACTCGAAGCCAGGGACTAAGCTCTCATCTCGAGTTGATTTGGGGTCCACGGAGCCCTTTCGTGTTGCTCCAGTGACCTCAGGATCCCTCTAGACTTGAGACAGTGATCTTGGGTTTTCGCTGGAGTGCCATCAACGAAATCAAGGCTCCTTTCACGTTTGATGTGGAACACGGAATTGCTCTGCACGCAGTGCAGGGGAATCGGGCCTCATCTCGCGGCGAGGGGGAAGTCTCATGGTTTTTCTCGAGTTGCGGCCGGAACCTGGGGTATATTCTCGAGTTACGACGGGGAGGGCCCTTCCAGACACGTGTTTGTACAGCGACGTCAGTACTCCTGCCTAGGTGCGAGGGACACCTCGGGATTCCCCTCGAGTCTTGGCATGGCAATTGGGACGCGTCTCCACGTGAGGCGGGAGACCCAGGGTCCCTTTCCACGTGCCACAGGGATCCTGGGACTCCTATCCATTTTCAAGAGGAGTCAGGCATCGTCTCCTTTGGAAGCATTGATCCCCGCGGACTTCTCGAGTTTTCAAAGGATATGAGGCCTCCGGTTGCGTTGAGGTGGAGGACTAGGTCTTTCTCTGTGGTCTCCACAGGGGATTCAGACAACCCTTCGTCTTGGGAGATGCAAAACGAGCCTGCATTCAATTCACTGCAGGGATATCCGGCCTTACTTCGAGTCAGAGCATCTCGGTGTCCATTCCACTTGAGGCCACAAACTCAGGGTCCCTCTCACATACTTGTAGCTGAGAGAAGCCTCCTCTTGAGGTGCTTGTGGAAACGTGGTATTCCTCTTGAGTCGAAGCCAGGGACTAAGCTCTCATCTCGAGTTGATTTGGGGTCCACGGAGCCCTTTCGTGTTGCTCCAGTGACTTCAGGATCCCTCTAGACTTGAGACAGTGATCTTGGGTTTTCTCTGGAGTGCCAACAAGGAAATCAAGTCTCCTTTAACGTTTGATGTGGAACACGGAATTGCTCTGCACGCAATCTAGGGGAATCGGGCCTCATGTCGCGGCGAGGGGGAAGTCTCATGGTTTTTCTCGAGTTGCGGCCGGAACCTGGGGTATATTCTCGAGTTACGACGGGGAGGGCCCTTCCAGACACGTGTTTGTTCAGCAACGTCAGGACTCCTGCCTAGGTGCGAGGGACACCTCGGGATTCTCCTCGAGTCTTGGCATGGCAATTGGGACGCGTCTCCACGTGAGGCGGGAGACCCAGTGTCCCTTTCTACGTGCCACAGGGATGCTGGGACTCCTATCCATTTTCAAGAGGAGTCAGGCATCGTCTCCTTTGGAAGCATTGATATCCGCGGACCTCTCGAGTTTTCAAAGGATGTGAGGCCTCTGGTCGCGATGAGGCGGAGAATTAGGTCTTTCTCTGTGGTCTCATCAGGGGATTCAGACATCCCTTCGTCTTGGGAGATGCAAGACGAGCCTGCATTCAATTCACTGCAGGGATATCCGGCCTTACTTCGAGTCAGAGCATCTCGGTGTCCATTCCACTTGAGGCCACACACTCAGGGGCCCTCTCACATACCTGTAGCTGAGAGAAGCCTCCTCTTGAGGTGCTTGTGGAAAGTTGGTATTCCTCTTGAGTCGAAGCCAGGGACTAAGCTCTCATCTCGAGTTGATTTGGGGTCCAACGAGCCCTTTCGTTTTGCTACAGTGACCTCAGGGTCAATCTAGACTTGGGAGAGTGATCTTGGGTTTTCTCTGGAGTGCCATCAAGGAAATCAAGGCTCCTTTCACTTTTGATGTGCAATACGGCATTGCTCTGCACGCAGGGTACGGGAATCGGGCCTGATGTCGCGGCGAGGGGGAAGTCTCATGGTTTTTCTCGAGTTGCGGCCGGAACCTGGGTTATATTCTCGAGTTACGACGGGGAGGGCCCTTCCAGACACGTGTTTGTTCAGCGACATCAAGACTCCTGCCTAGGTGCGAGGGACACCTCGGGATTCCCCTCGAGTCCTGGCATGGCAATTGGGACGCGTCTCCACGTGAGGCGGGAGACCCAGGGTCCCTTTCCACGTGCCACAGGGATCCTGGGAGTCCTATCCATTTTCAAGAGGAGTCAGGCATCATCTCCATTGGAAGCATTGATCTCCTCGGACCTCTCGAGTTTTCAAAGGATGTGAGGCCTCCGGTCGCGATGAGGCGGAGAACTCGGTCTTTCTCTGTGGTCTCCACAGGGGATTCAGACATCCCTTCGTCTTGGGAGATGCAAGACGAGCCTGCATTCAATTCACTGCAGGGATATCCGGCCTTACTTCGAGTCAGAGCATCTCGGTGTCCATTCCACTTGAGGCCACAAACTCAGGGTTCCTCAAATATACCTGTAGCTGAGAGAAGCCTCCTCTTGAGGTGCATGTGGAAAGTTGGTATTCCTCTTGAGTCGAAGCCAGGGACTAAGCTCTCATCTCGAGTTGATTTGGGGTCGACGGAGACTTTTCATGTTGGTCCAGTGACCTCAGGATCCCTCTAGACTTGAGACAGTGATCTTGGGTTTTCTCTGGAGTGCCATCAAGTAAATCAAGGCTCCTTTCACGTTTGATGTGGAACACGGAATTGCTCTGCATGCAGTGCAGGGGAATCGGGCCTCAACTCGCGGCGAGGGGGAAATCTCATGGTTTTTCTCGAGTTGCGGCCGGAACCTGGGGTATATTCTCGAGTTACGACGGGGAGGGCCCTTCCAGACACGTGTTTGTTCAGCGACGTCAGGACTCCTGCCTAGGTGCGAGGGACACCTCGGGATTCTCCTCGAGTCTTGGCATGGCAATTGGGACGCGTCTCCACGTGAGGCGGGAGACCCAGGGTCCCTTTCCACGTGCCACAGGGATCCTGGGACTCCTATCCATTTTCAAAAGGAGTCAGGCATCGTCTCCTTTGGAAGCATTGATCTCCGCGGACCTCTCGAGTTTTTAAAGGATGTGAGGCCTCCGGTCGCGATGAGGCGGAGAACTCGGTCTTTCTCTGTGGTCTCCACAGGGGTTTCAGACATCCCTTCGTCTTCGGAGATGCAAGACGAGCCTGCATTCAATTCACTGCAGGGATATCCGGCCTTACTTCGAGTCAGAGCATCTCGGTGTCCATTCCACTTGAGGCCACAAACTCAGGGTCCCTCAAATATACCTGTAGCTGAGAGAAGCCTCCTCTTGAGGTGCTTGTGGAAAGTTGGTATTCCTCTTGAGTCTAAGCCAGGGACTAAGCTCTCATCTCGAGTTGATTTCGGTCCACGGAGCCCTTTCCTGTTGGTCCAGTGACCTCAGGATCCCTCTAGACTTGAGACAGTGAACTTGGGTTTTCTCTGGAGTGCCATCAAGGAAATCAAGTCTCCTTTCACTTTTGATGTGGAAAACGGAATTGCTTTGCACTCAGGGCAGGGGAATCAGGCCTCATCTCGCGGCGAGGGGGAAGTCTCATGGTTTTTCTCGAGTTGCGGCCCGAACCTGGGGTATATTCTCGAGTTACGACTGGGAGGGACCTTTCAGACACGTGTTCGTTCAGCGACGTCAGGACTCCTGCCTACGTGCGAGGGACACCTCGGGATTCTCCTCAAGTCTTGGCATGGCAATTGGGACGCGTCTCCACGTGAGGCGGGAGACCCAGGGTCCCTTTCCACGTGCCACAGGGATCCTGGGACTCCTATCCATTTTCAAGAGGAGTCAGGCATCGTCTCCTTTGGAAGCATTGATCTCCGCGGACCTCTCGAGTTTTCAAAGGATGTGAGGCCTCCGGTTGCGATGAGGCGGAGAACTCGGTCTTTCTCTGTGGTCTCCACAGGGGATTCAGACATCCCTTCGTCTTGGGAGATGCAAGACGAGCCTGCATTCAATTCACTGCAGGGATATCCGGCCTTACTTCGAGTCAGAGCATCTCGGTGTCCATTCCACTTGAGGCCACAAACTCAGGGTCCCTCTCACATACCTGTAGCTGAGAGAAGCCTCCTCTTGAGGTGCTTGTGGAAAGTTGGTATTCCTCTTGAGTCGAAGCCAGGGACTAAGCTCTCATCTCGAGTTGATTTGGGGTCCACAGAGCCCTTTCGTGTTGCTCCAGTGACCTCAGGATACCTCTAGACTTGAGACAGTGATCTTGCGTTTTCTCTGCAGTGCCATCAAGGAAATCAAGGCTCCTTTCACGTTTGATGTGGAACACGGAATTGTTCTGCACGCAGTGCAGGGGAATCGGGCTTCATCCAGCGGCGAGGGGAAGTCTCATGGTTTTTCTCGAGTTCCGGCCGGAACCTGGGGTATATTCTCGAGTTACGACGGGGAGAGCCCTTCCAGACACGTGTTTGTTCAGCGACGTCAGGACTCCTGCCTAGGTGCGAGGGACACCTCGGGATTCTCCTCGAGTCTTGGCATGGCAATGGGGACGCGTCTCCACGTGAGGCAGGAAACCCAGTGTCCCTTTCCACGTGCCACAGGGATCCTGGGACTCCTATCCATTTTCAAGAGGAGTCAGGCATCGTCTCCTTTGGAAGCATTGATCTCCGCGGACCTCTCGAATTTTCAAAGGATGTGAGGTCTCTGGTCGCGATGAGGCAGAAAGTTAGGTCTTTCTCTGTGGTCTCCACAGGGGATTCAGACATCCATTCGTCTTGGGAGATGCAAGACGAGCCTGCATTCATTTCACTGCAGGGATATCCGGCCTTACTTCGAGTCAGAGCATGTCGGTGTCCATTCCATTTGAGGCCACAACCTCAGGGTCCCTCTCACATACCTGTAGCTCAGAGAAGCCTCCTCTTGAGGTGCTTGTGGAAAGTTGATATTCCTCTTGAGTCGAAGCCAGGGACTAGGCTTTCATCCCGAGTTGATTTGTGGTCCACGGAGCCCTTTCGTGTTGCTCCAGTTACCTCAGGATCCCTCTAGACTTGAGACAGTGATCTTGGGTTTTCTCTGGAGTGCCATCAAGGAAATCAAGGCTCCTTTCACGTTTGATGTGGAAAACGGAATTGCTCTGCACGCAGTGCAGGGGAATCAGGCCTCATCTCGCGGCGAGGGGGAAGTCTCATGGTTTTTCTCGAGTTGCGGCCCGAACCTGGGGTATATTCTCGAGTTACGACGGGGAGGGCCCTTCCAGACACGTGTTTGTTCAGCGACGTCAGGACTCCTGCCTAGGTGCGAGGGACACCTCGGGATTCTCCACGAGTCTTGGCATGGCAATTGGGACGCGTCTCCACGTGAGGCAGGAGACCCAGGGTCCCTTTCCACGTGCCACAGGGATCCTGGGACTCCTATCCATTTTCAAGAGGAGTCAGGCATCGTCTCCTTTGGAAGCAATGATCTCCGCGGATCTCTCGAGTTTTCAAAGGATGTGAGGCCTCCGCTCGCGATGAGGCGGAGAATTAGGTTTTTCTCTGTGGTCTCCACAGGGGATTCAGACATCCCTTCGTCTTGGGAGATGCAAGACGAGCCTGCATTCAATTCACTGCAGGGATATCCGGCCTTGCTTCGAGTCAGAGCATCTCAATGTCCATTCCACTTGAGGCCACAAACTCAGGGGCCCTCTCACATACCTGTAGCTGAGAGAAGCCTCCTCTTGAGGTGCTTGTGGAAAGTTGGTATTCCTCTTGAGTCGAAGCCAGGGACTAAGCTCTCATCTCGAGTTGATTTGGGGTCCATGGAGCCCTTTCGTGTTGTTACAGTGACCTCAGGATCCCTCTAGACTAGGGACAGTGATCTTGGGTTTTCTCTGGAGTGTCATCAAGGAAATCAAGGCTCCTTTCACTTCTGATGTGGAATACGGAATTGCTCTGCATGCAGGGCAGGGGAATCGGGCCTCATTTCGTGGCGAGGGGGAAGTCTCATGGTTTTTCTCGAGTTGCGGCCGGAACCTGGGGTATATTCTCGAGTTACGACGGGGAGGGCCCTTCCAGACACGTGTTTGTTCAGCGACGTCAGGACTCCTGCCTAGGTGCAAGGGACACCTCGGGATTCTCCTCGAGTCTTGGCATGGCAATTGGGACGCGTCTCCACGTGAGGAGGGAGACCCAGGGTCCCTTTCCACGTGCCACAGGGATCCTGGGACTCCTATCCATTTTCAAGAGGAGTCAGGCATCGTCTCCTTTGGAAGCATTGATCTCCGCTTACCTCTCGAGTTTTCAAAGGATGTGAGGCCTCCGCTCGCGATGAGGCGGAGGACTAGCTCTTTCTCTGTGATCTCTACAGGGGATTCAGACATCCCTTCGTCTTGGGAGATGCAAGACGATCGTGCATTCAATTCACTGCAGGGATATCCGGCCTTACTTCGAGTCAGAGCATCTCGGTTTCCATTCCACTTGAGGCCACAAACTCAGGGTCCCTCTCACATACCTGTAGCTGAGAGAAGCCTCCTCTTGAGGTGCTTGTGGAAAGTTGGTATTCCTCTTGAGTCGAAGCCAGGGACTAAGCTCTCATCTCGAGTTGATTTGTGGTCCACGGAGCCCTTTCTTGTTGCTCCAGTGACCTCAGGATCCCTCTAGACTTGAGAGAGTGAACTTGGGTTTTCTCTGGAGTGCCATCAAGGAAATCAAGGCTCCTTTCACTTTTGATGTGGAAAACGGAATTGCTTTGCACGCAGGGCAGGGGAATCAGACCTCATCTCGCGGCGAGGGGGAAGTCTCATAGTTTTTCTCGAGTTGCGGCCCGAACCTGGGGTATATTCTCGAGTTACGACGGGTAGGGCCCTTCCAGACACTTGTTTGTTCAGTGACGTCAGGACTCCTGCCTAGGTGCGAGGGACATCTCGGGATTCTCCTCGAGTCTTGGCATGGCAATTGGGACACGTCTCCACGTGAGGCGGGAGACCCAGGGTCCCTTTCCACGTGCCACAGGGATCCTGGGACTCCTATCCATTTTCAAGAGGAGTCAGGCATCGTCTCCTTTGGAAGCATTGATCTCCGCGGACCTCTCGAGTTTTCAAAGGATGTGAGGCCTCCGGTCGCAATGAGGCGGAGAACTCGGTCTTTCTCTGTGGTCTCCACAGGGGATTCAGACATCCCTTCGTCTTGGGAGATGCAAGACGAGCCTGCATTCAATTCACTGCAGGGATATCCGGCCTTACTTCGAGTCAGAGCATCTCGGTGTCCATTCCACCTGAGGCCACAAACTCAGGGTCCCACTCACACACCTGTAGCTGAGAGAAGCCTCCCTTGAGGTGCTTTGGAAAGTTGGTATTCCTCTTGAGTCGAAGCCAGGGACTAAGCTCTCATCTCGAGTTGATTTGGGGTCCACAGAGCCCTTTCGTGTTGCTCCAGTGACCTCAGGATCCCTCTAGACTTGAGACAGTGATCTTGCGTTTTCTCTGCAGTGCCATCAAGGAAATCAAGGCTCCTTTCACGTTTGATGTGGAACACGGAATTGTTCTGCACGCAGTGCAGGGGAATCGGGCTTCATCCAGCGGCGAGGGGGAAGTCTCATGGTTTTTCTCGAGTTGCGGCCGGAACCTGGGGTATATTCTCGAGTTACGACGGGGAGGGCCCTTCCAGACACGTGTTTGTTCAGCGACGTCAGGACTCCTGCCTAGGTGCGAGGGACACCTCGGGATTCTCCTCGAGTCTTGGCATGGCAATGGGGACGCGTCTCCACGTGAGGCGCGAAACCCAGTGTCCCTTTCCACGTGCCACAGGGATCCTGGGACTCCTATCCATTTTCAAGAGGAGTCAGGCATCGTCTCCTTTGGAAGCATTGATATCCGCGGACCTCTCGGATTTTCAAAGGATGTGAGGTCTCTGGTCGCGATGAGGCAGAAAGTTAGGTCTTTCTCTGTGGTCTCCACAGGGGATTCAGACATCCCTTCGTCTTGGGAGATGCAAGACGAGCCTGCATTCAATTCACTGCAGGGATATCCGGCCTTACTTCGAGTCAGAGCATCTCGGTGTCCATTCCATTTGAGGCCACAAACTCAGGGTCCCTCTCACATACCTGTAGCTCAGAGAAGCCTCCTCTTGAGGTGCTTGTGGAAAGTTGATATTCCTCTTGAGTCGAAGCCAGGGACTAAGCTCTCATCTCGAGTTGATCTGGGGTCCACGGAGCCCTTTCGTGTTGCTCCAGTGACCTCAGGATCCCTCTAGACTTGTGACAGTGATCTTGGGTTTCCTCTGGAGTGCCATCAAGGAAATCAAGGCTCCTTTCAAATTTGATGTGGAACACGGAATTGCTCTGCACGCAGTGCAGGGGAATCGGGCCTCATCTCGTGGCAAGGGGGAAGTCTCATGGTTTTTCTCGAGTTGCGGCCGGAACCTGGGGTATATTCTCGAGTTACGACGGGGAGAGCCCTTCCAGACACGTGTTTGTTCAGCGATGTCAGGACTCCTGCCTAGGTGCGAGGGACACCTCGGGATTCTCCTTAAGTCTTGCCATGGCAATTGGGACGCGTCTCCACGTGAGGCGGGAGACCCAGAGTCCCTTTCCACGTGCCACAGGGATCCTGGGACTCCTATCCATTTTCAAGAGGAGTCAGGCATCGTCTCCTTTGGAAGCAATGATCTCCGCGGACCTCTCGAGTTTTCAAAGGATGTGAGGCCTCTGCTCGTGATGAGGCGGAGAATTAGGTTTTTCTCTGTGGTCTCCACAGGATATTCAGACATCCTTTCGTCTTGGGAGATGCAAGACGAGCCTGCATTCAATTCACTGCAGGGATATCCGGCCTTACTTCGAGTCAGAGCATCTCGGTGTCCATTCCACTTGAGGCCACAATCTCAGGGGCCCTCTCACATACCTGTAGCTGAGAGAAGCCTCCTCTTGAGGTGCTTGTGGAAAGTTGGTATTCCTCTTGAGTCGAAGCCAGGTACTAAGCTCTCATCTCGAGTTGATTTGGGGTCCATGGAGCCCTTTCGTGTTGCTACAGTGAGCTCAGGATCCCTCTAGACTAGGGACAGTGATCTTGGGTTTTCTCTGGAGTGCCATCAAGGAAATCAAGGCTCCTTTCACTTTTGATGTGGAATACGGAATTGCTCTGCATGCAGGGCAGGGGAATCGGGCCTCATCTCGCGGCGAGGGGGAAGTCTCATGGTTTTTCTCGAGTTGCGGCCGGAACCTGGGGTATATTCTCGAGTTAGGACAGGGAGGGCCCTTGCAGACACGTGTTTGTTCAGCGACGTCAGGACTCCTGCCTAGGTGCGAGGGACACCTCGGGATTCTCCTCGAGTCTTGGCATGGCAATTGGGACGCGTCTCCACGTGAGGCGGGAGACCCAGGGTCCCTTTCCACGTGCCACAGGGATCCTGGGACTCCTATCCATTTTCAAGAGGAGTCAGTCATCGTCTCCTTTGGAAGCAATGATCTCCGCGGACCTCTCGAGTTTTCAAAGGATGTGAGGCCTCCGCTCGCGATGAGGCGGAGAATTAGGTTTTTCTCTGTGGTCTCCACAGGGGATTCAGACATCCCTTCGTCTTGGGAGATGCAAGACGAGCCTGCATTCAATTCACTGCAGGGATATCCGGCCTTACTTCGAGTCAGAGCATCCCGGTGTCCATTCCACTTGAGGCCACAAACTCGGGGTCCCTCAAATATACATGTAGCTGAGAGAAGCCTCCTCTTGAGGTGCTTGTGGAAAGTTGGTATTCCTCTTGAGTCGAAGCCAGGGACTAAGCTCTCATCTCGACTTGATTTCGGTCCACGGAGCCCTTTCCTGTTGGTCCAGTGACCTCAGTATCCCTCTAGACTTGAGACAGTGATCTTGGGTTTTCTCTGGAGTGTCATCAAGGAAATCAAGGCTCCTTTCACGTTTGATGTGGAACACGGAATTGCTCTGCATGCAGTGTAGGGGAATCGGACCTCAACTCGCGTCGAGGGGGAAATCTCATGGTTTTTCTCGAGTTGCGGCCGGAACCTGGGGTATATTCTCGAGTTACGACGGGGAGGGCCCTTCCAGACACGTGTTTGTTCAGCGACGTCAGGACTCCTGCCTAGGTGCGAGGGACACCTCGGGATTCTCCTCGAGTCTTGGCATGGCAATTTGGACGCGTCTCCACGTGAGGCGGGAGACCCAGGGTCCCTTTCCACGTGCCACAGGGATCCTGGGACTCCTATCCATTTTCAAGAGGAGTCAGGCATCGTCTCCTTTGGAAGCATTGATCTCCGCGGACCTCTCGAGTTTTCAAAGGATGTGAGGCCTCCGCTTGCGATGAGGCTTAGGACTAGCTCTTTCTCTGTCATCTCCACAGGGGATTCAGACAACCCTTCGTCTTGGGAGATGCAAGACGAGCCTGCATTCAATTCACTGCAGGGATATCCGGCCTTATTTCGAGTCAGAGCATCTCGGTGTCCATTCCACTTGAGGCCACAAACTCAGGGTCCCTCTCACATACCTGTAGCTGAGAGAAGCCTCCTCTTGAGGTGCTTGTGGAAAGTTGGTATTCCTCTTGAGTCGAAGCCAGGGACTAAGCTCTCATCTCGAGTTGATTTGTGGTCCACGGAGCCCTTTCGTGTTGCTCCAGTGACCTCAGGATCCCTCTAGACTTGAGACAGTGAACTTGGGTTTTCTCTGGAGTGCCATCAAGGAAATCAAGGCTCCTTTCACTTTTGATGTAGAAAACGGAATTGCTTTGCACGCAGGGCAGGGGAATCAGACCTCATCTCGCGGCGAGGGGGAAGTCTCATGGTTTTTCTCGAGTTGCGGCCCGAACCTGGGGTATATTCTCGAGTTACGATGGGTAGGGCCCTTCCAGACACGTGTTTGTTCAGTGACGTCAGGACTCCTGCCTAGGTGCGACGGACATCTCGGGATTCTCCTCGAGTCTTGGCATGGCAATTGGGACGCGTCTCCACGTGAGGCGGGAGACCCAGGGTCCCTTTCCACGTGCCACAGGGATCCTGGGACTCCTATCCATTTTCAAGAGGAGTCAGGCATCGTCTCCTTTGGAAGCATTGATCTCCGCGGACCTCTCGAGTTTTCAAAGGATGTGAGGCCTCCGGTCGTTAAGAGGCGGAGAACTCGGTCTTTCTCTGTGGTCTCCACAGGGGATTCAGACATCCCTTTGTCTTGGGAGATAGAAGACGAGCCTGCATTCAATTCACTGCAGGGATATCTGGCCTTACTTCGAGTCAGAGCATCTCGGTGTCCATTCCACTTGAGGCCACAAACTCAGGGTCCGTCTCACATACCTGTAGCTGAGAGAAGCCTCCTCTTGAGGTGCTTGTGGAAAGTTGGTATTCCTCTTGAGTCGAAGCCAGGGACTAAGCTCTCATCTCGAGTTGATGTGGGGTCCACGGAGCCCTTTCCTTTTGCTCCAGTGACCTCAGGATCCCTCTAGACTTGAGACAGTTATCTTGGGTTTTCTCTGGAGTGCCATCAAGGAAATCAAGGCTCCTTTCACGTTTGATTTGGAACAAGGAATTGCTCTGCACGCAGTGCAGGGGAATCGGGCCTCATCTCGCGGCGAGGGGGAAGTCTCATGGTTTTTCTCGAGTTGCGGCCGGAACCTGGGATATATTCTCGAGTTACGACGGGGAGGGCCCTTCGAGACACGTGTTTGTTCAGCGACATCAGGTCTCCTGCCTAGGTGCAAGGTACACCTCGGGATTCTCCTCGAGTCTTGGCATGGCAATGGGGACGCGTCTCCACGTGAGGCGTGAGACCCAGGGTCCCTTTCCACGTGCCACAGGGATCCTGGGACTCCTATCCATTTTCAGGAGGAGTCAGGCATCGTCTCCTTTGGAAGCATTGGTTTCCGCACACCTCTCGAGTTTTCAAAGGATGTGCGGCCTCCGGACGCGATGAGGCGGAGGACTAGTTCTTTCTCAGTCGTCTCCACAGGGGATTCAGACATCCCTTCGTCTTGGGAGATGCAAGACGAACCTGCATTCAATTCACTGCAGGGATATCCGGCCTTACTTCGAGTCAGAGCATCTCTGTGTCCATTCCATTTGAGGCCACAAACTCAGGGTCCCTATCACATACCTGTAGCTGAAAGAAGCCTCCTCTTGAGGTGCTTGTGAAAAGCTAGTATTCCTCCAGAGTCGAAGCCAGGGACTAAGCTCTCATCTCGATTCGATTTGGGGTCCACGGAGCCCTTTCGTGTTGCTACAGTGACCTCAGGAACCCTCTAGACTTGAGAGAGTGATCTTGGGTTTCCTCTGGAGTGCCATCAAGGAAATCAAGGCTCCTTTCACGTTTGATGTCGAACACGGAATTGCTCTGCACGCACTGCAGGGGAATCGGGCCTCATCTCGCGGCGAGGGGGAAGTCTCATGGTTTTTCTCGAGTTGCGGCCGGAACCTCGGTTATATTCTCGAGTTACGACTGGGAGGGCCCTTCCAGACACGTGTTTGTTCAGCGACGTCAGCACTCCTGCCTAGGTGCGAGGGACACCTCGGGATTCTCCTCGAGTCTTGGCATGGCAATGGGGACGCGTCTCCACGTGAGGCGGGAGACCCAGGGTCCCTTTCCACGTGCCACAGGGATCCTGGGACTCCTATCCATTTTCAAGAGGAGTCAGGCATCGTCTCCTTTGGAAGCATTGATCTCCGCGGACCTCTCGAGTTTTCAAAGGATGTGAGGCCTCCGGTCGCGATGAGGCGGAGAATTAGGTCTTTCTCTGTGGTCTCCACAGGGGATTCAGACATCCCTTCGTCTTGGGAGATGCAAGACAAGCCTGCATTCAATTCACTATTGGGATATCCGGCCTTAATTCGAGTCAGAGCATCTCGGTGTCCATTCCACTTGATGCCACAAACTCAGGGTCCCTCTCACATACCTGTAGCTGAGAGAAGCCTCCTCTTGAGGTGCTTGTGGAAAGTTGGTATTCCTCTTGAGTCGAAGCCAGGGACTAAGCTCTCATCTCGAGTTGATTTGGGGTCCACGGAGACCTTTTGTGTTGCTCCAGTGACCTCAGGATCCCTCTAGACTTGAGACAGTGATCTTGGGTTTTCTCTGGAGTGCCATCAAGGAAATCAAGGCTCCTTTCACTTTTGATGTCGAACACGGAATTGCTCTGCACGCAGTGCACGGGAATTGGGCCTCATCTCGCGGCGAAGGGGAAGTCTCATGGTTTTTCTCGAGTTGCGGCCGGAACCTGGGGTATATTCGAGAGTTACGACGGGAAGGGCCCTTCCAGACACGTGTTGTTCAGCGACGTCAGGACTCCTGCCTAGGTGCGAGGTACACCTCGGGATTCTCCTCGAGTCTTGGCATGGCAATTGGGACCCGTCTCCACGTGAGGCGGGAGACCCAGTGTCCCTTTCCACGTGCCACAGGGATCCCGGGACTCCTATCCATTTTCAAGAGGAGTCAGGCATCGTCTCCTTTGGAAGCATTGATCTCCGCAGACATCTCGAATTTTCAAAGGATGTGAGGCCTCCGGTCGCGATGAGGCGGAGGACTAGGTCTTTCTCTGTCGTCTCCACAGGGCATTCAGACATCCCTTCGTCTTGGGAGATGCAAGACGAGCCTGCATTCAATTCACTGCAGGGATATCCGGCCTTACTTCGAGTCAGAGCATCTCGGTGTGCATTACACTTGAGGCCACAAATTCAGGGTCACTCTCACATACCTGTAGCTGAGAGAAGCCTCCTCTTGAGGTGCTTATGGAAAGTTGGTATTCCTCTTGAGTCGAAGCCAGGGACTAAGCTCTCATCTCGAGTTGATTTGGGGTCCACGGAGCCCTTTCGTGTTGCTCCAGTGACCTCAGGATCCCTCTAGACTTGAGACAGTGATCTTGGGTTTTCTCTGGCGTGCCATCAAGGAAATCAACGCTCCTTTCATGTTTGATGTGGAACACGGAATTGCTCTGCACACAGTGCATGGGAATCGGGCCTCATCTCGCGGCAAGGGGGATGTCTCATTGTTTTTCTGAAGTTTCGGTCGGAACCTAGGGAATATTCTCGAGTTACGACGGGGAGGGCCCTTCCAGACACGTGTTTGTTCAGCGACGTCAGGACTCCTGCCTAGGTGCGAGGGACAAGTCGGGAATCTCCTCGAGTCTTGGCATGGTAATTGGTACGCGTCTCCACGTGAGGCGGGAGACCCAGGGTCCCTTTCCACGTGCCACAGGGATCCTGGGACTCCTATCCATTTTCAAGAAGAGTCAGGCATCGTCTCCTTTGGAAGCATTGATCTCCGCGGACCTCTCGAGTTTTCAAAGGATGGGAGGCCTCCGGTCTCGATGAGGCGGAGAACTAGGTCTTTCTCTGTGGTGTCCACAGGGGATTCAGACATCCCTTCGTCTTGGGAGATGCAAGACGAGCCCGCTTTCAAATCACTGCAGGGATATCCGGCCTTACTTCGAGTCAGAGCATCTCCGTGTCCATTCCACTTGAGGCCACAAACTCAGGGTCCCTCTCACATACCTGTAGCTGAGAGAAGCCTCATCTTGAGGTGCTTGTGGAAATTGGTATTCCTCTTGAGTCGAAGCCAGGGACTAAGCTCTCATCTCGAGTTGATTTGGGGTCCACGGAGCCCTTTCTTGTTGCTCCAGTGACCTCAGGATCCCTCTAGACTTGAGACAGTGATCTTGTGTTTTCTCTGGAGTGCCATCAAGGAAATCAAGGCTCCTTTCAGCTTTGATGTGGAACACGGAATTGCTCTGCACGCACTGCAGGGGAATCGGGCCTCATCTCGCGGCGAGGGGGAAGTCTCATGGTTTTTCTCGAGTTGCGGCCGGAACCTCGGTTATATTCTCGAGTTACGACTGTGAGGGCCCTTCCAGACACGTGTTTGTTCAGCGACGTCAGGACTCCTGCCTAGGTGCGAGGGACACCTCGGGATTCTCCTCGAGTCTTGGCATGGCAATTGGGACGCGTCTCCAGGTGAGGCGGGAGACCCAGGGTCCCTTTCCACGTGCCACAGGGATCCTGGGACACCTATCCATTTTCAAGAGGAGTCAGGCATCGTCTCCTTTCGAAGCATTGATCTCTGCGGACCTCTCGAGTTTTCAAAGGATGTGAGGCCTCCGGTCGCGATGAGGCGGAGAATTAGGTCTTTCTCTGTGGTCTCCACAGGGGATTCAGACATCCCTTCGTCTTGGGAGATGCAAGACGAGCCTGCATTCAATTCACTATTGGGATATCCGGCCTTACTTCGAGTCAGAGGATCTCGGTGTCCATTCCACTTGATGCCACAAACTCAGGGTCCCTCTCACATACCTGTAGCTGAGAGAAGCCTCCTCTTGAGGTGCCTGTGGAAAGTTGGTATTCGTCTTGAGTCGAAGCCAGGGACTAAGCTCTCATCTCGAGTTGATTTGGGGTCCACGGAGCCCTTTCTTGTTGCTCCAGTGACCTCAGGATCCCTCTAGACTTGAGACAGTGATTTTGGGTTTTCTCTGGAGTGCCATCAAGGAAATCAAGGCTCCTTTCACGTTTGATGTGGAACACGGAATGGCTCTGCACGCAGTGCAGGGGAATCGGGCCTCATGTCGCGTCGAGGGGGAAGTCTCATGGTTTTTCTCAAGTTGCGCCCGGAACCTGGGGTATATTCTCGAGTTACGACGGGGAGGGCCTTCCAGACACGTGTTTGTTCAGCGACGTCAGGACTCCTGCCTAGGTGCGAGGGACACCTCGGGATTCTCCTCGAGTCTTGGCATGGCAATTGGGACGCGTTTCCACGTGAGGCGGGAGACCCAGGGTCCCTTTCCACGTGCCACAGGGATCCTGGGACTCCTATCCATTGTCAAGAGGAGTCAGGCATCGTGTCCTTTGGAAGCATTGATCTCCGCAGACCTCTCGAGTTTTCAAAGGATGTGAGGCCTCCGGTCGCGTTGAGGCGGAGGACTAGGTCTTTCTCTGTGGTCTCCACAGGGGATTCAGACATCCCTTCGTCTTGGGAGATGCAAGACGAGCCTGCATTCAATTCACTGCAGGGATATCCGGCCTTGCTTCGAGTCAGAGCATCTCGGTGTCCATTCCACTTGAGGCCAAAAACTCAGGGTCCCTCTCACATACCTGTAGCTGAGAGAAGCCTCCTGTTGAGGTGCTTTTGGAAAATTGGTATTCCTCTTGATTCGAAGCCAGGGACTAAGCTCTCATCTCGAGTTGATTTGGGGTCCACGGAGCCCTTTCGTGTTGCTCCAGTGACCTCAGGATCCCTCTAGACTTGAGACAGTGATCTTGGGTTTTCTCTGGAGTGCCGTCAAGGAAATCAAGGCTCCTTTCACGTTTGATGTGGAACACGGAATTGCTCTGCACGCAGTGCAGGGGAATCGGGCCTCATCTCGCGGCGAGGGGGAAGTCTCATGGTTTTTCTCGAGTTGCGGCCGGAACCTGGGGTGTATTCTCGAGTTACGACGGGGAGGGCCCTTCCAGACACGTGTTTGTTCAGCGACGTAAGGACTCCAGCCTAGGTGCGAGGGACACCTCGGGATTCTCCTCGAGTCTTCGCATGGCAATTGGGACTCGCCTCCACGTGAGGCGGGAGACGCAGGGTCCCTTTCCACGTGCCACAGGGATCCTGGGACTCCTATCCATTTTCAAGAGGAGTCAGGCATCGTCTCCTTTGGAAGCATTGATCTCCGCGGACGTCTCGATTTTTCAAAGGATGTGCGGCCTCCGGTCGCGTTGAGGCGGAGGACTAGGTCTTTCTCTGTGGTCTCCACAGGGGATTCAGACAACCCTTCGTCTTGGGAGATGCAAGACGAGCCTGCATTCAATGCACTGCAGGGATATCTGGCCTTACTTCGAGTCAGAGCATCTCGGTGTCCATTCCACTTGAGGCCACAAACTCAGGGTCCATCTCACATACCTGTAGCTGAGAGAAGCCTCCTCTTGAGGTGCTTGTGGAAACTTGGTATTCCTCTTGAGTCGAAGCCAGGGACTAAGCTCTCATCTCGAGTTGATTTGGGGTCCACGGAGCCCTTTCGTTTTGCTCCAGTGACCTCAGGATCCCTCTAGACTTGAGACAGTGATCTTGGGTTTTCTCTGTAGTGCCATCAAGGAAATCAAGGCTCCTTTCACGTTTGATGTGGAACACGGAATTTCTCTGCACGCAGTGCAGGGGAATCGGGACTCATGTCGCGGCGAGGGTGAAGTCTCATGGTTTTTCTCGAGTTGCGACCAGAACCTGGGTTATATTCTCGAGTTACGATGGGGAGGGCCCTTCCAGACACGTGTTTGTTCAGCGACGTCAGGACTCCTGCCTAGGTGCGAGGGACACCTCGGATTCTCCTCGAGTCTTGGCATGGCAATTGGGAGGCGTCTCCACGTGAGGCGGGAGACCCAGTGTCCCTCTCCACGTGCCACAGGGATCCTGGGACTCCTATCCATTTTCAAGAGGAGTCAGGCATCGTCTCCTTCGGAAGTATTGATCTCTGCGGACCTCTCGAGTTTTCAAAGGATATGAGGCCTCCGTTTGCGTTGATTTGGAGGACTTGGTCTTTCTCTGTCGTCTCCACAGGGGATTCAGACATCCCTTCGTCTTGGGAGATGCAAGACGAGCCTGCTTTCAATTCACTGCAGGGATATCCGGCCTTACTTCGAGTCAGAGCATCTCGGTGTCCATTCCACTTGAGGCCACAAACTCAGGGTCCCTCTCACATACCTGTAGCTGAGAGAAGCCTCATCTTGAGGTGCTTGTGGAAAGTTGGTATTCCTCTTGAGTCGAAGCCAGGGACTAGGCTCTCATCTCGAGATGATTTGGGGTCCACGGAGCCCTTTTGTGTTGCTCCAGTGACCTCAGGATCCCTCTAGACTTGAGACAGTGATCTTGGGTTTTCTCTGGAGTGCCATCAAGGAAATCAAGGCTCCCATCATGTTTGATGTGGAACACGGAATTGCTCTGCACGCAGTGCAGGGAAATTGGGCCTCATATCGCGGCGAGTTGGAAGTCTCATGGTTTTTCTCGAGTTGCGGCCGGAACCTGGGGTATATTCTCGAGTTACGACGGGGAGGGCCCTTCCAGACACGTGTTTGTTCAGCGACGTCAGGACTCCTGCCTAGGTCCGAGGGACACCTCGGAATACACCTCAAGTCTTGGCATGGAAATTGGGACGCGTCTCCACGTGAGGCGGGAGACCCAGGGTCCCTTTCCACGTGCCACAGGGATCCTGGGACTCCTATCCATTTTCAAGAGGAGTCAGGCATCGTCTCCTTTGGAAGCATTGATCTCCGCAGACTTCTCGAGTTTTCAAAGGATGTGAGGCCTCCGGTCGCGATGAGGCGGAGAATTAGGTCTTTCTCTGAGGTCTCCACAGGGGATTCAGACATCCCTTCGTCTTGGGAGATGCAAGACCAGCCTGCATTCAATTCACTGCAGGGATATCCTGCCTTACTTCGAGTCAGAGCATCTCGGTGTCCATTCCACTTGAGGCCACAAACTCAGGGTCCCTCTCACATACCTGTAGCTGAGAGAAGCCTCCTCTTGAGGTGCTTGTGGAAAGTTGGTATTCCTCTTGAGTCGAAGCCAGGGACTAAGCTCTCATCTCGAGTTGATTTGGGGTCCACGGAGCACTTTCGTGTTTCTCCAGTGACCTCAGGATCCCTCTTGACTTGAGACAGTGATCTTGGGTTTTCTCTGGAGTGCCATCAGGAAATCAAGGCTCCTTTCACGTTTGATGTGGAACACGGAATTGCTCTGCATGCATTGCAAGGGAATCGGGCCTCATCTCGCGGCGAGGGGGAAGTCTCATGGTTTTTCTCGAGTTGCGGCCGGAACCTGGGGTATATTCCCGAGTTACGACGGGGAGGTCCCTTCCAGACACGTGTTTGTTCGGCGACGTCAGGACTCCTGCCTAGATGCAAGGGACAACTCGGGATTCTCCTCGAGTCTTGGCATGGCAATTGGGACGCGTCTCCACGTGAGGCGGGAGACCTAGGATCCCTTTCCACGTGCCTCAGCGATCCTGGGACTCCTATCCATTTTCAAGAAGAGTCAGGCATCGTCTCCTTTGGAAGCATTGATCTCCGCGGACCTCTCGAGTTTTCAAAGGATATGAGGCCTCCGGTCGCGATGAGGCGGAGAACTCGGTCTTTCTCTGTGGTCTCCACAGGGGATACAGACATCCCTTCGTCTTGGCAGATGCAAGAATAGCCTGATTTCAATTCACTGCAGGGATATCCGGCCTTACTTCGAGTCAGAGCATCTCGGTGTCCATTCCACTTGAGGCCACAAACTCAGGGTCCTTCTCACATATCTGTGGCTGAGAGAACCCTCCACTTCAGGTGCTTGTGCAAAGTGGGTATTCCTCTTGTGTCAAAGCCAGGGACTAAGCTCTCATCTCGAGTTAATTTGCGGTCCACGGAGCCCTTTCTTGTTGCTCCAGTGACCTCAGGATCCCTCTAGACTTGAGACAGTGATCTTGGGTTTTCTCTGGAGTGCCATCAAGGAAATCAAGGCTTTTTTCTCGTTTGATGTGGAACACGGAATTGCTCTACATGCAGTGCAGGGGAATCGGGCCTCATCTCGCGGCAAGGGGGATGTCTCATGGTTTTTCTCAAGTTGCGGCCGGAACCTGGGGTATATTCTCGAGTTACGACGGGGAGGGCCCTTGCAGACACGTGTTAGTTCAGCGACGTCAGGACTCCTGCCTAGGTGCGAGGGACACCTCGGGATTCTCCTCGAGTCTTGGCATGGCAATTGGGACGCGTCTCCACGTGAGGCGGGAGACCCAGGGTCCCTTTCCACGTGCCACAGGGATCCTGGGCCTCCTATCCATTTTCAAGAGGAGTCAGGCATCGTCTCCTTTGGAAGCATTGATCTCCGCGGACCTCTCGAGTTTTCAAAGGATGTGAGGCCTCCGGTCGCGATGAGGTGGAGAACTAGTTCTTTCTCTGTGGTCTCCACAGGGGATTCAGACATCCCTTCGCCTTGGGAGATGCAAGACGAGCCGGCATTCAATTCACTGCAGGGATATCCGGCCTAACTTCGAGTCAGAGCTTCTCGGTGTCCATTCCACTTGAGGCCACAAACTCAGGGTCCCTCTCACATACCTGTAGCTTAGAGAAGCCTCCTCTTGAGGTGCTTGTGGAAAGTTGGTATTCCTCTTGAGTCGAAGCCAGGGACTAAGCTCTCATCTCGAGTTGATTTTGGGTCCACGGAGCACTTTCGTGTTGCTCCAGTGACCTCAGGATCCCTCTAGACTTGAGACAATGATCTTGGGTTTTCTCTGGAGTGCCATCAAGACTTTTTTCTCGTTTGATGTGGAACACGGAATTGCTCTGCACGCAGTGCAGGGGAATCGGGCCTCATCTCGCGGCGAGGTGGAAGTCTCATTGTTTTTCTCGTGTTGCGGCCGGAACCTGGGGTATATTCTCGACTTACGATGGGGAGAGCCCTTCCAGTCAACTGTTTGTTGAGCGACGTCATTACTCCTGCCTAGGTGCGAGGGACACCTCGGGATTCTCCTCGAGTCTTGACAGGGCAATTGGGACGCGTCTCCACATGAGGCGGAAGACCCAGGGTCCCTTTCCACGTGCCACACGGATCCTGGGACTCCTATCCATTTTCAAGTGGAGTCAGGCATCGTCTCCTTTGGAAGCATTGATCTCCGCGGACCTCTCGAGTTTTGAAAGGATGTGAGGCTTCCGGTCGCGATGAGGCGGAGAACTAGGTTTTTCTCTGTGGTCTCCACAGGGGATTCAGACATCTCTTCGTCTTGGGAGATGCAAGACGAGCCTGCATTCAATTCACTGCAGGGATATCCGGCCTAACTTCGAGTCAGAGCTTCTCGGTGTCCATTCCACTTGAGGCCACAAACTCAGGGTCCCTCTCACATACCTGTAGCTGAGAGAAGCCTCCTCTTGAGGTGCTTGTGGAAACTTGGTATTCCTCTTGAGTCGAAGCCAGGGACTAAGCTCTCATCTCGAGTTGATTTGGGGTCCACGGAGCCCTTTGGTGTTGCTACAGTGACCTCAGGATCCCTCTAGTCTTGAGACACTGATCTTGGGTTTTGTCTGGAGTGCCATCAAGGAAATCAAGGCTCCTTTCACGTTTGATGTGGAACACGGAATTGCTCTGCACCCAGTGCAGGGGAATCGGGCCTCATCTCTCGCCGAGGGGGAAGTCTCATTGTTTCTCTAGAGTTGCGGCCGGAACCTGGGGTATATTCTCGAGTTATGACGGGGAGGGCCCTTTCAGACACGTGTTTGTTCAGCGACGTCAGGACTCCTGCCTAGGTGCCAGGGACACCTCGGGATTCTCCTCGAGTCTTGGCATTGCCATAGGGACACGTCTCCACGTGCGGCGGGAGACCCAGGGTCCCTTTCCACGTGCCACAGGTATCCTGGGACTCCTATCCATTTTCAAGAGGAGTCAGGCATCTTCTCCTTTGAAAGCATTGATCTCCGCGGACCTCTCGAGTTTTCAAAGGATGTGAGGCCTCCGGTCGCGATGAGGCGGAGGACTCGGACTTTCTCTGTGGTCTCCACAGGGGATTAAGACATCCCTTCGTCTTGGGAGATGCAAGACGAGCCTGCATTCAATTCACTGCAAGGATATCCGGCCTTACTTCGAGTCAGAGCATCTCGGTGTTCATTCCCGTTGAGGCCACAAACTCAGGGTCCCTCTCACATACCTGTAGCTGAGAGAAGCCTCCTCTTGAGGTGCTTGTGGAAAGTTGGTATTCCTCTTGAGTCGAAGCCAGGGACTAAGCTCTCATCTCGAGTTGATTTGGGGTCCACGGAGCCCTTTCGTGTTGCTCCAGTGACCTCAGGATCCCTCTAGACTTGAGACAGTGATCTGGGGTTTTCTCTGGAGTGCCATCAAGGAAATCAAGGCTCCTTTCACGTTTGATGTGGAACACGGAATAGCTCTGCACGCAGTGCAGGGGAATCGGGCCTCATCTCGCGGTGAGGGGGATGTCTCATGGTTTTTCTCGAGTTGCGGCCGGAACCTGGGGTATATTCTCGAGTTACGACGGGGAGGTCCCTTCCAGACACGTGTTTGTTCAGCGACATCAGGACTCCTGCCTAGGTGCGAGGGACACTTCGGGATTCTCCTCGAGTCTTGGCATGGCAATTGGGACGCGTCTCCACGTGAGGCGGGAGACCCAGTGTCCCATTCCACGTGCCTCAGGGATCCTGGGACTCCTATCCATTTTCAAGATGAGTCAGGCATCTTCTCCTTTGGAAGCATTGATCTCCGCGGACCTCTCGGGTTTTCAAAGGATGTGAGGCCTCCGGTCGCGATGAGGTGGAGAACTAGGTCTTTCTCTGTGGTCTCCACAGGGGATTCAGACATCCCTTCGTCTGGGGAAATGCATGAAGAGCCTGCATTCAATTCACTGCAGGGATATTCGGCCTTATTTTGAGTCAGAGCATCTCGGTGTCCATTCCACTTGAGGCCATAAAATCAGGGTCCCTCTCACATAACTGTAGCTGAGAGAAGCCTCCTCTTGAGGTGCTTGTGGAAAGTTGGTATTCCTCTTGAGTCGAAGCCAGGGACTAAGCTCTCATCTCGAGTTAATTTGGGGTCCACGGAGCCCTTTCGTGTTGCTCCAGTGACCTCAGGATCCCTCTAGACTTGAGACAGTTATCTTGGGTTTTCTCTGGAGTGCCATCAAGGATATCAAGGCTCCTTTCAATTTTGATGTGGAACACGGAATTGCTCTGCACGCAGTTGAGGGGAATCGGGTCTCATCTCGCGGCGAGGGGGAAGTCTGATGGTTTTTCTCGAGTTGCGGCCGGAACCTGGGGTATATTCTCGAGTTACAACCGGGAGGGCCCTTCCAGACACGTGTTTGTTCAGCGACGTCAGGACTCCTGCCTAGGTGCGAGGGACACCTCGGGATTCTCCTCGAGTCTAGGCATGGCCATTGGGACGCGTCTCCACGTGAGGCGGGAGACCAGGGTCCCTTTCTACGTGCCACAGGGATCCTGGGACTCCTATCCATTTTCAAGAGGAGTCAGGCATCGTCTCCTTTGGAAGCATTGATCTCCGCGGACCTCTCGAGTTTTCAAAGGATGTGAGGCCTCCGGTCGCGATGAGGCGGAGAACTAGTTCTTTCTCTGTGGTCTCCACAGGGGATTCAGACATGCCTTCGTCTTGGCAGATGCAAGACGAGCCTGCTTTCAATTCACTGCAGGGATATCTGGCCTTACTTCGAGTCAGAGCATCTCGGTGTCCATTCCACTTGAGGCCACAAACTCAGGGTCCTTCTCACATACCTGTGGCTGAGAGAACCCTCCTCTTGAGGTGCTTGTGGAAAGTTGGTATTCCTCTTGAGTCGAAGCCAGGGACTAAGCTCTCATCTCGAGTTAATTTGGGGTCCACGGAGCCCTTTCGTGTTGCTCCAGTGACCTCAGGATCCCTCTAGACTTGAGACAGTGATCTTGGGTTTTCTCTGGAGTGCCATCAAGGAAATCAAGGCTTTTTTCTCGTTTGATGTGGAACACGGAATTGCTCTACACGCAGTGCAGGGGAATCGGGCCTCATCTCGCGGCAAGGGGGATGTCTCATGGTTTTTCTCGAGTTGCGGCCGGAACCTGGGGTATATTCTCAAGTTACGATGGGGAGGGCCCTTCCAGACACGTGTTAGTTCAGCGACGTCAGGACTCCTGCCTAGGTGCGAGGGACACCTCGGGATTCTCCTCGAGTCTTGGCATGGCAATTGGGATGCGTCTCCACGTGAGGCGGGAGACCAGGGTCCCTTTCCACGTGCCACAGGGATCCTGGGACTCCTATCCATTTTCAAGAGGAGTCAGGCATCGTCTCCTTTGAAAGCATTCATCTCCGCAGACCTCTCGAGTTTTCAAAGGATGTGAGGCCTCCGGTCGCGATGAGGCGGATAATTAGGTCTTTCTCTGTGGTCTCCACAGGGGATTCAGACATCCCTTCGTCTTGGGAGATGAAAGACGAGCCTGCATTCAATTCACTGCAGGGATATCCGGCCTTACTTCGAGTCAGAGCATTTCGGTGTCCATTCCACTTGAGGCCACAAACTCAGGGTCCCTCTCACATACCTGTAGCTGAGAGAAGCCTCCTCTTGAGGTGCTTGTGAAACGTTGGTATTCCTCTTGAGTCAAAGCCAGGGACTAAGCTCTCATCTCGAGTTGATTTGGTGTCCACGGAGCCCTTTCGTGTTGCTCCAGTGACCTCAGGATCCCTCTAGATTTGAGACAGTGATCTTGGGTTTTCTCTGGAGTGCCATCAAGGAAATCAAGGCTCCTTTCACTTTTGATGTCGAACACGGAATTGCTCTGCACGCAGGGCAGGGGAATCGGGCCTCATCTCGTGGTGAGGGGGAAGTCTCATGGTTTTTCTCGAGTTGCGGCCGGAACCTGGGGTATATTCTCGAGTTACGACGGGGAGGGCCCTTCCAGACACGTGTTTGTTCAGCGACGTCTGGACTCCTGCCTAGGTGCGAGGGACAACTCGGGATTCTCCACGAGTCTTGGCATGGCAATTGGGACGCGTTTCCACGTGAGGCGGGAGACCCAGGGTCCCTTTCCACGAGCCACAGGGATCCTGGGACTCCTATCCATTTTCAAGAAGAGTCAGGCATCGTCTCCTTTGGAAGCATTGATATCCGCGGACTTCTCGAGTTTTCAAAGGATGTGAGGCCTCCGTTCGCGTTGAGGCGGAGGACTAGGTCTTTCTCTGTGGTCTCCACAGGGGATTCAGACAACCCTTCATCTTGAGAGATGCAAGACGAGCCTCCATTCAATTCACTGCAGGGATATCTGGCCTTACTTCGAGTCAGAGCATCTCGGTGTCCATTCCACTTGAGGCCACAAACTCAGGGCCCCTCTCATATACCTGTAGCTGAGAGAAGCCTCCTCTTGAGGTGCTTGTGGAAAGTTGGTATTCCTCTTGAGTCGAAGCCAGGGACTAAGCTCTCATCTCGAGTTGATTTGGGGTCCACGGAGCCCTTTGGTGTTGCTACAGTGACCTCAGGATCCCTCTAGTCTTGAGACACTGATCTTGGGTTTTGTCTGGAGTGCCATCAAGGAAATCAAGGCTCCTTTCACGTTTGATGTGGAACACGGAATTGCTCTGCACCCAGTGCAGGGGAATCGGGCCTCATCTCTCGCCGAGGGGGAAGTCTCATTGTTTCTCTAGAGTTGCGGCCGGAACCTGGGGTATATTCTCGAGTTATGACGGGGAGGGCCCTTTCAGACACGTGTTTGTTCAGCGACGTCAGGACTCCTGCCTAGGTGCCAGGGACACCTCGGGATTCTCCTCGAGTCTTGGCATTGCCATAGGGACACGTCTCCACGTGCGGCGGGAGACCCAGGGTCCCTTTCCACGTGCCACAGGTATCCTGGGACTCCTATCCATTTTCAAGAGGAGTCAGGCATCTTCTCCTTTGAAAGCATTGATCTCCGCGGACCTCTCGAGTTTTCAAAGGATGTGAGGCCTCCGGTCGCGATGAGGCGGAGGACTCGGACTTTCTCTGTGGTCTCCACAGGGGATTAAGACATCCCTTCGTCTTGGGAGATGCAAGACGAGCCTGCATTCAATTCACTGCAAGGATATCCGGCCTTACTTCGAGTCAGAGCATCTCGGTGTTCATTCCCGTTGAGGCCACAAACTCAGGGTCCCTCTCACATACCTGTAGCTGAGAGAAGCCTCCTCTTGAGGTGCTTGTGGAAAGTTGGTATTCCTCTTGAGTCGAAGCCAGGGACTAAGCTCTCATCTCGAGTTGATTTGGGGTCCACGGAGCCCTTTCGTGTTGCTCCAGTGACCTCAGGATCCCTCTAGACTTGAGACAGTGATCTGGGGTTTTCTCTGGAGTGCCATCAAGGAAATCAAGGCTCCTTTCACGTTTGATGTGGAACACGGAATAGCTCTGCACGCAGTGCAGGGGAATCGGGCCTCATCTCGCGGTGAGGGGGATGTCTCATGGTTTTTCTCGAGTTGCGGCCGGAACCTGGGGTATATTCTCGAGTTACGACGGGGAGGTCCCTTCCAGACACGTGTTTGTTCAGCGACATCAGGACTCCTGCCTAGGTGCGAGGGACACTTCGGGATTCTCCTCGAGTCTTGGCATGGCAATTGGGACGCGTCTCCACGTGAGGCGGGAGACCCAGTGTCCCATTCCACGTGCCTCAGGGATCCTGGGACTCCTATCCATTTTCAAGATGAGTCAGGCATCTTCTCCTTTGGAAGCATTGATCTCCGCGGACCTCTCGGGTTTTCAAAGGATGTGAGGCCTCCGGTCGCGATGAGGTGGAGAACTAGGTCTTTCTCTGTGGTCTCCACAGGGGATTCAGACATCCCTTCGTCTGGGGAAATGCATGAAGAGCCTGCATTCAATTCACTGCAGGGATATTCGGCCTTATTTTGAGTCAGAGCATCTCGGTGTCCATTCCACTTGAGGCCATAAAATCAGGGTCCCTCTCACATAACTGTAGCTGAGAGAAGCCTCCTCTTGAGGTGCTTGTGGAAAGTTGGTATTCCTCTTGAGTCGAAGCCAGGGACTAAGCTCTCATCTCGAGTTAATTTGGGGTCCACGGAGCCCTTTCGTGTTGCTCCAGTGACCTCAGGATCCCTCTAGACTTGAGACAGTTATCTTGGGTTTTCTCTGGAGTGCCATCAAGGATATCAAGGCTCCTTTCAATTTTGATGTGGAACACGGAATTGCTCTGCACGCAGTTGAGGGGAATCGGGTCTCATCTCGCGGCGAGGGGGAAGTCTGATGGTTTTTCTCGAGTTGCGGCCGGAACCTGGGGTATATTCTCGAGTTACAACCGGGAGGGCCCTTCCAGACACGTGTTTGTTCAGCGACGTCAGGACTCCTGCCTAGGTGCGAGGGACACCTCGGGATTCTCCTCGAGTCTAGGCATGGCCATTGGGACGCGTCTCCACGTGAGGCGGGAGACCAGGGTCCCTTTCTACGTGCCACAGGGATCCTGGGACTCCTATCCATTTTCAAGAGGAGTCAGGCATCGTCTCCTTTGGAAGCATTGATCTCCGCGGACCTCTCGAGTTTTCAAAGGATGTGAGGCCTCCGGTCGCGATGAGGCGGAGAACTAGTTCTTTCTCTGTGGTCTCCACAGGGGATTCAGACATGCCTTCGTCTTGGCAGATGCAAGACGAGCCTGCTTTCAATTCACTGCAGGGATATCTGGCCTTACTTCGAGTCAGAGCATCTCGGTGTCCATTCCACTTGAGGCCACAAACTCAGGGTCCTTCTCACATACCTGTGGCTGAGAGAACCCTCCTCTTGAGGTGCTTGTGGAAAGTTGGTATTCCTCTTGAGTCGAAGCCAGGGACTAAGCTCTCATCTCGAGTTAATTTGGGGTCCACGGAGCCCTTTCGTGTTGCTCCAGTGACCTCAGGATCCCTCTAGACTTGAGACAGTGATCTTGGGTTTTCTCTGGAGTGCCATCAAGGAAATCAAGGCTTTTTTCTCGTTTGATGTGGAACACGGAATTGCTCTACACGCAGTGCAGGGGAATCGGGCCTCATCTCGCGGCAAGGGGGATGTCTCATGGTTTTTCTCGAGTTGCGGCCGGAACCTGGGGTATATTCTCAAGTTACGATGGGGAGGGCCCTTCCAGACACGTGTTAGTTCAGCGACGTCAGGACTCCTGCCTAGGTGCGAGGGACACCTCGGGATTCTCCTCGAGTCTTGGCATGGCAATTGGGATGCGTCTCCACGTGAGGCGGGAGACCAGGGTCCCTTTCCACGTGCCACAGGGATCCTGGGACTCCTATCCATTTTCAAGAGGAGTCAGGCATCGTCTCCTTTGAAAGCATTCATCTCCGCAGACCTCTCGAGTTTTCAAAGGATGTGAGGCCTCCGGTCGCGATGAGGCGGATAATTAGGTCTTTCTCTGTGGTCTCCACAGGGGATTCAGACATCCCTTCGTCTTGGGAGATGAAAGACGAGCCTGCATTCAATTCACTGCAGGGATATCCGGCCTTACTTCGAGTCAGAGCATTTCGGTGTCCATTCCACTTGAGGCCACAAACTCAGGGTCCCTCTCACATACCTGTAGCTGAGAGAAGCCTCCTCTTGAGGTGCTTGTGAAACGTTGGTATTCCTCTTGAGTCAAAGCCAGGGACTAAGCTCTCATCTCGAGTTGATTTGGTGTCCACGGAGCCCTTTCGTGTTGCTCCAGTGACCTCAGGATCCCTCTAGATTTGAGACAGTGATCTTGGGTTTTCTCTGGAGTGCCATCAAGGAAATCAAGGCTCCTTTCACTTTTGATGTCGAACACGGAATTGCTCTGCACGCAGGGCAGGGGAATCGGGCCTCATCTCGTGGTGAGGGGGAAGTCTCATGGTTTTTCTCGAGTTGCGGCCGGAACCTGGGGTATATTCTCGAGTTACGACGGGGAGGGCCCTTCCAGACACGTGTTTGTTCAGCGACGTCTGGACTCCTGCCTAGGTGCGAGGGACAACTCGGGATTCTCCACGAGTCTTGGCATGGCAATTGGGACGCGTTTCCACGTGAGGCGGGAGACCCAGGGTCCCTTTCCACGAGCCACAGGGATCCTGGGACTCCTATCCATTTTCAAGAAGAGTCAGGCATCGTCTCCTTTGGAAGCATTGATATCCGCGGACTTCTCGAGTTTTCAAAGGATGTGAGGCCTCCGTTCGCGTTGAGGCGGAGGACTAGGTCTTTCTCTGTGGTCTCCACAGGGGATTCAGACAACCCTTCATCTTGAGAGATGCAAGACGAGCCTCCATTCAATTCACTGCAGGGATATCTGGCCTTACTTCGAGTCAGAGCATCTCGGTGTCCATTCCACTTGAGGCCACAAACTCAGGGCCCCTCTCATATACCTGTAGCTGAGAGAAGCCTCCTCTTGAGGTGCTTGTGGAAAGTTGGTATTCCTCTTGAGTCGAAGCCAGGGACTAAGCTCTCATCTCGAGTTAATTTGGGGTCCACGGAGCCCTTTCGTGTTGCTCCAGTGACCTCAGGATCCCTCTAGACTTGAGACAGTGATCTTGGGTTTTCTCTGGAGTGCCATCAAGGAAATCAAGGCTTTTTTCTCGTTTGTTGTGGAACACGGAATTGCTCTACACGCAGTGCAGGGGAATCGGGCCTCATCTCGCGGTGAGGGGGAAGTCTCATGGTTTTTCTCGAGTTGCGGCCGGAACCTGGGGTATATTCTCGAGTTACAACCGGGAGGGCCATTCCAGACACGTGTTTGTTCAGCGACGTCAGGACTCCTGCCTAGGTGCGAGGGACACCTCGGGATTCTCCTCGAGTCTTGGCATGGCAATTGGGACGCGTCTCCACGTGAGGCGGGAGACCCAGGGTCCCTTTCCACGTGCCACAGGGATCCTGGGACTCCTATCCATTTTCAAGAGGAGTCAGGCATCGTCTCCTTTGGAAGCATTGATCTCCGCGGACCTCTACAGTTTTCAAAGGATGTGAGGCCTCCGGTCGCGATGAGGCGGAGGACTAGGTCTTTCTCTGTGGTCTCCACAGGGGATTCAGACATCCCTTCGTCTTGGGAGATGCAAGACGAGCCTGCATTCAATTCACTGCAGTGATATCCGGCCTTACTTCGAGTCAGAGCATCTCGGTGTCCATTCCACTTGAGGCCACAAACTCAGGGTCCCTCTCACATACCTGTAGCTGAGAGAAGCCTCCTCTTGAGGTGCTTGTGGAAAGTTGGTATTCCTCTTGAGTCGAAGCCAGGGACTAAGCTCTCATCTCGAGTTGATTTGGGGTCCACGGAGCCTTTCGTGTTGCTCCAGTGACCTCAGTATCCCTCTAGACTTGAGACAATGATCTTGGGGTTTCTCTGGAGTGCCGTCAAGGAAATCAAGGCTCCTTTCACGTTTGATGTGGAACACGGAATTGCTCTGCACGCAGTGCAGGGGAATCGGGCCTCCTGTCGCGTCGAGGGGGAAGTCTCATGGTTTTTCTCAAGTTGCGCCCGGAACCTGGGGTATATTCTCGAGTTACGACGGGGAAGGACTTCCAGACACGTGTTTGTTCAAGGATGTCAGGACTCCTGCCTAGGTGCGAGGGACACCTCGGGATTCTCCTCGAGTCTTGGCATGGCAATAGGGACGCGTCTCCACGTGAGGCGTGAGACCCAGGGTCCCTTTCCACGTGCCACAGGGATCCTGGGACTCCTATCCATTTTCAAGAGGAGTCAGGCATCGTCTCCTTTGGAAGCATTGATCTCCGCAGACCTCTCGATTTTTCAAAGGATGTGAAGCCTCCGGTCGCGATGAGGCTGAGGACTAGGTCTTTCTCTGTGGTCTCCACAGGGGATTCAGACATCCCTTCGTCTTGGGAGATGCAAGACGAGCTTACATTCAATTCACTGCAGGGATATCCGGCCTTACTTCGAGTCAGAGCATCTCGGTGTCCATTCCACTTGAGGCCACAAACTCAGGGTCCCTCTCACATACCTGTAGCTGAGAGAAGCCTCCTCTTGAGGTGCTTGTGGAAAGTTGATATTCCTCTTGAGTCGAAGCCAGGGAGTAAGCTCTCATCTCGAGTTGATTTGGCGTCCACAGAGCCCTTTCGTGTTGCTCCAGTGACCTCAGAATCCCTCTAGACTTGAGACAGTGATCTTGGGTTTTCTCTGGAGTGTCATCAAGGAAATCAAGGCTCCTTTCACGTTTGATGTGGAACACGGAATTGTTCTGGATGCAGTGCAGGGGAATCGGGCCTCATCTCGCGGCGAGGGGGAAGTCTCATGCTTTTTCTCGAGTTGCGGCCGGAACCTGGGGTATATTCTCGAGTTACGACGGGGAGGTCCCTTCCATACACGTGTTTGTTCAGCGACGTAAGGACTCCAGCCTAGGTGCGAGGGACACCTCGGGATTTTCCTCGAGTCTTGGCATGGCAATTGGGACGCGTCTCCACGTGAGGCGGGAGACCCAGGGTCCCTTTCCATGTGCCACAGGGATCCTGGGACTCCTATCCATTTTTAAGAGGAGTCAGGCATCGTCTCCTTTGGAAGCATTGATCTCCGCAGACCTCTCGAGTTTTCCAAGGATGTGAGGCCTCCGGTCGCGTTGAGGCGGAGGACTAGGTCTTTCTCTGTGGTCTCCACAGGGGATTCAGACATCCCTTCGTCTTGGGAGATGCAAGACGAGCCTGCATTCAATTCACTGAAGGGATATCCGGCCTTACTTGGAGTCAGAGCATCTCGGTGTCCATTCCACTTGAGGCCAAAAACTCAGGGTCCCTCTCACATACCTGTAGCTGAGAGAAGCCTCCTGTTGAGGTGCTTTTGGAAAGTTGGTATTCCTGTTGAGTCGAAGCCAGGGACTAAGCTCTCATCTCGAGTTGATTTGGGGTCCACAGAGCCCTTTCGTGTTGCTCCAGTGACCTCAGGATCCCTCTAGACTTGAGACAGTGATCTGGGGTTTTCTCTGGAGTGCCGTCAAGGAAATCAAGGCTCCTTTCACGTTTGATGTGGAACACGGAATTGCTCTGCACGCAGTGCAGGGGAATCGATCCTCATCTCGCGGCGAGGGGGAAGTCTCATGGTTTTTCTCGAGTTGCGGCCGGAACCTGGGGTGTATTCTCGAGTTACGACGGGGAGGGCCCTTCCAGATACGTGTTTGTTCAGCGACGTAAGGACTCCAGCCTAGGTGCGAGGGACACGTCGGGATTCTCCTCGAGTCTTGGCATGGCAATTGGGACGCGTCTCCACGTGAGGCGGGAGACGCAGGGTCCCTTTCCACGTGCCACACGGATCCTGGGACTCCTATCCATTTTCAAGAGGAGTCAGGCATCGTCTCCTTTGGAAGCATTGATCTCCGCGGATGTCTCGAGTTTTCAAAGGATGTGAGGCCTCCGGTCGCGTTGAGGCGGAGGACTAGGTCTTTCTCTGTGGTCTCCACAGGGGATTCAGACAACCCTTCGTCTTGGGAGATGCAAGACGAGCCTGCATTCAATTCACTGCAGGGATATCTGGCCTTACTTCGAGTAAGAGCATCTCGGTGTCCATTCGACTTGAGGCCACAAACTCAGGGTCCTTCTCACATACCTGTATCTGAGAGAAGCCTCCTCTTGAGGTGCTTGTGGAAACTTGGTATTCCTCTTGAGTCGAAGCCAGGGACTAAGCTCACATCTCGAGTTGATTTGGGGTCCACGGAGCCCTTTCGTGTTGCTCCAGTCACCTCAGGATCCCTCTAGACTTGAGACAGTGATCTTGGGTTTTCTCTGGAGTGCCATCAAGGAAATCAAGTCTCCTTTCACGTTTGATGTGGAACACGGAATTGCTCTGCACGCAGTGCAGGGGAATCGGGCCTCATCTCGCAGCGAGGGGGAAGTCTCATGGTTTTTCTCGAGTTGCGGCCGGAACCTGGGGTATATTCTCGAGTTACGACGGGGAGGGCCCTTCCAGACATATGTTTGTTCAGCGACGTCAGGACTCCTGCCTAGGTGCGAGGGACACCTCGGGATTCTCCTCGAGTCTTGGCATGGCAATTGGGACGCGTCTCCACGTGAGGCGGGAGACCCAGGGTCCCTTTCCACGTGCCACAGGGATCCTGGGACTCCTATCCATTTTCAAGAGGAGTCAGGCATCGTCTCCTTTGGAAGCATTGATCTCGGCGGACTTCTCGAGTTTTCAAAGGATGTGAGGCCTACGTTCGCGTTGAGACGGAGGACTAGGTCTTTCTCTGTGGTCTCCACAGGGGATTCAGACAACCCTTCGTCTTGGGAGATGCAAGACGAGCCTGCATTCAATTCACTGCAGGGATATCCGGCCTTACTTCGAGTCAGAGCATCTCGGTGTCCATTCCACTTGAGGCCACAAACTCAGGGTCCCTCTCACATACATGTAGTTGAGAGAAGCCTCCTCTTGAGGTGCTTGTGGAAAGTTGGTATTCCTCTTGAGTCGAAGCCAGGGACTAAGCTCTCATCTCGAGTTGATTTGGGGTCCACGGAGCCCTTTCGTGTTGCTCCAGTGACCTCAGGATCCCTCTAGACTTGAGACAGTGACCTTGGGTTTTCTCTGGAGTGCCATCAAGGAAATCAAGGCTCCTTTCACGTTTGATGTGGAACACGGAATTGCTCTGCAGGCAGTGCAGGGGAATCGGACCTCATCTCGCGGCGAGGGGGAAGTCTCATGGTTTATCTCGAGTTGCGGCCGGAACCTGGGGTATATTCTCGAGTTACGATGGGGAGGGCCCTTCCTTACACGTGTTTGTTCAGCGACGTCAGGACTCCTGCATAGGTGCGAGGGACACCTCGGGATT
This sequence comes from Dama dama, assembly GCF_033118175.1. Classification (NCBI taxonomy): domain Eukaryota; kingdom Metazoa; phylum Chordata; class Mammalia; order Artiodactyla; family Cervidae; genus Dama; species Dama dama. Next base: position 983,225 of record NW_026870890.1, on the reverse strand, counting down.
CTCCTCGAGTCTTGGCATGGCAATTGGGACGTGTCTCCACGTGAGGCGGGAGACCCAGGGTCCCTTTCCACGTGCCACAGGGATCCTGGGACTCCTATCCATTTTCAAGAGGAGTCAGGCATCGTCTCCTTTGGAAGCATTGATCTCCGCGGACCTCTCGAGTTTTCAAAGGATGTGAGGCCTCCGGTCGCGATGGGGCGGAGAACTAGGTCTTTCTCTGTGGACTCCACAGGGGATTCAGACATCCCTTCGTCTTGGGAGATGCAAGATGAGCCTGCATTCAATTCACTCCAGGGATATCCGGTCTTACTTCGAGTCACAGCATCTCGGTGTCCATTCCACTTGAGGCCACAAACTCAGGGTCCCTCTCACATACCTGTAGCTGAGAGACGCCTCCTCTTGAGGTGCTTGTGGAAACTTGGTATTCCTCTTGAGTCGAAGCCAGGGACTAAGCTCTCATCTCGAGTTGATTTGGGGTCCACGGAGCCCTTTCGTGTTGCTCCAGTGACCTCAGGATCCCTCTAGACTTGAGACAGTGATCTTGGGTTTTCTGTGGAGTGCCAGCAAGAAATCAAGGCTCCTTTCACATTTGATGTGGAACACGGAATTGCTGTGCACGCAGTGCAGGGGAATTGGGCCTCATCTCGCGGCAAGGGGGAAGTCTCATTGTTTTTCTCGAGTTGCGGCCGGAACCTGGGGTATATTCTCGAGTTACGACGGGGAGGGCCCTTCCAGACACGTGTTTGTTCAGCGATGTCAGGACTCCTGGCTAGGTGCGAGGGACACCTCGGGATTCTCCTCGAGCCTTGGCATGGCAATTGGGACGCGTCTCCACGTGAGGCGGGAGACCCAGGGTCCCTTTCCACGAGCCACAGGGATCCTGGGACTCCTATCCATTTTCCAGAGGAGTCAGGCATCGTCTCCTTTGGAAGCATTGATCTGCGCAGACCTCTCGAGTTTTCAAAGGATGTGAGGCCTCCAGTCGTGAAGAGGTGGAGAACTAGGTCTTCTCTGTGGTCTCCACAGGTGATTCAGAAATCCCTTCATCTTGGGAGATGGAAGACGAGCCTGCATTCAATTCACTGCAGGGATATCCGGCCTTACGTAGAGTCAGAGCATCTCGGTTTCCATTCCACTTGAGGCCACAAACTCAGGGTCCCTCTCACATACCTGTAGCTGAGAGAAGCCTCCTCTTGAGGTGCTTGTGGAAAGTTGGTATTCCTCTTGAGTCGAAGCCAGGGACTAAGCTCTCATCTCGAGTTGATTTGGGGTCCACGGAGCCCTTTCCTGTTGCTCCAGTGACCTCAGGATCCCTCTAGACTTGAGACAGTGATCTTGGGTTTTCTCTGGAGTGCCATCAAGGAAATCAAGGCTCCTTTCACGTTTGATGTGGAACATGGAATTGCTCTGCACGCAGTGCAGGGGAATCGGGCCTCATCTCGCGGCGAGGGGGAAGTCTAATGGTTTTTCTCGAGTTGCGGCCGGAACCTGGGGTATATTCTCGAGTTACGACGGGGAGGGCCCTTCCTGACACGTGTTTGTTCATCGACGTCAGGACTCCTGCCTAGGTGGGAGGGACACCTCGGGATTCTCTTCGAGTCTTGCCATGGCAATTGAGACGCGTCTCCACGTGAGGCGTGAGACCCAGGGTCCCTTTCGACGTGCCACAGGGAATCTGGGGCTCCTATCCATTTTCAAGAGGAGTCAGGCATCGTCTCCTTTGGAAGCATTGATCTCCGCGGACCTCTCGAGTTTTCAAAGGATGTGAGGCCTCCGGTCGCAATGAGGCGGAGGACTAGGTCTTTCTCTGTGGATTCCACAGGGGCTTCAGACATCCCTTCGTCTTGGGAGATGCAAGACGAGCCGGCATTCAATTCACTGCAGGGATATCCGGCCTTACTTCGAGTCAGAGCATCTCGGTGTCCATTCCACTTGAGGCCACAAACTCAGGGTCCCTCTCACATACCTGTAGCTGAGAGAAGCTTCCTCTTGAGGTGCTTGTGGAAACTTGGTATTCCTCTTGAGTCGAAGCCAGGGACTAAGCTCTCATCTCGAGTTGATTTGTGGTCCACGGAGCCCTTTCGTGTTGCTCCAGTGACCTCAGGATCCCTCTAGACTTGAGACAGTGATCTTGGGTTTTCTCTGGAGTGCCATCAAGGAAATCAAGGCTCCTTTCACGTTTGATGTGGAACACGGAATTGCTCTGCACGCAGTGCAGGGGAATCGGGCCTCATCTCGCAGCGAGGGGGAAGTCTCATGGTTTTTCTCGAGTTGCGGCCGGAACCTGGGGTATATTCTCGAGTTACGACGGGGAGGGCCCTTCCAGACACGTGTTTGTTCAGCGACGTCAGGACTCCTGCCTAGGTGCGAGGGACACCTCGGGATTCTCCTCGAGTCTTGGCATGGCAATTGGGACGCGTCTCCACGTGAGGCGGGAGACCCAGGGTCCCTTTCCACGTGCCACAGGGATCCTGGGACTCCTATCCATTTTCAAGAGGAGTCAGGCATCGTCTCCTTTGGAAGCATTGATCTCGGCGGACTTCTCGAGTTTTCAAAGGATGTGAGGCCTCCGTTCGCGTTGAGGCGGAGGACTAGGTCTTTCTCTGTGGTCTCCACAGGGTATTCAGACAACCCTTCGTCTTGGGAGATGCAAGATGAGCCTGCATTCAATTCACTCCAGGGATATCTGGTCTTACTTCGAGTCACAGCATCTCGGTGACCATTCCACTTGAGGCCACAAACTCAGGGTCCCTCTCACATACCTGTAGCTGAGAGAAGCCTCCTCTTGAGGTGCTTGTGGAAACTTGGTATTCCTCTTGAGTCGAAGCCAGGGACTAAGCTCTCATCTCGAGTTGATTTAGGGTCCACGGAGCCCTTTCGTGTTGCTCCAGTGACCTCAGGATCCCTCTAGACTTGAGACAGTGATCTTGGGTTTTCTGTGGAGTGCCAGCAAGGAAATCAAGGCTCCATTCACATTTGATGTGGAACACGGAATTGCTGTGCACGCAGTGCAGGGGAATTGGGCCTCATCTCGCGGCAAGGGGGAAGTCTCATGGTTTTTCTCGAGTTGCGGCCGGAACCTGGGGTATATTCTCGAGTTACGACGGGGAGGGCCCTTCCAGACACGTGTTTGTTCAGCGATGTCAGGACTCCTGGCTAGGTGCGAGGGACACCTCGGGATTCTCCTCGAGCCTTGGCATGGCAATTGGGACGCGTCTCCACGTGAGGCGGGAGACCCAGGGTCCCTTTCCACGTGCCACAGGGATCCTGGGACTCCTATCCATTTTCAAGAGGAGTCAGGCATCGTCTCCTTTGGAAGCATTGATCTCCGTGGACGTCTCGAGTTTTCAAAGGATGTGAGGCCTCCAGTCGTGAAGAGGTGGAGAACTAGGTCTTCTCTGTGGTCTCCACAGGTGATTCAGACATCCCTTCATCTTGGGAGATGGAAGACGAGCCTGCATTCAATTCACTGCAGGGATATCCGGCCTTACGTAGAGTCAGAGCATCTCGGTGTCCATTCCACTTGAGGCCACAAACTCAGGGTCCCTCTCACATACCTGTAGCTGAGAGAAGCCTCCTCTTGAGGTGCTTGTGGAAAGTTGGTATTCCTCTTGAGTCGAAGCCAGGGACTAAGCTCTCATCTCGAGTTGATTTGGGGTCCACGGAGCCCTTTCCTGTTGCTACAGTGACCTCAGGATCCCTCTAGACTTGAGACAGTGATCTTGGGTTTTCTCTGGAGTGCCATCAAGGAAATCAAGGCTCCTTTCACGTTTGATGTGGAACATGGAATTGCTCTGCACGCAGTGCAGGGGAATCGGGCCTCATCTCGCGGCGAGGGGGAAGTCTAATGGTTTTTCTCGAGTTGCGGCCGGAACCTGGGGTATATTCTCGAGTTACGACGGGGAGGGCCCTTCCTGACACGTGTTTGTTCATCGACGTCAGGTCTCCTGCCTAGGTGCGAGGGACACCTCGGGATTCTCTTCGAGTCTTGGCATGGCAATTGAGACGCGTCTCCACGTGAGGCGTGAGACCCAGGGTCCCTTTCGACGTGCCACAGGGAATCTGGGGCTCCTATCCATTTTCAAGAGGAGTCAGGCATCGTCTCCTTTGGAAGCATTGATCTCCGCGGACCTCTCGAGTTTTCAAAGGATGTGAGGCCTCCGGTCGCAATGAGGCGGAGGACTAGATTTTTCTCTATGGTCTCCACAGGGGCTTCAGACATCCCTTCGTCTTGGGAGATGCAAGACGAGCCGGCATTCAATTCACTGCAGGGATATCCGGCCTTACTTCGAGTCAGAGCATCTCGGTGTCCATTCCACTTGAGGCCACAAACTCAGGGTCCCTCTCACATACCTGTAGCTGAGAGAAGCTTCCTCTTGAGGTGCTTGTGGAAACTTGGTATTCCTCTTGAGTCGAAGCCAGGGACTAAGCTCTCATCTCGAGTTGATTTGGGGTCCACGGAGCCCTTTCGTGTTGCTCCAGTGACCTCAGGATCCCTCTAGACTTGAGACAGTGATCTTGGGTTTTCTCTGGAGTGCCATCAAGGAAATCAAGGCTCCTTTCACGTTTGATGTGGAACACGGAATTGCTCTGCACGCAGTGCAGGGGAATCGGGCCTCATCTCGCAGCGAGGGGGAAGTCTCATGGTTTTTCTCGAGTTGCGGCCGGAACCTGGGGTATATTCTCGAGTTACGACGGGGAGGGCCCTTCCAGACACGTGTTTGTTCAGCGACGTCAGGACTCCTGCCTAGGTGCGAGGGACACCTCGGGATTCTCCTCGAGTCTTGGCATGGCAATTGGGACGCGTCTCCACGTGAGGCGGGAGACCCAGGGTCCCTTTCCACGTGCCACAGGGATCCTGGGACTCCTATCCATTTTCAAGAGGAGTCAGGCATCGTCTCCTTTGGAAGCATTGATCTCCGCGGACTTCTCGAGTTTTCAAAGGATGTGAGGCCTCCGTTCGCGTTGAGGCGGAGGACTAGGTCTTTCTCTGTGGTCTCCACAGGGTATTCAGACAACCCTTCGTCTTGGGAGATGCAAGACGAGCCTGCATTCAATTCACTGCAGGTATATCCGGCCTTACTTCGAGTCAGAGCATCTCGGTGTCCATTCCACTTGAGGCCACAAACTCAGGGTCCCTCTCACATACCTGTAGCTGAGAGAAGCCTCCTCTTGAGGTGCTTTTGGAAAGTTGGTATTCCTCTTGAGTCGAAGCCAGGGACTAAGCTCTCATCTCGAGTTGATTTGGGGTCCATGGAGCCCTTTCGTGTTGCTCCAGTGACCTCAGGATCCCTCTAGACTTGAGACAGTGATCTTGGGTTTTCTCTGGAGTGCCATCAAGGAAATCAAGGCTCCTTTCACGTTTGATGTGGAACACGGAATTGCTCTGCACGCAGTGCAGGGGAATCGGGCCTCATCTCGCGGCGAGGGGGAAGTCTCATGGTTTTTCTCGAGTTGCGGCCGGAACCTGGGGTGTATTCTCGAGTTACGACGGGGAGGGTCCTTCCAGACACGTGTTTGTTCAGCGACGTAAGGACTCCAGCCTAGGTGCGAGGGACACCTCGGGATTCTCCTCGAGTCTAGGCATGGCCATTGGGACGCGTCTCCACGTGAGGCGGGAGACCAGGGTCCCTTTCTACGTGCCACAGGGATCCTGGGACTCCTATCCATTTTCAAGAGGAGTCAGGCATCGTCTCCTTTGGAAGCATTGATCTCCGCGGACCTCTCGAGTTTTCAAAGGATGTGAGGCCTCCGGTCGCGATGAGGCGGAGAACTAGTTCTTTCTCTGTGGTCTCCACAGGGGATTCAGACATGCCTTCGTCTTGGCAGATGCAAGACGAGCCTGCTTTCAATTCACTGCAGGGTTATCTGGCCTTACTTCGAGTCAGAGCATCTCGGTGTCCATTCCACTTGAGGCCACAAACTCAGGGTCCTTCTCACATACCTGTGGCTGAGAGAACCCTCCTCTTGAGGTGCTTGTGGAAAGTTGGTATTCCTCTTGAGTCGAAGCCAGGGACTAAGCTCTCATCTCGAGTTAATTTGGGGTCCACGGAGCCCTTTCGTGTTGCTCCAGTGACCTCAGGATCCCTCTAGACTTGAGACAGTGATCTTGGGTTTTCTCTGGAGTGCCATCAAGGAAATCAAGGCTTTTTTCTCGTTTGATGTGGAACACGGAATTGCTCTACACGCAGTGCAGGGGAATCGGGCCTCATCTCGCGGCAAGGGGGATGTCTCATGGTTTTTCTCGAGTTGCGGCCGGAACCTGGGGTATATTCTCAAGTTACGATGGGGAGGGCCCTTCCAGACACGTGTTAGTTCAGCGACGTCAGGACTCCTGCCTAGGTGCGAGGGACACCTCGGGATTCTCCTCGAGTCTTGGCATGGCAATTGGGATGCGTCTCCACGTGAGGCGGGAGACCAGGGTCCCTTTCCACGTGCCACAGGGATCCTGGGACTCCTATCCATTTTCAAGAGGAGTCAGGCATCGTCTCCTTTGAAAGCATTCATCTCCGCAGACCTCTCGAGTTTTCAAAGGATGTGAGGCCTCCGGTCGCGATGAGGCGGATAATTAGGTCTTTCTCTGTGGTCTCCACAGGGGATTCAGACATCCCTTCGTCTTGGGAGATGAAAGACGAGCCTGCATTCAATTCACTGCAGGGATATCCGGCCTTACTTCGAGTCAGAGCATTTCGGTGTCCATTCCACTTGAGGCCACAAACTCAGGGTCCCTCTCACATACCTGTAGCTGAGAGAAGCCTCCTCTTGAGGTGCTTGTGAAACGTTGGTATTCCTCTTGAGTCAAAGCCAGGGACTAAGCTCTCATCTCGAGTTGATTTGGTGTCCACGGAGCCCTTTCGTGTTGCTCCAGTGACCTCAGGATCCCTCTAGATTTGAGACAGTGATCTTGGGTTTTCTCTGGAGTGCCATCAAGGAAATCAAGGCTCCTTTCACTTTTGATGTCGAACACGGAATTGCTCTGCACGCAGGGCAGGGGAATCGGGCCTCATCTCGTGGTGAGGGGGAAGTCTCATGGTTTTTCTCGAGTTGCGGCCGGAACCTGGGGTATATTCTCGAGTTACGACGGGGAGGGCCCTTCCAGACACGTGTTTGTTCAGCGACGTCTGGACTCCTGCCTAGGTGCGAGGGACAACTCGGGATTCTCCACGAGTCTTGGCATGGCAATTGGGACGCGTTTCCACGTGAGGCGGGAGACCCAGGGTCCCTTTCCACGAGCCACAGGGATCCTGGGACTCCTATCCATTTTCAAGAAGAGTCAGGCATCGTCTCCTTTGGAAGCATTGATATCCGCGGACTTCTCGAGTTTTCAAAGGATGTGAGGCCTCCGTTCGCGTTGAGGCGGAGGACTAGGTCTTTCTCTGTGGTCTCCACAGGGGATTCAGACAACCCTTCATCTTGAGAGATGCAAGACGAGCCTCCATTCAATTCACTGCAGGGATATCTGGCCTTACTTCGAGTCAGAGCATCTCGGTGTCCATTCCACTTGAGGCCACAAACTCAGGGCCCCTCTCATATACCTGTAGCTGAGAGAAGCCTCCTCTTGAGGTGCTTGTGGAAAGTTGGTATTCCTCTTGAGTCGAAGCCAGGGACTAAGCTCTCATCTCGAGTTAATTTGGGGTCCACGGAGCCCTTTCGTGTTGCTCCAGTGACCTCAGGATCCCTCTAGACTTGAGACAGTGATCTTGGGTTTTCTCTGGAGTGCCATCAAGGAAATCAAGGCTCCTTTCACTTTTGATGTCGAACACGGAATTGCTCTGCACGCAGGGCAGGGGAATCGGGCCTCATCTCGTGGTGAGGGGGAAGTCTCATGGTTTTTCTCGAGTTGCGGCCAGAACCTGGGGTATATTCTCGAGTTCAGACGGGGAGTGCCCTTCCAGACACGTGTTTGTTCAGCGACGTCAGGACTCCTGCCTAGGTGCGAGGGACAACTTGGGATTCTCCTCGAGTCTTGGCATGGCAATTGGGACGCGTCTCCACGTGAGGTGGGGCACCCAGGGTTCCTTTCCACGTGATTCAGGGATCCTGGGACTCCTATCCATTTTCAATAGGAGTCAGGCATCGTCTCCTTTGGAAGCATTGATCTCCGCGGACCTCTCGAGTTTTCAAAGGATATGAGGCCTCCGGTCGCGATGAGGCAGAGAACTAGGTCTTTCTCTGTGGTCTCCACAGGGGATTCAGACATCCCTTCGTCTTGGCAGATGCAAGACGAGCTTACATTCAATTCACTGCAGGGATATCCGGCCTTACTTCGAGTCAGAGCATCTCGGTGTCCATTCCACTTGAGGCCACAAACTCAGGGTCCCTCTCACATACCTGTAGCTGAGAGAAGCCTCCTCTTGAGGTGCTTGTGGAAAGTTGATATTCCTCTTGAGTCGAAGCCAGGGAGTAAGCTCTCATCTCGAGTTGATTTGGCGTCCACAGAGCCCTTTCGTGTTGCTCCAGTGACCTCAGAATCCCTCTAGACTTGAGACAGTGATCTTGGGTTTTCTCTGGAGTGTCATCAAGGAAATCAAGGCTCCTTTCACGTTTGATGTGGAACACGGAATTGTTCTGGATGCAGTGCAGGGGAATCGGGCCTCATCTCGCGGCGAGGGGGAAGTCTCATGCTTTTTCTCGAGTTGCGGCCGGAACCTGGGGTATATTCTCGAGTTACGACGGGGAGGTCCCTTCCATACACGTGTTTGTTCAGCGACGTAAGGACTCCAGCCTAGGTGCGAGGGACACCTCGGGATTTTCCTCGAGTCTTGGCATGGCAATTGGGACGCGTCTCCACGTGAGGCGGGAGACCCAGGGTCCCTTTCCATGTGCCACAGGGATCCTGGGACTCCTATCCATTTTTAAGAGGAGTCAGGCATCGTCTCCTTTGGAAGCATTGATCTCCGCAGACCTCTCGAGTTTTCCAAGGATGTGAGGCCTCCGGTCGCGTTGAGGCGGAGGACTAGGTCTTTCTCTGTGGTCTCCACAGGGGATTCAGACATCCCTTCGTCTTGGGAGATGCAAGACGAGCCTGCATTCAATTCACTGCAGGGATATCCGGCCTTACTTGGAGTCAGAGCATCTCGGTGTCCATTCCACTTGAGGCCAAAAACTCAGGGTCCCTCTCACATACCTGTAGCTGAGAGAAGCCTCCTGTTGAGGTGCTTTTGGAAAGTTGGTATTCCTGTTGAGTCGAAGCCAGGGACTAAGCTCTCATCTCGAGTTGATTTGGGGTCCACAGAGCCCTTTCGTGTTGCTCCAGTGACCTCAGGATCCCTCTAGACTTGAGACAGTGATCTGGGGTTTTCTCTGGAGTGCCGTCAAGGAAATCAAGGCTCCTTTCACGTTTGATGTGGAACACGGAATTGCTCTGCACGCAGTGCAGGGGAATCGATCCTCATCTCGCGGCGAGGGGGAAGTCTCATGGTTTTTCTCGAGTTGCGGCCGGAACCTGGGGTGTATTCTCGAGTTACGACGGGGAGGGCCCTTCCAGATACGTGTTTGTTCAGCGACGTAAGGACTCCAGCCTAGGTGCGAGGGACACGTCGGGATTCTCCTCGAGTCTTGGCATGGCAATTGGGACGCGTCTCCACGTGAGGCGGGAGACGCAGGGTCCCTTTCCACGTGCCACACGGATCCTGGGACTCCTATCCATTTTCAAGAGGAGTCAGGCATCGTCTCCTTTGGAAGCATTGATCTCCGCGGACGTCTCGAGTTTTCAAAGGATGTGAGGCCTCCGGTCGCGTTGAGGCGGAGGACTAGGTCTTTCTCTGTGGTCTCCACAGGGGATTCAGACAACCCTTCGTCTTGGGAGATGCAAGACGAGCCTGCATTCAATTCACTCCAGGGATATCTGGCCTTACTTCGAGTAAGAGCATCTCGGTGTCCATTCGACTTGAGGCCACAAACTCAGGGTCCTTCTCACATACCTGTATCTGAGAGAAGCCTCCTCTTGAGGTGCTTGTGGAAACTTGGTATTCCTCTTGAGTCGAAGCCAGGGACTAAGCTCACATCTCGAGTTGATTTGGGGTCCACGGAGCCCTTTCGTGTTGCTCCAGTCACCTCAGGATCCCTCTAGACTTGAGACAGTGATCTTGGGTTTTCTCTGGAGTGCCATCAAGGAAATCAAGTCTCCTTTCACGTTTGATGTGGAACACGGAATTGCTCTGCACGCAGTGCAGGGGAATCGGGCCTCATCTCGCAGCGAGGGGGAAGTCTCATGGTTTTTCTCGAGTTGCGGCCGGAACCTGGGGTATATTCTCGAGTTACGACGGGGAGGGCCCTTCCAGACATATGTTTGTTCAGCGACGTCAGGACTCCTGCCTAGGTGCGAGGGACACCTCGGGATTCTCCTCGAGTCTTGGCATGGCAATTGGGACGCGTCTCCACGTGAGGCGGGAGACCCAGGGTCCCTTTCCACGTGCCACAGGGATCCTGGGACTCCTATCCATTTTCAAGAGGAGTCAGGCATCGTCTCCTTTGGAAGCATTGATCTCGGCGGACTTCTCGAGTTTTCAAAGGATGTGAGGCCTACGTTCGCGTTGAGACGGAGGACTAGGTCTTTCTCTGTGGTCTCCACAGGGGATTCAGACAACCCTTCGTCTTGGGAGATGCAAGACGAGCCTGCATTCAATTCACTGCAGGGATATCCGGCCTTACTTCGAGTCAGAGCATCTCGGTGTCCATTCCACTTGAGGCCACAAACTCAGGGTCCCTCTCACATACATGTAGTTGAGAGAAGCCTCCTCTTGAGGTGCTTGTGGAAAGTTGGTATTCCTCTTGAGTCGAAGCCAGGGACTAAGCTCTCATCTCGAGTTGATTTGGGGTCCACGGAGCCCTTTCGTGTTGCTCCAGTGACCTCAGGATCCCTCTAGACTTGAGACAGTGACCTTGGGTTTTCTCTGGAGTGCCATCAAGGAAATCAAGGCTCCTTTCACGTTTGATGTGGAACACGGAATTGCTCTGCAGGCAGTGCAGGGGAATCGGACCTCATCTCGCGGCGAGGGGGAAGTCTCATGGTTTATCTCGAGTTGCGGCCGGAACCTGGGGTATATTCTCGAGTTACGATGGGGAGGGCCCTTCCTTACACGTGTTTGTTCAGCGACGTCAGGACTCCTGCATAGGTGCGAGGGACACCTCGGGATTCTCCTCGAGTCTTGGCATGGCAATTGGGACGTGTCTCCACGTGAGGCGGGAGACCCAGGGTCCCTTTCCACGTGCCACAGGGATCCTGGGACTCCTATCCATTTTCAAGAGGAGTCAGGCATCGTCTCCTTTGGAAGCATTGATCTCCGCGGACCTCTCGAGTTTTCAAAGGATGTGAGGCCTCCGGTCGCGATGGGGCGGAGGACTAGGTCTTTCTCTGTGGTCTCCACAGGGTATTCAGACAACCCTTCGTCTTGGGAGATGCAAGATGAGCCTGCATTCAATTCACTCCAGGGATATCTGGTCTTACTTCGAGTCACAGCATCTCGGTGACCATTCCACTTGAGGCCACAAACTCAGGGTCCCTCTCACATACCTGTAGCTGAGAGAAGCCTCCTCTTGAGGTGCTTGTGGAAACTTGGTATTCCTCTTGAGTCGAAGCCAGGGACTAAGCTCTCATCTCGAGTTGATTTAGGGTCCACGGAGCCCTTTCGTGTTGCTCCAGTGACCTCAGGATCCCTCTAGACTTGAGACAGTGATCTTGGGTTTTCTGTGGAGTGCCAGCAAGGAAATCAAGGCTCCATTCACATTTGATGTGGAACACGGAATTGCTGTGCACGCAGTGCAGGGGAATTGGGCCTCATCTCGCGGCAAGGGGGAAGTCTCATGGTTTTTCTCGAGTTGCGGCCGGAACCTGGGGTATATTCTCGAGTTACGACGGGGAGGGCCCTTCCAGACACGTGTTTGTGCAGCGATGTCAGGACTCCTGGCTAGGTGCGAGGGACACCTCGGGATTCTCCTCGAGCCTTGGCATGGCAATTGGGACGCGTCTCCACGTGAGGCGGGAGACCCAGGGTCCCTTTCCACGTGCCACAGGGATCCTGGGACTCCTATCCATTTTCAAGAGGAGTCAGGCATCGTCTCCTTTGGAAGCATTGATCTCCGTGGACGTCTCGAGTTTTCAAAGGATGTGAGGCCTCCAGTCGTGAAGAGGTGGAGAACTAGGTCTTCTCTGTGGTCTCCACAGGTGATTCAGACATCCCTTCATCTTGGGAGATGGAAGACGAGCCTGCATTCAATTCACTGCAGGGATATCCGGCCTTACGTAGAGTCAGAGCATCTCGGTGTCCATTCCACTTGAGGCCACAAACTCAGGGTCCCTCTCACATACCTGTAGCTGAGAGAAGCCTCCTCTTGAGGTGCTTGTGGAAAGTTGGTATTCCTCTTGAGTCGAAGCCAGGGACTAAGCTCTCATCTCGAGTTGATTTGGGGTCCACGGAGCCCTTTCCTGTTGCTACAGTGACCTCAGGATCCCTCTAGACTTGAGACAGTGATCTTGGGTTTTCTCTGGAGTGCCATCAAGGAAATCAAGGCTCCTTTCACGTTTGATGTGGAACATGGAATTGCTCTGCACGCAGTGCAGGGGAATCGGGCCTCATCTCGCGGCGAGGGGGAAGTCTAATGGTTTTTCTCGAGTTGCGGCCGGAACCTGGGGTATATTCTCGAGTTACGACGGGGAGGGCCCTTCCTGACACGTGTTTGTTCATCGACGTCAGGTCTCCTGCCTAGGTGCGAGGGACACCTCGGGATTCTCTTCGAGTCTTGGCATGGCAATTGAGACGCGTCTCCACGTGAGGCGTGAGACCCAGGGTCCCTTTCGACGTGCCACAGGGAATCTGGGGCTCCTATCCATTTTCAAGAGGAGTCAGGCATCGTCTCCTTTGGAAGCATTGATCTCCGCGGACCTCTCGAGTTTTCAAAGGATGTGAGGCCTCCGGTCGCAATGAGGCGGAGGACTAGATTTTTCTCTATGGTCTCCACAGGGGCTTCAGACATCCCTTCGTCTTGGGAGATGCAAGACGAGCCGGCATTCAATTCACTGCAGGGATATCCGGCCTTACTTCGAGTCAGAGCATCTCGGTGTCCATTCCACTTGAGGCCACAAACTCAGGGTCCCTCTCACATACCTGTAGCTGAGAGAAGCTTCCTCTTGAGGTGCTTGTGGAAACTTGGTATTCCTCTTGAGTCGAAGCCAGGGACTAAGCTCTCATCTCGAGTTGATTTGGGGTCCACGGAGCCCTTTCGTGTTGCTCCAGTGACCTCAGGATCCCTCTAGACTTGAGACAGTGATCTTGGGTTTTCTCTGGAGAGCCATCAAGGAAATCAAGGCTCCTTTCACGTTTGATGTGGAACACGGAATTGCTCTGCACGCAGTGCAGGGGAATCGGGCCTCATCTCGCAGCGAGGGGGAAGTCTCATGGTTTTTCTCGAGTTGCGGCCGGAACCTGGGGTATATTCTCGAGTTACGACGGGGAGGGCCCTTCCAGACACGTGTTTGTTCAGCGACGTCAGGACTCCTGCCTAGGTGCGAGGGACACCTCGGGATTCTCCTCGAGTCTTGGCATGGCAATTGGGACGCGTCTCCACGTGAGGCGGGAGACCCAGGGTCCCTTTCCACGTGCCACAGGGATCCTGGGACTCCTATCCATTTTCAAGAGGAGTCAGGCATCGTCTCCTTTGGAAGCATTGATCTCCGCGGACTTCTCGAGTTTTCAAAGGATGTGAGGCCTCCGTTCGCGTTGAGGCGGAGGACTAGGTCTTTCTCTGTGGTCTCCACAGGGTATTCAGACAACCCTTCGTCTTGGGAGATGCAAGACGAGCCTGCATTCAATTCACTGCAGGTATATCCGGCCTTACTTCGAGTCAGAGCATCTCGGTGTCCATTCCACTTGAGGCCACAAACTCAGGGTCCCTCTCACATACCTGTAGCTGAGAGAAGCCTCCTCTTGAGGTGCTTTTGGAAAGTTGGTATTCCTCTTGAGTCGAAGCCAGGGACTAAGCTCTCATCTCGAGTTGATTTGGGGTCCATGGAGCCCTTTCGTGTTGCTCCAGTGACCTCAGGATCCCTCTAGACTTGAGACAGTGATCTTGGGTTTTCTCTGGAGTGCCATCAAGGAAATCAAGGCTCCTTTCACGTTTGATGTGGAACACGGAATTGCTCTGCACGCAGTGCAGGGGAATCGGGCCTCATCTCGCGGCGAGGGGGAAGTCTCATGGTTTTTCTCGAGTTGCGGCCGGAACCTGGGGTGTATTCTCGAGTTACGACGGGGAGGGTCCTTCCAGACACGTGTTTGTTCAGCGACGTAAGGACTCCAGCCTAGGTGCGAGGGACACCTGGGGATTCTCCTCGAGTCTTGGCATGGCAATTGGGACGCGTCTCCACGTGAGGCGGGAGACGCAGGGTCCCTTTCCACGTGCCACAGGGATCCTTGGACTCCTATCCATTTTCAAGAGGAGTCAGGCATCGTCTCCTTTGGCAGCATTGATCTCCGCAGACCTCTCGAGTTTTCAAAGGATGTGAGGCCTCCGGTCGCGTTGAGGCGGAGGACTAGGTCTTTCTCTGTGGTCTCCACAGGGGATTCAGACAACCCTTCGTCTTGGGAGATGCAAGACGAGCCTGCATTCAATTCACTGCAGGGATATCTGGCCTTACTTCGAGTCAGAGCATCTCGGTGTCCATTCGACTTGAGGCCACAAACTCAGGGTCCCTCTCACATACCTGTAGCTGAGAGAAGCCTCCTCTTGAGGTGCTTGTGGAAACTTGGTATTCCTCTTGAGTCGAAGGCAGGGACTAAGCTCTCATCTCGAGTTGATTTGGGGTCCACGGAGCCCTTTCGTGTTGCTCCAGTGACCTCAGGATCCCTCTAGACTTGAGACAGTGACCTTGGGTTTTCTCTGGAGTGCCATCAAGGAAATCAAGGCTCCTTTCACGTTTGATGTGGAACACGGAATTGCTCTGCACGCAGTGCAGGGGAATTGGACCTCATCTCGCGGCGAGGGGGAAGTCTCATGGTTTATCTCGAGTTGCGGCCGGAACCTGGGGTATATTCTCGAGTTACGACGGGGAGGGCCCTTCCTTACACGTGTTTGTTCAGCGACGTCAGGACTCCCGCATAGGTGCGAGGGACACCTCGGGATTCTCCTCGAGTCTTGGCATGGCAATTGGGACGCGTCTCCACGTGAGGCGGGAGACCCAGGGTCCCTTTCCACGTGCCACAGGGATCCTGGGACTCCTATCCATTTTCAAGAGGAGTCAGGCATCGTCTCCTTTGGAAGCATTGATCTCCGCGGACCTCTCGAGTTTTCAAAGGATGTGAGGCCTCCGGTCGCGATGAGGCGGAAGACTAGGTCTTTCTCTGTGGACTCCACAGGGGATTCAGACATCCCTTCGTCTTGGGAGATGCAAGATGAGCCTGCATTCAGTTCACTCCAGGGATATCTGGTCTTACTTCGAGTCACAGCATCTCGGTTTCCATTCCACTTGAGGTCACAAACTCAGGGTCCCTCTCACATACCTGTAGCTGAGAGAAGCCTCCTCTTGAGGTGCTTGTGGAAAATTGGTATTCCTCTTGAGTCGAAGCCAGGGACTAAGCTCTCATCTCGAGTTGATTTGGGGTCCACGGAGCCCTTTCGTGTTGCTCCAGTGACCTCAGGATCCCTCTAAACTTGAGACACTGATCTTGGGTTTTCTCTGGAGTGCCATCAAGGAAATCAAGGCTCCTTTCATTTTTGATGTGGAATACGGAATTGTTCTGCACGCAGTGCAGGGGAATTGGGCCTCATCTCGCGGCGAGGGGGAATTCTCATGGTTTTTCTCGAGTTGCGGCCGGAACCTGTGGTATATTCTCGAGTTACGACGGGGAGGTCCCTTCCAGACACGTGTTTGTTCAGCGACGTCAGGACTCCTGCCTAGGTGCGAGGGACACCTCGGGATTCTCCTCGAGTCTGGCATGGCAATTGGGACGCGTATCCACGTGAGGCGGGAGACCCAGGGTCCCTTTCCAAGTGCCACAGTGATCCTGGGACTCCTATCCATTTTCAAGAAGAGTCAGGCATCGTCTCCTTTAGAAGCATTGATCTCTGCAGACCTCTCGAGTTTTCAAAGGATGTGAGGCCTCCGGTCGCGATGAGGCGGAGGAGTAGGTCTTTCTCTGTGGTCTCCACAGGGGATTCAGACATCCCTTCGTCTTGGGAGATGCAAGACGAGCCTGCATTCAATTCACTGCAGGGATATCCGGCCTTACTTCGAGTCAGAGCATCTCGGTGTCCATTCCACTTGAGGCCACAAACTCAGGGTCCCTCTCACATACCTGTAGCTGAGAGAAGCCTCCTCTTGAGTTGCTTGTGGAAAGTTGGTATTCCACTTGTGTCGAAGCCAGGGACTAAGCTCTCATCTCGAGTTGATTTGGGGTCCATGGAGCCCTTTCATGTTGCTCCAGTGACCTCAGGATCCCTCTAGACTTGAGACAGTGATCTTGCGTTTTCTCTGGAGTGCCATCAAGGAAATCAAGGCTACTTTCACGTTTGATGTGGAAAATGGAATTGCTCTGCATGCAGTGCAGGGGAATCGGGCCTCAACTCGCGGCAAGGGGGAAATCTCATGGTTTTTCTCGAGTTGAGGCCCGAACATGGGGTATATTCTCGAGTTACGACGGGGAGGGCCCTTCCAGACACGTGTTTGTTGAGCGACGTCAGGACTCCTGCCTAAGTGCGAGGGACACTTCGGGATTCTCCTCGAGTCTTGGGATGGCAATTGGGACGCGTCTCCACGTGAGGCGGGAGACCCAGTGTCCCTTTCCACGTGCCACAGGGATCCTGGGACTCCTATCCATTTTCAAGAGGAGTCAGGCATCGTCTCCTTTGGAAGCATTGATCTCCGCAGACCTCTCGAGTTTTCAAAGGATGTGAGGCCTCTGGTCGCGATGAGGCGGAGAACTCGGTCTTTCTCTGTGGTCTCCACAGGGGATTCAGACATCCCTTCTTCTTGGGAGATGCAAGACGAGCCTGCATTCAATTCACTGCAGGGATATCCGGCCTTACTTCGAGTCAGAGCATCTCGGTGTCCTTTCCACTTGAGTCCACAAACTCGGGGTCCCTGAAATATACCTGAAGCTGAGAGAAGCCTCCTCTTGAGATGCTTGTGGAAAGTTGGTATTCCTCTTGAGTCGAAGCCAGGGACTAAGCTCTCATCTCGAGTTGATTTGGGGTCCACGGAGCCATTTCATGTTGCTCCAGTGACCTCAGGATCCCTCTAGACTTGAGACAGTGATCTTGGGTTTTCTCTGGAGTGCCATCAAGGAAATCAAGGCTCCTTTCACGTTTGATGAGGAACACGGAATTGCTCTGCATGCAGTGCAGGGGAATCGGGCCTCAACTCGCGGCGAGGGGGAAATCTCATGGTTTTTCTCGAGTTGCGGCCGGATCCTGCGGTATATTCTCGAGTTACGACGGGGAGGGCCCTTCCAGACACGTGTTTGTTCAGCGACGTCAGGACTCCTGCCTAGGTGCGAGGGACACCTCGGGATTCTCCTCGAGTCTTGGCATGGCAATTGGGACGGGTCTCCACGTGAGGCGGGAGACCCAGGGTCCCATTCCACGTGCCACAGGGATCCTGGGACTCCTATCCATTTTCAAGAGGAGTCAGGCATCGTCTCCTTTGGAAGCATTGATCTCCGCGGACCTCTCGAGTTTGCAAAGGATGTGAGGCCTCCGGTCGCGATGAGGCGGAGAACTCGGTCTTTCTCTGTGGTCTCCACAGGGGATTCAGACATCCCTTCTTCTTGGGAGATGCAAGACGAGCCTGCATTCAATTCACTGCAGGGATATCCGGCCTTACTTCGAGTCAGAGCATCTCGGTGTCCATTGCATTTGAGGCCACAAATTCAGGGTTCCTCTCACATACCTGTAGCTGAGAGAAGCTTCCTCTTGAGGTGCTTGTGGAAATTTGGTATTCCTCTTGAGTCTAACCCAGGGACTAAGCTCTCATCTCGAGTTGATTTGGGGTCCTTGGAGCCCTTTCGTGTTGCTCCAGTGACCTCAGGATCCCTCTAGACTTGAGACACTGATCTTGGGTTTTCTCTGGAGTGCCATCAAGGAAATCAAGGCTCCTTTCATTTTTGATGTGGAATACGGAATTGCTCTGCACGCAGGGCAGGGGAATCGGGCCTCATCTCGCGGCGAGGGGGAAGTCTCATGGTTTTTCTCGAGTTGCGGCCGGAACCTGGGGTATATTCTCGAGTTACGACGGGGAGGTCCCTTCCAGACATGTGTTTGTTCAGCGACGTCAGGACTCCTGCCTAGGTGCGAGGGACCCCTCGGGATTCTCCTCGAGTCTGGCATGGCAATTGGGACGTGTCCCCATGTGAGGCGGGAGACCCAGGTTCCCTTTCCAAGGGCCACAGAGATCCTGGGACTCCTATCCATTTTCAAGAAGAGTCAGGCCTCGTCTCCTTTAGAAGCATTGATCTCTTCAGACCTCTCCAGTTTTCAAAGGATGTGAGGCCTCCGGTCGCTATGAGGCGGAGGAGTAGGTCTTTCTCTGTGGTCTCCACAGGGGATTCAGACAACCCTTCGTCTTGGGAGATGCAAGACGAGCCTGCATTCAATTCACTGCAGGGATATCCGGTCTTACTTCGAGTCAGAGCATCTCGGTGTCCTTTCCACTTGAGGCCACAAACTCGGGGTCCCTCAAATATACCTGTAGCTGAGAGAAGCCTCCTCTTGAGGTGCTTGTGGAAAGTTGCTATTCCTCTTGAGTCTAAGCCAGGGACTAAGCTCTCATCCCGAGTTGATTTGGGGTCCACGGAGCCATTTCATGTTGCTCCAGTGACCTCAGGATCCCTCTAGACTTGAGACAGTGATCTTGGGTTTTCTCTGGAGTGCCATCAAGGAAATCAAGGCTCCTTTCAGGTTTGATATGGAACACGGAATTGCTCTGCACGCAGTTCTGGGGAATCGGGCCTAAACTCGCGGCGATTGGGAAGTCTCATGGTTTTTCTCGAGTTGCGGCCGGAACCTGGGGTATATTCTCGAGTTACGCCGGGGAGGGCCCTTCCAGAAACGTGTTTGTTCAGCGATGTCAGGACTCCTGCCTTGGTGCTAGGGACACCTCGGGATTCTCCTCGAGGCTTGACATGGCAATTGGGACGCGTCTCCACGTGAGGCGGGAGACCCAGTGTCCCGTTCCACGTGCCACAGGGATCCTGGGACTCCTATCCATTTTCAAGAGGAGTCAGGCATCGTCTCCTTTGGAAGCATTGATCTCCGCGCACCTCTCGAGTTTTCAAAGGATGTGAGGCCTCCGGTCGCGATGAGGCGGAGAACTAGGTCTTTCTCTGTGGTCTCCACAGGGGATTCAGACATCCCTTCGTCTTGGGAGATGCAAGTCGAGCCTGCATTCAATTCACTGCAGGGACATCCGGCCTTACTTCGAGTCAGAGCATCTCGGTGTCCATTCCACTTGAGGCCACAAAGTCATGGTCCCTCTCACATACTTGTAGCTGAGAGAAGCCACCTATAGATGCTTATGGAAATTTGGTATTCCTCTTGAGTCGAAGCCAGGGACTAAGCTCCCATCTCGGGTTGATTTGGGGTCCACGGAGCCCTTTCGTGTTGCTACAGTGACCTCAGGATCCCTCTAGACTTGAGACAGTGATCTTGGGTTTTATCTGGAGTGCCATTAAGGAAATCAAGGCTCCTTTCACGTTTGATGTGGAACACGGAATTGCTCTACACACAGTTCAGGGGAATCAGGCCTCATCTCGCGGCGAGGGGGAAGTCTCATGGTTTTTCTCGAGTTGCGGCCGGAACCTGGGGTATATTCTCGAGTTACGACAGGGAGGGCCCTTCCAGACACGTGTTTGTTCAGCGACGTCAGGACTCCTGCCTAGGTGCTAGGGACACCCGGGATTCTCCTCGAGTCTCGGCATGGCAATTGGGAAGCGTCTCCACGTGAGGCGGGAGACCCATGGTCCCTTTCCACGTGCCACAGGGATCCTGGGACTCCTATCCATTTTCAAGAGGACTCAGGCATCGTCTCCTTTGAAAGCATTGATCTCCGCGCACCTCTCGAGTTTTCAAAGGATGTGAGGATTCCGGTCGAGATGAGGCGGAGAACTAGGTCTTTCTCTGTGGTCTCCACAGGGGATTCAGACATCCCTTCGTCTTGGGAGATGCAAGACGAGCCTGCATTCAATTTACTGCAGGGATATCTGGCCTTACTTCGAGTCAGAGCATCTCGATGTCCATTTCACTTCAGGCCACAAACTCAGGGTCCCTCTCACATACCTGCAGCTGAGAGAAGCCTCCTCTTGAGGTGCTTGTGGAACGTTGGTATACCTCTTGAGTCGAAGTCAGGGACAAAGCTCTCATCTCGAGTTGATTTCGGGTCCACGGAGCCCTTTCTTGTTGCTCCAATGACCTCAGGATCCCTCTAGACTTGAGACAGTGATCTTGGGTTTTCTCTGGAGTGCCATTAAGGAAATCAAGGCTCCTTTCACGTTTGATGTGGAACACGGAATTGCTCTGCACGCAGTGCAGGGGAATCGGGCCTCATGTCGCGGCGAGGGGGAAGTCTCATGGTTTTTCTCGAGCTGCAGCTGGAACCTGGGGTATATTCTCGAGTTACGACGGGGAGGGCCCTTCCAGACACGTGTTTGTTCAGCGACGTCAGGACTCCTGCCTAGGTGCGAGGGACACCTCGGGATTCTCCTCGAGTCTTGCCATGGCAATTGGGACGCGTCTCCACGTGAGGCGGGAGACCCAGGGTCCCTTTCCACGTGCCACAGGGATCCTGGGACTCCTATCCATTTTCAAGAGGAGTCAGGCATCGTCTCCTTTGGAAGCATTGATCTCCGCGGACCTCTCGAGTTTTCAAAGGATATGAGGCCTCCGGTCGCGATGAGGCGGAGAACTCGGTCTTTCTCTGTGGTCTCCACAGGGGATTCAGACATCCCTTTGTCTTGGGCGATGCAAGACGAGCCTGCATTCCATTCACTGCAGGGATATCCAGCCTTACTTCCAGTCAGAGCATCTCGGTGTCCATTCCACTTGAGGCCACATACTCAGGGTCCCTCTCACATACCTGCAGCTGAGAGAAGCCTCCTCTTGAGGTGCTTGTGGAAAGTTGGTATTCCTCTTGAGTCGAAGCCAGGGACTAAGCTCTCATCTCGAGATGATTTGGGGTCCACGGATCCCTTTCTTTTTGCACCAGTGACCTCAGGATCCCTCTAGACTAGAGACAGTGACTTTGGGTTTTCTCTGGAGTGCCATCAAGGAAATCAAGGCTCCTTTCACGTTTGATGTGGAACACGGAATTGCTCTGCACGCAGTGCAGGGGAATCGGGCCTCATCTCGCGGCGAGTGCGAAGTCTCATGGTTTTTCTCGAGTTGCGACCGCAACCTGGGGTATATTCTCGAGTTGCGACGGGGAGGGCCCTTCCAGAAACGTGTTTGTTCAGCGAAGTCAGGACTCCTGCCTAGGTGGGAGGGACACCCGGGATTCTCCTCGAGTCTCGTCATGGCAATTGGCTCGCGTCTCCATGTGAGTCGGGAGACCCAGGGTCCCTTTCCACGTGCAACAGGGATCCTGGGACTCCTATCCATTTTCAAGAGGAGTCAGGCATCATCTCCTTTGGAAGCATTGAACTCCACGGACCTCTCCAGTTTTCAAAGAATGTGAGGCCTCCTGTCGCGATGAGGAGGAGAACTAGGTCTTTCTCTGTGGTCTCCACAGGGGATTCAGATATCCCTTCGTTTTGGGAGATGCAAGTCGAGCCTGCACTCAATTCACTGCAGGGATATACGGCCTTACTTCGAGTCAGAGCATCTCGGTGTCCATTCCACCTGATTCCACAAACTCAGGGTCCCTCTCACATACCTGTAGCTGAGAGCAGCCTCCTCTTGAGGTGCTTGTGGAAAGTTGGTATTCCTCTTGAGTCGAAGCCAGGGACTAAGCTCTCATCTCTAGTTGATTTGGGGTCCACGGAGCCCTTTCGTGGTGCTCCAGTCACCTCAGGATCCCTGTAGACTTGAGACAGTGATCTTGGGTTTTCTCTGGAGTGCCATCAAGGAAATCAATTCTCCTTTCAGGTTTGATATGGAACACGGAATTGCTCTGCACGCAGTTCTGGGGAATCGGGCCTAAACTCGCGGCGATTGGGAAGTCTCATGGTTTTTCTCGAGTTTCGGCCGGAACCTTGGGTATATTCTCGAGTTACGCCGGGGAGGGCCCTTCCAGAAACGTGTTTGTTCAGCGATGTCAGGACTCCTGCCTTGGTGCTAGGGACACCTCGGGATTCTCCTCGAGGCTTGACATGGCAATTGGGACGCGTCTCCACGTGAGGCGGGAGACCCAGGGTCCCGTTCCACGTGCCACAGGGATCCTGGGACTCCTATCCATTTTCAAGAGGAGTCAGGCATCGTCTCCTTTGGAAGCATTGATCTCCGCGCACCTCTCGAGTTTTCAAAGGATGTGAGGCCTCCGGTCGCAATGAGGCGGAGAACTAGGTCTTTCTCTGTGGTCTCCACAGGGGATTCAGACATCCCTTCGTCTTGGGAGATGCAAGTCGAGCCTGCATTCAATTCACTGCAGGGACATCCGGCCTTACTTCGAGTCAGAGCATCTCGGTGTCCATTCCACTTGAGGCCACAAAGTCATGGTCCCTCTCACATACTTGTAGCTGAGAGAAGCCACCTATAGATGCTTATGGAAATTTGGTATTCCTCTTGAGTCGAAGCCAGGGACTAAGCTCCCATCTCGGGTTGATTTGGGGTCCACGGAGCCCTTTCGTGTTGCTACAGTGACCTCAGGATCCCTCTAGACTTGAGACAGTGATCTTGGGTTTTATCTGGAGTGCCATTAAGGAAATCAAGGCTCCTTTCACGTTTGATGTGGAACACGGAATTGCTCTACACACAGTTCAGGGGAATCAGGCCTCATCTCGCGGCGAGGGGGAAGTCTCATGGTTTTTCTCGAGTTGCGGCCGGAACCTGGGGTATATTCTCGAGTTACGACAGGGAGGGCCCTTCCAGACACGTGTTTGTTCAGCGACGTCAGGACTCCTGCCTAGGTGCTAGGGACACCCGGTATTCTCCTCGAGTCTCGGCATGGCAATTGGGAAGCGTCTCCACGTGAGGCGGAGACCCATGGTCCCTTTCCACGTGCCACAGGGATCCTGGGACTCCTATCCATTTTCAAGAGGACTCAGGCATCGTCTCCTTTGAAAGCATTGATCTACGCGGACCTCTCGAGTTTTCAAAGGATGTGAGGATTCCGGTCGAGATGAGGCGGAGAACTAGGTCTTTCTCTGTGGTCTCCACAGGGGATTCAGACATCCCTTCGTCTTGGGAGATGCAAGACGAGCCTGCATTCAATTTACTGCAGGGATATCTGGCCTTACTTCGAGTCAGAGCATCTCGATGTCCATTTCACTTCAGGCCACAAACTCAGGGTCCCTCTCACATACCTGCAGCTGAGAGAAGCCTCCTCTTGAGGTGCTTGTGGAACGTTGGTATACCTCTTGAGTCGAAGTTAGGGACAAAGCTCTCATCTCGAGTTGATTTCGGGTCCACGGAGCCCTTTCTTGTTGCTCCAATGACCTCAGGATCCCTCTAGACTTGAGACAGTGATCTTGGGTTTTCTCTGGAGTGCCATTAAGGAAATCAAGGCTCCTTTCACGTTTGATGTGGAACACGGAATTGCTCTGCACGCAGTGCAGGGGAATCGGGCCTCATGTCGCGGCGAGGGGGAAGTCTCATGGTTTTTCTCGAGTTGCGGCTGGAACCTGGGGTATATTCTCGAGTTACGACGGGGAGGGCCCTTCCAGACACGTGTTTGTTCAGCGACGTCAGGACTCCTGCCTAGGTGCGAGGGACACCTCGGGATTCTCCTCGAGTCTTGCCATGGCAATTGGGACGCGTCTCCACGTGAGGCGGGAGACCCAGGGTCCCTTTCCACGTGCCACAGGGATCCTGGGACTCCTATCCATTTTCAAGAGGAGTCAGGCATCGTCTCCTTTGGAAGCATTGATCTCCGCGGACCTCTCGAGTTTTCAAAGGATATGAGGCCTCCGGTCGCGATGAGGCTGAGAACTCGGTCTTTCTCTGTGGTCTCCACAGGGGATTCAGACATCCCTTTGTCTTGGGCGATGCAAGACGAGCCTGCATTCCATTCACTGCAGGGATATCCAGCCTTACTTCCAGTCAGAGCATCTCGGTGTCCATTCCACTTGAGGCCACAAACTCAGGGTCCCTCTCACATACCTGCAGCTGAGAGAAGCCTCCTCTTGAGGTGCTTGTGGAAAGTTGGTATTCCTCTTGAGTCGAAGCCAGGGACTAAGCTCTCATCTCGAGATGATTTGGGGTCCACGGATCCCTTTCTTTTTGCACCAGTGACCTCAGGATCCCTCTAGACTAGAGACAGTGACTTTGGGTTTTCTCTGGAGTGCCATCAAGGAAATCAAGGCTCCTTTCACGTTTGATGTGGAACACGGAATTGCTCTGCACGCAGTGCAGGGGAATCGGGCCTCATCTCGCGGCGAGTGCGAAGTCTCATGGTTTTTCTCGAGTTGCGACCGCAACCTGGGGTATATTCTCGAGTTACGACGGGGAGGGCCCTTCCAGAAACGTGTTTGTTCAGCGAAGTCAGGACTCCTGCCTAGGTGGGAGGGACACCCGGGATTCTCCTCGAGTCTCGTCATGGCAATTGGCTCGCGTCTCCATGTGAGTCGGGAGACCCAGGGTCCCTTTCCACGTGCAACAGGGATCCTGGGACTCCTATCCATTTTCAAGAGGAGTCAGGCATCATCTCCTTTGGAAGCATTGAACTCCACGGACCTCTCCAGTTTTCAAAGGATGTGAGGCCTCCTGTCGCGATGAGGAGGAGAACTAGGTCTTTCTCTGTGGTCTCCACAGGGGATTCAGATATCCCTTCGTTTTGGGAGATGCAAGTCGAGCCTGCACTCAATTCACTGCAGGGATATACGGCCTTACTTCGAGTCAGAGCATCTCGGTGTCCATTCCACCTGATTCCACAAACTCAGGGTCCCTCTCACATACCTGTAGCTGAGAGAAGCCTCCTCTTGAGGTGCTTGTGGAAAGTTGGTATTCCTCTTGAGTCGAAGCCAGGGACTAAGCTCTCATCTCGAGTTGATTTGGGGTCCACGGAGCCCTTTCGTGGTGCTCCAGTCACCTCAGGATCCCTGTAGACTTGAGACAGTGATCTTGGGTTTTCTCTGGAGTGCCATCAAGGAAATCAATTCTCCTTTCAGGTTTGATATGGAACACGGAATTGCTCTGCACGCAGTTCTGGGGAATCGGGCCTAAACTCGCGGCGATTGGGAAGTTTCATGGTTTTTCTCGAGTTGCGGCCGGAACCTGGGGTATATTCTCGAGTTACGCCGGGGAGGGCCCTTCCAGAAACGTGTTTGTTCAGCGATGTCAGGACTCCTGCCTTGGTGCTAGGGACACCTCGGGATTCTCCTCGAGGCTTGACATGGCAATTGGGACGCGTCTCCACGTGAGGCGGGAGACCCAGGGTCCCGTTCCACGTGCCACAGGCATCCTGGGACTCCTATCCATTTTCAAGAGGAGTCAGGCATCGTCTCCTTTGGAAGCATTGATCTCCGCGCACCTCTCGAGTTTTCAAAGGATGTGAGGCCTCCGGTCGCGATGAGGCGGAGAACTAGGTCTTTCTCTGTGGTCTCCACAGGGGATTCAGACATCCCTTCGTCTTGGGAGATGCAACTCGAGCCTGCATTCAATTCACTGCAGGGACATCCGGCCTTACTTCGAGTCAGAGCATCTCGGTGTCCATTCCACTTGAGGCCACAAAGTCATGGTCCCTCTCACATACTTGTAGCTGAGAGAAGCCACCTATAGATGCTTATGGAAATTTGGTATTCCTCTTGAGTCGAAGCCAGGGACTAAGCTCCCATCTCGGGTTGATTTGGGGTCCACGGAGCCCTTTCGTGTTGCTACAGTGACCTCAGGATCCCTCTAGACTTGAGACAGTGATCTTGGGTTTTATCTGGAGTGCCATTAAGGAAATCAAGGCTCCTTTCACGTTTGATGTGGAACACGGAATTGCTCTACACACAGTTCAGGGGAATCAGGCCTCATCTCGCGGCGAGGGGGAAGTCTCATGGTTTTTCTCGAGTTGCGGCCGGAACCTGGGGTATATTCTCGAGTTACGACAGGGAGGGCCCTTCCAGACACGTGTTTGTTCAGCGACGTCAGGACTCCTGCCTAGGTGCTAGGGACACCCGGGATTCTCCTCGAGTCTCGGCATGGCAATTGGGAAGCGTCTCCACGTGAGGCGGGAGACCCATGGTCCCTTTCCACGTGCCACAGGGATCCTGGGACTCCTATCCATTTTCAAGAGGACTCAGGCATCGTCTCCTTTGAAAGCATTGATCTACGCGGACCTCTCGAGTTTTCAAAGGATGTGAGGATTCCGGTCGAGATGAGGCGGAGAACTAGGTCTTTCTCTGTGGTCTCCACAGGGGATTCAGACATCCCTTCGTCTTGGGAGATGCAAGACGAGCCTGCATTCAATTTACTGCAGGGATATCTGGCCTTACTTCGAGTCAGAGCATCTCGATGTCCATTTCACTTCAGGCCACAAACTCAGGGTCCCTCTCACATACCTGCAGCTGAGAGAAGCCTCCTCTTGAGGTGCTTGTGGAACGTTGGTATACCTCTTGAGTCGAAGTCAGGGACTAAGCTCTCATCTCGAGTTGATTTCGGGTCCACGGAGCCCTTTCTTGTGCTCCAATGACCTCAGGATCCCTCTAGACTTGAGACAGTGATCTTGGGTTTTCTCTGGAGTGCCATTAAGGAAATCAAGGCTCCTTTCACGTTTGATGTGGAACACGGAATTGCTCTGCACGCAGTGCAGGGGAATCGGGCCTCATGTCGCGGCGAGGGGGAAGTCTCATGGTTTTTCTCGAGTTGCGGCTGGAACCTGGGGTATATTCTCGAGTTACGACGGGGAGGGCCCTTCCAGACACGTGTTTGTTCAGGGACGTCAGGACTCCTGCCTAGGTGCGAAGGACACCTCGGTATTCTCCTCGAGTATTGGCATGGCAATTGCGAGGCGTCTCCACGTGAAAGGGAGACCCAGGGTCCATTTCCCCGTGCCACAGGGATCCTGGGACTCCTATCAATTTTCAAGAGGAGTCAGGCATCCTCTCCTTTGGAAGCATTGATCTCCGCGGACCTCTCGAGTTTTCAAAGGATGTGAGTCCTCCGCTCACGATGTGGCGAGAACTAGGTCTTTCTCTGTGGTATCCTCAGGGGATTCAAACATCCGTTCATCTTGGGAGATGCAAGACGAGCCTGCATTCAATTCACTGCAGGGATATCGGGCCTTACTTCGAGTCACAGCGTCTCGGTGTCCATTCCACTTGAGGCCACAAACTCAGGGTCCCTCTCACATACCTGTATCTGAGAGAAGCCTCCTCTTGAGGTGCTTGTGGAAAGTTGGTATTCCCCTAGAGTCGAAGCCAGGGACTAAGCTCTCATCTCGAGTTGATTTGGGGTCCACGGAGCCCTTTCTTGTTGCTACAGTGACCTCAGGATCCCTCTAGACTTTAGACAGTGATCTTGGGTTTTGTATGAAATGCCATTAAGGAAATCAAGGCTCCTTTCACGTTTGATGTGGAACACGGAATTGCTCTGCATGCTGTGCAGAGGAATCGGGCCTCATCTCGCGGCGAGTGGGAAGTCTCATAATTTTTCTAGAGTTGTGGCCAGAACTTGGGGTATATTGTCGAGTTACGACAGGGAGGGCCCTTCCAGACACGTGTTTGTTCAGCGACATCAGGACTCCTGCCTAGGTGCGAGGGACAACTCGGGATTCTCCTCGAGTCTTGCCCTGGCAATTGGGAGGCGTCTACACGTGAGGCGGGAGACCCAGGGCCCCTTTCCACGTGCCACAGGGATCCTGGGACTCCTATCCATTTTCAAGAGGAGTCAGGCATTGTCCTCTTTGGAAGCATTAATCTCTGTGGACCTCTCGAATTTTCAAAGGATGTGAGGCCTCCGGTGCGATGAGGGGAAGAATTAGGTCTTTCTCTGTGGTCTCCACAGGGGATTCAGACATCCCTTCGTCTTGGGAGATTCAAGACGAGCGTGCATGCAATTCCCTGCAGGGATATCCGGCCTTACATCGAGTCAGAGCATCTCAGTGTCCATTCCACTTGAGGCCACAAAATCATGGTCGCTATCACATACATGTAGCTCAGAGAAGCCTCCTCTTGAGGTGCTTGTGGAAACTTGGTATTCCTCTTCAGTTGAAGCCAGGGACTAAGCTCTCATCTCGAGTTGATTTGGGGTCCACGGAGCCCTTTCTTGTTGCTCCAGTGACCTCAGGATCCCTCTAGACTTGATTCAGTCATCTTGAGTTTTCTCTGGAGTGCCATCAAGGAAATCAAGGCTCCTTTCACGTTTGATGTCGAACACGGAATTGTGCTGCACGCAGTGCAAGGGAATCGGGCCTCATCTCGGGGAGAGGGGGAAGTCTCATGGTTTTTCTCGAGTTGCGGCCGGAACCTGGGGTATATTCTTGAGTTACGACGGGGAGGGCCCTTCCAGACACGTGTTTGTTCAGCGACGTCAGGACTCCTGCCTAGGTGCGAGGGACACCTCGGGGTTCTCCTCGAGTCTTGGCATGGCAATTGGGACGCGTCCCCACGTGAGGCGATAGACCCAGGGTCCCTTTCCACGTGCCACAGTGATCCTGGGTCTCCTATCAATTTTCAAGAGGAGTCAGGCATCGTCTCCTTTGGAAGCATTGATCTCCGCGGACCTCTCGAGTTTTCAAAGGATGCGAGGCCTCTGGTCGCGATGAGGCGGAGAAGTAGGTCTTTCTCTGTGGTCTCCACAGGGGATTCAGACATCGCTTCGTCTTGGGAGATGCAAGACGAGCCTGCATTCATTTCACTGCAGCGATATCCGGCCTTACTTCAAGTCAGAGCATCTCGGTGTACATTCCACTTGAGGCCACAGATTCAGGGTCCCTCTCACATACCTGTAGCTGAGAGAGGCCACCTCTTGAGGTGCTTGTGGAAAGTTGGTATTCCTCTTGAGTCGAAGCCAGGGACTAAAGCTCTCATCTTGTGTTGATTTGGGGTCCACGGAGCCCTTTCATGTTGCTCCAGTGACCTCAGGATCCCTCTAGTCTTGAGACAGTGATCTTGGGTTTTCTCTGGAGTGCCATCAAGGAAATCAAGGCTCCTCTCAAGTTTGATGTGGAAGACGGATATGCTCTGCACGCAGTGCAGGGGAATCGGGCCTCATCTCGCGGCGAGGGGGAAGTCTCATGGTTTTTCTCGAGTTGCGGCCGGAACCTGGGGTATATTCTCGAGTTACGACGGGGAGGGCCCTTCCAGACACGTGTATGTTCAGCGACGTCAGGACTCCTGCCTAGGTGTGAGGGACACCTAGGGATTCTCCTCGAGTCTTGGCATGGCAATTGGGACGCGTCTCCAAGTGAGGCGCGAGACCCAGGGTCCCTTTCCACGTGCCACAGGGATCCTGGGACTCCTATCCATTTTCAAGAGGAGTCAGGCATCGTCTCCTTTGGAAGCATTGATCTCCGCTGACCTCTCGAGTTTTCAAAGAATGTGAGGCCACAGGTCGCGATGAGGAGGAGGACTAGGTCTTTCTCTGTGGTCTGCACAGGGGTTTCAGAAATCCCTTCGTCTTGGGAGATGCAAGACGAGCCTGCATTCCATTCACTGCAGGGATATCCGGCCTTATTTCGAGTCAGAGCATCTCGGTGTCCATTCCACTTGAGGCCACAAACTCAGGGTCCCTCTCACATACCTGTAGCTGAGAGAAGCCTCCTCTTGAGGTGCTTGTGGAAAGTTGGTATTCCTCTTGAGTCTAAGCCAGGGACGAAGCTCTCATCTCGAGTTGATTTGGGGTCCATGGAGGCATTTCTTTTTGCTACAGTGACTTCAGGATCCCTCTAGACTTGAGACGGTGATCTTGGGTTTTCTCTGGAGTGCCTTCAAGGATATCAAGGCTCCTTTCACGTTTGATGTGGAACACGGAATTGCTCTGCACGCCGTGCAGAGGAATCGGGCCTCATCTCGCGGCGAGTGGGAAGTCTCATGGTTGTTCTCGAGTTGCGGCCGGAACCTGCGGTATATTCTTGAGTTACGACGGGGAGGGCCCTTCCAGACACGTGTTTGTTCAGCGACGTCAGGACTCCTGCATAGGTGCGAGGGACACCTCGGGGTTCTCCTCGAGTCTTGGCTTGGCAATTGGGATGCGTCCCCACGTGAGGCGGGAGACCCAGGGTCCCTTTCCACGTGCCACAGGGATCCTGGGTCTCCTATCAATTTTCAAGAGGAGTCAGGCATCGTCTCCTTTGGAAGCATTGATCTCCGCGGACCTCTCGAGTTTTCAAAGGATGCGAGGCCTCCGGTCGCGATGAGGCAGAGAAGTAGGTCTTTCTCTGTGGTCTCCACAGGGGATTCAGACATCCCTTCGTCTTGGGAGATGCAAGACGAGCCTGCATTCAATTCACTGCAGCGATATCCGGGCTTACCTCAAGTCAGAGCATCTCGGTTTACATTCCACTTGAGGCCACAGACTCAGGGTCCCTCTCACATACCTGTAGCTGAGAGAGGCCTCCTCTTGAGGTGCTTGTGGAAAGTTGGTATTCCGCTTGTGTCGAAGCCAGGGACTAAGCTCTCATTTCGAGTTGAGTTGGGGTCCACGGAGCGCTTTCGTGTTGCTCCAGTGACCTCAGGATCCCTCTAGACTTGAGACAGTGGTCTTGGGTTTTCTCTGGAGTGCCATCAAGGAAATCAAGGCTCCTTTCACGTTTGAGGTGGAACACGGAATTGCTCTGCACGCATTGCCGGGGAATCGGGCCTCATCTTGCGGCGAGGTGTAAGTCTCATGGTTTTTCTCGAGTTGCAGAAGGACCCTGGGGTATATTCTCGAGTTACGACGGGGAGGGCCCCTCCAGACACGTGTTTGTTCAGCGACGTCAGGACTCGGGCCTAGGTGCGAGGGAAACCTCGGGATTCTCCTCGATTCTTGGCATGGCAATTGGGACGCGTCTCCACGTGAGGCGGGAGACCCAGGGTCCCTTTCCAAGTGCCACAGGGATCCTGGGACTCCTATCCATTTTCAAGAGGAGTCAGGCATCGTCTCCTTTGGAAGCATTGATCTCCGCGGACCTCTCGAGTTTTCAAAGGATGTGAGGCCTCCGGTCGCGATGAGGTGGAGAACTAGGTCTTTCTCTGTGGTCTCCACAGGGGATTCAGACATCCCTTCGTCTTGGGAGATGCAAGACGAGCCTGCATTCAATTCACTGCAGGGATATCTGGACTTACTTCGAGTCAGAGCATCTCGGTGTCCATTCCACTTGAGGCACAAACACAGGGTCCCTCTCACATACCTGTAGCTGAGAGAAGCCTCCTCTTGAGGTACTTGTGTAAAGTTGGTATTCCTCTTGAGTCGAATTCAGGGACTAAGCTCTCATCTCAGGTTGATTTGTGGTCCACGGAGCCCTTTCTTTTTGCTCCACTGACCTCAGGATCCCTCTAGACTTGAGACAGTGATCTTGGGTTTTCTCTGGAGTGCCATCAAGGAAATCAAGGCTCCTTTCACGTTTGATGTGGAACACGGAATTGCTCGGCACGCAGTGCAGGGTAATCGGGCCTCATCTCGCGGCGAGGGGGAAGTCTCATGGTTTTTCTCGAGTTGCGGCCGGAACCTGGGGTATATTCCCGAGTTACGACGGGTAGGGCCCTTCCAGACACGTGTTTGTTCAGCGACGTCAGGACTCCTGCCTAGGTGCGAGGGACACCTCGGGATTCTCCACGAGTCTTGGCATGGCAATTGGGACGCGTCTCCACGTGAGGCGGGAGACCCAGGGTCCCTTTCCTCGTGCCACAGGGATCCTGGTACTCCTATCCATTTTCAAGAGGAGTCAGTCATCGTCTCCTTTGGAAGCATTGATCTCCGCGGACCTCTCGAGTTTTCAAAGGATGTGAGGCCTCCGGTCGAGATGAGGCGGAGAACTAGGTCTTTCTCTGTGGTCTCTGCAGGGGATTCAGACATCCCTTCGTCTTGGGAGATGCAAGACGAGCCTGCATTCAATTCACTGCAGGGATATCCGGCCTTACATCGAGTCAGAGCATCTCCGTGTACATTCCACTTGAGGCCACAAACTCAGGGTCCCTCTCACATACCTGTAGCTGAGAGAAGCCTCCTCTTGAGGTGCTTGTGGAAAGTTGGTATTCCTCTTGAGTCGAAGCCAGGGACTAAGCTCTCATCTCGAGTTGATTTGGGGTCCACGGAGCCCTTTCTTGTTGCTCCAGTGACCTCCGGATCCCTCTAGACTTGAGACAGTGATCTTGGGTTTTCTCTGGAGTGCCATCAAGGAAATCAAGGCTCCTTTCCCATTTGATGTGGAACACGGAATTGCTCTGCACGCAGTGCAGGGGAATCGGGCCTCATCTCGCGGCGAGGGGGAATTCTCATGGTTTTTCGCGATTTGCGGCCGGAACCTGGGGTATATTCTCGAGTTACGACCTGGAGGGCCCTTCCAGACACGTGTTTGTTCAGCGACGTCAGCACTCCTGCCTAGGTGCGAGGGACACCTCGGGATTCTCCTCGAGTCTTGGCATGGCAATTGGGACGCGTCTCCACGTGAGGCGGGAGAACCAGGTTCCCTTTCCACGTGCCACAGGGATCCTGGGACTGCTATCCATTTTCAAGAGGAGTCAGGCATCGTCTCCTTTGGAAGCATTGATCTCCGCTGACCTCTCGAGTTTTCAAAGGATGTGAGGCCACAGGTCGCGATGAGGCGGAGAACTAGGTCTTTCTCTGTGTTCTCCACAGGGGATTCATACATCCCTTCGTCTTGGGAGATGCAAGACGAGCCTGCATTCCATTCACTGCAGGGATATCCGGCCTTACTTCGAGTCAGAGCATCTCAGTGTCCATTCCACTTGAGGCCAAAAACTCAGGGTCTCTCTAACATACCTGTAGCTGAGAGAAGCCTCCTCTTGAGGTGCTTGTGGAAAGTTGGTATTCCTCTTGAGTCGAAGCCAGGGACTAAGCTCTCATCTCGTGTTGATTTGGGGTCCACGGAGCCCTTTCATGTTGCTCCAGTGACCTCAGGATCCCTCTAGACTTGAGACAGTGATCTTGGGTTTTCTCTGGAGTGCCATCAAGGAAATCAAGGCTCCTTTCACGTTTGATGTGGAACACGGAATTGCTCTGCACGCAGTGCAGGGGAATCGGGCCTCATCTCGCGACGAGGGGGAAGTCTCATGATTTTTCTAGAGTTGCGGCCAGAACCTAGGGTATATTCTCGAGTTACGATGGGGAGGGCCTTTCCAGACACGTGTTTGTTCAGCGACGTCAGGACTCCTGCCTAGGTGCGAGGGACACCTCGGGATTCTCCTCGAGTTTTTTCATGGCAATTGGGACTCGTCTCCACGTGAGGCAGGAGACCCAGGGTCCCTTTCCACGTGCCACAGGGATCCTGGGACTCCTATCCATTTTCAAGAGGATTCAGGCATCGTCTCCTTTGGAAGCATTGATCTCCGTGGTCCTCTCGAGTTTTCAAAGGATCCGAGGCCTCCGGTCGCGATGAGGCGGAGATCTAGGTCTTTCTCTGTGGTCTCCACAGGGGATTCAGACATCCCTTCGTCTTGGGAGATGCAAGACGAGCCTGCATTCAATTCACTGCATTAATATCGGGCCTTATTTCCAGTCAGAGCACCTCGGTGTCCATTCCACTTGAGGCCACAATCTGAGGGTCCCTCTCACATACCGGTAGCTGAGAGAAGCCTCCTCTTGCGGTGCTTGTGGAAACTTGGTATTCCTCTTGAGTTGAAGCCAGGGACTAAGCTTTCATCTCGAGTTGATTTGGGGTCCACGGAGCCCTTTCGTGTTGCTCCAGTGACCTCAGGATCCCTCTAGGCTTGAGACAGTGATCTTGGGTATTCTCTGGAGTGCCATCAAGGAAATCAAGGCTCCTTTCACGTTTGAGGTGGAACACGGAATTGGTCTGCATGCAGTGCAGGGGAATCGGACCTCAACTCGCGGCGAACGGGAAATCTCATGGTTTTTCTCGAGCTGCGGCCGGAACCTGGGGTATATTCTCGAGTTACGACGGGGAGGGCCCTTCCAGACACGTGTTTGTTCAGCGACGTCAGGACTCCTGACTAGGTGCGAGGGACACCTCGGGATTCTCCTCGAGTCTTGGCATGGCAATTGGGACGCGTCTCCACGTGAGGCGGGAGACCCAGGGTCCCTTTCCACGTGCCATAGGGATCCTGGGACTCCTATCCATTTTCAAGAGGAGTCAGGCATCGTCTCCTTTGGAAGCATTGATCTCCGCAGACCTCTCGAATTATCAAAGGATGTGAGGTCTCCGGTCGTGATGAGGCGGAGGACTAGGTCTTTCTCTGTGGTCTCCTCAGAGGATTCACACATCCTTTCGTCTTGGCAGATGCAAGACGAGCCTGCATTCAATTCACTGCAGGGATATCCGGCCTTATTTCGAGTCAGAGCATCTCGGTGTCCATTCCACTTGAGGCCACAAACTCAGGGTCCCTCTCACATACCTGTAGCTGAGAGAAGCCTCCTCTTGAGGTGCTTGTGGAAAGTTGGTATTCCGCTTGAGTCGAAGCCAGGGACTAACCTCTCATCTCGAGTTGATTTGGTGTCCACGGAGCCCTTTCGTGTTGCTCCAGTGACCTCAGGATCCCTCTAGGCTTGAGACAGTGATCTTGGGTTTTCTCTGGAGTGCCATCAAGTAAATCAAGGCTCCTTTCACGTTTGATGTGGAACACGGAATTGCTCTGCACGCAGTGCAGGGGAATCGGGCCTCATGTCGCGGCGGGAGGGAAGTCTCATGGTTTTTCTCGAATTGCGGCCAGAACCTGGGGTATATTCTCGAGTCACGATAGGGAGGGCCCTTCCAGACACGTGTTTGTTCAGCGACTTCAGGACACCTGCCTAGGTGCCAGGACACCTCGGGATTCTCCTCGAGTCTTGGCATGGCAATTGGGACGCGTCTCCACATAAGGCAGTAGACCCAGGGTCCCTTTCCACGTGCCACAGGGATCCTGGGACTCCTATCCATTTTCAAGAGGAGTCAGGCATCGTCTCCTTTGGAAACATTGATCTCCGCAGACCTCTCGAGTTATCAAAGGATATGAAGTCTCCAGTCGCGATGAGGTGGAGGACTAGGTCTTTCTCTGTGGTCTCCTCTGGGGATTCAGACATCCCTTCTTCTTGGGAGATGCAAGACGAGCCTGCATTCAATTCACTGCAGGGATATCCGGCCTTACTTCTAGTCAAAGCATCTCGGTGTCCATTCCACGTGAGGCCACAAACTCAGGGTCCCTCTCACATACCTGTAGCTGAGAGAAGCCTCCTCTTGAGGTGCTTGTGGAAAGTTGGTATTCCTCTTGAGTCGAAGCCAGGGACTAAGCTCTCATCTCGAGTTGATTTGGGGTCCACGGAGCCCTTTCGTGTTGCTCCAGTGACCTCAGGATCCCTCTAGACTTGAGACAGTGATCTTGGGTTTTCTCTGGAGTGCCATCAAGGAAATCAAGGCTCCTTTCACGTTTGATGTGGAACACCGAATTGCTCTGCACGCAGTGCAGGGGAATCGGGCCTCATCTCGCGGCGAGGGGGAAGTCTCATGGTTTTTCTCGAATTGCGGCCGGAACCTGGGGTATATTCTCGACTTACAACGGGGAGGGACCTTCCAGACACGTGTTTGTTCAGCGACGTCAGGACTCCTGCCTAGGTGCGAGAGACACCTCGGGATTCTCCTCCAGTCTTGGCATGGCAATTGGGACGCGTCTCCACGTGAGGCGGGAGACCCAGGGTCCCTTTCCACGTGCCACAGGGATCCTGGAACTCCTATCCATTTTCAAGAGGAGTCAGGCATCGTCTCCTTTAGAAGCATTGATCTCCGCGGACCTCTCGAGTTTTCAAAGGATGTGAGGCCTCCGGTCGCGATGAGGCGGAGAATTAGGTCTTTCTCTGTGGTCTCCACAGGGGATTCAGACATCCCTTTGTCTTGGGAGATGCAAGACGAGCCTGCATTCAATTCACTGCAGGGATATCCGGCCTTACTTCGAGTCAGAACATCTCGGTGTCCATTCCACTTGAGGCCACAAACTCAGGGACCCTCTCACATACCTGTAGCTGAGAGAAGCCTCCTCTTGAGGTGCTTGTGGAAAGTTGGTATTCCTCTTGAGTCGAAGCCAGGGACTAAGCTCTCATCTCGAATTGATTTGCGGTCCACGGAGCCCTTTCGTGTTGTTCCAGTGACCTCAGGATCCCTCTAGACTTGAGACAGTGATCTTGGGTTTTCTCTGGAGTGCCATCAAGGAAATCAAGGCTCCTTTCACGTTTGATGTGGAACACTGAACTGCTCTGCACGCAGTGCAGGGGAATCGGGACTCATGTCGCGGCGAGGGGGAAGTCTCATGGTTTTTCTCGAGTTGCGGCCAGAACCTGGGGTATATTCTCGAGTTACGATGGGGAGGGCCCTTCCAGACACGTGTTTGTTCAGCGAAGTCAGGACTCCTGCCTAGGTGCGAGGGACACCTCGGGATACTCCTCGAGTCTTGGCATGGCAATTGGGACGCGTCTCCACTCGAGGAGGGAGACCGAGGTTCCCTTTCCACGTGCTACAGGGATCCTGGGACTCCTATCCATTTTCAAGAGGAGTCAGGCATCCTCTCCTTCAGAAGTATTGATCTCCTTGGACCTCTCGAATTTTCAAAGGATATGAGGCCTCCGATTGCGTTGAGGCGGAGGACTAGGTCTTTCTCTGTGGTCTCCACAGGGGATTCAGACAACCCTTCGTCTTGGGAGATGCAAGACGAGCCTGCATTCAATTCACTGCAGGGATATCCGGCCTTACTTCGAGTCAGAGCATCTCGGTGTCCATTCCACTTGAGGCCACAAACTCAGGGTCCCTCTCACATACCTGTAGCTGAGAGATGCCTCCTTTTGAGGTGCTTGTGGAAAGTTGGTATTCCTCTTGAGTCTAAGCCAGGGAATAAGCTCTCATTTCGAGTTGATTTGGGGTCCACGGAGCCCTTTCGTGTTGCTACAGTGACCTCAGGATCCCCCT
Organism: Dama dama; assembly: GCF_033118175.1. Taxonomy (NCBI): domain Eukaryota; kingdom Metazoa; phylum Chordata; class Mammalia; order Artiodactyla; family Cervidae; genus Dama; species Dama dama. Next base: position 946,111 of record NW_026870890.1, on the reverse strand, counting down.
AGACTTGAGACAGTGATCTTGGGTTTTCTCTGGAGTGCCATCAAGGAAATCAAGTCTCCTTTCACGTTTGATGTGGAACACGGAATTGGTCTGCATGCAGTGCAGGGGAATCGGGCCTCAACTCGCGGCGAGGGGGAAATCTCATGGTTTTTCTCGAGTTGCGGCCGGAACCAGGGGTATATTCTCGAGTTACTATGGGGAGGGCAATTCCAGACACGTGTTTGTTCAGCGACGTCAGGATATTGCCGAGGTGCGAGGGACACCTCGGGATTCTCCTCGAGTCTTGGCATGGCAATTGGAACGCGTCTCCACGTGAGGCGGGAGACCCAGGATCCCTCTCCACGTGCCACAGTGATCCTGGGACTCCTATCCATTTTCAGGAGGAGTCAGGCATCGTCTCCTTTGGAAGCATTGATCTCCGCACACCTCTCGAGTTTTCAAAGGATGTGAGGCCTCCAGACGCGATGAGGCGGAGGACTAGTTTTTTCTCTGTCGTCTCCACAGGCGATATAGACATCCGTTCGTCTTTGGAGATGCAAGACGAGCCTGCATTCAATTCACTGCAGGGATATCCGGCCTTACTTCGAGTCAGAGCATCTCGGTGTCCATTCCACTTGAGGCCACAAACTCAGGGGCCCTCTCACATACCTGTAGCTGAGAGAAGCTTCCTCTTGAGGTGCTTGTGGAAGGTTGGTATTCCTCCTGAGTCGAAGCCAGGGACTAAGCTCTCATCTCGAGTTGATTTGGGGTCCACGGAGCCCTTTCGTGTTGCTACAGTGACCTCAGGATCCCTCTAGACTTGAGACAGTGATCTTGGGTTTTCTCTGGTGTGCCATCAAGGAAATCAAGGCTCCTTTCACATTTGATGTGGAACACGGAATTGCTCTGCACGCAATGCAGGGGAATCGGGCATCATCTCGCGGCGAGGGGAAAGTCTCATGGTGTTTCTCGAGTTGCGGCCGGAACCTGGGGTATATTCTCGAGTTACGACAGGGAGGACCCTTCCAGACACGTGTTTGTTCAGCGACCTCAGGACTCCTGCCTAGGTGCGAGGGACACCTCCGGATTCTCCTCGAGTCTTGGCATGGCAATGGGGACGCGTCTCCACGTGAGACGGGAGACCCAGGGTCCCTTTCCACGTGCCACAGGGATCCTGGGACTCCTATCCATTTTCAAGAGGAGTCAGGCATCGTCTCCTTTGGAAGCATTGATCTCCGCGGACCTCTCAAGTTTTCAAAGGATGTGAGGCCTCCGCTCGCGATGAGGCGGAGAATTAGGTCTTTCTCTGTGGTCTCCACAGGGGATTCACACATCCCTTCGTCTTGGGAGATGCAAGACGAGCCTGCATTCAATTCACTGCAGGGATATCCGGCCTTATTTCGAGTCAGAGCATCTCGGTGTCCATTCCACTTGAGGCCACAAACTCAGGGTCCCTCTCACATACTTGTACCTGAGAGAAGCCTCCTCTTGAGGTGCTTGTGGAAAGGTGGTATTCCTCTTGAGTCGAAGCCAGGGACTAAGCTCTCATCTCGAGTTGATTTGGGGTCCACGGAGCCCTTTCGTGTTGCTACAGTGACCTCAGGATCCCTCTAGACTTGAGACAGTGATCTTGGGTTTTCTCTGTAGTGCCATCAAGGAAATCAAGGCTCCTTTCACGTTTGATGTGGAAAACGGAATTTCTCTGCACGCAGTTCAGGGGAATCGGGACTCATGTCGCGGCGAGGGGGAAGTCTCATGGTTTTTCTCGAGTTGCGACCGGAACCTGGGTTATATTCTCGAGTTACGATGGGGAGGGCCCTTCCAGGCACGTGTTTGTTCAGCGACCTCAGGACCCCTGCCTAGGTTCGAGGGACACCTCGGGATTCTCCTCGAGTCTTGGCATGGCAATTGGGATGCGTCTCCACGTGATGCGGGAGACGCAGGGTCCCTTTCCACGTGCTACAGGGATCCTGGGACTCCTATCCATTTTCAAGAGGAGTCAGGCATCGTCTCCTTAGGAAGCATTGATCTCCGTGGACCTCTCGAATTTTCAAAGGATGTGAGGCCTCCGGTCGCGATGAGGCGGAGAACTAGGTCTTTTTCTGCGGTCTCCACAGGGGATTCAGACATCCCTTCGTCTTCGGAGATGCAAGACGAGCCTGCATTCAATTCACTGCAGGGATATCCGGCCTTACTTCGAGTCAGAGCATCTCGGTATCCATTCCACTTGAGGCCACAAACTCAGGGTCCCTCTCACATACCTGTAGCTGAGAGAAGCCTCCTCTTGAGGTGCTTGTGGAAAGTTGGTATGACTCTTGAATCGAAGCCAGGGAATAAGCTCTCATCTCGAGTTGATTTGGGGTCCACGGAGCCCTTTCATGTTTCTACAGTGACCTCAGGATCCCTCTAGACTTGAGACAGTGATTTTGAGTTTTATCTGAAGTGCCATCAAGGAAATCAAGGCTCCTTTCACGTTTGATGTGGAACACGGAATTGCTCTGCACGCAGTGCAGGGGAATCGGGCCTCATCTCGAGGAGAGGCAGAAGTCTCATGGTTTTTCTCGAGTTGCGGCCGGAACCTGGGGTATATTCTCGAGTTACGACGGGGAGGGCTCTTCCAGACACGTGTTTGTTCAGCGACGTCAGGACTCCTGCCTAGGTGCGAGGGACACCTCGGGATTCTCCTCGAGTCTTGGCATGGCAATTGGGACGCGTCTCCACGTGAGGCGGGAGACCCAGGGTCCCTTTCCATGTGCCACAGGGATCCTGGGTCTCCTATCAATTTTCAAGAGCAGTCAGGCATCTTCTCCTTTGGAAGCATTGATCTCCGCGGACCTCTCGAGTTTTCAAAGGATGCGAGGCCGCCGCTCGCGATTTGGCGGAGAAATAGGTCTTTCTCTGTGGTCTCCACAGGGGATTCAGACATCCTTTCGTCTTGGGAGATGCAAGACGAGCCTGCATTCCATTTACTGCCAGGATATCCGGCCTTACTTCAAGTCAGAGCATCTCGGTGTACATTCCACTTGAGGCCACAAACTCAGGGTCCCTCTCACATACCTGTAGCTGAGAGAAGCCTCCTCTTGAGGTGCTTGTGGAAAGTTGGTATTCCTCTTGAGTCGAAGCCAGGGACTAAAGCTCTCATCTCGTGTTGATTTGGGGTCCACGGAGCCCTTTCATGTTGCTCCAGTGACCTCAGGATCCCTCTAGTCTTGAGACAGTTATCTTGGGTTTTCTCTGGAATGCCATCAAGGAAATCAAGGCTCCTCTCATGTTTGATGTGGAACACGGATATGCTCTACACGCAGTGCAGGGGAATCGGGCCTCATCTCGCGGCGAGGGGGAAGTCTCATGGTTTTTCTCGAGTTGCGGCCGGGACCTGGGGTATATTCTCGAGTTACGACGGGGAGGGCCCTTCCAGACACGTGTTTGTTCAGCGACGTCAGGACTCCTGCCTAGGTGCGAGGGACACCTCGGGATTCTCCTCGAGTCTTGGCATGGCAATTGGGACGCGTCTCAACGTGAGGCGGGAGACCCAGGTTCCCTTTCCATGTGCCACAGGGATCCTGGGACTCCTATCCATTTTCAAGAGGAGTCAGGCATCGTCTCCTTTGGAAGCATTGATCTCCGCGGAGCTCTCGAGTTTTCAATGGATGTGAGGCCTCCGGTCGCGATGAGGTGGAGAACTAGGTCTTTATCTGTGGTTTCCACAGGGGATTCAGACATCCTTTCGTCTTCGGAGATGCAAGACGAGCCTGCATTCAATTCACTGCTGGGATATCCGGCCTTACTTCGAATGAGAGCATCTCGGTGTCCATTCCACTTGAGGCCACAAACACAGGGTCCCTCTCACATACCTGTAGCTGAGAGAAGCCTCCTCTTGAGGTGCTTGGGGAAAGTTGGTATTCCACTTGAGTCGAAGCCAGGGACTAAGCTCTCATCTCGAGTTGATTTGGGGTCCACGGAGACCTTTCGTGTTGCTACAGTCACCTGAGGATCCCTCTAGACTTGAGACAGTGATCTTGGGTTTTCTCTGGAGTGCCATCAAGGAAATCAAGGCTCCTTTCACGTTTGATGTGGAACACGGTATTGCTCTGCACGCAGTGAAGGGGATTCGGGCCTCATCTCGCAGCGAAGCGGATGTCTCATGGTTTTTCTCCACTTGTGGCCGGAACCTGGGGTATATTCACGAGTTACGACGTTGGGGGCCCTTCCAGAAGCGTGTTTGTTCAGCGACGTCAGGACTCCTGCCTAGGTGCGAGGGACACCTCAGGATTCTCCTCGAGTCTTGGCATGTCAATGGGGACGCGTCTCCACGTGAGGCGGGAGACCCAGGGTCCCTTTCCACGTGCCACAGGGATCCTGGGACTCCTATCCATTTTCAAGAGGAGTCAGGCATCGTCTCCTTTGGAAGCATTGATCTCCGCGGACCTCTCGAGTTTTCAAAGGATGTGAGGCCTCCGGTCTCGATGAGGCGGAGAACGAGGTCTTTCCCTGTGGTCTCCACTGGGGATTCAGACATCCCTTCGTCTTGGGAGATGCAAGACGAGCATGCACTCAATTCACTGCAGGGCTATCCGGCCTTACTTCGAGTCAGAACATCTCGGTGTCCATTCCATTTGAGGCCACAAACTCAGGGTCCCTCTCACATACCTGTAGCTGAGAGAAGCCTCCTCTTGAGGTGCTTGTGGAAAGTTGATATTCCACTTGAGTCGAAGCCAGGAACTAAGCTCTCATCTCGAGTTGATTTGGGGTCCACGGAGCCCTTTCGTGTTGCTACAGTGACCTCAGGATCCCTCTAAACTTGAGACAGTGATCTTGGGTTTTCTCTGGAGTGCCATCAAGGAAATCAAGGCTCCTTTCACGTTTGATGTGGAACACGGAATTGCTCTGCAGGCAGTGCAGGGGAATCGGGCCTCATCTCGCGGCGATTGGGAAGTCTCATGGTTGTTCTCGAGTTGCGGCCGGAACCTGGGGTATATTCTCGAGTTACGACAGGGAGGGCCGTACAAGAAAAGTGTTTGTTCACTGACATCATCACTCCTGCCTAGGTGCGAGGGACACCTCGGGATTCGCCTGAAGTCTTGGCATGGCAATTGGGACGGGTCTCCACGTGAGGCGGGAGACCCAGGGACCCTTTCCACGTGCCACAGGGATCCTGGGACTCCTATTCACTTTCAAGAGGAGTCAGGCATCGTCTCCTTTGGAAGCATTGATCTCCGCGGACCTCTCGAGTTTTCAAAGGATGTGAGGCCTCCGGTCGCGATGAGGCGAGAACTATGTCTCTCTGTGGTCTCCACAGGGGATTCAGACATGCCTTCGTCTTGGGAGATGCAAGACGAGCCTGCATTCAATTCACTGCAGGGATATCCGGTCTTACTTCAAATCAGAGCATCTCGGTGTATATTCCACTTGAGGCCACAAATTCAGGGTCCCTCTCACATACCTGTATCAGAGAGAAGCCTCCTCTTGAGGTGCTTGTGGAAAGTTGGTATTCCTCTTGAGTCGAAGCCAGGGACTAAGCTATCATCTCGAGTTGATTTGGGGTCCACAGAGCCCTTTCGTGTTGCTACAGTGACCTCAGGGTCCCTCTAGACTTGAGACAGTGATCTTGGGTTTTCTCTGGAGTGCCATCAAGGAAATCAAGGCTCCTTTCACGTTTGATGTGGAACACAGAATTGCTCTGCACGCAGTGCAGGGAAATCGGGCCTCATCTCGCGGCGAGGTGGAAGTCTCATGGTTTTTCTCGAGTTGCGGCCGGAACCTGGGGTATATTCTTGAGTTACGACAGGAAGGGCCCTTCCAGACACGTGTTTGTTCAGCGACGTCAGGACTCCTGCCTAGGTGCTAGGGACACCTCGGGATTCTCCTCGAGTCTTGGCATGGTAATTGGGACGCGTATCCACGTGAGGCGGGAGACCCAGCGTCCCTTTCCACGTGCCACAGGGATCCTGGGACTCCTATCCATTTTCAAAAGGAGTCAGGCATCGTCTCCTTTGGAAGCATTGATCTCCGCGGACTTTTCGAGTTTTCAAAGGATGTGAGGCCTCTGGTCGCGATGAGGCGGAGAACTCGGTCTTTCTCTGTGGTCTCCACAGGGGATTCAAACATCCCTTCGTCTTGGGAGATGCAAGACGGGCCTGCATTCAATTCACTGCAGGGATATCCGGCCTTACTTCGAGTCAGAGCATCTCGGTGTCCATTACACTTGAAGCCACAAATTCAGGGTCCCTCAAATATACATGTAGCTGAGAGAAGCCTCCCCTTGAGGTGCTTGTGGAAAGTTGGTATTCCTCTTGTGTCGAAGCCAGGGACTAAGCTCTCATCTCGAGTTGATTTGGGGTCCACGGAGCCCTTTCGTGTTGCTCCAGTGACCTCAGGATCCCTCTAGACTTGAGACAGTGATCTTGGGTTTTCTCTGGAGTGCCATCAAGGAAATCAAGGCTCCTTTCACGTTTGATGTGGAACACGGAATTTCTCTGCACGCAGTGCAGGGGAATCGGGACTCATGTCGCGGCGAGGGGGAAGTCTCATGGTTTTTCTCGAGTTGCGACCGGAACCTGGGTTATATTCTCGAGTTACGATGGGGAGGGCCCTTCCAGACACGTGTTTGTTCAGCGACGTCAGGACTCCTGCCTAGGTGCGAGGGACACCTCGGATTCTCCTCGAGTCTTGGCATGGCAATTGGGACGCGTCTCCACGCGAGGAGGTAGACCCAGGGTCCCTTTCCACGTGCCACAGCGATCCTGGGACTCCTATCCATTTTCAAGAGGAGTTAGGCATCCTCCCCTTCGGAAGTATTGATCTCCGCGGACCTCTCGAGTTTTCAAAGGATGTGAGGCCTCTGGTCGCGATGAGGCGGAGAATTAGGTCTTTATCTGTGGTCTCCACAGGGGATTCAGACATCCCTTCGTCTTGGGAGATGCAAGACGAGCCTGCATTCAATTCACTGCAGGGATATCCGGCCTTACATCGAGTCAGAGCATCTCGGTGTCCATTCCACTTGAGGCCACAAACTCAGGGGCCCTCTCACATACCTGTAGCTGAGAGAAGCCTCCTCTTGAGGTGCTTGTGGAAAGTTGGTATTCCTCTTGAGTCGAAGCCAGGGACTAAGCTCTCATCTCGAGTTGATTTGGGGTCCACAGAGCCCTTTCGTTTTGCTACAGTGACCTCAGGGTCCCTCTAGACTTGAGACAGTGATCTTCGGTTTTCTCTGGAGTGCCATCAAGGAAATCAAGGCTCCTTTCACGTTTGATGTGGAAAACGGAATTGCTCTGCACGCAGTGCAGGGGAATCGGGCCTCATCTCGCGGCGAGGGGGAAGTCTCATGGTTTTTCTCGAGTTGCGGCCGGAACCTGGGGTATATTTTCGATTTACGACGGGGAGGGCCCTTCCAGACACGTGTTTGTTCAGCGACGTCAGGACTCCTGCCTAGGTGCAAGGGACACCTCGGGATTCTCCTCTAGTCTTGGCATGGCAATTGGGAGGCGTCTCCACGTGAGGCGGGAGACCCAGCGTCCCTTTCCACGTGCCACAGGGATCCTGGGACTCCTATCCATTTTCAAGAGGAGTCAGGCATCGTCTCCTTCGGAAGTATTGATCTCCGCGGACCTCTCGAGTTTTCAAAGGATATGAGGCCTCCGGTTGCGTTGATTTGCAGGACTAGGTCGTTCTCTGTCGTCTCCACAGGGGATTCAGACATCCCTTCGTCTTGGGAGATGCAAGACGAGCCTGCATTCAATTCACTGCAGGGATATCCGGCCTTACTTCGAGTCAGAGCATCTCGGTGTCCATTCCACTTGAGGCCACAAACTCAGGGTCCCTCAAATATACCTGTAGCTGAGAGAAGCCTCCTCTTGAGGTGCTTGTGGAAAGTTGGTATTCCTCTTGAGTTGAAGCCAGGGACTAAGCTCTCATCTCGAGTTGATTTGGGGTCCACGGAGCCCTTTCGTGTTGCTCCAGTGACCTCAGGATCCCTCTAGACTTGAAACAGTGATCTTGGGTTTTCTCTGGAGTGACATCAAGGAAATCAAGGCTCCTTTCAAGTTTGATGTGGAACACGGAATTGCTCTGCACGCAGTGCAGGGGAATCGGGCCTCATCTCGCGGCGAGGGGGAAGTCTCATGGTTTTTCTCGAGTTGTGGCCGGAACCTGGGGTATATACTCGAATTACGATGGGGAGAGCCCTTCCAGTCAAGTGTTTGTTGAGCGACGTCAGGACTCCTGCCTAGGTTCGAGGGACACTTCTGGATTCTCCTCGAGTCTTGACATGGCAATTGGGACGCGTCTCCACGTGAGGCAGGAGACCCAGGGTCCCTTTCCACGTGCAACAGGGATCCTGGGACTCCTATCCATTTTCAAGAGGAGTCAGGCATCGTCTCCTTTGGATGCATTGATCTCCGCGGACCTCTCGAGTTTTCAAAGGATGTGAGGCTTCCAGTCGCGATGAGGCGGAGAACTAGGTCTTTCTCTGTGGTCTCCACAGGGGATTCAGACATCCAGTCGTCTTGGGAGATGCAAGACGAGCCTGCATTCAATTCACTGCAGGGATATCCGGCCAAACTTCGAGTCAGAGCTTCTCGGTGTCCATTCCACTTGAGGCCACAAACTCAGGGTCCCTCTCACATACCTGTAGCTGAGAGAAGCCTCCTCTTGAGGTGCTTGTGGAAAGTTCGTATTCCTCTTGAGTCGAAACCAGGGACTAAGCTCTCATCTCGAGTTGATTTGGTGTCCACGGAGCCCTTTCGTGTTGCTCCAGTGACCTCAGGATCCCTCTAGACTTGAGAGAGTGATCTTGGTTTTTCTCTGGAGTGCCATCAAGGAAATCAAGGCTTTTTTCTCGTTTGATGTGGAACAGGGAATTGCTCTACACGCAGTGCAGGGGAATCGGCCCTCATCTCGCGGCAAGGTGGATGTCTCATGGTTTTTCTCAAGTTGCGGCCGGAACCTGGGGTATATTTTCGAGTTACGATGGGGAGGGCCCTTCCAGACACCTGTTTGTTCAGCGACGTCAGGACTCCTGCCTAGGTGCGAGGGACACCTCGGGATTCTCCTCGAGTGTTGGCATGGCAATTGGGACGCCTCTCCACGTGAGATGGGAGACCCAGGGTCCCTTTCCACGTGCCACAGGGATTCTGGGATTCCTATCCATTTTCAAGAAGAGACAGGAATCTTCTCCTTTGGAAGCATTGATCTCCGCGGACCTCTCGAGTTTTCAAAGGATGTGAGGCCTCCGGTCTCGATGAGGCGGAGGACTAGGTCTTTCTCTGTGGTCTCCACAGGGGATTCAGACAACCCTTCATCTTGGGAGATGCAAGACGAGCCTGCATTCAATTCACTGCAGGGATATCCGGCCTTACTTCGAGTCAGAGCATCTCGGTGTCCATTCCACTTGAGGCCACAAACTCAGGGTCCCTCTCACATACCTGTAGCTGAGAGAGCCCCCTCTTGAGGTGCTTGTGGAAAGTTGGTATTCCTCTTGAGTCGAAGCCAGGGACTAAGCTCTCATCTCGAGTTGATTTGGGGTGCACGGAGCCCTTTCATGTTGCTCCAGTGACCTCAGGATACCTCTAGACTTGAGACAGTGAACTTGAGTTTTCTCTGGAGTGCCATCAAGGAAATCAAGGCTCTTTTCACGTTTGATGTGGAACAAGGAATTTCTCTGCATGCATTGCAGGGGAATCGGGCCTCACCTCGCGGCGCGGGGGAAATCTCATGGTTTTTCTCGAGTTGCGGCCGGAACCTGGGGTATATTCTCGAGTTACGACGGGGAGGGCCCTTACAGACACGTGTTTGTTCAGCGACGTCAGGACTCCTGCCTAGGTGCGAGGGACACCTCGGGATTCTCCTCGAGTCTTGGCATGGCAATTGGGACGCGTCTCCACGTGAGGCGGGAGACCCAGGGTTCCTTTCCACGTGCCACAGGGATCCTGAGACTCCTATCCATTTTCGAGAGGAGTCAGGCATCGTCTCCTTTGGAAGCATTGATCTCTGCAGACCTCTCGAGTTTTCAAAGGATGTGAGGCCTCCGGTCACGATGAGGCGGAGGACTAGGTCTTTCTCTGTGGTCTCCACAGGGGTTTCAGACATCCCTTCATCTTGGGAGATGCAAGACGAGCCTGCATTCAATTCACTGCAGGGATATCCGGACTTACTTCGGATCAGAGCATCTCGGTGTCCATTCCACTTGAGGCCACAAACTCAGGGTCCTTCAAATATACCTGTAGCTGAGAGAAGCCTCCTCTTGAGGTGCTTGTGGAAAGTTGGTATTCCTCTTGAGTCTAAGCCAGGGACTAAGCTCTCATCTCGAGTTGATTTGGGGTCGACGGAGCCCTTTCCTGTTGGTCCAGTGACCTCAGTATCCCTCTAGACTTGAGACAGTGATCTTGGGTTTTCTCTGGAGTGCCATCAAGGAAATCAAGGCTCCTTTCACGTTTGATGTGGAACACGGAATTTCTCTGCATGCAGTGAAGGGGAATCGGGCCTCAACTCGCGGCGCGGGGGAAATCTCATGGTTTTTCTTGAGTTGCGGCCGGAACCTGGGGTATATTCTCGAGTTACGACGAGGAGTGCCCTTCCAGACACGTGTTTGTTCAGCGACATCAGGACTCCTGCCTAGGTGCGAGGGACACCTCGGATTCTCCTCGAGTCTTGGCATGGCAACTGGGACGTGTATCCACGTGAGGCGGGAGACCCAGGGTCCCTTTCCACGTGCCACAGCGATCCTGGGACTCCTATCCATTTTCAAGAGAAGTTAGGCATCCTCCCCTTCGGAAGTATTGATCTCCGCGGACCTCTCGAGTTTTCAAAGGATGTGAGGCCTCTGGTCGCGATGAGGCGGAGAATTAGGTCTTTCTCTGTGGTCTCCACAGGGGATTCAGACATCCCTTTGTCTTGGGAGATGCAAGACGAGCCTGCATTCAATTCACTGCAGGGATATCCGGCCTTACATCGAGTCAGAGCATCTCGGTGTCCATTCCACTTGAGGCCACAAACTCAGGGGCCCTCTCACATACCTGTAGCTGAGAGAAGCCTCCTCTTGAGGTGCTTGTGGAAAGTTGGTATTCCTCTTGAGTCGAAGCCAGGGACTAAGCTCTCATCTCGAGTTGATTTGGGGTCCATGGAGCCCTTTCCTGTTGCTCCAGTGACCTCAGGATCCCTCTAGACTTGAGACAGTGATCTTGGGTTTTCTCTGGAGTGTCATCAAGGAAATCAAGGCTCCTTTCACGTTTGATGTGGAACACGGAATTGTTCTGGAGGCAGTGCAGGGGAATCGGGCCTAATCTCGCGGCGAGGGGGAAGTCTCATGGTTTTTCTCGAGTTGCGGTCGGAACCTGTGGTATATTCTCGAGTTACGACGGGGAGGTCCCTTCCATACACGTGTTTGTTCAGCGACGTAAGGACTCCAGCCTAGGTGCGAGGGACACCTCGGGATTTTCCTCGAGTCTTGGCATGGCAATTGGGACGCGTCTCCACGTGAGGCGGGAGACCCAGGGTCCCTTTCCATGTGCCGCAGGGATCCTGGGACTCCTATCCATTTTCAAGAGGAGTCAGGCATCGTCTCCTTTGGAAGCATTGATCTCCGCAGACCTCTCGAGTTTTCAAAGGATGTGAGGCCTCTGGTCGCGATGAGGCGGAGAACTCGGTCTTTCTCTGTGGTCTCCACAGGGGATTCAGACATCCCTTCTTCTTGGGAGATGCAAGACGAGCCTGCATTCAATTCACTGCAGGGATATCCGGCCTTACTTCGAGTCAGAGCATCTCGGTGTCCTTTCCACTTGAGGCCACAAACTCGGGGTCCCTCAAATATACCTGTAGCTGAGAGAAGCCTCCTCTTGAGGTGCTTGTGGAAAGTTGGTATTCCTCTTGAGTCGAAGCCAGGGACTAAGCTCTCATCTCGAGTTGATTTGGGGTCCACGGAGCCCTTTCTTGTTGCTCCAGTGACATCAGGATCCCTCTAGACTTGAGACAGTGATCTTGGGTTTTCTCTGGAGTGCCATCAAGGAAATCAAGGCTCCTTTCTTTTTTGATGTGTAATACTGAATTCCTCTGCACGCAGGGCAGGGGAATCGGGCCTCATCTCGCGGCGAGGGGGAAGTCTCATGGTTTTTCTCGAGTTGCGGCCGGAACTTGGGGTATATTCTCGAGTTACGACGGGGAGGGCCCTTCCAGACACGTGTTTGTTCAGCGACGTCAGGACTCCTGCCTAGGTGCGAGGGACACCTCGGGATTCTCCTCTAGTCTTGGCATGGCAATTGGGCCGCGTCTCCACGTGTTGCGGGAGACCCAGTGTCCCTTTCCACGTGCCACAGTAATCCTGGGACTCCTATCCATTTTCAAGAGGAGTCAGGCATCGTCTCCTTTGGAAGCATTGATCTCTGCAGACCTCTCGAGTTTTCAAAGGATGTGAGGCCTCCGGTCACGATGAGGCGGAGGACTAGGTCTTTCTCTGTGGTCTCCACAGGGGATTCAGACATCCCTCCTTCTTGGGAGATGCAAGACGAGCCTGCATTCAATTCACTGCAGGGATATCCGGCCTTACTTCGAGTCAGAGCATCTCGGTGTCCATTGCACTTGAGGCCACAAATTCAGGATTCCTCTCACATACCTGTAGCTGAGAGAAGCCTCCTCTTGAGGGGCTTGTGGAAAGTTCGTATTCCTCTTGAGTTGAAGCCAGGGACTAAGCTCTCATCTCGAGTTGATTTGGGGTCCACGGAGCCCTTTCCTATTGGTCCAGTGACCTCAGGATCCCTCTAGACTTGAAACAGTGATCTTGGGTTTTCTCTGGAGTGCCATCAAGGAAATCAAGGCTCCTTTCACGTTTGATGTGGAACACGGAATTGCTCTGCACGCAGTGCAGGGGAATCGGGCCTCAACTCGCGGCGAGGGGTAAATCTCATGGTATTGTTCAGTTGCGGCCGGAACCTGGGATATATTCTCGAGTTACGACAGGGAGGGCCCTTCCAGACACGTGTTTGTTGAGCGACGTCAGGACTCCTGCCTAGGTGCGAGGGACACCTCGGGATTCTCCTCGAGTCTTGGCATGGCAATTGGGACGCGTCTCCACGTGATGCGGGAGACCCAGGGTCCCTTTCCACGTGCCACAGGGATCCTGGGACTCCTATCCATATTCAAGAAGAGTCAGGCATCTTCTCCTTTGGAAGCATTGATCTCCGCGGACCTCTCGAGTTTTCAAAGGATGTGAGGCCTTCGGTCTCGATGAGGCGGAGAACGAGGTCTTTCTCTGTGGTCTCCACAGGGGATTCAGACAACCCTTCGTCTTGGGAGATGCAAGACGATCCTGCATTCAATTCACTTCAGGGATATCCGGCCTTACTTCGAGTCAGAGCATCTCGGTGTCCATTCCACTTGAGGCCACAAACTCAGGGTCCCTCTCACATACCTGTAGCTGAGAGAAGCCTCCTCTTGAGGTGCTTGTGGAAAGTTGGTATTCCTCTTGAGTCGAAGCCAGGGACTAAACTCTCATCTCGAGTTGATTTGGGGTCCACTGAGCCCTTTCGTGTTTTTCCAGTTACCTCAGGATCCCTCTAGACTTGAGATAGTGAACTTGGGTTTTCTCTGGAGTGCCATCAAGGAAATCAAGGCTCCTTTCACGTTTGATGTGGAAAACGGAATTGCTCTGCACGCAGTGCAGGGGAATAGGGCCTCATCTCGCGGCGAGGGGTAAATCTCATGGTTTTTCTCGAGTTGCGGCTGGAACCTGGGGAATATTCTCGAGTTACGACGGAGAGGGCCCTTCCAGACACGTGTTTGTTCAGCGAGGTCAGGACTTCTGCCTAGCTGCGAGGGACACCTCGGGATTCTCCTCGAGTCTTGGCATGGCAATTGGGACGCGTCTCCACATGAGGCGGGAGACCCAGGGTCCCTTTCCACGTGCCACAGGGATCCTGGGACTCCTATCCATTTTCAAGAGGAGTCAGGCATCGTCTCCTCCGGAAGTATTGATCTCCGTGGACCTCTCGAATTTTCAAAGGATATGAGGCCTCCGGTTGCGTTGAGGTGGAGGACTAGGTCTTTCTCTGTGGTCTCCACAGGGGATTCAGACATCCCTTCGTCTTGGGAGATGCAAGACGAGCCTGCATTCAATTCACTGCAGGAATATCCGGCCTTACTTCGAGTCAGAGCATCTCGGTGTCCATTCCACTTGAGGCCACACACTCAGGGTCCCTCAAATATACCTGTAGCTGAGAGAAGCCTCCTCTTGAGGTGCTTGTGTAAAGTTGGTATTCCTCTTGAGTTGAAGCCAGGGACTAAGCTCTCATCTCGAGTTGATTTGGGATCCACGGAGCCCTTTCCTGTTGGTCCAGTGACCTCAGGATCCCTCTAGACTTGAGACAGTGATCTTGGGTTTTCTCTGGAGTGCCATCAAGGAAATCAAGGCTCCTGTCACGTTTGATGTGGAACACGGAATTGTTCTGCATGCAGTGCAGGGGAATCGGGCCTCAACTCGCGGCGAGGGGTAAATCTCATGGTTTTTCTCGAGTTGCGGCCGGAACCTGGGGTATATTCTCGAGTTACGACGGGGAGGGCCCTTCCAGACACGTGTTTGTTCAGCGACGTCAGGACTCCTGCCTAGGTGCGAGGGACACCTCGGGATTCTCCTCGAGTCTTGGCATGGCAATTTGGACGCGTCTCCACGTGAGGCGGGAGACCCAGGGTCCCTTTCCACGTGCCACAGGTATCCTGTGACTCCTATCCATTTTCAAGAGGAGTCAGGCATCGTCTCCTTTGGAAGCATTGATCTCCGCGGACCTCTCGAGTTTTCAAAGGATGTGAGGCCTCCGGTCGCGATGAGGCAGAGAACTCGGTCTTTCTCTGTGGTCTCCACAGGGGATTCACACATCCCTTCGTCTTGGGAGATGCAAGACGAGCCTGCATTCAATTCACTGCAGGAATATCCGGCCTTAATTCGAGTCAGAGCATCTCGGTGTCCATTCCACTTGAGGCAACAAACTCAGGGTCCCTCAAATATACCTGTAGCTGAGAGAAGCCTCCTCTTGAGGTGCCTGTGGAAAGTTGGTATTCCTCTTGAGTTGAAGCCAGGGACTAAGCTCTCATCTCGAGTTGATTTGGGGTGCACGGAGCCCTTTCCTGTTGGTCCAGTGACCTCCGGATCCCTCTAGACTTGAGACAGTGATCTTAGGTTTTCTCTGGAGTGCCATCAAGGAAATCAAGGCTCCTTTCACGTTTGATGTCGAACACGGAATTGCTCTGCATGCAGGGCAGGGGAATCGGGCCTCATCTCGCGGCGAGGGGGAAGTCTCATGGTTTTTCTCGAGTTGCGGCCGGAACCTGGGGTATATTCTCGAGTTACGATGGGGAGGGCCCTTCCAGACACGTGTTTGTTCAGCGACGTCAGGACTCCTGCCTAGGTGCGAGGGACACCTCGGGATTCTCCTCGAGTCTTGGCATGGCATTTGGGACGCGTCTCCACGTGAGGCGGGAGACCCAGTGTCCCTTTCCACGTGCCACAGTAATCCTGGGACTCCTATCCATTTTCAAGAGGAGTCAGGCATCGTCTCCTTTGGAAGCATTATCTCTGCAGACCTCTCGAGTTTTCAAAGCATGTGAGGCCTCCGGTCACGATGAGGCGGAGTACTAGGTCTTTCTCTGTGGTCTCCACAGGGGATTCAGACATCCCTTCGTCTTGGGAGATGCAAGACGAGCCTGCATTCAATTCACTGCAGGGATATCCGGCCTTACTTCGAGTCAGAGCATCTCGGTGTCCATTGCACTTGAGGCCACAAATTCAGGGTTCCTCTCACATAGCTGTAGCTGAGAGAAGCTTCCTCTTGAGGTGCTTGTGGAAAGTTGGTATTCCTCTTGAGTCTAAGCCAGGGACTAAACTCTCATCTCGAGTTGATTTGGGGTCCTCGGAGCCCTATCGTGTTGCTCCAGTGACCTCAGGATCCCTCTAGACTTGAGACAGTGATCTTGGGTTTTCTCTTGAGTGCCATCTAGGAAATCAAGGCTCCTTTCACGTTTGATGTGGAACACGGAATTGCTCTGCATGCAGTGCAGGGGAATCGGGCATCAACTCGCGGCGAGGGGGAAATCTCATGGTTTTTCTCGAGTTGCGTCCCGAACCTGGGGTATATTCTCGAGTTACGACGGGGAGGGCCCTTCGAGACACGTGTTTGTTCAGCGACGTCAGGACTCCTGCCTAGGTGCGAGGGACACCTCGGGATTCTCCTCGAGTCTTGGCATGGCAATTGGGACGCGTCTCCACGTGAGGCGGGAGACCCAGGGTCCCTTTCCACATGCCACAGGGATCCTGGGACTCATATCCATTTTCAAGAGGAGTCAGGCATCGTCTCCTTTGGAAGCATTGATCTCCGCGGACCTCTCGAGCTTTCAAAGGATGTGAGGCCTCCGGTCGCGATGAGGCGGAGAACTAGGTCTTTATCTGTGGTTTCCACAGGGGATTCAGACATCCCTTCGTCTTGGGAGATGCAAGACGAGCCTCCATTCCATTCAATGCAGGGATATCCGGCCTAACTTAGAGTCAGAGCATCTCGGTGTCCATTCCACTTGAGGCCACAAACTCAGGTTCCGTCTCACATACCTGTAGCTGAGATAAGCCTCCTCTTGAGGTGCTTGTGGAAAGTTGGTATTCCTCTTGAGTCGAAGCCAGGGACTAATCACTCATCTCGTGTTGATTTGGGGTCCACGGAGCCCTTTCGTGTTGCTCCAGTGACCTCAGGATCCCTCTAGACTTGAGACAGTGATCTTGGGTTTTCTCTGGAGTGACATCAAGGAAATCAAGGATCCTTTCACGTTTAATTTGGAACACGGAATTTCTCTGCATGCTGTGCAGGGGAATCGGGCCTCATCTCGCGGTGAGGGGGAAATCTCATGGTTTTTCTCGAGTTGTGGCCGGAACCTGGGGTATATTCTCGAGTTACGACAGGGAGGGCCCTTCCAGACACTTGTTTGTTCAGCGACGTCAGGACTCCTGCCTAGGTGTGAGGGACACCTCGGGATTCTCCTCTAGTCTTGGCATGGCAATTGGGACGCGTCTCCACGTGTGGAGGGAGACCCAGTGTCGTTTTTAACGTGCCACAGGGATCCTGGGACTCCTATCCATTTTCAAGAGGAGTCAGGCATCGTCTCCTTTGGAAGCATTGATCTCCGCGGACCTCTCGAGTTTTCAAAGGATGTGAGGCCTCCGGTCGCGGTGAGGCGGAGGACTAGGTCTTTATCTGTGGTCTCCACAGGGGATTCAGACATCCCTTTGTCTTGAGAGATGCAAGACGAGCCTGTATTCAATTCACTGCAGGGATATCCGGCCTTACTTCGAGTCAGAGCATCTCGGTGTCCATTCCACTTGAGGCCACAAACTCAGGGTTCCTCTCACATACTTGTAGCTGAGAGAAGCCTCCTCTTGAGGTGCTTGTAGAAAGTTGGTATTCCTCTTGTGTCGAAGCCAGGGACTAAGCTCTCATCTCGAGTTGATTTGGGGTCCATGGAGCCCTTTCGTGTTGCTCCAGTGACCTCAGGATCCCTCTAGACTTGAGACAGTGATCTTGGGTTTTCTCTGGAGTGCCATCAAGGAAATCAAGGCTCCTTTCACGTTTGATGTGGAAAATGGAATTGCTCTGCATGCAGTGCAGGGGAATCGGGCCTCATGTCGCGTCGAGGGGGAAGTCTCATGGTTTTTCTCGTGTTGCGGCCGGAACCTGGGGTATATTCTCGAGTTACGATGGGGAGGGTCCTTCCAGACACGTGTTTGTTCAGTGACGTCAGGACTCCTGCCTAGGTGCGAGGGACACCTCGGGATTCTCCTCGAGTCTTGGCATGGCAATTGGGACGCCTCTCCACGTGAGGCGGGAGACCCAGTGTCCCTTTCCACGTGCCACAGGGATCCTGGGACTCCTATCCATTTTCAAGAGGAGTCAGGCATCGTTTCCTTTGGAAGCATTGATCTCCGCGGACCTCTCGAGTTTTCAAAGGATGTGAGGCCTCCGCTCGCGATGAGGCGGAGAATTAGGTCTTTCTCTGTGGTCTCCACAGGGGATTCAGACATTCCTTCGCCTTGGGAGATGCAAGACGAGCCTGCATTCAATTCACTGCAGGGATATCCGGCCTTACATCGAGTCAGAGCATCTCGGTGTCCATTCCATTTGAGGCCACAAACTCAGGGGCCCTCTCACATACCTGTAGCTGAGAGAAGCCTCCTCTTGAGGTGCTTGTGGACAGTTGGTATTCTTCTTGAGTCGAAGCCAGGGACTAAACTCTCATCTCGAGTTGATTTCGGGTCCACAGAGCCCTTTCGTGTTGCTCCAGTGACCTCAGGATCCCTCTAGACTTGAAACAGTGATCTTGGGTTTTCTCTGGAGTGCCATCAAGGAAATCAAGGCTCCTTTCACGTTTGATGTCGATCACGGAATTGCTCTGCATGCAGTGCAGGGGAATCGGGCCTCAACTCGCAGCGAGGGGTAAATCTCATTGTTTTGTTCAGTTGCGGCCGGAACCTGGGATATATTTTCGAGTTACGACGGGGAGGGCCCTTCCAGACACGTGTTTGTTGAGCGACGTCAGGACTCCTGCCTAGGTGGGAGGGACACCTTGGGATTCTCCTCGAGTCTTGGCATGGAATTTTGGACGCGTCTCCACGTGAGGCGGGAGACCCAGGGTCCCTTTTCACGTGCCACAGGGATCCTGGGACTCCTATCCATTTTCAAGAGGAGTCAGGCATCGTCTCCTTTGGAAGCATTGATCTCCTCGGACCTCTCGAGTTTTCAAAGGATGTGAGGCCTCCGGTCTCGATGAGGCGGAGAACTCGGTCTTTCTCTCTGGTCTCCCCAGTGGATTCAGACAACCCTTCGTCTTGGGAGATGCAAGATGAGCCTGCATTCAATTCACTGCAGGGATATCCGGCCTTACTTCGAGTCAGAGCATCTCGGTGTCCATTCCACTTGAGGCCACAAACTCAGGGTCCCTCTCACATACCTGTACCTGAGAGAAGCCTCCTCTTGAGGTGCTTGTGGAAAGTTCGTATTCCTCTTGAGTCGAAGCAAGGGACTAAGCTCTCATCTCGAGTTGATTTGGGGTCCATGGAGCCCTTTGGTGTTGCTCCAGTGACCTCAGGATCCCTCTAGACTTGAGACAGTGATCTTGGGTTTTCTCTGGAGTGCCATCAAGGAAATCAAGGCTCCTTTCACGTTTGATGTGGAACACGGAATTGCTCTGCACGCAGGGCAGGGGAAATGGGCCTCATCCCGCGGCGAGGGGGAAGTCTCATGGTTTTTCTCGAGTTGCGGCCGGAACCTGGGGTATATTCTCGAGTTACGACGGGGAGGGCCCTTCCAGACACGTGTTTGTTCAGCGACGTCAGGACTCCTGCCTAGGTGCGAGGGACAACTCGGGATTCTCCTCGGGTTTTGGCATGGCAATTGGGACGCCTCTCCACGTGAGGCGGGAGACCCAGTGTCCCTTTCCACGTGCCACACGGATCCTGGGACTCCTATCCATTTTCAAGAGAAGTCAGGCATCGTCTCCTTTGGAAGCATTGATCTCCGAGGACCTCTTGAGTTTTCAAAGGATCCGAGGCCTCCGTTCGCGATGAGGCGGAGAACTAGGTCTTTCTCTGTGGTCTCCACAGGGGATTCAGACATCCCTTCGTCTTGGGAGATTCAAGACGGGCCGGCATTCAATTCACTGAAGGGATATCCGGCCTTACTTCGAGTCAGAGCATCTCGGTGTCCATTCCACATGAGGCCACAAATTCAGGGTCCCTCTCACATACCTGTAGCTGAGAGAAGCCTCCTCTTGTGGTGCTTGTGGAAACTTGGTATTCTTCTTGAGTCGAAGCCAGGGACTAAGCTCTCATCTCGAGTTGATTTGGGTTCCACGGAGCCCTTTGGTGTTG
Source organism: Dama dama (assembly GCF_033118175.1). Classification (NCBI taxonomy): domain Eukaryota; kingdom Metazoa; phylum Chordata; class Mammalia; order Artiodactyla; family Cervidae; genus Dama; species Dama dama. The sequence continues at coordinate 926,244 of NW_026870890.1, read as the reverse complement.
CAACAGTGACCTCAGGATCCCTCTAGACTTGACACAGTGATCTTGGGTTTTCTCTGGAGTGCCACCAAGGAAATCAAGTCTCCTTTCACGTTTGATGTGGAACACGGAATTGCTCTGCACGCAGTGCAGGGGCATCGGGCCTCATCTCGCGCCGAGGGGGAAGTCTCATGGTTTTTCTCGAGTTGCGGCCGGAACCTGGGGTATATTCTCGAGTTACGACGGGGAGGGCCCTTCCAGACACGTGTTTGTTCAGCGACGTCAGGACTCCTGCCTAGGTGCGACGGACACCTCGGGATTCTCCTCGAGTCTTGGCATGGCAATTGGGACGCGTCTCCACGTGAGGCGGGAGACCCAGTGTCCCTTTCCACGTGCCACAGGGATCCTGGGACTCCTATCCATTTTCAAGAGGAGTCAGGCATCGTCTCCTTTGGAAGCATTGATCTCCGCAGACCTCTCGAGTTTTCAAAGGATGTGAGGCCTCTGGTCGCGATGAGGCGGAGAACTCGGTCTTTCTCTGTGGTCTCCACAGGGGATTCAGACATCCCTTCTTCTTGGGAGATGCAAGACGAGCCTGCATTCAATTCACTGCAGGGATATCCGGCCTTACTTCGAGTCAGAGCATCTCGGTGTCCTTTCCGCTTGAGGCCACAAACTCGGGGTCCCTCAAATATACCTGTAGCTGAGAGAAGCCTCCTCTTGAGGTGCTTGTGGAAAGTTGGTATTCCTCTTGAGTCGAAGCCAGGGACTAAGCTCTCATCTCGAGTTGATTTGGGGTCCACGGAGCCATTTCATGTTGCTCCAGTGACCTCAGGATCCCTCTAGACTTGAGACAGTGATCTTGGGTTTTCTCTGGAGTGCCATCAAGGAAATCAAGGCTCCTTTCACGTTTGATGTGGAACACGGAATTGCTCTGCATGCAGGGCAGGGGAATCGGGCCTCAACTCCCGGCGAGGGAGAAATCTCATGGTTTTTCTCGAGTTGCGGCCGGAACCTGGGGTATATTCTCGAGTTACGATGGGGAGGGCCCTTCCAGACACGTGTTTGTTCAGCGACGTCAGGACTCCTGCCTAGGTGCGAGGGACACCTCGGGATTCTCCTCGAGTCTTGGCATGGCAATTGGGACGCATCTCCACGTGAGGCGGGAGACCCAGGGCCCTTTCCACGTGCCACAGGGATCCTGGGACTCCTATCCATTTTCAAGAGGAGTCAGGCATCGGCTCCTTTGGAAGCATTGATCTCCGCGGACCTCTCGAGTTTTCAAAGGATGTGAGGCCTCCGCTCGCGATGAGGCGGAGAATTAGGTCTTTCTCTGTGGTCTCCACAGGGGATTCCGACATCCCTTCGTCTTGGGAGATGCAAGATGAGCCTGCATTCAATTCACTGCAGGGATATCCGGTCTTACTTCGAGTCAGAGCATCTCGGTGTCCATTCCACTTGATGCCACAAACTCAGGTTCCCTCTCACATACCTGTAGCTGAGAGAAGCCTCCTCTTGAGGGGCTTGTGGAAAGTTCGTATTCCTCTTGAGTTGAAGCCAGGGACTAAGCTCTCATCTCGAGTTGATTTGGGGTCCACGGAGCCCTTTCCTATTGGTCCAGTGACCTCAGGATCCCTCTAGACTTGAAACAGTGATCTTGGGTTTTCTCTGGAGTGCCATCAAGGAAATCAAGGCTCCTTTCACGTTTGATGTGGAACACGGAATTGCTCTGCACGCAGTGCAGGGGAATCGGGCCTCAACTCGCGGCGAGGGGTAAATCGCATGGTATTGTTCAGTTGCGGCCGGAACCTGGGATATATTCTCGAGTTACGACAGGGAGGGCCCTTCCAGACACGTGTTTGTTGAGCGACGTCAGGACTCCTGCCTAGGTGCGAGGGACACCTCGGGATTCTCCTCGAGTCTTGCCATGGCAATGGGGACACGTCTCCACGTGAGGCTGGAGACCCAGGGTCCCTTTTCACGTGCCACAGGGATCCTGGGACTCCTATCCATTTTCAAGAGGAGTCAGGCATCGTCTCCTTTGGAAGCATTGATCTCCGCGGACCTCTCGAATTTTCAAAGGATGTGAGGCCTCAGGTCGCGATGAGGCGGAGAACTAGGTCTTTCTCTGTGGTCTCCACAGGGGATTCAGACATCCCTTCGTCTTGGGAGATGCAAGATGAGCCTGCATTCAATTCACTGCAGGGATATCCGGCCTTACTTCGAGTCAGAGCATCTCGGTGTCCATTCCACTTGAGGCAACAAACTCAGGGTCCCTCTCACATACCTGTAGCTGAGAGAAGCCTCCTCTTGAGGTGCTTGTGGAAAGTTCGTATTCCTCTTGAGTCGAAGCCAGGGACTAAGCTCTCATCTCGAGTTGATTTGGGGTCCATGGAGCCCTTTCGTGTTGCTCCAGTGACCTCAGGATCCCTCTAGACTTGAGACAGTTATCTTGGGTTTTCTCTGGAGTGCCATCAAGGAAATCAAGGCTCCTTTCAAGTTTGATGTGGAACACGGAATTGCTCTGCCCGCAGTGCAGGGGAATCGGGCCTCATCTCGCGGCAAGGGGGATGTCTCATGGTTTTTCTCAAGTTGCGGCTGAAACCTGGAGTATATTCTCGAGTTACGACGGGGAGGGCCCTTCCAGACACGTGTTTGTTCAGCGACGTCAGGACTCCTGCCTAGGTGCGAGGGACACCTCGGGATTCTCCTCGAGTCTTGGCATGGCAATTGGGACGCATCTCCACGTGAGGCGGGAGACCCAGGGTCCCTTTCCACGTGCCACAGGGATCCTGGGACTCCTATCCATATTCAAGAAGAGTCAGGCATCTTCTCCTTTGGAAGCATTGATCTCCGCGGACCTCTCGAGTTTTCAAAGGATGTGAGGCCTTCGGTCTCGATGAGGCGGAGAACGAGGTCTTTCTCTGTGGTCTCCACAGGGGATTCAGACAACCCTTCGTCTTGGGAGATGCAAGACGATCCTGCATTCAATTCACTTCAGGGATATCCGGCCTTACTTCGAGTCAGAGCATCTCGGTGTCCATTCCACTTGAGGCCACAAACTCAGGGTCCCTCTCACATACCTGTAGCTGAGAGAAGCCTCCTCTTGAGGTGCTTGTGGAAAGTTGGTATTCCTCTTGAGTCGAAGCCAGGGAGTAAGCTCTCATCTCGAGTTGATTTGGCGTCCACAGAGCCCTTTCGTGTTGCTCCAGTGACCTCAGGATCCCTCTAGTCTTGAGACAGTGATCTTGGGTTTTCTCTGGAGTGTCATCAAGGAAATCAAGGCTCCTTTCTTTTTTGATGTGTAATACTGAATTCCTCTGCACGCAGGGCAGGGGAATCGGGCCTCATCTCGCGGCGAGGGGGAAGTCTCATGGTTTTTCTCGAGTTGCGGCCGGAACTTGGGGTATATTCTCGAGTTACGACGGGGAGGGCCCTTCCAGACACGTGTTTGTTCAGCGACGTCAGGACTCCTGCCTAGGTGCGAGGGACACCTCGGGATTCTCCTCGAGTCTTGGCATGGCAATTGGGCCGCGTCTCCACGTGTTGCGGGAGACCCAGTGTCCCTTTCCACGTGCCACAGTAATCCTGGGACTCCTATCCATTTTCAAGAGGAGTCAGGCATCGTCTCCTTTGGAAGCATTGATCTCTGCAGACCTCTCGAGTTTTCAAAGGATGTGAGGCCTCCGGTCACTATGAGGCGGAGGACTAGGTCTTTCTCTGTGGTCTCCACAGGGGATTCAGACATCCCTCCTTCTTGGGAGATGCAAGACGAGCCTGCATTCAATTCACTGCAGGGATATCCGGCCTTACTTCGAGTCAGAGCATCTCGGTGTCCATTGCACTTGAGGCCACAAATTCAGGATTCCTCTCACATACCTGTAGCTGAGAGAAGCTTCCTCTTGAGGTGCTTGTGGAAAGTTGGTATTCCTCTTGAGTCGAAGCCAGGGACTAAGCTCGCATCTCGAGTTGATTTGGGGTACTTGGAGCCCTTTCGTGTTGCTCCAGTGACCTCAGGATCCCTCTAGACTTGAGACACTGATCTTGGGTTTTCTCTGGAGTGCCATCAAGGAAATCAAGGCTCCTTTCATTTTTGATATGGAATACGGAATTGCTCTGCACGCAGGGCAGGGGAATCGGGCCTCATCTCGCGGCGAGGGGGAAGTCTCAGGGTTTTTCTCGAGTTGCGGCCGGAACCTGGGGTATATTCCCAAGTTACGACGGGGAGGTGACTTCCAGACACGTGTTTGTTCAGCGACGTCACAACTCCTGCCTAGGTGCGAGGAACACCTCGGGATTCTCCTCGAGTCTGGCATCGCAATTGGGACGTGTCTCCACGTGAGGCGGGAGACCCAGGTTCCCTTTCCAAGTGCCACAGGGATCCTGGGACTGCTATCCATTTTCAAGAGGAGTCAGGCATTGTCTCCTTTGGAAGCATTGATCTCGGCAGACCTCTCGAGTTTTCAAGGGATGTGAGGCCTCCGGTCGCTATGATGCGGAGGACTAGGTCTTTCTCTGTGGTCTCCACAGGGGATTCAGACATCCCTTCATCTTGGGAGATGCAAGACGAGCCTGCATTCAATTCACTGCAGGGATATCCGGCCTTACTTCGAGTCAGAGCATCTCGGTGTCCATTCCATTTGAGGCCACAAACTCAGGGTCCCTCTCACATACCTGTAGCTGAGAGAAGCCTCCTCTTGAGGTGCTTGTGGAAAGTTGGTATTCCTCTTGAGTCGAGGCCAGGGACTAAGCTCTCATCTCGAGTTGATTTGGGGTCCACGGAGCCCTTTCGTGTTGCTACAGTGACCTCAGGAACCCTCTAGACTTGAGACAGTCATCTTGGGTTTTCTCTGGAGTGCCATCAAGGAAATCAAGGCTCCTTTCACTTTTGATGTTGAACACGGAATTGCTCTGCACGCAGGGCAGGGGAATCGGGCCTCATCTCGCGGCGAGGGGGAAGTCTCATGGTTTTTCTCGAGTTGCGGCCGGAACCTGGGGTATATTCTCAAGTTACGACGGGGAGGGCCCTTCCAGACACGTGTTTGTTCAGCGACGTCAGGACTCCTGCCTAGGTGCGAGGGACACCTCGGGTTTCTCCTCGAGTCTTGGCATGGCAATTGGGACGCGTCTCCACGTGAGGCGGGAGACCCAGGGTCCCTTTCCACGTGCTACAGGGATCCTGGGACTCCTATCCATTTTCAAGAGGAGTCAGGCATCGTCTCCTTTGGAAGCATTGATCTTCGCAGACCTCTCGAGTTTTCAAAGGATGTGAGGCCTCCGGTCGCGATGAGGCGGAGGACTAGGACTTTCTCTGTGGTCTCGACAGGGGATTCAGACATCCCTTCGTCTTGGGAGATGCAAGACGAGCCTGCATTCAATTCACTGCAGGGATATCCAGCCTTACTTCGAGTCAGAGCATCTCGATGTCCATTCCACTTGAGGCCACAAACTCAGGGTCCCTCCCACATACCTGTAGCTAAGAGAAGCCTCCTATTGAGGTGCTTGTGGAAAGTTGGTATTCCTCTTGAGTCGAAGCCAAGGACTAATCTCTCATCACGAGTTGATTTGGGGACCACGGAGCCCTTTGGTGTTGCTCCAGTGACCTCAGGATCCCTCTAGACTTGAGACACTGATCTTGGGTTTTCTCTGGAGTGCCATCAAGGAAATCAAGGCTCCTTTCACGTTTGATGTGGAACACGGCATTGCTCTGCACACAGTGCAGGGGAATCGGGCCTCATCCCCGGCGAGGGGGAAGTCTCATGGTTTTTCTCGAGTTGCGGCCGATACCTGGGGTATATTCTCGAGTTACGACGGGGAGGGCCCTTCCAGACATGTGTTTGTTCAGTGACGTCAGGACTCCTGCCTAGGTGCGAGGGACACCTCGGGATTCTCCTCGAGTCTTGGCATGGCAATTGGGACGCGTCTCCAAGTGAGTCGGGAGACCCAGTGTCCCTTTCCAAGTTCCACAGGTGTCCTGGAACTCCTATCCATTTTCAAGAGGAGTCAGGCATCGTCTCCTTTGGAAGCATTGATCTCCGCGGACCTCTCGAGTTTTCAAAGGATGTGAGGCCTCCGGTCGCGATGAGGCGGAGAACTAGGTCTTTCTCTGTGGTCTCCACAGGGGATTCAGACAACCCTTCGTCTTGGAAGATGCAAGACGAGCCTGCATTCAATTCACTGCAGGCATATCCGGCCTTACTTCGAGTCAGAGCATCTCGGTGTCCATTCCACTTGAGGCCACAAACTCAGTGGCCCTCTCACATACCTGTACCTGAGAGAAGCCTCCTCTTGAGGTGCTTGTGGAAAGTTGGTATTCCTCTTGAGTCGATGCCAGGGATGAAGCTCTCATCTCGAGTTGATTTGGGGTCCACGGAGAACTTTCGTGTTGCTCCAGTGACCTCAGGATCCCTCTAGACTTGAGACAGTGATCTTGGGTTTTCTCTGGAGTGCCATCTAGGAAATCAAGGCTCCTTTCACGTTTGATGTGGAACACGGCATTGCTCTGCACACAGTGCAGGGGAATCGGGCCTCATGTCGCGGCGAGGGGGAAGTCTCATGGTTTTTCTCGAGTTGCGGCCGGAACCTGGGGTATATTCTCGAGTTGCGACGGGGAGGGCCCTTCCAGACACGTGTTTGTTCAGCGACGTCAGGACTCCTGCCTAGGTGCGAGGGACACCTCGGGATTCTCCTCGAGTATTGGCATGGCAATTGGGACGCGTCTCCACGAGAGGCAGGAGACCCAGGGTCCCTTTCCACGTGCCACAGGGATCCTGGGACTCCTATCCATTTTCAAGAGGAGTCAGGCATCGTCTCCTTTGGAATCATTGATCTCCGCAGACCTCTCGATTTTTCAAAGGATGTGATGTCTCAGGTCGCGATGAGGCTGAGGACTAGGTTTTTCTCTGTGGTCTCCACAGGGGATTCAGACATCCCTTCGTCTTAGGAGATGCAAGACGAGCCTGCATTCAATTCACTGCAGGGATATCCGGCCTTTCTTCGAGTCAGAGCATCTCGGTGTCCATTCCACTTGAGGCCACAAACTCAGGGTCCATCTCACATACCTGTAGCTGAGAGAAGCCTCCTCTTGAGGTGCTTGTGGAAAGTTGGTATTCCTCTTGAGTCGAAGCCAGGGACTAAGCTCTCATCTCGAGTTGATTTGGGGTCCACGGAGCCCTTTCGTGTTGCTCCAGTGACCTCAGGATCCCTCTAGACTTGAGACAGTGATCTTGGGTTTTCTCTGGAGTGCCATCAAGGAAATCAAGGTTCCTTTCACGTTTCATGTGGAACACGGAATTGCTCTGCACGCAGTGCAGGGGAATCGGGCCTCATCTCGTGGCGAGGGGGAAGTCTCATGGTTTTTCTCGAGTTGCGGCCGAAACCTGGGGTATATTCTCGAGTTACGACGGGGAGGGCCCTTCCAGACACGTGTTTGTTCAGCGACGTCAGGACTCCTGACTTGGTGCGAGGGACACCTCGGGATTCTCTTCGAGTCTTTGCATGGCAATTATGACGCGTCTCCAAGTGAGTCGGGAGACCCAGTGTCCCTTTCCAAGTTCCACAGGTGTCCTGGAACTCCTATCCGTTTTCAAGAGGAGTCAGGCATCGTCTGCTTTGGAAGCATTGATCTCCGCGGACCTCTCGAGTTTTCAAAGGATGTGAGGCCTCCGGTCGCGATGAGGCGGAGAACTAGGTCTTTCTCTGTGGTCTCCACAGGCGATTCAGACATCCCTTCGTCTTGGGAGATGCAAGACGAGCCTGCATTCAATTCACTGCAGGGATATCCGGCCTTACTTCGAGTCAGAGCATCTCGGTGTCCATTCCACTTGAGGCCACAAACTCAGGGTCCCTCTCACATACCTGTAGCTGAGAGAAGCCTCCTCTTGAGGTGCTTGTGGAAAGTTGGTATTCCTCTTGAGTCGATGCCAGGGATGAAGCTCTCATCTTGAGTTGATTTGGGGTCGACTGAGCCCTTTCATTTTGCTCCAGTGACATCAGGATCCGTCTAGACTTTAGACAGTGATCTTGGGTTTTCTCTGGAGTGCCATCAAGGAAATCAAGGCTCCTTTCACGTTTGATGTGGAAAACGGAATTGCTCTGCACGCAGTGTAGGGGAATCGGGCCTCATCTCGCGGCGAGGGGGAAGTCTCATGTTTTTTCTCCAGTTGCGGAAGGACACTGGGGTATATTCTCGAGTTACGACGGGGAGGGCCCTTCCAGACACGTGTTTGTTCAGGGACGTCAGGACTCGGGCCTAGGTGCGAGGGACACCTACGGATTCTCCTCGAGTCTTGGCATGGCAATTGGGACGCGTCTCCACCTGAGGCGGGAGACCCAGGGTCCCTTTCCACGTGCCACAGGGATCCTGGGACTCCTATCCATTTTCAAGAGGAGTCAGGCATCGTCTCCTTTGGAAGCATTGATCTCCGCGGACCTCTCGAGTTTTCAAAGGATGTGAGGCCTCCGGTCGCGATGAGGCAGAGGACTAGGTTTTTTTCTGTGGTCTCCACAGGGGATTCAGACATCCCTTCGTCTTGGGAGATGCAAGACGAGCCTGCATTCAATTCACTGCAGGGATATCCGGCCTTACTTCGAGTCAGAGCATCTCGGTGTCCATTCCACTTGAGGCCACAACCTCAGGGTCCCTCTCACTTTCCTGTAGCTGAGAGAAGCCTCCTCTTGAGGTGCTTGTGGAAAGTTGGTATTCCTCTTGAGTCGAAGCCAGGGACTAAGCTCTCATCTCGAGTTGATTTGGGGTCCACGGAGCCCTTTCGTGTTGCTCCAGTGACCTCAGGATCCCTCTAGACTTGAGACAGTGATCTTGGGTTTTCTCTGGAGTGCCATCAAGGAAATCAAGGCTCCTTTCACGTTTGATGTGGAACACGGAATTGCTCTGCATGCAGTGCAGGGAAATCGGGCCTCAACTCGCGGCGAGGGGGAAATCTCATGGTTTTTCTCTAGTTGCGGCCGGAACCTTGGGTATATTCTCGAGTTACGATGGGGAGGGCCCTTCCAGACACGTGTTTGTTCAGCGACGTCAGAACTCCTGCCTAGGTGCGAGGGACACCTCGGGATTCTCCTCGAGTCTTGGCATGGCAATTGGGACGCGTCTCCACGTGAGGCGGGAGACCCAGGGTCCCTTCCCACGTGCCACAGGGATCCTGGGACTCCTATCCATTTTCAAGAGGAGTCAGGCATCGTCTCCTTTGGAAGCATTGATCTCCGCGGACCTCTTGAGTTTTCAAAGGATGTGAGGCCTCAGGTCGCAATGAGGCGGTGAACTAGGTGTTTCTCTGTGGTCTCCACAGGGGATTCAGACATCCCTTCGTCTTGGGAAATGCAAGACGAGCCTGCACTCAATTCACTGCAGGGATATCCGGCCTTACTTCCTGTCAGAGCATCTCGGTGTCCAGTCCACTTGAGGCCACAAACTCAGGGTCCCTCTCACATACATGTAGCTGAGAGAAGCCTCCTCTTGAGGTGCTTGTGTAAAGTTGGTAATCCTCTTGAGTCGAAGCCAGACACTAAGCTCTCATCTCGAGTTGATTTGGGGTCCACGGAGCCCTTTCGTGTTACTCCAGTGACCTCAGGATCCCTCTAGACATGAGACAGTGATCTTGAGTTTTCTCTGGAGTGCCATCAAAGAAATCAAGGCTCCTTTCACGTTTGATGTGGAACACGGAATTGCTCTGCACACAGTGCAGGGGAATCGGGCCTCATCTCCCGGCGAGGGGGAAGTCTCATGGTTTTTCTCGAGTTGCGGCCGGAACCTGGGGTATATTCTCGAGTTACGATGGGGAGGGCCCTTCCAGACATGTGTTTGTTCAGCGACGTCAGGACTCCTGCCTAGGTGCGAGGGACACCTCGGGATTCTCCTCGAGTCTTGGCATGGCAATTGGGACGCGTCCCCACATGAGGCGGGAGACCCAGTGTCCCTTTCGACATGCCACAGGGATCCTGGGACTCCTATCCATTTTGAAGAGGAGCCAGGCATGGTCTCCTTTGGAAGCATTGATCTCCGCTGACCTCTCGAGTTTTCAAAGGATGTGAGGCCTCCGGTCGCGATGATTCGGAGGACTAGGTCTTTCTCTGTCGTCCCCACAGGGGATTCAGACAACCCTTCGTCTTGGGAGATGCAAGACGGGCCTGCTTTCAATTCACTGCAGGGATATCCGGCCTTACTACGAGTCAGAGCATCTCGGTGTCCATTCCACTTGAGGCCACAAACTCAGGGTCCCTCTCACATACCTGTAGCTGAGAGAAGCCTCCTCTTGAGGTGCTTGTGGAAAGTTGGTATTCCTCTTGAGTCGAAGCCAGGGACTAAGCTCTCATCTCGAGTTGATTTGGGGTCCACCGAGACCTTTCGTGTTGCTCCAGTGACCTCAGGATCCCTCTAGACTTGAGACAGTGATCTTGGGTTTTCTCTGGAGTGCCATCAAGGAAATCAAGGCTCCTTTCACGTTTGATGTGGAACGCGGAATTGCTATGCACGCAGTGCAGGGGAATCGGGCCTCATCTCGCGGCGAGGGGGAAGTCTCATGGTTTTTCTCGAATTGCGGCCGGAACCTGGGGTATATTCTCGAGTTACGACGGGGAGGGCCCTTCCTGACACGTGTTTGTTCAGCGACGTCAGGACTCCTGCCTAGGTGTGAGGGACAACTCAGGATTCTCCTCGAGTCTCGGCATGGCAATTGGGAAGCGTCTCCGCGTGAGGCGGGAGACCCAGTGTCCCTTTCCACGTGCCACAGGGATCCTGGGACTCCTATCCATTTTCAAGTCATCGTCTCCTTTGGAAGCATTGATCTCCGTGGACCTCTCTAGTTTTCAAAGGACGTGAGGCCTCCGTTCGCGTTGAGGCGGAGGACTAGGTCTTTCTCTGTGGACTCCACAGGGGATTCAGACAACCCTTCGTCTTGGGAGATGCAAGACGAGCCTGCATTCAATTCACTGCAGGGATATCCGGCCTTACTTCGAGTCAGAGCATCTCGGTGTCCATTCCACTTGAGGCCACAAACTCAGGGGCCCTCTCACATACCTGTAGCTGAGAGAAGCCTCCTCTTGAGGTGCTTGTGGAAAGTTGGTATTCCTCTTGAGTCGAAGCCAGGGACTAAGCTCTCATCTCGAGTTGATTTGGGGTCCACTGAGCCCTTTGGTGTTGCTCCAGTGACCTCAGGATCCCTCTAGAATTGAGACAGTGATCTTGGGTTTTCTCTGGAGTGCCATCAAGGAAATCAAGGTTCCTTTCACGTTTCATGTGGAACACGGAATTGCTCTGCACGCAGTACAGGGGAATCAGGCCTCATCTCGCGGCGAGGGGGAAGTCGAATGGTTTTTCTCGAGTTGCGGCCGAAACCTGGGGTATATTCTCGAGTTACAACGGGGAGGGCCCTTCCATACACGTGTTTGTTCAGCGACGTCAGGACTCCTACCTAGGTGCGAAGGACACCTCGGGATTCTCCTCGAGTGTTGGCATGGCAATTGGGACGCGTCTCCACGTGAGGCGGGACACCCAGGGTCCCTTTCCATGTGCCACAGGGATCCTGGGACTCCTATCCATTTTCAAGAGGAGTCAGGCATCGTCTCCTTTGGAAGCATTGATCTCCGTGGACCTCTCGAGTTTTCAAAGGATGTGAGGCCTCTGGTCGCGTTGAGGCGGAGGACTAGGTCTTTCTCTGTCGTCTCCACAGGGGATTCAGACATCCCTTCGTCTTGTGAGATGGAAGACGAGCCTGCATTCAATTCACTGCAGGGATATCCGGCCTTACTTCTAGTCAGAGCATCTCGGTGTCCATTCAACTTGAGGCCACAAACTCAGGGTCCCTCTCACATACATGTAGCTGAGAGAAGCCTTCTCTTGAGGGGCTTGTGGAAAGTTGGTATTCCTCTTGAGTCGAAGCCAGGGACTAAGCTCTCATCTCGAGTTGATTTGGGTTCCACGGAGCCCTTTCCTGTTGCTCCAGTGACCTCAGGATCCCTCTAGACTTCAGACAGTGATCTTGGGTTTTCTCTGGAGTGCCATCAAGGAAATCAAGGCTCCTTTCACGTTTGATGTGGAAAACGGAATTGCTCTGCACGCAGTGCAGGGGAATCGGGCCTCATGTCGCGGCGAGGGGGAAGTCTCATGGTTTTTCTCGAGTTGCGGCCGGAACCTGGTGTATATTCTCGAGTTACGACGGGGAGGGCCCTTCCTGACACGTGTTTGTTCAGCGACGTCAGGACTCCTGCCTAGGTGCGACTGACAACTCGAGATTCTCCTCGAGTCTTGGCATGGCAATTGGGACGCGTCTCCACGAGAGGCGGGAGACCCAGGGACCCTTTCCACGTGCCACAGGGATCCTGGGACTCCTATCCATTTTCAAGAGGAGTCAGGCATCGTCTCCTTTGGAAGCATTGATCTCCGCAGACCTCTCGATTTTTCAAAGGATGTGATGTCTCCGGTCGCGATGAGGCTGAGGACTAGGTCTTTCTCTGTGGTCTCCACAGGGGATTCAGACATCCCTTCGTCTTGCGAGATGCAAGACGAGCCTGCATTCAATTCACTGCAGGGATATCCGGCCTTACTTCGAGTCAGAGCATCTCCGTGTCCATTCGACTTGAGGCCACAAACTCAGGGTCCCTCTCACATACCTGTAGCTGAGAGAAGCCTCCTCTTGAGGTGCTTGTGGAAAGTTGGTATTCCTCTTGAGTCGAAGCCAGGGACTAAGCTCTCATCTCGAGTTGATTTGGGTTCCACGGAGCCATTTCGTGTTGCTCCAGTGACCTCAGGATCCCTCTAGACTTGAGACAGTGATCTTGGGTTTTCTCTGGAGTGCCATCAAGGAAATCAAGGCTCCTTTCAAGTTGAATGTGGAACACGGAATTGCTCTGCACGCAGTGCAGGGGAATCGGGCCTCATCTCGTGGCAAGGGGGATGTCTCATGGTTTTTCTCAAGTTGCGGCTGGAACCTGGGGTATATTCTCGAGTTATGACGGGGAGGGCCCTTCCAGACACGTGTTTGTTCAGCGACGTCAGGACTCCTACCTAGTTGCGAGGGACACCTCGGGATTCTCCTCGAGTCATGGCATGTCAATTGGGACTTGTCTCCAAGTGAGGCGGGAGACCCAGGGTCCCTTTCCACGTGCCACAGGGATCCTGGGACTCCTATCCATTTTCAAGTCATCGTCTCCTTTGGAAGCATTGATCTCCGCGGACCTCTCGAGTTTTCAAAGGATGTGAGGCCTCCGGTCGCGATGAGGCGGAGGACTAGGTCTTTCTCTGTCGTCTCCACAGGGGATTCAGACATCCCTTCGTCTTGGGAGATGCAAGACGAGCCTGCATTCAATTCACTGCAGGGATATCCGGCCTTACTTCGAGTCAGAGCATCTCGGTGTCCATTCCACTTGAGGCCACAAACTCAGGGGCCCTCTCACATACCTGTAGCTGAGAGAAGCCTCCTCTTGAGGTGCTTGTGGAAAGTTGGTATTCCTCTTGAGTCGAAGCCAGGGACTAAGCTCTCATCTCGAGTTGATTTGGGGTCCACGGAGCCCTTTCGTGTTGCCACAGTGACCTCAGGATCCCTCTAGACTGGGGACAGTGATCTTGGGTTTTCTCTGCAGTGCCATCAAGGAAATCAAGGCTCCTTTCTCTTTTGATGTGGAATACGGAATTGCTCTGCATGCAGGGCAGGGGAATCGGGCCTCATCTGGCGGCGAGGGGGATGTCTCATGGTTTTTCTCGAGTTGCGGCCGGAACCTGGGGTATATTCTCGACTTACGACGGGGAGGGCCCTTCCAGACACGTGTTTGTTCAGCGACGTCAGGACTCCTGCCTAGGTGCGAGGGACACCTCGGGATTCTCCTTGAGTCTTGGCATGGCAATTGGGACGCGTCTCCACGTGAGGCGGGAGACCCAGGGTCCCTTTCCACGTGCCACAGGGAACCTGGGACTCCTATCCATTTTCAAGAGGAGTCAGGCATCATCTCCTATGGATGCATTGATCTCCGCTGACCTCTCGAGTTTTCAAAGGATGTGAGGCCTCCGGTCGCGATGAGGCGGAGGACTAGGTCTTTCTCTGTCGTCTCCACAGGGGATTCAGACATCCCTTCGTCTTGGGAGATGGAAGACGAGCCTGCATTCAATTCACTGCAGGGATATCCGGCCTTACTTCGAGTCAGAGCATCTCGGTGTCCTTTCCACTTGAGGCCACAAACTCAGGGTCCCTCTCACATACCTGTAACTGAGAGAAGGCTCCTCTTGAGGTGCTTGTGAAAAGTTGGTATTCCTCTTGAGTCGAAGCCAGGGACTAATCTCTCATCTCGAGTTGATTTGGCATCCACTTAGCCCTTTCGTGTTGCTCCCGTGACCTCAGGATCCCTCTAGACTTGAGACAGTGATCTTGGGTTTTCTCTGGAGTGCCATCAAGGAAATCAAGGCTCCTTTCACGTTTGATGTGGAACACGGAATTGCTCTGCACGCAGTGCAGGGGAATCGGGTCTCATCTCGCGGCGAGGGGGAAGTCTGTTTTTTTTTCTCGAGTTGCGGCCGGAACCTGGGGTATATTCTCGAATTACGAAGGGGAGGGCCCTTCCAGAAACGTGTTCGTTCAGCGACGTCAGGACTCCTGCCTAGTTGCGAGGGACACATCGTCATTCTCCTCGAGTCTTGGCATGGCAATTGGGACGCGTATCCACGTGAGGAGGGAGACCCAGGGTCCCTTTCCACGTGCCACAGGGATCCTGGGACTCCTATCCATTTTCAAGAGGAGTCAGGCATCGTCTCCTTTGGAAGCATTGATCTACGTGGACCTCTCGAGATTTCAAAGGATGTGAGGCCTCCGGTCGTGATGAGGCGGAGGACTGGGTCTGTCTCTGTGGTCTCCCCAGCGGATTCAGACACCCCTTCGTCTTGGGAGATGCAAGACGAGCCTGCGTTCAATTCACTGCAGGGATATCCGGCCTTACTTCGAGTCAGAGCATCTCGGTGTCCATTCCACTTGAGGCCACAATTTCAGGGTGCCTCTCACATACCTGTAGCTGAGAGAAACCTCCTCTTGAGGTGCTTGTGGAAAGTTGGTATTCCTCTTGAGTCGTAGCCAGGGACTAAGCTCTCATCTCGAGTTGATTTGGCGTCCACGGAGCCCTTTCGTGTTGCTCCAGTGACCTCAGGATCCCTCTAGACTTGAGACAGTGATCTTGGGTTTTCTCTGGAGTGCCATCAAGGAAATCAAGGCTCCTTTTACGTTAGATGTGGAACACGGAATTGCTCTGCACGCAGTGCAGGGGAATCGGGCCTCATCTCGCGGCGAGGGGGAAGTCTCATGGTTTTTCTCGAGTTGCGGCCAGAACTTGGGGTATATTCCCGAGTTACGACGGGGAGGGCCCTTGAAAACACGTGTTTGTTCAGCGACGTCAGGACTCCTGCCTACGTGCGAGGGACACCTCGGGATTCTCCTCGAGTCTTGGCATGGCAATTGGGACGCGTCTCTACGTGAGGTGAGAGACCCAGAATCCCTTTCCACGTGCCACAGGCATCCTGGGACTCCTCTACATTTTCAAGAAGAGTCAGGCATCGTCTCCTTTCGAAGCATTGATCTCCGCAGACCTCTCGAGTTCTCAAAGGATGTGAGGCCTCCGGTCGCGATGAGGCGGAGGACTATGTCTTTCTCTGTGGTCTCCACAGGGGATTCAGACATCCCTTCTTCTTGGGAGATGCAAGATGAGCCTGCATTCAATTCACTGTTGGGATATCCGAACTTACTTCGAGTCAGAGCATCTCGGTGTCCATTCCACTTGAGGCCACAAACTCAGGGTCCCTCTCACATACCTGTAGCTGAGAGAAGCCTCCTCTTGAGGTGCTTGTGGAAAGTTGGTATTCCTCTTGAGTCGAAGCCAGGGACTAAGCTCTCATCTTGAGTTGATTTGGGGTCCATGGAGCCCTTTCCTTTTGCTCCAGTGACCTCAGGATCCCTCTAGACTTGAGACAGTGATCTTGGGTTTTCTCTGGAGTGCCATCAAGGAAATCAAGGCTCCTTTCAGCTTTGATGTGGAACACGGAATTGCTCTGCACGCAGTGCAGGGGAATCGGGCCTCATCTCGCGGCGAGGGGGAAGTCTCATGGTTTTTCTCGAGTTGCGGCCGGAACATGGGGTACATTCTCGAGTTACAACGGGGAGGGCCCTTCCAGACACGTGTTTGTTCAGGGACGTCAGGACTCCTTCCTAGGTGCGAGGGACACCTCGGGATTCTCCTCTAGTTTTGGCATGGCAATTGGGACGCGTCTCCACGTGAGGCGGGAGACGCAGGGTCCCTTTCCACGTGCCAAAGTGATCCTGGGACTCCTATCCATTTTCAGGAGGAGTCAGGCATCGTCTCCTTTGGAAGCATTGATCTCCGCATACCTCTCGAATTTCCAAAGATGTGAGGCCTCCGGTCGCGATGAGGCGGAGAACTAGGTCTTTCTCTGTGGTCTCCACAGCGGATTCAGACAACTCTTCGTCTTGGGAGATGCAAGACGAGCCTGATTTCCATTCACTGCAGGGATATCCGCCCTTACTTCGAGTCAGAGCATCTCGGTTTCCATTCCACTTGAGGCCACAAACTCAGGGTCCCTCTCACATACATGTAGCTGAGATAAGCCTCCTCTTGAGGTGCTTATGGAAAGTTGGTATTCCTCTTGAGTCGAAGGCAGGGACTAAGCTCTCATCTCGAGTTGATTTGGGGTCCACGTAGCCCTTTCCTGTTGCGCCAGTGACCTCAGGATCCCTCTAGACTTGAGACAGTGATCTTGGGTTTCTCTGGAGTGCCATCAAGGAAATCAAGGCTCTTTCACGTTTGATGTGGAACACGGAATTGCTCTGCACGCAGTGCAGGGGAATCGGGCCTCATCTCGCGGCGAGGGGGAAGTCTCATGGTTTTTCTCGAGTTGCGGCTGGAACCTGGGGTATATTCTCGAGTTACGACGGGGAGGGCCCTTCCAGACACGTGTTTGTTCAGCGACGTCAGGACTCCTGCCTAGGTGCGAGGGACACCTCGGGATTCTCCTCGAGTCATGGCATGTCAATTGGGATGCGTCTCCAAGAGAGGCGGGAGACCCAGGGTCCCTTTTCACCTTCCACAGGGATCCTGGGACTCCTATCCATTTTCAAGAGGAGTCAGGCATCGTCTCCTTTGGAAGCATTGATCTCCGCACACCTCTCGAGTTTTCAAAGGATGTGATGTCTCCGGTCGCGATGAGGCTGAGGACTAGGTTTTTCTCTGTGGTCTCCACAGGGGATTCAGACATCCCTTCGTCTTAGGCAATGCAAGACGAGCCTGCATTCAATTCACTGCAGGGGTATCCGGCCTTACTTCGAGTCAGAGCATCTCGGTGTCCATTCCACTTGAGGCCACAAACTCAGGGTCCATCTCACATCCCTGTAGCTGAGAGAAGCCTCCTCTTGAGGTGCTTGTGGAAAGTTGGTATTCCTCTTGAGTCGAAGCCAGGGACTAAGCTCTCATCTCGAGTTGATTTGGGGTCCACGGAGCCCTTTCGTGTTGCTACAGTGACCTCAGGATCCCTCTAGACTTGAGACAGTGATCTTGGGTTTTCTCTGGGGTGCCATCAAGGAAATCAAGGCTCCTTTCATGTTTGATGTCTACACGGAATTGCTCTGCACACAGTGCATGGGAATCGGGCCTCATCTCGCGACAAGGCGGATGTCTCATTGTTTTTCTGAAGTTACGGTCGGAACCTATGGAATATTCTCGAGTTACGACGGGGAGGGCCCTTTCAGACACGTGTTTGTTCAGCGACGTCAGGACTCCTGCCTAGGTGCGAGGGACACCTCGGGAATCTCCTCGAGTCTTGGCATGCTAATTGGGACGCGTCTCCACGTGAGGCGGGAGACCCAGGGTCCCTTTCCACGTGCCACAGGGATCCTGGGACTCCTATCCATTTTCAAGAAGAGTCAGGCATCGTCTCCTTTGGAAGCATTGATCTCCGCAGACCTCTTGAGTTTTCAAAGGATGGGAGGCCTCCGGTCTCGAGGCGGAGAACTAGGTCTTTCTCTGTGGTCTCCACAGGGGATTCAGACATCCCTTCGTCTTGGGAGATGCAAGACGAGCCTGCTTTCAATTCACTGCAGGGATATCCGGCCTTACTTCGAGTCAGAGCATCTCCGTGTCCATTCCACTTGAGGCCACAAACTCAGGGTCCCTCTCACATACCTGTAGCTGAGAGAAGCCTCATCTTGAGGTGCTTGTGGAAATTGGTATTCCTCTTGAGTCGAAGCCAGGGACTAAGCTGTCATCTCGAGTTGATTTGGGGTCCACGGAGCCCTTTCGTGTTGCTCCAGTGACCTCAGGATCCCTCTAGACTTGAGACAGTGATCTTGTGTTTTCTCTGGAGTGCCATCAAGGAAATCAAGGCTCCTTTCAGCTTTGATGTGGAACACGGAATTGCTCTGCACGCACTGCAGGGGAATCGGGCCTCATCTCGCGGCGAGGGGGAAGTCTCATGGTTTTTCTCGAGTTGCGGCCGGAACCTGGGGTATATTCTCGAGTTACGACTGGGAGGGCCCTTCCAGACACGTGTTTGTTCAGCGACGTCAGGACTCCTGCCTAGGTGCGAGGGACACCTCGGGATTCTCCTCGAGTCTTGGCATGGCAATTGTGACGCGTCTCCACGTGAGGCGGGAGACCCAGGGTCCCTTTCCACGTGCCACAGGGATCCTGGGACACCTATCCATTTTCAAGAGGAGTCAGGCTTCGTCTCCTTTGGAAGCATTGATCTCCGCGGACCTCTCGAATTTTCAAAGGATGTGAGGCCTCCGGTCGCGATGAGGCGGAGAATTAGGTTTTTCTCTGTGGTCTCCACAGGGGATTCAGACATCCCTTCGTCTTGGGAGATGCAAGACGAGCCTGCATTCAATTCACTATTCGGATATCCGGCCTTACTTCGAGTCAGAGCATCTCGGTGTCCATTCCACTTGATGCCACAAACTCAGGGTCCCTCTCACATACCTGTAGCTGAGAGAAGCCTCCTCTTGAGGTGCTTGTGGAAAGTTGGTATTCCTCTTGAGTCGAGGCCAGGGACTAAGCTCTCATCTCGAGTTGATTTGGGGTCCACGGAGACCTTTCGTGTTGCTCCAGAGACCTCAGGATCCCTCTAGACATGAGACAGTGATCTTGGGTTTTCTCTGGAGTGCCATCAAGGAAATCAAGGCTCCTTTCACTTTTGATGTCGAACACGGAATTGCTCTGCACGCAGTGCAGGGGAATTGGGCCTCATCTCGCGGCGAAGGGGAAGTCTCATGGTTTTTCTCAAGTTGCGGCCGGAACCTGGGGTATATTCGAGAGTTACGACGGGGAGGGCCCTTCCAACACGTGTTGTTCAGCGACGTCAGGACTCCTGCCTATGTGCGAGGTACACCTCGGGATTCTCCTCGAGTCTTGCCATGGCAATTGGGACGCGTCTCCAAGTGAGGCGGGAGACCCAGTGTCCCTTTCCACGTGCCACAGGGATCCCGGGACTCCTATCCATTTTCAAGAGGAGTCAGGCATCGTCTCCTTTGAAAGCATTGATCTCCGCAGACATCTCGAATTTTCAAAGGATGTGAGGCCTCCTGTCGCGATGAGGCGGAGGACTAGGTCTTTCTCTGTCGTCTCCACAGGGCATTCAGTCATCCCTTCGTCTTGGGAGATGCAAGACGAGCCTGCATTCAATTCACTGCAGGGATATCCGGCCTTACTTCGAGTCAGAGCATCTCGGTGTCCATTACACTTGAGGCCACAAATTCAGGGTCACTCTCACATACCTGTAGCTGAGAGAAGCCTCCACTTGAGGTGCTTATGGAAAGTTGGTATTCCTCTTGAGTCGAAGCCAGGGACTAAGCTCTCATCTCGAGTTGATTTGGGGTCCACGGAGCCCTTTCTTGTTGCTCCAGTGACCTCAGGATCCCTCTAGACTTGAGACAGTGATCTTGGGTTTTCTCTGGGGTGCCATCAAGGAAATCAAGGCTCCTTTCAAGTTTGATGTGGAACACGGAATTGCTCTGCACACAGTGCATGGGAATCGGGCCTCATCTCGCGGCAAGGGGGATGTCTCATTGTTTTTCTGAAGTTACGGTCGGAACCCAGGGAATATTCTCGAGTTACGACGGGGAGGGCCCTTCCAGACACGTGTTTGTTCAGCGACGTCAGGACTCCTGCCTAGGTGCGAGGGACACCTCGGGAATCTCCTCGAGTCTTGGCATGGTAATTGGGATACGTCTCCACGTGAGGCGGAAGACCCAGTGTACCTTTCCACGTGCCACAGGGATCCTGGGACTCCTATCCATTTTCAAGAAGAGTCAGGCATCGTCTCCTTTGGAAGCATTGATCTCCGCGGACCTCTCGACTTTTCAAAGGATGGGAGGCCTCCGGTCTCGATGGGCGGAGAACTAGGTCTTTCTCTGTGGTTTCCCCAGGTGATTCAGACATCCCTTCGTCTTGGGAGATGCAAGACGAGCCTGCATTCAATTCATTGCAGGGATATCCGGCCTTACTTCGAGTCAGAGCATCTCCGTGTCCATTCCACTTGAGGCCACAAACTCAGGGTCCCTCTCACATACCTGTAGCTGAGAGAAGCCTCATCTTGAGGTGCTTGTGGAAATTGGTATTCCTCTTGAGTCGAAGCCAGGGACTAAGCTCTCATCTCAAGTTGATTTGGGGTCTACGGAGCCCTTTCCTGTTGCTCCAGTGACCTCAGGATCCCTCTAGACTTGAGACAGTGATCTTGGGTTTTCTCTGGAGTGCCATCAAGGAAATCAAGGCTCCTTTCACGTTTGATTTGGAACACGGAATTGCTCTGCATGCAGTGCAGGGGAATCGGGCCTCATGTCGCGGCGAGGGGGAAGTCTCATGGTTTTTCTCGAGTTGCGGCCGGAACCTGGGGTATATTCTCGATTTACGACGGGGAGAGCCCTTCCAGACACGTGTTTGTTCAGCGACGTCAGGACTCCTGCCTAGGTGCGAGCGACACCTCGGGATTCTCCACGAGTCTTGGCAAGGCAACTGGGACGCGTCTCCACGTGAGGCGGGAGACCCAGGGTCCCTTTCCACGTGCCACAGGGATCCTGGGACTCCTATCCATTTTCAAGAAGAGTCAGGCATCATCTCCTTTGGAAGCATTGATCTCCGCGGACCTCTCGAGTTTTAAAAGGATGTGAGGCCTCCGCTCGCGGTGAGGCGGAGAATTATGTCTTTCTCTGTGGTCTCCACATGGGATTCAGACATCCCTTCGTCTTGGGAGATGCAAGACGAGCCTGCGTTCAATTCACTGCAGGGATATCCGGCCTTACTTCGAGTCAGAGCATCTCGGTGTCCATTCCACTTGAGGCCACAAACTCAGGGGCCCTCTCACATACCTGTAGCTGAGAGAAGCCTCCTCTTGAGGTGCTTGTGGAAAGTTGGTATTCCTCTTGAGTCGAAGCCAGGGACTAAGCTCTCATCTCGAGTTGATGTGGGGTCCACGCAGCCCTTTCGTGTTGCTCCAGTGACCTCAGGATCCCTCTAGACATGTGACAGGGATCTTGGGTTTTCTCTGGAGTGCCATCAAGGAAATCAAGGCTCCTTTCACGTTTGATGTGGAACACGGAATTGCTCTGCACGCAGTGCAGGGGAATAGGGCCTCATCTCGCGGCGAGGGGGAAGTCTCATGGTTTTTCTCGAGTTGCGGCCGGAACCTGGGTATATTCTCGAGTTACGACGGGGAGGGCCCTTCCAGACACGTGTTTGTTCAGCGACATCAGGACTCCTGTTAGGTGCGAGGGACACTTCGGGATTCTCCTCGAGTCTTGGCATTGCAATTGGGACGCGTCTCCACGTGAGGCGGGAGACCCAGTGTCCCTTTCCACGTGCCACAGGGATCCCGGGACTCCTATCCATTTTCAAGAAGAGTCAGGCATCGTCTCCTTTGGAAGCATTGATCTCCGCAGACATCTCGAATTTTCAAAGGATGTGAGGCCTCTGGTCGCGATGAGGCGGAGGACTAGGTCTTTCTCTGTCGTCTTCACAGGGCATTCAGACATCCCTTCGTCTTGGGAGATGCAAGACGAGCCTGCATTCAATTCACTGCAGGGATATCCGGCCTTACTTCGAGTCAGAGCATCTCGGTGTCCATTACACTTGAGGCCACAAATTCAGGGTCACTCTCACATACCTGTAGCTGAGAGAAGCCTCCTCTTGAGGTGCTTATGGAAAGTTGGTATTCCTCTTGAGTCGAGGCCAGGGACTAAGCTCTCATCTCGAGTTGATTTGGTGTCCACGGAGCCCTTTCTTGTTGCTCCAGTGACCTCAGGATCCCTCTAGACTTGAGACAGTGATCTTGGGTTTTCTCTGGGGTGCCATCAAGGAAATCAAGGCTCCTTTCATGTTTGATGTGGAACACGGAATTGCTCTGCACACAGTGCATGGGAATCGGGACTCATCTCGCGGCAAGGGGGATGTCTCATTGTTTTTCTGAAGTTACGGTCGGAACCTAGGGAATATTCTCGAGTTACTACGGGGAGGGCCCTTCCAGACACGTGTTTGTTCAGCGACGTCAGGACTCCTGCCTAGGTGCGAGGGACACCTCGGGAATCTCCTCGAGTCTTGGCATGGCAATTGGGACGCGTCTCCACGTGAGGCGGGAGACCCAGGGTCCCTTTCCACGTGCCACAGGGATCCTGGGACTCCTATCCATTTTCAAGAAGAGTCAGGCATCGTCTCCTTTGGAAGCATTGATCTCCGCAGACCTCTCGAGTTTTCAAAGGATGGGAGGCCTCCGGTCTCGATGAGGCGGAGAACTAGGTCTTTCTCTGTGGTCTCCACAGGGGATTCAGACATCCCTTCGTCTTGGGAGATGCAAGACGAGCCTGCTTTCAATTCACTGCAGGGATATCCGGCCTTACTTCGAGTCAGAGCATCTCCGTGTCCATTCCACTTGAGGCCACAAACTCAGGGTCCCTCTCACATACCTGTAGCTGAGAGAAGCCTCATCTTGAGGTGCTTGTGGAAATTGGTATTCCTCTTGAGTCGAAGCCAGGGACTAAGCTCTCATCTCGAGTTGATTTGGGGTCCACGGAGCCCTTTCTTGTTGCTCCAGTGACCTCAGGATCCCTCTAGACTTGAGACAGTGATCTTGTGTTTTCTCTGGAGTGCCATCAAGGAAATCAAGGCTCCTTTCAGCTTTGATGTGGAACACGGAATTGCTCTGCACGCACTGCAGGGGAATCGGGCCTCATCTCGCGGCGAGGGGGAAGTCTCATGGTTTTTCTCGAGTTGCGGCCGGAACCTGGGGTATATTCTCGAGTTAAGACTGGGAGGGCCCTTCCAGACACGTGTTTGTTCAGCGACGTCAGGACTCCTGCCTAGGTGCGAGGGACACCTCGGGATTCTCCTCGAGTCTTGGCATGGCAATTGTGACGCGTCTCCACGTGAGGCGGGAGACCCAGGGTCCCTTTCCACGTGCCACAGGGATCCTGGGACACCTATCCATTTTCAAGAGGAGTCAGGCTTCGTCTCCTTTGGAAGCATTGATCTCCGCGGACCTCTCGAGTTTTCAAAGGATGTGAGGCCTCCGGTCGCGATGAGGCGGAGAATTAGGTTTCTCTCTGTGGTCTCCACAGGGGATTCAGACATCCCTTCGTCTTGGGAGATGCAAGACGAGCCTGCATTCAATTCACTATTCGGATATCCGGCCTTACTTCGAGTCAGAGCATCTCGGTGTCCATTCCACTTGATGCCACAAACTCAGGGTCCCTCTCACATACCTGTAGCTGAGAGAAGCCTCCTCTTGAGGTGCTTGTGGAAAGTTGGTATTCCTCTTGAGTCGAGGCCAGGGACTAAGCTCTCATCTCGAGTTGATTTGGGGTCCACGGAGACCTTTCGTGTTGCTCCAGAGACCTCAGGATCCCTCTAGACTTGAGACAGTGATCTTGGGTTTTCTCTGGAGTGCCATCAAGGAAATCAAGGCTCCTTTCACTTTTGATGTCGAACACGGAATTGCTCTGCATGCAGTGCAGGGGAATTGGGCCTCATCTCGCTGCGAAGGGGAAGTCTCATGGTTTTTCTCAAGTTGCGGCCGGAACCTGGGGTATATTCGAGAGTTACGACGGGGAGGGCCCTTCCAGACACGTGTTGTTCAGCGACGTCAGGACTCCTGCCTAGGTGCGAGGTACACCTCGGGATTCTCCTCGAGTCTTGGCATGGCAATTGGCACCCGCCTCCACGTGAGGCGGGAGACCCAGTGTCCCTTTCCACGTGCCACAGGGATCCCGGGACTCCTATCCATTTTCAAGAGGAGTCAGGCATCGTCTCCTTTGGAAGCATTGATCTCCGCAGTCATCTCGAATTTTCAAAGGATGTGAGGCCTCCAGTCGCGATGAGGCAGAGGACTAGGTCTTTCTCTGTCGTCTCCACAGGGCATTCAGACATCCCTTCGTCTTGGGAGATGCAAGACGAGCCTGCATTCAATTCACTGCAGGGATATCCAGCCTTACTTCGAGTCAGAGCATCTCGGTGTCCATTACACTTGAGGCCACAAATTCAGGGTCACTCTCACATACCTGTAGCTGAGAGAAGCCTCCTCTTGAGGTGCTTATGGAAAGTTGGTATTCCTCTTGAGTCGAAGCCAGGGACTAAGCTCTCATCTCGAGTTGATTTGGGGTCCACGGAGCCCTTTCTTGTTGCTCCAGTGACCTCAGGATCCCTCTAGACTTGAGAAAGTGATCTTGGGTTTTCTCTGGGGTGCCATCAAGGAAATCAAGGCTCCTTTCAAGTTTGATGTGGAACACAGAATTGCTCTGCACACAGTGCATGGAAATCGGGCCTCATCTCGCGGCAAGTGGGATGTCTCATTGTTTTTCTGAAGTTACGGTCGGAACCTAGGGAATATTCTCGAGTTACGACGGGGAGGGCCCTTCCAGACACGTGTTTGTTCAGCGACGTCAGGACTCCTGCCTAGGTGCGAGAGATACCTCGGGAATCTCCTCGAGTCTTGACATGCTAATTGGGACGCGTCTCCACGTGAGGCGGGAGACCCAGTGTCCCTTTCCACGTGCCACAGGGATCCTGGGACTCCTATCCATTTTCAAGAAGAGTCAGGCATCGTCTCCTTTGGAAGCATTGATCTCCGCGGACCTCTCGAGTTTTCAAAGGATGGGAGTCCTCCGGTCTCGATGAGGCGGAGAAATAGGTCTTTCTCTGTCGTCTCCACAGGGGATTCAGACATCCCTTCGTCTTGGGAGATGCAAGACGAGCCTCATTCAATTCACTGCAGGGATATCCGGCCTTACTTCGAGTCAGAGCATCTCGGTGTCCATTCCACTTGAGGCCACAAACTCAGGGGCCCTCTCACATACCTGTAGCTGAGAGAAGCCTCCTCTTGAGGTGCTTGTGGAAAGTTGGTATTCCTCTTGCGTCGAAGCCAGGGACTAAGTTCTCATCTCGAGTTGATTTGGGGTCCACGGAGCCCTTTCTTGTTGCTCCAGTGACCTCAGGATCCCTCTAGACTTGAGACAGTGATCTTGGGTTTTCTCTGGAGTGCCATCAAGGAAATCAAGGCTCCTTTCACTTTTGATGTCGAACACGGAATTGCTCTGCACGCAGTACAGGGGAATCGGGCCTCATCTCGCCGTGAGGGGGAAGTCTCATGGTTTTTCTCGAGTTCGGCCGGAACCTGGGGTATATTCTCGAGTTACAACGGGGAGGGCCCTTCCAGACACGTGTTTGTTCAGCGACGTCAGGACTCCTGCCTAGGTGCGAGGGACACCTCGGGATTCTCCTCGAGTCTTGGCATGGCAATTGTGACGCGTCTCCACATGAGGCGGGAGACCCAGTGTCCTTTTCCACGTGCCACAGTGATCCTGGGACTCCTATGCATTTTCAAGAGGAGTCAGGCATCGTCTCCTTTGGAAGCATTGATCTCTGCAGACCTCTCGAGTTTTCAAAGGATATGAGGCCTCCGGTCATGATGAGGCGGAGGAATAGGTTTTTCTCTGTGGTCTCCACAGGGGATTCAGACATCCCTTCGTCTTGGGAGATGCAAGACGAGCCTGCATTCAATTCACTGCAGGGATATCCGGACTTACTTCGAGTTAGAGCATCTCGGTGTCCATTGCACTTGAGGCCACAAACTCAGGGTCCCTCTCACATACCTGTAGCTGAGAGAAGCCTCCTCTTGAGGTGCTTGTGGAAAGTTGGTATTCCTCTTGAGTCGAAGCCAGGGACTAAGCTCTCATCTCGAGTTGATTTGGGGTCCACGGAGCCCTTTCATGTTACTCCAGTGACCTCAGGATCCCTCTAGACTTGAGACAGTGATCTTGGGTTTTCTCTGGAGTGCCATCAAGGAAATCAAGGCTCCTTTCACGTTTGATGTGGATCACGGAATTGCTCTGCACGCAGTGCAGGGGAATCGGGCCTCATCTCGCGGCAAGGGGGAAGTCTCATGGTTTTTCTCGAGTTGCGGCCGGAATCTGGGGTATATTCTCGAGTTACGACGGGGAGGTCCCTTCCAGACACGTGTTTGTTCAGCGACGTCAGGACTCCTGCCTAGGTGCGAGGGACACCTCGGGATTCTCCTCGAGTCTTGGCATGGCAATTGGGACGCGTCTCCACGTGAGGCGGGAGACTCAGGGTCCCTTTCCACGTGCCACAGGGATCCTGGGACTCCTATCCATTTTCAAGAGGAGTCAGGCATCGTCTCCTTTGGAAGCATTGATCTCCGCAGACCTCTCGAATTTTCAAAGGATGTGAGGCCTCCTGTCGCGATGAGGCGGGGGACTAGGTCTTTCTCTGTGGTCTCCACAGCGGATTCAGACATCTCTTCATCTTGGGAGATGCAAGACGAGCCTGCATTCACTTCACTGCAGGGATATCCGGCCTTACTTCAAGTCAGAGCATCTCGGTGTCCATTCCACTTGAGGCCACAAACACAGGGTCCCTCTCACATAACTGTAGCTGAGAGAAGCCTCCTCTTGAGGTGCTTGTGGAAAGTTGGTATTCCTCTTGAGTTGAAGCCAGGGACTAAGCTCTCATCTCGAGTTGATTTGGGGACCACGGAGCCCTTTCCTGTTGCTCCAGTGACCTCAGGATCCCTCTAGACTTGAGACAGTGATCTTGGGTTTTCTCTGGAGTGCCATCAAGGAAATCAAGGCTCCTTTCAATTTTGATGTCGAACCCGGAATTGCTCTGCACGCAGTACAGGGGAATCGGGCCTCATCTCGCCGTGAGGGGGAAGTCTCATGGTTTTTCTGGAGTTGCGTCCGGAACCAGGGGTATATTCTCGAGTTACGACGGGGAGGGCCCTTCCAGACACCTGTTTGTTCAGCAACGTCAGGACTCCTGCCTAGGTGCGAGGGACACCTCAGGATTCTCCTCGAGTCTTGGCATGGCAATTGGGACGTGTCTCCACGTGAGGCAGGAGACCCAGGGTCCCTTTCCACGTGCCACAGTGATCCTGGGACTCCTATGCATTTTCAAAAGGAGTCAGGCATCGTCTCCTTTGGAAGCATTGATCTCTGCAGACCTCTCGAGTTTTCAAAGGATATGAGGCCTCCGGTCACGATGAGGCGGAGGACTAGGTC
Source organism: Dama dama (assembly GCF_033118175.1). Taxonomy (NCBI): domain Eukaryota; kingdom Metazoa; phylum Chordata; class Mammalia; order Artiodactyla; family Cervidae; genus Dama; species Dama dama. The sequence goes on along the minus strand of NW_026870890.1, from coordinate 898,711 downwards.
TTTCTCTGTGGTCTCCACAGGGGATTCAGACATCCCTTCGTCTTGGGAGATGCAAGACGAGCCTGCATTCAATTCACTGCAGGGATATAGGGCCTTACTTCGAGTCAGAGCATCTCAGTGTCCATTGCACTTGAGGCCACAAACTCAGGGTCCCTCTCACATACCTGTAGCTGAGAGAAACCTCCTCTTGAGGTGCTTGTGGAAAGTTGGTATTCCTCTTGAGTCAAAGCTAGGGACTAAGCTCTCATCTCGAGTTGATTTGGGGTCCACGGAGTCCTTTCGTGTTGCTCCAGTGACCTCAGGATCCCTCTAGACTTGAGACAGTGATCTTGAGTTTTCTCTGGAGTGCCATCAAGGAAATCAAGGCTCCTTTCACGTTTGATGTGGAACACGGAATTGCTCTGCACGCAGTGCAGGGGAATCGAGCCTCATCTCGCGGCGAGGGGAATGTCTCATGGTTTTTCTCAAGTTGCGGCCGAAACCTGGGGTATATTCTCGAGTTACGACGCGGAGGGCCCTTCCAGACACGTGTTTGTTCAGCGACGTCAGGACTCCTGCCTAGGTGCGAGGGACACCTCGGGATTCTCCTCGAGTTTTGGCATGGCAATTGGGACGCGTCTCCACGTGACGAAGGAGACCCAGGGTCCCTTTCCACGTGCCACAGGGATCCTGGGTCTCCGATCCATTTTCAAGAGGAATCAGGCATCGTCTCCTTTGGAAGCATTGATCTCCGCGGACCTCTCGAGTTCTCAAAGGATGTGAGGCCTCCGCTCGCGATGAGGCGGAGAACTCGGTCTTTCTCTGTGGTCTCCACAGGGGATTCAGACTTCCCTTCGTCTTGGGAGATGCAAGACGGGCCTGCATTCAATTCACTGCAGGGATATCCGGCCTGACTTAGAGTCAGAGCATCTCGGTGTCCATTCCACTTGAGGCCACAAACTCAGGGTCCCTCTCACATACCCGTAGCTGAGAGAAGCCTCCCCTTGAGGTGCATGTGGAAAGTTGGTATTCCTCTTGAGTCGAAGCCAGGGACTAAGCTCTCATCTCGAGTTGATTTGGGGTCCACGGAGCCCTTTCGTGTTGCTCCAGTGACCTCAGGATCCCTCTAGACTTGAGACAGTGATCTTGGGTTTTCTCTGGAGTGCCATCAAGGAAATCAAGGCTCCTTTCACGTTTCATGTGGAACACGGAATTGTTCTGCACGCAGTGCAGGGGAATCGGGTCTCATCTCGAGGCTAGGGGGAAGTCTCATGGTTTTTCTCGAGTTGCGGCCGGAACCTGGGGTATATTCTGGAGTTACGACGGGGAGGGCCCTTCCAGACACGTGTTTGTTTAGCGACGTCAGGGCTCCTGCCTAGGTGCGAGGGACACCTCGGGATTCTCCTCGAGTCTTGGCATGGCAATTGGGATGCGTCTCCACGTGAGGCATGAAACCCAGTGTCCCTTTCCACGTGCCACAGGGATCCTGGGACTCCTATCCATTTTCAAGTGGAGTCGGGCATCGTCTCCTTTGGAAGCATTGATCTCTGCAGACCTCTCGAGTTTTCAAAGGATGTGAGGCCTCCGCTCGCGATGAGGCGGAGAATTAGGTTTTTCTCTGTGGTCTCCACAGGGGATTCAGACATCCCTTCGTCTTGGGAGATGCAAGACGAGCCTGCATTCAATTCACTGCAGGGATATCCGGCCTTACGTCGAGTCAGAGCATCTCGGTGTCCATTCCACTTGAGGCCACAAACTCGGGGTCCCTCAAATATACCTGTAGCTGAGAGAAGCCTCTTCTTGAGGTGCTTGTGGAAAGTTGGTATTCCTCTTGAGTCTAAACCAGGGACTAAGCTCTCATCTCAAGTTGATTTCGGTCCACGGAGCCCTTTCCTGTTGGTCCAGTGACCTCAGGATCCGTCTAGACTTGAGACAGTGATCTTGGGTTTTCTCTGGTGTGCCATCAAGGAAATCAAGGCTCCTTTCACGTTTGATGTGGAACACGGAATTGCTCTGCATGAAGTGCAGGGGAATCGGGCCTCAACTCGCAGCGAGGGGGAACTCTCATGGTTTTTCTCGAGTTGCGGTCCAAACCTGGGATATACTCTCGAGTTACGACGGGGAGGGCCCTTCCAGACACGTGTTTGTTCAGCGACGTCAGGACTCCTGCCTAGGTGCGAGGGACACCTCGGGATTCTCCTCGAGTCTTGGCATGGCAATTGTGACGCGTCTCCACGTGAGGCGGGAGACCCAGGGTCCCTTTCCACGTGCCACAGGGATCCTGGGACACCTATCCATTTTCAAGAGGAGTCAGGCTTCGTCTCCTTTGGAAGCATTGATCTCCGCGGACCTCTCGAGTTTTCAAAGGATGTGAGGCCTCCGGTCGCGATGAGGCGGAGAATTAGGTTTTTCTCTGTGGTCTCCACAGGGGATTCAGACATCCCTTCGTCTTGGGAGATGCAAGACGAGCCTGCATTCAATTCACTATTCGGATATCCGGCCTTACTTCGAGTCAGAGCATCTCGGTGTCCATTCCACTTGATGCCACAAACTCAGGGTCCCTCTCACATACCTGTAGCTGAGAGAAGCCTCCTCTTGAGGTGCTTGTGGAAAGTTGGTATTCCTCTTGAGTCGAGGCCAGGGACTAAGCTCTCATCTCGAGTTGATTTGGGGTCCATGGAGACCTTTCGTGTTGCTCCAGAGACCTCAGGATCCCTCTAGACTTGAGACAGTGATCTTGGGTTTTCTCTGGAGTGCCATCAAGGAAATCAAGGCTCCTTTCACTTTTGATGTCGAACACGGAATTGCTCTGCACGCAGTGCAGGGGAATTGGGCCTCATCTCGCGGCGAAGGGGAAGTCTCATGGTTTTTCTCAAGTTGCGGCCGGAACCTGGGGTATATTCGAGAGTTACGACGGGGAGGGCCCTTCCAACACGTGTTGTTCAGCGACGTCAGGACTCCTGCCTATGTGCGAGGTACACCTCGGGATTCTCCTCGAGTCTTGGCATGGCAATTGGGACGCGTCTCCAAGTGAGGCGGGAGACCCACTGTCCCTTTCCACGTGCCACAGGGATCCCGGGACTCCTATCCATTTTCAAGAGGAGTCAGGCATCGTCTCCTTTGAAAGCATTGATCTCCGCAGACATCTCGAATTTTCAAAGGATGTGAGGCCTCCGGTCGCGATGAGGCGGAGGACTAGGTCTTTCTCTGTCGTCTCCACAGGGCATTCAGACATCCCTTCGTCTTGGGAGATGCAAGACGAGCCTGCATTCAATTCACTGCAGGGATATCCGGCCTTACTTCGAGTCAGAGCATCTCGGTGTCCATTACACTTGAGGCCACAAATTCAGGGTCACTCTCACATACCTGTAGCTGAGAGAAGCCTCCTCTTGAGGTGCTTATGGAAAGTTGGTATTCCTCTTGAGTCGAAGCCAGGGACTAAGCTCTCATCTCGAGTTGATTTGGTGTCCACGGAGCCCTTTCTTGTTGCTCCAGTGACCTCAGGATCCCTCTAGACTTGAGACAGTGATCTTGGGTTTTCTCTGGGGTGCCATCAAGGAAATCAAGGCTCCTTTCAAGTTTGATGTGGAACACGGAATTGCTCTGCACACAGTGCATGGGAATCGGGCCTCATCTCGCGGCAAGGGGGATGTCTCATTGTTTTTCTGAAGTTACGGTCGGAACCCAGGGAATATTCTCGAGTTACGACGGGGAGGGCCCTTCCAGACACGTGTTTGTTCAGCGACGTCAGGACTCCTGCCTAGGTGCGAGGGACACCTCGGGAATCTCCTCGAGTCTTGGCATGGTAATTGGGATGCGTCTCCACGTGAGGCGGGAGACCCAGTGTCCCTTTCCACGTGCCACAGGGATCCTGGGACTCCTATCCATTTTCAAGAAGAGTCAGGCATCGTCTCCTTTGGAAGCATTGATCTCCTCGGACCTCTCGACTTTTCAAAGGATGGGAGGCCTCCGGTCTCGATGAGGCGGAGAACTAGGTCTTTCTCTGTGGTTTCCCCAGGTGATTCAGACATCCCTTCGTCTTGGGAGATGCAAGACGAGCCTGCATTCAATTCATTGCAGGGATATCCGGCCTTACTTCGAGTCAGAGCATCTCCGTGTCCATTCCACTTGAGGCCACAAACTCAGGGTCCCTCTCACATACCTGTAGCTGAGAGAAGCCTCATCTTGAGGTGCTTGTGGAAATTGGTATTCCTCTTGAGTCGAAGCCAGGGACTAAGCTCTCATCTCAAGTTGATTTGGGGTCTACGGAGCCCTTTCCTGTTGCTCCAGTGACCTCAGGATCCCTCTAGACTTGAGACAGTGATCTTGGGTTTTCTCTGGAGTGCCATCAAGGAAATCAAGGCTCCTTTCACGTTTGATTTGAAACACGGAATTGCTCTGCATGCAGTGCAGGGGAATCGGGCCTCATGTTGCGGCGAGGGGGAAGTCTCATGGTTTTTCTCGAGTTGCGGCCGGAACCTGGGGTATATTCTCGATTTACGACGGGGAGAGCCCTTCCAGACACGGGTTTGTTCAGCGACGTCAGGACTCCTGCCTAGGTGCGAGGGACACCTCGGGATTCTCCACGAGTCTTGGCAAGGCAACTGGGACGCGTCTCCACGTGAGGCGGGAGACCCAGGGTCCCTTTCCACGTGCCACAGGGATCCTGGGACTCCTATCCATTTTCAAGAAGAGTCAGGCATCATCTCCTTTGGAAGCATTGATCTCCGCGGACCTCTCGAGTTTTAAAAGGATGTGAGGCCTCCGCTCGCGGTGAGGCGGAGAATTATGTCTTTCTCTGTGGTCTCCACATGGGATTCAGACATCCCTTCGTCTTGGGAGATGCAAGACGAGCCTGCGTTCAATTCACTGCAGGGATATCCGGCCTTACTTCGAGTCAGAGCATCTCGGTGTCCATTCCACTTGAGGCCACAAACTCAGGGTCCCTCTCACATACCTGTAGCTGAGAGAAGCCTCATCTTGAGGTGCTGTGGAAATTGGTATTCCTCTTGAGTCGAAGCCAGGGACTAAGCTCTCATCTCGAGTTGATTTCGGGTCCACGGAGCCCTTTCTTGTTGCTCCAGTGACCTCAGGATCCCTCTAGACTTGAGACAGTGATCTTGTGTTTTCTCTGGAGTGCCATCAAGGAAATCAAGGCTCCTTTCAGCTTTGATGTGGAACACGGAATTGCTCTGCACGCACTGCAGGGGAATCGGGCCTCATCTCGCGGCGAGGGGGAAGTCTCATGGTTTTTCTCGAGTTGCGGCCGGAACCTGGGGTATATTCTCGAGTTACGACTGGGAGGGCCCTTCCAGACACGTGTTTGTTCAGCGACGTCAGGACTCCTGCCTAGGTGCGAGGGACACCTCGGGATTCTCCTCGAGTCTTGGCATGGCAATTGTGACGCGTCTCCACGTGAGGCGGGAGACCCAGGGTCCCTTTCCACGTGCCACATGGATACTGGGACACCTATCCATTTTCAAGAGGAGTCAGGCTTCGTCTCCTTTGGAAGCATTGATCTCCGCGGACCTCTCGAATTTTCAAAGGATGTGAGGCCTCCGGTCGCGATGAGGCGGAGAATTAGGTTTTTCTCTGTGGTCTCCACAGGGGATTCAGACATCCCTTCGTCTTGGGAGATGCAAGACGAGCCTGCATTCAATTCACTATTCGGATATCCGGCCTTACTTCGAGTCAGAGCATCTCGGTGTCCATTCCACTTGATGCCACAAACTCAGGGTCCCTCTCACATACCTGTAGCTGAGAGAAGCCTCCTCTTGAGGTGCTTGTGGAAAGTTGGTATTCCTCTTGAGTCGAGGCCAGGGACTAAGCTCTCATCTCGAGTTGATTTGGGGTCCACGGAGACCTTTCGTGTTGCTCCAGAGACCTCAGGATCCCTCTAGACTTGAGACAGTGATCTTGGGTTTTCTCTGGAGTGCCATCAAGGAAATCAAGGCTCCTTTCACTTTTGATGTCGAACACGGAATTGCTCTGCACGCAGTGCAGGGGAATTGGGCCTCATCTCGCGGCGAAGGGGAAGTCTCATGGTTTTTCTCAAGTTGCGGCCGGAACCTGGGGTATATTCGAGAGTTACGACGGGGAGGGCCCTTCCAACACGTGTTGTTCAGCGACGTCAGGACTCCTGCCTATGTGCGAGGTACACCTCGGGATTCTCCTCGAGTCTTGGCATGGCAATTGGGACGCGTCTCCAAGTGAGGCGGGAGACCCAGTGTCCCTTTCCACGTGCCACAGGGATCCCGGGACTCCTATCCATTTTCAAGAGGAGTCAGGCATCGTCTCCTTTGAAAGCATTGATCTCCGCAGACATCTCGAATTTTCAAAGGATGTGAGGCCTCCGGTCGCGATGAGGCGGAGGACTAGGTCTTTCTCTGTCGTCTCCACAGGGCATTCAGTCATCCCTTCGTCTTGGGAGATGCAAGACGAGCCTGCATTCAATTCACTGCAGGGATATCCGGCCTTACTTCGAGTCAGAGCATCTCGGTGTCCATTACACTTGAGGCCACAAATTCAGGGTCACTCTCACATACCTGTAGCTGAGAGAAGCCTCCTCTTGAGGTGCTTATGGAAAGTTGGTATTCCTCTTGAGTCGAAGCCAGGGACTAAGCTCTCATCTCGAGTTGATTTGGGGTCCACGGAGCCCTTTCTTGTTGCTCCAGTGACCTCAGGATCCCTCTAGACTTGAGACAGTGATCTTGGGTTTTCTCTGGGGTGCCATCAAGGAAATCAAGGCTCCTTTCAAGTTTGATGTGGAACACGGAATTGCTCTGCACACAGTGCATGGGAATCGGGCCTCATCTCGCGGCAAGGGGGATGTCTCATTGTTTTTCTGAAGTTACGGTCGGAACCCAGGGAATATTCTCGAGTTACGACGGGGAGGGCCCTTCCAGACACGTGTTTGTTCAGCGACGTCAGGACTCCTGCCTAGGTGCGAGGGACACCTCGGGAATCTCCTCGAGTCTTGGCATGGTAATTGGGATGCGTCTCCACGTGAGGCGGAAGACCCAGTGTACCTTTCCACGTGCCACAGGGATCCTGGGACTCCTATCCATTTTCAAGAAGAGTCAGGCATCGTCTCCTTTGGAAGCATTGATCTCCGCGGACCTCTCGACTTTTCAAAGGATGGGAGGCCTCCGGTCTCGATGAGGCGGAGAACTAGGTCTTTCTCTGTGGTTTCCCCAGGTGATTCAGACATCCCTTCGTCTTGGGAGATGCAAGACGAGCCTGCATTCAATTCATTGCAGGGATATCCGGCCTTACTTCGAGTCAGAGCATCTCCGTGTCCATTCCACTTGAGGCCACAAACTCAGGGTCCCTCTCACATACCTGTAGCTGAGAGAAGCCTCATCTTGAGGTGCTTGTGGAAATTGGTATTCCTCTTGAGTCGAAGCCAGGGACTAAGCTCTCATCTCAAGTTGATTTGGGGTCTACGGAGCCCTTTCCTGTTGCTCCAGTGACCTCAGGATCCCTCTAGACTTGAGACAGTGATCTTGGGTTTTCTCTGGAGTGCCATCAAGGAAATCAAGGCTCCTTTCACGTTTGATTTGGAACACGGAATTGCTCTGCATGCAGTGCAGGGGAATCGGGCCTCATGTCGCGGCGAGGGGGAAGTCTCATGGTTTTTCTCGAGTTGCGGCCGGAACCTGGGGTATATTCTCGATTTACGACGGGGAGAGCCCTTCCAGACACGTGTTTGTTCAGCGACGTCAGGACTCCTGCCTAGGTGCGAGCGACACCTCGGGATTCTCCACGAGTCTTGGCAAGGCAACTGGGGCGCGTCTCCACGTGAGGCGGGAGACCCAGGGTCCCTTTCCACGTGCCACAGGGATCCTGGGACTCCTATCCATTTTCAAGAAGAGTCAGGCATCATCTCCTTTGGAAGCATTGATCTCCGCGGACCTCTCGAGTTTTAAAAGGATGTGAGGCCTCCGCTCGCGGTGAGGCGGAGAATTATGTCTTTCTCTGTGGTCTCCACATGGGATTCAGACATCCCTTCGTCTTGGGAGATGCAAGACGAGCCTGCGTTCAATTCACTGCAGGGATATCCGGCCTTACTTCGAGTCAGAGCATCTCGGTGTCCATTCCACTTGAGGCCACAAACTCAGGGGCCCTCTCACATACCTGTAGCTGAGAGAAGCCTCCTCTTGAGGTGCTTGTGGAAAGTTGGTATTCCTCTTGAGTCGAAGCCAGGGACTAAGCTCTCATCTCGAGTTGATGTGGGGTCCACGCAGCCCTTTCGTGTTGCTCCAGTGACCTCAGGATCCCTCTAGACATGTGACAGGGATCTTGGGTTTTCTCTGGAGTGCCATCAAGGAAATCAAGGCTCCTTTCACGTTTGATGTGGAACACGGAATTGCTCTGCACGCAGTGCAGGGGAATAGGGCCTCATCTCGCGGCGAGGGGGAAGTCTCATGGTTTTTCTCGAGTTGCGGCCGGAACCTGGGTATATTCTCGAGTTACGACGGGGAGGGCCCTTCCAGACACGTGTTTGTTCAGCGACATCAGGACTCCTGTTAGGTGCGAGGGACACTTCGGGATTCTCCTCGAGTCTTGGCATTGCAATTGGGACGCGTCTCCACGTGAGGCGGGAGACCCAGTGTCCCGTTCCACGTGCCACAGGGATCCCGGGACTCCTATCCATTTTCAAGAAGAGTCAGGCATCGTCTCCTTTGGAAGCATTGATCTCCGCAGACATCTCGAATTTTCAAAGGATGTGAGGCCTCTGGTCGCGATGAGGCGGAGGACTAGGTCTTTCTCTGTCGTCTCCACAGGGCATTCAGACATCCCTTCGTCTTGGGAGATGCAAGGCGATCGTGCATTCAATTCACTGCAGGGATATCCGGCCTTACTTCGAGTCAGAGCATCTCGGTGTCCATTACACTTGAGGCCACAAATTCAGGGTCACTCTCACATACCTGTAGCTGAGAGAAGCCTCCTCTTGAGGTGCTTATGGAAAGTTGGTATTCCTCTTGAGTCGAGGCCAGGGACTAAGCTCTCATCTCGAGTTGATTTGGTGTCCACGGAGCCCTTTCTTGTTGCTCCAGTGACCTCAGGATCCCTCTAGACTTGAGACAGTGATCTTGGGTTTTCTCTGGGGTGCCATCAAGGAAATCAAGGCTCCTTTCATGTTTGATGTGGAACACGGAATTGCTCTGCACACAGTGCATGGGAATCGGGACTCATCTCGCGGCAAGGGGGATGTCTCATTGTTTTTCTGAAGTTACGGTCGGAACCTAGGGAATATTCTCGAGTTACTACGGGGAGGGCCCTTCCAGACACGTGTTTGTTCAGCGACGTCAGGACTCCTGCCTAGGTGCGAGGGACACCTCGGGAATCTCCTCGAGTCTTGGCATGGCAATTGGGACGCATCTCCACGTGAGGCGGGAGACCCAGTGTCCCTTTCCACGTGCCACAGGGATCCCGGGACTCCTATCCATTTTCAAGAGGAGTCAGGCATCGTCTCCTTTGAAAGCATTGATCTCCGCAGACATCTCGAATTTTCAAAGGATGTGAGGCCTCCGGTCGCGATGAGGCGGAGGACTAGGTCTTTGTCTGTCGTCTCCACAGGGCATTCAGTCATCCCTTCGTCTTGGGAGATGCAAGACGAGCCTGCATTCAATTCACTGCAGGGATATCCGGCCTTACTTCGAGTCAGAGCATCTCGGTGTCCATTACACTTGAGGCCACAAATTCAGGGTCACTCTCACATACCTGTAGCTGAGAGAAGCCTCCTCTTGAGGTGCTTATGGAAAGTTGGTATTCCTCTTGAGTCGAAGCCAGGGACTAAGCTCTCATCTCGAGTTGATTTGGGGTCCACGGAGCCCTTTCTTGTTGCTCCAGTGACCTCAGGATCCCTCTAGACTTGAGACAGTGATCTTGGGTTTTCTCTGGGGTGCCATCAAGGAAATCAAGGCTCCTTTCAAGTTTGATGTGGAACACGGAATTGCTCTGCACACAGTGCATGGGAATCGGGCCTCATCTCGCGGCAAGGGGGATGTCTCATTGTTTTTCTGAAGTTACGGTCGGAACCCAGGGAATATTCTCGAATTACGACGGGGAGGGCCCTTCCAGACACGTGTTTGTTCAGCGACGTCAGGACTCCTGCCTAGGTGCGAGGGACACCTCGGGAATCTCCTCGAGTCTTGGCATGGTAATTGGGATGCGTCTCCACGTGAGGCGGAAGACCCAGTGTACCTTTCCACGTGCCACAGGGATCCTGGGACTCCTATCCATTTTCAAGAAGAGTCAGGCATCGTCTCCTTTGGAAGCATTGATCTCCGCGGACCTCTCGACTTTTCAAAGGATGGGAGGCCTCCGGTCTCGATGAGGCGGAGAACTAGGTCTTTCTCTGTGGTTTCCCCAGGTGATTCAGACATCCCTTCGTCTTGGGAGATGCAAGACGAGCCTGCATTCAATTCATTGCAGGGATATCCGGCCTTACTTCGAGTCAGAGCATCTCCGTGTCCATTCCACTTGAGGCCACAAACTCAGGGTCCCTCTCACATACCTGTAGCTGAGAGAAGCCTCATCTTGAGGTGCTTGTGGAAATTGGTATTCCTCTTGAGTCGAAGCCAGGGACTAAGCTCTCATCTCAAGTTGATTTGGGGTCTACGGAGCCCTTTCCTGTTGCTCCAGTGACCTCAGGATCCCTCTAGACTTGAGACAGTGATCTTGGGTTTTCTCTGGAGTGCCATCAAGGAAATCAAGGCTCCTTTCACGTTTGATTTGGAACACGGAATTGCTCTGCATGCAGTGCAGGGGAATCGGGCCTCATGTCGCGGCGAGGGGGAAGTCTCATGGTTTTTCTCGAGTTGCGGCCGGAACCTGGGGTATATTCTCGATTTACGACGGGGAGAGCCCTTCCAGACACGTGTTTGTTCAGCGACGTCAGGACTCCTGCCTAGGTGCGAGCGACACCTCGGGATTCTCCACGAGTCTTGGCAAGGCAACTGGGACGCGTCTCCACGTGAGGCGGGAGACCCAGGGTCCCTTTCCACGTGCCACAGGGATCCTGGGACTCCTATCCATTTTCAAGAAGAGTCAGGCATCATCTCCTTTGGAAGCATTGATCTCCGCGGACCTCTCGAGTTTTAAAAGGATGTGAGGCCTCCGCTCGCGGTGAGGCGGAGAATTATGTCTTTCTCTGTGGTCTCCACATGGGATTCAGACATCCCTTCGTCTTGGGAGATGCAAGACGAGCCTGCGTTCAATTCACTGCAGGGATATCCGGCCTTACTTCGAGTCAGAGCATCTCGGTGTCCATTCCACTTGAGGCCACAAACTCAGGGGCCCTCTCACATACCTGTAGCTGAGAGAAGCCTCCTCTTGAGGTGCTTGTGGAAAGTTGGTATTCCTCTTGAGTCGAAGCCAGGGACTAAGCTCTCATCTCGAGTTGATGTGGGGTCCACGCAGCCCTTTCGTGTTGCTCCAGTGACCTCAGGATCCCTCTAGACATGTGACAGGGATCTTGGGTTTTCTCTGGAGTGCCATCAAGGAAATCAAGGCTCCTTTCACGTTTGATGTGGAACACGGAATTGCTCTGCACGCAGTGCAGGGGAATAGGGCCTCATCTCGCGGCGAGGGGGAAGTCTCATGGTTTTTCTCGAGTTGCGGCCGGAACCTGGGTATATTCTCGAGTTACGACGGGGAGGGCCCTTCCAGACACGTGTTTGTTCAGCGACATCAGGACTCCTGTTAGGTGCGAGGGACACTTCGGGATTCTCCTCGAGTCTTGGCTTTGCAATTGGGACGCGTCTCCACGTGAGGCGGGAGACCAAGTGTCCCTTTCCACGTGCCACAGGGATCCCGGGACTCCTATCCATTTTCAAGAAGAGTCAGGCATCGTCTCCTTTGGAAGCATTGATCTCCGCAGACATCTCGAATTTTCAAAGGATGTGAGGCCTCTGGTCGCGATGAGGCGGAGGACTAGGTCTTTCTCTGTCGTCTCCACAGGGCATTCAGACATCCCTTCGTCTTGGGAGATGCAAGACGAGCCTGCATTCAATTCACTGCAGGGATATCCGGCCTTACTTCGAGTCAGAGCATCTCGGTGTCCATTACACTTGAGGCCACAAATTCAGGGTCACTCTCACATACCTGTAGCTGAGAGAAGCCTCCTCTTGAGGTGCTTATGGAAAGTTGGTATTCCTCTTGAGTCGAGGCCAGGGACTAAGCTCTCATCTCGAGTTGATTTGGTGTCCACGGAGCCCTTTCTTGTTGCTCCAGTGACCTCAGGATCCCTCTAGACTTGAGACAGTGATCTTGGGTTTTCTCTGGGGTGCCATCAAGGAAATCAAGGCTCCTTTCATGTTTGATGTGGAACACGGAATTGCTCTGCACACAGTGCATGGGAATCGGGACTCATCTCGCGGCAAGGGGGATGTCTCATTGTTTTTCTGAAGTTACGGTCGGAACCTAGGGAATATTCTCGAGTTACTACGGGGAGGGCCCTTCCAGACACGTGTTTGTTCAGCGACGTCAGGACTCCTGCCTAGGTGCGAGGGACACCTCGGGAATCTCCTCGAGTCTTGGCATGGCAATTGGGACGCGTCTCCACGTGAGGCGGGAGACCCAGGGTCCCTTTCCACGTGCCACAGGGATCCTGGGACTCCTATCCATTTTCAAGAAGAGTCAGGCATCGTCTCCTTTGGAAGCATTGATCTCCGCAGACCTCTCGAGTTTTCAAAGGATGGGAGGCCTCCGGTCTCGATGAGGCGGAGAACTAGGTCTTTCTCTGTGGTCTCCACAGGGGATTCAGACATCCCTTCGTCTTGGGAGATGCAAGACGAGCCTGCTTTCAATTCACTGCAGGGATATCCGGCCTTACTTCGAGTCAGAGCATCTCCGTGTCCATTCCACTTGAGGCCACAAACTCAGGGTCCCTCTCACATACCTGTAGCTGAGAGAAGCCTCATCTTGAGGTGCTTGTGGAAATTGGTATTCCTCTTGAGTCGAAGCCAGGGACTAAGCTCTCATCTCGAGTTGATTTGGGGTCCACGGAGCCCTTTCTTGTTGCTCCAGTGACCTCAGGATCCCTCTAGACTTGAGACAGTGATCTTGTGTTTTCTCTGGAGTGCCATCAAGGAAATCAAGGCTCCTTTCAGCTTTGATGTGGAACACGGAATTGCTCTGCACGCACTGCAGGGGAATCGGGCCTCATCTCGCGGCGAGGGGGAAGTCTCATGGTTTTTCTCGAGTTGCGGCCGGAACCTGGGGTATATTCTCGAGTTAAGACTGGGAGGGCCCTTCCAGACACGTGTTTGTTCAGCGACGTCAGGACTCCTGCCTAGGTGCGAGGGACACCTCGGGATTCTCCTCGAGTCTTGGCATGGCAATTGTGACGCGTCTCCACGTGAGGCGGGAGACCCAGGGTCCCTTTCCACGTGCCACAGGGATCCTGGGACACCTATCCATTTTCAAGAGGAGTCAGGCTTCGTCTCCTTTGGAAGCATTGATCTCCGCGGACCTCTCGAGTTTTCAAAGGATGTGAGGCCTCCGGTCGCGATGAGGCGGAGAATTAGGTTTCTCTCTGTGGTCTCCACAGGGGATTCAGACATCCCTTCGTCTTGGGAGATGCAAGACGAGCCTGCATTCAATTCACTATTCGGATATCCGGCCTTACTTCGAGTCAGAGCATCTCGGTGTCCATTCCACTTGATGCCACAAACTCAGGGTCCCTCTCACATACCTGTAGCTGAGAGAAGCCTCCTCTTGAGGTGCTTGTGGAAAGTTGGTATTCCTCTTGAGTCGAGGCCAGGGACTAACTCTCATCTCGAGTTGATTTGGGGTCCACGGAGACCTTTCGTGTTGCTCCAGAGACCTCAGGATCCCTCTAGACTTGAGACAGTGATCTTGGGTTTTCTCTGGAGTGCCATCAAGGAAATCAAGGCTCCTTTCACTTTTGATGTCGAACACGGAATTGCTCTGCATGCAGTGCAGGGGAATTGGGCCTCATCTCGCTGCGAAGGGGAAGTCTCATGGTTTTTCTCAAGTTGCGGCCGGAACCTGGGGTATATTCGAGAGTTACGACGGGGAGGGCCCTTCCAGACACGTTTTGTTCAGCGACGTCAGGACTCCTGCCTAGGTGCGAGGTACACCTCGGGATTCTCCTCGAGTCTTGGCATGGCAATTGGCACCCGCCTCCACGTGAGGCGGGAGACCCAGTGTCCCTTTCCACGTGCCACAGGGATCCCGGGACTCCTATCCATTTTCAAGAGGAGTCAGGCATCGTCTCCTTTGGAAGCATTGATCTCCGCAGACATCTCGAATTTTCAAAGGATGTGAGGCCTCCAGTCGCGATGAGGCGGAGGACTAGGTCTTTCTCTGTCGTCTCCACAGGGCATTCAGACATCCCTTCGTCTTGGGAGATGCAAGACGAGCCTGCATTCAATTCACTGCAGGGATATCCAGCCTTACTTCGAGTCAGAGCATCTCGGTGTCCATTACACTTGAGGCCACAAATTCAGGGTCACTCTCACATACCTGTAGCTGAGAGAAGCCTCCTCTTGAGGTGCTTATGGAAAGTTGGTATTCCTCTTGAGTCGAAGCCAGGGACTAAGCTCTCATCTCGAGTTGATTTGGGGTCCACGGAGCCCTTTCTTGTTGCTCCAGTGACCTCAGGATCCCTCTAGACTTGAGAAAGTGATCTTGGGTTTTCTCTGGGGTGCCATCAAGGAAATCAAGGCTCCTTTCAAGTTTGATGTGGAACACAGAATTGCTCTGCACACAGTGCATGGGAATCGGGCCTCATCTCGCGGCAAGGGGGATGTCTCATTGTTTTTCTGAAGTTACGGTCGGAACCTAGGGAATATTCTCGAGTTACGACGGGGAGGGCCCTTCCAGACACGTGTTTGTTCAGCGACGTCAGGACTCCTGCCTAGGTGCGAGAGATACCTCGGGAATCTCCTCGAGTCTTGACATGCTAATTGGGACGCGTCTCCACGTGAGGCGGGAGACCCAGTGTCCCTTTCCACGTGCCACAGGGATCCTGGGACTCCTATCCATTTTCAAGAAGAGTCAGGCATCGTCTCCTTTGGAAGCATTGATCTCCGCGGACCTCTCGAGTTTTCAAAGGATGGGAGTCCTCCGGTCTCGATGAGGCGGAGAAATAGGTCTTTCTCTGTCGTCTCCACAGGGGATTCAGACATCCCTTCGTCTTGGGAGATGCAAGACGAGCCTCATTCAATTCACTGCAGGGATATCCGGCCTTACTTCGAGTCAGAGCATCTCGGTGTCCATTGCACTTGAGGCCACAAACTCAGGGTCCCTCTCACATACCTGTAGCTGAGAGAAGCCTCCTCTTGAGGTGCTTGTGGAAAGTTGGTATTCCTCTTGAGTCGAAGCCAGGGACTAAGCTCTCATCTCGAGTTGATTTGGGGTCCACGGAGCCCTTTCATGTTACTCCAGTGACCTCAGGATCCCTCTAGACTTGAGACAGTGATCTTGGGTTTTCTCTGGAGTGCCATCAAGGAAATCAAGGCTCCTTTCACGTTTGATGTGGAACACGGAATTGCTCTGCACGCAGTGCAGGGGAATCGGGCCTCATCTCGCGGCAAGGGGGAAGTCTCATGGTTTTTCTCGAGTTACGGCCGGAATCTGGGGTATATTCTCGAGTTACGACGGGGAGGTCCCTTCCAGACACGTGTTTGTTCAGCGACGTCAGGACTCCTGCCTAGGTGCGAGGGACACCTCGGGATTCTCCTCGAGTCTTGGCATGGCAATTGGGACGCGTCTCCACGTGAGGCGGGAGACTCAGGGTCCCTTTCCACGTGCCACAGGGATCCTGGGACTCCTATCCATTTTCAAGAGGAGTCAGGCATCGTCTCCTTTGGAAGCATTGATCTCCGCAGACCTCTCGAATTTTCAAAGGATGTGAGGCCTCCTGTCGCGATGAGGCGGGGGACTAGGTCTTTCTCTGTGGTCTCCACAGCGGATTCAGACATCTCTTCATCTTGGGAGATGCAAGACGAGCCTGCATTCACTTCACTGCAGGGATATCCGGCCTTACTTCAAGTCAGAGCAGATCGGTGTCCATTCCACTTGAGGCCACAAACACAGGGTCCCTCTCACATAACTGTAGCTGAGAGAAGCCTCCTCTTGAGGTGCTTGTGGAAAGTTGGTATTCCTCTTGAATTGAAGCCAGGGACTAAGCTCTCATCTCGAGTTGATTTGGGGTCCACGGAGCCCTTTCCTGTTGCTCCAGTGACCTCAGGATCCCTCTAGACTTGAGACAGTGATCTTGGGTTTTCTCTGGAGTGCCATCAAGGAAATCAAGGCTCCTTTCAATTTTGATGTCGAACCCGGAATTGCTCTGCACGCAGTACAGGGGAATCGGGCCTCATCTCGCCGTGAGGGGGAAGTCTCATGGTTTTTCTGGAGTTGCGTCCGGAACCAGGGGTATATTCTCGAGTTACGACGGGGAGGGCCCTTCCAGACACCTGTTTGTTCAGCAACGTCAGGACTCCTGCCTAGGTGCGAGGGACACCTCAGGATTCTCCTCGAGTCTTGGCATGGCAATTGGGACGTGTCTCCACGTGAGGCAGGAGACCCAGGGTCCCTTTCCACGTGCCACAGTGATCCTGGGACTCCTATGCATTTTCAAAAGGAGTCAGGCATCGTCTCCTTTGGAAGCATTGATCTCTGCAGACCTCTCGAGTTTTCAAAGGATATGAGGCCTCCGGTCACGATGAGGCGGAGGACTAGGTCTTTCTCTGTGGTCTCCACAGGGGATTCAGACATCCCTTCGTCTTGGAAGATGCAAGACGAGCCTGCATTCAATTCACTGCAGGGATATAGGGCCTTACTTCGAGTCAGAGCATCTCAGTGTCCATTGCACTTGAGGCCACAAACTCAGGGTCCCTCTCACATACCTGTAGCTGAGAGAAACCTCCTCTTGAGGTGCTTGTGGAAAGTTGGTATTCCTCTTGAGTCAAAGCTAGGGACTAAGCTCTCATCTCGAGTTGATTTGGGGTCCACGGAGTCCTTTCGTGTTGCTACAGTGACCTAAGGATCCCTCTAGACTTGAGACAGTGATCTTGGGTTTTCTCTGGAGTGCCATCAAGGAAATCAAGGCTCCTTTCACTTTTGATGTGGAACATGGAATTGCTCTGCATGCAGTGCAGGGGAATCGGGCCTCAACTCGTGGCTAGGGGGAAATCTCATGGTTTTTCTCGAGTTGTGGCCCGAACCTGGGGTATATTCTCGAGTTACGACGGGGAGGGCCCTTCCAGACACGTGTTTGTTCAGCGACATCAGGACTCCTGCCTAGGTGCGAGGGATACCTCGGGATTCTCCTCGAGTCTTGGCATGGCGATTTGGACGCGTCTCCACGTGAGGCGGGAGACCCAGGGTCCTTTTCCACATGCCACAGGGATCCTGGGACTCCTATCCATTTTCAAGAGGAGTCAGGCATCCTCTCCTTTGGAAGCATTGATCTCCGCGGACCTCTCGAGTTTTCAAAGGATGTGAGGCCTCCGGTCGCGATGAGGCAGAGAACTCGGTCTTTCTCTGTGGTCTCCACAGGGGATTCAGACATCCCTTCGTCTTGGGAGATGCAAGACGAGCCTGCATTCAATTCCCTGCAGGGATATCCGGCCTTACTTCGAGTCAGAGCATCTCGGTGTCCATTCCACTTGAGGCCACAAACTCAGGGTCTCTCTCACATACCTGTAGCTGAGAGAAGCCTCCTCTTGAGGTACTTGTGGAAAGTTGGTATTCCTCTTGAGTCGAAGCCAGGGACTAAGCTCTCATCTCGAGTTGATTTGGGGTCCACGGAGCCCTTTCGTGTTGCTCCAGTGACCTCAGGATCCCTCTAGACTTGAGACAGTGATCTTGAGTTTTCTCTGGAGTGCCATCAAGGAAATCAAGGCTCCTTTCACGTTTGATGTGGAACACGGAATTGCTCTGCACGCAGTGCAGGGGAATCGAGCCTCATCTCGCGGCGAGGGGAATGTCTCATGGTTTTTCTCAAGTTGCGGCCGAAACCTGGGGTATATTCTCGAGTTACGACGCGGAGGGCCCTTCCAGACACGTGTTTGTTCAGCAACGTCAGGACTCCTGCCTAGGTGCGAGGGACACCTCGGGATTCTCCTCGAGTTTTGGCATGGCAATTGGGACGCGTCTCCACGTGACGAAGGAGACCCAGGGTCCCTTTCCACGTGCCACAGGGATCCTGGGTCTCCGATCCATTTTCAAGAGGAATCAGGCATCGTCTCCTTTGGAAGCATTGATCTCCGCGGACCTCTCGAGTTCTCAAAGGATGTGAGGCCTCCGCTCGCGATGAGGCGGAGAACTCGGTCTTTCTCTGTGGTCTCCACAGGGGATTCAGACTTCCCTTCGTCTTGGGAGATGCAAGACGGGCCTGCATTCAATTCACTGCAGGGATATCCGGCCTGACTTAGAGTCAGAGCATCTCGGTGTCCATTCCACTTGAGGCCACAAACTCAGGGTCCCTCTCACATACCCGTAGCTGAGAGAAGCCTCCCCTTGAGGTGCATGTGGAAAGTTGGTATTCCTCTTGAGTCGAAGCCAGGGACTAAGCTCTCATCTCCAGTTGATTTGGGGTCCACGGAGCCCTTTCGTGTTGCTCCAGTGACCTCAGGATCCCTCTAGACTTGAGACAGTGATCTTGGGTTTTCTCTGGAGTGCCATCAAGGAAATCAAGGCTCCTTTCACGTTTCATGTGGAACACGGAATTGTTCTGCACGCAGTGCAGGGGAATCGGGTCTCATCTCGAGGCTAGGGGGAAGTCTCATGGTTTTTCTCGAGTTGCGGCCGGAACCTGGGGTATATTCTCGAGTTACGACGGGGAGGGCCCTTCCAGACACGTGTTTGTTTAGCGACGTCAGGGCTCCTGCCTAGGTGCGAGGGACACCTCGGGATTCTCCTCGAGTCTTGGCATGGCAATTGGGATGCGTCTCCACGTGAGGCATGAAACCCAGTGTCCCTTTCCACGTGCCACAGGGATCCTGGGACTCCTATCCATTTTCAAGTGGAGTCGGGCATCGTCTCCTTTGGAAGCATTGATCTCTGCAGACCTCTCGAGTTTTCAAAGGATGTGAGGCCTCCGCTCGCGATGAGGCGGAGAATTAGGTTTTTCTCTGTGGTCTCCACAGGGGATTCAGACATCCCTTCGTCTTGGGAGATGCAAGACGAGCCTGCATTCAATTCACTGCAGGGATATCCGGCCTTACGTCGAGTCAGAGCATCTCGGTGTCCATTCCACTTGAGGCCACAAACTCGGGGCCCCTCAAATATACCTGTAGCTGAGAGAAGCCTCTTCTTGAGGTGCTTGTGGAAAGTTGGTATTCCTCTTGAGTCTAAACCAGGGACTAAGCTCTCATCTCAAGTTGATTTCGGTCCACGGAGCCCTTTCCTGTTGGTCCAGTGACCTCAGGATCCGTCTAGACTTGAGACAGTGATCTTGGGTTTTCTCTGGTGTGCCATCAAGGAAATCAAGGCTCCTTTCACGTTTGATGTGGAACACGGAATTGCTCTGCATGAAGTGCAGGGGAATCGGGCCTCAACTCGCAGCGAGGGGGAACTCTCATGGTTTGTCTCGAGTTGCGGTCCAAACCTGGGATATACTCTCGAGTTACGACGGGGAGGGCCCTTCCAGACACGTGTTTGTTCAGCGACGTCAGGACTCCTGCCTAGGTGCGAGGGACACCTCGGGATTCTCCTCGAGTCTTGGCATGGCAATTGTGACGCGTCTCCACGTGAGGCGGGAGACCCAGGGTCCCTTTCCACGTGCCACAGGGATCCTGGGACACCTATCCATTTTCAAGAGGAGTCAGGCTTCGTCTCCTTTGGAAGCATTGATCTCCGCGGACCTCTCGAGTTTTCAAAGGATGTGAGGCCTCCGGTCGCGATGAGGCGGAGAATTAGGTTTTTCTCTGTGGTCTCCACAGGGGATTCAGACATCCCTTCGTCTTGGGAGATGCAAGACGAGCCTGCATTCAATTCACTATTCGGATATCCGGCCTTACTTCGAGTCAGAGCATCTCGGTGTCCATTCCACTTGATGCCACAAACTCAGGGTCCCTCTCACATACCTGTAGCTGAGAGAAGCCTCCTCTTGAGGTGCTTGTGGAAAGTTGGTATTCCTCTTGAGTCGAGGCCAGGGACTAAGCTCTCATCTCGAGTTGATTTGGGGTCCATGGAGACCTTTCGTGTTGCTCCAGAGACCTCAGGATCCCTCTAGACTTGAGACAGTGATCTTGGGTTTTCTCTGGAGTGCCATCAAGGAAATCAAGGCTCCTTTCACTTTTGATGTCGAACACGGAATTGCTCTGCACGCAGTGCAGGGGAATTGGGCCTCATCTCGCGGCGAAGGGGAAGTCTCATGGTTTTTCTCAAGTTGCGGCCGGAACCTGGGGTATATTCGAGAGTTACGACGGGGAGGGCCCTTCCAACACGTGTTGTTCAGCGACGTCAGGACTCCTGCCTATGTGCGAGGTACACCTCGGGATTCTCCTCGAGTCTTGGCATGGCAATTGGGATGCGTCTCCAAGTGAGGCGGGAGACCCACTGTCCCTTTCCACGTGCCACAGGGATCCCGGGACTCCTATCCATTTTCAAGAGGAGTCAGGCATCGTCTCCTTTGAAAGCATTGATCTCCGCAGACATCTCGAATTTTCAAAGGATGTGAGGCCTCCGGTCGCGATGAGGCGGAGGACTAGGTCTTTCTCTGTCGTCTCCACAGGGCATTCAGACATCCCTTCGTCTTGGGAGATGCAAGACGAGCCTGCATTCAATTCACTGCAGGGATATCCGGCCTTACTTCGAGTCAGAGCATCTCGGTGTCCATTACACTTGAGGCCACAAATTCAGGGTCACTCTCACATACCTGTAGCTGAGAGAAGCCTCCTCTTGAGGTGCTTATGGAAAGTTGGTATTCCTCTTGAGTCGAAGCCAGGGACTAAGCTCTCATCTCGAGTTGATTTGGTGTCCACGGAGCCCTTTCTTGTTGCTCCAGTGACCTCAGGATCCCTCTAGACTTGAGACAGTGATCTTGGGTTTTCTCTGGGGTGCCATCAAGGAAATCAAGGCTCCTTTCAAGTTTGATGTGGAACACGGAATTGCTCTGCACACAGTGCATGGGAATCGGGCCTCATCTCGCGGCAAGGGGGATGTCTCATTGTTTTTCTGAAGTTACGGTCGGAACCCAGGGAATATTCTCGAGTTACGACGGGGAGGGCCCTTCCAGACACGTGTTTGTTCAGCGACGTCAGGACTCCTGCCTAGGTGCGAGGGACACCTCGGGAATCTCCTCGAGTCTTGGCATGGTAATTGGGATGCGTCTCCACGTGAGGCGGGAGACCCAGTGTCCCTTTCCACGTGCCACAGGGATCCTGGGACTCCTATCCATTTTCAAGAAGAGTCAGGCATCGTCTCCTTTGGAAGCATTGATCTCCTCGGACCTCTCGACTTTTCAAAGGATGGGAGGCCTCCGGTCTCGATGAGGCGGAGAACTAGGTCTTTCTCTGTGGTTTCCCCAGGTGATTCAGACATCCCTTCGTCTTGGGAGATGCAAGACGAGCCTGCATTCAATTCATTGCAGGGATATCCGGCCTTACTTCGAGTCAGAGCATCTCCGTGTCCATTCCACTTGAGGCCACAAACTCAGGGTCCCTCTCACATACCTGTAGCTGAGAGAAGCCTCATCTTGAGGTGCTTGTGGAAATTGGTATTCCTCTTGAGTCGAAGCCAGGGTCTAAGCTCTCATCTCAAGTTGATTTGGGGTCTACGGAGCCCTTTCCTGTTGCTCCAGTGACCTCAGGATCCCTCTAGACTTGAGACAGTGATCTTGGGTTTTCTCTGGAGTGCCATCAAGGAAATCAAGGCTCCTTTCACGTTTGATTTGAAACACGGAATTGCTCTGCATGCAGTGCAGGGGAATCGGGCCTCATGTTGCGGCGAGGGGGAAGTCTCATGGTTTTTCTCGAGTTGCGGCCGGAACCTGGGGTATATTCTCGATTTACGACGGGGAGAGCCCTTCCAGACACGGGTTTGTTCAGCGACGTCAGGACTCCTGCCTAGGTGCGAGGGACACCTCGGGATTCTCCACGAGTCTTGGCAAGGCAACTGGGACGCGTCTCCACGTGAGGCGGGAGACCCAGGGTCCCTTTCCACGTGCCACAGGGATCCTGGGACTCCTATCCATTTTCAAGAAGAGTCAGGCATCATCTCCTTTGGAAGCATTGATCTCCGCGGACCTCTCGAGTTTTAAAAGGATGTGAGGCCTCCGCTCGCGGTGAGGCGGAGAATTATGTCTTTCTCTGTGGTCTCCACATGGGATTCAGACATCCCTTCGTCTTGGGAGATGCAAGACGAGCCTGCGTTCAATTCACTGCAGGGATATCCGGCCTTACTTCGAGTCAGAGCATCTCGGTGTCCATTCAACTTGAGGCCACAAACTCAGGGTCCCTCTCACATACCTGTAGCTGAGAGAAGCCTCATCTTGAGGTGCTGTGGAAATTGGTATTCCTCTTGAGTCGAAGCCAGGGACTAAGCTCTCATCTCGAGTTGATTTCGGGTCCACGGAGCCCTTTCTTGTTGCTCCAGTGACCTCAGGATCCCTCTAGACTTGAGACAGTGATCTTGTGTTTTCTCTGGAGTGCCATCAAGGAAATCAAGGCTCCTTTCAGCTTTGATGTGGAACACGGAATTGCTCTGCACGCACTGCAGGGGAATCGGGCCTCATCTCGCGGCGAGGGGGAAGTCTCATGGTTTTTCTCAAGTTGCGGCCGGAACCTGGGGTATATTCTCGAGTTACGACTGGGAGGGCCCTTCCAGACACGTGTTTGTTCAGCGACGTCAGGACTCCTGCCTAGGTGCGAGGGACACCTCGGGATTCTCCTCGAGTCTTGGCATGGCAATTGTGACGCGTCTCCACGTGAGGCGGGAGACCCAGGGTCCCTTTCCACGTGCCACAGGGATCCTGGGACACCTATCCATTTTCAAGAGGAGTCAGGCTTCGTCTCCTTTGGAAGCATTGATCTCCGCGGACCTCTCGAATTTTCAAAGGATGTGAGGCCTCCGGTCGCGATGAGGCGGAGAATTAGGTTTTTCTCTGTGGTCTCCACAGGGGATTCAGACATCCCTTCGTCTTGGGAGATGCAAGACGAGCCTGCATTCAATTCACTATTCGGATATCCGGCCTTACTTCGAGTCAGAGCATCTCGGTGTCCATTCCACTTGATGCCACAAACTCAGGGTCCCTCTCACATACCTGTAGCTGAGAGAAGCCTCCTCTTGAGGTGCTTGTGGAAAGTTGGTATTCCTCTTGAGTCGAGGCCAGGGACTAAGCTCTCATCTCGAGTTGATTTGGGGTCCACGGAGACCTTTCGTGTTGCTCCAGAGACCTCAGGATCCCTCTAGACTTGAGACAGTGATCTTGGGTTTTCTCTGGAGTGCCATCAAGGAAATCAAGGCTCCTTTCACTTTTGATGTCGAACACGGAATTGCTCTGCACGCAGTGCAGGGGAATTGGGCCTCATCTCGCGGCGAAGGGGAAGTCTCATGGTTTTTCTCAAGTTGCGGCCGGAACCTGGGGTATATTCGAGAGTTACGACGGGGAGGGCCCTTCCAACACGTGTTGTTCAGCGACGTCAGGACTCCTGCCTATGTGCGAGGTACACCTCGGGATTCTCCTCGAGTCTTGGCATGGCAATTGGGACGCGTCTCCAAGTGAGGCGGGAGACCCAGTGTCCCTTTCCACGTGCCACAGGGATCCCGGGACTCCTATCCATTTTCAAGAGGAGTCAGGCATCGTCTCCTTTGAAAGCATTGATCTCCGCAGACATCTCGAATTTTCAAAGGATGTGAGGCCTCCGGTCGCGATGAGGCGGAGGACTAGGTCTTTCTCTGTCGTCTCCACAGGGCATTCAGTCATCCCTTCGTCTTGGGAGATGCAAGACGAGCCTGCATTCAATTCACTGCAGGGATATCCGCCTTACTTCGAGTCAGAGCATCTCGGTGTCCATTACACTTGAGGCCACAAATTCAGGGTCACTCTCACATACCTGTAGCTGAGAGAAGCCTCCTCTTGAGGTGCTTATGGAAAGTTGGTATTCCTCTTGAGTCGAAGCCAGGGACTAAGCTCTCATCTCGAGTTGATTTGGGGTCCACGGAGCCCTTTCTTGTTGCTCCAGTGACCTCAGGATCCCTCTAGACTTGAGACAGTGATCTTGGGTTTTCTCTGGGGTGCCATCAAGGAAATCAAGGCTCCTTTCAAGTTTGATGTGGAACACGGAATTGCTCTGCACACAGTGCATGGGAATCGGGCCTCATCTCGCGGCAAGGGGGATGTCTCATTGTTTTTCTGAAGTTACGGTCGGAACCCAGGGAATATTCTCGAGTTACGACGGGGAGGGCCCTTCCAGACACGTGTTTGTTCAGCGACGTCAGGACTCCTGCCTAGGTGCGAGGGACACCTCGGGAATCTCCTCGAGTCTTGGCATGGTAATTGGGATGCGTCTCCACGTGAGGCGGAAGACCCAGTGTACCTTTCCACGTGCCACAGGGATCCTGGGACTGCTATCCATTTTCAAGAAGAGTCAGGCATCGTCTCCTTTGGAAGCATTGATCTCCGCGGACCTCTCGACTTTTCAAAGGATGGGAGGCCTCCGGTCTCGATGAGGCGGAGAACTAGGTCTTTCTCTGTGGTTTCCCCAGGTGATTCAGACATCCCTTCGTCTTGGGAGATGCAAGACGAGCCTGCATTCAATTCATTGCAGGGATATCCGGCCTTACTTCGAGTCAGAGCATCTCCGTGTCCATTCCACTTGAGGCCACAAACTCAGGGTCCCTCTCACATACCTGTAGCTGAGAGAAGCCTCATCTTGAGGTGCTTGTGGAAATTGGTATTCCTCTTGAGTCGAAGCCAGGGACTAAGCTCTCATCTCAAGTTGATTTGGGGTCTACGGAGCCCTTTCCTGTTGCTCCAGTGACCTCAGGATCCCTCTAGACTTGAGACAGTGATCTTGGGTTTTCTCTGGAGTGCCATCAAGGAAATCAAGGCTCCTTTCACGTTTGATTTGGAACACGGAATTGCTCTGCATGCAGTGCAGGGGAATCGGGCCTCATGTCGCGGCGAGGGGGAATTCTCATGGTTTTTCTCGAGTTGCGGCCGGAACCTGGGGTATATTCTCGATTTACGACGGGGAGAGCCCTTCCAGACACGTGTTTGTTCAGCGACGTCAGGACTCCTGCCTAGGTGCGAGCGACACCTCGGGATTCTCCACGAGTCTTGGCAAGGCAACTGGGACGCGTCTCCACGTGAGGCGGGAGACCCAGGGTCCCTTTCCACGTGCCACAGGGATCCTGGGACTCCTATCCATTTTCAAGAAGAGTCAGGCATCATCTCCTTTGGAAGCATTGATCTCCGCGGACCTCTCGAGTTTTAAAAGGATGTGAGGCCTCCGCTCGCGGTGAGGCGGAGAATTATGTCTTTCTCTGTGGTCTCCACATGGGATTCAGACATCCCTTCGTCTTGGGAGATGCAAGACGAGCCTGCGTTCAATTCACTGCAGGAATATCCGGCCTTACTTCGAGTCAGAGCATCTCGGTGTCCATTCCACTTGAGGCCACAAACTCAGGGGCCCTCTCACATACCTGTAGCTGAGAGAAGCCTCCTCTTGAGGTGCTTGTGGAAAGTTGGTATTCCTCTTGAGTCGAAGCCAGGGACTAAGCTCTCATCTCGAGTTGATGTGGGGTCCACGCAGCCCTTTCGTGTTGCTCCAGTGACCTCAGGATCCCTCTAGACATGTGACAGGGATCTTGGGTTTTCTCTGGAGTGCCATCAAGGAAATCAAGGCTCCTTTCACGTTTGATGTGGAACACGGAATTGCTCTGCACGCAGTGCAGGGGAATAGGGCCTCATCTCGCGGCGAGGGGGAAGTCTCATGGTTTTTCTCGAGTTGCGGCCGGAACCTGGGTATATTCTCGAGTTACGACGGGGAGGGCCCTTCCAGACACGTGTTTGTTCAGCGACATCAGGACTCCTGTTAGGTGCGAGGGACACTTCGGGATTCTCCTCGAGTCTTGGCATTGCAATTGGGACGCGTCTCCACGTGAGGCGGGAGACCCAGTGTCCCTTTCCACGTGCCACAGGGATCCCGGGACTCCTATCCATTTTCAAGAAGAGTCAGGCATCGTCTCCTTTGGAAGCATTGATCTCCGCAGACATCTCGAATTTTCAAAGGATGTGAGGCCTCTGGTCGCGATGAGGCGGAGGACTAGGTCTTTCTCTGTCGTCTCCACAGGGCATTCAGACATCCCTTCGTCTTGGGAGATGCAAGACGAGCCTGCATTCAATTCACTGCAGGGATATCCGGCCTTACTTCGAGTCAGAGCATCTCGGTGTCCATTACACTTGAGGCCACAAATTCAGGGTCACTCTCACATACCTGTAGCTGAGAGAAGCCTCCTCTTGAGGTGCTTATGGAAAGTTGGTATTCCTCTTGAGTCGAGGCCAGGGACTAAGCTCTCATCTCGAGTTGATTTGGTGTCCACGGAGCCCTTTCTTGTTGCTCCAGTGACCTCAGGATCCCTCTAGACTTGAGACAGTGATCTTGGGTTTTCTCTGGAGTGCCATCAAGGAAATCAAGGCTCCTTTCATGTTTGATGTGGAACACGGAATTGCTCTGCACACAGTGCATG
Source organism: Dama dama (assembly GCF_033118175.1). Classification (NCBI taxonomy): domain Eukaryota; kingdom Metazoa; phylum Chordata; class Mammalia; order Artiodactyla; family Cervidae; genus Dama; species Dama dama. The sequence continues at coordinate 872,056 of NW_026870890.1, read as the reverse complement.
GGAATCGGGACTCATCTCGCGGCAAGGGGGATGTCTCATTGTTTTTCTGAAGTTACGGTCGGAACCTAGGGAATATTCTCGAGTTACTACGGGGAGGGCCCTTCCAGACACGTGTTTGTTCAGCGACGTCAGGACTCCTGCCTAGGTGCGAGGGACACCTCGGGAATCTCCTCGAGTCTTGGCATGGCAATTGGGACGCGTCTCCACGTGAGGCGGGAGACCCAGGGTCCCTTTCCACGTGCCACAGGGATCCTGGGACTCCTATCCATTTTCAAGAAGAGTCAGGCATCGTCTCCTTTGGAAGCATTGATCTCCGCAGACCTCTCGAGTTTTCAAAGGATGGGAGGCCTCCGGTCTCGATGAGGCGGAGAACTAGGTCTTTCTCTGTGGTCTCCACAGGGGATTCAGACATCCCTTCGTCTTGGGAGATGCAAGACGAGCCTGCTTTCAATTCACTGCAGGGATATCCGGCCTTACTTCGAGTCAGAGCATCTCCGTGTCCATTCCACTTGAGGCCACAAACTCAGGGTCCCTCTCACATACCTGTAGCTGAGAGAAGCCTCATCTTGAGGTGCTTGTGGAAATTGGTATTCCTCTTGAGTCGAAGCCAGGGACTAAGCTCTCATCTCGAGTTGATTTGGGGTCCACGGAGCCCTTTCTTGTTGCTCCAGTGACCTCAGGATCCCTCTAGACTTGAGACAGTGATCTTGTGTTTTCTCTGGAGTGCCATCAAGGAAATCAAGGCTCCTTTCAGCTTTGATGTGGAACACGGAATTGCTCTGCACGCACTGCAGGGGAATCGGGCCTCATCTCGCGGCGAGGGGGAAGTCTCATGGTTTTTCTCGAGTTGCGGCCGGAACCTGGGGTATATTCTCGAGTTAAGACTGGGAGGGCCCTTCCAGACACGTGTTTGTTCAGCGACGTCAGGACTCCTGCCTAGGTGCGAGGGACACCTCGGGATTCTCCTCGAGTCTTGGCATGGCAATTGTGACGCGTCTCCACGTGAGGCGGGAGACCCAGGTTCCCTTTCCACGTGCCACAGGGATCCTGGGACACCTATCCATTTTCAAGAGGAGTCAGGCTTCGTCTCCTTTGGAAGCATTGATCTCCGCGGACCTCTCGAGTTTTCAAAGGATGTGAGGCCTCCGGTCGCGATGAGGCGGAGAATTAGGTTTCTCTCTGTGGTCTCCACAGGGGATTCAGACATCCCTTCGTCTTGGGAGATGCAAGACGAGCCTGCATTCAATTCACTATTCGGATATCCGGCCTTACTTCGAGTCAGAGCATCTCGGTGTCCATTCCACTTGATGCCACAAACTCAGGGTCCCTCTCACATACCTGTAGCTGAGAGAAGCCTCCTCTTGAGGTGCTTGTGGAAAGTTGGTATTCCTCTTGAGTCGAGGCCAGGGACTAAGCTCTCATCTCGAGTTGATTTGGGGTCCACGGAGACCTTTCGTGTTGCTCCAGAGACCTCAGGATCCCTCTAGACTTGAGACAGTGATCTTGGGTTTTCTCTGGAGTGCCATCAAGGAAATCAAGGCTCCTTTCACTTTTGATGTCGAACACGGAATTGCTCTGCATGCAGTGCAGGGGAATTGGGCCTCATCTCGCTGCGAAGGGGAAGTCTCATGGTTTTTCTCAAGTTGCGGCCGGAACCTGGGGTATATTCGAGAGTTACGACGGGGAGGGCCCTTCCAGACACGTGTTGTTCAGCGACGTCAGGACTCCTGCCTAGGTGCGAGGTACACCTCGGGATTCTCCTCGAGTCTTGGCATGGCAATTGGCACCCGCCTCCACGTGAGGCGGGAGACCCAGTGTCCCTTTCCACGTGCCACAGGGATCCCGGGACTCCTATCCATTTTCAAGAGGAGTCAGGCATCGTCTCCTTTGGAAGCATTGATCTCCGCAGACATCTCGAATTTTCAAAGGATGTGAGGCCTCCAGTCGCGATGAGGCGGAGGACTAGGTCTTTCTCTGTCGTCTCCACAGGGCATTCAGACATCCCTTCGTCTTGGGAGATGCAAGACGAGCCTGCATTCAATTCACTGCAGGGATATCCAGCCTTACTTCGAGTCAGAGCATCTCGGTGTCCATTACACTTGAGGCCACAAATTCAGGGTCACTCTCACATACCTGTAGCTGAGAGAAGCCTCCTCTTGAGGTGCTTATGGAAAGTTGGTATTCCTCTTGAGTCGAAGCCAGGGACTAAGCTCTCATCTCGAGTTGATTTGGGGTCCACGGAGCCCTTTCTTGTTGCTCCAGTGACCTCAGGATCCCTCTAGACTTGAGAAAGTGATCTTGGGTTTTCTCTGGGGTGCCATCAAGGAAATCAAGGCTCCTTTCAAGTTTGATGTGGAACACAGAATTGCTCTGCACACACTGCATGGGAATCGGGCCTCATCTCGCGGCAAGGGGGATGTCTCATTGTTTTTCTGAAGTTACGGTCGGAACCTAGGGAATATTCTCGAGTTACGACGGGGAGGGCCCTTCCAGACACGTGTTTGTTCAGCGACGTCAGGACTCCTGCCTAGGTGCGAGAGATACCTCGGGAATCTCCTCGAGTCTTGACATGCTAATTGGGACGCGTCTCCACGTGAGGCGGGAGACCCAGTGTCCCTTTCCACGTGCCACAGGGATCCTGGGACTCCTATCCATTTTCAAGAAGAGTCAGGCATCGTCTCTTTTGGAAGCATTGATCTCCGCGGACCTCTCGAGTTTTCAAAGGATGGGAGTCCTCCGGTCTCGATGAGGCGGAGAAATAGGTCTTTCTCTGTCGTCTCCACAGGGGATTCAGACATCCCTTCGTCTTGGGAGATGCAAGACGAGCCTCATTCAATTCACTGCAGGGATATCCGGCCTTACTTCGAGTCAGAGCATCTCGGTGTCCATTCCACTTGAGGCCACAAACTCAGGGGCCCTCTCACATACCTGTAGCTGAGAGAAGCCTCCTCTTGAGGTGCTTGTGGAAAGTTGGTATTCCTCTTGCGTCGAAGCCAGGGAATAAGTTCTCATCTCGAGTTGATTTGGGGTCCACGGAGCCCTTTCTTGTTGCTCCAGTGACCTCAGGATCCCTCTAGACTTGAGACAGTGATCTTGGGTTTTCTCTGGAGTGCCATCAAGGAAATCAAGGCTCCTTTCACTTTTGATGTCGAACACGGAATTGCTCTGCACGCAGTACAGGGGAATCGGGACTCATCTCGCTGTGAGGGGGAAGTCTCATGGTTTTTCTCGAGTTCGGCCGGAACCTGGGGTATATTCTCGAGTTACGACGGGGAGGGCCCTTCCAGACACGTGTTTGTTCAGCGACGTCAGGACTCCTGCCTAGGTGCGAGGGACACCTCGGGATTCTCCTCGAGTCTTGGCATGGCAATTGTGACGCGTCTCCACATGAGGCGGGAGACCCAGTGTCCTTTTCCACGTGCCACAGTGATCCTGGGACTCCTATGCATTTTCAAGAGGAGTCAGGCATCGTCTCCTTTGGAAGCATTGATCTCTGCAGACCTCTCGAGTTTTCAAAGGATATGAGGCCTCCGGTCATGATGAGGCGGAGGAATAGGTTTTTCTCTGTGGTCTCCACAGGGGATTCAGACATCCCTTCGTCTTGGGAGATGCAAGACGAGCCTGCATTCAATTCACTGCAGGGATATCCGGACTTACTTCGAGTTAGAGCATCTCGGTGTCCATTGCACTTGAGGCCACAAACTCAGGGTCCCTCTCACATACCTGTAGCTGAGAGAAGCCTCCTCTTGAGGTGCTTGTGGAAAGTTGGTATTCCTCTTGAGTCGAAGCCAGGGACTAAGCTCTCATCTCGAGTTGATTTGGGGTCCACGGAGCCCTTTCATGTTACTCCAGTGACCTCAGGATCCCTCTAGACTTGAGACAGTGATCTTGGGTTTTCTCTGGAGTGCCATCAAGGAAATCAAGGCTCCTTTCACGTTTGATGTGGAACACGGAATTGCTCTGCACGCAGTGCAGGGGAATCGGGCCTCATCTCGCGGCAAGGGGGAAGTCTCATGGTTTTTCTCGAGTTGCGGCCGGAATCTGGGGTATATTCTCGAGTTACGACGGGGAGGTCCCTTCCAGACACGTGTTTGTTCAGCGACGTCAGGACTCCTGCCTAGGTGCGAGGGACACCTCGGGATTCTCCTCGAGTCTTGGCATGGCAATTGGGACGCGTCTCCACGTGAGGCGGGAGACTCAGGGTCCCTTTCCACGTGCCACAGGGATCCTGGGACTCCTATCCATTTTCAGGAGGAGTCAGGCATCGTCTCCTTTGGAAGCATTGATCTCCGCAGACCTCTCGAATTTTCAAAGGATGTGAGGCCTCCTGTCGCGATGAGGCGGGGGACTAGGTCTTTCTCTGTGGTCTCCACAGCGGATTCAGACATCTCTTCATCTTGGGAGATGCAAGACGAGCCTGCATTCACTTCACTGCAGGGATATCCGGCCTTACTTCAAGTCAGAGCATCTCGGTGTCCATTCCACTTGAGGCCACAAACACAGGGTCCCTCTCACATAACTGTAGCTGAGAGAAGCCTACTCTTGAGGTGCTTGTGGAAAGTTGGTATTCCTCTTGAGTTGAAGCCAGGGACTAAGCTCTCATCTCGAGTTGATTTGGGGTCCACGGAGCCCTTTCCTGTTGCTCCAGTGACCTCAGGATCCCTCTAGACTTGAGACAGTGATCTTGGGTTTTCTCTGGAGTGCCATCAAGGAAATCAAGGCTCCTTTCAATTTTGATGTCGAACCCGGAATTGCTCTGCACGCAGTACAGGGGAATCGGGCCTCATCTCGCCGTGAGGGGGAAGTCTCATGGTTTTTCTGGAGTTGCGTGCGGAACCAGGGGTATATTCTCGAGTTACGACGGGGAGGGCCCTTCCAGACACGTGTTTGTTCAGCAACGTCAGGACTCCTGCCTAGGTGCGAGGGACACCTCAGGATTCTCCTCGAGTCTTGGCATGGCAATTGGGACGTGTCTCCACGTGAGGCAGGAGACCCAGGGTCCCTTTCCACGTGCCACAGTGATCCTGGGACTCCTATGCATTTTCAAAAGGAGTCAGGCATCGTCTCCTTTGGAAGCATTGATCTCTGCAGACCTCTCGAGTTTTCAAAGGATATGAGGCCTCCGGTCACGATGAGGCGGAGGACTAGGTCTTTCTCTGTGGTCTCCACAGGGGATTCAGACATCCCTTCGTCTTGGAAGATGCAAGACGAGCCTGCATTCAATTCACTGCAGGGATATAGGGCCTTACTTCGAGTCAGAGCATCTCAGTGTCCATTGCACTTGAGGCCACAAACTCAGGGTCCCTCTCACATACCTGTAGCTGAGAGAAACCTCCTCTTGAGGTGCTTGTGGAAAGTTGGTATTCCTCTTGAGTCAAAGCTAGGGACTAAGCTCTCATCTCGAGTTGATTTGGGGTCCACGGAGTCCTTTCGTGTTGCTACAGTGACCTAAGGATCCCTCTAGACTTGAGACAGTGATCTTGGGTTTTCTCTGGAGTGCCATCAAGGAAATCAAGGCTCCTTTCACTTTTGATGTGGAACATGGAATTGCTCTGCATGCAGTGCAGGGGAATCGGGCCTCAACTCGTGGCTAGGGGGAAATCTCATGGTTTTTCTCGAGTTGTGGCCCGAACCTGGGGTATATTCTCGAGTTACGACGGGGAGGGCCCTTCCAGACACGTGTTTGTTCAGTGACATCAGGACTCCTGCCTAGGTGCGAGGGATACCTCGGGATTCTCCTCGAGTCTTGGCATGGCGATTTGGACGCGTCTCCACGTGAGGCGGGAGACCCAGGGTCCTTTTCCACATGCCACAGGGATCCTGGGACTCCTATCCATTTTCAAGAGGAGTCAGGCATCCTCTCCTTTGGAAGCATTGATCTCCGCGGACCTCTCGAGTTTTCAAAGGATGTGAGGCCTCCGGTCGCGATGAGGCAGAGAACTCGGTCTTTCTCTGTGGTCTCCACAGGGGATTCAGACATCCCTTCGTCTTGGGAGATGCAAGACGAGCCTGCATTCAATTCCCTGCAGGGATATCCGGCCTTACTTCGAGTCAGAGCATCTCGGTGTCCATTCCACTTGAGGCCACAAACTCAGGGTCTCTCTCACATACCTGTAGCTGAGAGAAGCCTCCTCTTGAGGTACTTGTGGAAAGTTGGTATTCCTCTTGAGTCGAAGCCAGGGACTAAGCTCTCATCTCGAGTTGATTTGGGGTCCACGGAGCCCTTTCGTGTTGCTCCAGTGACCTCAGGATCCCTCTAGACTTGAGACAGTGATCTTGAGTTTTCTCTGGAGTGCCATCAAGGAAATCAAGGCTCCTTTCACGTTTGATGTGGAACACGGAATTGCTCTGCACGCAGTGCAGGGGAATCGAGCCTCATCTCGCGGCGAGGGGAATGTCTCATGGTTTTTCTCAAGTTGCGGCCGAAACCTGGGGTATATTCTCGAGTTACGACGCGGAGGGCCCTTCCAGACACGTGTTTGTTCAGCGACGTCAGGACTCCTGCCTAGGTGCGAGGGACACCTCGGGATTCTCCTCGAGTTTTGGCATGGCAATTGGGACGCGTCTCCACGTGACGAAGGAGACCCAGGGTCCCTTTCCACGTGCCACAGGGATCCTGGGTCTCCGATCCATTTTCAAGAGGAATCAGGCATCGTCTCCTTTGGAAGCATTGATCTCCGCGGACCTCTCGAGTTCTCAAAGGATGTGAGGCCTCCGCTCGCGATGAGGCGGAGAACTCGGTCTTTCTCTGTGGTCTCCACAGGGGATTCAGACTTCCCTTCGTCTTGGGAGATGCAAGACGGGCCTGCATTCAATTCACTGCAGGGATATCCGGCCTGACTTAGAGTCAGAGCATCTCGGTGTCCATTCCACTTGAGGCCACAAACTCAGGGTCCCTCTCACATACCCGTAGCTGAGAGAAGCCTCCCCTTGAGGTGCATGTGGAAAGTTGGTATTCCTCTTGAGTCGAAGCCAGGGACTAAGCTCTCATCTCCAGTTGATTTGGGGTCCACGGAGCCCTTTCGTGTTGCTCCAGTGACCTCAGGATCCCTCTAGACTTGAGACAGTGATCTTGGGTTTTCTCTGGAGTGCCATCAAGGAAATCAAGGCTCCTTTCACGTTTCATGTGGAACACGGAATTGTTCTGCACGCAGTGCAGGGGAATCGGGTCTCATCTCGAGGCTAGGGGGAAGTCTCATGGTTTTTCTCGAGTTGCGGCCGGAACCTGGGGTATATTCTCGAGTTACGACGGGGAGGGCCCTTCCAGACACGTGTTTGTTTAGCGACGTCAGGGCTCCTGCCTAGGTGCGAGGGACACCTCGGGATTCTCCTCGAGTCTTGGCATGGCAATTGGGATGCGTCTCCACGTGAGGCATGAAACCCAGTGTCCCTTTCCACGTGCCACAGGGATCCTGGGACTCCTATCCATTTTCAAGTGGAGTCGGGCATCGTCTCCTTTGGAAGCATTGATCTCTGCAGACCTCTCGAGTTTTCAAAGGATGTGAGGCCTCCGCTCGCGATGAGGCGGAGAATTAGGTTTTTCTCTGTGGTCTCCACAGGGGATTCAGACATCCCTTCGTCTTGGGAGATGCAAGACGAGCCTGCATTCAATTCACTGCAGGGATATCCGGCCTTACGTCGAGTCAGAGCATCTCGGTGTCCATTCCACTTGAGGCCACAAACTCGGGGTCCCTCAAATATACCTGTAGCTGAGAGAAGCCTCTTCTTGAGGTGCTTGTGGAAAGTTGGTATTCCTCTTGAGTCTAAACCAGGGACTAAGCTCTCATCTCAAGTTGATTTCGGTCCACGGAGCCCTTTCCTGTTGGTCCAGTGACCTCAGGATCCGTCTAGACTTGAGACAGTGATCTTGGGTTTTCTCTGGAGTGCCATCAAGGAAATCAAGGCTCCTTTCACTTTTGATGTGGAACACGGAATTGCTCTGCATGAAGTGCAGGGGAATCGGGCCTCAACTCGCAGCGAGGGGGAACTCTCATGGTTTTTCTCGAGTTGCGGTCCAAACCTGGGATATACTCTCGAGTTACGACGGGGAGGGCCCTTCCAGACACGTGTTTGTTCAGCGACGTCAGGACTCCTGCCTAGGTGCGAGGGACACCTCGGGATTCTCCACGAGTCTTGGCATGGCAATTTGGACGCTTCTCCACGTGAGGCGGGAGACCCAGGGTCCCTTTCCACGTGCCACAGGGATCCTGGGACTCCTATCCATTTTCAAGAGGAGTCAGGCATCGTCTCCTTTGGAAGCATTTATCTCCGCGGACCTCTCGAGTTTTCAAAGGATGTGAGACCTCCGGTCGCGATGAGGCGTAGAACTCGGTCTTTCTCTGTGGTCTCCACAGGGGATTCAGACATCCCTTCGTCTTGGGAGATGCAAGACGAGCCTGCATTCAATTCACTGCAGGGATATCCGGCCTTATTTAGAGTCAGAGCATCTCGGTGTCCATTCCACTTGAGGCCACAAACTCAGGGTCCCTCTCACATACCTGTAGCTGAGAGAAGCCTCCCCTTGAGGTGCTTTTGGAAAATTGTTATTCCTCTTGAGTCGAAGCCAGGGACTAAGATTTCATCTCGAGTTGATTTGGGGTCCACGGAGAACTTTCCTTTTGCTCCAGTGACCTCAGGATCCCTCTAGACTTGAGACAGTGATCTTGGGTTTTCTCTGGAGTGCCATCAAGGAAATCAAGGCTCCTTTCACTTTTGATGTGGAACACGGAATTGCTCTGCACGCAGGGCAGGGGAATCGGGCCTCATCTCGTGGCGAGGGGGAAGTCTCATGGTTTTTCTCGAGTTGCGGCCGGAACCTGGGGTATATTCTCGAGTTACGACGGGGAGGTCCCTTTCAGACACTTGTTTGTTCAGCGACGTCAGGACTCCTGCCTAGTTGCGAGGGACACCTCGGGATTCTCCTCGAGTCTTGGCATGGCAATTGGGATGTGTCTCCACGTGAGGCATGAGACCCAGGGTCCCTTTCCACGTGCCACAGGGATCCTGGGACTCCTATCCATTTTCAAGAGAAGTCAGGCATCTTCTCCTTTGGAAGCATTGATCTCCGCTGACCTCTCGAGTTTTCAAAGGATGTGAGGCCTCCGGTCGCGATGAGGCGGAGAACTCGGTCTTTCTCTGTGGTCTCCACAGGGGATTCAGACATCCCTTCGTCTTGGGAGATGCACAACGAGCCTGCATTCAATTCACTGCAGGGATATCCGGCCTTACTTAGAGTCAGAGCATCTCGGTGTCCATTCCACTTGAGGCCACAAACTCAGGGTCCCTCTCACATACCTGTAGCTGAGAGAAGCCTCCTCTTGAGGTGCTTGTGGAAAGTTGGTATTCCTCTTGAGTCGAAGCCAGGGACTAAGCTCTCATCTCGAGTTGATTTGGGGTCCACGGAGCCCTTTCGGGTTGCTCCAGTGACGTCAGGATCCCTCTAGACTTGAGACAGTGATCTTGGGTTTTCTCGGGAGTGCCATCAAGGAAATCAAGGCTCCTTTCAAATTTGATGTGGAACACGGAATTGCTCTGCACGCAGTGCAGGGGAATCGGGCCTCATCTCGCGGCGAGGGGGATGTCTCATGGTTTTTCTCAAGCTGCAGCCGAAACCTGGGGTATATTCTCGAGTTACGACGCGGAGGGCCCTTCCAGACACGTGTTTGTTCAGCCACGTCAGGACTCCTGCCTCGGTGCGAGGGACACCTCGGGATTCTCCTCGAGTCTTGGCATGGCAATTGGGACGCGTCTCCACGTGAGGCGGGAGACCCAGTGTCCCTTTCCACGTGCCACAGGGATCCTGGGACTCCTATCCATTTTCAAGGGGAGTCAGGCATCGTCTCCTTTGGAAGCATTGATCTCCGCGGACCTCTCGAATTTTCAAAGGATGTGAGGCCTCCGGTCTCGATGAGGCGGAGAACGAAGTCTTTCTCTGTGGTCTCCACAAGGGATTCAGACAACCCTTCGTCTTGGGAGATGCAAGACGAGCCTGCATTCAATTCACTGCAGGGATATCCGGCCTTACTTCGAGTCAGAACATCTCGGTGTCCATTCCACTTGAGGCCACAAACTCAGGGGCCCTCTCACATACCTGTAGCTGAGAGAAGCCTCCTCTTGAGGTGCTTGTGGAAAGTTGGTATTCCTCTTGAGTCTAAGCCAGGGACTAAGCTCTCATCTCGAGTTGATTTCGGTCCACGGAGCCTTTCCTGTTGGTCCAGTGACCTCAGGATCCCTCTAGACTTGAGACAGTGATCTTGTGTTTTCTCTGGAGTGCCATCAAGGAAATCAAGGCTCCTTTCTCGTTTGATGTGGAACACGGAATTGCTCTGCATGCAGTGCAGGGGAATCGGGCCTCAACTCGCGGAGAGGGGGAAATCTCATGGTTTTTCTCGAGTTGCGGCCCGAACATGGGGTATATTCTCGAGTTACGACGGGGAGGGCCCTTCCAGACACGTGTTTGTTCAGCGACGTCAGGACTCCTGCCTAGGTGCGAGGGACACCTCGGGATTCTCCTCGAGTCTTGGCATGGCAATTTGGACGCGTCTCCACGTGAGGCGGGAGACCCAGGGTCCCTTTCCACGTGCCACAGGGATCCTGGGACTCCTATCCATTTTCAAGAGGAGTCAGGCATCGTCTCCTTTGGAAGCATTGATCTCCGCGGACCTCTCGAGTTTTCAAAGGATGTGAGACCTCCGGTCGCGATGAGGCGGAGAACTCGGTCTTTCTCTGTGGTCTCCACAGGGGATTCAGACATCCCTTCGTCTTGGGAGATGCAAGACGAGCCTGCATTCAATTCACTGCAGGGATATCCGGCCTTACTTGGAGTCAGAGCATTTCGGTGTCCATTCCACTTGAGGCCACAAACTCAGGAGCCCTCTCACATACCTGTAGCTGAGAGAAGCCTCCTCTTGAGGTGCTTTTGGAAAGTTGGTATTCCTCTTGATTCGAAGCCAGGGACTAAGATCTCATCTCGAGTTGATTTGGGGTCCACGGAGCCCTTTCGTGTTGCTCCAGTGACCTCAGGATCCCTCTAGACTTGAGACACTGATCTTGGGTTTTCTCTGGAGTGCCATCAAGGAAATCAAGGCTCCTTTCACGTTTGATGTGGAACTCGGAATTGCTCTGCACGCAGTGCAGGGGAATCGGGCCTCATCTCGCGGCGAGGGGGAAGTCTCATGGTTTTTCTTGAGTTGCGGCCGGAACCTGGGGTATATTCTCAAGTTTTGACGGGGAGGGCCCTTCCAGACACGTGTTTGTTCAGCGACGTCAGGACTCCTGCCTAGGTGCGAGGGACAGCTCGGGATTCTCCTCGAGTCTTGGCATGGCAATTGGGACGCATCTCCACGTGAGGCGGGAGACCCAGGGTCCCTTTCCACGTGACACAGGGATCCTTGGACTCCTATCCATTTTCAAGAGGAGTCAGGCATCGTCTCCTTTGGAAGCATTGATCTCCGTGGACCTCTCGAGTTTTCAAAGGATGTGAGGCCTCCGCTCGCGATGAGCAGAGAATTAGGTTTTTCTCTGTGGTCTCCACAGGGGATTCAGACATCCCTTCGTCTTGGGAGATGCAAGACGAGCCTGCATTCAATTCCCTGCAGGGATATCCGGCCTTACTTCGAGTCAGAGCATCTCGGTGTCCATTCCACTTGAGGCCACAAACTCAGGGGCCCTCTCACATACCTGAAGCTGAGAGAAGCCTCCTCTTGAGGTGCTTGTGGAAAGTTGGTATTCCTCTTGAGTCGAAGCCAGGGACTAAGCTCTCATCTCGAGTTGATTTGGGGTCCAGGGAGCCCTTTCGTGTTGCTACAGTGACCTCAGGATCCCTCTAGACTAGAGACAGTGATCTTGGGTTTTCTCTGGAGTGCCATCAAGGAAATCAAGGCTCCTTTCACTTTTGATGTGGAATACGGAATTGCTCTGCACGCAGGGCAGGGGAATTGGGCCTCATCTCGCGGCGAGGGGGAAGTCTCATGGTTTTTCTCGAGTTGCGGCCGGAACCTGGGGTATAATCTCGAGTTACGACGGGGAGGTCCCTTCCAGACATGTGTTTGTTCAGCTACGTCAGGACTCCTGCCTAGGTGCGAGGGACACCTCGGGATTCTCCTCGAGTCTTGGCATGGCAATTGGGATGCGTCTCCACGTGAGGCATGAGACCCAGGCTCCCTTTCCACGTGCCACAGGGATCCTGGGACTCCTATCCATTTTCAAGAGGAGTCGGGCATCGTCTCCTTTGGAAGCATTGATCTCTGCAGACCTCTCGAGTTTTCAAAGGATGTGAGGCCTCTGGTCGCGATGAGGCGGAGGACTAGGTCTTTCTCTGTGGTCTCCACAGGGGATTCAGACAACCCTTCGTCTTGGGAGATGCACGACGAGCCTGCATTCAATTCACTGCAGGGATATCCGGCCTTACTTCGAGTCAGAGCATCCCGCTGTCCATTCCACTTGAGGCCACAAACTCGGGGTCCCTCAAATATACCTGTAGCTGAGAGAAGCCTCCTCTTGAGGTGCTTGTGGAAAGTTGGTATTCCTCTTGAGTCTAAGCCAGGGACTAAGCTCTCATCTCGAGTTGATTTCGGTCCACGGAGCCGTTTCCTTTTGGTCCAGTGACCTCAGGATCCCTCTAGACTTGATACAGTGATCTTGGGTTTTCTCTGGAGTGCCATCAAGGAAATCAAGGCTCCTTTCACGTTTGATGTGGAACACGGAATTGCTCTGCATGCGGTGCAGGGGAATCGGGCCTCAACTCGCGGCGAGGGGGAAATCTCATGGTTTTTCTCGAGTTGCGGCCCAAACCTGGGGTATACTCACGAGTTACGACGGGGAGGGCACTTCCAGACACGTGTTTGTTGAGCGACGTCAGGACTCCTGCCTAGGTGCGAGTGACACCTCGGGATTCTCCTTGAGTCCTGGTATGGCAATTTGGACGCGTCTCCACGTGAGGCGGGAGACCCAGGGTCCCTTTCCACGTGCCACAGGGATCCTGGGACTCCTATCCATTTTCAAGAGGAGTCAGGCATCATCTCCTTTGGAAGCATTTATCTCCGCCGATCTCTCGAGTTTTCAAAGGATGTGAGGCCTCCGGTCGCGATGAGGCGGAGAACTCGGTCTTTCTCTGTGGTCTCCACAGGGGATTCAGACATCCCTTCGTCTTGGGAGATGCAAGACGAGCCTGCATTCAATTCACTGCAGGGATATCCGGCCTTACTTAGAGTCAGAGCATCTCGGTGTCCATTTCACTTGAGGCCACAAACTCAGGGTCCCTCTCACATACCTGTAGCTGAGAGAAGCCTCCTCTTGAGGTGCTTGTGGAAAGTTGATATTCCTCTTGAGTCGAAGCCAGGGACTAAGCTCTCATCTCGAGTTGATTTGGGGTCCACGGAGCCCTTTCGTGTTGCTCCAGTGACCTCAGGATCCCTCTAGACTTGAGACAGTGATCTTGGGTTTTCTCTGGAGTGCCATCAAGGAAATCAAGGCTCCTTTCACGTTTGATGTGGAACACGGAATTGCTCTGCACGCAGTGCAGGGGAATCGGGCCTCATTTCGCGGTGAGGGGGAAGTCTCATTGTTTTTCTCGATTTGCGGGCGGAACCTGGGGTATATTCTCAAGTTACGACTGGGAGGGCCCTTCCAGACACGTGTTTGTTCAGCGACGTCAGAACTCCTGCCTAGGTGCGAGGGACACCTCGGGATTCTCCTCGAGTCTTGGCATGGCAATTGGGACGCGTCTCCACGTGAAGCAGGAGACCCAGGGTCCCTTTCGACGTGCCACAGGGATCCTGGGACTCCTATCCGTTTTCAAGAGGAGTCAGGCATCGTCTCCTTTGGAAGCATTGATCTCCGCGGACCTCTCGAGTTTTCAAAGGATATGAGGCCTCCGGTCGCGAGGAGGCGGAGGACTAGGTCTTTCTCTGTGGTCTCCACAGGGGATTCAGACATCCCTTCGTCTTGGGAGATGCAAGACGAGCCTGCATTGAATTCACTGCAGGGATATCCGGCCTTATTTCGAGTCAGAGCATCTCGGTGTCCATTCCACTTGAGGCCACAAACTCAGGGTCCCTCTCACATACCTGTAGCTGAGAGAAGCCTCCTCTTGAGGTGCTTGTGGAAAGTTGGTATTCCTCTTGAGTCGAAGCCAGGGACTAAGCTCTCATCTCGAGTTGATTTGGGGTCCACGGAGCCCCTTCGTGTTGCTCCAGTGACCTCAGGATCCCTCTAGACTTGAGACAGTGATCTTGGGTTTTCTCTGGAGTGCCATCAAGGAAATCAAGGCTCCTTTCACGTTTGATGTGGAACACGGAATTGTTCTGCACGCAATGCAGGGGAATCGGGCTTCATCCAGTGGCGAGGGGGAAGTCTCATGGTTTTTCTCGAGTTGCGGCCGGAACCTGGGGTATATTCTCGAGTTACGACGGGGAGGGCCCTTCCAGACACGTGTTTGTTCAGCGACGTCAGGACTCCTGCCTACGTGCGAGGGACACCTCGGGATTCACCTCGAGTCTTGGCATGGCAATGGGGACGCGTCTCCACGTGAGGCGGGAGACCCAGGGTCCCTTTCCACGTGCCACAGGGATCCTGGGACTCCTATCCATTTTCAAGAGGAGTCAGGCATCGTCTCCTTTGGAAGCATTGATCTCTGCGGACCTCTCGAATTTTCAAAGGATGTGAGGCCTCTGGTCGCGATGAGGCAGAAAATTAGGTCTTTCTCTGTGGTCTCCACAGGGGATTCAGACATCCCTTCGTCTTGGGAGATGCAAGACGACCCTGCATTCAATTCACTGCAGGGATATCCGGCCTTACGTGGAGTCAGAGCAACTCGGTGTCCATTCCACTTGAGGCCACAAACTCGGGGTCCCTCTCACATACCTGTAGCTGAGAGAAGCCTCCTCTTGAGGTGCTTGCTGAAAGTTGATATTCCTCTTGATTCGAAGCCAGGGACTAAGCTCTCATCTCGAGTTGATTTGGGGTCAACGGAGCCCTTTCATGTTGCTCCAGTGACCTCAGGATCCCTCTAGACTTGAGACAGTGATCTTGGGTTTTCTCTGGAGTGCCATCAAGGAAATCAAGGCTCCTTTCACTTTTGATGTGGTACAAGGAATTGCTCTGCACGCAGTGCAGGGGAATCCGGCCTCATCTCGCGGCGAGGGGGAAGTCTCATGGTTTTTCTCGAGTTGCGGCCGGAACCTGGGGTATATTCTCGAGTTACGACGGGGAGGGCCCTTCCAGACACGTGTTTGTTCAGCGACGTCAGGACTCCTGCCTAGGTGCGAGGGACAGCTCGGGATTCTCCTCGAGTCTTGGCATGGCAATTGGGACGCGTCTCCACGTGAGGCGGGAGACCCAGGGTCCCTTTCCACGTGCCACAGGGATCCTGGGACTCCTATCCATTTTCAAGAGGAGTCAGGCATCGTCTCCTTTGGAAGCATTGATCTCCGCGGACCTCTCGAGTTTTCAAAGGATGTGAGGCCTCCGGTCGCGATGAGGCGGAGAACTCGGTCTTTCTCTGTGGTCTCCACAGGGGATTCAGACATCCCTTCGTCTTGGGAGATGCAAGACGAGCCTGCATTCAATTGACTGCAGGGATATCCGGCCTTACTTCGAGTCAGAGCATCTCGGTGTCCATTCCACTTGAGGCCACAAACTCAGGGTCCCTCTCACATACCTGTAGCTGAGAGAAGCCTCCTCTTGAGGTGCTTGTGGAAAGTTGGTATTCCTCTTGAGTCGAAGCCAGGGACTAAGCTCTCATCTCGAGTTGATTTGGGGTCCACGGAGCCCTTTCGTGTTGCTCCAGTGACCTCAGGATCCCTCTAGACTTGAGACAGTGATCTTGGGTTTTCTCTGGAGTGCCATCAGGGAAATCAAGGCTCCTTTCACGTTTGATGTGGAACACGGAATTGCTCTGCATGCAGTGCGGGGAATCGGGCCTCAACTCGCGGCTAGGTGGAAATCTCATGGTTTTTCTCGATTTGCGGCCGGAACCTGGGGTATATTCTCGAGTTACGATTGGGAGGACCCTTCCAGACACGTGTTTGTTCAGAGACGTCAGGACTCCTGCCTAGGTGCGAGGGACAGCTCGGGATTCTCCTCGAGTCTTGGCATGGCAATTGGGACGCGTCTCCACGTGAGGCCGGAGACCCAGGGTCCCTTTCCACGTGCCACAGGGATCCTGGGACTCCTATCCATTTTCAAGAAGAGTCAGGCATCGTCTCCTTTGGAAGCATTGATCTCCGCAGACCTCTCGAGTTTTCAAAGGATGTGAGGCCCCCGGTCTTGATGAGTCGGAGGACTAGGTCTTTTTCTGTGGTCTCCAAAGGGGATTCAGACATCCCTTCGTCTTGGGAGATGCAAGACCAGCCTGCATTCAATTCAATGCAGGGATATCCGGCCTTACTTCGAGTCAGAGCATCTCGGTGTCCATTCCACTTGAGGCCACAAACTCAGGGTCCCTCTCACATACCTGTAGCTGAGAGAAGCCTCCTCTTGAGGTCCTTGTGGAAAGTTGGTATTCCTCTTGAGTCTAAGCCAGGGACTAAGCTGTCATCTTGAGTTGCTTTGGGGTCCACGGAGCCGTTTCGTGTAGCTCCAGTGACCTCAGGATCCCTCTAGACTTCAGACAGTGATCTTGGGTTTTCTCTGGAGTGCCATCAAGGAAATCAAGGCTCCTTTCACGTTTGATGTGGAACACGGAATTGCTCTGCAGGCAGTGCAGGGGAATCGGGCCTCAACTCGCGGCGAGGGGGAAATCTCATGGTTTTTCTCGAGTTGCGACCGGAAACTGGGGTATATTCTCGAGTTGTGACGGGGAGGGCCCTTCCAGACACGTATTTGTTCAGCGACGTCAGGACTCCTGCCTAGGTGCGAGGGACACCTCGGGATTCTCCTCGAGTCTTGGCATGGCAATTGGGACGCGTGTCCACGTGAGGCGGGAGACCCAGTGTCCCTTTCCACGTGCCACAGGGATCCTGGGTCTCCTATTCATTTTCAAGAGGAGTCAGGCATCATCTCCTTTCGAAGCATTGATCTTCGCGACCTCTCGAGTTTTCAAAGGATGTGAGGCCTCCTCTCGCGATGAGGCGGAGAATTAGGTCTTTCTCTGTGGTCTCCACAGGGGATTCAGACATCCCTTCGTCTTGGGAGATGCAAGACGAGCCTGCATTCAATTCACTGCAGGGATATCCGGCCTTACTTCGAGTCCGAGCATCTCGGTGTCCATTCCACTTGAGGCCACAAACTCAGTGGCCCTCTCACATAGCTGTAGCTGAGAGAAGCCTCCTCTTGAAGTGCTTGTGGAAAGTTGGTATTCCTCTTGAGTCGAAGCCAGGGACTAAGCTCTCATCTCGAGTTGATTTGGGGTCCACGTAGCCCTTTCGTCTTGCTACAGTGACCTCAGGATCCCTCTAGACTTGAGACAGTGATCTTGGGTTTTCTCTGGAGTGCCATCAAGGAAATCAAGGCTCCTTTCACGTTTGATGTGGAACACGGATTTGCTCTGCATGCAGTGCAGGGGAATCGGTCCTCAACTCGCGGCGAGGGGGAAATCTCATGGTTTTTCTCGAGTTGCGGCCGGAAACAGGGGTATATTCTCGAGTTACGATGGGGAGGTCCCTTCCAGACACGTGTTTGTTCAGCGACGTCAGGACTCCTGCCGAGGTGCGAGGGACACCTCGGGATTCTCCTCGAGTCTTGGCATGGCAATTGGAACGCGTCTCCACGTGAGGCGGGAGACCCAGGATCCCTCTCCACGTGCCACAGGGATCCTGGGACTCCTATCCATTTTCAGGAGGAGTCAGGCATCGTCTCCTTTGGAAGCATTGATCTCCGCACACCTCTCGAGTTTTCAAAGGATGTGAGGCCTCTGCTCGCGATGAGGCGGAGGACTAGGTCTTTCTGTGTGGTCTCCACAGGGGATTCAGACAAAACTTCGTCTTGGGAGATGCAAGACGAGCCTGCATTCAATTCACTGCAGGGATATCCGGCCTTACTTCGAGTCAGAGCATCGCTGTGTCCATTCCACTTGAGGACACAACTTCAGGGTCCCTCAAACATACCTGTAGCTGAGAGAAGCCTCCTCTTGAGATGCTTGTGGAAAGTTGGTATTCCTCTTGAGTCTAAGCCAGGGACTAAGCTCTCATCTCGAGTTGATTTGGGGTCGACGGAGCCCTTTCGTGTTGCTCCAGTGACCTCAGGATCCTTCTAGACTTGAGACAGTGATCTTGGGTTTTCTCTGGAGTGCCATCAAGGAAATCAAGGCTCCTTTCACCTTTGATGTGGAACACGGAATTGCTCTGCACGCAGTGCAGGGGAATCGGGCCTCATCTCGCGGCGAGGGGGAAATCTCATGGTTTTTCTCGAGTTGCGGCCGGAACCTGGGGTATATTCTCGAGTTACGACGGGGAGGGCCCTTCCAGACACGTGTTTGTTCAGCGACGTCAGGCTCCTTCCTAGGTGAGAGGGACACCTCGGGATTCTCCTCGAGTCTTGGCATGGCAATTGTGACGCGTCTCCACGTGACGCGGGAGACCCAGGGTCCCTTTGCACGTGCCACAGGGATCCTGGGACTCCTATACATTTTCAAGAGGAGTCAGGCATCGTCTCCTTTGGAAGCATTGATCTCCGCAGACCTCTCGAGTTTTCAAAGGATGTGAGGCCTCTGGTCGCGATGAGGCGGAGGACTAGGTCTTTCTCTGTCGTCTACACAGGGGATTCAGACAGCCCTTCGTCTTGGGAGATGCAAGATGAGCCTGCATTCAATTCACTGTTGGGATATCTGGCCTTACTTCGAGTCAGAGCATCTCGGTGTCCATTCCACTTGAGGCCACAAACTCAGGGTCCCTCTCACATACCTGTAGCTGAGAGAAGCCTCTTCTTGAGGTGCTTGTGGAAAGTTGGTATTCCTCTTGAGTCGAAGCCAGGGACTAAGCTCTCATCTCGAGTTGATTTGGAGTCCATGGAGCCCTTTGGTGTTGCTCCAGTTACCTCAGGATCCCTCTAGACTTGAGACAGTGATCTTGGGTTTTCTCTGGAGTGCCATCAAGGAAATCAAGGCTCCTTTCACGTTTGATGTGGACCACGGAATTGCTCTGCAGGCAGTGCAGGGGAATCGGGCCTCAACTCACGGCGAGGGGGAAGTCTCATGGTTTTTCTCGAGTTGCGGCCGGAACTTGGGGTATATTCTCGAGTTACGACGGTGAGGGCCCTTCCAGACACCTGTTTGTTCAGCGACGTCAGGACTCCTGCCTAGGTGCGAGGGACACCTCGGGATTCTCCTCGAGTCTTGGCATGGCAATTGGGACGCGTCTCCACGTGAGGCGGGATACCCAGGGTCCCGTTCCACGTGCCACATGGATCCTGGGACTCCTATCCATTTTCAGTAGGAGTCAGGCATCGTCTCCTTTGGAAGCATTGATCTCCGCGGACCTCTCGACTTTTCAAAGGATGTGAGGCCTCCGGTCGCGATGAGGCGGAGAACTAGGTCTTTCTCTGTTGTCTCCACAGGGGATTCAGACATCCCTTCGTCTTGGGAGATGCAAGACGAGCCTGCATTCAATTCACTGCAGGGATATCCGGCCTTACTTCGAGTCAGAGCATCTCGGTGTCCATTCCCCTTGAGGCCACAAACTCAGGGTCCCTCTCACATACCTGTAGCTGAGAGAAGCCTCCTCTTGAGGTGCTTGTGGAAAGTTGGTATTCCTCTTGACTCGAAGCCAGGGACTAAGCTCTCATCTCGAGTTGATTTGGGGTGCTCGGAGCCCTTTCCTGTTGTTCCAGTGACCTCAGGATCCCTCTAGACTTGAGACAGTGATTTTGGGTTTTCTCTGGAGTGCCATCAAGGAAATCAAGGCTTCTTTCACGTTTGATGTGGAACACGGAATTGCTCTGCACGCAGTGCTGGGGAATCGGGCCTCATGTCGGGTCAAGGGGGAAGTCTCATGGTTTTTCTCAAGTTGAGGCCGGAACATGGGGTATATTCTCGAGTTCCGACGGGGAGGGCCCTTCCAGACACGTGTTTGTTCAGCGACGTCAGGACTCCTGCCTAGGTGCGAGGGACACCTCGGGATCCTCCTCGAGCCTTGGCATGGCAATTGGGACGTGTCTCCACGTGAGGCGGGAGACCCAGGGTCCCTTTCCACGTGCCACAGGGATCCTGGGACTCCTATCCATTTTCAAGAGTAGTCAGGCATCGTCTCCTTTGGAAGCATTGATCTCCGTGGACGTCTCGAGTTTTCAAAGGATGTGAGGCCTCCAATCGTGAAGAGGTGGAGAACTAGGTGTTCTCTGTGGTCTCCACATGGGATTCAGACATCCCTTCATCTTGGGAGATGGAAGACGAGCCTGCATTCAATTCACTGCAGGGATATCCGGCCTTACTTAGAGTCAGAGCATCTCGGTGTCCATTCCACTTGAGGCCACAACCTCAGGGTCCCTCTCACATACCTGTAGCTGAGAGAAGCCTCCTCTTGAGGTGCTTGTGGAAAGTTGGTATTCCTCTTGAGTCGAAGCCAGGGACTAAGCTCTCATCTCGAGTTGATTTGGGGTCCACGGAGCCCTTTCCTGTTGCTACAGTGACCTCAGGATCCCTCTAGACTTGAGACAGTGATCTTGGGTTTTCTCTGGAGTGCCATCAAGGAAATCAAGACTCCTTTCAAGTTTGATGTGGAACACGGAATTGCTCTGCACGCAGTGCAGGGGAATCGGGCCTCATCTTGCGGCGAGGGGTAAGTCTCATGGTTTTCCTCGAGTTGCGGCCGGAACCTGGGGTATATTCTCGAGTTACAACGGGGAGGGACCTTCCAGACTCGTGTTTGTTCAGCGACGTCAGGACTCCTGCCTAGGTGCGAGGGACACCTCGGGATTCTCTTCGATTCTTGGCATGGCAATTGAGACGCGTCTCCACGTGAGGCGGGAGACCCAGGGTCCCTTTCCACGAGCCACAGGGATCCTGGGACTCCTATCCATTTTCAAGAGGAGTCAGGCATCGTCTCCTTTGGAAGCATTGATCTCCGCGGACCTCTCGAGTTTTCAAAGGATGTGAGGCCTCCGCTCGTGATGAGGCGGAGGACTAGCTCTTTCTCTGTCATCTCCACAGGGGATTCAGACATCCCTTCGTTTTGGGAGATGCATGGCGATCGTGCATTCAATTCACTGCAGGGATATACGGCCTTACTTCGAGTCAGAGCATCTCGGTGTCCATTCCACTTGAGGCCACAAACTCAGGGTCCCTCTCACATACCTGTAACTGAGAGAAGCCTCCTCTTGAGGTGCTTGTGGAAAGTTGGTATTCCTCTTGAGTCGAAGCTAGGGACTAAGCTCTCATCTCGAGTTGATTTGTGGTCCACGGAGCCCTTTCGTGTTGCTCCAGTGACCTCAGGATCCCTCTAGACTTGAGACAGAGAACTTGGGTTTTCTCTGGAGTGCCATCAAGGAAATCAAGGCTCCTTTCACTTTTGATGTCGAACACGGAATTGCTCTGCACGCAGTGCAGTGGAATCGGGCCTCATCTCGCGGCGAGGGGGAAGTCTCATGGTTTTTCTCGAGTTGCGGCCGGAACCTGGGGTATATTCTCGAGTTACGACGGGGAGGGCCCTTCCAGACACGTGTTTGTTCAGCGACGTCGGACTCCTGCCTAGGTGCGAGGGACACCTCGGGATTCTCCTCGAGTCTTGGCATGGCAATTGGGACGCGTCTCCACATGAGGCGGGAGACCCAGGGTCCCTTTCCACGTGCCACAGGGATCCTGGGACTCCTATCCATTTTCAAGAGGAGTCAGTCAACGTCTCCTTTGGAAGCAATGATCTCCGCGGACCTCTCGAGTTTTCAAAGGATGTGAGGCCTCCGCTCGCGATGAGGTGGAGAATTAGGTTTTTCTCCGTGGTCTCCACAGGGGATTCAGACATCCCTTCGTCTTGGGAGATGCAAGACGAGCCTGCATTCAATTCACTGCAGGGATATCCGGCCTTACGTCGAGTCAGAGCATCCCGGTGTCCATTCCACTTGAGGCCACAAACTCGGGGTCCCTCAAATATACATGTAGCTGAGAGAAGCCACCTCTTGAGGTGCTTGTGGAAAGTTGGTATTCCTCTTGAGTCGAAGCCAGGGACTAAGCTCTCATCTCGAGTTGATTTGGGGTCCACAGAGCCCTTTCTTGTTGCTCCAGTGACCTCAGGATCCCTCTAGACTTGAGACAGTCATCTTGAGGTTTCTCTGGAGTGCCATCAAGGAAATCAAGGCTCCTTTCCCGTTTGATGTGGAACACGGAATTGCTCTGCACGCAGTGCAGTGGAATCGGGCCTCATCTCGCGGCGAGGGGGAAGTCTCATGGTTTTTCTCGAGTTGCGGCCGGAACCTGGGGTATATTCTCGAGTTACGACAGGGAGGGCCCTTCCAGACACGTGTTTGTTCAGCGACGTCGGACTCCTGCCTAGGTGCGAGGGACACCTCGGGATTCTCCTCGAGTCTTGGCATGGCAATTGGGACGCGTCTCCACATGAGGCGGGAGACCCAGGGTCCCTTTCCACGTGCCACAGGAATCCTGGGACTCCTATCCATTTTGAAGAGGAGTCAGGCATCATCTCCTTTGGAAGCATTGATCTCCGCAGAACTCTCGAGTTTTCAAAGGATGTGAGGCCTCCGGTCTTGATGAGGTGGAGGACTAGGTCTTTCTCTGTGGTCTCCACAGGGGATTCAGACATCCCTTCATCTATGGAGATGCAAGACGAGCCTGCATTCAATTCACTGCAGGGATATCCGGCCTTACTTCGAGTCCGAGCATCTCGGTGTCCATTCCACTTGAGGCCACAAACTCAGTGGCCCTCTCACATAGCTGTAGCTGAGAGAAGCCTCCTCTTGAAGTGCTTGTGGAAAGTTGGTATTCCTCTTGAGTCGAAGCCAGGGACTAAGCTCTCATCTCGAGTTGATTTGGGGTCCACGTAGCCCTTTCGTCTTGCTACAGTGACCTCAGGATCCCTCTAGACTTGAGACAGTGATCTTGGGTTTTCTCTGGAGTGCCATCAAGGAAATCAAGGCTCCTTTCACGTTTGATGTGGAACACGGAATTGCTCTGCATGCAGTGCAGGGGAATCGGTCCTCAACTCGCGGCGAGGGGGAAATCTCATGGTTTTTCTCGAGTTGCGGCCGGAAACAGGGGTATATTCTCGAGTTACGATGGGGAGGTCCCTTCCAGACACGTGTTTGTTCAGCGACGTCAGGACTCCTGCCGAGGTGCGAGGGACACCTCGGGATTCTCCTCGAGTCTTGGCATGGCAATTGGAACGCGTCTCCACGTGAGGCGGGAGACCCAGGATCCCTCTCCACGTGCCACAGTGATCCTGGGACTCCTATCCATTTTCAGGAGGAGTCAGGCATCGTCTCCTTTGGAAGCATTGATCTCCGCACACTTCTCGAGTTTTCAAAGGATGTGAGGCCTCTGCTCGCGATGAGGCGGAGGACTAGGTCTTTCTGTGTGGTCTGCACAGGGGATTCAGACAAAACTTCGTCTTGGGAGATGCAAGACGAGCCTGCATTCAATTCACTGCAGGGATATCCGGCCTTACTTCGAGTCAGAGCATCTCGGTGTCCATTCCACTTGATGCCACAAACTCAGGGTTCCTCTCACATACCTGTAGCTGAGAGAAGCCTCAACTTGAGGGGCTTGTGGAAAGTTCGTATTCCTCTTGAGTTGAAGCCACGGACTAAGCTCTCATCTCGAGTTGATTTGGGGTCCACGGAGCCCTTTCGTGTTGCTCCAGTGACCTCAGGATCCCTCTAGACTTGAGACAGTGATCTTGGGTTTTCTCTGGAGTGCCATCAAGGAAATCAAGGCTCCTTTCACGTTTGATGTGGAACACGGAATTGCTCTGCAGGCAGTGCAGGGGAATCGGGCCTCATGTCGCGGCGAAGGGGAAGTCTCATGGTTTTTCTCGACTTGCGGCCGGAACCTGGTGTATATTCTCGAGTTACGACGGGGAGGGCCCTTCCAGACACGTGTTTGTTCAGCGACGTCAGGACTCCTGCCTAGGTGCGAGGGACGCCTCGGGATTCTCCTCGATTCTTGGCATGGCAACTGGGACGCGACTCCACGTGAGGCGGGAGACCCAGGGTCCCTTTCCACGTGCCACAGGGATCCTGGGACTCCTATCCATTTTCAAGAGGAGTCAGGCATCGTCTCCTTTGGAAGCATTGATCTCCGCGGACCTCTCGAGTTTTCAAAGGATGTGAGGCCTCCGCTCGCGATGAGGCGGAGAACTCGGTCTTTCTCTGTGGTCTCCACAGGGGATTCACACATCCCTTCGTCTTGGGAGATGCAAGACGAGCCTGCATTCAATTCACTGCAGGGATATCCGGCCTTACTTCGAGTCAGAGCATCTCGGTGTCCATTCCACTTGAGGCCACAAACTCAGGGTCCCTCTCACATACCTGTAGCTAATAGAAGCCTCCTCTTGAGGTGCTTGTGGAAAGTTGGTATTCCTCTTGAGTCGAAGCCAGGGACTAAGCTCTCATCACGAGTTGATTTGTGGTCCACGGAGCCCTTTCGTATTGCTCCAGTGACCTCAGGATCCCTCTAGACTTGAGCCAGTGATCTTGGGTTTTCTCTGGAGTGCCATCAAGGAAATCAAGGCTCCTTTCACTTTTGATGTGGAATACGGAATTGCTCTGCATGCAGGGCAGGGGAATCGGGCCTCATCTTGCGGCGAGGGGGAAGTCTCATGGTTTTTCTCGAGTTCCGGCCGGAACCTGGGGTATATTCTCGAGTTACGACGGGGAGGGCCCTTCCAGACACGTGTTTGTTCAGCGACGTCAGGACTCCTGCCTAGGTGCGAGGGCCACCTCGGGATTCTCCTCGAGTCTTGGCATGGCAATGGGGACGTGTCTCCACGTGAGGCGGGAGACCCAGGGTCCCTTTCCACGTGCCACAGGGATCCTGGGACTCCTATCCATTTTCAAGAGGAGTCAGTCAACGTCTCCTTTGGAAGCAATGATCTCCGCGGACCTCTCGAGTTTTCAAAGGATGTGAGGCCTCCGCTCGCGATGAGGTGGAGAATTAGGTTTTTCTCCGTGGTCTCCACAGGGGATTCAGACATCCCTTCGTCTTGGGAGATGCAAGACGAGCCTGCATTCAATTCACTGCAGGGATATCCGGCCTTACGTCGAGTCAGAGCATCCCGGTGTCCATTCCTCTTGAGGCCACAAACTCGGGGTCCCTCAAATATACATGTAGCTGAGAGAAGCCACCTCTTGAGGTGCTTGTGGAAAGTTGGTATTCCTCTTGAGTCGAAGCCAGGGACTAAGCTCTCATCTCGAGTTGATTTGGGGTCCACAGAGCCCTTTCTTGTTGCTCCAGTGACCTCAGGATCCCTCTAGACTTGAGACAGTCATCTTGAGGTTTCTCTGGAGTGCCATCAAGGAAATCAAGGCTCCTTTCCCGTTTGATGTGGAACACGGAATTGCTCTGCACGCAGTGCAGTGGAATCGGGCCTCATCTCGCGGCGAGGGGGAAGTCTCATGGTTTTTCTCGAGTTGCGGCCGGAACCTGGGGTATATTCTCGAGTTACGACAGGGAGGGCCCTTCCAGACACGTGTTTGTTCAGCGACGTCGGACTCCTGCCTAGGTGCGAGGGACACCTCGGGATTCTCCTCGAGTCTTGGCA
Organism: Dama dama; assembly: GCF_033118175.1. Lineage (NCBI taxonomy): Eukaryota > Metazoa > Chordata > Mammalia > Artiodactyla > Cervidae > Dama > Dama dama. Next base: position 846,416 of record NW_026870890.1, on the reverse strand, counting down.
TGGCAATTGGGACGCGTCTCCACATGAGGCGGGAGACCCAGGGTCCCTTTCCACGTGCCACAGGAATCCTGGGACTCCTATCCATTTTGAAGAGGAGTCAGGCATCATCTCCTTTGGAAGCATTGATCTCCGCAGAACTCTCGAGTTTTCAAAGGATGTGAGGCCTCCGGTCTTGATGAGGTGGAGGACTAGGTCTTTCTCTGTGGTCTCCACAGGGGATTCAGACATCCCTTCATCTATGGAGATGCAAGACGAGCCTGCATTCAATTCACTGCAGGGATATCCGGCCTTATTTCGAGTCCGAGCATCTCGGTGTCCATTCCACTTGAGGCCACAAACTCAGTGGCCCTCTCACATAGCTGTAGCTGAGAGAAGCCTCCTCTTGAAGTGCTTGTGGAAAGTTGGTATTCCTCTTGAGTCGAAGCCAGGGACTAAGCTCTCATCTCGAGTTGATTTGGGGTCCACGTAGCCCTTTCGTCTTGCTACAGTGACCTCAGGATCCCTCTAGACTTGAGACAGTGATCTTGGGTTTTCTCTGGAGTGCCATCAAGGAAATCAAGGCTCCTTTCACGTTTGATGTGGAACACGGAATTGCTCTGCATGCAGTGCAGGGGAATCGGTCCTCAACTCGCGGCGAGGGGGAAATCTCATGGTTTTTCTCGAGTTGCGGCCGGAAACAGGGGTATATTCTCGAGTTACGATGGGGAGGTCCCTTCCAGACACGTGTTTGTTCAGCGACGTCAGGACTCCTGCCGAGGTGCGAGGGACACCTCGGGATTCTCCTCGAGTCTTGGCATGGCAATTGGAACGCGTCTCCACGTGAGGCGGGAGACCCAGGATCCCTCTCCACGTGCCACAGTGATCCTGGGACTCCTATCCATTTTCAGGAGGAGTCAGGCATCGTCTCCTTTGGAAGCATTGATCTCCGCACACTTCTCGAGTTTTCAAAGGATGTGAGGCCTCTGCTCGCGATGAGGCGGAGGACTAGGTCTTTCTGTGTGGTCTGCACAGGGGATTCAGACAAAACTTCGTCTTGGGAGATGCAAGACGAGTCTGCATTCAATTCACTGCAGGGATATCCGGCCTTACTTCGAGTCAGAGCATCTCGGTGTCCATTCCACTTGATGCCACAAACTCAGGGTTCCTCTCACATACCTGTAGCTGAGAGAAGCCTCAACTTGAGGGGCTTGTGGAAAGTTCGTATTCCTCTTGAGTTGAAGCCACGGACTAAGCTCTCATCTCGAGTTGATTTGGGGTCCACGGAGCCCTTTCGTGTTGCTCCAGTGACCTCAGGATCCCTCTAGACTTGAGACAGTGATCTTGGGTTTTCTCTGGAGTGCCATCAAGGAAATCAAGGCTCCTTTCACGTTTGATGTGGAACACGGAATTGCTCTGCAGGCAGTGCAGGGGAATCGGGCCTCATGTCGCGGCGAAGGGGAAGTCTCATGGTTTTTCTCGACTTGCGGCCGGAACCTGGTGTATATTCTCGAGTTACGACGGGGAGGGCCCTTCCAGACACGTGTTTGTTCAGCGACGTCAGGACTCCTGCCTAGGTGCGAGGGACGCCTCGGGATTCTCCTCGATTCTTGGCATGGCAACTGGGACGCGACTCCACGTGAGGCGGGAGACCCAGGGTCCCTTTCCACGTGCCACAGGGATCCTGGGACTCCTATCCATTTTCAAGAGGAGTCAGGCATCGTCTCCTTTGGAAGCATTGATCTCCGCGGACCTCTCGAGTTTTCAAAGGATGTGAGGCCTCCGCTCGCGATGAGGCGGAGAACTCGGTCTTTCTCTGTGGTCTCCACAGGGGATTCACACATCCCTTCGTCTTGGGAGATGCAAGACGAGCCTGCATTCAATTCACTGCAGGGATATCCGGCCTTACTTCGAGTCAGAGCATCGCTGTGTCCATTCCACTTGAGGACACAACTTCAGGGTCCCTCAAATATACCTGTAGCTGAGAGAAGCCTCCTCTTGAGATGCTTGTGGAAAGTTGGTATTCCTCTTGAGTCTAAGCCAGGGACTAAGCTCTCATCTCGAGTTGATTTGGGGTCGACTGAGCCCTTTCGTGTTGCTCCAGTGACCTCAGGATCCCTCTAGACTTGAGACAGTGATCTTGGGTTTTCTCCGGAGTGCCATCAAGGAAATCAAGGCTCCTTTCACCTTTGATGTGGAACACGGAATTGCTCTGCACGCAGTGCAGGGGAATCGGGCCTCATCTCGCGGCGAGGGGGAAATCTCATGGTTTTTCTCGAGTTGCGGCCGGAACCTGGGGTATATTCTCGAGTTACGACGGGGAGGGCCCTTCCAGACACGTGTTTGTTCAGCGACGTCAGGCTCCTTCCTAGGTGAGAGGGACACCTCGGGATTCTCCTCGAGTCTTGGCATGGCAATTGTGACGCGTCTCCACGTGACGCGGGAGACCCAGGGTCCCTTTGCACGTGCCACAGGGATCCTGGGACTCCTATACATTTTCAAGAGGAGTCAGGCATCGTCTCCTTTGGAAGCATTGATCTCCGCAGACCTCTCGAGTTTTCAAAGGATGTGAGGCCTCTGGTCGCGATGAGGCGGAGGACTAGGTCTTTCTCTGTCGTCTACACAGGGGATTCAGACAGCCCTTCGTCTTGGGAGATGCAAGATGAGCCTGCATTCAATTCACTGTTGGGATATCTGGCCTTACTTCGAGTCAGAGCATCTCGGTGTCCATTCCACTTGAGGCCACAAACTCAGGGTCCCTCTCACATACCTGTAGCTGAGAGAAGCCTCTTCTTGAGGTGCTTGTGGAAAGTTGGTATTCCTCTTGAGTCGAAGCCAGGGACTAAGCTCTCATCTCGAGTTGATTTGGAGTCCATGGAGCCCTTTGGTGTTGCTCCAGTTACCTCAGGATCCCTCTAGACTTGAGACAGTGATCTTGGGTTTTCTCTGGAGTGCCATCAAGGAAATCAAGGCTCCTTTCACGTTTGATGTGGACCACGGAATTGCTCTGCAGGCAGTGCAGGGGAATCGGGCCTCAACTCACGGCGAGGGGGAAGTCTCATGGTTTTTCTCGAGTTGCGGCCGGAACTTGGGGTATATTCTCGAGTTACGACGGTGAGGGCCCTTCCAGACACCTGTTTGTTCAGCGACGTCAGGACTCCTGCCTAGGTGCGAGGGACACCTCGGGATTCTCCTCGAGTCTTGGCATGGCAATTGGGACGCGTCTCCACGTGAGGCGGGATACCCAGGGTCCCGTTCCACGTGCCACAGGGATCCTGGGACTCCTATCCATTTTCAGTAGGAGTCAGGCATCGTCTCCTTTGGAAGCATTGATCTCCGCGGACCTCTCGACTTTTCAAAGGATGTGAGGCCTCCGGTCGCGATGAGGCGGAGAACTAGGTCTTTATCTGTGGTCTCCACAGGGGATTCAGACATCCCTTCGTCTTGGGAGATGCAAGACGAGCCTGCATTCAATTCACTGCAGGGATATCCGGCCTTACTTCGAGTCAGAGCATATCGGTGTCCATTCCCCTTGAGGCCACAAACTCAGGGTCCCTCTCACATACCTGTAGCTGAGAGAAGCCTCCTCTTGAGGTGCTTGTGGAAAGTTGGTATTCCTCTTGACTCGAAGCCAGGGACTAAGCTCTCATCTCGAGTTGATTTGGGGTGCTCGGAGCCCTTTCGTGTTGTTCCAGTGACCTCAGGATCCCTCTAGACTTGAGACAGTGATTTTGGGTTTTCTCTGGAGTGCCATCAAGGAAATCAAGACTCCTTTCAAGTTTGATGTGGAACACGGAATTGCTCTGCACGCAGTGCAGGGGAATCGGGCCTCATCTTGCGGCGAGGGGTAAGTCTCATGGTTTTCCTCGAGTTGCGGCCGGAACCTGGGGTATATTCTCGAGTTACAACGGGGAGGGACCTTCCAGACTCGTGTTTGTTCAGCGACGTCAGGACTCCTGCCTAGGTGCGAGGGACACCTCGGGATTCTCTTCGATTCTTGGCATGACAATTGAGACGCGTCTCCACGTGAGGCGGGAGACCCAGGGTCCCTTTCCACGAGCCACAGGGATCCTGGGACTCCTATCCATTTTCAAGAGGAGTCAGGCATCGTCTCCTTTGGAAGCATTGATCTCCGCGGACGTCTCGATTTTTCATAGGATGTGAGGCCTCCAGTCGTGAAGAGGTAGAGAACTAGGTCTTCTCTGTGGTCTCCACAGGGGATTCAGACATCCCTTCATCTTGGGAGATGCAAGACGAGCCTGCATTCAATTCACTGCAGGGATATCCGGCCTTACTTCGAGTCAGAACATCTCGGTGTCCATTCCACTTGAGGCCACAAACTCAGGGTCCCTCTCACATACATGTAGTTGAGAGAAGCCTCCTCTTGAGGTCCTTGTGGAAAGTTGGTATTCCTCTTGAGTCGAAGCCAGGGACTAAGCTCTCATCTCGAGTTGATTTGGGGTCCACGGAGCCCTTTCTTGTTGCTCCAGTGACCTCAGGATCCCTCTAAAGTTGAGACAGTGACCTTGGGTTTTCTCTGGAGTGCCATCAAGGAAATCAAGGTGCCTTTCACGTTTGATGTGGAACACGGAATTGCTCTGCACGCAGTGCAGGGGAATCGGACTCATCTCGCGGCGAGGGGGAAGTCTCATGGTTTATCTCGAGTTGCGGCCGGAACCTGGGGTATATTCTCGAGTTACGACGGGGAGGGCCCTTCCTTACACGTGTTTGTTCAGCGACGTCAGGACTCCTGCATAGGTGCGAGGGACACCTCGGGATTCTCCTCGAGTCTTGGCATGGCAATTGGGACGTGTCTCCACGTGAAGCGGGAGACCCAGGGTCCCTTTCCACGTGCCACAGGGATCCTGGGACTCCTATCCATTTTCAAGAGGAGTCAGGCATCGTCTCCTTTGGAAGCATTGATCTCCGCGGACCTCTCGAGTTTTCAAAGGATGTGAGGCCTCCGGTCGCGATAAGGCGGAGGACTAGGTCTTTCTCTGTGGACTCCACAGGGGATTCAGACATCCCTTCGTCTTGGGAGATGCAAGACGAGCCTGCATTCAATTCACTGCAGGGATATCCGGCCTTACTTCGAGTCACAGCATCTCGATGTCCATTCCACCTGAGGCCACAAACTCAGTGTCCCTCTCACATACCTGTAGCTGAGAGAAGACTCCTCTTGAGGTGCTTGTGGAAAGTTGGTATTCCTCTTGAGTCGAAGCCAGGGACTAAGCTCTCATCTCGAGTTGATTTGGGGTCCACGGAGCCCTTTCGTGTTGCTACAGTGACCTCAGGATCCCTCTAGACTTGAGACAGTGATCTTGGGTTTTCTCTGGAGTGCCATCAAGGAAATCAAGACTCCTTTCAAGTTTGATGTGGAACACGGAATTGCTCTGCACGCAGTGCAGGGGAATCGGGCCTCATCTCGCGGCGAGGGGGAAGTCTCATGGTTGTTCTCAAGTTGCGGCCGGAACCTGGGGTATATTCTCGAGTTACGACGGGGAGGGGCCTCCCAGACACGTGTTTGTTCAGCGACGTCAGGACTCCTGCCTAGGTGCGAGGGACACCTCGGGATTCTTCTCGAGTCTTGGCATGGCAATTGCGACGCCTCTCCATGTGAGGCAGGAGACCCAGGGTCCCTTTCCACGTGCCACAGGGATCCTGGGACTCCTATCCATTTTCAAGAGGAGTCAGGCATCGTCTCCTTTGGAATCATTGATCTCCTCGGACCTCTCGAGTTTTCAAAGGATGTGGGGCCGTCGGGCTCGATGATGCGGAGAACGATGTCTTTCTCTGTGGTCTCCACAGGGGATTCAGACAACCCTTCGTCTTGGGAGATGCAAGACGATCCTGCATTCAATTCACTGCAGGGATATCCGGCCTTACTTCGAGTCAGAGCATCTCGGTGTCCATTCCACTTGAGGCCACAAACTCAGGGTCCCTCTCACATACCTGTAGCTGTGAGAAGCCTCCTCTTGAGGTGCTTGTGGAAAGTTGGTATTCCTCTTGAGTCGAAGCCAGGGACTAAGCTCTCATCTCGAGTTGATTTGGGGTCCACGGAGCCCTTTCTTGTTGCTCCAGTGACCACAGGATCCGTCTAGACTTGAGACAGTGATCTTGGGTTTTCTCTGGAGTGCCATTAGGAAATCAAGGCTCCTTTCTTTTTTGATGTGGAATACGGAATTCCACTGCACGCAGGGCAGGGGAATCGGGCCTCATCTCGCGGCGAGGGCGAAGTTTCATGGTTTTTCTCAAGTTGCGGCCTGAACTTGGGGTATATTCTCGAGTTACGACGGGGAGGGCCCTTCCAGACACGTGTTTGTTCAGCGACGTCAGGACTCCTGCCTAGGTGCGAGGGACACCTCGGGATTCTTCTCGAGTCTTGGCATGGCAATTGCGACGCCTCTCCATGTGAGGCGGGAGACCCAGGGTCCCTTTCCACGTGCCACAGGGATCCTGGGACACCTATCCATTTTCAAGAGGAGTCAGGCATCGTCTCCTTTGGAAGCATTGATCTCCACGGACCTCTCGAGTTTTCAAACGATGTGGGGCCTTCGGGCTCGATGAGGCGGAGAACGATGTCTTTCTCTGTGGTCTCCACAGGGGATTCAGACAACCCTTCGTCTTGGGAGATGCAAGACGATCCTGCATTCAATTCACTGCAGGGATATCCGGCCTTACTTCGAGTCAGAGCATCTAGGTGTCCAATGCACTTGAGGCCACAAACTCAGGGTCCCTCTCACATACCTGTAGCTGAGAGAAGCCTCCTCTTGAGGTGCTTGTGGAAAGTTGGTATTCCTCTTGAGTCGAAGCCAGGGACTAAGCTCTCATCTCGAGTTGATTTGGGGTCCACGGAGCCCTTTCTTGTTGCTCCAGTGACCACAGGATCCCTCTAGACTTGAGACAGTGATCTTGGGTTTTCTCTGGAGTGCCATTAGGAAATCAAGGCTCCTTTCTTTTTTGATGTGGAATACGGAATTCCACTGCACGCAGGGCAGGGGAATCGGGCCTCATCTCGCGGCGAGGGCGAAGTTTCATGGTTTTTCTCAAGTTGCGGCCGGAACTTGGGGTATATTCTCGAGTTACGACGGGGAGGGCCCTTCCAGACACGTGTTTGTTCAGCGACGTCAGGACTCCTGCCTAGGTGCGAGGGACACCTCGGGATTCTCCTCGAGTCTGGCATGGCAATTGGGACGCGTCTCCACGTGAGGCGGGAGACCCAGTGTCCCTTTCCACGTGCCACAGTAATCCTGGGACTCCTATCCATTTTCAAGAGGAGTCAGCCATCGTCTCCTTTGGAAGCATTGATCTCCGTGGACCTTTCGAGTTTTCAAAGGATGTGAGGCCTCCGGTCGCGATGAGGCGGAGAACTCGGTCTTTCTCTGTGGTCTCCACAGGGGATTCACACATCCCTTCGTCTTGGGAGATGCAAGACGAGCCTGCATTCAATTCACTGCAGGGATATCCGGCCTTACTTCGAGTCAGAGCATCTCGGTGTCCATTCCACTTGAGGCCACAAACTCAGGGTCCCTCAAATATACCTGTAGCTGAGAGAAGCCTCCTCTTGAGGTGCTTGTGGAAAGTTGGTATTCCTCTTGAGTCGAGGCCAGGGACTAAGCTCTCATCTCGAGTTGATTTGGGGTCCACGGAGCCCTTTCTTGTTGCTCCAGGGACCTCAGGATCCCTCTAGACTTGAGACAGTGATCTTGGGTTTTCTCTGGAGTGCCATCAAGGAAATCAAGGCTCCTTTCATTTTTGATGTGGAATACGGAATTGCTCTGCACGCAGGGCAGGGGAATCGCGCCTCATCTCGCGGCGAGGGGGAAGTCTCATGGTTTTTCTCGAGTTGCGGCCGGAACCTGGGGTATATTCTCGAGTTACGACGGGGAGGTCCCTTCCAGACATGTGTTTGTTCAGCGACGTCAGGACTCCTGCCTAGGTGCGAGGGACACCTCGGGATTCTCCTCGAGTCTGGCATGGCAATTGGGACGTGTGTCCATGTGAGGCGGGAGACCCAGGTTCCCTTTCCAAGTGCCACAGAGATCCTGGGACTCCTATCCATTTTCAAGAAGAGTCAGGCATCGTCTCCTTTAGAAGCATTGATCTCTTCAGACCTCTCCAGTTTTCAAAGGATGTGAGGCCTCCGGTCGAGATGAGGCGGAGGAGTAGGTCTTTCTCTGTGGTCTCCACAGGGGATTCAGACAACCCTTCGTCTTGGGAGATGCAAGACGAGCCTGCATTCAATTCACTGCAGGGATATCCGGTCTTACTTCGAGTCAGAGGATCTCGGTGTCCTTTCCACTTGAGGCCACAAACTCGGGGTCCCTCAAATATACCTGTAGCTGAGAGAAGCCTCCTCTTGAGGTGCTTGTGGAAAGTTGGTATTCCTCTTGAGTCTAAGCCAGGGACTAAGCTCTCATCTCGAGTTGATTTGGGGTCCACGGAGCCATTTCATGTTGCTCCAGTGACCTCAGGATCCCTCTAGACTTGAGACAGTGATCTTGGGTTTTCTCTGGAGTGCCATCAAGGAAATCAAGGCTCCTTTCACGTTTGATGTGGAACACGGAATTGCTTTGCATGCAGTGCAGGGGAATCGGGCCTCAACTCGCGGGGAGGGGAAAATCTCATGGTTTTTCTCGAGTTGCGGCCGGAACCTGGGGTATATTCTCGAGTTACGACGGGGAGGGCCCTTCCAGACACGTGTTTGTTCAGCGACGTCAGGACTCCTGCCTAGGTGCGAGGGACACCTCGGGATTCTCCTCGAATCTTGGCATGGCAATTTGGACGCATCTCCACGTGAGGCGGGAGACCCAGGGTCCCTTTCCACGTGCCACAGGAATCCTGGGACTCCTATCCATTTTCAAGAGGAGTCAGGCATCATCTCCTTTGGAAGCATTGATCTCCGGGGACCTCTCGAGTTTTCAAAGGATGTGAGGCCTCCGGTCGCGATGAGGCGGAGAACTCGGTCTTTCTCTGTGGTCTCCACAGGGGATTCAGACATCCCTTCGTCTTGGGAGATGCAAGATGAGCCTGCATTCAATTCACTGCAGGGATATCCGGCCTTACTTCGAGTCAGAGCATCTCGGTGTACATTGCACTTGAGGCCACAAATTCAGGGTTCCACTCACATACCTCTAGCTGAGAGAAGCTTCCTCTTGAGGTGCTTGTGCAAAGTTGGTATTCCTCTTGAGTCTAAGCCAGGGACTAAGCTCTCATCTCGAGTTGATTTGGGGTCCTTGGAGCCCTTTCTTGTTGCTCCAGTGACCTCAGGATCCCTCTAGACTTGAGACACTGATCTTGGGTTTTCTCTGGAGTGCCATCAAGGAAATCAAGGCTCCTTTCATTTTTGATGTGGAATACGGAATTGCTCTGCACGCAGGGCAGGGGAATCGGGACTCATCTCGCGGCGAGGGGGAAGTCTCATGGTTTTTCTCGAGTTGCGGCCGGAACCTGGGGTATATTCTCGAGTTACGACGGGGAGGTCCCTTCCAGACACGTGTTTGTTCAGCGACGTCAGGACTCCTGCCTAGGTGCGAGGGACACCTCGGGATTCTCCTCGAGTCTTGCATGGCAATTGGGACGTGTCTCCACGTGAGGCGGGAGACCCAGGGTCCCTTTCCAAGTGTCACAGTGATCCTGGGACCCCTATCCATTTTCAAGAAGAGTCAGGCATTGTCTCCTTTGTAAGCATTGATCTCTTCAGACCTCTCGAGTTTTCAAAGGATGTGAGGCCTCCGGTCGCGATGAGGCGGAGGAGTAGGTCTTTCTCTGTGGTCTCCACAGGGGATTCAGACAACCCTTCGTCTTGGGAGATGCAAGACGAGCCTGCATTCAATTCACTGCAGGGATATCCGGCCTTACTTCGAGTCAGAGCATCTCGGTGTCCATTCCACATGAGGCCACAAACTCAGGGTCCCTCTCACATACCTGTAGCTGAGAGAAGCCTCCTCTTGAGTTGCTTGTGGAAAGTTGGTATTCCTCTTGTGTCGAAGACAGGGACTAAGCTCTCATCTCGAGTTGATTTGGGGTCCATGGAGCCCTTTCATTTTGCTCCAGTGACCTCAGGATCCCTCTAGACTTGAGACAGTGATCTTGGGTTTTCTCTGGAGTGCCATCAAGGAAATCAAGGCTCCTTTCACGTTTGATGTGTAAAACGGAATTGCTCTGCATGCAGTGCAGGGGAATCGGGCCTCATGTCCCGTCGAGGGGGAAGTCTCATGGTTTTTCTCGAGTTGCGGCCGGAACCTGGGGTATATTCTCGAGTTATGATGGGGAGGGCCCTTCCATACACGTGTTTGTTCAGCGACATCAGGACTCCTGCCTAGGTGCGACGGACACCTCGGGATTCTCCTCGAGTCTTGGCATGGCAATTGGGACGCGTCTCCACGTGAGGCGGGAGACCCAGGGTCCCTTTCCACGTGCCACAGGGATCCTGGGACTCCTATCCATTTTCAAGAGGAGTCAGGCATCGTTTCCTTTGGAAGCATTGATCTCCGCAGACCTCTCGAGTTTTCAAAGGATGTGAGGCCTCTGGTCGCGATGAGGCGGAGAACTCGGTCTTTCTCTGTGGTCTCCACAGGGGATTCAGATATCCCTTCTTCTTGGGAGATGCAAGACGAGCCTGCATTCAATTCACTGCAGGGATATCCGGCCTTACTTCGAGTCAGAGCATCTCGGTGTCCTTTCCACTTGAGGCCACATACTCGGGGTCCCTCAAATATACCTGTAGCGGAGAGAAGCCTCCTCTTGAGGTGCTTGTGGAAAGTTGGTATTCCTCTTGAGTCGAAGCCAGGGACTAAGCTCTCATCTCGAGTTGATTTGGGGTCCACGGAGCCATTTCATGTTGCTCCAGTGACCTCAGGATCCCTCTAGACTTGAGACAGTGATCTTGGGTTTTCTCTGGAGTGCCATCAAGGAAATCAAGGCTCCTTTCACGTTTGATGTGGAACACGGAATTGCGCTGCATGCAGTGCAGGGGAATCGGGTCTCAACTCGCGGCGAGGGGGAAATCTCATGGTTTTTCTCGAGTTGCGGCCGGAACCTGGGGTATATTCTCGAGTTACGATGGGGAGGGCCCTTCCAGACACGTGTTTGTTCAGCGACGTCAGGACTCCTGCCTAGGTGCGAGGGACACCTCGGGATTCTCCTCGAGTCTTGGCATGGCAATTGGGACGCGTCTCCACGTGAGGCGGGAGACCCAGTGTCCCTTTCCACGTGCCACAGGGATCCTGGGACTCCTGTCCATTTTCAAGAGGAGTCAGGCATCGTCTCCTTTGGAAGCATTGATCTCCGCGGACCTCTCGAGTTTTCAAAGGATGTGAGGCCTCCGCTCGCGATGAGGCGGAGAATTAGGTCTTTCTCTGTGGTCTCCACAGGGGATTCAGACATCCCTTCGTCTTGGGAGATGCAAGATGAGCCTGCATTCAATTCACTGCAGGGATATCCGGTTTTACTTCGAGTCAGAGCATCTCGTGTCCATTCCACTTGATGCCACAAACTCAGGGTCCCTCTCACATACCTGTAGCTGAGAGAAGCCTCCTCTTGAGGGGCTTGTGGAAAGTTCATATTCCTCTTGAGTTGAAGCCAGGGACTAAGCTCTCATCTCGAGTTGATTTGTGGTCCACGGAGCCCTTTCCTGTTGGTCCAGTGACCTCAGGATCCCTCTAGACTTGAAACAGTGATCTTGGGTTTTCTCTGGAGTGCCATCAAGGAAATCAAGGCTCCTTTCACGTTTGATGTCGAACACGGAATTGCTCTGCATGCAGTGCAGGGGAATCGGGCCTCAATTCGCGGGGAGGGGTAAATCTCATGGTATTTTTCAGTTGCGGCCGGAACCTGGGATATATTCTCGAGTTACGACAGGGAGGGCCCTTCCAGACACGTGTTTGTTGAGCGACGTCAGGACTCCTGCCTAGGTGCGAGGGACACCTCGGGATTCTCCTCGAGTCTTGCCATGGCAATGGGGACGCGTCTCCATGTGAGGCGGGAGACCCAGGGTCCCTTTTCACGTGCCACAGGAATCCTAGGACTCCTATCCATTTTCAAGAGGAGTCAGGCATCGTCTCCTTTGGAAGCATTGATCTCCGGGGACCTCTCGAGTTTTCAAAGGATGTGAGGCCTCCGGTCGCGATGAGGCGGAGAACACGGTCTTTCTCTGTGGTCTCCACAGGGGATTCACACATCCCTTCGTCTTGGGAGATGCAAGACGAGCCTGCATTCAATTCACTGCAGGGATATCCGGCCTTACTTCGAGTCAGAGCATCTCGGTGTCCATTCCACTTGAGGCCACAAACTCAGGGTCCCTCAAATATACGTGTAGCTGAGAGAAGCCTCCTCTTGAGGTGCTTGTGGAAAGTTGGTATTCCTCTTGAGTCAAAACCAGGGACTAAGCTCTCATCTCGAGTTGATTTGGGGTCCACGGAGCCCTTACTTGTTGCTCCAGTGACCTCAGGATCCCTCTAGACTTGAGACAGTGATCTTGGGTTTTCTCTGGAGTGCCATCAAGGAAATCAAGGCTCCTTTCATTTTTGATGTGGAATACGGAATTGCTCTGCACGCAGGGCAGGGGAATCGGGCCTCATCTCGCGGCGAGGGGGGAGTCTCATGGTTTTTCTCGAGTTGCGGCCGGAACCTGGGGTATATTCTCGAGTTACGACGGGGAGGGGACTTCCAGACACGTGTTTGTTCAGTGACGTCAGGACTCCTGCCTAGGTGCGAGGGACACCTCGGGATTCTCCTCGAGTCTTGGCATGGCAATTGGGACGCCTCTCCACGTGAGGCGGGAGACCCAGTGTCCCTTTCCACGTGCCACAGGGATCCTGGGACTCCTATCCATTTTCAAGAGGAGTCTGGCATCGTTTCCTTTGGAAGCATTGATCTCCACATACCTCTCGAGTTTTCAAAGGATGTGAGGCCTCCGCTCGCGATGAGGCGGAAAATTAGGTCTTTCTCTGTGGTCTCCACAGGGGATTCAGACATCCCTTCGCCTTGGGAGATGCAAGACGAGCCTGCATTCAATTCACTGCAGGGATATCTGGCCTTACTTCGAGTCAGAGCATCTCGGTGTCCATTCCACTTGAGGCCACAAACTCAGGGTCCCTCAAATATACCTGTAGCTGAGAGAAGCCTCCTCTTGAGGTGCTTGTGGAAAGTTGGTATTCCTCTTGAGTCAAAGCCAGGGACTAAGCTCTCATCTCGAGTTGATTTGGGGTCCACGGAGCCCTTTCTTGTTGCTCCAGTGACCTCAGGATCCCTCTAGACTTGAGACAGTGATCTTGGGTTTTCTCTGGAGTGCCATCAAGGAAATCAAGGCTCCTTTCTTTTTTGATGTGGAATACGGAATTGCTCTGCACGCAGGGCAGGGGAATCGGGCCTCATCTCGCGGCGAGGGGGAAGTCTCATGGTTTTTCTCGAGTTGCGGCCGGAACCTGGGGTATATTCTCGAGTTACAACGGGGAGGGGCCTTCCAGACACGTGTTTGTTCAGTGACGTCAGGAGTCCTGCCTAGGTGCGAGGGACACCTCGGGATTCTCCTCGAGTCTTGGCATGGCAATTGGGACGCCTCTCCACGTGAGGCGGGAGACCCAGTGTCCCTTTCCCCGTGCCACAGGGATCCTGGGACTCCTATCCATTTTCAAGAGGAGTCAGGTATCGTTTCCTTTGGAAGCATTGATCTCCGCGGACCTCTCGAGTTTTCAAAGGATGTGAGGCCTCCGCTCGCGATGAGGCGGAGAATTAGGTCTTTCTCTGTGGTCTCCACAGGGGATTCAGACATCCCTTCGCCTTGGGAGATGCAAGACGAGCCTGCATTCAATTCACTGCAGGGATATCCGGCCTTACTTCGAGTCAGAGCATCTCGGTGTCCATTCCATTTGAGGCCACAAACTCCGGGGCCCTCTCACATACCTGTAGCTGAGAGAAGCCTCCTCTTGAGGTGCTTTTGGAAAGTTGGTATTCTTCTTGAGTCGAAGCCAGGGACTAAACTCTCATCTCGAGTTGATTTCGGGTCCACAGAGCCCTTTCGTGTTGCTACAGTGACCTCAGGATCGCTCTAGACTTGAAACAGTGATCTTGGGTTTTCTCTGGAGTGCCATCAAGGAAATCAAGGCTCCTTTCACGTTTGATGTCGAACACGGAATTGCTCTGCATGCAGTGCAGGGGAATCGGGCCTCAACTCGCGGCGAGGGGTAAATCTCATGGTTTTGTTCAGTTCCGGCTGGAACCTGGGATATATTCTCGAGTTACGACGCGGAGGGCCCTTCCAGACACGTGTTTGTTGAGCGACGTCAGGACTCCTACCTAGGTGCGAGGGACACCTCGGGATTCTCCTCGAGTCTTGGCATGGCATTTTGGACGCGTCTCCACGTGAGGCGAGAGACCCAGGGTCCCTTTTCACGTGCCACAGGGATCCTGGGACTCCTATCCATTTTCAAGAGGAGTCAGGCATCGTCTCCTTTGGAAGCATTGATCTCCTCGGACCTCTCGAGTTTTCAAAGGATGTGAGGCCTCCGGTCGCGATGAGGCGGAGAACTCGGTCTTTCTCTGTGGTCTCCCCAGCGGATTCAGACATCCCTTCGTCTTGGGAGATGCAAGATGAGCCTGCATTCAATTCACTGCAGGGATATCCGGCCTTACTTCGAGTCAGAGCATCTCGGTGTCCATTCCACTTGAGGCAACAAACTCAGGGTCCCTCTCACATACCTTTAGCTGAGAGAAGCCTCCTCTTGAGGTGCTTGTGGAAAGTTCGTATTCCTCTTGAGTCGAAGCCAGGGACTAAGCTCTCATCTCGAGTTGATTTGGGGTTCATGGAGCCCTTTGGTGTTGCTCCAGTGACCTCAGGATCCCTCTAGACTTGAGACAGTGATCTTGGGTTTTCTCTGGAGTGCCATCAAGGAAATCAAGGCTCCTTTCACGTTTGATGTGGAACACGGAATTGCTCTGCACGCAGGGCAGGGGAAATGGGCCTCATCCCGCGGCGAGGGGGAAGTCTCATGGTTTTTCTCGAGTTGCGGCCGGAACCTGGGGTATATTCTCGAGTTACGACGGGGAGGGCCCTTCCAGACACGTGTTTGTTCAGCGACGTCTGGACTCCTGCCTAGGTGCGAGGGACAACTCGGGATTCTCCTCGAGTTTTGGCATGGCAATTGAGACGCGTCTCCACGTGAGGCGGGAGACCCAGTGTCCCTTTCCACGTGCCACTCGGATCCTGGGACTCCTATCCATTTTCAAGAGGAGTCAGGCATCGTCTCCTTTGGAAGCATTGATCTCCGAGGACCTCTTGAGTTTTCAAAGGATCCGAGGCCTCCGTTCGCGATGAGGCGGAGAACTAGGTCTTTCTCTGCGGTCTCCACAGGGGATTCAGACATCCCTTCGTCTTGGGAGATTCAAGACGGGCCGGCATTCAATTAACTGAAGGGATATCCGGCCTTACTTCGAGTCAGAGCATCTCGGTGTCCATTCCACATGAGGCCACAAATTCAGGGTCCCTCTCACATACCTGTAGCTGAGAGAAGCCTCCTCTTGAGGTGCTTGTGGAAACTTGGTATTCCTCTTGAGTCGAAGCCAGGGACTAAGCTCTCATCTCGAGTTGATTTGGGTTCCACGGAGCCCTTTGGTGTTGCAACAGTGACGTCAGGATCCCTCTAGACTTGAGACAGTGATCTTGGGTTTTCTCTGGAGTGCCACCAAGGAAATCAAGTCTCCTTTCACGTTTGATGTGGAACACGGAATTGCTCTGCACGCAGTGCAGGGGCATCCGGCCTCATCTCGCGCCGAGGGGGAACTCTCATGGTTTTTCTCGAGTTGCGGCCGGAACCTGGGGTATATACTCGAGTTACGACGGGGAGGGCCCTTCCAGACAAGTGTTTGTTCAGCGATGTCAGGACTCCTGCCTAGGTGCCAGGGACACCTCTGGATTCTCCTCGAGTCTTGACATGGCAATTGGGATGCGTCTTCACGTGAGGCGGGAGACCCAGGGTCCCTTTCCACGTGTCACAGGGATCCTGGGACTCCTATCCATTTTCAAGAAGAGTCAGGCATCGTCTCCTTTAGAAGCATTGATCTCTGCAGACCTCTCGAGTTTTCAAAGGATGTGAGGCCTCCGGTCGCGATGAGGCGGAGGAGTAGGTCTTTATCTGTGGTCTCCACAGGGGATTCAGACATCCCTTCGTCTTGGGAGATGCAAGACGAGCCTACATTCAATTCACTGCAGGGATATCCGGCCTTACTTCGAGTCAGAGCATCTCGGTGTCCATTCCACTTGAGGTCACAAACTCAGGGTCCCTCTCACATACCTGTAGCTGAGAGAAGCCTCCTCTTGAGTTGCTTGTGGAAAGTTGGTATTCCACTTGTGTCAAAGCCAGGGACTAAGCTCTCATCTCGAGTTGATTTGGGGTCCATGGAGCCCTTTCATGTGGCTCCAGTGACCTCAGGATCCCTCTAGAACTGAGACAGTGATCTTGCGTTTTCTCTGGAGTGCCATCAAGGAAATCAAGGCTACTTTCACTTTTGATGTGGAAAACGGAATTGCTCTGCATGCAGTGCAGGGGAATCGGGCCTCAACTCGCGGCGAGGGGGAAATCTCATGGTTTTTCTCGAGTTGCGGCCGGAACCTGGGGTATATTCTCGAGTTACGACGGGGAGGGCCCTTCCAGACACGTGTTTGTTCAGCGACGTCAGGACTCCTGCCTAAGTGCGAGGGACACCTCGGGATTCTCCTCGAGTCTGGCATGGCAATTGGGACGTGTCTCCACGTGAGGCGGGAGACCCAGGGTCCCTTTCCAAGTACCACAGTGATCCTGGGACTCCTATCCATTTTCAAGAAGAGTCAGGCATCGTCTCCTTTAGAAGCATTGATCTCTGCAGACCTCTCGAGTTTTCAAAGGATGTGAGGCCTCCGGTCGCGATGAGGCGGAGGAGTAGGTCTTTCTCTGTGGTCTCCACAGGGGATTCAGACATCCCTTCGTCTTGGGAGATGCAAGACGAGCCTGCATTCAATTCACTGCAGGGATATCCGGCCTTGCTTCGAGTCAGAGCATCTCGGTGTCCATTCCACTTGAGGTCACAAACTCAGGGTCCCTCTCACATACCTGTAGCTGAGAGAAGCCTCCTCTTGAGTTGCTTGTGGAAAGTTGGTATTCCACTTGTGTCGAAGCCAGGGACTAAGCTCTCATCTCGAGTTGATTTGGGGTCCATGGAGCCCTTTCATGTGGCTCCAGTGACCTCAGGATCCCTCTAGACTTGAGACAGTGATCTTGCGTTTTCTCTGGAGTGCCATCAAGGAAATCAAGGCTACTTTCACGTTTGATGTGGAAAACGGAATTGCTCTGCATGCAGTGCAGGGGAATCGGGCCTCAACTCGCGGCGAGGGGGAAATCTCATGGTTTTTCTCGAGTTGCGGCCGGAACCTGGGGTATATTCTCGAGTTACGACGGGGAGGGCCCTTCCTTACACGTGTTTGTTCAGCGACGTCAGGACTCCTGCCTAAGTGCGAGGGACACTTCGGGATTCTCCTCGAGTCTTGGCATGGCAATTGGGACGCGTCTCCACGTGAGGCGGGAGACCCAGTGTCCCTTTCCACGTGCCACAGGGATCCTGGGACTCCTATCCATTTTCAAGAGGAGTCAGGCATCGTCTCCTTTGGAAGCATTGATCTCCGCAGACCTCTCGAGTTTTCAAAGGATGTGAGGCCTCTGGTCGCGATGAGGCGGAGAACTCGGTCTTTCTCTGTGGTCTCCACAGGGGATTCAGACATCCCTTCTACTTGGGAGATGCAAGACGAGCCTGCATTCAATTCACTGCAGGGATATCCGGCCTTACTTCGAGTCAGAGCATCTCGGTGTCCTTTCCACTTGAGGCCACAAACTCGGGGTCCCTCAAATATACCTGAAGCTGAGAGAAGCCTCCTCTTGAGATGCTTGTGGAAAGTTGGTATTCCTCTTGAGTCTAAGCCAGGGACTAAGCTCTCATCTCGAGTTGATTTGGGGTCCACGGAGCCATTTCATGTTGCTCCAGTGACCTCAGGATCCCTCTAGACTTGAGTCAGTGATCTTGGGTTTTCTCTGGAGTGCCATCAAGGAAATCAAGGCTCCTTTCACGTTTGATGTGGAAAACCGAATTGCTCTGCACGCAGTGCAGGGGAATCGGGCCTCATCTCGCGGCGAGGGGGAAGTCTCATGGTTTTCCTCGAGTTGCGGCCGGAACTTGGGGTATATTCTCGAGTTACGACTGGGAGGGCCCTTCCAGACATGTGTTTGTTCAGCGACGTCAGGACTCCTGCCTA
Source organism: Dama dama (assembly GCF_033118175.1). Classification (NCBI taxonomy): domain Eukaryota; kingdom Metazoa; phylum Chordata; class Mammalia; order Artiodactyla; family Cervidae; genus Dama; species Dama dama. The sequence goes on along the minus strand of NW_026870890.1, from coordinate 828,160 downwards.
GGTGCGAGGGACACCTCGGGATTCTCCTCGAGTCTTGGCAGGGCAATTGGGACGCGTCTCCACGTGTGGCGGGAGACCCAGTGTCCCTTTCCACGTGCCACAGTAGTCCTGGGACTCCTATCCATTTTCAAGAGGAGTCAGGCATCGTCTCCTTTGGAAGCATTGATCTCTGCAGACCTCTCGAGTTTTCAAAGGATGTGAGGCCTCCGGTCACGATGAGGCGGAGGACTAGGTCTTTCTCTGTGGTCTCCACAGGGGATTCAGACATCTCTTCGTCTTGGGAGATGCAAGACGAGCCTGCATTCAATTCACTGCAGGGATATCCGGCCTTACTTCGAGTCAGAGCATCTCGGTGTACATTGCACTTGAGGCCACAAATTCAGGGTTCCACTCACATACCTCTAGCTGAGAGAAGCTTCCTCTTAAGGTGCTTGTGCAAAGTTGGTATTCCTCTTGAGTCTAAGCCAGGGACTAAGCTCTCATCTCGAGTTGATTTGGGGTCCTTGGAGCCCTTTCTTGTTGCTCCAGTGACCTCAGGATCCCTCTAGACTTGAGACACTGATCTTGGGTTTTCTCTGGAGTGCCATCAAGGAAATCAAGGCTCCTTTCATTTTTGATGTGGAATACGGAATTACTCTGCACACAGTGCAGGGGAATCGGGCCTCATGTCGCGGCGAGGGGGAAGTCTCATGGTTTTTCTCGAGTTGCGGCCGGAACCTGGTGTATATTCTCGAGTTGCGATGGGGAGGGCCCTTCCAGACACGTGTTTGTTCAGCGACGTCAGGACTCCTGCCTAAGTGCGAGGGACACTTCGGGATTCTCCTCGAGTCTTGGCATGGCAATTGGGACGCGTCTCCACGTGAGGCGGGAGACCCAGTGTCCCTTTCCACGTGCCACAGGGATCCTGGGACTCCTATCCATTTTCAAGAGGAGTCAGGCATCGTCTCCTTTGGAAGCATTGATCTCCGCAGACCTCTCGAGTTTTCAAAGGATGTGAGGCCTCTGGTCGCGATGAGGCGGAGAACTCGGTCTTTCTCTGTGGTCTCCACAGGGGATTCAGACATCCCTTCTACTTGGGAGATGCAAGACGAGCCTGCATTCAATTCACTGCAGGGATATCCGGCCTTACTTCGAGTCAGAGCATCTCGGTGTCCTTTCCACTTGAGGCCACAAACTCGGGGTCCCTCAAATATACCTGAAGCTGAGAGAAGCCTCCTCTTGAGATGCTTGTGGAAAGTTGGTATTCCTCTTGAGTCTAAGCCAGGGACTAAGCTCTCATCTCGAGTTGATTTGGGGTCCACGGAGCCATTTCATGTTGCTCCAGTGACCTCAGGATCCCTCTAGACTTGAGTCAGTGATCTTGGGTTTTCTCTGGAGTGCCATCAAGGAAATCAAGGCTCCTTTCACGTTTGATGTGGAAAACCGAATTGCTCTGCAGGCAGTGCAGGGGAATCGGGCCTCATCTCGCAGCGAGGGGGAAGTCTCATGGTTTTCCTCGAGTTGCGGCCGGAACTTGGGGTATATTCTCGAGTTACGACGGGGAGGGCCCTTCCAGACATGTGTTTGTTCAGCGACGTCAGGACTCCTGCCTAGGTGCGAGGGACACCTCGGGATTCTCCTCGAGTCTTGGCATGGCAATTGGGACGCGTCTCCACGTGTGGCGGGAGACCCAGTGTCCCTTTCCACGTGCCACAGTAATCCTGGGACTCCTATCCATTTTCAAGAGGAGTCAGGCATCGTCTCCTTTGGAAGCATTGATCTCTGCAGACCTCTCGAGTTTTCAAAGGATGTGAGGCCTCCGGTCACGATGAGGCGGAGGACTAGGTCTTTCTCTGTGGTCTCCACAGGGGATTCAGACATCCCTTCGTCTTGGGAGATGCAAGACGAGCCTGCATTCAATTCACTGCAGGGATATCCGGCCTTACTTCGAGTCAGAGCATCTCGGTGTACATTGCACTTGAGGCCACAAATTCAGGGTTCCACTCACATACCTCTAGCTGAGAGAAGCTTCCTCTTGAGGTGCTTGTGCAAAGTTGGTATTCCTCTTGAGTCTAAGCCAGGGACTAAGCTCTCATCTCGAGTTTATTTGGGGTCCTTGGAGCCCTTTCTTGTTGCTCCAGTGACCTCAGGATCCCTCTAGACTTGAGACACTGATCTTGGGTTTTCTCTGGAGTGCCATCAAGGAAATCAAGGCTCCTTTCATTTTTGATGTGGAATACGGAATTGCTCTGCACGCAGGGCAGGGGAATCGGGCCTCATCTCGCGGCGAGGGGGAAGTCTCATGGTTTTTCTCGAGGTGCGGCCGGAACCTGGGGTATATTCTCGAGTTACGACGGGGAGGTCCCTTCCAGACACGTGTTTGTTCAGCGACGTCAGGACTCCTGCCTAGGTGCGAGGGACACCTCGGGATTCTCCTCGAGTCTTGCATGGCAATTGGGACGTGTCTCCACGTGAGGCGGGAGACCCAGGGTCCCTTTCCAAGTGTCACAGTGATCCTGGGACCCCTATCCATTTTCAAGAAGAGTCAGGCATGGTCTCCTTTGTAAGCATTGATCTCTTCAGACCTCTCGAGTTTTCAAAGGATGTGAGGCCTCCGGTCGCGATGAGGCGGAGGAGTAGGTCTTTCTCTGTGGTCTCCACAGGGGATTCAGACAACCCTTCGTCTTGGGAGATGCAAGACGAGCCTGCATTCAATGCACTGCAGGGATATCCGGCCTTACTTCGAGTCAGAGCATCTCGGTGTCCATTCCACATGAGGCCACAAACTCAGGGTCCCTCTCACATACCTGTAGCTGAGAGAAGCCTCCTCTTGAGTTGCTTGTGGAAAGTTGGTATTCCTCTTGTGTCGAAGCCAGGGACTAAGCTCTCATCTCGAGTTGATTTGGGGTCCATGGAGCCCTTTCATTTTGCTCCAGTGACCTCAGGATCCCTCTAGACTTGAGACAGTGATCTTGGGTTTTCTCTGGAGTGCCATCAAGGAAATCAAGGCTCCTTTCACGTTTGATGTGGAAAACGGAATTGCTCTGCATGCAGTGCAGGGGAATCGGGCCTCATGTCCCGTCGAGGGGGAAGTCTCATGGTTTTTCTCGAGTTGCGGCCGGAACCTGGGGTATATTCTCGAGTTATGATGGGGAGGGCCCTTCCATACACGTGTGTGTTCAGCGACATCAGGACTCCTGCCTAGGTGCGACGGACACCTCGGGATTCTCCTCGAGTCTTGGCATGGCAATTGGGACGCGTCTCCACGTGAGGCGGGAGACCCAGGGTCCCTTTCCACGTGCCACAGGGATCCTGGGACTCCTATCCATTTTCAAGAGGAGTCAGGCATCGTCTCCTTTGGAAGCATTGATCTCCGCAGACCTCTCGAGTTTTCAAAGGATGTGAGGCCTCTGGTCGCGATGAGGCGGAGAACTCGTTCTTTCTCTGTGGTCTCCACAGGGGATTCAGATATCCCTTCTTCTTGGGAGATGCAAGACGAGCCTGCATTCAATTCACTGCAGGGATATCCGGCCTTACTTCGAGTCAGAGCATCTCGGTGTCCTTTCCACTAGAGGCCACAAACTCGGGGTCCCTCAAATATACCTGTAGCGGAGAGAAGCCTCCTCTTGAGGTGCTGTTGGAAAGTTGGTATTCCTCTTGAGTCGAAGCCAGGGACTAAGCTCTCATCTCCAGTTGATTTGGGGTCCACGGAGCCATTTCATGTTGCTCCAGTGACCTCAGGATCCCTCTAGACTTGAGACAGTGATCTTGGGTTTTCTCTGGAGTGCCATCAAGGAAATCAAGGCTCCTTTCACGTTTGATGTGGAACACGGAATTGCTCTGCATGCAGTGCAGGGGAATCGGGTCTCAACTCGCGGCGAGGGGGAAATCTCATGGTTTTTCTCGAGTTGCGGCCGGAACCTGGGGTATATTCTCGAGTTACGATGGGGAGGGCCCTTCCAGACACGTGTTTGTTCAGCGACGTCAGGACTCCTGCCTAGGTGCGAGGGACACCTCGGGATTCTCCTCGAGTCTTGGCATGGCAATTGGGACGCGTCTCCACGTGAGGCGGGAGACCCAGTGTCCCTTTCCACGTGCCACAGGGATCCTGGGACTCCTGTCCATTTTCAAGAGGAGTCAGGCATCGTCTCCTTTGGAAGCATTGATCTCCGCGGACCTCTCGAGTTTTCAAAGGATGTGAGGCCTCCGCTCGCGATGAGGCGGAGAATTAGGTCTTTCTCTGTGGTCTCCTCAGGGTATTCAGACATCCCTTCGTCTTGGGAGATGCAAGATGAGCCTGCATTCAATTCACTGCAGGGATATCCGGTCTTACTTCGAGTCAGAGCATCTCGGTGTCCATTCCACTTGATGCCACAAACTCAGGGTCCCTCTCACATACCTGTAGCTGAGAGAAGCCTCCTCTTGAGGGGCTTGTGGAAAGTTCATATTCCTCTTGAGTCGAAGCCAGGGACTAAGCTCTCATCTCGAGTTGATTTGTGGTCCACGGAGCCCTTTCCTGTTGGTCCAGTGACCTCAGGATCCCTCTAGACTTGAAACAGTGATCTTGGGTTTTCTCTGGAGTGCCATCAAGGAAATCAAGGCTCCTTTCACGTTTGATGTCGAACACGGAATTGCTCTGCATGCAGTGCAGGGGAATCGGGCCTCAACTCGCGGGGAGGGGTAAATCTCATGGTATTTTTCAGTTGCGGCCGGAACCTGGGATATATTCTCGAGTTACGACAGGGAGGGCCCTTCCAGACACGTGTTTGTTGAGCGACGTCAGGACTCCTGCCTAGGTGCGAGGGACACCTCGGGATTCTCCTCGAGTCTTGCCATGGCAATGGGGACGCGTCTCCATGTGAGGCGGGAGACCCAGGGTCCCTTTTCACGTGCCACAGGAATCCTAGGACTCCTATCCATTTTCAAGAGGAGTCAGGCATTGTCTCCTTTGGAAGCATTGATCTCCGGGGACCTCTCGAGTTTTCAAAGGATGTGAGGCCTCCGGTCGCGATGAGGCGGAGAACACGGTCTTTCTCTGTGGTCTCCACAGGGGATTCACACATCCCTTCGTCTTGGGAGATGCAAGACGAGCCTGCATTCAATTCACTGCAGGAATATCCGGCCTTACTTCGAGTCAGAGCATCTCGGTGTCCATTCCACTTGAGGCCACAAACTCAGGGTCCCTCAAATATACCTGTAGCTGAGAGAAGCCTCCTCTTGAGGTGCTTGTGGAAAGTTGGTATTCCTCTTGAGTCAAAACCAGGGACTAAGCTCTCATCTCGAGTTGATTTGGGGTCCACGGAGCCCTTTCTTGTTGCTCCAGTGACCTCAGGATCCCTCTAGACTTGAGACAGTGATCTTGGGTTTTCTCTGGAGTGCCATCAAGGAAATCAAGGCTCCTTTCTTTTTTGATGTGGAATACGGAATTGCTCTGCACGCAGGGCAGGGGAATCGGGCCTCATCTCGCGGCGAGGGGGAAGTCTCATGGTTTTTCTCGAGTTGCGGCCGGAACCTGGGGTATATTCTCGAGTTACAACGGGGAGGGGCCTTCCAGACACGTGTTTGTTCAGTGACGTCAGGAGTCCTGCCTAGGTGCGAGGGACACCTCGGGATTCTCCTCGAGTCTTGGCATGGCAATTGGGACGCCTCTCCACGTGAGGCGGGAGACCCAGTGTCCCTTTCCCCGTGCCACAGGGATCCTGGGACTCCTATCCATTTTCAAGAGGAGTCAGGTATCGTTTCCTTTGGAAGCATTGATCTCCGCGGACCTCTCGAGTTTTCAAAGGATGTGAGGCCTCCGCTCGCGATGAGGCGGAGAATTAGGTCTTTCTCTGTGGTCTCCACAGGGGATTCAGACATCCCTTCGCCTTGGGAGATGCAAGACGAGCCTGCATTCAATTCACTGCAGGGATATCCGGCCTTACTTCGAGTCAGAGCATCTCGGTGTCCATTCCACTTGAGGCCACAAACTCAGGGTCCCTCTCACATACCTGTAGCTGAGAGAAGCCTCCTCTTGAGGTGCTTGTGGAAAGTTGGTATTCCTCTTGAGTCGAAGCCAGGGACTAAGCTCTCATCTCGAGTTGATTTGGGGTCCACGGAGCCCTTTCGTGTTCTTCCAGTGACCTCAGGATCCCTCTAGGCTTGAGACAGTGAACTTGGGTTTTCTCTGGAGTGCCATCAAGGAAATCAAGGCTCCTTTTACGTTTGATGTGGAACACGGAATTGCTCTGCACGCAGTGCAGGGGATTCGGGCCTCATCTCGCGGCGAGGGGGAATTTCATGATTTGTCTCGAGTTGCGGACAGAACCTGGGGTATATTCTCGAGTTACGATGGGGAGGGCCCTTCCAGACACGTGTTTGTTCAGCGACGTCAGGACTCCTGCCTAGGTGCGAGGGACACCTCAGGATTCTCCTCGATTCTTGGCATGGCAATTGGGACGTGTCTCCACGTGAGGCGGGAGACCCAGGGTCCCTTTCCACGTGCCACAGGGATCCTGGGACTCCTATCCTTTTTCAAGAGGAGTCAGGATCGTCTCCTTTGGAAGCATTGATCTCCGCGGACCTCTCGAGTTTTCAAAGATGGGAGGCCTCCGGTCACAATGAGGAAGAGAACTAGGTATTTCTCTGTGGTCTCCACAGGGGATTCAGACATCCCTTCGTCTTGGGAGATGCAAGACGAGCCTGCAGTCAATTCACTGCACGGATATCCGGCCTTACTTGGAGTCAGAGCATCTCGGTGTCCATTCCCCCTGAGGCCACAAACTCAGGGTCCCTCTCACATACCTGTAGCTGAGAGAAGCCTCGTCTTGATGTGCTTGTGGAAACTTGGTATTCCTCTTGACTCGAAGCAAGGGACTAAGCTCTCATCTCGAGTTGATTTGGGGTCCACGGAGCCCTTTCGTGGTGCTCCAGTGACCTCAGGATCCCTCTAGACTTGAGACAGTGATCTTGGGTTTTCTCTGGAGTGCCATCAAGGAAATCAAGGCTCCTTTCACGTTTGATGTGGAACACGGAATTGCTCTGCACGCACTGCAGGGGAATCGGGCCTCATCTCGCGGCGAGGGGGAAGTCTCATGGTTTTTCTCGAGTTGCGGCCGGAACCTGCGGTATATTCTCGATTTATGACGGGGAGGGTCTTTCCAGACACGTGTTTGTTCAGCGACTTCAGGACCCCTGCTTAGGTGCGAGGGACACCTCGGGATTCTCCTCGAGTCTTGGCATGGCAATTGGGACGCGTCTCCACGTGAGGCGGGAGACCCAGGGTCCCTTTCCACGTGCCACAGGGATCCTGGGACTCCTATCCATTTTCAAGAGGAGTCAGGCATCCTCTCCTTTGGAAGCATTGATCTCCGCGGACCTCTTGAGTTTTCAAAGGATATGAGGCCTCCGGTCGCAATGAGGCGGAGAACTAGGTCTTTCTCTGTGGTCTCCACAGGGGATTCAGACATCCCTTCGTCTTGGGAGATGGAAGACGAGCCTGCATTCAATTCACTGCAGGGATATCTGGCCTTACTTCGAGTCAGAGCATCTCGGTGTCCATTCCACTTGAGGCCACAAACTCAGGGTCCTTCTCACATACCTGTGGCTGAGAGAACCCTCCTCTTGAGGTGCTTGTGGAAAGTTGGTATTCCTCTTGAGTCGAAGCCAGGGACTAAGCTCTCATCTCGAGTTGATTTGGGGTCCACAGAGCCCTTTCGTGTTGCTTCAGTGACCTCAGGATCCCTCTAGACTTGAGACAGTGATCTTGGGTTTTCTCTGGAATGCCATCAAGGAAATCAAGGCTCCTTTCTCTTTTGATGTGGAACACGGAATTGCTCTGCATGCAGTGCAGGGTAATCGGGCGTCATCTCGCGGCGAGGGCGAATTCTCATGGTTTTTCTCGAGTTGCGACCGCAACCTGGGGTATATTCTCGAGTTACGACGGGGAGGGCCCTTCCAGAAACGTGTTTGTTCAGCGACGTCAGGACTCCTGCCTCGGTGGGAGGGACACCCGGGATTCTCCTCGAGTCTCGTCATGGCAATTGGCTCGCGTCTCCACGTGAGGCGGGAGACCCAGGGTCCCTTTCCACGTGCAACAGGGATCCTCGGACTCCTATCCATTTTCAAGAGGAGTCAGTCATCGTCTCCTTTGGAAGCATTGATCTCCGCGGACCTCTCCATTTTTCAAAGGATGTGAGGACTCCAGTGGCGATGATGCGGAGAACTAGGTCTTTCTCTGTGGTCTCCACAGGGGATTCAGACATGCCTTCGTCCTGGGAGATGCAAGACGAGCCTGCATTCAATTCACTGCAGGGATATCTGGCCTTACTTCGAGTCAGAACACCTCGATGTCCATTCCACTTCAGGCCACAAACTCAGGGTCCCTCTCACATACCTGCAGCTGAGAGAAGCCTCCTCTTGAGGTGCTTGTGGAAAGTTGGTATTGCTCTTGAGTCGAAGCCAGGACTAAGCTCTCATCTCGAGTTGATTTCGGGTCCTCGGAGCCCTTTCATGTTGCTACAGTGACCTCAGGATCCCTCTAGACTTGAGACAGTGATCTTTGGTTTTCTCTGGAGGGCCATCAAGGAAATCAAGGCTCCTTTCACGTTTGATGTGGAACACGGAATTGCTCTGCAGCCAGTCCAGGGAAATCGGCCCTCATCTCGTGGCGAGGGGGAAGTCTCATGGTTTTTCTCGAGTTGCGGCCGGATCCTGGGGTATATTCTCGAGTTACGACGGGGAGGGACCTTCCAGAAACGTGTTTGTTCAGCGATGTCAGGACTCCTGCCTTGGTGCTAGGGACACCTCGGGATTCTCCTCGAGGCTTGACATGGCAATTGGGACGCGTCTCCACGTGAGGTGAGAGACCCAGGGTCCCTTTCCACGTGAAACAGGGATCCTGGGACTCCTATCCATTTTCAAGAGGAGTCAGGCATCGTCTCCTTTGGAAGCATTGATCTCCGCGGACTTTTCGAATTTTCAAAGGATGTGAGGCCTTGTCGCAATGAGGCGGAGAACTAGGTCTTTCTCTGTGGTCTCCACAGGGGATACAGACATCCCTTCGTCTTGGGAGATGCAAGACGAGCCTGCATTCAATTCACTGCAGCGAAATCCAGCCTTACTTCGAGTCAGAGCATCTCGGTGTCCATTCCACTTGAGGCCACAAACTCAGGGTCCCTCTCACATACCTGTAGCTGAGAGAAGCCTCCTCTTGAGGTGCTTGTGGAACGTTGGTATACCTCTTGAGTCGAAGTTAGGGACTAAGCTCTCATCTCGAGTTGATTTCGGGTCCACGGAGCCCTTTCTTGTTGCTCCAATGACCTCAGGATCCCTCTAGACTTGGGACAGTGATCTTGGGTTTTCTCTGGAGTGCCATCAAGGAAATCAAGTCTCCTTTCCCGTTTGATGTGGAACACGGAATTGCTCTGCATGCAGTGCAGGGGAATCGGGCCTCATGTCGCGGCGAGGGGGAAGTCTCATGGTTTTTCTCGAGTTGCGGCTGGAACCTGGGGTATATTCTCGAGTTACGACGGGGAGGTCCCTTCCAGACACGTGTTTGTTCAGGGACGTCTGGACTCCTGCCTAGGTGCGAAGGACACCTCGGTATTCTCCTCGAGTCTTGGCATGGCAATTGCGAGGCATCTCCACGTGAAAGGGAGACCCAGGGTCCCTTTCCCCGTGCCACAGGGATCCTGGGACTCCTATCCTTTTTCAAGAGGAGTCAGGCATCCTCTCCTTTGGAAGCATTGATCTCCGAGGACCTCTCGAGTTTTCAAAGGATGTGAGTCCTCCGCTCACGATGTGGTGAGAACTAGATCTTTCTCTGTGGTCTCCACAGGGGATTCAGACATCCCTTCGTCTTGGGAGATGCAAGACGAGCCTGCACTCAATTCACTGCACGGATATCCGGCCTTACTTCGAGTCAGAGCATCTCGGTGTCCATTGCACTTGAGGCCACAAACTCAGGGTCCCTCTCACATACCTGTAGCTGAGAGAAGCCTCCTCTTGAGGTGCTTGTGGAAAGTTGGTATTCCTCTCGAGTCGAAGCCGGGGACTAAGCTCTCATCTCGAGTTGATTTGGGGTCCATGGAGCCCTTTCGTGTTGCTCCAGTGACCTCAGGATCCCTCTAGACTTGAGACAGTGATCTTGGGTTTTCTCTGGAGTGCCATCAAAGAAATCAAGGCTCCTTTCTTTTTTGATGTGGAATACGGAATTGCTCTGCATGCAGTGCAGGGGAATCGGGCCTCATCTCTCGGCGAGGGGGAAGTCTCATGGTTTTTCTCGAGTTGCGGCCAGAACCTGGGGTATATTCTCGAGTTACGACGGGGACGGCCCTTCCAGACACGTGTTTGTTCAGCGACGTCAGGACTCCTGCCTAGGTGCGAGGGACACCTCGGGATTCTCCTCGAGTCTTGGCATGGCAATTGGGACGCGTCTCCACGTGAGGCGGGAGACCCAGGGTCCCTTTCCACGTGCCACAGGGATCCTGGGACTCCTATCCATTTTCAAGAGGAGTCAGGCATCGTCTCCTTTGGAAGCATTGATCTCCGCGGACCTCTTGAGTTTTCAAAGGATGTGAGGCCTCCGGTCGCGATGAGGCGGAGAACTAGGACTTTCTCTGTGGTCTCCACAGGGGATTCAGACATTCCTTCGTCTTGAGAGATGCAAGACGAGCCTGCATTCAATTCATTGCAGGGATATCTGGCCTTACTTCGAGTCAGAGCATCTCGGTGTCCATTCCACTTGAGGCCACAAACTCAGAGTCCTTCTCACATACCTGTGGCTGAGAGAACCCTCCTCTTGGGGTGCTTGTGGAGAGTTGGTATTCCTCTTGCGTCGAAGCCAGGTACTAAGCTCTCATCTCGAGTTGATTTGGGGTCCACGGAGCCCTTTCGTGTTTCTCCAGTGACCTCAGGATCCCTCTAGACTTGAGACAGTGATCCTGGGTTTTCTCTGGAGTGCCATCAAGGAAATCAAGGCTCCTTTCACGTTTGATGTGGAACACGGAATTGCTCTGCACGCAGTCCAGGGGAATCGGGCCTCATCTCGCGTCGAGGGGAAAGTCTCATGGTTTTTCTCGAGTTGCGGCCGGAACCTGGGGTATATTCTCGATTTACGACGAGGAGGACCCTTCCAGACACGTGATAGGTGCGAGGGACACCTCGGGATTCTCCGCGAGTCTTGGCATGGCAATTGGGATGCGTCTCCACGTGAGGCGAGAGACCCAGGGTCCCTTTCCACGTGCCACAGGGATCCTGGGACTCCTATCCATTTTCAAGAGGAGTCAGGCATCGTCTCCTTTGGAAGCATTGATCTCCGCTGACCTCTCGAGTTTTCAAAGAATGTGAGGCCACAGGTCGCGATGAGGAGGAGGACTATGTCATTCTCTGTGGTCTGCACAGGGGTTTCAGACATCCCTTCGTCTTGGGAGATGCAAGACGAGCCTGCATTCACTTCACTGCAGGGATATCCGGCCTTACTTCGAGTCAGAGCATCTCGGTGTCCATTCCCCTTGAGGCCACAAACTCAGGGTCCCTCTCACATTCCTGGAGCTGAGAGAAGCCTCCTCTTGAGGTGCTTGTGGAAAGTTGGTATTCCTCTTGAGTCGAAGCCAGGGACTAAGCTCTCATCTCGAGTTGATTTGGGGTCCACGGAGCCCTTTCGTGTTGCTCCAGTGACCTCAGGATCCCTCTAGACTTGAGACAGTGATCTTGGGTTTTCTCTGGAGTGCCATCAAAGAAATCAAGGCTCCTTTCATTTTTGATGTGGAATACGGAATTTCTCTGCATGCAGTGCAGGGGAATCGGGCCTCATCTCTCGGCGAGGGGGAAGTCTCATGGTTTTTCTCGAGTTGCGGCCGGAACCTGGGGTATATTCTCGAGTTACGACGGGGACGGCCCTTCCAGACACATGTTTGTTCAGCGACGTCAGGACTCCTGCCTAGGTGCGAGGGACACCTCGGGATTCTCCTCGAGTCTTGGAATGGCAATTGGGACGCGTCTCCACGTGAGGCGGGAGACCCAGGGTCCCTTTCCACGTGCCACAGGGATCCTGGGACTCCTATCCATTTTCAAGAGGAGTCAGGCATCGTCTTCTTTGGAAGCATTGATCTCCGCGGACCTCTTGAGTTTTCAAAGGATGTGAGGCCTCCGGTCGCGATGAGGCGGAAAACTAGTACTTTCTCTGCGGTCTCCACAGGGGATTCAGACATTCCTTCGTCTTGAGAGATGCAAGACGAGCCTGCGTTCAATTCATTGCTGGGATATCTGGCCTTACTTCGAGTCAGAGCATCTCGGTGTCCATTCCACTTGAGGCCACAAACTCAGAGTCCTTCTCACATACCTGTGGCTGAGAGAACCCTCCTCTTGGGGTGCTTGTGGAGAGTTGGTATTCCTCTTGCGTAGAAGCCAGGTACTAAGCTCTCATCTCGAGTTGATTTGGGGTCCACGGAGCCCTTTCGTGTTGCTCCAGTGACCTCAGGATCCCTCTAGACTTGAGACAGTGATCCTGGGTTTTCTCAGGAGTGCCATCAAGGAAATCAAGGCTCCTTTCAGGTTTGATGTGGAACACGGAATTGCTCTGCACGCAGTCCAGGGGAATCGGGCCTCATCTCGCGTCGAGGGGAAAGTCTCATGGTTTTTCTCGAGTTGCGGCCGGAACCTGGGGTATATTCTCGATTTACGACGGGGAAGGCCCTTCCAGACACGTGTTTGTTCAGCGACGTCAGGACTCCTGCCTAGGTGCCAGGGACACCTCGGGATTCTCCTCGAGTATTGGCATGGCAATTGGGACGCGTCTCCACGTGAGGCGGGAGACCCAGGGTCCCTTTCCACGTGCCACAGGAATCCTGGGACTCCTATCCATTTTCAAGAGGAGTCAGGCATCGTCTCCTTTGGAAGCATTGATCTCCGCGGACCTCTCGAGTTTTCAAACGATGTGAGGCCTCCGGTCGCGATGAGGCGGAGAACTCGGTCTTTCTCTCTGGTCTCCACAGGGGATTCAGACATCCCTTCGTCTTGGGAGATGCAAGACGAGCCTGCATTCAATTCACTGCAGGGATATACGGCCTTACTTCGAGTCAAAGCATCTCGGTGTCCATTCCACTTGAGGCCACAAACTCAGGGTCCCTCTCACATACCTGTACCTGAGAGAAGCCTCCTCTTGAGGTGCTTGTGGAAAGGTGGTATTCCTCTTGAGTCGAAGCCAGGGACTAAGCTCTCATCTCGAGTTGATTTGGGGTCCACGAGCCCTTTCGTGTTGCTCCAGTGACCTCAGGATCCCTCTAGACTTGAGACAGTGATCTTGGGATTTCTCTGGAGTGTCATCAAGGAAATCAAGGCTCCTTTCAGGTTTGATGTGGAACACGGAATTGTTCTGCACGCAGTGCAGGGGAATCGGGTCTCATCTCACAGCGAGGGGGAAGTCTCATGGTTTTTCTCGAGTTGCGGCCGGAACCTGGGGTATATTCTCGAGTTACGACGGGGAGGGCCCTTCCAGACACGTGTTTGTTCAGCGACGTCAGGACTCCTGCCTAGGTGCGAGGGACACCTCGGGATTCTCCTCGAGTCTTGGCATGGCAATTGGGATGCGTCTCCACGTGAGGCGGGAGACCCAGGGTCCCTTTCCCCGTGCCACAGGGATCCTGGGACTCCTATCCATTTTCAAGAGGAGTCAGGCATCGTCTCCTTTGGAAGAATTGATCTCCGCGGACCTCTCGAGTTTTCAAAGGATGTGAGGCCTCCGGTCGCGAAGAGGCGGAGGACTAGGTCTTTCTCTGTGGTCTCTACAGCGGATTCAGACATCCCTTCGTCTTGGGAGATGCAAGACGAGCCTGCATTCAATTCACTGCAGGGATGTCCGGCCTTACTTCGAGTCAGAGAATATCGGTATCCATTCCACTTGAGGCCACAAACTCAGGGTCCCTCTCACATACCTTTAGCTGAGAGAAGCCTCCTCTTGAGGTGCTTTTGGAAAGTTGGTATTCCTCTTGACTCGAAGCCAGGGACTAAGCTCTCATCTCGAGTTGATTTGGGGTCCATGGAGAACTTTCTTGTTGCTCCAGTGTCCTCAGGATCGCTCTAGACTTGAGACAGTGATCTTGGGTTTTCTCTGGAGTGCCATCAAGGAAATCAAGGCTCCTTTCACGTTTGATGTGGAACTCAGAATTGCTCTGCACGCAGTGCAGGGGAATCGGGCTTCATCTCGCGGCGAAGGGGAAGTCTCATGGTTTTTCTCGAGTTGCGGCCGGAACCTGGGGTATATTCTCGAGTTATGACGGGGAGGGCCCTTCCAGACACGTGATAGGTGCGAGGGACACCTCGGGATTCTCCTAAAGTCTTGGCATGGCAATTGGAACGCGTCTCCACATGAGGCGGGAGACCCAGGGTCCCTTTCCACGTGCCACAGGGATCCTGGTACTCCTCTCCATTTTCAAGAGGAGTCAGGCATCGTCTCTTTGGAAGCATTGATCTCCGCGGACCTCTCGAGTTTTCAAAGGATGTGAGGCCTCCGGTCGCGATGAGGCGAAGGACTAGGTCTTTCTCTGCGGTCTCCGCAGGGGATTCAGACATCCCTTCGTCTTGGGAGATGCAAGACGAGCCTGCATTCAATTCACTGCAGGGATATGGGGCCTTACTTCGAGTCAGAGCATCTCGATGTCCATTCCACTTGAGGCCACAAACTCAGGGTCCCTCTCACATACCTTTAGCAGAGAGAAGCCTCCTCTTGAGGTGCTTGTGGAAAGTTAGTATTCCTCTTGACTCGAAACCAGGATCTAAGCTCTCATCTCGAGTGGATTTGGGGTCCACGGAACCCTTTCGTGTTGCTCCAGTGACCTCAGGATCCCTCTAGACTTGAGACAGTGATCCTGGGTTTTCTCTGGAGTGCCATCAAGGAAATCAAGGCTCCTTTCAGGTTTGATGTGGAACACGGAATTGCTCTGCACGCAATGCAGGGGAATCGGGCCTCATCTCGCGGCGAGGGGGAAGTCTCATGGTTTTTCTCGAGTTGCGGCCGGAACCTGGGATATATACTCGAGTTACGACGGGGAGGGCCCTTCCAGACACGTGTTTGTTCAGCGACGTCAGTACTCCTGCCTAGGTGCGAGGGACACCTCGGGATTCTCCTCGAGTCTTGGCATGGCAATTGGGACGCGTCTCCACGTGAGGCGGGAGACCCAGGCTCCCTTTCCACGTGCCACAGGGATCCTGGGACTCCTATCCATTTTCAAGAGGAGTCAGGCATCGTCTCCTGTGGAAGCATTGATCTCTACAGACCTCTCCAGTTTTCAAAAGATGTGAGGCCTCCGGTCGCGATGAGGCGGAGAACTAGGTCTTTCTCTGTGGTCTCCAAAGGGGATTCAGACATCCCTTCGTCTTGGGAGATGCAAGACGCGCCGGCATTCAATTCTCTGCAGGGTTATCCGGCCTTACTTCGAGTTACAGCATCTCAGGGTCCATTGCACCTGAGGCCACAAACTCAGGGACCCTCTCACATACCTCTAGCTGAGAGAAACCTTCTCTTGAGGTGCTTGTTGAAAGTTGGTATGACACTTGAGTCGAAGCCAGGGACTAAGCTCTCATCTCGAGTTGATTTGGGGTCCATGGAGCCATTTCGTTTTGCTACAGTGACTTCAGGATCCCTCTAGACTTGAGACAGTGATCTTGGGTTTTCTCTGGAGTGCCATCAAGGAAATCAAGGCTCCTTTCACGTTTGATGTGGAACACGGAATTGCTCTGCACGCAGTGCAGGGGAATCGGGCCTCATCTCGCGGCGAGGGGGAAGTCTCATGGTTTTTCTCGAGTTGCGGCCGGAACCTGGGGTATAATATCGAGTTAAGACGGAGAGGGCCCTTCCAGACACGTGTTTGTTCAGCTACCTGAGGACTCCTGCCTAGGTGCGAGGGACACCTCGGAATTCTCCTCGAGTCTTGGCATGGCAATTGGGACGCGTCTCCACGTGAGGCGGGAGACCCAGCGTCACTTTCCACGTGCCACAGGGATCCTGAGACACCTATCCATTTTCAAGAGGAGTCAGGCATCGTCTCCTTTGGAAGCATTGATCTCCGCGGACCTCTCTAATTTTCAAAGGACGTGAGGCCTCCGTTCGCGTTGAGGCTGAGAACTATGTCTTTCTCTGTGGACTCCACAGGGGATTCAGACAAACCTTCGTCTTGGGAGATGCAAGACGAGCCTGCATTCAATTCACTGCAGGGATATCCTGCTTTACTTCGAGTCAGAGCATCTCGGTGTCCATTCCACTTGCGGCCACAAACTCAGGGGCCCTCTCACATACCTGTAGCTGAGAGAAGCCTCCTCTTGAGGTGCTTGTGGAAAGTTGGTATTCCTCTTGAGTCGAAGCCAGGGACTACGCTCTCATCTCGAGTTGATATGGGGTCCACTGAGCCCTTTGGTGTTGCTCCAGTGACCTCAGGATCCCTCTAGACTTGAGACAGTGATCTTGGGTTTTCTCTAGAGTGCCATCAAGGAAATCAAGGCTCCTTTCACGTTTGATGTGGAACACGGAATTGCTCTGCACGCAGTGTAGGGGAATCGGGCCTCATCTCGCGGCGAGGGGGAAGTCTCATATTTTTTCTACAGTTGCGGAAGGACCCTGGGGTATATTCTCGAGTTACGACGGGGAGGGCCCTTCCAGACACGTGTTTGTTCAGGGACGTCAGGACTCGGGCCTAGGTGCGAGGGACACCTACGGATTCTCCTCGAGTCTTGGCATGGCAATTGGGACGCGTCTCCACGTGAGGCGGGAGACCCAGGGTCCCTTTCCACGTGCCACAGGGATCCTGGGACTCCTATCCATTTTGAAGAGGAGTCAGGCATGGTCTCCTTTGGAAGCATTGATCTCCGCGGACCTCTCGAGTTTTCAAAGGATGTGAGGCCTCCGGTCGCGATGATGCGGAGAACTAGGTCTTTCTCTGTGGTCTCCACAGGGGATTCAGACATCCCTTCGTCTTGGGAGATGCAAGACGAGCCTGCACTCAATTCACTGCAGTGATATCCGGCCTTACTTCCTGTCAGAGCATCTCGGTGTCCAGTCCACTTGAGGCCACAAACTCAGGGTCCCTCTCACATACCTGTAGCTGAGAGAAGTCTCCTCTTGAGGTGCTTGTGTAAAGTTGGTAATCCTCTTGAATCGAAGCCAGACACTAAGCTCTCATCTCGAGTTGATTTGGGGTCCACGGAGCCCTTTCGTGTTACTCCAGTGACCTCAGGATCCCTCTAGACATGAGACAGTGATCTTGAGTTTTCTCTGGAGTGCCATCAAGGAAATCAAGGCTCCTTTCACGTTTGATGTGGAACACGGAATTGCTCTGCACACAGTGCAGGGGAATCGGGCCTCATGTCGCGGCGAGGGGGAAGTCTCATGGTTTTTCTCGAGTTGCGGCCGGAACCTGGTGTATATTCTCGAGTTGCGACGGGGAGGGCCCTTCCAGACACGTGTTTGTTCAGCGACGTCAGGACTCCTGCCTAGGTGCGAGGGACACCTCGGGATTCTCCTCGAGTCTTGGCATGGCAATTGGGACGCGTCTCCACGAGAGGCGGGAGACCCAGGGTCCCTTTCCACGTGCCACAGGGATCCTGGGACTCCTATCCATTTTCAAGAGGAGTCAGGCATCGTCTCCTTTGGAAGCATTGATCTCCGCAGACCTCTCGATTTTTCAAAGGATGTGATGTCTCCGGTCGCGATGAGGCTGAGGACTAGGTTTTTCTCTGTGGTCTCCACAGGGGATTCAGACATCCCTTCGTCTTAGGAGATGCAAGACGAGCCTGCATTCAATTCACTGCAGGGATGTCCGGCCTTACTTCGAGTCAGAGCATCTCGGTGTCCATTCCACTTGAACCACAAACTCAGGGTCCATCTCACATACCTGTAGCTGAGAGAAGCCTCCTCTTGAGGTGCTTGTGGAAAGTTGGTATTCCTCTTGAGTCGAAGCCAGGGACTAAGCTCTCATCTCGAGTTGATTTGGGTTCCACGGAGCCCTTTCGTGTTGCTCCAGTGACCTCAGGATCCCTCTAGACTTGAGACAGTGATCTTGGGTTTTCTCTGGAGTGCCATCAAGGAAATCAAGGTTCCTTTCACGTTTCATGTGGAAGACGGAATTGCTCTGCACGCAGTGCAGGGGAATCGGGCCTCATCTCGTGGCGAGGGGGAAGTCTCATTGTTTTTCTCGAGTTGCGGCCGAAACCTGGGGTATATTCTCGAGTTACGACGGGGAGGGCCCTTCCAGACACGTGTTTGTTCAGCGACGTCAGGACTCCTGACTTGGTGCGAGGGACACCTCGGGATTCTCTTCGAGTCTTTGCATGGCAATTATGACGCCTCTCCAAGTGAGTCGGGAGACCCAGTGTTCCTTTCCAAGTTCCACAGGTGTCCTGGAACTCCTATCCATTTTCAAGAGGAGTCAGGCATCGTCTCCTTCGGAAGTATTGATCTCAGCGGACCTCTGGAGTTTTCAAAGGATATGAGGCCTCCGGTCGCGAGGAGGCGGAGGACTAGGTCTTTCTCTGTGGTCTCCACAGGGGATTCAGACAACCCTTCGTCTTGGGAGATGCAAGACGAGCCTGCATTCAATTCACTGCAGGGATATCCGGCCTTACTTCGAGTCAGAGCATCTCGGTGTCCATTCCACTTGAGGCCACAAACTCAGGGTCCCTCTCACATACCTGTAGCTGAGAGAAGCCTCCTCTTGAGGTGCTTGTGGAAAGTTGGCATTCCTCTTGAGTCGAAGCCAGGGACTAAGCTCTCATCTCGAGTTGATTTGTGGTCCACGGAGCCCTTTCGTGTTGCTACAGTGACCTCAGGATCCGTCTAGACTTGAGACAGTGATCTTGGGTTTTCCCTGGAGTGCCATCAAGGAAATCAAGGCTCCTTTCATGTTGGATGTGGAACACGGAATTGCTCTGCACGCAGTCCAGGGGAATCGGGCATCATGTCGCGGCGAGGGGGAAGTCTCATGGTTTTTCTCGAGTTGCAGCCGGAACCTGGGGTATATTCTCGAGTTACGACTGGGAGGGCCCTTCCCGACACGTGTTTGTTCACCGACGTCAGGACTCCTGCCTAGGAGCGAGGGACACCTCGGGATTCTCCTCGAGTCTTGGCATGGCAATTGGGAGGCGTCTCCACGTGAGGCGGGAAACCCAGCGTCCCTTTCCACGTGCCACAGGGATCCTGGGACTCCTGTCCATTTTCATGAGGAGTCAGGCATCGTCTCCTTTGGAAGCATTGATCTCCGCGGACCTCTCGGGTTTTCAAAGGATGTGAGGCCTCCGCTCGCGATGAGGCGGAGAATTAGGTTTTTCTCTGTGGTCTCCACAGGGGATTCAGACATCCCTTCGTCTTGGGAGATGCAAGACGAGCCTGCATTCAATTCACTGCAGGGATATCCGGCCTTACTTCGAGTCAGAGCATCTCGGTGTCCATTCCACTTGAGGCAACAAACTCAGGGTCCCTCTCACATACCTGTAGCTGAGAGAAGCCTCCTCTTGAGGTGCTTTTGGAAAGTTGGTATTTCTCTTGAGTCGAAGCCAGGGACTAAGCTCTCATCTCGAGTTGATTTGGGGTCCACGGAACCATTTTCATGTTCTTCCAGTGACCTCAGGATCCCTCTAGGCTTGAGACAGTGATCTTGGGTTTTCTCTGGAGTGCCATCAAGGAAATCAAGGCTCCTTTCACGTTTGATGTGGAACACGGAATTGCTCTGCATGCAGTGCAGGGGAATCGGGCCTCAACTCGCGGCGAGGGGGAAATCTCATGGTTTTTCTCTAGTTGCGGCCGGAACCTGGGTTATATTCTCGAGTTACGACTGGTAGCGCCCTTCCAGACACGTGTTTGTTCAGCGACGTCAGGACTCCTGCCTAGGTGCGAAGGACACCTCGGGATTATCCTCGAGTCTTGGCATGGCAATTGGGACGCGTCTCCACGTGAGGCGGGAGACCCAGGGTCCCTTCCCACGTGCCACAGGGATCCTGGGACTCCTATCCATTTTCAAGAGGAGTCAGGCATCGTCTCCTTTGGAAGCATTGATCTCCGCGGACCTCTTGAGTTTTCAAAGGATGTGAGGCCTCCGGTCACAATGAGGCGGTGAACTAGGTCTTTCTCTGTGGTCTCCACAGGGGATTCAGACATCCCTTCGTCTTGGGAGATGCAAGACGAGCCTGCATTCAATTCACTGCAGGGATATCCGGCCTTACTTCGAGTCAGAGCATCTCGGTGTCCATTCCACTTGAGGCTACAAACTCAGGGTCCTTCTCACATACCTGTGGCTGAGAGAAGCCTCCTCTTGAGGTGCTTGTGGAACGTTGGTATTCGTCTTGAGTCGAAGCCAGGGACTAAGCTCTCATCTCGAGTTGATTTGGGGTCCACGGAGCCCTTTCGTTTTGCTCCAGTGACCTCAGGTTCCCTCTAGACTTGAGATAGTGATCCTGGGTTTTCTCTGGAGTGCCATCAAGGAAACCAAGGCTCCTTTCAGGTTGGATGTGGAACACGGAATTGCTCTGCACGCAGTCCAGGGGAATCGGGCCTCATCTCGCGGCGAAGGGGAAGTCTCATGGTTTTTCTCGATTTGCGGCCGGAACCTGGGGTATATTCTCGAGTTACGACGGGGAGGGCCCTTCCAGACACGTGTTTGTTCAGCGACGTCAGGACTCCTGCCTAGGTGCGAGGGACACCCCGGGATTCTCCTCGAGTCTTGGCATGGCAATTGGGACGCGTATCCACGTGAGGCGGGAGACCCAGGGTCCCTTTCCACGTGCCACATGCATCCTGGGACTCCTATCCTTTTTCAAGAGGAGTCAGGCATCGTCTCCTTTGGAAGCATTGATCTCCGTGGACCTCTCGAGTTTTCAAAGATGGGAGGCCTCCGGTCACAATGAGGAGGAGAACTAGGTATTTCTCTGTGGTCTCCACAGGGGATTCAGACATCCCTTCGTCTTGGGAGATGCAAGACGAGCCTGCACTCAATTCACTGCACGGATATCCGGCCTTACTTCGAGTCAGAGCATCTCGGTGTCCATTCCACCTGAGGCCACAAACTCAGGGTCCCTCTCACATACCTGTAGCTGAGAGAAGCCTCGTCTTGATGTGCTTGTGGAAACTTGGTATTCCTCTTGACTCGAAGCCAGGGACTAAGCTCTCATGTCGAGTTGATTTGGGGTCCACAGAGCCCTTTCGTGTTGCTCCAGTGACCTCAGGATCCCTCTAGACTTGAGACAGTGATCTTGGGTTTTCTCTGGAGTGCCATCAAGGAAATCAAGGCTCCTTTCACGTTTGATGTGGAACACGGAATTGCTCTGCACGCACTACAGGGGAATCGGGCCTCATCTCCCGGCGAGGGGGAAGTCTCATGGTTGTTCTCGAGTTGCGGCCGGAACCTGCGGTATATTCTCGATTTATGACGGGGAGGGTCTTTCCAGACACGTGTTTGTTCAGCGACGTCAGGAACCCTGCCTAGGTGCGAGGGACAACTCGGGATACTCCTCGAGTCTTGGCATGGCAATTGGGACGCGTCTCCACGTGAGGCGGGAGACCCAGGGTCCCTTTCCACGTGCCACAGGGATCCTGGGACTACTATCCATTTTCAAGAGGAGTCAAGCATCGTCTCCTTTGGAAGCATTGATCTCCGCAGACCTCTCGAGTTTTCAAAGGATGTGAGGCCTCCGGTCGCGATGAGAGGGAGAACAAGGTCTTTCTCTGCGGTCTCCACAGGGGATTCAGACATCCCTTCGTCTTGGGAGATGCAAGACGAGCCTGCATTCAATTCACTGCAGGGATATCCGGCCTTACTTCGAGTCAGAGCCTCTCGGTGTCCGTTCCACTTGTGGCCACAAACTCAGGGTAACTCTCACATACTTGTAGCTGAGAGAAGCCTCCTCTTGAGGTGCTTGTGGAAATTTGGTATTCCTCTTGAGTCGAAGCCAGGGACTAAGCTCTCATCTCGAGTTCATTTGGGCTCCACGGAGCCTTTCGTATTGATCCAGTGACCTCAGCATCCCTCTAGACTTGATACAGTGATCTTGGGTTTTCTCTGGAGTGCCATCAAGGAAATCAAGGGTCCTTTCTCATTTGATGTGGAACACGGAATTGCTCTGCATGCATTGCAAGGGAATCGGGCCTCATCTCGCGGCGAGGGGGAAGTCTCATGGTTTTTCTCGAGTTGCGGCCGGAACCTGGGGTATATTCTCGAGTTACGACAGGGAGGGCCCTTCCAGACACGTGTTTGTTCAGCGACGTCAGGACTCCTGCCTAGGTGCGAGGGACACCTCGGGATTCTCCTCGAGTCTTGGCATGGAAATTGGGACGCGTCTCCACATGAGGCGGGAGACCCAGGGTCCCTTTCCACGTGCCACAGGGATCCTGGGACTCCTATCCATTTTCAAGAGGAGTCAGGCATCGTCTCCTTTGGAAGCATTGATCTCCGCGGACCTCTCGAGTTTTCAAAGGATGTGAGGCCTCCACTCGCGATGAGGCGGAGGACTAGGTCTTTCTCTGTGGTCTCCACAGGGGATTCAGACAACCCTTCGTCTTGGGAGATGCAAGACGAGCCTGCATTCAATTCACTGCAGGGATATCCGGCCTTACTTCAAGTCAGAGCATCTCGGTGTCCATTCCACTTGAGGCCACAAACTCAGGGTCCCTCTCACATACCTGTAGCTGAGAGAAGCCTCCTCTTGAGGTGCTTGTGGAAAGTTGGTATTCCTCTTGTGTCGAAGCCAGGGACTAAGCTCTCATCTCGAGTTGATTTGGGGTCCACGGAGCCCTTTTGTGTTGCTCCAGTGACCTCAGGATCCCTCTAGACTTGAGACAGTGATCTTGGGTTTGCTCTGGAGTGCCATTAAGGAATACAAGGCTCCTTTCACGTTCGATGTGGTACACGGAATTGCTCTGCACGCAGTGCAGGGGATTCGGGCCTCATCTCGCGGCGAGGGGGAATTTCATGGTTTGTCTCGAGTTGCGGACAGAACCTGGGGTATATTCTCGAGTTACGACGGGGAGGGCCCTTCCAGACACGTGTTTGTTCAGGGACGTCAGGACTCGGGCCTAGGTGCGAGGGACACCTACGGATTCTCCTCGAGTCTTGGCATGGCAATTGGGACGCGTCTCCACGTGAGGCGGGAGACCCAGGGTCCCTTTCCACGTGCCACAGGGATCCTGGGACTCCTATCCATTTTCAAGAGGAGTCAGGCATCGTCTCCTTTGGAAGCATTGATCTCCGCGAACGTCTCGAGTTTTCAAAGGATGTGAGGCCTCCGATCGCGATGATGCGGAGAACTAGGGCTTTCTCTGTGGTCTCCACAGGGGATTCAGACATCCCTTCGTCTTGGGAAATGCAAGACGAGCCTGCACTCAATTCACTGCAGTGATATCCGGCCTTACTTCCTGTCAGAGCATCTCGGTGTCCAGTCCACTTGAGGCCACAAACTCAGGGTCCGTCTCACATACCTGTAGCTGAGAGAAGCCTCCTCTTGAGGTGCTTGTGGAAAGTTGGTATTCCTCTTGAGTCGAAGCCAGGGACTAAGCTCTCATCTCGCGTTGATTTGGGGTCCACGGAGCCCTTTCGTGTTGCTCCATTGACCTCAGGATCCCTCTAGACTTGAGAGTGTGATCTTGGGTTTTCTCTGGAGTGCCATCAAGGAAATCAAGGCTCCTTTCACGTTTGATATGGAACACGGAATTGCTCTGCATGCAGTGCAGGGTAATCGGGCCTCATCTCGCGGCGAGGGGGAAGTTTCATGGTTTTTCTCGCGTTGCGGCCGGAACCTGGGTTACATTCTCGAGTTACGACGGGGAGGGCCTTTCCAGACACGTGTTTGTTCAGCGACGTCAGGACTCCTGCCTAGGTGCGAGGGACACCTCGGGATTCTCCTCAAGTCTTGACATGGCAATTGGGATGCGTCTCCACGTGAGGCGGGAGACCCAGTGTCCCTTTCCACGTGCCACAAGGATCCTGGAACTCCTATATATTTTCAAGAGGAGTCAGGCATCGTCTCCTTTGGGAGCATTGATCTCCGCAGACCTCTCGAGTTTTCAAAGGATGTGAGGCCTCCGGTCGCGTTGAGGCGGCGGACTCGGTCTTTCTCTGTTGTCTCCACAGGGGATTCAGACATCACTTTGTCTTGGGAGATGCAAGAAGAACCTGCATTCAATTCACTGTTGGGATATCCGGCCTTACTTCGAGTCAGAGCATCTCGGTGTCCATTCCACTTGAGGCCACAAATTCAGGGTCCCTCTCACATACCTGTAGCTGAGAGAAGCCTCCTCTTGAGGTGCTTGTGGAAAGTTGGTATTCCTCTTGAGTCGAAGCCAGGGACTAAGCTCTCATCTCGAGTTGATTTGGGGTCCACCGAGCCCTTTCCTGTTGCTCCAGTGACCTCAGAATCATTCTAGACTTGAGACAGTGATCTTGGGTTTTCTCTGGAGTGCCATCAAGGAAATCAAGGCTCCTTTCACGTTTGATGTGGAACGCGGAATTGCTCTGCACGCAGTGCAGGGGAATCGGGCCTAATCTCGCGGCGAGGGGGAAGTCTCATGGTTTTTCTCGAATTCCGGCCGGAACCTGGGGTATATTCTCGAGTTACGACGGGGAGGGCCCTTCCAGAAACGTGTTTGTTCAGCGACGTCAGGACTCCTGCCTAGGTGTGAGGGACAATTCAGGATTCTCCTCGAGTCTCGGCATGGCAATTGGGACGCGTCTCCACGTGAGGCGGGAGACCCAGGGTCCCTTTCCATGTGCCACAGGGATCCTGGGACTCCTATCCATTTTCTAGTCATCGTCTCCTTTGGAAGCATTGATCTCCGCGGACCTCTCTAGTTTTCAAAGGACGTGAGGCCTCCGTTCGCGTTGAGGCGGAGGACTAGGTTTTTCTCTGTGGACTCCACAGGGGAT
Source organism: Dama dama (assembly GCF_033118175.1). NCBI lineage: Eukaryota > Metazoa > Chordata > Mammalia > Artiodactyla > Cervidae > Dama > Dama dama. The sequence goes on along the minus strand of NW_026870890.1, from coordinate 803,303 downwards.
TCAGACAACCCTTCGTCTTGGGAGATGCAAGACGAGCCTGCATTCAATTCACTGCAGGGATATCCGGCTTTACTTCGAGTCAGAGCATCTCGGTGTCCATTCCACTTGAGGCCACAAACTCAGGGGCCCTCTCACATACCTGTAGCTGAGAGAAGCCTCCTCTTGAGGTGCTTGTGGAAAGTTGGTATTCCTCTTGAGTCGAAGCCAGGGACTAAGCTCTCATCTCGAGTTGATTTGGGGTCCACTGAGCCCTTTGGTGTTGCTCCAGTGACCTCAGGATCCCTCTAGAATTGAGACAGTGATCTTGGGTTTTCTCTGGAGTGCCATCAAGGAAATCAAGGTTCCTTTCACGTTTGATGTGGAACACGGAATTGCTCTGCACGCAGTACAGGGGAATCGGGCCTCATCTCTCGGCGAGGGGGAAGTCTCATGGTTTTTCTCGAGTTGCGGTCGAAACCTGGGGTATATTCTCGAGTTACGACGGGGAGGGCCCTTCCATACACGTGTTTGTTCAGCGACGTCAGGACTCCTGCCTAGGTGCGAAGGACACCTCGGGATTCTCCTCGAGTCTTGGCATGGCAATTGGGACGCGTCTCCACGTGAGGCGGGAGACCCAGGGTCCCTTTCCATGTGCCACAGGGATCCTGGGACTCCTATCCATTTTCAAGAGGAGTCAGGCATCGTCTCCTTTGGAAGCATTGATCTCCGTGGACCTCTCGAGTTTTCAAAGGATGTGAGGCCTCCGGTCGCGATGAGGCGGAGAATTATGTCTTTCCCTGTGGTCTCCACAGGGGATTCAGACATCCCTTCGTCTTGGGAGATGCAAGACGAGCCTGCATTCAATTCACTGCAGGGATATCCGGCCTTACTTCGAGTCAGAGCATCTCGGTGTCCATTCCACTTGAGGCCACAAACTCAGGGGCCCTCTCACATACCTGTAGCTGAGAGAACCCTCCTCTTGAGGTGCTTGTGGAAAGTTGGTATTCCTCTTGAGTCTAAGCCAGGGACTAAGTTCTCATCTCGAGTTAATTTGGGGTCCACGGAGCCCTTTCGTGTTGCTCCAGTGACTTCAGGATCCCTCTAGACTTGAGACAGTGATCTTGGGTTTTCTCTGGAGTGCCATCAAGGAAATCAAGGCTCCTTTCACGTTTGATGTGGAACACGGAATTGCTCTGCACGCAGTACAGGGGAATCGGGCCTCATCTCGCCGTGAGGGGGAAGTCTCATGGTTTTTCTCGAGTTGCGGCCGGAACCTGGGGTATATTCTCGAGTTACGACGGGGAGGGCCCTTCCAGACACGTGTTTGTTCAGCGACGTCAGGACTCCTGCCTAGGTGCGAGGGACACCTCGGGATTCTCCTCGAGTCTTGGCATGGCAATTGGAACGCGTCTCCACATGAGGCGGGAGACCCAGGGTCCCTTTCCACGTGCCACAGTGATCCTGGGACTCCTATGCATTTTCAAGAGGAGCCAGGCATCGTATCCTTTGGAAGCATTGATCTCTGCAGACCTCTCGAGTTTTCAAATGATATGAGGCCTCCGGTCATGATGAGGCGGAGGACTAGGTTTTTCTCTGTGGTCTCCACAGGGGATTCAGACATCCCTTCGTCTTGGGAGATGCAAGACGAGCCTGCATTCAATTCACTGCAGGGATATCCGGACTTACTTCGAGTCACAGCATCTCGGTGTCCATTGCACTTGAGGCCACAAACTCAGGGTCCCTCTCACATACCTGTATCTGAGAGAAGCCTCCTCTTGAGGTGCTTGTGGAAAGTTGGTATTCCTCTTGAGTCGAAGCCAGGGACTAAGCTCTCATCTCGAGTTGATTTGGGGTCCACGGAGCCCTTTCGTGTTGCTCCAGTGACCTCAGGATCCCTCTAGACTTGAGACAGTGATCTTGGGTTTTCTCTGGAGTGCCATCAAGGAAATCAAGGCTCCTTTCACGTTTGATGTGGAACACGGAATTGCTCTGCACGCAGTGCAGGGGAATCGGGCCTCATCTGGCGGCGAGGGGGAAGTCTCATGGTTTTTCTAGAGTTGCGGCCAGAACCTAGGGTATATTCTCGAGTTACGATGGGGAGGCCACTTCCAGACACGTGTTTGTTCAGCGACGTTAGGACTCCTTCCTAGGTGCGAGGGACACCTCGGGATTCTCGTCGAGGCTTAGCATGGCAATTGGGACGCTTCTCCACATGAGGCGGGAGATGCAGGGTCCCTTTCCACGTGCCACAGGGATCCTGGGACTCCTATCCATTTTCAAGAGGAGTCGGGCATCGTCTCCTTTGGAAGGATTGATCTCCGCGCACCTCTCGAGTTTTCAAAGGATGTGAGGCCTCCGTCCGCGATGAGGCGGAGAACTAGGTCTTTCTCTGTCGTCTCCACAGAGGATTCAGACATCCCTTCGTCTTGGGAGATGCAAGACGAGCCTGCATTCAATTCACTGCAGGGATATCCGGCCTTACTTCGAGTCAGAGCATCTCGGTGTCCATTCCACTTGAGGCCACAAACTCAGGGTCCCTCTCACATACCTGTAGCTGAGAGAGGTGCTTGTGGAAAGTTGGTATTCCTCTTGAGTCGAAGCCAGGGACTAAGCTCTCATCTCGAGTTGATTTGGGGTCCACGGAGCCCTTTCGTGTTGCTCCAGTGACCTCAGGATCACTCTAGACTTGAGACAGAGATCTTGGGTTTTCTCTGGAGTGCCATCAAGGAAATCAAGGCTCCTTTCACGTTTGATGTGGAACACGGAATTGCTCTGCACGCAGTGCAGGGGAATCGGGCCTCATCTCGCGGCGAGGAGTAAGTCTCATGGTTTTTCTCGAGTTGCGGCCGGAACCTGGGGTATATTCTCGAAGTACGACGGCGAGGGCCCTTCCAGACACGTGTTTGTTCAGCGACGTCAGGACTCCTGCCTTGGTGCGAGGGACACCTGGGTATTCTCCACGAGTCTTGGCATGGTAATTGGGACGCGTATCCACGTGATGCGGGAAACCCAGGGTCACTTTCCACGTTCCATAGGGATCCTGGGACTCCTATCCATTTTCAAGAGGAGTCAGGCAACGTCGCCTTTGGAAGCATTGATCTCCGCGCACCTCTTGAGTTTTCAAAGGATGTGAGGCCTCCGTTCGCGTTGAGGCGGAGAAGTAGGTCTTTCTCTGTGGTCTCCACAGGGGATTCAGACATCCCTTCGTCTTGGGAGATGCAAAACGAGCCTGCATTCAATTCACTGCAGGGATATCCGGCCTTACGTCGAGTCAGAGCATCTCGGTGTCCATTCCACTTGAGGCCACAAACTCAGGGGCCCTCTCACATACCTGTAGCAGAGAGAAGCCTCCTCTTGAGGTGCTTGTGGAAAGTTGGTATTCCTCTTGAGTCGAAGCCAGGGACTAAGCTCTCATCTCGAGTTGATTTGGGGTCCACGGAGCCCTTTCGAGTTGCTACAGTGACCTCAGGATCCCTCTAGACTTGAGACAGTGATCTTGGGTTGTCTCTGGAGTGCCATCAAGGAAATCAAGGCTCCTTTCACGTTTGCTGTGGAACACGGAATTGCTCTGCACGCAGTCCAGGGGAATCGGGCCTCATCTCGCGGCGAGTTGGAAGTCTCATGGTTTTTCTCGAGTTGCGGCCGGAACCTGGGTATATTCTTGAGTTACGAAGGGGAGGGCCCTTGCAGACACGTGTTTGTTCAGCGACGTCAGGACTCCTGCCTAGGTGCGAGGGACACCTCGGGATTCTCCTCGAGTCTTGGCATGGCATTTGGGACGCGTCTCCACGTGAGGCGGGAGACACAGGGTCCCTTTCCACGTGCCACAGGGATCCTGGGACTCCTATCCATTTTCAAGAGGAGTCAGGCATCGTCTCCTTTGGAAGCATTGATCTCCGCGGACCTCTCGAGTTTTCAAAGGATATGAGGCCTCCGGTCGCGAAGAGGCGGAGAACTCGGTCTTTCTCTGTGGTCTCCACAGGGGATTCAGACATCCCTTCGTCTTGGGAGATGCAAGACGAGCCTGCATTCAATTCACTGCAGGGATATCCGGCCTTACTTCGAGTCAGACCATCTCGGTGTCCATTCCACTTGAGGCCACAAACTCAGGGTCCCTCTCACATACCTGTAGCTGAGAGAAGCCTCCTCTTGCGGTGCTTGTAGAAAGTTGGTATTCCTCTTGAGTCTAAGCCAGGGACTAAGCTCTCATCTCGAGTTGATTTCAGGTCCACGGAGCCCTTTCGTGTTGCTACAGTGACTTCAGGATCCCTCTAGACTTGAGACAGTGATCTTGGGTTTTCTCTGGAGTGCCATCAAGGAAATCAAGGCTCCTTTCACGTTTGATGTGGAACACGGAATTGCTCTGCACGCAGTGCAGGGGAGTCGGGCCTCATCTCGCAGCGAGGGGGAAGTCTCATGGTTTTTCGCGAGTTGCGGCCGGAACCTGGGGTATATTCTCGAGTTACGACGGGGAGGGCCCTTCCAGACACGTGTTTGTTCAGCGACGTCACGACTCCTGCCTAGGTGCGAGGGACACCTCGGGATTCTCCTCGAGTCTTGGCGTGGCAATTGGGACGCGTCTCCACGTGAGACGTGAGACCCAGGCTCCCTTTCCACGTGCCACAGTGATCCTGGGACTCCTATCCATTTTCAAGAGGAGTCAGGCATCGGCTCCTTTGGAAGCATTGATCTCCGCAGACCTCTCGAGTTTTCAAAGGATGTGAGGCCTCAGGTCGCGTTGAGGCGGAGGACTAGGTCTTTCTCTGTGGTCTGCACAGGGCTTTCAGACATCCCTTCGTCTTGGGAGATGTAAGACGAGCCTGCATTCAATTCACTGCAGGGATATCCGGCCTTACTTCGAGTCAGAGCATCTCGGTGTCCATTCCACTTGAGGCCACAAACTCAGGGTCCCTCTCACATACCTGTAGCTGAGAGAAGCCTCCTCTTGAGGTGCTTGTGGAAAGTTCGTATTCCTCTTGAGTCGAAGCCAGGGACTAAGCTCTCATCTCGAGTTGATTTGGGGTCCACGGAGCCCTTTCGAGTTGCTCCAGTGACCTCAGGATCCCTCTAGACTTGAGACAGTGATCTTGGGTTTTCTCTGGAGTGCCATCAAGGAAATCAAGGCTCCTTTCACTTTTGATGTCGAACACGGAATTGCTCTGCACGCAGTGCAGGGGAATTGGGCCTCATATCGCGGCGAGGGGGAAGTCTCATGGTTTTTCTCGAGTTGCGGCCTGAACCTGGGGTATATTCTCGAGTTGCGATGGGGAGGGCCCTTCCAGACACGTGTTTGTTCAGCGACGTCAGGACTCCTGCCTTGGTGCGAGGGACACCTCGGGATTCTCCTCGAGTCTTGGCATGGCAATTGGGATGCGTCTCCACGTGAGGCGGGAGACCCAGGGTCCCTTTCCACGTGCCACAGGGATCCTGGGACTCCTATCCATTTTCAAGAGTAGTCAGGCATCGTCTCCTTTGGAAGCATTGATCTCCGCTGACCTCTCGAGTTTTCAAAGAATGTGAGGCCTCCGTTTGCGTTGAGTCGGAGAACTCGGTCTTTCTCTGTGGTCTCCACAGGGAATTCAGACATCCCTTCGTCTTGGGAGATGCAAGACGAGCCTGCATTCCATTCACTGCAGGGATATCCGGCCTTACTTCGAGTCAGAGCATCTCGGTGTCCATTCCACTTGAGGCCACAAACTCAGGGTCCCTCTCACATACCTGCAGCTGAGAGAAGCCTCCTCTTGAGGTGCTTGTGGAAAGTTGGTATATTCTTGAGTCGAAACCAGGGACTAAGCTCTCATCTCGAGTTGATTTGGGGTCCCGGAGCCCTTTCCTGTTGCTACAGTGACCTCAGGATCCCTCTAGACTTGAGACAGTGATCTTGGGTTTTCTCTGGAGTGCCGTCAAGGAAATCAAGGATCCTTTCACTTTTGATGTCGAACACGGAATTGCTCTGCACGCAGTGCAGGGGAATCGGGCCTCATCTAGCGGCGAGGGAGAAGTCTCATGGTTTTTCTCGAGTTGCGGCCGGAACCTGGGGTGTATTCTCGAGTTACGACGGGGAGGGCCCTTCCAGACACGTGTTTGTTCAGCGACGTAAGGACTCCAGCCTAGGTGCGAGGGACACCTCGGGATTCTCCTCGAGTCTTCGCATGGCAATTGGGACGCGTCTCCACGTGAGGCGGGAGACGCAGGGTCCCTTTCCACGTGCCACAGCGATCCTGGGACTCCTATCCATTTTCAAGAGGAGTCAGGCATCGTCTCCTTTGGAAGCATTGATCTCCGCGGACGTCTCGATTTTTCAAAGGATGTGAGGCCTCCGGTCGCGTTGAGGCGGAGGACTAGGTCTTTCTCTGTGGTCTCCACAGGGGATTCAGACAACCCTTCGTCTTGGGAGATGCAAGACGAGCCTGCATTCAATTCACTGCAGGGATATCTGGCCTTACTTCGAGTCAGAGCATCTCGGTGTCCATTCCACTTGAGGCCACAAACTCAGGGTCCATCTCACATACCTGTAGCTGAGAGAAGCCTCCTCTTGAGGTGCTTGTGGAAACTTGGTATTCCTCTTGAGTCGAAGCCAGGGACTAAGCTCTCATCTCGAGTTGATTTGGGGTCCACGGAGCCCTTTGGTGTTGCTCCAGTGACCTCAGGATCCCTCTAGACTTGAGACAGTGATCTTGGGTTTTCTCTGGAGTGCCATCAAGGAAATCAAGTCTCCTTTCACGTTTGATGTGGAACACGGAATTGCTCTGCACGCAGTGCAGGGGAATCGGGCCTCATCTCGCAGCGAGGGGGAAGTCTCATGGTTTTTCTCGAGTTGCGGCCGGAACCTGGGGTATATTCTCGAGTTAAGACGGGGAGGGCCCTTCCAGACATGTGTTTGTTCAGCGACGTCAGGACTCCTGGCTAGGTGCGAGGGACACCTCGGGATTCTCCTCGAGTCTTGGCATGGCAATTGGGACGCGTCTCCACGTGAGGCGGGAGACCCAGGGTCCCTTTCCACGTGCCACAGGGATCCTGGGACTCCTATCAATTTTCAAGAGGAGTCAGGCATCGTCTCCTTTGGAAGCATTGATCTCCGCGGACTTCTCGAGTTTTCAAAGGATGTGAGGCCTCCGTTCGCGTTGAGGCGGAGGACTAGGTCTTTCTCTGTGGTCTCCACATGGGATTCAGACAACCCTTCGTCTTGGGAGATGCAAGAGGAGCCTGCATTCAATTCACTGCAGGTATATCCGGCCTTACTTCAAGTCAGAGCATCCCGGTGTCCATTCCACTTGAGGCCACAAACTCAGGGTCCCTCTCACATACCTGTAGCTGAGAGAAGCCTCCTCTTGAGGTGCTTGTGGAAAGTTGGTATTCCTCTTGAGTCGAAGCCAGGGACTAAGCTCTCATCTCGAGTTGATTTGGGGTCCACGGAGCCCTTTCGTGTTGCTCCAGTGACCTCAGGATCCCTCAAGACTTGAGACAGTGATCTTGGGTTTTCTCTGGAGTGTCATCAAGGAAATCAAGGCTCCTTTCACGTTTGATGTGGAACACGGAATTGCTCTGGACGCAGTGCATAGGAATCGCGCCTCATCTCGTGGCGAGGGGGAAGACTCATGGTTTCTCTCGAGTTGAGGCCGGAACCTGGGGTATATTCTCGAGTTACAACGGGGAGGTCCCTTCCATACACGTGTTTGTTCAGCGACGTAAGGACTCCAGCCTAGGTGCGAGGGACACCTCGGGATTCTCCTCGAGTCTTCGCATGGCATTTGGGACGCGTCTCCACTTGAGGCGGGAGACGCAGGGTCCTTTTCCACGTCTCACAGGGATGCTGGGACTCCTATCCATTTTCAAGAGGAGTCAGGCATCGTCTCCTTTGGAAGCGTTGATCTCCGCAGACCTCTCGAGTTTTCAAATGATGTGAGGCCTCTGGTCGCGTTGAGGCGGAGGACTAGGTCTTTCTCTGTGGTCTCCACAGGGGATTCAGACAACCCTTCGTCTTGGGAGATGCAAGACGAGCCTGCATTCAATTCATTGTAGGGATATCTGGCCTTACTTCGAGTCAGAGCATCTCGGTGACCATTCCACTTGAGGTCACAAACTCAGGGTCCATCTCACATACCTGTAGCTCAGAGAAGCCTCCTGTTGAGGTGCTTTTGGAAAGTTGGTATTCCTCTTGAGTCGAAGCCAGGGACTAAGCTCTCATCTCGAGTTGATTTGGGGTCCACGGAGCCCTTTCGTGTTGCTCCAGTGACCTCAGGATCCCTCTAGACTTGAGACAGTGATCTTGGGTTTTCTCTGGAGTGCCGTCAAGGAAATCAAGGCTCCTTTCACGTTTGAAGTGGAACACGGAATTGCTCTGCACGCAGTGCAGGGGAATAGGGCCTCATCTCGCGGCGAGGGGGAAGTCTCATGGTTTTTCTCGAGTTGCGGCCGGAACCTGGGGTGTATTCTCGAGTTACGACGGGGAGGGCCCTTCCAGACACGTGTTTGTTCAGCGACATAAGGACTCCAGCCTAGGTGCGAGGGACACCTCGGGATTCTCCTCGAGTCTTGGCATGGCAATTGGGACGCGTCTCCACGTGAGGCGGGAGACCCAGGGTCCCTTTCCACGTGCCACAGGGATCCTGGGACTCCTATCCATTTTCAAGAGGAGTCAGGCATCGTCTCCTTTGGAAGCATTGATCTCCGCGGATTTCTCGAGTTTTCAAAGGATGTGAGGCCTCTGTTCGCGTTGAGACGGAGGACTAGGTCTTTCTCTGTGGTCTCCACAGGGGATTCAGACAACCCTTCGTCTTGGGAGATGCAAGACGAGCCTGCATTCAATTCACTGCAGGGATATCCGGCCTTACTTCGAGTCAGAGCATCTCGGTGTCCATTCCACTTGAGGCCACAAACTCAGGGTCCCTCTCACATACATGTAGTTGAGAGAAGCCTCCTCTTGAGGTGCTTGTGGAAAGTTGGTATTCCTCTTGAGTCGAAGCCAGGGACTAAGCTCTCATCTCGAGTTGATTTGGGGTCCACGGAGCCCTTTCTTGTTGCGCCAGTGACCTCAGGATCCCTCTAGACTTGAGACAGTGACCTTGGGTTTTCTCTGTAGTGCCATCAAGGAAATCAAGGCTCCTTTCACGTTTGATGTGGAACACGGAATTGCTCTGCACGCAGTGCAGGGGAATCGGACCTCATCTCGCGGCGAGGGGGAAGTGTCATGGTTTATCTCGAGTTGCGGCCGGAACCTGGGGTATATTCTCGAGTTACAACGGGGAGGGCCCTTCCTTACACGTGTTTGTTCAGCGACGTCAGGACTCCTGCATAGGTGCGAGGGACACCTTGGGATTCTCCTCGAGTCTTGGCATGGCAATTGGGACGTGTCTCCACGTGAGGCGGGAGACCCAGGGTCCCTTTCCACGTGCCACATGGATCCTGGGACTCCTATCCATTTTCAAGAGGAGTCAGGCATCGTCTCCTTTGGAAGCATTGATCTCCGCGGACCTCTCGAGTTTTCAAAGGATGTGAGGCCTCCGTTCGCGTTGAGGCGGAGGACTAGGTCTTTCTCTGTGGTCTCCACAGGGGATTCAGACAACCCTTCGTCTTGGGAGATGCAAGACGAGCCTGCATTCAATTCACTGGAGGTATATCCAGCCTTACTTCGAGTCAGAGCATCTCGGTGTCCATTCCACTTGAGGCCACAAACTCAGGGTCCCTCTCACATACCTGTAGCTGAGAGAAGCCTCCTCTTGAGGTTCTTTTGGAAAGTTGGTATTCCCCTTGAGTCGAAGCCAGGGACTAAGCTCTCATCTCGAGTTGATTTGGGGTCCACGGAGCCCTTTCGTGTTGCTCCAGTGACCTCAGGATCCCTCTAGACTTGAGACAGTGATCTTGGGTTTTCTCTGGAGTGCCGTCAAGGACATCAAGGCTCCTTTCACGTTTGATGTGGAACACGGAATTGCTCTGCACGCAGTGCAGGGGAATCGGGCCTCATCTCGCAGCGAGGGGGAAGTCTCATGGTTTTTCTCGAGTTGCGGCCGGAACCTGGGATGTATTCTCGAGTTACGACGGGGAGGGCCCTTCCAGACACGTGTTTGTTCAGCGACGTAAGTACTCCAGCCTAGGTGCGAAGGACACCTCGGGATTCTCCTCGAGTTTCGCATGGCAATTGGGACGCGTCTCCACATGAGGCGGGAGACGCAGGGTCCCTTTCCACGTGCCACAGGGATCCTGGGACTCCTATCCATTTTCAAGAGGAGTCAGGCATCGTCTCCTTTGGAAGCATTGATCTCCGCGGACGTCTCGAGTTTTCAAAGGATGTGAGGCCTCCGGTCGCGTTGAGGCGGAGAACTAGGTCTTTCTCTGTGGTCTCCACAGGGGATTCCGACATCCCTTCGTCTTGGGAGATGCAAGACGAGCCTGCATTCAATTCACTGCAGGGATATCTGGCCTTACTTCGAGTCAGAGCATCTCGGTGTCCATTCGACTTGAGGCCACAAACTCAGGGTCCCTCTCACATACCTGTAGCTGAGAGAAGCCTCCTCTTGAGGTGCTTGTGGAAACTTGGTATTCCTCTTGAGTCGAAGCCAGGGACTAAGCTCTCATCTCGAGTTGATTTGGGGTCCACGGAGCCCTTTCCTGTTGCTCCAGTGACCTCAGGATCCCTCTAGACTTGAGACAGTGATCTTGGGTTTTCTCTGGAGTGCCATCAAGGAAATCAAGGCTCCTTTCACGTTTGATGTGGAACTCGGAATTGCTCTGCACGCAGTGCAGGGGAATCGGGCCTCATCTCGCGGCGAGGGGGAAGTCTCATGGATTTTCTCGAGTTGCGGCCGGAACCTGGGGTATATTCTCGAGTTACTACGGGGAGGGCCCTTCCAGACACGTGTTTGTTCAGTGATGTCAGGACTCCTGCCTAGGTGCGAGGGACACCTCGGGATTCTCCTCGAGTCTTGGCATTGCAATTGGGACGCGTCTCCACGTGAGGCGGGAGACACAGGTTCCCTTTCCACGTGCCAAAGGGATCCTGGGACTCCTATCCATTTTCAAGAGGAGTCAGGCATCGTCTCCTTTGGAAGCATTGATCTCCGCAGACCTCTCGAGTTATCAAAGGATGTGAGGCCTCCGGTCGCGATGAGGCGGAGGACTGGGTCTTTCTCTGTGGTCTCCACAGGGGATTCAGACATCCCTTCGTCTTGGAAGATGAAATACGAGCCTGCATTCAATTCACTGCAGGGATATCGGGACTTACATCGAGTCAGAGCATCTCGGTGTCCATTCCACTTGAGGCCACAAACTCAGGGGCCCTCTCATATACCTGTAGCTGAGAGAAGCCTCCTCTTGAGGTGCTTGTGGAAAGTTGGTATTCCTCTTGAGTCGAAGCCAGGGAATAAGCTCTCATATCGAGTTGATTTGGGGTCCACGGAGCCCTTTCGTTTTGCTCCAGTGACCTCAGGATCCCTCTAGACTTGAGACAGTGATCTTGGGTTTTCTCTGTAGTGCCATCAAGGAAATCAAGGCTCCTTTCACGTTTGATGTGGAACACGGAATTTCTCTGCACGCAGTGCAGGGGAATCGGGACTCATGTCGCGGCGAGGGGGAAGTCTCATGGTTTTTCTCGAGTTGCGACCGGAACCTGGGTTATATTCTCGAGTTACGATGGGGAGGGCCCTTCCAGACACGTGTTTGTTCAGCGACGTCAGGACTCCTGCCTAGGTGCGAGGGACACCTCGGATTCTCCTCGAGTCATGGCATGGCAATTGGGACGCGACTCCACGCGAGGAGGTAGACCCAGGGTCCCTTTCCACGTGCCACAGCGATCCTGGGACTCCTATCCATTTTCAAGAGGAGTTAGGCATCCTCCCCTTCGGAAGTATTGATCTCCGCGGACCTCTCGAGTTTTCAAAGGATGTGAGGCCTCTGGTCGCGATGAGGCGGAGAATTAGGTCTTTCTGTGTGGTCTCCACAGGGGATTCAGACATCCCTTCGTCTTGGGAGATGCAAGACGAGCCTGCATTCAATTCACTGCAGGGATATCCGGCCTTACATCGAGTCAGAGCATCTCGGTGTCCATTCCACTTGAGGCCACAAAATCAGGGGCCCTCTCACATACCTGTAGCTGAGAGAAGCCTCCTCTTGAGGTGCTTGTGGAAAGTTGGTATTCCTCTTGAGTCGAAGCCAGGGACTAAGCTCTCATCTCGAGTTGATTTGGGGTCCACAGAGCCCTTTCGTTTTGCTACAGTGACCTCAGGGTCCCTCTAGACTTGAGACAGTGATCTTGGGTTTTCTCTGGAGTGCCATCAAGGAAATCAAGGCTCCTTTCACGTTTGATGTGGAAAACGGAATTGCTCTTCACGCAGTGCAGGGGAATCGGGCCTCATCTCGCGGCGAGGGGGAAGTCTCATGGTTTTTCTCGAGTTGCGGCCGGAACCTGGGGTATATTTTCGAGTTACGCCGGGGAGGGCCCTTCCAGACACGTGTTTGTTCAGCGACGTCAGGACTCCTGCCTAGGTGCAAGGGACACCTCGGGATTCTCCTCGAGTCTTGGCATGGCAATTGGGAGGCGTCTCCACGTGAGGCGGGAGACCCAGGGTCCCTCTCCACGTGCCACAGGGATCCTGGGACTCCTATCCATTTTCAAGAGGAGTCAGGCATCGTCTCCTTCGAAAGTATTGATCTCTGCGGACCTCTCGAGTTTTCAAAGGATATGAGGCCTCCGGTTGCGTTGATTTGGAGGACTAGGTCTTTCTCTGTCGTCTCCACAGGGGATTCAGACATCCCTTCGTCTTGGGAGATGCAAGACGAGCCTGCTTTCAATTCACTGCAGGGATATCCGGCCTTACTTCGAGTCAGAGCATCTCGGTGTCCATTCCATTTGAGGCCACAAACTCAGGGTCCCTCTCACATACCTGTAGCTGAGAGAAGCCTCCTCTTGAGGTGCTTGTGGAAAGTTGGTATTCCTCTTGAGTCGAAGCCAGGGACTAGGCTCTCATCTCGAGTTGATTTGGGGTCCACGGAGACCTTTTGTGTTGCTACAGTGACCTCAGGATCCCTCTAGACTTGAGACAGTGATCTTGGGTTTTCTCTGGAGTGCCATCAAGGAAATCAAGGCTCCCATCATGTTTGATGTGGAACACGGATTGCTCTGCACGCAGTGCAAGGAAATTGGGCCTCATATCGCGGCGAGTTGGAAGTCTCATGGTTTTTCTCGAGTTGCGGCCGGAACCTGGGGTATATTCTCGAGTTACGACGGGGAGGGCCCTTCCAGACACGTGTTTGTTCATCGACGTCAGGACTCCTGCCTAGGTCCGAGGGACACCTCGGAATTCACCTCGAGTCTTGGCATGGAAATTGGGACGCGTCTCCACGTGAGGCGGGAGACCCAGGGTCCCTTTCCACGTGCCACAGGGATCCTGGGACTCCTATCCATTTTCAAGAGGAGTCAGGCATCTTCTCCTTTGGAAGCATTGATCTCCGCGGACCTCTCGGGTTTTCAAAGGATGTGAGGCCTCCGGTCGCGATGAGGTTGAGAACTAGGTCTTTCTCTGTGGTCTCCACAGGGGATTCAGACATCCCTTCGTCTGGGGAGATGCATGAAGAGCCTGCATTCAATTCACTGCAGGGATATTCGGCCTTATTTTGAGTCAGAGCATCTCGGTGTCCATTCCACTTGAGGCCACAAAATCAGGGTCCCTCTCACATAACTGTAGCTGAGAGAAGCCTCCTCTTGAGGTGCTTGTGGAAAGTTGGTATTCCTCTTAAGTCGAAGCCAGGGACTAAGCTCTCATCTCGAGTTGATTTGGGGTCCACGGAGCCCTTTCGTGTTGCTACAGTGACCTCAGGATCCCTCTAGACTTGAGACAGTTATCTTGGGTTTTCTCTGGAGTGCCATCAAGGATATCAAGGCTCCTTTCAATTTTGATGTGGAACACGGAATTGCTCTGCACGCAGTTCAGGGGAATCGGGTCTCATCTCGCGGCGAGGGGGAAGTCTGATGGTTTTTCTCGAGTTGCGACCGGAACCTGGGGTATATTCTCGACTTACGACGGGGAGGGCCCTTCCAGACACATGTTTGTTCAGCGACGTCAGGACTCCTGCCTAGGTGCGAGGGACACCTTGGGATTCTCCTCGAGTCTAGGCATGGCCATTGGGACGCGTCTCCACGTGAGGCGGGAGACCAGGGTCCCTTTCTACGTGCCACAGGGATCCTGGGACTCCTATCCATTTTCAAGAGGAGTCAGGCATCGTCTCCTTTGGAAGCATTGATCTCCGCAGACCTCTCGAGTTTTCAAAGGATGTGAGGCCTCCGGTCGCGATGAGGCGGAGAACTAGTTCTTTCTCTGTGGTCTCCACAGGGGATTCAGACATGCCTTCGTCTTGGCAGATGCAAGACAAGCCTGCTTTCAATTCACTGCAGGGATATCTGGCCTTACTTCGAGTCAGAGCATCTCGGTGTCCATTCCACTTGAGGCCACAAACTCAGGGTCCTTCTCACATACCTGTGGCTGAGAGAACCCTCCTCTTGAGGTGCTTGTGGAAAGTTGGTATTCCTCTTGAGTCGAAGCCAGGGACTAAGCTCTCATCTCGAGTTAATTTGGGGTCCACGGAGCCCTTTCGTGTTGCTCCAGTGACCTCAGGATCCCTCTAGACTTGAGACAGTGATCTTGGGTTTTCTCTGGAGTGCCATCAAGGAAATCAAGGCTTTTTTCTCGTTTGATGTGGAACACGGAATTGCTCTACACGCAGTGCAGGGGAATCGGGCCTCATCTCGCGGCAAGGGGGATGTCTCATGGTTTTTCTCAAGTTGCGGCCGGAACCTGGGGTATATTCTCAAGTTACGACTGGGAGGGCCCTTCCAGACACGTGTTAGTTCAGCGACGTCAGGACTCCTGCCTAGGTGCGAGGGACACCTCGGGATTCTTCTCGAGTCTTGGCATGGCAATTGGGATGCGTCTCCACGTGAGGCGGGAGACCAGGGTCCCTTTCCACGTGCCACAGGGATCCTGGGACTCCTATCCATTTTCAAGAGGAGTCAGGCATCGTCTCCTTTGAAAGCATTGATCTCCGGAGACCTCTCGAGTTTTCAAAGGATGTGAGGCCTCCGATCGCGTTGAGGCGGAGAATTAGGTCTTTCTCTGTGGTCTCCACAGGGGATTCAGACATCCCTTCGTCTTGGGAGATGAAAGACGAGCCTGCATTCAATTAACTGCAGGGATATCCGGCCTTACTTCGAGTCAGAGCATCTCGGTGTCCATTCCACTTGAGGCCACAAACTCAGGGGCCCTCTCACATACCTGTAGCTCAGAGAAGCCTCCTCTTGAGGTGCTTGTGAAACTTTGGTATTCCTCTTGAGTCAAAGCCAGGGACTAAGCTCTCATCTCGAGTTGATTTGGTGTCCACGGAGCCCTTTCGTGTTGCTCCAGTGACCTCAGGATCTCTCTAGACTTGAGACAGTGATCTTGGGTTTTCTCTGGAGTGCCATCAAGGAAATCAAGGCTCCTTTCACTTTTGATGTCGAACACGGAATTGCTCTGCACGCAGGGCAGGGGAATCGGGCCTCATCTCGTGGTCAGGGGGAAGTCTCATGGTTTTTCTCGAGTTGCGGCCAGAACCTGGGGTATATTCTCGAGTTCGGACGGGGAGTGCCCTTCCAGACACGTGTTTGTTCAGCGACGTCAGGACTCCTGCCTAGGTGGGAGGGACAACTTGGGATTCTCCTCGAGTCTTGGCATGGCAATTGGGACGCGTCTCCACGTGAGGTGGGAGACCCAGGGTCCCTTTCCACGTGATTCAGGGATCCTGGGACTCCTATCCATTTTCAAGAAGAGTCAGGCATCGTCTCCTTTGGAAGCATTGATCTCCGCGGACCTCTCGAGTTTTCAAAGGATATGAGGCCTCCGGTCGCGATGAGGCGGAGAACTAGGTCTTTCTCTGTGGTCTCCACAGGGGATTCAGACATTCCTTCGTCTTGGGAGATGCAAGACGAGCCTGCATTCAATTCACTGCAGGGATATCCGGCCTTACTTGGAGTCAGAGCATCTCGGTGTCCATTCCACTTGAGGCCACAAACTCAGGGTCCCTCTCACATACCTGTAGCTGAGAGAAGCCTCCTCTTGAGGTGCTTGTGGAAAGTTGGTATTCCTCTTGAGTCGAAGCCAGGGACTAAGCTCTCATCTCGAGTTGATTTGGGGTCCACGGAGCCCTTTCGTGTTGCTCCAGTGACCTCAGGATCCCTCTAGACTTGAGACAGTGATCTTGGGTTTTCTCTGGAGTGTCATCAAGGAAATCAAGGCTCCTTTCACGTTTGACGTGGAACACGGAATTGCTCTGGACGCAGTGCAGGGGAATCGGGCCTCATCTCGCGGCGAGGGGGAAGTCTCATGGTTTTTCTCTGGTTGCAGCCGGAACCTGGGGTATATTCTCGAGTTACGACGGGGAGGGCCCTTCCATACACGTGTTTGTTCAGCGACGTCAGGACTCCAGCCTAGGTGCGAGGGACACCTCGGGATTTTCCTTGAGTCTTGGCATGGCAATTGGGACGCGTCTCCACGTGAGGCGGGAGACGCAGGGTCCCTTTCCACGTGCCACAGCGATCCTGGGACTCCTATCCATTTTCAAGAGGAGTCAGGCATCGTCTCCTTTGCAAGCATTGATCTCCGCAGACCTCTCGAGTTTTCAAAGGATGTGAGGCCTCCGATCGCGTTGAGGCGGAGGACTAGGTCTTTCTCTGTGGTCTCCACAGGGGATTCAGACATCCGTTGGTCTTGGGAGATGCAAGACGAGCCTGCATTCAATTCACTGCAGGGATATCCGGCCTTACTTCGAGTCAGAGCATCTCCGTGTCCATTCCACTTGAGGCCACAAACTCAGGGTCCCTCTCATATACCTGTAGCTGAGAGAAGCCTCCTCTTGAGGTGCTTGTGGAAAGTTGGTATTCCTCTTGAGTCATAGCCAGGGACTAAGCTCTCATCTCGAGTTGATTTGGGGTCCACGGAGCCCTTTCCTGTTGCTCCAGTGACCTCAGGATCCCTCTAGACTTGAGACAGTGATCTTGGGTTTTCTCTGGAGTGCCATCAAGGAAATCAAGGCTCCTTTCACGTTTGATGTGGAACATGGAATTGCTCTGCACGCAGTGCAGGGGAATCGGGCCTCATGTCGCGGCGAGGGGGAAGTCTCATGGTTTTTCTCGAGTTGCGGCCGGAACCTGGGGTATATTCTCGAGTTACGACGGGGAGGGCCCTTCCAGACACGTGTTTGTTCAGCGACGTCTGGACTCCTGCCTAGGTGCGAGGAACAACTCGGGATTCTCCTCGAGTCTTGGCATTGTAATTGGGACGCGTTTCCACGTGAGGCGGGAGACCCAGGGTCCCTTTCCACGAGCCACAGGAATCCTGGGACTCCTATCCATTTTCAAGAAGAGTCAGGCATCGTCTCCTTTGGAAGCATTGATATCCGCGGACTTCTCGAGTTTTCAAAGGATGTGAGGCCTCCGTTCGCGTTGAGGCGGAGGACTAGGTCTTTCTCTGTGGTCTCCACAGGGGATTCAGACAACCCTTCATCTTGAGAGATGCAAGACGAGCCTGCATTCAATTCACTGCAGGGATATCTGGCCTTACTTCGAGTCAGAGCATCTCGGTGTCCATTCCACTTGAGGCCACAAACTCAGGGCCCCTCTCATATACCTGTAGCTGAGAGAAGCCTCCTCTTGAGGTGCTTGTGGAAAGTTGGTATTCCTCTTGAGTCAAAGCCAGGGACTAAGCTCTCATCTCGAGTTGATTTGGGGTCCACGGAGCCCTTTCGTGTTGCTCCAGTGACCTCAGGATCCCTCTAGACTTGAGACAGTGATCTTGGGTTTTCTCTGGAGTGCCATCAAGGAAATCAAGGCTCCTTTCACTTTTGATGTCGAACACGGAATTGCTCTGCACGCAGGGCAGGGGAATCGGGCCTCATCTCGTGGTGAGGGGGAAGTCTCATGGTTTTTCTCGAGTTGCGGCCAGAACCTGGGGTATATTCTCGAGTTCAGACGGGGAGTGCCCTTCCAGACACGTGTTTGTTCAGCGACGTCAGGACTCCTGCCTAGGTGCGAGGGACAACTTGGGATTCTCCTCGAGTCTTGGCATGGCAATTGGGACGCGTCTCCACGTGAGGTGGGAGACCCAGGGTCCCTTTCCACGTGATTCAGGGATCCTGGGACTCCTATCCATTTTCAATAGGAGTCAGGCATCGTCTCCTTTGGAAGCATTGATCTCCGCGGACCTCTCGAGTTTTCAAAGGATATGAGGCCTCCGGTCGCGATGAGGCAGAGAACTAGGTCTTTCTTGTGGTCTCCACAAGGGATTCAGACATCCCTTCGTCTTGGCAGATGCAAGACGAGCCTGCTTTCAATTCACTGCAGGGATATCCGGCCTTACTTCGAGTCAGAGCATCTCGGTGTCCATTCCACTTGAGGCCACAAACTCAGGGTCCTTCTCACATACTTGTGGCTGAGAGAACCCTTCTCTTGAGGTGCTTGTGGAAAGTTGGTATTCCTCTTGAGTCGAAACCAGGGACTAAGCTCTCATCTCGAGTTAATTTGGGGTCCACGGAGCCCTTTCGTGTTGCTCCAGTGACCTCAGGATCCCTCTAGACTTGAGACAGTGATCTTGGGTTTTCTCTGGAGTGCCATCAAGGAAATCAAGGCTTTTTTCTCGTTTGTTGTGGAACACGGAATTGCTCTACACGCAGTGCAGGGGAATCGGGCCTCATCTCGCGGTGAGGGGGAAGTCTCATGGTTTTTCTCGAGTTGCGGCCGGAACCTGGGGTATATTCTCGAGTTACAACCGGGAGGGCCATTCCAGACACGTGTTTGTTCAGCGACGTCAGGACTCCTGCCTAGGTGCGAGGGACACCTCGGGATTCTCCTCGAGTCTTGGCATGGCAATTGGGACGCGTCTCCACGTGAGGCGGGAGACCCAGGGTCCCTTTCCACGTGCCACAGGGATCCTAGGACTCCTATCCATTTTCAAGAGGAGTCAGGCATCGTCTCCT
The DNA here is from genome assembly GCF_033118175.1 of Dama dama. Lineage (NCBI taxonomy): Eukaryota > Metazoa > Chordata > Mammalia > Artiodactyla > Cervidae > Dama > Dama dama. Next base: position 784,328 of record NW_026870890.1, on the reverse strand, counting down.
TTGGAAGCATTGATCTCCGCGGACCTCTACAGTTTTCAAAGGATGTGAGGCCTCTGGTCGCGATGAGGCGGAGGACTAGGTCTTTCTCTGTGGTCTCCACAGGGGATTCAGACATTCCTTCGTCTTGGGAGATGCAAGACGAGCCTGCATTCAATTCACTGCAGGGATATCCGGCCTTACTTCGAGTCAGAGCATCTCGGTGTCCATTCCACTTGAGGCCACAAACTCAGGTTCCCTCTCACATACCTGTAGCTGAGAGAAGCCTCCTCTTGAGGTGCTTGTGGAAAGTTGGTATTCCTCTTGAGTCGAAGCCAGGGACTAAGCTCTCATCTCGAGTTGATTTCGGGTCCACGGAGCCCTTTCGTGTTGCTCCAGTGACCTCAGGATCCCTCTAGACTTGAGACAGTGATCTTGGGTTTTCTCTGGAGTGTCATCAAGGAAATCAAGGCTCCTTTCACGTTTGATGTGGAACACGGAATTGCTCTGCACGCAGTGCAGGGGAATCGGGCCTCATCTCGCGGCGAGGGGGAAGTCTCATGGTTTTTCTCGAGTCGAGGCCGGAACCTGGAGTATATTCTCGAGTTACGACGGGGAGGTCCCTTCCATACACGTGTTTGGTCAGCGACGTCAGGACTCCAGCCTATGTGCGAGGGATACTTCGGGATTTTCCTTGAGTCTTGGCATGGCAATTGGGACGTGTCTCCACGTGAGGCGGGAGACGCAGGGTCCCTTTCCACGTGCCACAGGGATCCTGGGACTCCTATCCATTTTCAAGAGGAGTCAGGCATCGTCTCCTTTGCAAGCATTGATCTCCGCAGACCTCTCGAGTTTTCAAAGGATGTGAGGCCTCCGATCGCGTTGATGCGGAGGACTAGGTCTTTCTCTGTGGTCTCCACAGGGGATTCAGACATCCGTTGGTCTTGGGAGATGCAAGACGAGCCTGCATTCAATTCACTGCATGGATATCCGGCCTTACTTCGAGTCAGAGCATCTCCGTGTCCATTCCACTTGAGGCCAAAAACTCAGGGTCCCTCTCACATACCTGTAGCTGAGAGAAGCCTCCTCTTGAGGTGCTTGTGGAAAGTTGGTATTCCTCTTGAGTCAAAGCCAGGGACTAAGCTCTCATCTCGAGTTGATTTGGGGTCCATGGAGCCCTTTCGTGTTGCTCCAGTGACCTCAGGATCCCTCTAGACTTGAGACAGTGATCTTGGGGTTTCTCTGGAGTGCCGTCAAGGAAATCAAGGCTCCTTTCACGTTTGATGTGGAACACGGAATTGCTCTGCACGCAGTGCAGGGGAATCGGGCCTCATGTCGCGTCGAGGGGGAAGTCTCATGGTTTTTCTCAAGTTGCGCCCGGAACCTGGGGTATATTCTCGAGTTACGACGGGGAAGGCCTTCCAGACACGTGTTTGTTCAGCGATGTCAGGACTCCTGCCTAGGTGCGAGGGACACCTCGGGATTCTCCTCGAATCTTGGCATGGCAATAGGGACGCGTCTCCACGTGAGGCGGGAGACCCAGAGTCCCTTTCCACGTGCCACAGGGATCCTGGGACTCCTATCCATTTTCAAGAGGAGTCAGGCATCGTCTCCTTTGGAAGCATTGATCTCCGCAGACCTCTCGATTTTTCAAAGGATGTGAAGCCTCCGGTCGCGATGAGGCTGAGGACTAGGTCTTTCTCTGTCGTCTCCACAGGGGATTCAGACATCCCTTCGTCTTGGGAGATGCAAGACGAGCTTACATTCAATTCACTGCAGGGATATCCGGCCTTACGTAGAGTCAGAGCATCTCGGTGTTCATTCCACTTGAGGCCACAAACTCAGGGTCCCTCTCACATACCTGTAGCTGAGAGAAGCCTCCTCTTGAGGTGCTTGTGGAAAGTTGATATTCCTCTTGAGTCGAAGCCAGGGAGTAAGCTCTCATCTCGAGTTGATTTGGCGTCCACAGAGCCCTTTCGTGTTGCTCCAGTGACCTCAGAATCCCTCTAGACTTGAGACAGTGATCTTGGGTTTTCTCTGGAGTGTCATCAAGGAAATCAAGGCTCCTTTCACGTTTGATGTGGAACACGGAATTTCTCTGCATGCAGTGCAGGGGAATCGAGCCTCATCTCGCGGCGAGGGGGAAGTCTCATGGTTTTTCTCGAGTTGCGGCCGGAACCTGGTGTATATTCTCGAGTTACGACGGGGAGGGCCCTTCCATACACGTGTTTGTTCAGCGATGTAAGGACTCCAGCCTAGGTGCGAGGGACACCTCGGGATTTTCCTCGAGTCTTGGCATGGCAATTGGGACGCGTCTCCACGTGAGGCGGGAGACCCAGGGTCCCTTTCCATGTGCCACAGGGATCCTGGGACTCCTATCCATTTTCAAGAGGAGTCAGGCATCGTCTCCTTTGGAAGCATTGATCTCCGCAGACCTCTCGAATTTTCCAAGGATGTGAGGCCTCCGGTCGCGTTGAGGCGGAGGACTAGGTCTTTCTCTGTGGTCTCCACAGGGGATTCAGACATCCCTTCGTCTTGGGAGATGCAAGACGAGCCTGCATTCAATTCACTGCAGGGATATCCGGCCTTACTTGGAGTCAGAGCATCTCGGTGTCCATTCCACTTGAGGCCAAAAACTCAGGGTCCCTCTCACATACCTGTAGCTGAGAGAAGCCTCCTGTTGAGGTGCTTTTGGAAAGTTGGTATTCCTGTTGAGTCGAAGCCAGGGACTAAGCTCTCATCTCGAGTTGATTTGGGGTCCACAGAGCCCTTTCGTGTTGCTCCAGTGACCTCAGGATCCCTCTAGACTTGAGACAGTGATCTTGGGTTTTCTCTGGAGTGCCGTCAAGGAAATCAAGGCTCCTTTCACGTTTGATGTGGAACACGGAATTGCTCTGCAGGAAGTGCAGGGGAATCGGACCTCATCTCGCGGCGAGGGGGAAGTCTCATGGTTTATCTCGAGTTGCGGCCGGAACCTGGGGTATATTCTCGAGTTACGAAGGGGAGGGCCCTTCCTTACACGTGTTTGTTCAGCGACGTCAGGACTCCTGCATAGGTGCGAGGGACACCTCGGGATTCTCCTCGAGTCTTGGCATGGCAATTGGGACGTGTCTCCACGTGAGGCGGGAGACCCAGGGTCCCTTTCCACGTGCCACAGGGATCCTGGGACTCCTATCCATTTTCAAGAGGAGTCAGGCATCGTCTCCTTTGGAAGCATTGATCTCCGCGGTCCTCTCGAGTTTTCAAAGGATGTGAGGCCTCCGGTCGCGATGAGGCGGAGGACTAGGTCTTTCTCTGTGGACTCCACAGGGGATTCAGACATCCCTTCGTCTTGGGAGATGCAAGATGAGCCTGCATTCAATTCACTCCAGGGATATCTGGTCTTACTTCGAGTCACAGCATTTCGGTGTCCATTCCACTTGAGGCCACAAACTCAGGGTCCCTCTCACATACCTGTAGCTGAGAGAAGCCTCCTCTTGAGGTGCTTGTGGAAACTTGGTATTCCTCTTGAGTCGAAGCCAGGGACTAAGCTCTCATCTCGAGTTGATTTGGGGTCCACGGAGCCCTTTCGTGTTGCTCCAGTGACCTCAGGATCCCTCTAGACTTGAGACAGTGATCTTGGGTTTTCTGTGGAGTGCCATCAAGGAAATCAAGGCTCCTTTCACGTTTGATGTGGAACATGGAATTGCTCTGCACGCAGTGCAGGGGAATCGGGCCTCATCTCGCGGCGAGGGGGAAGTCTAATGGTTTTTCTCGAGTTGCGGCCGGGACCTGGGGTATATTCTCGAGTTACGACGGGGAGGGCCCTTCCAGACACGTGTTTGTTCATCGACGTCAGGACTCCTGCCTAGGTGCGAGGGACACCTCGGGATTCTCTTCGAGTCTTGGCATGGCAATTGAGACGCGTCTCCACGTGAGGCGTGAGACCCAGGGTCCCTTTCGACGTGCCACAGGGAATCTGGGGCTCTTATCCATTTTCAAGAGGAGTCAGGCATCGTCTCCTTTGGAAGCATTGATCTCCGCGGACCTCTCGAGTTTTCAAAGGATGTGAGGCCTCCGGTCGCAATGAGGCGGAGGACTAGATTTTTCTCTATGGTCTCCACAGGGGCTTCAGACATCCCTTCGTCTTGGGAGATGCAAGACGAGCCGGCATTCAATTCACTGCAGGGATATCCGGCCTTACTTCGAGTCAGAGCATCTCGGTGTCCATTCCACTTGAGGCCACAAACTCAGGGTCCCTCTCACATACCTGTAGCTGAGAGAAGCTTCCTCTTGAGGTGCTTGTGGAAACTTGGTATTCCTCTTGAGTCGAAGCCAGGGACTAAGCTCTCATCTCGAGTTGATTTGGGGTCCACAGAGCCCTTTCGTGTTGCTCCAGTGACCTCAGGATCCCTCTAGACTTGAGACAGTGATCTTGGGTTTTCTCTGGAGTGCCATCAAGGAAATCAAGGCTCCTTTCACGTTTGATGTGGAACACGGAATTGCTCTGCATGCAGTGCAGGGGAATCGGGCCTCATCTCGCAGCGAGGGGGAAGTCTCATGGTTTTTCTCGAGTTGCGGCCGGAACCTGGGGTATATTCTCGAGTTACGACGGGGAGGGCCCTTCCAGACACGTGTTTGTTCAGCGACGTCAGGACTCCTGCCTAGGTGCGAGGGACACCTCGGGATTCTCCTCGAGTCTTGGCATGGCAATTGGGACGCGTCTCCACGTGAGGCGGGAGACCCAGGGTCCCTTTCCACGTGCCACAGGGATCCTGGGACTCCTATCCATTTTCAAGAGGAGTCAGGCATCGTCTCCTTTGGAAGCATTGATCTCCGCGGACTTCTCGAGTTTTAAAAGGATGTGAGGCCTCCGTTCGCGTTGAGGCGGAGGACTAGGTCTTTCTCTGTGGTCTCCACAGGGTATTCAGACAACCCTTCATCTTGGGAGATGCAAGACGAGCCTGCATTCAATTCACTGCAGGTATATCCGGCCTTACTTCGAGTCAGAGCATCTCGGTGTCCATTCCACTTGAGGCCACAAACTCAGGGTCCCTCTCACATACCTGTAGCTGAGAGAAGCCTCCTCTTGAGGTTCTTTTGGAAAGTTGGTATTCCTCTTGAGTCGAAGCCAGGGACTAAGCTCTCATCTCGAGTTGATTTGGGGTCCATGGAGCCCTTTCGTGTTGCTCCAGTGACCTCAGGATCCGTCTAGACTTGAGACAGTGATCTTGGGTTTTCTCTGGAGTGCCATCAAGGAAATCAAGGCTCCTTTCACGTTTGATGTGGAACACGGAATTGCTCTGCACGCAGTGCAGGGGAATCGGGCCTCATCTCGCGGCGAGGGGGAAGTCTCATGGTTTTTCTCGAGTTGCGGCCGGAACCTGGGGTGTATTCTCGAGTTACGACGGGGAGGGCCCTTCCAGACACGTGTTTGTTCAGCGACGTAAGGACTCCAGCCTAGGTGCGAGGGACACCTCGGGATTCTCCTCGAGTCTTGGCATGGCAATTGGGACGCGTCTCCACGTGAGGCGGGAGACCCAGGGTCCCTTTCCACGTGCCACAGGGATCCTGGGACTCCTATCCATTTTCAAGAGGAGTCAGGCATCGTCTCCTTTGGAAGCATTGATCTCCGCGGACCTCTCGAGTTTTCAAAGGATGTGAGGCCTCCGGTCGCGATGAGGCGGAAGACTAGGTCTTTCTCTGTGGACTCCACAGGGGATTCAGACATCCCTTCGTCTTGGGAGATGCAAGATGAGCCTGCATTCAATTCACTCCAGGGATATCTGGTCTTACTTCGAGTCACAGCATCTCGGTGTCCATTCCACTTGAGGCCACAAACTCAGGGTCCCTCTCACATACCTGTAGCTGAGAGAAGCCTCCTCTTGAGGTGCTTGTGGAAAGTTGGTATTCCTCTTGAGTCGAAACCAGGGACTAAGCTCTCATCTCGAGTTGATTTGGGGTCCACGGAGCCCTTTCGTGTTGCTCCAGTTACCTCAGGATCCCTCTAGACTTGAGACAGTGATCTTGGGTTTTCTGTGGAGTGCCAGCAAGGAAATCAAGGCTCCTTTCACATTTGATGTGGAAAACGGAATTGCTGTGCACGCAGTGCAGGGGAATCGGGACTCATCTCGCGGCGAGGGGGAAGTCTCATGGTTTTTCTCGAGTTGAGGCCGGAACCTGGGGTATATTCTCGAGTTACGACGGGGAGGGCCCTTCCAGACACGTGTTTGTTCAGTGACGTCAGGACTCCTGCATAGGTGCGAGGGACACCTCGGGATTCTCCTCGAGTCTTGGCATGGCAATTGGGACATGTCTCCACGTGAGGCGGGAGACCCAGCGTCCCTTTCCACGTGCCACAGGGATCCTGGGACTCCTATCCATTTTCAAGAGGAGTCAGGCATCGTCTCCTTTGGAAGCATTGATCTCCGCGGACCTCTCGAGTTTTCAAAGGATGTGAGGCCTCCGGTCGCGATGAGGCGGAGGACTAGGTCTTTCTCTGTGGACTCCACAGGGGATTCAGACATCCCTTCGTCTTGGGAGATGCAAGATGAGCCTGCATTCAATTCACTCCAGGGATATCTGGTCTTACTTCGAGTCACAGCATCTCGGTGTCCATTCCACTTGAGGCCACAAACTCAGGGTCCCTCTCACATACCTGTAGCTGAGAGAAGCCTCCTCTTGAGGTGCTTGTGGAAAGTTGGTATTCCTCTTGAGTCGAAGCCAGGGACTAAGCTCTCATCTCGAGTTGATTTGGGGTCCACGGAGCCCTTTCGTGTTGCTCCAGTGACCTCAGGATCCCTCTAGACTTGAGACAGTGATCTTGGGTTTTCTCTGGAGTGCCAGCAAGGAAATCAAGGCTCCTTTCACATTTGATGTGGAACACGGAATTGCTGTGCACGCAGTGCAGGGGAATTGGGCCTCATCTCGCGGCGAGGGGGAAGTCTCATGGTTTTTCTCGAGTTGCGGCCGGAACCTGGGGTATATTCTCGAGTTACGACGGGGAGGGCCCTTCCAGACACGTGTTTGTTCAGCGATGTCAGGACTCCTGGCTAGGTGCGAGGGACACCTCGGGATTCTCCTCGAGCCTTGGCATGGCAATTGGGACGCGTCTCCACGTGAGGCGGGAGACCCAGGGTCCCTTTCCACGTGCCACAGGGATCCTGGGACTCCTATCCATTTTCAAGAGGAGTCAGGCATCGTCTCCTTTGGAAGCATTGATCTCCGTGGACGTCTCGAGTTTTCAAAGGATGTGAGGCCTCCAGTCGTGAAGAGGTGGAGAACTAGGTCTTCTCTGTGGTCTCCACAGGTGATTCAGACATCCCTTCATCTTGGGAGATGGAAGACGAGCCTGCATTCAATTCACTGCAGGGATATCCGGCCTTACGTAGAGTCAGAGCATCTCGGTGTCCATTCCACTTGAGGCCACAAACTCAGGGTCCCTCTCACATACCTGTAGCTGAGAGAAGCCTCCTCTTGAGGTGCTTGTGGAAAGTTGGTATTCCTCTTGAGTCGAAGCCAGGGACTAAGCTCTCATCTCGAGTTGATTTGGGGTCCACGGAGCCCTTTCGTGTTGCTCCAGTGACCTCAGGATCCCTCTAGACTTGAGACAGTGATCTTGGGTTTTCTCTGGAGTGCCATCAAGGAAATCAAGGCTCCTTTCACGTTTGATGTGGAACATGGAATTGCTCTGCACGCAGTGCAGGGGAATCGGGCCTCATCTCGCGGCGAGGGGGAAGTCTCATGGTTTTTCTCGAGTTGCGGCCGGGACCTGGGGTATATTCTCCAGTTACGACGGGAAGGGCCCTTCCTGACACGTGTTTGTTCATCGACGTCAGGACTCCTGCCTAGGTGCGAGGGACACCTCGGGATTCTCTTCGAGTCTTGGCATGGCAATTGAGACGCGTCTCCACGTGAGGCGTGAGACCCAGGGTCCCTTTCGACGTGCCACAGGGAATCTGGGGCTCCTATCCATTTTCAAGAGGAGTCAGGCATCGTCTCCTTTGGAAGCATTGATCTCCGCGGACCTCTCGAGTTTTCAAAGGATGTGAGGCCTCCGGTCGCAATGAGGCGGAGGACTAGATTTTTCTCTATGGTCTCCACAGGGGCTTCAGACATCCCTTCGTCTTGGGAGATGCAAGACGAGCCGGCATTCAATTCACTGCAGGGATATCCGGCCTTACTTCGAGTCAGAGCATCTCGGTGTCCATTCCACTTGAGGCCACAAACTCAGGGTCCCTCTCACATACCTGTAGCTGAGAGAAGCCTCCTCTTGAGGTGCTTGTGGAAAGTTGGTATTCCTCTTGAGTTGAAGCCAGGGACTAAGCTCTCATCTCGAGTTGATTTGGGGTCCACGGAGCCCTTTCGTGTTGCTCCAGTGACCTCAGGATCCCTCTAGACTTGAGACAGTGATCTTGGGTTTTCTCTGGAGTGTCATCAAGGAAATCAAGGCTCCTTTCACGTTTGATGTGGAACACGGAATTGCTCTGCACGCAGTGCAGGGGAATCGGGCCTCATCTCGCGGCGAGGGGGAAGTCTCATGGTTTTTCTCGAGTCGAGGCCGGAACCTGGGGTATATTCTCGAGTTACGACGGGGAGGTCCCTTCCATACACGTGTTTGGTCAGCGACGTCAGGACTCCAGCCTATGTGCGAGGGACACTTTGGGATTTTCCTTGAGTCTTGGCATGGCAATTGGGACGTGTCTCCACGTGAGGCGGGAGACGCAGGGTCCCTTTCCACGTGCCACAGGGATCCTGGGACTCCTATCCATTTTCAAGAGGAGTCAGGCATCGTCTCCTTTGCAAGCATTGATCTCCGCAGACCTCTCGAGTTTTCAAAGGATGTGAGGCCTCCGATCGCGTTGAGGCGGAGGACTAGGTCTTTCTCTGTGGTCTCCACAGGGGATTCAGACATCCGTTGGTCTTGGGAGATGCAAGACGAGCCTGCATTCAATTCACTGCATGGATATCCGGCCTTACTTTGAGTCAGAGCATCTCCGTGTCCATTCCACTTGAGGCCAAAAACTCAGGGTCCCTCTCACATACCTGTAGCTGAGAGAAGCCTCCTCTTGAGGTGCTTGTGGAAAGTTGGTATTCCTCTTGAGTCAAAGCCAGGGACTAAGCTCTCATCTCGAGTTGATTTGGGGTCCACGGAGCCCTTTCGTGTTGCTAAAGTGACCTCAGGATCCCTCTAGACTTGAGACAGTGATCTTGGGGTTTCTCTGGAGTGCCGTCAAGGAAATCAAGGCTCCTTTCACGTTTGATGTGGAACACGGAATTGCTCTGCACGCAGTGCAGCGGAATCGGGCCTCATGTCGCGTCGAGGGGGAAGTCTCATGGTTTTTCTCAAGTTGCGCCCGGAACCTGAGGTATATTCTCGAGTTACGACGGGGAATGCCTTCCAGACACGTGTTTGTTCAGCGATGTCAGGACTCCTGCCTAGGTGCGAGGGACACCTCGGGATTCTCCTCGAATCTTGGCATGGCAATAGGGACGCGTTTCCACGTGAGGCGGGAGACCCAGGGTCCCTTTCCACGTGCCACAGGGATCCTGGGACTCCTATCCATTTTCAAGAGGAGTCAGGCATCGTCTCCTTTGGAAGCATTGATCTCCGCAGACCTCTCGATTTTTCAAAGGATGTGAAGCCTCCGGTCGCGATGAGGCTGAGGACTAGGTCTTTCTCTGTCGTCTCCACAGGGGATTCAGACATCCCTTCGTCTTGGGAGATGCAAGACGAGCTTACATTCAATTCACTGCAGGGATATCCGGCCTTACGTAGAGTCAGAGCATCTCGGTGTCCATTCCACTTGAGGCCACAAACTCAGGGTCCCTCTCACATACCTGTAGCTGAGAGAAGCCTCCTCTTGAGGTGCTTGTGGAAAGTTGATATTCCTCTTGAGTCGAAGCCAGGGAGTAAGCTCTCATCTCGAGTTGATTTGGCGTCCACAGAGCCCTTTCGTGTTGCTCCAGTGACCTCAGAATCCCTCTAGACTTGAGACAGTGATCTTGGGTTTTCTCTGGAGTGTCATCAAGGAAATCAAGGCTCCTTTCACGTTTGATGTGGAACACGGAATTGTTCTGGATGCAGTGCAGGGTAATCGGGCCTCATCTCGCGGCGAGGGGGAAGTCTCATGCTTTTTCTCGAGTTGCGGCCGGAACCTGGGGTATATTCTCGAGTTACGACGGGGAGGTCTCTTCCATACACGTGTTTGTTCAGCGACGTAAGGACTCCAGCCTAGGTGCGAGGGACACCTCGGGATTTTCCTCGAGTCTTGGCATGGCAATTGGGACGCGTCTCCACGTGAGGCGGGAGACCCAGGGTCCCTTTCCATGTGCCACAGGGATCCTGGGACTCCTATCCATTTTCAAGAGGAGTCAGGCATCGTCTCCTTTGGAAGCATTGATCTCCGCAGACCTCTCGAGTTTTCCAAGGATGTGAGGCCTCCAGTCGCGTTGAGGCGGAGGACTAGGTCTTTCTCTGTGGTCTCCACAGGGGATTCAGACATCCCTTCGTCTTGGGAGATGCAAGACGAGCCTGCATTCAATTCACTGCAGGGATATCCGGCCTTACTTGGAGTCAGAGCATCTCGGTGTCCATTCCACTTGAGGCCAAAAACTCAGGGTCCCTCTCACATACCTGTAGCTGAGAGAAGCCTCCTGTTGAGGTGCTTTTGGAAAGTTGGTATTCCTGTTGAGTCGAAGCCAGGGACTAAGCTCTCATCTCGAGTTGATTTGGGGTCCACAGAGCCCTTTCGTGTTGCTCCAGTGACCTCAGGATCCCTCTAGACTTGAGACAGTGATCTTGGGTTTTCTCTGGAGTGCCGTCAAGGAAATCAAGGCTCCTTTCACGTTTGATGTGGAACACGGAATTGCTCTGCACGCAGTGCAGGGGAATCGATCCTCATCTCGCGGCGAGGGGGAAGTCTCATGGTTTTTCTCGAGTTGCGGCCGGAACCTGGGGTGTATTCTCGAGTTACGACGGGGAGGGCCCTTCCAGATACGTGTTTGTACAGCGACGTAAGGACTCCAGCCTAGGTGCGAGGGACACGTCGGGATTCTCCTCGAGTTTTGGCATGGCAATTGGGACGCGTCTCCACGTGAGGCGGGAGACGCAGGGTCCCTTTCCACGTGCCACACGGATCCTGGGACTCCTATCCATTTTCAAGAGGAGTCAGGCATCGTCTCCTTTGGAAGCATTGATCTCCGCGGACGTCTCGAGTTTTCAAAGGATGTGAGGCCTCCGTTCGCGTTGAGACGGAGGACTAGGTCTTTCTCTGTGGTCTCCACAGGGGATTCAGACAACCCTTCGTCTTGGGAGATGCAAGACGAGCCTGCATTCAATTCACTGCAGGGATATCCGGCCTTACTTCGAGTCAGAGCATCTCGGTGTCCATTCCACTTGAGGCCACAAACTCAGGGTCCCTCTCACATACATGTAGTTGAGAGAAGCCTCCTCTTGAGGTGCTTGTGGAAAGTTGGTATTCCTCTTGAGTCGAAGCCAGGGACTAAGCTCTCATCTCGAGTTGATTTGGGGTCCACGGAGCCCTTTCTTGTTGCTCCAGTGACCTCAGGATCCCTCTAGACTTGAGACAGTGACCTTGGGTTTTCTCTGGAGTGCCATCAAGGAAATCAAGGCTCCTTTCACGTTTGATGTGGAACACGGAATTGCTCTGCAGGCAGTGCAGGGGAATCGGACCTCATCTCGCGGCGAGGGGGAAGTCTCATGGTTTATCTCGAGTTGCGGCCGGAACCTGGGGTATATTCTCGAGTTACGAAGGGGAGGGCCCTTCCTTACACGTGTTTGTTCAGCGACGTCAGGACTCCTGCATAGGTGCGAGGGACACCTCGGGATTCTCCTCGAGTCTTGGCATGGCAATTGGGACGTGTCTCCACGTGAGGCGGGAGACCCAGGGTCCCTTTCCACGTGCCACAGGGATCCTGGGACTCCTATCCATTTTCAAGAGGAGTCAGGCATCGTCTCCTTTGGAAGCATTGATCTCCGCGGACCTCTCGAGTTTTCAAAGGATGTGAGGCCTCCGGTCGCGATGAGGCGGAGGACTAGGTCTTTCTCTGTGGACTCCACAGGGGATTCAGACATCCCTTCGTCTTGGGAGATGCAAGATGAGCCTGCATTCAATTCACTCCAGGGATATCTGGTCTTACTTCGAGTCACAGCATCTCGGTGTCCATTCCACTTGAGGCCACAAACTCAGGGTCCCTCTCACATACATGTAGCTGAGAGAAGCCTCCTCTTGAGGTGCTTGTGGAAACTTGGTATTCCTCTTGAGTCGAAGCCAGGGACTAAGCTCTCATCTCGAGTTGATTTGGGGTCCACGGAGCCCTTTCGTGTTGCTCCAGTGACCTCAGGATCCCTCTAGACTTGAGACAGTGATCTTGGGTTTTCTGTGGAGTGCCAGCAAGGAAATCAAGACTCCTTTCACATTTGATGTGGAACACGGAATTGCTGTGCACGCAGTGCAGGGGAATTGGGCCTCATCTCGCGGCGAGGGGGAAGTCTCATGGTTTTCTCGAGTTGCGGCCGGAACCTGGGGTATATTCTCGAGTTACGACGGGGAGGGCCCTTCCAGACACGTGTTTGTTCAGCGATGTCAGGACTCCTGCCTAGGTGCGAGGGACACCTCTGGATTCTCCTCGAGCCTTGGCATGGCAATTGGGACGCGTCTCCATGTGAGGCGGGAGACCCAGGTTCCCTTTCCACGTGCCACAGGGATCCTGGGACTCCTATCCGTTTTCAAGAGGAGTCAGGCATCGTCTCCTTTGGAAGCATTGATCTCCGTGGACGTCTCGAGTTTTCAAAGGATGTGAGGCCTCCAGTGGTGAAGAGGTGGAGAACTACTTCTTCTCTGTGATCTCCACAGGTGATTCAGACATCCCTTCATCTTGGGAGATGGAAGACGAGCCTGCATTCAATTCACTGCAGGGATATCCGGCCTTACTTCGAGTCAGAGCATCTCGGTGTCCATTCCACTTGAGGCCACAAACTCAGGGTCCCTCTCACATACCTGTAGCTGAGAGAAGCCTCCTCTTGAGGTGCTTGTGGAAAGTTGGTATTCCTCTTGAGTCGAAGCCAGGGACTAAGCTCTCATCTCGAGTTGATTTGGGGTCCACGGAGCCCTTTCCTGTTGCTACAGTGACCTCAGGATCCCTCTAGACTTGAGACAGTGATCTTGGGTTTTCTCTGGAGTGCCATCAAGGAAATCAAGGCTCCTTTCACGTTTGATGTGGAACATGGAATTGCTCTGCACGCAGTGCAGGGGAATCGGGCCTCATCTCGCGGCGAGGGGGAAGTCTAATGGTTTTTCTCGAGTTGCGGCCGGGACCTGGGGTATATTCTCGAGTTACGACGGGGAGGGCCCTTCCAGACACGTGTTTGTTCATCGACGTCAGGACTCCTGCCTAGGTGCGAGGGACACCTCGGGATTCTCTTCGAGTCTTGGCATGGCAATTGAGACGCGTCTCCACGTGAGGCGGGAGACCCAGGGTCCCTTTCGACGTGCCGCAGGGAATCTGGGGCTCCTATCCATTTTCAAGAGGAGTCAGGCATCGTCTCCGGTGGAAGCATTGATCTCCGCGGACCTCTCGAGTTTTCAAAGGATGTGAGGCCTCCGGTCGCAATGAGGCGGAGGACTAGATTTTTCTCTATGGTCTCCACAGGGGCTTCAGACATCCCTTCGTCTTGGGAGATGCAAGACGAGCCGGCATTCAATTCACTGCAGGGATATCCGGCCTTACTTCGAGTCAGAGCATCTCGGTGTCCATTCCACTTGAGGCCACAAACTCAGGGTCCCTCTCACATACCTGTAGCTGAGAGAAGCTTCCTCTTGAGGTGCTTGTGGAAACTTGGTATTCCTCTTGAGTCGAAGCCAGGGACTAAGCTCTCATCTCGAGTTGATTTGGGGTCCACGGAGCCCTTTCGTGTTGCTCCAGTGACCTCAGGATCCCTCTAGACTTGAGACAGTGATCTTGGGTTTTCTCTGGAGTGCCATCAAGGAAATCAAGGCTCCTTTCACGTTTGATGTGGAACACGGAATTGCTCTGCATGCAGTGCAGGGGAATCGGGCCTCATCTCGCAGCGAGGGGGAAGTCTCATGCTTTTTCTCGAGTTGCGGCCGGAACCTGGGGTATATTCTCGAGTTACGACGGGGAGGGCCCTTCCAGACACGTGTTTGTTCAGCGACGTCAGGACTCCTGCCTAGGTGCGAGGGACACCTCGGGATTCTCCTCGAGTCTTGGCATGGCAATTGGGACGCGTCTCCACGTGAGGCGGGAGACCCAGGGTCCCTTTCCACGTGCCACAGGGATCCTGGGACTCCTATCCATTTTCAAGAGGAGTCAGGCATCGTCTCCTTTGGAAGCATTGATCTCCGCGGACTTGTCGAGTTTTCAAAGGATGTGAGGCCTCCGTTCGCGTTGAGGCGGAGGACTAGTTCTTTCTCTGTGGTCTCCACAGGGTATTCAGACAACCCTTCGTCTTGGGAGATGCAAGACGAGCCTGCATTCAATTCACTGCAGGTATATCCGGCCTTACTTCGAGTCAGAGCATCTCGGTGTCCATTCCACTTGAGGCCACAAACTCAGGGTCCCTCTCACATACCTGTAGCTGAGAGAAGCCTCCTCTTGAGGTGCTTTTGGAAAGTTGGTATTCCTCTTGAGTCGAAGCCAGGGACTAAGCTCTCATCTCGAGTTGATTTGGGGTCCATGGAGCCCTTTCGTGTTGCTCCAGTGACCTCAGGATCCCTCTAGACTTGAGACAGTGATCTTGGGTTTTCTCTGGAGTGCCATCAAGGAAATCAAGGCTCCTTTCACGTTTGATGTGGAACACGGAATTGCTCTGCACGCAGTGCAGGGGAATCGGGCCTCATCTCGCGGCGAGGGGGAAGTCTCATGGTTTTTCTCGAGTTGCGGCCGGAACCTGGGGTGTATTCTCGAGTTACGACGGGGAGGGCCCTTCCAGACACGTGTTTGTTCAGCGACGTAAGGACTCCTGCCTAGGTGCGAGGGACACCTCGGGATTCTCCTCGAGTCTTGGCATGGCAATTGGGACGCGTCTCCACGTGAGGCGGGAGAGGCAGGGTCCCTTTCCACGTGCCACAGGGATCTTTGGACTCCTATCCATTTTCAAGAGGAGTCAGGCATCGTCTCCTTTGGAAGCATTGATCTCCGCAGACCTCTCGAGTTTTCAAAGGATGTGAGGCCTCCGGTCGCGTTGAGGCGGAGGACTAGGTCTTTCTCTGTGGTCTCCACAGGGGATTCAGACAACCCTTCGTCTTGGGAGATGCAAGACGAGCCTGCGTTCAATTCACTGCAGGGATATCCGGCCTTACTTCGAGTCAGAGCATCTCGGTGTCCATTCCACTTGAGGAAACAAACTCAGGGTCCCTCAAATATACCTGTAGTTGAGAGAAGCCTCCTCTTGAGGTGCTTTTGGAAAGTTGGTATTCCACTTGAGTTGAAGCCAGGGACTAAGCTCTCATCTCGAGTTGATTTGGGGTCCTTGGAGCCCTTTCGTGTTGCTCCAGTGACCTCAGGATCCCTCTAGACTTGAGACACTGATCTTGGGTTTTCTCTGGAGTGCCATCAAGGAAATCAAGGCTCCTTTCATTTTTGATATGGAATACGGAATTGCTCTGCACGCAGGGCAGGGGAATCGGGCCTCATCTCGCGGCGAGGGGGAAGTCTCATGGTTTTTCTCGAGTTGCGGCCGGAACCTGGGGTATATTCCCGAGTTACGACGGGGAGGTGACTCCCAGACATGTGTTTGTTCAGCGACGTGAGGACTCCTGCCTAGGTGCGAGGGACACCTCGGGATTCTCCTCGAGTCTGGCATCGCAATTGGGACGTGTCTCCACGTGAGGTGGGAGACCCAGGTTCCCTTTCCAAGTGCCACAATGATCCTGGGACTCCTATCCATTTTTAAGAAATGTCAGGCATCGTCTCCTTTAGAAGCATTGATCTCTTCAGACTTCTCGAGTTTTCAAAGGATGTGAGGCCTCCGGTCGCGATGAGGCGGAGGAGTAGGTCTTTCTCTGTGGTCTCCACAGGGGATTCAGACAACCCTTCGTCTTGGGAGATGCAAGACGAGCCTGCATTCAATTCACTGCAGGGATATCCGGCCTTACTTCGAGTCAGAGCATCTCGGTGTCCTTTCCACTTGAGCCCACAAACTCAGGGTCCCTCTCACATACCTGTAGCTGAGAGAAGCCTCCTCTTGAGTTGCTTGTGGAAAGTTGGTATTCCTCTTGTGTCGAAGCCAGGGACTAAGCTCTCATCTCGAGTTGATTTGGGGCCCATGGAGCCCTTTCATGTTGCTCCAGTGACCTCAGGATCTTTCTAGACTTGAGACAGTGATCTTGGGTTTTCTCTGGAGTGCCATCAAGGAAATCAAGGCTACTTTCACGTTTAATGTGGAAAACGGAATTGCTCTGCATGCAGTGCAGGGGAAACAGGCCTCAACTCGCGGCGAGGGGGAAATCTCATGGTTTTTCTCGAGTTGCGGCCGGAACCTGGGGTATATTCTCGAGTTACGACGGGGAGGGCCCTTCCAGACACGTGTTTGTTCAGCGACGTCAGGACTCCTGCCTACGTGCGAGGGACACCTCGGGATTCTCCTCGAGCCTTGGCATGGCAATTGGGATGCGTCTCCACATGAGGCGTGAGATCCAGTGTCCCTTCCCACGTGCCACAGGGATCCTGGGACTCCTATCCATTTTCAAGAGGAGTCAGGCATCGTCTCCTTTGGAAGCATTGATCTCCGCGGACCTCTCGAATTTTCAAAGGATGTGAGGCCTCCGGTCGCGATGAGGCGGAGAACTCGGTCTTTCTCTGTGGTCTCACCAGCGGATTCAGACATCCCTTCGTCTTGGGAGATGCAAGACGAGCCTGCATTCAATTCACTGCAGGGATATCCGGCCTTACTTCGAGTCAGAGCATCTCGGTGTCCATTGCATTTGAGGCCACAAATTCAGGGTTCCTCTCACATACCTGTAGCTGAGAGAAGCTTCCTCTTGAGGTGCTTGTGGAAATTTGGTATTCCTCTTGAGTCTAAGCCAGGGACTAAGCTCTCATCTCGAGTTGATTTGGGGTCCTTGGAGCCCTTTCGTGTTGCTCCAGTGACCTCAGGATCCCTCTAGACTTGAGACACTGATCTTGGGTTTTCTCTGGAGTGCCATCAAGGAAATCAAGGCTCCTTTCATTTTTGATGTGGAATACGGAATTGCTCTGCATGCAGGGCAGGGGAATCGGGCCTCATCTCGCGGCGAGGGGGAAGTCTCATGGTTTTTCTCGAGTTGCGGCCGGAACCTGGGGTATATTCTCGAGTTACGACGGGGAGGTCCCTTCCAGACATGTGTTTGTTCAGCGACGTCAGGACTCCTGCCTAGGTGCGAGGAACACCTCGGGATTCTCCTCGAGTCTGGCATGGCAATTGGGACGTGTCCCCATGTGAGGCGGGAGACCCAGGTTCCCTTTCCAAGTGCCACAGAGATCCTGGGACTCCTATCCATTTTCAAGAAGAGTCAGGCCTCGTCTCCTTTAGAAGCATTGATCTCTTCAGACCTCTTCAGTTTTCAAAGGATGTGAGGCCTCCGGTCGCGATGAGGCGGAGGAGTAGGTCTTTCTCTGTGGTCTCCACAGGGGATTCAGACAACCCTTCGTCTTGGGAGATGCAAGACGAGCCTGCATTCAATTCACTGCAGGGATATCCGGTCTTACTTCGAGTCAGAGCATCTCGGTGTCCTTTCCACTTGAGGCCACAAACTCGGGGTCCCTCAAATATACCTGTAGCTGAGAGAAGCCTCCTCTTGAGGTACTTTTAGAAAGTTGGTATTCCTCTTGAGTTGAAGCCAGGGACTAAGCTCTCATCTCGAGTTGATTTGGGGTCCACGGAGCCCTTTCGTGTTGCTCCAGTGACCTCAGGATCCCTCTAGACTTGAGAGAGTGATCTTGGGTTTTCTCTGGAGTGCCATCAAGGAAATCAAGGCTCCTTTCACGTTTGATGTGGTACACGGAATTGCTGTGCACGCAGTGCAGGGGAATCGGGCCTCATCTCGCGGCGAGGGGGAAGTCTCATAATTTTTCTAGAGTTGTGGCCAGAACTTGGGGTATATACTTGAGTTACGACGGGGAGGGCCCTTCCAGACACGTGTTTGTTCAGCGACATCAGGACTCCTGCCTAGGTGCGAGGGACACCTCGGGATTCTCCTCGAGTCTTGCCATGGCAATTGGGAGGCGTCTACACGTGAGGCGGGAGACCCAGGGCCCCTTTCCACGTGCCACAGGGATCCTGGGACTCCTATCCATTTTCAAGAGGAGTCAGGCATCGTCCTCTTTGGAAGCATTAATCTCTGTGGACCTCTCGAATTTTCAAAGGATGTGAGGCCTCCGGTTGCGATGAGGGGAAGAATTAGGTCTTTCTCTGTGGTCTCCACAGGGGATTCAGACATCCCTTCGTCTTGGGAGATGCAAGACGAGCGTGCATTCAATTCCCTGCAGGGATATCCGGCCTTACATCGAGTCAGAGCATCTCAGTGTCCATTCCACTTGAGGCCACAAAATCATGGTCGCTATCACATACCTGTAGCTCAGAGAAGCCTCCTCTTGAGGTGTTTGTGGAAACTTGGTATTCCTCTTCAGTTGAAGCCAGGGACTAAGCTCTCATCTCGAGTTGATTTGGGGTCCACGGAGCCCTTTCGTGTTGCTCCAGTGACCTCAGGATCCCTCTAGACTTGAGAGAGTAATCTTGAGTTTTCTCTGGATTGCCATCAAGGAAATCAAGGCTCCTTTCACGTTTGATGTCGAACACGGAATTGTGCTGCACGCAGTGCAAGGGAATCGGGCCTCATCTCGGGGCGAGGGGGAAGTCTCATGGTTTTTCTCGAGTTGCGGCCGGAACCTGGGGTATATTCTTGAGTTACGACGGGGAGGGCCCTTCCAGACACGTGTTTGTTCAGCGACGTCAGGACTCCTGCCTAGGTGCGAGGGACACCTCGGGGTTCTCCTCGAGTCTTGGCATGGCAATTGGGACGCGTCCCCACGTGAGGCGGGAGACCCAGGGTCCCTTTCCACGTGCCACAGGGATCCTGGGTCTCCTATCAATTTTCAAGAGGAGTCAGGCATCCTCTCCTTTGGAAGCATTGATCTCCGCGGACCTCTCGAGTTTTCAAAGGATGCGAGGCCTCCAGTCGCGATGAGGCGGAGAAGTAGGTCTTTCTCTGTGGTCTCCACAGGGGATTCAGACATCCCTTCGTCTTGGGAGATGCAAGACGAGCCTGCATTCAATTCACTGCAGCGATATCCGGCCTTACTTCAAGTCAGAGCATCTCGGTGTACATTCCACTTGAGGCCACAGACTCAGGGTCCCTCTCACATACCTGTAGCTGAGAGAGGCCTCCTCTTGAGGTGCTTGTGGAAAGTTGGTATTCCTCTTGAGTCGAAGCCAGGGACTAAAGCTCTCATCTCGTGTTGATTTGGGGTCCACGGAGCCCTTTCATGTTGCTCCAGTGACCTCAGGATCCCTCTAGTCTTGAGACAGTGATCTTGGGTTTTCTCTGGAGTGCCATCAAGGAAATCAAGGCTCCTCTCATGTTTGATGTGGAACACGGATATGCTCTGCACGCAGTGCAGGGGAATCGGGCCTCATCTCGCGGCGAGGGGGAAGTCTCATGGTTTTTCTCGAGTTGCGGCCGGAACCGGGGTATACTCTCGAGTTACGACGGGGAGGGCCCTTCCAGACACATGTTTGTTCAGCAACGTCAGGACTCCTGCCTAGGTGCGAGGGACACCTCGGGATTCTCTTCGAGTCTTGGCATGGCAATTGGGACGCGTCTCCAAGTGAGGCGGGAGACCCAGGGTCCCTTTCCACGTGCCACAGGGATCCTGGGACTCCTATCCATGTTCAAGAGGAGTCAGGCATCGTCTCCTTTGGAAGCATTGATGTCCGCGGACCTCTCGAGTTTTCAAATGATGTGAGGCCTCCGGTCGCGATGAGGCGGAGAACTAGGTCTTTCTCTGTGGTCTCCAGAGGGGTTTCAGACATCCCTTCGTCTTGGGTGATGCAAGACGAGCCTGAATTCAATTCACTGCAGGGATATCCGGCCTTACTTTGAGTCACAGCGCGTCGGTGTCCATTCCACTTGAGGCCACAAACTCAGGGTCCCTCTCACATACCTGTAGCTGAGAGAAGCCTCCTCTTGAGGTGCTTGGGGAAAGTTGGTATTCCACTTGAGTCGAAGCCAGGGACTAAGCTCTCATCTCGAGTTGATTTGGGGTCCACAGAGCCCTTTCATGTTTCTACAGTCACCTGAGGATCCCTCTAGACTTGAGAGAGTGATCTTGGGTTTTCTCTGGAGTGCCATCAAGGAAATCAAGGCTCCTTTCACGTTTGATGTGGAACACGGAATTGCTCTGCACGCAGTGCAGGGGATTCGGGCCTCATCTCGCAGCAAAGGGTATGTCTCATGGTTTTTCTCCACTTGTGGCCGGAACCTGGGGTATATTCTCGAGTTACGACGGGGAGGGCCCTTCCAGACACGTGATTGTTCAGCGACGTCAGGACTCCTGCCTAGGTGCGAAGGACACCTCAGGATTCTCCTCGAGTCTTGGCATGGCAATTGGGATGCGTCCCCACGTGAGGCGGGAGACCCAGGGTCCGTTTCCACGTGCCACAGGGTTCCTGGGACTCCTATCCATTTTCAAGAGGAGTCAGGCATCGTCTCCTTTGGAAGCATTGATGTCCGCGGACCTCTCGAGTTTTCAAAGGAAGTGAGGCCTCCGGTCGCGATGAGGCGGAGAACTATGTCTTTCTTTGTGGTCTCCACAGGGGATTCAGACATCCCTTCGTCTTGGGAGATGCAAGACGAGCCTGCACTCAATTCACTGCAGGGACATCCGGCCTTACTTCGAGTCAGAACATCTCGGTGTCCATTCCATTTGAGGCCACAAACTCAGGGTCCCTCTCACATACCTGTAGCTGAGAGAAGCCTCCTCTTGAGGTGCTTGTGGAAAGTTGGTATTCCACTTGAGTCGAAGCCAGGAACTAAGTTCTCATCTCGAGTTGATTTGGGGTCCATGGAGCCCTTTCGTGTTGCTCCAGTGACCTCAGGATCCCTCTAGACTTGAGACAGTGATCTTGGGTTTTCTCTGGAGTGCCATCAAGGAAATCAAGGCTCCTTTCACGTTTGATGTGGAACACGGAATTGCTCTGCACGCAGTGCAGGGGAATCGGGCCTCATCTCGCGGCGAGGGGGAAGTCTCATTGTTTTTCTCGAGTTGCGGCCGGGACCTGGGGTATATTCTCGAGTTACGACAGGGAGGGCCCTTCCAGACACGTGTTTGTTCAGCGACGTCAGGACTCCTGCCTACGTGCGAGGGACACCTCGGGATTCTCCTCGAGCCTTGGCATGGCAATTGGGACGCGTCTCCACGTGAGGCGGGAGACCCAGGGTCCCTTTCCACGTGCCACAGGTATCCTGGGACTCCTATCCATTTTCAAGAGGAGTCAGGCATCGTCTCCTTTGGAAGCATTGATCTCCGCCGACCTCTCGAGTTCTCAAAGGATGTGAGGTCTCCGGTCGCGATGATGCGGAGGACTAGGTCTTTCTCTGTGGTCTCAACAGGGGATTCAGACATCCCTTCGTCTTGGGAGATGCAAGACGAGCCTGCATTCAATTCACTGCAGGGATGTCCGGCCTTACTTCGAGTCAGAGCATCTCGGTGTCCATTACACTAGAGGCCACAAACTCAGGGTCCCTCTCACATACCTGTAGCTGAGAGAAGCCTCCTCTTGAGGTGCTTGTGGAAAGTTGGTATTGCTCTTGAGTCGAAGCCAGGGACTAAGCTCTCATCTCGAGTTGATTTGGGGTCCACGGAGCCCTTTCGTGTTGCTCCAGTGACCTCAGGATCCCTCTAGACTTGAGACAGTGATCTTGGGTTTTCTCTGGAGTGCCATCAAGTAAATCAGGGCTCCTTTCACGTTTGATGTGGAACACGGAATTGCTCTGCTCGCAGTGCAGGAGAATCGGGCCTCATCTCACGGCGAGGGGGAAGTCTCATGGTTATTCTGGAGTTGGGGCCGGAACCTGGGGTATATTCTCGAGTTACGACGGGGAGGGCCCTTCCAGACACGTGTTTGTTCAGCGACGTCAGGACTCCTGCCTAGGTGCGAGGGACACCTCGGGATTCTCCTCGAGTCTTGGCATGGCAATTGGGACGCGTCTCCCCGTGAGGCGGGAGAGGCAGTGTCCCTTTCCACGTGCCACAGGGATCCTGGGACTCCTATCCATTTTCAAGAGGAGTCAGGCATCGTCTCCTTTGGAAGCATTGATCTCCGCAGACCTCTCGAATTTTCAAAGGATGTGAGGCCTCCGGTCGCGATGAGGCGGAGAAGTAGGTCTTTCTCTGTGGTCTCCACAGCGGATTCAACATCTCTTCGTCTTGGGAGATGCAAGACGAGCCTGCATTCACTTCACTGCAGGGATATCCGGCCTTACTTCGAGTCAGAGCATCTCGGTGTCCATTCCACTTGAGGCCACAAACTCAGGGTCCCTCTCACATAACTGTTGCTGAGAGAAGACTCCTCTTGAAGTGCTTGTGGAAACATGGTATTCCTCTTGAGTCGAAGCCAGGGACTAAGCTGTCATCTCGAGTTGATTTGGGGTCCAAGGAGCCCTTTCCTTTTGCTCCAGTGACCTCAGGATCCCTCTAGACTTGAGACAGTGATCTTGGGTTTTCTCTGGAGTGCCATCAAGGAAATCAAGGCTCCTTTCACTTTTGATTTGGAACACGGAATTGCTCTGCATGCAGTGCAGGGAAATCGGGGCTCATGTCGCGGTGAGGGGGAAGTCTCATAGTTTTTCTCGAGTTGCGGCCGGAACCTGGGGTATATTCTCGAGTTACGATGGGGAGGGCCCTTCCAGACACGTGTTTGTTCAGCGACGTCAGGACTCCTGCCTAGGTGCGAGGGACACCTCGGGATTCTCCTCGAGTCTTGGCATGGCAATTGGGACGCGTCTCCACGTGAGGCGGGAGACCCAAGGTCCCTTTCCACTTGCCACAGGGATACTGGGACTCCTATCCATTTTCAAGAGGAGTCAGGCATCGTCTCCTTTGGAAGTATTGATCTCCGCGGACCTCTCGAGTTTTCAAAGGATATGAGGCCTCCGTTTGCGTTGATGCGGAGGACTAGGTCTTTCTCTGTGGTCTCCACCGGGGATTCAGACATCCCTTCGTCTTGGGAGATGCAAGACGAGCCTGCATTCAATTCACTGCAGGGATATCCGGCCTTACTTCGAGTCAGAGCATCTCGGTGTCCATTCCACTTGAGGCCACAATCTCAGGGTCCCTCTCACATACTTGTAGCTGAGAGAAGCCTCCTCTTGAGGTGCTTGTGGAAAGTTGGTATTCCTCTTGAGTCGAAGCCAGGGACTATGCTCTCATCTCGAGTTGATTTGGGGTCCACGGAGCCCTTTTCTGTTGCTCCAGTGACCTTAGGATCCCTCTAGACTTGAGACAGTGATCTTGGGTTTTCTCTGGAGTGCCATCAAGGAAATCAAGGCTCCTTTCACGTTTGATTTGGAACACGGAATTGCTCTGCACGCAGTGAAGGCGAATCGGGCATCATGTCGCGGAGAGGAGGAAGTCTCATGGTTTTTCTCGAGTTACGGCCGGAACCTGGGGTACATTCTCGATTTACGATGGGGAGGGCCCTTCCAGACACGTGTTTGTTCAGCGACGTCAGGACTCCTGCCTAGGTGCGAGGGACACCTCGGGATTCTGCTCGAGTCTTGGCATGGCAATTGGGAGGCGTCTCCACGTGAGGCGGGAGACCCAGGGTCCCTTTCCACGTGCCACAGGGATCCTGGGACTCCTATCCATTTTCAAGAGGAGTCAGGCATCGTCTCCTTTGGAAGCATTGATCTCCGCGGACCTCTCGAGTTTTCAAAGGATGTGAGGCCTCCGGTCGCGGTGAGGCGGAGAATTATGTCTTTCCCTGTGGCCTCCACAGGGGATTCAGACATCCCTTCATCTTGGGAGATGCAAGACGAGCCTGCATTCAATTCACTGCAGGGATATCCGGCCTTCCTTCGAGTCAGAGCATCTCGGTGTCCATTCCACTTGAGGCCACAAACTCAGGGGCCCTCTCACATACCTGTAGCTGAGAGAAGCCTCCTCTTGAGGTGCTTGTGGAAAGTTGGTATTCCTCTTGAGTCGAAGCCGGGGACTAAGCTCTCATCTCGAGTTGATTTGGGGTCCACGGAGCCCTTTCGTGTTGCTCCAGTGACCCCGGGATCCCTCTAGACTTGAGACAGTGATCTTGGGTTTTCTCTGGAGTGCCATCAAGGAAATCAAGGCTCCTTTCACTTTTGATGTCGAACACGGAATTGCTCTGCACGCAGTACAGGGGAATCGGGCCTCATCTCGCCGTGAGGGGGAAGTCTCATGGTTTTTCTCGAGTTGTGGCCGGAACCTGCGGTATATTCTCGAGTTACGACGGGGAGGGCCCTTCCAGACACGTGTTTGTTCAGCGACGTCAGGACTCCTGCCTAGGTGCAAGGGACACCTCGGGATTCTCCTCGAGCCTTGGCATGGCAATTGGGACGCGTCTCTACGTGAGGCGGGAGACCAAGGGTCCCTTTCCACGGGCCACAGTGATCCTGGGACTCCTATGCATTTTCAAGAGGAGTCAGGCATCGTCTCCTTTGGAAGCATTGATCTCCGCGCACCTCTCGAGTTTTCAAAGGATGTGAGGCCTCCGTTCGCGTTGAGGCGGAGAACTAGGTATTTCTCTGTGGTCTCCACAGGGGATTCAGACATCCCTTCGTCTTGGGAGATGCAAGACGAGCCTGCACTCAATTCACTGCACGGATATCCGGCCTTACTTCGAGTCAGAGCATCTCGGTGTCCATTCCACCTGAGGCCACAAACTCAGGGTCCCTCTCACATACCTGTAGCTGAGAGAAGCCTCGTCCTGATGTGCTTGTGGAAAGTTGGTATTCCTCTTGAGTCGAAGCCAGGGACTAAGCTCTCATCACGAGTTGATTTGGGGTCCACGGAGCCCTTTCATATTTCTCCAGTGACCTCAGGATCCCTCTAGACTTGAGACAGTGATCTTGGGTTTTCTCTGGAGTGCCATCAAGGAAATCAAGGCTCCTTTCACGTTTGATGTGGAACACGGAATTGCTGTGCACGCAGTGCAGGGGAATCGGGCCTCATCTCGCGGCGAGGGGGAAGTTTCATGGTTTTTCTCGAGTTGTGGCCGGAACCTGGGGTATATTCTCGAGTTACAACGGGAAGGGCCCTTCCAGACACGTGTTTGTTCAGCGACGTCAGGACTCCTTCCTAGGTGCGAGGGACACTTCGGGATTCTCCTCGAGTCTTGGCATGGCAATTGGGACGCGTCTCCACGTGAGGCGGGAGACCCAGGGTCCCTTTCCACGTGCCACAGGGCTCCTGGGACTCCTATCCATTTTCAAGAGGAGTCAGGCATCGTCTCCTTTGGAAGCATTGATCTCTGCAGACCTCTCGAGTTTTCAAATGATGTGAGGCCTCCGGTCACGATGAGGCGGAGGACTTGGTCTTTCTCTGTGGTCTCCACATGGGATTCAGACATCCCTTCGTCTTGGGAGATGCAAGACGAGCCTGCATTCAATTCACTGCAGGGATATCCGGCCTTACTTCGAGTCAGAGCATCTCGGTGTCCATTGCACTTGAGGCCACAAACTCAGGGTCCCTCTCACATACCTGTAGCTGAGAGAAGCCTCCTCTTGAGGTGCTTGTGGAAAGTTGGTATTCCTCTCGAGTCGAAGCCGGGGACTAAGCTCTCATCTCGAGTTGATTTGGGGTCCACGGAGCCCTTTCGTGTTGCTCCAGTGACCTCAGGATCCCTCTAGGCTTGAGACAGTGATCCTGGGTTTTCTCTGGACTGCCATCAAGGAAATCAAGGCTCCTTTCACGTTTGATGTGGAACACGGAATTGCTCTGCACGCAGTCCAGGGGAATCGGGCCTCATCTCGCGGCGAGGGGAAAGTCTCATGGTTTTTCTCGAGTTGCGGCGGGAACCTGGGGTATATTCTCGATTTACGACGGGGAGGACCCTTCCAGACACGTGATAGGTGCGAGGGACACCTCGGGATTCTCCTAAAGTCTTGGCATGGCAATTGGAACGCGTCTCCACATGAGGCGGGAGACCCAGGGTCCCTTTCCACGTACCACAGGGATCCTGGGACTCCTATCCATTTTCAAGATGAGTCAGGCATCGTCTCTTTGGAAGCATTGATCTCCGCAGACCTCTCGAGTTTTCAAAGGATGTGAGGTCTCCGATCGCGATGAGGCGGAGGACTAGGTCTTTCTCTGCGGTCTCCGCAGGGGATTCAAACATCCCTTCGTCTTGGGAGATTCAAGACGAGCCTGCATTCAATTCACTGCAGGGATATGCGGCCTTACTTCGAGTCAGAGCATCTCGGTGTCCATTCCACCTGAGGCCACAAACTCAGGGTCCCTCTCACATACCTTTAGCAGAGAGAAGCCTCCTCTTGAGGTGCTTGTGGAAAGTTAGTATTCCTCTTGACTCGAAACCAGGATCTAAGCTCTCATCTCGAGTTGATTTGGGGTCCACGGAACCCTTTCGTGTTGCTCCAGTGACCTCAGGATCCCTCTAGACTTGAGACAGTGATCTTGGGTTTTCTCTGGAGTGCCATCAAGGAAATCAAGGCTCCTTTCCCATTTGATGTGGAACACGGAATTGCTCTGCATGCAGTGCAGGGGAATCGGGCCTCATCTCGCGGCGAGGGGGAAGTCTCATGGTTTTTCTCGAGTTGCGGCCGGAACCTGAGGTATATTTTCGAGTTACAACGGGGAGGGCCCTTCCAGACACGTGTTTGTTCAGCGATGTCAGGACTCGTGCCTAGGTGCGAGGGACACCTCGGGAATCTCCTCGAGTCTTGGCATGGCAATTGGGACGCGTCTCCACGTGAGGCGGGAGACCCAGGGTCCCTTTCGACGTGCCACAGGGATCCTGGGACTCCTATCCATTTTCAAGAGGAGTCAGGCATCGCCTCCTTTGAAAGCATTGATCTCCACGGACCTCTCGAGTTTTCAAAGAATGTGAGGCCTTCGCTCGCGATGAGGCGGAGAACTAGGTCTTTCTTGTGGTCTCCACAGGGGATTCAGACATCCCTTCGTCTTGGGAGATGCAAGACGAGCCTGCATTCAATTCACTGCAGGGATATCCGGCCTTACTTAAGTCAGAGCATCTCGGTGTTCATTCCACTTGAGGCCACAAACTCAGGGTCCCTCTCACATACATGTAGCTGAGAGAAACCTCCTCTTGAGGTGCTTGTGGAAACTAGGTATTCCTCTTGAGTCGAAGCCAGGGACTAAGCTCTCATCTCGAGCAGATTTATGGTCCACGGAGCCCTTTGGTGTTGCTCCAGTGACCACAGGATCCCTCTAGACTTGAGACAGTGGTCTTGTGTTTTCTCTGGAGTGCCATCAAGGAAATCAAGGCTCCTTTCACGTTTGATGTGGAACACGGAATTACTCTGCACGCAGTGCAGGGGAATCAGGCCTCATCTCGCGGCGAGGGGGAAGTCTCATGGTTTTTCTCGAGTTGCGGCCGGAACCTGGGGTATATTCTCGAGTTACGACGGGGAGGGCCCTTCCAGACACGTGTTTGTTCAGCGACGTCAGTACTCCTGCCTAGGTGCGAGGGACACCTCGGGATTCTCCTCGAGTCTTGGCATGGCAATTGGGACGCGTCTCCACGTGAGGCGGGATACCCAGGCTCCCTTTCCACGTGATTCAGGGATCCTGGGACTCCTATCCATTTTCAAGAGGAGTCAGGCATCGTCTCCTGTGGAAGCATTGATCTCCGCGGACCTCTCCAGTTTTCAAAAGATGTGAGGCCTCCGGTCGCGATGAGGCGGAGAACTAGGTCTTTCTCTGTGGTTTGCACAGGGGATTCAGACATCCCTTCGTCTTGGGAGATGCAAGACGCGCCGGCATTCAATTCTCTGCAGGGATATCCGGCCTTACTTCGAGTCACAGCATCTCAGGGTCCATTCCACCTGAGGCCACAAACTCAGGGACCCTCTCACATACCTGTAGCTGAGAGAAACCTCCTCTTGAGGTGCTTGTGGAAAGTTGGTATGACTCTTGAGTCGAAGCCAGGGACTAAGCTCTCATCTCGAGTTGATTTGGGGTCCATGGAGCCATTTCATTTTGCTACAGTGACTTCAGGATCCCTCTAGACTTGAGACAGTGATCTTGGGTTTTCTCTGGAGTGCCATCAAGGAAATCAAGGCTCCTTTCACGTTTGATGTGGAACACGGAATTGCTCTGCACGCAGTGCAGGGGAATCGGGCCTCATCTCGCGGCGAGGGGGAAGTCTCATGGTTTTTCTCGAGTTGCGGCCGGAACCTGGGGTATATTCTCGAGTTACAACGGGGAGGGCCCTTCCAGACACGTGTTTGTTCAGCGACGTCAGGACTCCTTCCTAGGTGCGAGGGACACTTCGGGATTCTCCTCGAGTCTTGGCATGGCAATTGGGACGCGTCTCCACGTGAGGCGGGAGACCCAGGGTCCCTTTCCACGTGCCACAGGGATCCTGGGACTCCTATCCATTTTCAAGAGGAGTCAGGCATCGTCTCCTTTGGAAGCATTGATCTCTGCAGACCTCTCGAGTTTTCAAATGATGTGAGGCCTCCGGTCACGATGAGGCGGAGGACTTGGTCTTTCTCTGTGGTCTCCACATGGGATTCAGACATCCCTTCGTCTTGGGAGATGCAAGACGAGCCTGCATTCAACTCACTGCAGGGATATCCGGCCTTACTTCGAGTCAGAGCATCTCGGTGTCCATTGCACTTGAGGCCACAAACTCAGGGTCCCTCTCACATACCTGTAGCTGAGAGAAGCCTCCTCTTGAGGTGCTTGTGGAAAGTTGGTATTCCTCTCGAGTCGAAGCCAGGGACTAAGCTCTCATCTCGAGTTGATTTGGGGTCCACGGAGCCCTTTCGTGTTGCTCCAGTGACCTCAGGATCCCTCTAGGCTTGAGACAGTGATCCTGGGTTTTCTCTGGACTGCCATCAAGGAAATCAAGGCTCCTTTCAGGTTTGATGTGGAACACGGAATTGCTCTGCACGCAGTCCAGGGGAATCGGGCCTCATCTCGCGGCGAGGGGAAAGTCTCATGGTTTTTCTCGAGTTGCGGTGGGAACCTGGGGTATATTCTCGATTTACGACGGGGAGGACCCTTCCAGACACGTGATAGGTGCGAGGGACACCTCGGGATTCTCCTAAAGTCTTGGCATGGCAATTGGAACGCGTCTCCACATGAGGCGGGAGACCCAGGGTCCCTTTCCACGTACCACAGGGATCCTGGGACTCGTATCCATTTTCAAGAGGAGTCAGGCATCGTCTCTTTGGAAGCATTGATCTCCGCAGACCTCTCGAGTTTTCAAAGGATGTGAGGTCTCCGATCGCGATGAGGCGGAGGACTAGGTCTTTCTCTGCGGTCTCCGCAGGGGATTCAGACATCCCTTCGTCTTGGGAGATGCAAGACGAGCCTGCATTCAATTCACTGCAGGGATATGCGGCCTTACTTCGAGTCAGAGCATCTCGGTGTCCATTCCACCTGAGGCCACAAACTCAGGGTCCCTCTCACATACCTTTAGCAGAGAGAAGCCTCCTCTTGAGGTGCTTGTGGAAAGTTAGTATTCCTCTTGACTCGAAACCAGGATATAAGCTCTCATCTCGAGTTGATTTGGGGTCCACGGAACTCTTTCGTGTTGCTCCAGTGACCTCAGGATCCCTCTAGACTTGAGACAGTGATCTTGGGTGTTCTCTGGAGTGCCATCAAGGAAATCAAGGCTCCTTTCACGTTTGATGTGGAACACGGAATTGCTCTGCACGCAGTGCAGGGGAATCGGGCCTCATCTCGCGGCGAGGGGGAAGTCTCATGGTTTTTCTCGAGTTGCGGCCGGAACCTGGGGTATATTCTCGAGTTACAACGGGGAGGGCCCTTCCAGACACGTGTTTGTTCAGCGACGTCAGGACTCCTTCCTAGGTGCGAGGGACACTTCGGGATTCTCCTCGAGTCTTGGCATGGCAATTGGGACGCGTCTCCACGTGAGGCGGGAGACCCAGGGTCCCTTTCGACGTGCCACAGGGATCCTGGGACTCCTATCCATTTTCAAGAGGAGTCAGGCATCGCCTCCTTTGAAAGCATTGATCTCCGCAGACCTCTCGAGTTTTCAAAGGATGTGAGGCCACCGGTCGCGATAAAGCGGAGAACTAGGTTTTTCTCTGTTGTCTCCACAGGGGATTCAGATATCCCTTCGTCTTGGGAGATGCAAGACGAGCCTGCATTCAATTCACTGCAGGGATATCCGGCCTTATTTCGAGTCAGAGCATCTCGGTGTCCATTCCACTTGAGGCCACAAACTCAGGGTCCCGCTCTCATACCTGTAGCTGAGAGAAACCTCCTCTTCAGGTGCTTGTGGAAAGTTGGTATTTCTCCTGAGTCAAAGCCAGGGACTAGGCTCTCATCTCGAGTTGATTTGTGGTCCACGGAGCCCTTTCGTGTTGCTACAGTGAGCTCAGAATGCCTCTAGACTTGAGACAGTGATCTTGGGTTTTCTCTGGAGTGCCATCAAGGATATCAAGGCTCCTTTCACGTTTGATGTTTAACACGGAATTGCTCTGCACGCAGTGCTTTGGAATCGGGCCTCATCTCGCGGCGAGGGGGAAGTCTCATGGTTTTTCTCAACTTGCGGCCAGAAACTGGGGTATATTCTCGAGTTACGACGGGGAGGGCCCTTCCAGACACGTGTTTGTTCAGCGACGTCAGGACTCGGGCCTAGGTGCGAGAGACACCTCGGGATTCTCCTCGAGTCTTGGCATGGCAATTGGGACGCGTCTCCACGTGAGGCGGGAGACCCAGGGTCCCTTTCCACGTGCCACAAATATCCTGGGATTCCTATCCATTTTCAAGAGGAGTCAGGCATCGTCTCCTTTGGAAGCATTGATCTCCGCGGACCTCTCGAGTTTTCAAAGGATGTGAGGCCTCCGGTCGCGATGAGGTGGAGAACTAGGTCTTTCTCTGTGGTCTCCACAGGGGATTCAGACATCCCTTCGTCTTGGGAGATTCGAGACGAGCCTGCATTCAATTCACTGCAGGGATATCCGGCCTTAGTTCGAGTCAGAGCATCTCGGTGTCCATTCCAACTGAGGACACAAACTCAGGGTCCCTCTCACATACCTGTAGCTGAGAGAAGCCTCCTCTTGAGGTGCTTGTGGAAAGTTGGTATTCCTCTCGAGTCGAAGCCGGGGACTAAGCTCTCATCTCGAGTTGATTTGGGGTCCACGGAGCCCTTTCGTGTTGCTCCAGTGACCTCAGGATCCCTCTAGACTTGAGACAGTGATCCTGGGTTTTCTCTGGACTGCCATCAAGGAAATCAAGGCTCCTTTCAGGTTTGATGTGGAACACGGAATTGCTCTGCACGCAGTCCAGGGGAATCGGGCCTCATCTCGCGGCGAGGGGAAAGTCTCATGGTTTTTCTCGAGTTGCGGCGGGAACCTGGGGTATATTCTCGATTTACGACGGGGAGGACCCTTCCAGACACGTGATAGGTGCGAGGGACACCTCGGGATTCTCCTAATGTCTTGGCATGGCAATTGGAACGCGTCTCCACATGAGTCGGGAGACCCAGGGTCCCTTTCCACGTACCACAGGGATCCTGGGACTCCTATCCATTTTCAAGAGGAGTCAGGCATCGTCTCTTTGGAAGCATTGATCTCCGCAGACCTCTCGAGTTTTCAAAGGATGTGAGGTCTCCGATCGCGATGAGGCGGAGGACTAGGTCTTTCTCTGCGGTCTCCGCAGGGGATTCAGACATCCCTTCGTCTTAGGAGATGCAAGACGAGCCTGCATTCAATTCACTGCAGGGATATGCGGCCTTACTTCGAGTCAGAGCATCTCGGTGTCCATTCCACCTGAGGCCACAAACTCAGGGTCCCTCTCACATACCTTTAGCAGAGAGAAGCCTCCTCTTGAGGTGCTTGTGGAAAGTTAGTATTCCTCTTGACTCGAAACCAGGATATAAGCTCTCATCTCGAGTTGATTTGGGGTCAACGGAACCCTTTCGTGTTGCTCCAGTGACCTCAGGATCCCTCTAGACTTGAGACAGTGATCTTGGGTTTTTTCTGGAGTGCCATCAAGAAAATCAAGGCTCCTTTCACGTTTGATGTGGAACACGGAATTGCTCTGCACGCAGTGCAGGGGAATCGGGCCTCATCTCGCGGCGAGGGGGAAGTCTCATGGTTTTTCTCGAGTTGCGGCCGGAACCTGGGGTATATTCTCGAGTTACAACGGGGAGGGCCCTTCCAGACACGTGTTTGTTCAGCGACGTCAGGACTCCTTCCTAGGTGCGAGGGACACCTCGGGATTCTCCTCGAGTCTTGGCATGGCAATTGTCACGCGTCTCCACGTGAGGCGGGAGACCCAGGCTCCCTTTCCACGTGCCACAGGGATCCTGGGACTCCTATCCATTTTCAAGAGGAGTCAGGCATCGTCTCCTGTGGAAGCATTGATCTCCGCGAACCTCTCCAGTTTTCAAAAGATATGAGGCCTCCGGTCGCGATGAGGCGGAGAACTAGGTCTTTCTCTGTGGTTTGCACAGGGGATTCAGACATCCCTTCGTCTTGGGAGATGCAAGACGCGCCGGCATTCAATTCTCTGCAGGGATATCCGGCCTTACTTCGAGTCACAGCATCTCAGGGTCCATTCCACCTGAGGCCACAAACTCAGGGACCCTCTCACATACCTGTAGCTGAGAGAAACCTCCTCTTGAGGTGCTTGTGGAAAGTTGTTATGACTCTTGAGTCGAAGCCAGGGACTAAGCTCTCATCTCGAGTTGATTTGGGGTCCATGGAGCCATTTCGTTTTGCTACAGTGACTTCAGGATCCCTCTAGACTTGAGACAGTGATCTTGGGTTTTCTCTGGAGTGCCATCAAGGAAATCAAGGCTCCTTTCACGTTTGATGTGGAACACGGAATTGCTCTGCACGCAGTACAGGGGAATCGGGCCTCATCTCGCGGCGAGGGGGAAGTCTCATGGTTTTTCTCGAGTTGCGGCCAGAACCTGGGGTATAATATCGAGTTAAGACGGAGAGGGCCCTTCCAGAAACGTGTTTGTTCAGCGACGTCAGGAAGCTTGCCTAGGTGCGAGGGACACTTCGGGATTCTCCTCAAGTCTTGGAATGGCAATTGGGACGCGTCTCAACGTGAGGCGGGAGACCCAGGGTCCCTTTCCACGTGCCACAGGGATCCTGGGACTCCTATCCATTTTCAAGAGGAGTCAGGCATCGTCTCCTTTGGAAGCATTGATCTCCGCGGACCTCTCGAGTTTTCAAAGGATGTGAGGCCTCCGGTCGCGATGAGGCGGAGAACTAGGTCTTTCTCTGTGGTCTCCACAAGGGATTCAGACATCCCTTCGCCTTGGGAGATGCAAGACGAGCCTGCATTCTATTCACTGCAGGGATATCCGGCCTTACTTCGAGTCAGAGCATCTCGGCGTCCATTCCACTTGAGGCCACATTCTCAGGGTCCCTCTCACATACCTGTAGCTGAGAGAAGCCTCCTCTTGAGGTGCTTGTGGAAAGTTGGTATTCCTCTTGAGTTGAAGCCAGGGACTAAGCTCTCATCTCGAGTTGATTTGGGGTCCACGGAGCCCATTCTTGTTGCTCCATTGACCTCAGGATCCCTCTAGACTTGAGACAGTGATCTTGGGTATTCTCTGGAGTGCCATCAAGGAAATCAAGGCTCCTTTCATTTTTGATGTGGAACACGGAATTGCTCTGCACGCAGTGCAGGGGAATCGGGCCTCATCTCGCGGTGAGGGGGAAGTCTCATGGTTTTTCTCGAGTTGCGGCCGGAACCTGGGGTATATTCTCGAGTTACGACGGGGAGGGCCCTTCCAGACACGTGTGTGTTCAGCGACGTCAGGAATCCTGCCTAGGTGCGAGGGACACCTCGGGATTCTCCTCGAGGCTAGGCATGGCAATTGGGACGCGTCTCCACGTGAGGCGGGAGACCCAGTGTCCCTTTCCACCTTCCACAGGGAACCTGGGACTCCTATCCATTTTCAAGAGGAGTCAGGCATCGTCTCCTTTGGAAGCATTGATCTCCGCGGACCTCTCGAGTTTTCAAAGAATGTGAGGCCTCCGGTCGCGATGAGGGGGAGAACTAAGTCTTTCTCTGTGGTCTCCACAGGAGATTCAGACCTCCCTTCGTCTTGGGAGATGCAAGACGAGCCTGCATTCAATTCACTACAGGGATATCCGGCCTTATTTCGAGTCAGAGCATCTCGGTGTCCATTCCACTTGAGGCCACAAACTCAGGGTCCCTCTCACATACCTGTAGCTCAGAGAAGCCTCCTCTTGAGGTGCTTGTGGAAAGTTGGTATTCCTCTTGAGTCGAAGCCAGGGACTAAGCTCTCATCTCGAGTTGATTTGGTGTCCACGGAGCCCTTTCGTGTTGCTCCAGTGACCTCAGGATCCCTCTAGACTTGAGACAGTGATCTTGGGTTTTCTCTGGAGTGCCATCAAGGAAATCAAGTCTCCTTTCACGTTTGATGTGGACCACGGAATTGCTCTGCACGCAGTGCAGGGGAATCGGGCCTCATCTCGCGGCCAGGGGGAAGTCTCATGGTTTTTCTCAACTTGCGGCCAGAAACTGGGGTATATTCTCGAGTTACGACGGGGAGGGCCCTTCCAGACACGTGTTTGTTCAGCGACGTCAGGACTCGGGCCTAGGTGCGAGAGACACCTCGGGATTCTCCTCGAGTCTTGGCATGGCAATTGGGACGCGTCTCCACGTGAGGCGGGAGACCCAGGGTCCCTTTCCACGTGCCACAAATATCCTGGGATTCCTATCCATTTTCAAGAGGAGTCAGGCATCGTCTCCTTTGGAAGCATTGATCTCCGCGGACCTCTCGAGTTTTCAAAGGATGTGAGGCCTCCGGTCGCGATGAGGTGGAGAACTAGGTCTTTCTCTGTGGTCTCCACAGGGGATTCAGACATCCCTTCGTCTTGGGAGATTCGAGACGAGCCTGCATTCAATTCACTGCAGGGATATCCGGCCTTAGTTCGAGTCAGAGCATCTCGGTGTCCATTCCAACTGAGGACACAAACTCAGGGTCCCTCTCACATACCTGTAGCTGAGAGAAGCCTCCTCTTTAGGTGCTTGTGGAAAGTTGGTATGCCTGTTGAGTCGAAGCCATGGACTAAGCTCTCATCTCGAGTTGATTGGGGGTTCACGGAGCCCTTTCGTGTTGCTCCAGTGACCTCAGGATCTAGACTTGAGACAGTGATCTTGGGTTTGCTCTGGAGTGCCATCAAGGAAATCAAGGCTCCTTTCACTTTCGATGTGGAACACGGAATTGCTCAGCACGCAGTGCAGGGGATTCGGGCCTCATCTCGCGGCGAGCGGGAATTTCATGTTTTGTCTAGAGTTGCGGACAGAACCTGGGGTATATTCTCGAGTTACGACGGGGAGGGCCCTTCCAGACACGTGTTTGTTCAGCGACGTCAGGATTCCTGCCTAGGTGCGAGGAACACCTCGGGATTCTCCTCGATTTTTGGCATGGCAATTGGGACTCGTCTCCACGTGAGGCGGGAGACCCAGGGTCCCTTTCGACGTGCCACAGGGATTCTGGGACTCCTATCCATTTTGAAGAGTAGTCAGGCATGGTCTCCTTTGGAAGCATTGATCTCCGCTGACCTCTCGAGTTTTCAAAGGATGTGAGGCCTCCGGTCGCGATGAGGCAGAGAACTAGATCTTTCTCTGTGGTCTACACAGGGGATTCAGACATCCCTTCGTCTTGGGAGATGCAAGACGAGCCTGCATTCAATTCACTGCAGGGATATCCGGCCTTACTTCGAGTCAGAGCATCTCGGTGTCCATTCCACTTGAGGCCACAACCTCAGGGTCCCTCTCACTTTCCTGTAGCTGAGAGAAGCCTCCTCTTGAGGTGCTTGTGGAAAGTTGGTATTCCTCTTGAGTCGAAGCCAGGGACTAAGCTCTCATCTCGAGTTGATTTGGGGTCCACGGAGCCCTTTCGTGTTGCTCCAGTGACCTCAGGATCCCTCTAGACTTGAGACAGTGATCTTGGGTTTTCTCTGGAGTGCCATCAAGGAAATCAAGGCTCCTTTCACGTTTGATGTGGAACACGGAATTGCTCTGCACGCAGTGCAGGGGAATCGGGCCTCAACTCGCGGCGAGGGGGAAATCTCAATGTTTTTCTCTAGTTGCGGCCGGAACCTTGGGTATATTCTCGAGTTACGACGGGGAGGGCCCTTCCAGACACGTGTTTGTTCAGCGACGTCAGGACTCCTGCCTAGGTGCGAGGGACACCTCGAGATTCTCCTCGAGTCTTGGCATGGCAATTGGGACGCGTCTCCACGTGAGGCGGGAGACCCAGGGTCCCTTCCCACGTGCCACAGGGATCCTGGGACTCCTATCCATTTTCAAGAGGAGTCAGGCATCGTCTCCTTTGGAAGCATTTATCTCCGCGGACCTCTCGAATTTTCAAAGGATGTGAGGCCTCCGGTCTCAATGAGGCGGAGAACTAGGTCTTTCTCTGTGGTCTCCACAGGGGATTCAGACATCCCTTCATCTTGCGAGATGCAAGACAAGCCTGCATTCAATTCACTGCAGGGATATCCGGCCTTACTTCGAGTCAGAGCATCTCTGTGTCCATTCCACTTGAGGCCAAATACTCAGGGTCCCTCTCACATACCTGTAGCTGAGAGAAGCCTCCTCTTGAGGTGCTTGTGGAAAGTTGGTATTCCTCTTGAGTCGAAGCCAGCGACGAAGCTCTCATCTCGAGGTGATATGGGGTCCATGGAGCCTTTCGTCTTGCTCCAGTAACCTCAAGATCCCTCTAGACTTGAGACAGTGATCTTCGATTTTCTCTGCAGCGCCATGAAGGAAATCAAGGCTCCTTTCACGTGTGATGTGGAACACGGAATTGCTCTGCACGCAGTGCATGGGAATCGGGCCTCATCTCGCGGCGAGGGGGAAGTCTCATGGTTTTTCTCGAGTTACGGCAGGAACCTGGGGTATATTCTCGAGTTAGAAGGGGAGGGCCCTTCCAGACACTTGTTTGTTCAGCGAAGTCAGGACTCCTGCCTTGGTGCGAGGGACACCTCGGGATTGTCTTCGAGTCTTTGCATGGCAATTATGACGCGTCTCCAAGTGAGTCGGGAGACCCAATTACCCTTTCCAAGTTCCACAGGTGTCCTGGAACTCCTATCCATTTTCAAGAGGAATCAGGCATCGTCTGATTTGGAAGCATTGATCTCCGCGGACCTCTCGAGTTTTCAAAGGATGTGAGGCCTCCAGTCGCGATGAGGCGGAGACCTAGGTCTTTCTCTGTGGTCTCCCCAGGGGATTCAGACATCCCTTCGTCTTGGGAGATGCAAGACGAGCCTGCATTCAATTCACTGCAGGGATATCCGGCCTTACTTCGAGTCAGAGCATCTCGGTGTCCATTCCACTTGAAGCCACAAACTCAGGGTCCCTCTCACATACCTGTAGCTGAGAGAAGCCTCCTCTTGAGGTGCTTGTGGAAAGTTGGTATTCCTCTTGAGTCGAAGCCAGGGACTAAGCTCTGATCTCGAGTTGATTTGGGGTCCACGGAGCCCTTTCCTGTTGCTCCAGTGACCTCAGGTTCCCTCTAGACTTGAGACAGTGATCTTGGGTTTTGTCTGGAGTGCCATCAAGGAAATCAAGGCTCCTTTCACGTTTGATGTGGAACACGGAATTGCTCTGCACGCAGTGCAGGGGAATAGGGCCTCATGTTGCGGCGAGCGGGAAGTCTCATGATTTTTCTCGAGGTGCGGAAGGACTTGGGGTATATTCTCGAGTTACGACGGGGAGGGCCCTTCCAGACACGTGTTTGTTCAGCGACGTCATGACTCCTGCCTAGGTGCGAGGGAAACCTCGGGATTCTCCTCGAGTTTTGACATGGCAATTGGGACGCGTCTCCTCGTGAGGCGGCAGACCCAGGGTCCCTTTCCACGTGCCACAGGGATCCTGGGACTCCTATCCATTTTCAAGAGTAGTCAGGCATTGTCTCCTTTGGAAGCATTGATCTTCGCGGACCTCTCGAGTTTTCAAAGAATGGGAGGCCTCCGGATGCGATGAGGCGGAGAACTAGGTCTTTCTCTGTGGTCTCCACAGGGGATTCAGACATCCCTTCGTCTTGGGAGATGCAAGAGGAGCCTGCTTTCAATTCACTGCAGGGATATCCGGCCTTAATTCGAATCAGAGCATCTCTGTGTCCATTCCACTTGAGGCAAAAAACTCAGGGTCCCTCTCACATACCTGTAGCTGGGAAAAGCCTCCTCTTGAGGTGCTTGTGGAAAGTTGGTATTCCTCTTTAGTCGAAGCCAGGGACTAAGCTCTCATCTCGAGTTGATTTGGGGTCCTCAGAGCCCTTTCGTGTTGCTCCAGTGACCTCAGGATCCCTCTAGTCTGGAGACAGTGATCTTGGGTTTTCTCTGGAGTGCCATCAAGGAAATCAAGGCTCCTTTCACGTTTGATGTGGAACACGGAATTTCTCTGCACGCAGTGCAGGGGAATCGGGCCTCATCTCGCGGCGAGCGGGAAGTCTCAGTGTTTTTCGCGAGTTGCGGCCGGAACCTGGGGTATATTCTCGAGTTACGACGGGGAGGGCCCTTCCAGACACCTGTTTGTTCAGCAACGTCAGGACTCGGGCCTAGGTGCGAGGGACACCTCGGGATTCTCCTCGAGCCTTGGCATGGCAATTTGGACGCGTCTCCACGTGAGGCGGGAGATACAGGGTCTCTTTCCACGGGCCAGAGTGATCCTGGGACTCCTATCCATTTTCAAGAGGAGTCAGGCATCGTTTCCTTTGGAAGCATTGATCTCCGAGGACCTCTTGAGTTTTCAAAGGATGTGAGGTCTCCGGTCGCTGTGTGGCGAGAACTAGGTCTTTCTCTCTGGTCTCCACAGGGGATTCAGACATCCCTTCGTCTTTGGAGAGGCAAGAAGTGCCTGCACTCAATTCACTGCATGGATATCCGGCCTTACTTCGAATGAGAGCATCTCGGTGTCCATTCCACTTGAGGCCACAAACACAGGGTCCCTCTCACATACCTGTAGCTGAGAGTAGCCTCCTCTTGAGGTGCTTGGGGAAAGTTGGTATTCCACTTGAGTCGAAGCCAGGGACTAACCTCTCATCTCGAGTTGATTTGGGGTCCACGGAGACCTTTCGTGTTGCTACAGTCACCTGAGGATCCCTCTAGACTTGAGACAGTGATCTTGGGTTTTCTCTGGAGTGCCATCAACAAAATCAAGGCTCCTTTCACGTTTGATGTGGAGCACGGAATTGCTCTGCACGCAGTGCTTGGGATTCGGGCCTCATCTCGCAGCGAAGCGGATGTCTCATGGTTTTTCTCCACTTGTGGCCGGAACATGGGGTATATTCTCGAGTTACGACGTGGGGGGCCTTTCCAGACACGTGTTTATTCAGCGACGTCAGGACTCCTGCCTAGGTGCGAGGGACACCTCGGGATTCTCCTCGAGTCTTGGCATGGCAATTGTGACGCGTCTCCACGTGAGGCAGGAGACCCAGGGTCCCTTTCCACGTGCTACAGGGATCCTGGGACTCCTATCCATTTTCAAGAGGAGTCAGGCATCGTCTCCTTTGGAAGCATTGATCTTCGCAGACCTCTCGAGTTTTCAAAGGATGTGAGGCCTCCGGTCGCGATGAGGCGGAGGACTAGGACTTTCTCTGTGGTCTCCACAGGGGATTCAGACATCCCTTCGTCTTGGGAGATGCAAGACGAGCCTGCATTCAATTCACTGCAGGGATATCCAGCCTTACTTCGAGTCAGAGCATCTCGGTGTCCATTCCACTTGAGGCCACAAACTCAGGGTCCCTCTCACATACCTGTAGCTGAGAGAAGCCTCCTATTGAGGTGCTTGTGGAAAGTTGGTATTCTTCTTGAGACGAAGCCAAGGACTAATCTCTCATCACGAGTTGATTTGGGGACCACGGAGCCCTTTGGTGTTGCTCCAGTGACCTCAGGATCCCTCTAGACTTGAGACACTGATCTTGGGTTTTCTCTGGAGTGCCATCAAGGAAATCAAGGCTACTTTCACGTTTAATGTGGAACACAGAATTGCTCTGCACGCAGTGCAGGGGAATTGGGCCTCATCTCGCGGCGAGGGGGAAATCTCATGGTTTTTCTGGAGTTGTGGCCGGAACCTGGGTTATATTCT
This sequence comes from Dama dama, assembly GCF_033118175.1. Classification (NCBI taxonomy): domain Eukaryota; kingdom Metazoa; phylum Chordata; class Mammalia; order Artiodactyla; family Cervidae; genus Dama; species Dama dama. The sequence continues at coordinate 744,053 of NW_026870890.1, read as the reverse complement.
CGAGTTACGACGGGCAGGGCCCTTCCAGACACGTGTTTGTTCAGCGAAGTCAGGACTCCTGCCGAGGTGCGAGGGACAACTCGAGATTCTCCTCGAGTCTTGGCATGGCAATTGGGACGGGTCTCCATGTGTGGCGGGAGACCCAGTGTCCCTTTCAACGTGCCACAGGGATCCTGGGACTCCTATCCATTTTCAAGAGGAGCCAGGCTTCGTCTCCTTTGGAAGCATTGATCTCCGCGGACCTCTTGAGTTTTCAAAGGATGTGAGGCCTCCGGTCGCGTTGAGGCGGAGGACTAGGTCTTTCTCTGTGGTCTCCACAGGAGATTCAGTCATCCCTTCGTCTTGGGAGATGCAAGACGAGCCTGCATTCAATTCACTGCAGGGATATCCGGCCTTACTTCGAGTCAGAGCATCTCGGTGTCCATTCCACTTGAGGCCACAAACTCAGGGTCCCTCTCACATACTTGTAGCTGAGAGAAGCCTCCTCTTGAGGTGCTTGTGGAAAGTTGGTATTCCTCTTTAGTCGAAGCCAGGGACTAAGCTCTCATCTCGAGTTGATTTGGGGTCCACGGAGACCTTTCGTGTTGCTCCAGTGACCTCAGGATCCCTCTAGACTTGAGACAGTGATCTTGGGTTTTCTCTGGAATGCCATCAAGGAAATCAAGGCTCCTTTCACTTTTGATGTGGAACACGGAATTGCTCTGCACGCAGTGCAGGGTAATCGGGCCTCATCTCGCGGCGAGGGGGAAGTCTCATGGTTTTTCTCGAGTTGCTGCAGAACCTGGGGTATATTCTCGAGTTACGAAAGGGAGGGCCCTTCCAGACACGTGTTTGTTCAGCGACGTCAGGACTCCTGCCTAGGTGCGAGGGACACCTCGGGATTCTCCTCGAGTCTTGGCATGGCAATTGGGACGCGTCACCACGTGAGGCGGGAGACCCAGGGTCCCTTTCCACGTGCCACAGGGATCCTGGGACTCCTATCCATTTTCAAGAGGAGTCAGGCATCGTCTCCTTTGGAAGCATTGATCTCCGCGGACCTCTCGAGTTTTCAAAGGATATGAGGCCTCCGGTCGCGATGAGGCGGAGAACTCGGTCTTTGTCTGTGGTCTCCACAGGGGATTCAGACATCCCTTTGTCTTGGGCGATGCAAGACGAGCCTGCATTCCATTCACTGCAGGGATATCCAGCCTTACTTCCAGTCAGAGCATCTCGGTGTCCATTCCACTTGAGGCCACAAACTCAGGGTCCCTCTCACATACCTGCAGCTGAGAGAAGCCTCCTCTTGAGGTGCTTGTGGAAAGTTGGTATTCCTCTTGAGTCGAAGCCAGGGACTAAGCTCTCATCTCGAGATGATTTGGGGTCCACGGATCCCTTTCTTTTTGCACCAGTGACCTCAGGATCCCTCTAGACTAGAGACAGTGACTTTGGGTTTTCTCTGGAGTGCCATCAAGGAAATCAAGGCTCCTTTCACGTTTGATGTGGAACACGGAATTGCTCTGCACGCAGTGCAGGGGAATCGGGCCTCATCTCGCGGCGAGTGCGAAGTCTCATGGTTTTTCTCGAGTTGCGACCGCAACCTGGGGTATATTCTCGAGTTACGACGGGGAGGGCCCTTCCAGAAACGTGTTTCTTCAGCGAAGTCAGGACTCCTGCTTAGGTGGGAGGGACACCCGGGATTCTCCTCGAGTCTCGTCATGGCAATTGGCTCACGTCTCCATGTGAGTCGGGAGACCCAGGGTCCCTTTCCACGTGCAACAGGGATCCTGGGACTCCTATCCATTTTCAAGAGGAGTCAGGCATCATCTCCTTTGGAAGCATTGAACTCCACGGACCTCTCCAGTTTTCAAAGGATGTGAGGCCTCCTGTCGCGATGAGGAGGAGAACTAGGTCTTTCTCTGTGGTCTCCACAGGGGATTCAGACATCCCTTCGTTTTGGGAGATGCAAGTCGAGCCAGCACTCAATTCACTGCAGGGATATACGGCCTTACTTCGAGTCAGAGCATCTCGGTGTCCATTCCACTTGATTCCACAAACTCAGGGTCCCTCTCACATACCTGTAGCTGAGAGAAGCCTCCTCTTGAGGTGCTTGTGGAAAGTTGGTATTCCTCTTGAGTCGAAGCCAGGGACTAAGCTCTCATCTCGAGTTGATTTGGGGTCCACGGAGCCCTTTCGTGGTGCTCCAGTCACCTCAGGATCCCTGTAGACTTGAGACAGTGATCTTGGGTTTTCTCTGGAGTGCCATCAAGGAAATCAATTCTCCTTTCAGGTTTGATATGGAACACGGAATTGCTCTGCACGCAGTTCTGGGGAATCGGGCCTAAACTCGCGGCGATTGGGAAGTCTCATGGTTTTTCTCGAGTTGCGGCCGGAACCTGGGGTATATTCTCGAGTTACGCCGGGGAGGGCCCTTCCAGAAACGTGTTTGTTCAGCGATGTCAGGACTCCTGCCTTGGTGCTAGGGACACCTCGGGATTCTCCTCGAGGCTTGACATGGCAATTGGGACGCGTCTCCACGTGAGGCGGGAGACCCAGGGTCCCGTTCCACGTGCCACAGGGATCCTGGGACTCCTATCCATTTTCAAGAGGAGTCAGGCATCGTCTCCTTTGGAAGCATTGATCTCCGCGCACCTCTCGAGTTTTCAAAGGATGTGAGGCCTCCGGATGCGATGAGGCGGAGAACTAGGTCTTTCTCTGTGGTCTCCACAGGGGATTCAGACATCCTTTCGTCTTGGGAGATGCAAGTCGAGCCTGCATTCAATTCACTGCAGGGACATCCGGCCTTACTTCGAGTCAGAGCATCTCGGTGTCCATTCCACTTGAGGCCACAAACTCAGGGTCCCTCTCACATACATGTAGTTGAGAGAAGCCTCCTCTTGAGGTGCTTGTGGAAAGTTGGTATTCCTCTTGAGTCGAGGCCAGGGACTAAGCCCTCATCTCGAGTTGATTTGGGGTCTTCGGAGCCCTTTCGTGTTGCTACAGTGACCTCAGGATCCCACTAGACTTGAGACAGTGATCTTGGGTTTTCTCTGGAGTGCCATCAAGGAAATCAAGGCTCCTTTCACTTTTGATATCGAACACGGAATTGCTCTGCACGCAGGGCAGGGGAATCGGGCCTCATCTCGCGGTGAGGGGGAAGTCTCATGGTTTTTCTCGAGTTGCGGCCGGAACCTGAGGTATATTCTCGAGTTACGATTGGGAGGACCCTTCCAGACACGTGTTTGTTCAGCGACGTCAGGACTCCTGCCTTGGTGCGAGGGACACCTCGGGATTCTCCTCGAGTCTTGGCATGGTAATTGGGACGCGTCTCCACGTGAGGCGGGAGACCCAGGGTCCCGTTCCACGTGCCGCAGGGATCCTGGGACTCCTATCCATTTTCAAGAGGAGTCAGGCATCGTCTCCTTTGGAAGCATTGATCTCCTTGGACCTCTTGAGTTTTCAAAGGATGTGAGGCCTCCGGTCGCGATGAGACGGAGAACTAGGTCTTTCTCTGTGGTATCCTCAGTGGATTCAGACATCCCTTCATCTTGGGAGATGCAAGACGAGCCTGCATTCAATTCACTGCAGGGATATCGGGCCTTACTTTGAGTCACAGCGTCTCGGTGTCCATTCCACTTGAGGCCACAAACTCAGGGTCCCTGTCACATACCTGTAGCTGAGAGAAGCCTCCTCTTCAGGTGCTTGTGGAAAGTTGGTATTCCCCTTGAGTCGAAGCCAGGGAGTAAGCTCTCATCTCGAGTTGATTTGGGGTCCACGGAGCCCTGTCTTGTTGCTACAGTGACCTCAGGATCCCTCTAGACTTTAGACAGTGATCTTGGGTTTTGTATGGAGTGCCATCAAGGAAATCAAGGCTCCTTTCACGTTTGATGTGGAACACGGAATTGCTCTGCACGCCGTGCAGAGGAATCTGGCCTCATCTCGCGGCGAGTGGGAAGTCTCATGGTTGTTCTCGAGTTGCGGCCGGAACCTGCGGTATATTCTCGATTTACGACGGGGAGGGTCTTTCCAGACACGTGTTTGTTCAGCGACGTCAGGACGCCTGCCTAGGGGCGAGGGACACCTCGGGATTCTCCTCGAGTCTTGGCATGGCAATTGGGATGCGTCTCCACGTGAGGCGGGAGCCCCAGAGTCCCTTTCCACGTGCCACAGGGATCCTGGGACTCCTATCCATTTTCAAGAGGAGTCAGGCATCGTCTCCTTTGAAAGCATTGATCTCTGTGGACCTCTGAATTTTCAAAGGATGTGAGGCTTCCGGTGCGATGAGGGGAAGAATTAGGTCTTTCTCTGTGGTCTCCACAGGGGATTCAGACATCCCTTCGTCTTGGGAGATGCAAGACGAGCGTGCATTCAATTCCCTGCAGGGATATCCGGCCTTACATCGAGTCAGAGCATCTCAGTGTCCATTCCACTTGAGGCCACAAAATCATGGTCTCTATCACATACATGTAGCTCAGAGAAGCCTCCTCTTGAGCTGCTTGTGGAAACTTGGTATTGCTCTTCAGTTGAAGCCAGGGACTAAGCTCTCATCTCGAGTTGATTTGGGGTCCACGGAGCCCTTTGGTGTTGCTCCAGTGACCTCAGGATCCCTCTAGACTTGAGACAGTCATCTTGAGTTTTCTCTGGAGTGCCATCAAGGAAATCAAGGCTCCTTTCACGTTTGATGTCGAACACGGAATTGTGCTGCATGCAGTGCAAGGGAATCGGGCCTCATCTCGGGGCGAGGGGGAAGTCTCATGGTTTTTCTCGAGTTGCGGCCGGAACCTGGGGTATATTCTTGAGTTACGACGGGGAGGGCCCTTCCAGACACGTGTTTGTTCAGCGACGTCAGGACTCCTGCATAGGTGCGAGGGACACCTCGGGGTTCTCCTCGAGTCTTGGCTTGGCAATTGGGACGCGTCCCCACGTGAGGCGGGAGACCCAGGGTCCCTTTCCACGTGCCACAGGGATCCTGGGTCTCCTATCAATTTTCAAGAGGAGTCAGGCATCGTCTCCTTTGGAAGCACTGATCTCCGCGGACCTCTCGAGTTTTCAAAGGATGCGAGGCCTCCGGTCGCGATGAGGCAGAGAAGTAGGTCTTTCTCTGTGGTCTCCACAGGGGATTCAGACATCCCTTCGTCTTGGGAGATGCAAGACGAGCCTGCATTCAATTCACTGCAGCGATATCCGGGCTTACCTCAAGTCAGAGCATCTCGGTTTACATTCCACTTGAGGCCACAGACTCAGGGTCCCTCTCACATACTTGTAGCTGAGAGAGGCCTCCTCTTGAGGTGCTTGTGGAAAGTTGGTATTCCTCTTGAGTCGAAGTCAGGGACTAAAGCTCTCATCTCGTGTTGATTTGGGGTCCACGGAGCCCTTTCATGTTGCTCCAGTGACCTCAGGATCCCTCTAGTCTTGAGACAGTGATCTTGGGTTTTCTCTGGAGTGCCATCAAGGAAATCAAGGCTCCTCTCATGTTTGATATGGAATACGGAATTGCTCTGCACGCAGGGCAGGGGAATCGGGACTCATCTCGCGGCGAGGGGGAAGTCTCATGGTTTTTCTCGAGTTGCGGCCGGAACCTGGGGTATATTCCCAAGTTACGACGGGGAGGTGACTTCCAGACACGTGTTTGTTCAGCGACGTCAGGACTCCTGCATAGGTGCGAGGGACACCTCGGGATTCTCCTCGAGTCTTGGCATGGCAATTGGGACGCATCTCCACGTGAGGCGGGAGACCCAGGGTCCCTTTCCACGTGCCACAGGGATCCTGGGACTCCTACCCATTTTCAAGACGAGTCAGGCATCGTCTCCTTTGGAAGCATTGATCTCCGCCGACCTCTCGAGTTTTCAAAGGATGTGAGGTCTCCGGTCGCGATGATGCGGAGGACTAGGTCTTTCTCTGTGGTCTCCACAGGGGATTCAGACATCCCTTCGTCTTGGGAGATGCAAGACGAGCCTGCATTCAATTCACTGCAGGGATGTCTGGCCTTACTTCGAGTCAGAGCATCTCGGTGTCCATTACACTTGAGGCCACAAACTCAGGGTCCCTCTCACATACCTGTAGCTGAGAGAAGCCTCCTCTTGTTCTTGTGGAAAGTTGGTATTGCTCTTGAGTCGAAGCCAGGGACTAAGCTCTCATCTCGAGTTGATTTCGGGTCCACGGAGCCCTTTCGTGTTGCTCCAGTGACCTCAGGATCCCTCTAGACTTGAGACAGTGATCTTGGGTTTTCTCTGGAGTGCCATCAAGTAAATCAAGTCTCCTTTCACGTTTGATGTGGAACACGGAATTGCTCTGCTCGCAGTGCAGGAGAATCGGGCCTCATCTCACGGCGAGTGGGAAGTCTCATGGTTATTCTGGAGTTGGGGCCGGAACCTGGGGTATACTCTCGAGTTACAACGGGGAGGGCCCTTCCGGACACGTGTTTGTCCAGCGACGTCAGGACTCCTGCCTTGGTGCGAGGGACACCTCGGGATTCTCCTCGAGTCTTGGCATGGCAAATGGGACGCGTCTCCACGTGAGGCGGGAGACGCAGGGTCCCTTTCCACGTGCCACAGGGATCCTGGGACTCCTATGCATTTTCCAGAGGAGTCAGACATCGGCTCCTTTGGAAGCATTGATCTCTGCAGACCTCTCGAATTTTCAAAGGGTGTGAGGCCTCAGGTCGCGATGAGGGGGAGGACTAGGTCTTTCTCTGTGGTCTCCACAGGGGATTCAGACATCCCTTCGTCTTGGGAGATGCAAGACGAGCCTGAATTCAATTCACTGCAGGGATATCCGGCCTTACTTCGAGTCAGAGCATCTCGGTGTCCATTCCACTTGAGGCCACAAACTCAGGGTCCCTCTCACATAACTGTAGCTGAGAGAAGCCTCCTCTTGAGGTGCTTGTGGAAACATGGTATTCCTCTTGACTCGAAGCCAGGGACTAAGCTCTCATCTCGAGTTGATTTGGGGTCCACGGAGCCCTTTCTTGGTGCTCCAGTGACCTCAGGATCCCTCTAGACTTGAGACAGTGATCTTGGGTTTTCTCTGGAGTGCCATCAAGGAAATCAAGGCTCCTTTCCCGTTTGATGTGGAACACGGAACTGCTCTGCACGCAGTGCAGGGGAATCGGGCCTCATCTCGCGGCGAGGGGGAAGTCTCATGGTTTTTCGCGATTTGCGGCCGGAACCTGGGGTATATTCTCGAGTTACGACCTGGAGGGCCCTTCCAGACACGTGTTTGTTCAGCGACGTCAGCACTCCTGCCTAGGTGCGAGGGACACCTCGGGATTCTCCTCGAGTCTTGGCATGGCAATTGGGACGTGTCTCCACGTGAGGCGGGAGAACCAGGGTCCCTTTCCATGTGCCACAGGGATCCTGGGACTGCTATCCATTTTCAAGAGGAGTCAGGCATCGTCTCCTTTGGAAGCATTGATCTCCGCTGACCTCTCGAGTTTTCAAAGGATGTGAGGCCACAGGTCGCGATGAGGCGGAGAACTAGGTCTTTCTCTGTGGTCTCCACAGGGGATTCATACAACCCTTCGTCTTGGGAGATGCAAGACGAGCCTGCATTCCATTCACTGCAGGGATATCCGGCCTTACTTCGAGTCAGAGCATCTCGGTGTCCATTCCACTTGAGGCCACAAACTCAGGGTCCCTCTCACATACCTGTAGCTGAGAGAAGCCTCCTCTTGAGGTGCTTGTGGAAAGTTGGTATTCCTCTTGAGTCGAAGCCAGGGACTAAGCTCTCATCTCGTGTTGATTTGGGGTCCAGGGAGCCCTTTCATGTTGCTACAGTGACCTCAGGATCCCTCTAGACTTGAGACAGTGATCTTGGGTTTTCTCTGGAGTGCCATCAAGGAAATCAAGGCTCCTTTCACGTTTGATGTGGAACACGGAATTGCTCTGCACACAGTGCAGGGGAATCGGGCCTCATCTCGCGGCGAGGGGGAAGTCTCATGATTTTTCTAGAGTTGCGGCCAGAACCTAGGGTATATTCTCGAGTTACGATGGGGAGGGCCTTTCCAGACACGTGTTTGTTCAGCGACGTCAGGACTCCTGCCTAGGTGCGAGGGACACCTCGGGATTCTCCTCGAGTCTTTTCATGGCAATTGGGACTCGTCTCCACGTGAGGCAGGAGACCCAGGGTCCCTTTCCACGTGCCACAGGGATCCTGGGACTCCTATCCATTTTCAAGAGGAGTCAGGCATCGTCTCCTTTGGAAGCATTGATCTCCGTGGTCCTCTTGAGTTTTCAAAGGATGCGAGGCCTCCGGTCGCGATGAGGCGGAGATCTAGGTCTTTCTCTGTGGTCTCCACAGGGGATTCAGACATCCCTTCGTCTTGGGAGATGCAAGACGAGCCTGCATTCAATTCACTGCATTGATATCGGGCCTTATTTCCAGTCAGAGCACCTCGGTGTCCATTCCACTTGAGGCCACAATCTGAGGGTCCCTCTCACTTACCTGTAGCTGAGAGAAGCCTCCTCTTGAGGTGGTTGTGGTAAGTTGGTATTCCTCTTGAGTTGAAGCCAGGGACTAAGCTCTCATCTCGAGTTGATTTGGGGTCCACGGAGCCATTTCGTGTTGCTCCAGTGACCTCAGGATCCCTCTAGACTTGAGACAGTGATCTTGGGTTTTCTCCGGAGTGCCATCAAGGAAATCAAGGCTCCTTTCCCGTTCGATGTGGAACACGGAATTCCTCTGCACGCAGTGCAGGGGAATCGGGCCTCATCTCGCAGCGAGGGGGAAGTCTCATGGTTTTTCTCGATTTGCGGCCAGAACCTGGGGTATATTCTCGAGTTACTATGGGGAGGGCCCTTCCAGACACGTGTTTGTTCAGCGACTTCAGGACTCCTGCCTAGGTGCGAGGACACCTCGGGATTCTCGTAGAGTCTTGGCATGGCAATTCGGACGCGTCTCCACATGAGGCAGTAGACCCAGGGTCCCTTTCCACGTGCCACAGTGATCCTGGGACTCCTATCCATTTTCAAGAGGAGTCAGGCATCTTCTCCTTTGGAAGCATTGACTCCGTGGACCTCTCGAGTTTTCAAAGGATGAGAGGCCTCCGGTCTCGATGATGCGGAGATCTAGGTCTTTCTCTGTGGTCTCCACAGGGGATTCAGACATCCCTTCGTCTTGGGAGATGCAAAACGAGCCTGCATTCAATTCACTGCAGGGATATCGGGCCTTACTTCGAGTCAGAGCATCTCTGTGTCCATTCCACTTGAGGCCACAATCTCAGGGTCCCTCTCACATACCTGTAGCTGAGAGAAACCTCCTCTTGAGGGTCTTGTGGAAAGTTGGTATTCCTCTTGAGTCTAAGCCAGGGACTAAGCTCTCATCTCGAGTTGATTTGGGGTCCACGAAGCCCTTTCGTGTTGCTACAGTGACCTCAGGATCCCTCTAGACTTGAGACAGTGATCTTGGGTTTTCTCTGGAGTGCCATCAAGGAAATCAAGGCTCCTTTCACGTTTGATGTGTAACACGGAATTGCTCTGCACGCAGTGCAGGGGAATCGGTCCTCAACTCGTGGCGAGGGGGAAATCTCATGGTTTTTCTCGAGTTGCGGCCGGAACCAGGGGTATATTCTCGAGTTACGACGGGGAGGGCCCTTCCAGACACGTGTTTGTTCAGCGACGTTAGGACTCCTGCCGAGGTGCGAGGGACACCTCGGGATTGTCCTCGAGTCTTGTCATGGCAATTGGAACGCGTCTCCACGTGAGGCGGGAGACCCAGGATCCCTCTCCTCGTGCCACAGTGATCCTGGGACTCCTATTCATTTTCAGAAGGAGTCAGGCATCGTCTCCTTTGGAAGCATTGATCTCCGCACACCTCTCGAGTTTTCAAAGGATGTGAGGCCTCTGGTCGCGATGAGGCGGAGAACTCGGTCTTTCTCTGTGGTCTCCACAGGGGATTCAGACATCCCTTCGTCTTGGGAGATGCAAGACGAGCCTGCATTCAATTCACTGCAGGGATATCCGGCCTTACTTCGAGTCAGAGCATCTCGGTGTCCTTTCCACTTGAGGCCAAAAACTCGGGGTCCCTCAAATATACCAGTAGCTGAGAGAAGCCTCCTCTTGAGGTGCTTGTGGAAAGTTGGTATTCCTCTTGAGTCTAAGCCAGGGACTAAGCTCTCATCTCGAGTTGATTTGGGGTCCACGGAGCCATTACATGTTGCTCCAGTGACCTCAGGATCCCTCTAGACTTGAGACAGTGATCTTGGGGTTTCTCTGGAGCGCCATCAAGGAAATCAAGGCTCCTTTCAAGTTTGATGTGGAACACGGAATTGTTCTGCACGCAGTGTAGGGGAATCGGGCCTCATCTCGCGGCAAGGGGGATGTCTCATGATTTTTCTCAAGTTGCGGCCGAAACCTGGGGTATATTCTCGAGTTACGACGGGGAGGGCCCTTCCAGACACGTGTTTGTTCAGCGACGTCAGGACTCCTGCCTAGGTGCGAGGGACACCTCGGGATTCTCCTCGAGTCTTGGCATGGCCATTGGGACGCGTCTCCACGTGAGGCGGGAGACCCAGGGTTACTTTCCACGTGCCACAATGAGCCTGGAACTCCTATCCATTTTCAAGAAGAGTCAGGCATCTTCTCCTTTGGAAGCATTGATCTCCGCACACCTCTCGAGTTTTCAAAGGATGTGAGGCCTCCGGTCACGATGAGGTGGAGAACTAGGTCTTTCTCTGTGGTCTCCACAGGGGATTCAGACATCCCTTCGTCTTGGGAGATGCAAGACGAGCCTGCATTCAATTCACTGCAGGGATATCCGGCCTTACTTCGAGTCAGAGCATCTCGGTGTCCATTCCACTTGAGGCCACAAACTCAGGGTCCCTCTCACATACCTGTACCTGAGAGAAGCCTCCTCTTGAGGTGCTTGTGGAAAGTTGGTATTCCTCTTGAGTCGAAGCCAGGGACTAAGCTCTCATCTCGAGTTGATTTGGGGTCCATGGAGAACATTCTTGTTGCTCCAGTGACCTCAGGATCGCTCTAGACTTGAGACAGTGATCTTGGGTTTTCTCTGGAGTGCCATCAAGGAAATCAAGGCTCCTTTCACGTTTGATGTGGAACTCAGAATTGCTCTGCATGCAGTGCAGGGGATTCGGGCTTCATCTCGCGGCGAGGGGGAAGTCTCATGGTTTTTCTCGTGTTGCGGCCGGAACCTGAGGTATATTTTCGAGTTACGACGGGGAGGGCCCTTCCAGACACGTGTTTGTTCATCGACGTCAGGACTCCTGCCTAGGTGCGAGGGACACCTCGGGATTCTCCTCGAGTCTTGGCATGGCAATTGGGACGCGTCTCCACGTGAGGCGGGAGACCCAGAGTCCCTTTACACGTGCCACAGGCATCCTGGGACTCCTATCCTTTTTCAAGAGGAGTCAGGCATCGTCTCCTTTGGAAGCATTGATCTCCGCGGACCTCTCGAGTTTTCAAAGATGGGAGGCCTCCGGTCGCAATGAGGAGGAGAACTAGGTATTTTCTGTGGTCTCCACAGGGGATTCAGACATCCCTTCGTCTTGGGAGATGCAAGACGAGCCTGCACTCAATTCACTGCACGGATATCCGGCCTTACTTCGAGTCAGAGCATCTCGGTGTCCATTCCACCTGAGGCCACAAACTCAGGGTCCCTCTCACATACCTGTTGCTGAGAGAAGCCTCGTCTTGATGTGCTTGTGGAAACTTGGTATTCCTCTTGTCTCGAAGCCAGGGACTAAGCTCTCATCTCGAGTTGATTTGGGGTCCAAGGAGCCCTTTCGTGGTGCTCCAGTGACCTCAGGATCCCTCTAGACTTGAGACAGTGATCTTGGGTTTTCTCTGGAGTGCCATCAAGGAAATCAAGGCTCCTTTCACGTTTGATGTGGAACACGGAACAGCTCTGCAAGCAGTGCAGGGAAATCGGCCCTCATCTCGCGGCGAGGGGGAAGTCTCATGGTTTTTCTCGAGTTGCAGCCAGGACCTGGGGTATATTCTCGAGTTACAACGGGGAGGGCCCTTCCAGACACGTGTTTGTTCAGCGACGTCAGGACTCCTGCCTTGGTGCGAGGGACTCCTCAGGATTCTCCTCGAGTCTTGGCATGGCAATTGGGACGCGTCTCCACGTGAGGCGGGAGACCCAGGGTCCCTTTCCAAGTGCCACAGGGATCCTGGGACTCCTATCCATTTTCAAGAGGAGTCAGGCATCGTCTCCTTTGGAAGCATTGATCTCCGCGGACCTCTTGAGTTTTCAAAGGATGTGAGGCCTCCGGTCGCGATGAGGCGGAGAACTAGGACTTTCTCTGTGGTCTCCACAGGGGATTCAGACATTCCTTCGTCTTGAGAGATGCAAGACGAGCCTGCATTCAATTCATTGCAGGGATATCTGGCCTTAGTTCGAGTCAGAGCATCTCGGTGTCCATTCCACTTGAGGCCACAAACTCAGGGTCCTTCTCACATACCTGTGGCTGAGAGAACCCTCCTCTTGGGGTGCTTGTGGAGAGTTGGTATTCCTCTTGCGTCGAAGCCAGGTACTAAGCTCTCATCTCGAGTTGATTTGGGGTCCACGGAGCCCTTTCGTGTTGCTCCAGTGACCTCAGGATCCCTCTAGACTTGAGACAGTGATCCTGGGTTTTCTCTGGAGTGCCATCAAGGAAATCAAGGCTCCTTTCAGGTTTGATGTGGAATACGGAATTGCTCTGCACGCAGTCCAGGGGAATCGGGCCTCATCTCGCGTCGAGGTTAAAGTCTCATGGTTTTTCTCGAGTTGCGGCCGGAACCTGGGGTATATTCTCGATTTACGAGGGGGAGGACCCTTCCAGACACGTGATAGTTGCGAGGGACACCTCGGGATTCTCCTAAAGCCTTGGCATGGCAATTGGAACGCGTCTCCACATGAGGCGGGAGACCCAGGGTCCCTTTCCACGTGCCACAGGGATCCTGGTACTCCTATCCATTTTCAAGAGGAGTCAGGCATCGTCTCTTTGGAAGCATTGATCTCCGCGGACCTCTCGAGTTTTCAAAGGATGTGAGGCCTCCGGTCGCGATGAGGCGGAGGACTAGGTCTTTCTCTGCGGTCTCCGCAGGGGATTCAGACATCCCTTCGTCTTGGGAGATGCAAGACGAGCCTGCATTCAATTCACTGCAGGGATATCCGGCCTTACTTCGAGTCAGAGCATCTCGGTGTCCATTCCACTTGAGGCACAAACACAGGGTCCCTCTCACATACCTGTAGCTGAGAGAAGCCTCCTCTTGAGGTACTTGTGTAAAGTTGGTATTCCTCTTGAGTCGAATTCAGGGACTAAGCTCTCATCTCAGGTTGATTTGTGGTCCACGGAGCCCTTTCTTTTTGCTCCACTGACCTCAGGATCCCTCTAGACTTGAGACAGTGATCTTGGGTTTTCTCTGGAGTGCCATCAAGGAAATCAAGGCTCCTTTCACGTTTGATGTGGAACACGGAATTGCTCGGCACGCAGTGCAGGGTAATCGGGCCTCATCTCGCGGCGAGGGGGAAGTCTCATGGTTTTTTTCGAGTTGCGGCCGGAACCTGGGTTATATTCCCGAGTTACGACGGGGAGGGCCCTTCCAGACACGTGTTTGTTCAGCGACGTCAGGACTCCTGCCTAGGTGCGAGGGACACCTCGGGATTCTCCTCGAGTCTTGGCATGGCAATTGGGACACGTCTCCACGTGAGGCGGGAGACCCAGGGTCCCTTTCCTCGTGCCACAGGGATCCTGGTACTCCTATCCATTTTCAAGAGGAGTCAGTCATCGTCTCCTTTGGAAGCATTGATCTCGGCGGACCTCTCGAGTTTTCAAAGGATGTGAGGCCTCCGGTCGAGATGAGGCGGAGAACTAGGTCTTTCTCTGTGGTCTCTGCAGGGGATTCAGACATCCCTTCGTCTTGGGAGATGCAAGACGAGCCTGCATTCAATTCACTGCAGGGATATCCGGCCTTACATCGAGTCAGAGCATCTCCGTGTCCATTCCACTTGAGGCCACAAACTCAGGGTCCCTCTCACATACCTGTAGCTGAGAGAAGCCTCCTCTTGAGGTGCTTGTGGAAAGTTGGTATTCCTCTTGAGTCGAAGCCAGGGACTAAGCTCTCATCTCGAGTTGATTTGGGGTCCACGGAGCCCTTTCGTGTTGCTCCAGTGACCTCAGGATCCCTCTAGACTTGAGACACTGATTTTGGGTTTTCTCTGGAGTGCCATCAAGGAAATCAAGGCTCCTTTCACGTTTGATGTGGAACGCGGAATTGCTCTGCACGCAGTGCAGGGGAATCGGGCCTCATCTCACGGTGAGGGGGAAGTCTCATGGTTTTTCTCGAGTTGCGGCCGGAACCTGGGGTATATTCTCGAGTTACGACGGGGAGGGCCCTTCCAGAAACGTGTTTGTTCAGCGACGTCAGGACTCCTGCCTAGGTGCGAGGGACACCTCGGGATTCTCCTCGAGTCTTGGCATGGCAATTGGGACCCGTCTCCACGTGAGGCGGGAGACCCAGTGTCCCTTTCCACGTGCCACAGTGATCCCGGGACTCCTATCCTTTTTCAAGAGGTGTCAGGCATCGTCTCCTTTGGAAGCATTGATCTCCGCATACCTCTCGAGTTGTCAAAGGATGTGAGGCCTCCGGTTGCGTTGAGGCAGAGGACTAGGTCTTTCTCTGTGGTCTCCACAGGGGATTCAGACAACCCTTCGTCTTGGGAGATGCAAGACGAGCCTGCATTCAATTCACTGCAGTGATATCCAGCCTTACTTCGAGTCAGAGCATCTCGGTGTCCATTCCACGTGAGGCCACAAACTCAGGGTCCCTCTCACATACCTGTAGCTGAGAGAAGCCTCCTCTTGAGGTGCTTGTGGAAAGTTGGTATTCCTCTTGAGTCGAAGCCAGGGACTAAGCTCTCATCTCGAGTTATTTGGGGTCCACGGAGCCCTTTCTTGTTGCTACAGTTACCTCCGGATCCCTCTAGACTTGAGACAGTGATCTTGGGTTTTCTCTGGAGTGCCATCAAGGAAATCAAGGCTCCTTTCCCGTTTGATGTGGAACACGGAATTGCTCTGCACGCAGTGCAGGGGAATCGGGCCTCATCTCGCGGCGAGGGGGAAGTCTCATGGTTTTTCGCGATTTGCGGCCGGAACCTGGGGTATATTCTCGAGTTACGACCTGGAGGGCCCTTCCAGACACGTGTTTGTTCAGCGACGTCAGCACTCCTGCCTAGGTGCGAGGGACACCTCGGGATTCTCCTCGAGTCTTGGCATGGCAATTGGGACGCGTCTCCACGTGAGGCGGGAGAACCAGGGTCCCTTTCCATGTGCCACAGGGATCCTGGGACTGCTATCCATTTTCAAGAGGAGTCAGGCATCGTCTCCTTTGGAAGCATTGATCTCCGCTGACCTCTCGAGTTTTCAAAGGATGTGAGGCCACAGGTCGCGATGAGGCGGAGAACTAGGTCTTTCTCTGTGTTCTCCACAGGGGATTCATACAACCCTTCGTCTTGGGAGATGCAAGACGAGCCTGCATTCCATTCACTGCAGGGATATCCGGCCTTACTTCGAGTCAGAGCATCTCGGTGTCCATTCCACTTGAGGCCACAAACTCAGGGTCCCTCTCACATACCTGTAGCTGAGAGAAGCCTCCTCTTGAGGTGCTTGTGGAAAGTTGGTATTCCTCTTGAGTCGAAGCCAGGGACTAAGCTCTCATCTCGTGTTGATTTGGGGTCCAGGGAGCCCTTTCATGTTGCTACAGTGACCTCAGGATCCCTCTAGACTTGAGACAGTGATCTTGGGTTTTCTCTGGAGTGCCATCAAGGAAATCAAGGCTCCTTTCACGTTTGATGTGGAACACGGAATTGCTCTGCACACAGTGCAGGGGAATCGGGCCTCATCTCGCGGCGAGGGGGAAGTCTCATGATTTTTCTAGAGTTGCAGCCAGAACCTAGGGTATATTCTCGAGTTACGATGGGGAGGGCCTTTCCAGACACGTGTTTGTTCAGCAACGTCAGGACTCCTGCCTAGGTGCGAGGGACACCTCGGGATTCTCCTCGAGTCTTTTCATGGCAATTGGGACTCGTCTCCACGTGAGGCAGGAGACCCAGGGTCCCTTTCCACGTGCCACAGGGATCCTGGGACTCCTATCCATTTTCAAGAGGAGTCAGGCATCGTCTCCTTTGGAAGCATTGATCTCCGTGGTCCTCTCGAGTTTTCAAAGGATGCGAGGCCTCCGGTCGCGATGAGGCGGAGATCTAGGTCTTTCTCTGTGGTCTCCACAGGGGATTCAGACATCCCTTCGTCTTGGGAGATGCAAGACGAGCCTGCATTCAATTCACTGCATTGATATCGGGCCTTATTTCCAGTCAGAGCACCTCGGTGTCCATTCCACTTGAGGCCACAATCTGAGGGTCCCTCTCACTTACCTGTAGCTGAGAGAAGCCTCCTCTTGAGGTGGTTGTGGTAAGTTGGTATTCCTCTTGAGTTGAAGCCAGGGACTAAGCTCTCATCTCGAGTTGATTTGGGGTCCACGGAGCCATTTCGTGTTGCTCCAGTGACCTCAGGATCCCTCTAGACTTGAGACAGTGATCTTGGGTTTTCTCCGGAGTGCCATCAAGGAAATCAAGGCTCCTTTCCCGTTCGATGTGGAACACGGAATTCCTCTGCACGCAGTGCAGGGGAATCGGGCCTCATCTCGCAGCGAGGGGGAAGTCTCATGGTTTTTCTCGATTTGCGGCCAGAACCTGGGGTATATTCTCGAGTTACTATGGGGAGGGCCCTTCCAGACACGTGTTTGTTCAGCGACTTCAGGACTCCTGCCTAGGTGCGAGGACACCTCGGGATTCTCGTAGAGTCTTGGCATGGCAATTCGGACGCGTCTCCACATGAGGCAGTAGACCCAGGGTCCCTTTCCACGTGCCACAGGGATCCTGGGACTCCTATCCATTTTCAAGAGGAGTCAGGCATCTTCTCCTTTGGAAGCATTGACTCCGTGGTCCTCTCGAGTTTTCAAAGGATGAGAGGCCTCCGGTCGCGATGATGCGGAGATCTAGGTCTTTCTCTGTGGTCTCCACAGGGGATTCAGACATCCCTTCGTCTTGGGAGATGCAAAACGAGCCTGCATTCAATTCACTGCAGGGATATCGGGCCTTACTTCGAGTCAGAGCATCTCTGTGTCCATTCCACTTGAGGCCACAATCTCAGGGTCCCTCTCACATACCTGTAGCTGAGAGAAACCTCCTCTTGAGGGTCTTGTGGAAAGTTGGTATTCCTCTTGAGTCGAAGCCAGGGACTAAGCTCTCATCTCGAGTTGATTTGGGGTCCACGGAGCCCTTTCGTGTTGCTACAGTGACCTCAGGATCCCTCTAGACTTGAGACAGTGATCTTGGGTTTTCTCTGGAGTGCCATCAAGGAAATCAAGGCTCCTTTCACGTTTGATGTGTAACACGGAATTGCTCTGCACGCAGTGCAGGGGAATCGGTCCTCAACTCGTGGCGAGGGGGAAATCTCATGGTTTTTCTCGAGTTGCGGCCGGAACCAGGGGTATATTCTCGAGTTACGACGGGGAGGGCCCTTCCAGACACGTGTTTGTTCAGCGACGTTAGGACTCCTGCCGAGGTGCGAGGGACACCTCGGGATTGTCCTCGAGTCTTGTCATGGCAATTGGAACGCGTCTCCACGTGAGGCGGGAGACCCAGGATCCCTCTCCACGTGCCACAGTGATCCTGGGACTCCTATTCATTTTCAGAAGGAGTCAGGCATCGTCTCCTTTGGAAGCATTGATCTCCGCACACCTCTCGAGTTTTCAAAGGATGTGAGGCCTCTGGTCGCGATGAGGCGGAGAACTCGGTCTTTCTCTGTGGTCTCCACAGGGGATTCAGACATCCCTTCGTCTTGGGAGATGCAAGACGAGCCTGCATTCAATTCACTGCAGGGATATCCGGCCTTACTTCGAGTCAGAGCATCTCGGTGTCCTTTCCACTTGAGGCCAAAAACTCGGGGTCCCTCAAATATACCAGTAGCTGAGAGAAGCCTCCTCTTGAGGTGCTTGTGGAAAGTTGGTATTCCTCTTGAATCTAAGCCAGGGACTAAGCTCTCATCTCGAGTTGATTTGGGGTCCACGGAGCCATTACATGTTGCTCCAGTGACCTCAGGATCCCTCTAGACTTGAGACAGTGATCTTGGGGTTTCTCTGGAGCGCCATCAAGGAAATCAAGGCTCCTTTCAAGTTTGATGTGGAACACGGAATTGTTCTGCACGCAGTGTAGGGGAATCGGGCCTCATCTCGCGGCAAGGGGGATGTCTCATGATTTTTCTCAAGTTGCGGCCGAAACCTGGGGTATATTCTCGAGTTACGACGGGGAGGGCCCTTCCAGACACGTGTTTGTTCAGCGACGTCAGGACTCCTGCCTAGGTGCGAGGGACACCTCGGGATTCTCCTCGAGTCTTGGCATGGCCATTGGGACGCGTCTCCACGTGAGGCGGGAGACCCAGGGTTACTTTCCACGTGCCACAGTGAGCCTGGAACTCCTATCCATTTTCAAGAAGAGTCAGGCATCTTCTCCTTTGGAAGCATTGATCTCCGCACACCTCTCGAGTTTTCAAAGGATGTGAGGCCTCCGGTCTCGATGAGGCTGAGAACGAGTTCTTTCTCTGTGGTCTCCACAGGGGATTCAGACATCCCGTCGTCTTGGGAGATGCAAGACGAGCCTGCATTCAATTCACTGCAGGGATATCCGGCCTTACTTCGAGTCAGAGCATCTCGGTCTCCATTCCACTTGAGGCCACTAACTCAGGGGCCCTCTCACATACCTGTAGCTGAGAGAAGCCTCCTCTTGGGTGCTTGTCGAAGGTTTGTATTCTTCCTGAGTCGAAGCCAGGGACTAAGCTCTCATCTCGAGTTGATTTGGGGTCCACGGAGCCCTTTCGTGTTGCTACAGTGACCTCAGGATCCCTCTAGACTTGAGACAGTGATCTTGGGTTTTCTCTGGTGTGCCATCAAGGAAATCAAGGCTCCTTTCACGTTTGATGTGGAACACGGAATTGCTCTGCACGCAATGCAGGGGAATCGGGCATTATCTCGCGGCGAGGGGGAAGTCTCATGGTGTTTCTCGAGTTGCGGCCGGAACCTGGGGTATATTCTCGAGTTACGACGGGGAGGGCCCTTCCAGACACGTGTTTGTTCAGCGACGTCAGGACTCCTGCCTAGGTGCGAGGGACACCTCCGGATTCTCCTCGATTCTTGGCATGGCAATGGGGACGCGTCTCCACGTGAGGCGGGAGACCCAGGGTCCCTTTCCACGTGCCACAGGGATCCTGGGACTCCTATCCATTTTCAAGAGGAGTCAGGCATCGTCTCCTTTGGAAGCATTGATCTCCGCGGACCTCTCGAGTTTTCAAAGGATGTGAGGCCTCCGCTCGCGATGAGGCGGAGAATTAGGTCTTTCTCTGTGGTCTCCACAGGGGATTCAGACATCCCTTCGTCTTGGGAGATGCAAGACGAGCCTGCATTCAATTCACTGCAGGGATATCCGGCCTTATTTCGAGTCAGAGCATCTCGGTGTCCATTCCACTTGAGGCCACAAACTCAGGGTCCCTCTCACATACCTGTACCTGAGAGAAGCCTCCTCTTGAGGTGCTTGTGGAAAGGTGGTATTCCTCTTGAGTCGAAGCCAGGGACTAAGCTCTCATCTCGAGTTGATTTGGGGTCCACGGAGCCCTTTCGTGTTGCTACAGTGACCTCAGGATCCCTCTAGACTTGAGACAGTGATCTTGGGTTTTCTCTGTAGTGCCATCAAGGAAATCAAGGCTCCTTTCACGTTTGATGTGGAAAACGGAATTTCTCTGCACGCAGTTCAGGGGAATCGGGACTCATGTCGCGGCGAGGGGGAAGTCTCATGGTTTTTCTCGAGTTGCGACCGGAACCTGGGTTATATTCTCGAGTTACGATGGGGAGGGCCCTTCCAGGCACGTGTTTGTTCAGCGACCTCAGGACCCCTGCCTAGGTGCGAGGGACACCTCGGGATTCTCCTCGAGTCTTGGCATGGCAATTGGGATGCGTCTCCACGTGATGCGGGAGACCCAGGGTCCCTTTCCACGTGCTACAGGGATCCTGGGACTCCTATCCATTTTCAAGAGGAGTCAGGCATCGTCTCCTTTGGAAGCATTGATCTCCGTGGACCTCTCGAGTTTTCAAAGGATGTGAGGCCTCCGGTCGCGATGAGGCGGAGAACTAGGTCTTTTTCTGCGGTCTCCACAGGGGACTCAGACATCCCTTCGTCTTCGGAGATGCAAGACGAGCCTGCATTCAATTCACTGGAGGGATATCCGGCCTTACTTCGAGTCAGAGCATCTCGGTATCCATTCCACTTGAGGCCACAAACTCAGGGTCCCTCTCACATACCTGTAGCTGAGAGAAGCCTCCTCTTGAGGTGCTTGTGGAAAGTTGGTATGACTCTTGAATCGAAGCCAGGGACTAAGCTCTCATCTCGAGTTGATTTGGGGTCCACGGAGCCCTTTCATGTTTCTACAGTGACCTCAGGATCCCTCTAGACTTGAGACAGTGATTTTGAGTTTTATCTGAAGTGCCATCAAGGAAATCAAGGCTCCTTTCACGTTTGATGTGGAACACGGAATTGCTCTGAACGCAGTGCAGGGGAATCGGGCCTCATCTCGAGGAGAGGCAGAAGTCTCATGGTTTTTCTCGAGTTGCGGCCGGAACCTGGGGTATATTCTCGAGTTACGACGGGGAGGGCTCTTCCAGACACGTGTTTGTTCAGCGACGTCAGGACTCCTGCCTAGGTGCGAGGGACACCTCGGGATTCTCCTCGAGTCTTGGCATGGCAATTGGGACGCGTCTCCACGTGAGGCGGGAGACCCAGGGTCCCTTTCCACGTGCCACAGGGATCCTGGGTCTCCTATCAATTTTCAAGAGCAGTCAGGCATCGTCTCCTTTGGAAGCATTGATTTCCGCGGACCTCTCGAGTTTTCAAAGGATGCGAGGCCGCCGCTCGCGATGTGGCGGAGAAATAGGTCTTTCTCTGTGGTCTCCACAGGGGATTCAGACATCCTTTCGTCTTGGGAGATCCAAGACGAGCCTGCATTCCATTCACTGCCAGGATATCCGGCCTTACTTCAAGTCAGAGCATCTCGGTGTACATTCCACTTGAGGCCACAAACTCAGGGTCCCTCTCACATACCTGTAACTGAGAGAGGCCTCCTCTTGAGGTGCTTGTGGAAAGTTGGTATTCCTCTTGAGTCGAAGCCAGGGACTAAAGCTCTCATCTCGAGTTGATTTGGGGTCCACGGAGCCCTTTCATGTTGCTCCAGTGACCTCAGGATCCCTCTAGTCTTGAGACAGTTATCTTGGGTTTTCTCTGGAATGCCATCAAGGAAATCAAGGCTCCTCTCATGTTTGATGTGGAACACGGATATGCTCTACACGCAGTGCAGGGGAATCGGGCCTCATCTCGCGGCGAGGGGGAAGTCTCATGGTTTTTCTCGAGTTGCGGCCGGAACCTGGGGTATATTCTCGAGTTACGACGGGGAGGGCCCTTCCAGACACGTGTTTGTTCAGCGACGTCAGGACTCCTGCCTAGGTGCGAGGGACACCTCGGGATTCTCCACGAGTCTTGGCATGGCAATTGGGACGCGTCTCCACGTGAGGCGGGAGACCCAGGTTCCCTTTCCATGTGCCACAGGGATCCTGGGACTCCTATCCATTTTCAAGAGGAGTCAGGCATCGTCTCCTTTGGAAGCATTGATCTCCGCGGAGCTCTCGAGTTTTCAATGGATGTGAGGCCTCCGGTCGCGATGAGGTGGAGAACTAGGTCTTTATCTGTGGTTTCCACAGGGGATTCAGACATCCTTTCGTCTTCGGAGATGCAAGACGAGCCTGCATTCAATTCACTGCTGGGATATCCGGCCTTACTTCGAGTCAGAGCATCTCGGTGTCCATTCCACTTGAGGCCACAAACTCAGGGTCCCTCTCACATACCTGTAGCTGAGAGAAGCCTCCTCTTGAGGTGCTTGTGGAAAGTTGGTATTCCTCTTGAGTCGAAGCCAGGGACTAAGCTCTCATCTCGAGTTGATTTGTGGTCCACGGAGACCTTTCTTGTTGCTACAGTGACCTCAGGATCCCTCTAGACTTTAGACAGTGATTTTGGGTTTTCTCTGGAGTGTCATCAAGGAAATCAAGGCTCCTTTCACGTTTGATGTGGAACACGGAATTGCTCTGCACGCAGTGCAGGGGAATCGGGCCTCATCTCGCGGCAAGGCGGAAATCTCATGGTTTTTCTCGAGTTGCGGCCGGAACCTGGGGTATATTCTCGAGTAACGACAGGGAGGGCCCTTCCAGACACGTGTTTGTTCAGCGACGTCAGCACTCCTGCCTAGGTGCGAGGGACACCTCGGGATACTCCTAGAGTCTTGACATGGAAATTGGGACGCGTCTCCACGTGAGGTGGGAGACCCAGGGTCCCTGTCCACGTGCCACAGGGATCCTGGGACTCCCATCCCTTTTCAAGAGGAGTCAGGCATCGTCTCCTTTGGAAGCATTGATCTCCATGGACCTCTCGAGTTTTCAAAGGATGTGAGGCCTCCGGTCGCGATGAGTCGGAGAACTAGGTCTTTCTCTGTGGTCTCCACAGGGGATTCAGACATCCCTTCGCCTTGGGAGATGGAAGACAAGCCTGCATTCAATTCACTGCAGGGATATCCGGCCTTACTTCGAGTCAGAGCATCTCGGTGTCCATTCCACTTGAGGCCACAAACTCAGGGTCGCTATCACATACCTGTAGCTGAGAGAAGCCTCCTCTTGAGGTGCTTGTGGAAAGTTGGTATTCCTCTTGAGTCGAATCCAGGGACTAAGCTCTCATCTCGAGTTGATTTGGGGGTCCATGGAGCCCTTTCGTGTTGCTCCAGTGACCTCAGGATCCCTCTAGTCTTGAGACAGTGATCTTGGGTTTTCTCTGGAGTGCCATCAAGGAAATCAAGGCTCCTTTCACGTTTGATGTGGAACACGGAATTGCTCTGCACGCAGTGCAGGGGAATCGGGCCTCATCTCGCGGCAAGGCGGAAATCTCATGGTTTTTCTCGAGTTGCGGCCGAAACCTGGGGTATATTCTCGAGTTACGACGGGGAGGGCCCTTCCAGACACGTGTTTGTTCAGCGACGTCAGGACTCCTGCCTAGGTGCGAGGGACACCTCGGGATTCTCCTCGAGTCTTGGCATGGCCATTGGGACGCGTCTCCACGTGAGGCGGGAGACCCAGGGTTACTTTCCACGTGCCACAATGAGCCTGGAACTCCTATCCATTTTCAAGAAGAGTCAGGCATCTTCTCCTTTGGAAGCATTGATCTCCGCACACCTCTCGAGTTTTCAAAGGATGTGAGGCCTCCGGTCACGATGAGGTGGAGAACTAGGTCTTTCTCTGTGGTCTCCACAGGGGATTCAGACATCCCTTCGTCTTGGGAGATGCAAGACGAGCCTGCATTCAATTCACTGCAGGGATATCCGGCCTTACTTCGAGTCAGAGCATCTCGGTGTCCATTCCACTTGAGGCCACAAACTCAGGGTCCCTCTCACATACCTGTACCTGAGAGAAGCCTCCTCTTGAGGTGCTTGTGGAAAGTTGGTATTCCTCTTGAGTCGAAGCCAGGGACTAAGCTCTCATCTCGAGTTGATTTGGGGTCCATGGAGAACTTTCTTGTTGCTCCAGTGACCTCAGGATCGCTCTAGACTTGAGACAGTGATCTTGGGTTTTCTCTGGAGTGCCATCAAGGAAATCAAGGCTCCTTTCACGTTTGATGTGGAACTCAGAATTGCTCTGCATGCAGTGCAGGGGATTCGGGCTTCATCTCGCGGCGAGGGGGAAGTCTCATGGTTTTTCTCGTGTTGCGGCCGGAACCTGAGGTATATTTTCGAGTTACGACGGGGAGGGCCCTTCCAGACACGTGTTTGTTCAGCGACGTCAGGACTCC
The DNA here is from genome assembly GCF_033118175.1 of Dama dama. Classification (NCBI taxonomy): domain Eukaryota; kingdom Metazoa; phylum Chordata; class Mammalia; order Artiodactyla; family Cervidae; genus Dama; species Dama dama. The sequence continues at coordinate 720,155 of NW_026870890.1, read as the reverse complement.
TGCCTAGGTGCGAGGGACACCTCGGGATTCTCCTCGAGTCTTGGCATGGCAATTGGGACGCGTCTCCACGTGAGGCGGGAGACCCAGAGTCCCTTTACACGTGCCACAGGCATCCTGGGACTCCTATCCTTTTTCAAGAGGAGTCAGGCATCGTCTCCTTTGGAAGCATTGATCTCCGCGGACCTCTCGAGTTTTCAAAGATGGGAGGCCTCCGGTCGCAATGAGGAGGAGAACTAGGTATTTTCTGTGGTCTCCACAGGGGATTCAGACATCCCTTCGTCTTGGGAGATGCAAGACGAGCCTGCACTCAATTCACTGCACGGATATCCGGCCTTACTTCGAGTCAGAGCATCTCGGTGTCCATTCCACCTGAGGCCACAAACTCAGGGTCCCTCTCACATACCTGTTGCTGAGAGAAGCCTCGTCTTGATGTGCTTGTGGAAACTTGGTATTCCTCTTGTCTCGAAGCCAGGGACTAAGCTCTCATCTCGAGTTGATTTGGGGTCCAAGGAGCCCTTTCGTGGTGCTCCAGTGACCTCAGGATCCCTCTAGACTTGAGACAGTGATCTTGGGTTTTCTCTGGAGTGCCATCAAGGAAATCAAGGCTCCTTTCACGTTTGATGTGGAACACGGAACAGCTCTGCAAGCAGTGCAGGGAAATCGGCCCTCATCTCGCGGCGAGGGGGAAGTCTCATGGTTTTTCTCGAGTTGCAGCCAGGACCTGGGGTATATTCTCGAGTTACAACGGGGAGGGCCCTTCCAGACACGTGTTTGTTCAGCGACGTCAGGACTCCTGCCTTGGTGCGAGGGACTCCTCAGGATTCTCCTCGAGTCTTGGCATGGCAATTGGGACGCGTCTCCACGTGAGGCGGGAGACCCAGGGTCCCTTTCCAAGTGCCACAGGGATCCTGGGACTCCTATCCATTTTCAAGAGGAGTCAGGCATCGTCTCCTTTGGAAGCATTGATCTCCGCGGACCTCTTGAGTTTTCAAAGGATGTGAGGCCTCCGGTCGCGATGAGGCGGAGAACTAGGACTTTCTCTGTGGTCTCCACAGGGGATTCAGACATTCCTTCGTCTTGAGAGATGCAAGACGAGCCTGCATTCAATTCATTGCAGGGATATCTGGCCTTAGTTCGAGTCAGAGCATCTCGCTGTCCATTCCACTTGAGGCCACAAACTCAGGGTCCTTCTCACATACCTGTGGCTGAGAGAACCCTCCTCTTGGGGTGCTTGTGGAGAGTTGGTATTCCTCTTGCGTCGAAGCCAGGTACTAAGCTCTCATCTCGAGTTGATTTGGGGTCCACGGAGCCCTTTCGTGTTGCTCCAGTGACCTCAGGATCCCTCTAGACTTGAGACAGTGATCCTGGGTTTTCTCTGGAGTGCCATCAAGGAAATCAAGGCTCCTTTCAGGTTTGATGTGGAATACGGAATTGCTCTGCACGCAGTCCAGGGGAATCGGGCCTCATCTCGCGTCGAGGTTAAAGTCTCATGGTTTTTCTCGAGTTGCGGCCGGAACCTGGGGTATATTCTCGATTTACGAGGGGGAGGACCCTTCCAGACACGTGATAGTTGCGAGGGACACCTCGGGATTCTCCTAAAGCCTTGGCATGGCAATTGGAACGCGTCTCCACATGAGGCGGGAGACCCAGGGTCCCTTTCCACGTGCCACAGGGATCCTGGTACTCCTATCCATTTTCAAGAGGAGTCAGGCATCGTCTCTTTGGAAGCATTGATCTCCGCGGACCTCTCGAGTTTTCAAAGGATGTGAGGCCTCCGGTCGCGATGAGGCGGAGGACTAGGTCTTTCTCTGCGGTCTCCGCAGGGGATTCAGACATCCCTTCGTCTTGGGAGATGCAAGACGAGCCTGCATTCAATTCACTGCAGGGATATCCGGCCTTACTTCGAGTCAGAGCATCTCGGTGTCCATTCCACTTGAGGCACAAACACAGGGTCCCTCTCACATACCTGTAGCTGAGAGAAGCCTCCTCTTGAGGTACTTGTGTAAAGTTGGTATTCCTCTTGAGTCGAATTCAGGGACTAAGCTCTCATCTCAGGTTGATTTGTGGTCCACGGAGCCCTTTCTTTTTGCTCCACTGACCTCAGGATCCCTCTAGACTTGAGACAGTGATCTTGGGTTTTCTCTGGAGTGCCATCAAGGAAATCAAGGCTCCTTTCACGTTTGATGTGGAACACGGAATTGCTCGGCACGCAGTGCAGGGTAATCGGGCCTCATCTCGCGGCGAGGGGGAAGTCTCATGGTTTTTTTCGAGTTGCGGCCGGAACCTGGGTTATATTCCCGAGTTACGACGGGGAGGGCCCTTCCAGACACGTGTTTGTTCAGCGACGTCAGGACTCCTGCCTAGGTGCGAGGGACACCTCGGGATTCTCCTCGAGTCTTGGCATGGCAATTGGGACACGTCTCCACGTGAGGCGGGAGACCCAGGGTCCCTTTCCTCGTGCCACAGGGATCCTGGTACTCCTATCCATTTTCAAGAGGAGTCAGTCATCGTCTCCTTTGGAAGCATTGATCTCGGCGGACCTCTCGAGTTTTCAAAGGATGTGAGGCCTCCGGTCGAGATGAGGCGGAGAACTAGGTCTTTCTCTGTGGTCTCTGCAGGGGATTCAGACATCCCTTCGTCTTGGGAGATGCAAGACGAGCCTGCATTCAATTCACTGCAGGGATATCCGGCCTTACATCGAGTCAGAGCATCTCCGTGTCCATTCCACTTGAGGCCACAAACTCAGGGTCCCTCTCACATACCTGTAGCTGAGAGAAGCCTCCTCTTGAGGTGCTTGTGGAAAGTTGGTATTCCTCTTGAGTCGAAGCCAGGGACTAAGCTCTCATCTCGAGTTGATTTGGGGTCCACGGAGCCCTTTCGTGTTGCTCCAGTGACCTCAGGATCCCTCTAGACTTGAGACACTGATCTTGGGTTTTCTCTGGAGTGCCATCAAGGAAATCAAGGCTCCTTTCACGTTTGATGTGGAACGCGGAATTGCTCTGCACGCAGTGCAGGGGAATCGGGCCTCATCTCACGGTGAGGGGGAAGTCTCATGGTTTTTCTCGAGTTGCGGCCGGAACCTGGGGTATATTCTCGAGTTACGACGGGGAGGGCCCTTCCAGAAACGTGTTTGTTCAGCGACGTCAGGACTCCTGCCTAGGTGCGAGGGACACCTCGGGATTCTCCTCGAGTCTTGGCATGGCAATTGGGACCCGTCTCCACGTGAGGCGGGAGACCCAGTGTCCCTTTCCACGTGCCACAGTGATCCCGGGACTCCTATCCTTTTTCAAGAGGTGTCAGGCATCGTCTCCTTTGGAAGCATTGATCTCCGCATACCTCTCGAGTTGTCAAAGGATGTGAGGCCTCCGGTTGCGTTGAGGCAGAGGACTAGGTCTTTCTCTGTGGTCTCCACAGGGGATTCAGACAACCCTTCGTCTTGGGAGATGCAAGACGAGCCTGCATTCAATTCACTGCAGTGATATCCAGCCTTACTTCGAGTCAGAGCATCTCGGTGTCCATTCCACGTGAGGCCACAAACTCAGGGTCCCTCTCACATACCTGTAGCTGAGAGAAGCCTCCTCTTGAGGTGCTTGTGGAAAGTTGGTATTCCTCTTGAGTCGAAGCCAGGGACTAAGCTCTCATCTCGAGTTATTTGGGGTCCACGGAGCCCTTTCTTGTTGCTACAGTGACCTCCGGATCCCTCTAGACTTGAGACAGTGATCTTGGGTTTTCTCTGGAGTGCCATCAAGGAAATCAAGGCTCCTTTCCCGTTTGATGTGGAACACGGAATTGCTCTGCACGCAGTGCAGGGGAATCGGGCCTCATCTCGCGGCGAGGGGGAAGTCTCATGGTTTTTCGCGATTTGCGGCCGGAACCTGGGGTATATTCTCGAGTTACGACCTGGAGGGCCCTTCCAGACACGTGTTTGTTCAGCGACGTCAGCACTCCTGCCTAGGTGCGAGGGACACCTCGGGATTCTCCTCGAGTCTTGGCATGGCAATTGGGACGCGTCTCCACGTGAAGCGGGAGAACCAGGGTCCCTTTCCATGTGCCACAGGGATCCTGGGACTGCTATCCATTTTCAAGAGGAGTCAGGCATCGTCTCCTTTGGAAGCATTGATCTCCGCTGACCTCTCGAGTTTTCAAAGGATGTGAGGCCACAGGTCGCGATGAGGCGGAGAACTAGGTCTTTCTCTGTGTTCTCCACAGGGGATTCATACAACCCTTCGTCTTGGGAGATGCAAGACGAGCCTGCATTCCATTCACTGCAGGGATATCCGGCCTTACTTCGAGTCAGAGCATCTCGGTGTCCATTCCACTTGAGGCCACAAACTCAGGGTCCCTCTCACATACCTGTAGCTGAGAGAAGCCTCCTCTTGAGGTGCTTGTGGAAAGTTGGTATTCCTCTTGAGTCGAAGCCAGGGACTAAGCTCTCATCTCGTGTTGATTTGGGGTCCAGGGAGCCCTTTCATGTTGCTACAGTGACCTCAGGATCCCTCTAGACTTGAGACAGTGATCTTGGGTTTTCTCTGGAGTGCCATCAAGGAAATCAAGGCTCCTTTCACGTTTGATGTGGAACACGGAATTGCTCTGCACACAGTGCAGGGGAATCGGGCCTCATCTCGCGGCGAGGGGGAAGTCTCATGATTTTTCTAGAGTTGCGGCCAGAACCTAGGGTATATTCTCGAGTTACGATGGGGAGGGCCTTTCCAGACACGTGTTTGTTCAGCGACGTCAGGACTCCTGCCTAGGTGCGAGGGACACCTCGGGATTCCCCTCGAGTCTTTTCATGGCAATTGGGACTCGTCTCCACGTGAGGCAGGAGACCCAGGGTCCCTTTCCACGTGCCACAGGGATCCTGGGACTCCTATCCATTTTCAAGAGGAGTCAGGCATCGTCTCCTTTGGAAGCATTGATCTCCGTGGTCCTCTCGAGTTTTCAAAGGATGCGAGGCCTCCGGTCGCGATGAGGCGGAGATCTAGGTCTTTCTCTGTGGTCTCCACAGGGGATTCAGACATCCCTTCGTCTTGGGAGATGCAAGACGAGCCTGCATTCAATTCACTGCATTGATATCGGGCCTTATTTCCAGTCAGAGCACCTCGGTGTCCATTCCACTTGAGGCCACAATCTGAGGGTCCCTCTCACTTACCTGTAGCTGAGAGAAGCCTCCTCTTGAGGTGGTTGTGGTAAGTTGGTATTCCTCTTGAGTTGAAGCCAGGGACTAAGCTCTCATCTCGAGTTGATTTGGGGTCCACGGAGCCATTTCGTGTTGCTCCAGTGACCTCAGGATCCCTCTAGACTTGAGACAGTGATCTTGGGTTTTCTCCGGAGTGCCATCAAGGAAATCAAGGCTCCTTTCCCGTTCGATGTGGAACACGGAATTCCTCTGCACGCAGTGCAGGGGAATCGGGCCTCATCTCGCAGCGAGGGGGAAGTCTCATGGTTTTTCTCGATTTGCGGCCAGAACCTGGGGTATATTCTCGAGTTACTATGGGGAGGGCCCTTCCAGACACGTGTTTGTTCAGCGACTTCAGGACTCCTGCCTAGGTGCGAGGACACCTCGGGATTCTCGTAGAGTCTTGGCATGGCAATTCGGACGCGTCTCCACATGAGGCAGTAGACCCAGGGTCCCTTTCCACGTGCCACAGGGATCCTGGGACTCCTATCCATTTTCAAGAGGAGTCAGGCATCTTCTCCTTTGGAAGCATTGACTCCGTGGTCCTCTCGAGTTTTCAAAGGATGAGAGGCCTCCGGTCGCGATGATGCGGAGATCTAGGTCTTTCTCTGTGGTCTCCACAGGGGATTCAGACATCCCTTCGTCTTGGGAGATGCAAAACGAGCCTGCATTCAATTCACTGCAGGGATATCGGGCCTTACTTCGAGTCAGAGCATCTCTGTGTCCATTCCACTTGAGGCCACAATCTCAGGGTCCCTCTCACATACCTGTAGCTGAGAGAAACCTCCTCTTGAGGGTCTTGTGGAAAGTTGGTATTCCACTTGAGTCGAAGCCAGGGACTAAGCTCTCATCTCGAGTTGATTTGGGGTCCACGGAGCCCTTTCGTGTTGCTACAGTGACCTCAGGATCCCTCTAGACTTGAGACAGTGATCTTGGGTTTTCTCTGGAGTGCCATCAAGGAAATCAAGGCTCCTTTCACGTTTGATGTGTAACACGGAATTGCTCTGCACGCAGTGCAGGGGAATCGGTCCTCAACTCGTGGCGAGGGGGAAATCTCATGGTTTTTCTCGAGTTGCGGCCGGAACCAGGGGTATATTCTCGAGTTACGACGGGGAGGGCCCTTCCAGACACGTGTTTGTTCAGCGACGTTAGGACTCCTGCCGAGGTGCGAGGGACACCTCGGGATTGTCCTCGAGTCTTGTCATGGCAATTGGAACGCGTCTCCACGTGAGGCGGGAGACCCAGGATCCCTCTCCACGTGCCACAGTGATCCTGGGACTCCTATTCATTTTCAGAAGGAGTCAGGCATCGTCTCCTTTGGAAGCATTGATCTCCGCACACCTCTCGAGTTTTCAAAGGATGTGAGGCCTCTGGTCGCGATGAGGCGGAGAACTCGGTCTTTCTCTGTGGTCTCCACAGGGGATTCAGACATCCCTTCGTCTTGGGAGATGCAAGACGAGCCTGCATTCAATTCACTGCAGGGATATCCGGCCTTACTTCGAGTCAGAGCATCTCGGTGTCCTTTCCACTTGAGGCCAAAAACTCGGGGTCCCTCAAATATACCAGTAGCTGAGAGAAGCCTCCTCTTGAGGTGCTTGTGGAAAGTTGGTATTCCTCTTGAATCTAAGCCAGGGACTAAGCTCTCATCTCGAGTTGATTTGGGGTCCACGGAGCCATTACATGTTGCTCCAGTGACCTCAGGATCCCTCTAGACTTGAGACAGTGATCTTGGGGTTTCTCTGGAGCGCCATCAAGGAAATCAAGGCTCCTTTCAAGTTTGATGTGGAACACGGAATTGTTCTGCACGCAGTGTAGGGGAATCGGGCCTCATCTCGCGGCAAGGGGGATGTCTCATGATTTTTCTCAAGTTGCGGCCGAAACCTGGGGTATATTCTCGAGTTACGACGGGGAGGGCCCTTCCAGACACGTGTTTGTTCAGCGACGTCAGGACTCCTGCCTAGGTGCGAGGGACACCTCGGGATTCTCCTCGAGTCTTGGCATGGCCATTGGGACGCGTCTCCACGTGAGGCGGGAGACCCAGGGTTACTTTCCACGTGCCACAGTGAGCCTGGAACTCCTATCCATTTTCAAGAAGAGTCAGGCATCTTCTCCTTTGGAAGCATTGATCTCCGCACACCTCTCGAGTTTTCAAAGGATGTGAGGCCTCCGGTCTCGATGAGGCTGAGAACGAGTTCTTTCTCTGTGGTCTCCACAGGGGATTCAGACATCCCGTCGTCTTGGGAGATGCAAGACGAGCCTGCCTTCAATTCACTGCAGGGATATCCGGCCTTACTTCGAGTCAGAGCATCTCGGTCTCCATTCCACTTGAGGCCACAAACTCAGGGGCCCTCTCACATACCTGTAGCTGAGAGAAGCCTCCTCTTGGGTGCTTGTCGAAGGTTTGTATTCCTCCTGAGTCGAAGCCAGGGACTAAGCTCTCATCTCGAGTTGATTTGGGGTCCACGGAGCCCTTTCGTGTTGCTACAGTGACCTCAGGATCCCTCTAGACTTGAGACAGTGATCTTGGGTTTTCTCTGGTGTGCCATCAAGGAAATCAAGGCTCCTTTCACGTTTGATGTGGAAAACGGAATTTCTCTGCACGCAGTTCAGGGGAATCGGGACTCATGTCGCGGCGAGGGGGAAGTCTCATGGTTTTTCTCGAGTTGCGACCGGAACCTGGGTTATATTCTCGAGTTACGATGGGGAGGGCCCTTCCAGGCACGTGTTTGTTCAGCGACCTCAGGACCCCTGCCTAGGTGCGAGGGACACCTCGGGATTCTCCTCGAGTCTTGGCATGGCAATTGGGATGCGTCTCCACGTGATGCGGGAGACCCAGGGTCCCTTTCCACGTGCTACAGGGATCCTGGGACTCCTATCCATTTTCAAGAGGAGTCAGGCATCGTCTCCTTTGGAAGCATTGATCTCCGTGGACCTCTCGAGTTTTCAAAGGATGTGAGGCCTCCGGTCGCGATGAGGCGGAGAACTAGGTCTTTTTCTGCAGTCTCCACAGGGGACTCAGACATCCCTTCGTCTTCGGAGATGCAAGACGAGCCTGCATTCAATTCACTGGAGGGATATCCGGCCTTACTTCGAGTCAGAGCATCTCGGTATCCATTCCACTTGAGGCCACAAACTCAGGGTCCCTCTCACATACCTGTAGCTGAGAGAAGCCTCCTCTTGAAGTGCTTGTGGAAAGTTGGTATGACTCTTGAATCGAAGCCAGGGACTAAGCTCTCATCTCGAGTTGATTTGGGGTCCACGGAGCCCTTTCATGTTTCTACAGTGACCTCAGGATCCCTCTAGACTTGAGACAGTGATTTTGAGTTTTATCTGAAGTGCCATCAAGGAAATCAAGGCTCCTTTCACGTTTGATGTGGAACACGGAATTGCTCTGAACGCAGTGCAGGGGAATCGGGCCTCATCTCGAGGAGAGGCAGAAGTCTCATGGTTTTTCTCGAGTTGCGGCCGGAACCTGGGGTATATTCTCGAGTTACGACGGGGAGGGCTCTTCCAGACACGTGTTTGTTCAGCGACGTCAGGACTCCTGCCTAGGTGCGAGGGACACCTCGGGATTCTCCTCGAGTCTTGGCATGGCAATTGGGACGCGTCTCCACGTGAGGCGGGAGACCCAGGGTCCCTTTCCACGTGCCACAGGGATCCTGGGTCTCCTATCAATTTTCAAGAGCAGTCAGGCATCTTCTCCTTTGGAAGCATTGATTTCCGCGGACCTCTCGAGTTTTCAAAGGATGCGAGGCCGCCGCTCGCGATGTGGCGGAGAAATAGGTCTTTCTCTGTGGTCTCCACAGGGGATTCAGACATCCTTTCGTCTTGGGAGATCCAAGACGAGCCTGCATTCCATTCACTGCCAGGATATCCGGCCTTACTTCAAGTCAGAGCATCTCGGTGTACATTCCACTTGAGGCCACAAACTCAGGGTCCCTCTCACATACCTGTAACTGAGAGAGGCCTCCTCTTGAGGTGCTTGTGGAAAGTTGGTATTCCTCTTGAGTCGAAGCCAGGGACTAAAGCTCTCATCTCGAGTTGATTTGGGGTCCACGGAGCCCTTTCATGTTGCTCCAGTGACCTCAGGATCCCTCTAGTCTTGAGACAGTTATCTTGGGTTTTCTCTGGAATGCCATCAAGGAAATCAAGGCTCCTCTCATGTTTGATGTGGAACACGGATATGCTCTACACGCAGTGCAGGGGAATCGGGCCTCATCTCGCGGCGAGGGGGAAGTCTCATGGTTTTTCTCGAGTTGCGGCCGGAACCTGGGGTATATTCTCGAGTTACGACGGGGAGGGCCCTTCCAGACACGTGTTTGTTCAGCGACGTCAGGACTCCTGCCTAGGTGCGAGGGACACCTCGGGATTCTCCACGAGTCTTGGCATGGCAATTGGGACGCGTCTCCACGTGAGGCGGGAGACCCAGGTTCCCTTTCCATGTGCCACAGGGATCCTGGGACTCCTATCCATTTTCAAGAGGAGTCAGGCATCGTCTCCTTTGGAAGCATTGATCTCCGCGGAGCTCTCGAGTTTTCAATGGATGTGAGGCCTCCGGTCGCGATGAGGTGGAGAACTAGGTCTTTATCTGTGGTTTCCACAGGGGATTCAGACATCCTTTCGTCTTCGGAGATGCAAGACGAGCCTGCATTCAATTCACTGCTGGGATATCCGGCCTTACTTCGAGTCAGAGCATCTCGGTGTCCATTCCACTTGAGGCCACAAACTCAGGGTCCCTCTCACATACCTGTAGCTGAGAGAAGCCTCCTCTTGAGGTGCTTGTGGAAAGTTGGTATTCCTCTTGAGTCGAAGCCAGGGACTAAGCTCTCATCTCGAGTTGATTTGTGGTCCACGGAGACCTTTCTTGTTGCTACAGTGACCTCAGGATCCCTCTAGACTTTAGACAGTGATTTTGGGTTTTCTCTGGAGTGTCATCAAGGAAATCAAGGCTCCTTTCACGTTTGATGTGGAACACGGAATTGCTCTGCACGCAGTGCAGGGGAATCGGGCCTCATCTCGCGGCAAGGCGGAAATCTCATGGTTTTTCTCGAGTTGCGGCCGGAACCTGGGGTATATTCTCGAGTTACGACAGGGAGGGCCCTTCCAGACACGTGTTTGTTCAGCGACGTCAGCACTCCTGCCTAGGTGCGAGGGACACCTCGGGATACTCCTAGAGTCTTGACATGGAAATTGGGACGCGTCTCCACGTGAGGTGGGAGACCCAGGGTCCCTGTCCACGTGCCACAGGGATCCTGGGACTCCCATCCCTTTTCAAGAGGAGTCAGGCATCGTCTCCTTTGGAAGCATTGATCTCCATGGACCTCTCGAGTTTTCAAAGGATGTGAGGCCTCCGGTCGCGATGAGTCGGAGAACTAGGTCTTTCTCTGTGGTCTCCACAGGGGATTCAGACATCCCTTCGCCTTGGGAGATGGAAGACAAGCCTGCATTCAATTCACTGCAGGGATATCCGGCCTTACTTCGAGTCAGAGCATCTCGGTGTCCATTCCACTTGAGGCCACAAACTCAGGGTCGCTATCACATACCTGTAGCTGAGAGAAGCCTCCTCTTGAGGTGCTTGTGGAAAGTTGGTATTCCTCTTGAGTCGAATCCAGGGACTAAGCTCTCATCTCGAGTTGATTTGGGGGTCCATGGAGCCCTTTCGTGTTGCTCCAGTGACCTCAGGATCCCTCTAGTCTTGAGACAGTGATCTTGGGTTTTCTCTGGAGTGCCATCAAGGAAATCAAGGCTCCTTTCACGTTTGATATGGAACACGGAAATTCTCTGCACGCAGTGCAGGGGAATCGGGCCTCATCTCGCGGCGAGCGGGAAGTCTCAGGGTTTTTCTCGAGTTGCGGCCGGAACCTGGGGTATATTCTCGAGTTACGACGGGGAGGGCCCTTCCAGTAACCTATTTGTTCAGCAACGTCAGGACTCGGGCCTAGGTGCGAGGGACACCTCGGGATTCTCCTCGAGTCTTGGCATGGCAATTTGGAAGCGTCTCCACGTGAGGCGGGAGATCAAGGGTCTCTTTCCCCGGGCCAGAGTGATCCTGGGACTCCTATCCATTTTCAAGAGGAGTCAGGCATCGTCTCCTTTGGAAGCATTGATCTCCGAGGACCTCTCGAGTTTTCAGAGGATGTGAGGTCTCCGGTCGCTGTGTGGCGAAAACTAGGTCTTTCTCTGTGGTCTCCACAGGGGATTCAGACATCCCTTCGTCTTGGGAGATGCAAGAAGAGCCTGCACTCAATTCACTGCATGGATATCCGGCCTTACTTCGAATGAGAGCATCTCGGTGTCCATTCAACTTGAGGCCACAAACACAGGGTCCCTCTCACATACCTGTAGCTGAGAGAAGCCTCCTCTTGAGGTGCTTGGGGAAAGTTGGTATTCCACTTGAGTCGAAGCCAGGGACTAAGCTCTCATCTCGAGTTGATTTGGGGTCCACGGAGACCTTTTGTGTTGCTACAGTCACCTGAGGATCCCTCTAGAATTGAGACAGTGATCTTGGGTTTTCTCTGGAGTGCCATCAAGGAAATCAAGGCTCCTTTCACGTTTGATGTGGAACACGGAATTGCTCTGCACGCAGTGAAGGGGATTCGGGCCTCATCTCGCAGCGAAGCGGATGTCTCATGGTTTTTCTCCACTTGTGGCCGGAACCTGGGGTATATTCTCGAGTTACGACGGGGAGGGCCCTTCCAGACACGTGTTTGTTCAGCGACGTCAGGACTCCTGCCTAGGTGCGAGGGACACTTCGGGATTCTCCTCGAGTCTTGGCATGGCAATTGGAACGCGTCTCCACGTGAGGCGGGAGACCCAGTGTCCCTTTCCACGTGCCACAGGGATCCTGGGACTCCAATCCATTTTCAAGAGGAGTCAGGCATCATCTCCTTTGGAAGCATTGATCTCCGCACACCTCTCGAGTTTTCAAAGGATGTGAGGCCTCTGGTCGCGATGAGGCGGAGAACTCGGTCTTTCTCTGTGGTCTCCACAGGGGATTCAGACATCCCTTCTTCTTGGGAGATGCAAGACGAGCCTGCATTCAATTCACTGCAGGGATATCCGGCCTTACTTCGAGTCAGAGCATCTCGGTGTCCTTTCCACTTGAGGCCACAAACTCGGGGTCCCTCAAATATACCTGTAGCTGAGAGAAGCCTCCTCTTGAGGTGCCTGTGGAAAGTTGGTATTCCTCTTGAGTCTAAGCCAGGGACTAAGCTCTCATCTCGAGTTGATTTGGGGTCCTCGGAGCCATTACATGTTGCTCCAGTGACCTCAGGATCCCTCTAGACTTGAAACAGTGATCTTGGGTTTTCTCTGGAGCGCCATCAAGGAAATCAAGGCTCCGTTCAAGTTTGATGTGGAACACGGAATTGTTCTGCACGCAGTGCAGGGGAATCGGGCCTCATCTCGCGTCAAGGGGGATGTCTCATGGTTTTTCTCAAGTTGCGGCCGAAACCTGGGGTGTATTCTCAAGTTACGACGGGGAGGGCCCTTCCAGACACGTTTTTGTTCAGCGACGTCAGGACTCCTGCCTAGGTGCGAGGGACACCTCGGGATTCTCCTCGAGTCTTGGCATGGCAATTGGGACGCGTCTCCACGTGAGGCGGGAGACCCAGGGTTCCTTTCCACGTGCCACAGGGATCCTGGGACTCCTATCCATTTTCAAGAAGAGTCAGGCATCTTCTCCTTTGGAAGCATTGATCTCCGCGGACCTCTGGAGTTTTTAAAGGATGTGAGGCCTCCGGTCTCGATGAGGCGGAGAACGAGGTCTTTCTCTGTGGTCTCCACAGGGGATTCAGACAACCCTTCGTCTTGGGAGATGCAAGACGTGCATGCATTCAATTCACTGCAGGGATATCCTGCCTTACTTCGAGTCAGAGCATCTCGGTATCCATTCCACTTGAGGCCACAAACTCAGGGTCCTTCAAATATACCTGTAGCTGAGAGAAGCCTCCTCTTGAGGTGCAGGTGGAAAGTTGGTATTCCTCTTGAGTCTAAGCCAGGGACTCAGCTCTCATCTCGAGTTGATTTGGGGTCGACGGAGCCCTTTCCTTTTGGTCCAGTGACCTCAGGATCCCTCTAGACTTGAGACAGTGATCTTGGGTTTTCTCTGGAGTGCAATCAAGGAAATCAAGGCTCCTTTCACGTTTGATGTGGAACACGGAATTTCTCTGCATGCAGTGCAGGGGAATCGGGCCTCAACTCACGGCGCGGGGGAAATCTCATGGTTTTTCTTGAGTTGCGGCCGGAACCTGGGTTATATTCTCGAGTTACGACGAGGAGGCCCTTCCAGACACGTGTTTGTTCAGCGACATCAGGACTCCTGCCTAGGTGCGAGGGACACCTCGGGATTCTCCTCGAGTCTTGGCATGGCAATTGGGACGCGTATCCACGTGAGGCGGGAGACCCAGGGTCCCTTTCCACGTGCCACAGGGATCCTGGGACTCCTATCCATTTTCAAAAGGAGTCAGGCATCGTCTCCTTTGGAAGCATTGATCTCCGCGGACTTTTCGAGTTTTCAAAGGATGTGAGGCCTCTGGTCGCGATGAGGCGGAGAACTCGGTCTTTCTCTGTGGTCTCCACAGGGGATTCAAACATCCCTTCGTCTTGGGAGATGCAAGACGAGCCTGCATTCAATTCACTGCAGGGATATCCGGCCTTACTTCGAGTCAGAGCATCTCGGTGTCCATTACACTTGAAGCCACAAATTCAGGGTCCCTCTCACATACCTGTAGCAGAGAGAAGCCTCCCCTTGAGGTGCTTGTGGAAAGTTGGTATTCCTCTTGTGTCGAAGCCAGGGACTAAGCTCTCATCTCGAGTTGATTTGGGGTCCACGGAGCCCTTTCGTGTTGCTCCAGTGACCTCAGGATCCCTCTAGACTTGAGACAGTGATCTTGGGTTTTCTCTAGAGTGCCATCAAAGAAATCAAGGCTCCTTTCATGTTTGATGTGGAACACGGAATTGCTCTGAACGCAGTGCAGGGGAATCGGGCCTCATCTCGCGGCGAGGGGGAAGTCTCATGGTTTTGCTCGAGTTGCGGCCGGAACCTGGGGTATATTCTCGAGTTACGACGGGGAGGGCCCTTCCAGACACGTGTTTGTTCAGTGATGTCAGGACTCCTGCCTAGGTGCGAGGGACACCTCGGGATTCTCCTCGAGTCTTGGCATTGCAATTGGGACGCGTCTCCACGTGAGGCGGGAGACCCAGGGTCCCTTTCCACGTGCCAAAGGGATCCTGGGACTCCTATCCATTTTCAAGAGGAGTCAGGCATCGTCTCCTTTGGAAGCATTGATCTCCGCAGACCTCTCGAGTTATCAAAGGATGTGAGGCCTCCGGTCGCGATGAGGCGGAGAACTCGGTCTTTCTCTGTGGTCTCCACAGGGGATTCAGACATCCCTTCGTCTTGGAAGATGAAATACGAGCCTACATTCAATTCACTGCAGGGATATCCGGCCTTACTTCGAGTCAGAGCATCTCGGTGCCCATTCCATTGAGGCCAGAAACTCAGGGGCCCTCTCACATACCTGTAGCTGAGAGAAGCCTCCTCTTGAGGTGCTTCTGGAAAGTTGGTATTCCTCTTGAGTCCAAGCAAGGGTCTAAGCTCTCACCTCGAGTTGATTTGGGGTCCACGGAGCCCTTTCGTGTTGCTACAGTGACCTCAGGATCCTTCTAGACTTGAGACAGTGATCTTGGGTTTTCTCTGGTGTGCCATCAAGGAAATCAAGGCTCCTTTCACGTTGATGTGGAACACGGAATTGCTCTTCAGGCAGTGCAGGGGAATCGGGCCTCATCTCGCTGCGAGGGGGAAGTCTCATGGTGTTTCTCGAGTTGCGGCCAGAACCTGGGGTATATTATCGAGTTACGACGGGGAGGGCCCTTCCAGACACGTGTTTGTTCAGCGACGTCAGGACTCCTGCCTAGGTGCGAGGGACACCTCGGGATTCTCCTCGAGTCTTGGAACGGCAATTGAGACGCGTATCCACGTGAGGCGGGAGACCCAGGGTCCCTTTCCACATGCCACAGGGATCCTGGGACTCCTATCCATTTTCAAAAGGAGTCAGGCATCGTCTCCTTTGGAAGCATTGATCTCCTCGGACCTCTCGAGTTTTCAAAGGATGTGAGGCCTCTGGTCGCGATGAGGCGGAGAACTCGGTCTTTCTCTGTGGTCTCCACAGGGGATTCAGACATCCCTTCGTCTTCGGAGATGCAAGACGAGCCTGCATTCAATTCACTGCAGGGATATCCGGCCTTACTTCGAGTCAGAGCATTTCGGTGTCCATTCCACTTGAGGCCACAAACTCAGGGGCCCTCTCACATACCTGTAGCTGAGAGAAGCCTCCTCTTGAGGTGCTTTTGGAAAGTTGGTATTCCTCTTGAGTCGAAGCCAGGGACTAAGCTCTCATCTCGAGTTGATTTGGGGTCCATGGAGCCCTTTCGTGCTGCTAAAGTGACCTCAGGATCCCTCTAGACTTGAGACAGTGATCTTGGGTTTTCTCTGGTGTGCCATCAAGGAAATCAAGGCTCCTTTCAAGTTTGATGTGGAACACGGAATTGCTCTGCACGCAGTGCAGGGGAATCGGGCCTCATCTCGCGGCGAGGGGGAAGTCTCATGGTGTTTCTCGTGTTGCGGCCGGAACCTGTGGTATATTATCGAGTTAGGACGGGGAGGGCCCTTCCAGACACGTGTTTGTTCAGCGACGTCAGGACTCCTGCCTAGGTGCGAGGGACACCTCGGGATTCTCCTCGAGTCTTGGCATGGCAATGGGGACGCGTCTCCACGTGAGGCGGGAGACCCAGGGTCCCTTTCCACGTGCCACAGGGATCCTGGGACTCCTATTCATTTTCAAGAGGAGTCAGGCATCGTCTCCTTTGGAAGCATTGATCTCCGCGGACCTCTCGAGTTTTCAAAGGATGTGAGGCCTCCGCTCGCGATGAGGCGTAGAATTAGGTCTTTCTCTGTGGTCTCCACAGGGGATTCAGACATCCCTTCGTCTTGGGAGATGCAAGACGAGCCTGCATTCAATTCACTGCAGGGATATCCGGCCTTATTTCGAGTCAGAGCATCTCGGTGTCCATTCCACTTGAGGCCACAAACTCAGGGTCCCTCTCACATACCTGTAGCTGAGAGAAGCCTCCTCTTGAGGTGCTTGTGGAAAGTTGGTATTCCTCTTGAGTCGAAGCCAGGGAATAAGCTCTCATCTCGAGTTGATTTGGGTTCCACGGAGCCCTTTCGTTTTGCTCCAGTGACCTCAGGATCCCTCTAGACTTGAGACAGTGATCTTGGGTTTTCTCTGGAGTGCCATCAAGGAAATCAAGGCTCCTTTCACGTTTGATGTGGAACACGGAATTTCTCTGCACGCAGTGCAGGGGAATCCGGACTCATGTCGCGGCGAGGGGGAAGTCTCATGGTTTTTCTCGATTTGCGACCGGAACCTGGGTTATATTCTCGAGTTACGATGGGGAGGGCCCTTCCAGACACGTGTTTGTTCAGCGACGTCAGGATTCCTGCCTAGGTGCGAGGGACACCTCGGATTCTCCTCGAGTCTTGGCATGGCAATTGGGACGCGTCTCCACGCGAGGAGTTAGACCCAGGGTCCCTTTCCACGTGCCACAGCGATCCTGGGACTCCTATCCATTTTCAAGAGAAGTTAGGCATCCTCCCCTTCGGAAGTATTGATCTCCGCGGACCTTTCGAGTTTTCAAAGGATGTGAGGCCTCTGGTCGC
Organism: Dama dama; assembly: GCF_033118175.1. NCBI lineage: Eukaryota > Metazoa > Chordata > Mammalia > Artiodactyla > Cervidae > Dama > Dama dama. The sequence goes on along the minus strand of NW_026870890.1, from coordinate 703,257 downwards.
GATGAGGCGGAGAATTAGGTCTTTATCTGTGGTCTCCACAGGGGATTCAGACATCCCTTCGTCTTGGGAGATGCAAGACGAGCCTCCATTCAATTCACTGCAGGGATATCCGGCCTTACATCGAGTCAGAGCATCTCGGTGTCCATTCCACTTGAGGCCACAAATTCAGGGGCCCTCTCACATACCTGTAGCTGAGAGAAGCCTCCTCTTGAGGTGCTTGTGGAAAGTTGGTATTCCTCTTGAGTCAAAGCCAGGGACTAAGCTCTCATCTCGAGTTGATTTGGGGTCCACAGAGCCCTTTCGTTTTGCTACAGTGACCTCAGCGTCCCTCTAGACTTGAGACAGTGATCTTCGGTTTTCTCTGGAGTGCCATCAAGGAAATCAAGGCTCCTTTCACGTTTGATGTGGAAAACGGAATTGCTCTGCACGCAGTGCAGGGGAATCGGGCCTCATCTCGCGGCGAGGGGGAAGTCTCATGGTTTTTCTCGAGTTGCGGCCGGAACCTGGGGTATATTTTCGAGTTACGACGGGGAGGGCCCTTCCAGACACGTGTTTGTTCAGCGACGTCAGGACTCCTGCCTAGGTGCAAGGGACACCTCGGGATTCTCCTCTAGTCTTGGCATGGCAATTGGGAGGCGTCTCCACGTGAGGCGGGAGACCCAGCGTCCCTTTCCACGTGCCACAGGGATCCTGGGACTCCTATCCATTTTCAAGAGGAGTCAGGCATCGTCTCCTTTGGAAGTATTGATCTCCGCGGACCTCTCGAGTTTTCAAAGGATATGAGGCCTCCGGTTGCGTTGATTTGCAGGACTAGGTCGTTCTCTGTCGTCTCCACAGGGGATTCAGACATCCCTTCGTCTTGGGAGATGCAAGACGAGCCTGCATTCAATTCACTGCAGGGATATCTGGCCTTACTTCGAGTCAGAGCATCTCGGTGTCCATTCCACTTGAGGCCACAAACTCAGGGTCCCTCTCACATACCTGTAGCTGAGAGAAGCCTCCTCTTGAGGTGCTTGTGGAAAGTTGGTATTCCTCTTGAGTTGAAGCCAGGGACTAAGCTCTCATCTCGAGTTGATTTGGGGTCCACGGAGCCCTTTCGTGTTGCTACAGTTACCTCAGGATCCCTCTAGACTTGAAACAGTGATCTTGGGTTTTCTCTGGAGTGACATCAAGGAAATCAAGGCTCCTTTCAAGTTTGATGTGGAACACGGAATTGCTCTGCACGCATTGCAGGGAAATCGGGCCTCATCTCGCGGCGAGGGGGAAGTCTCATGGTTTTTCTCGAGTTGCGGCCGGAACTTGGGGTATATTCTCGAGTTACGACGGGGAGGGCCCTTCCAGACACGTGTTTGTTCAGCGACGTCAGGACTCCTGCCTAGGTGCGAGGGACACCTCGGGATTCTCCTCTAGTCTTGGCATGGCAATTGGGCCGCGTCTCCACGTGTTGCGGGAGACCCAGTGTCCCTTTCCACGTGCCACAGTAATCCTGGGACTCCTATCCATTTTCAAGAGGAGTCAGGCATCGTCTTCTTTGGAAGCATTGATCTCTGCAGACCTCTCGAGTTTTCAAAGGATGTGAGGCCTCCGGTCACGATGAGGCGGAGGACTAGGTCTTTCTCTGTGGTCTCCACAGGGGATTCAGACATCCCTCCTTCTTGGGAGATGCAAGACGAGCCTGCATTCAATTCACTGCAGGGATATCCGGCCTTACTTCGAGTCAGAGCATCTCGGTGTCCATTGCACTTGAGGCCACAAATTCAGGATTCCTCTCACATACCTGTAGCTGAGAGAAGCTTCCTCTTGAGGTGCTTGTGGAAAGTTGGTATTCCTCTTGAGTCTAAGCCAGGGACTAAGCTCTCATCTCGAGTTGATTTGGGGTCCTTGGAGCCCTTTCGTGTTGCTCCAGTGACCTCAGGATCCCTCTAGACTTGAGACACTGATCTTGGGTTTTCTCTGGAGTGCCATCAAGGAAATCAAGGCTCCTTTCATTTTTGATATGGAATACGGAATTGCTCTGCACGCAGGGCAGGGGAATCGGGCCTCATCTCGCGGCGAGGGGGAAGTCTCATGGTTTTTCTCGAGTTGCGGCCGGAACCTGGGGTATATTCCGAAGTTACGACGGGGAGGTGACTTCCAGACACGTGTTTGTTCAGCGACGTCACGACTCCTGCCTAGGTGCGAGGAACACCTCGGGATTCTCCTCGAGTCTGGCATCGCAATTGGGACGTGTCTCCACGTGAGGCGGGAGACCCAGGTTCCCTTTCCAAGTGCCACAGTGATCCTGGGACTCCTATCCATTTTTAAGAAAAGTCAGGCATCGTCTCCTTTAGAAGCATTGATCTCTTCAGACCTCTCGAGTTTTCAAAGGATGTGAGGCCTGCGGTCGCGATGAGGCGGAGGAGTAGGTCTTTCTCTGTGGTCTCCACAGGGAATCAGACAACCCTTCGTCTTGGGAGATGCAAGACGAGCCTGCATTCAATTCACTGCAGGGATATCCGGCCTTACTTCGAGTCAGAGCATCTCGGTGTCCATTCCACTTGAGGCCACAAAATCAGGGTCTCTCTCACATACCTGTAGCTGAGAGAAGCCTCCTCTTGAGTTGCTTGTGGAAAGTTGGTATTCCTCTTGTGTCGAAGCCAGGGACTAAGCTCTCATCTCGAGTTGATTTGGGGTCCCTGGGGCCCTTTCATGTTGCTTCAGTGACCTCAGGATCTTTCTAGACTTGAGACAGTGATCTTGGGTTTTCTCTGGAGTGCCATCAAGGAAATCAAGGCTCCTTTCACGTTTGATGTGGAAAACGGAATTGCTCTGCATGCCGTGCAGGGGAATCGGGCCTCAACTCGCGGCGAGGAGGAAATCTCATGGTTTTTCTCGAGTTGCGGCCGGAACCTGGGGTATATTCTCGAGTTACGACGGGGAGGGCCCTTCCAGACACGTGTTTGTTCAGCGACGTCAGGACACCTGCCTAGGTGCGAGGGACACCTCGGGATTCTCCTCGAGTCTTGGCATGGCAATTGGGACGCGTCTCCACGTGAGGCGGGAGATCCAGTGTCCCTTTCCACGTGCCACAGGGATCCTGGGACTCCTATCCATTTTCAAGAGGAGTCAGGCATCGTCTCCTTTGGAAGCATTGATCTCCGCAGACCTCTCGAGTTTTCAAAGGATGTGAGGCCTCTGGTCGCGATGAGGCGGAGAACTCGGTCTTTCTCTGTGGTCTCCACAGGGGATTCAGACATCCCTTCTTCTTGGGAGATGCAAGACGAGCCTGCATTCAATTCACTGCAGGGATATCCGGCCTTACTTCGAGTCAGAGCATCTCGGTGTCCTTTCCACTTGAGGCCACAAACTCGGGGTCCCTCAAATATACCTGTAGCTGAGAGAAGCCTCCTCTTGAGGTGCTTGTGGAAAGTTGGTATTCCTCTTGAGTCGAAGCCAGGGACTAAGCTCTCATCTCGAGTTGATTTGGGGTCCACGGAGCCATTTCATGTTGCTCCAGTGACCTCAGGATCCCTCTAGACTTGAGACAGTGATCTTGGGTTTTCTCTGGAGTGCCATCAAGGAAATCAAGGCTCCTTTCACGTTTGATGAGGAACAAGGAATTGCTCTGCATGCAGTGCAGGTGAATCGGGCCTCATCTATCGGCGAGGGGGAAGTCTCATGGTTTTCCTCGAGTTGCGGCCGGAACTTGGGGTATATTCTCGAGTTACGACGGGGAGGGCCCTTCCAGACATGTGTTTGTTCAGCGACGTCAGGACTCCTGCCTAGGTGCGAGGGACACATCGGAATTCTCCTCGAGTCTTGGCATGGCAATTGGGCCGCGTCTCCACGAGTGGCGGGAGACCCAGTTTCCCTTTCCACGTGCCACAGTAATCCTGGGACTCCTATCCATTTTCAAGAGGAGTCAGGCATCGTCTCCTTTGGAAGCATTGATCTCTGCAGACCTCTCGAGTTTTCAAAGAATGTGAGGCCTCCGGTCACGAAGAGGCGGAGGACTAGGTCTTTCTCTGTGGTCTCCACAGGGGATTCAGACATCCCTTCGTCTTGGGAGATGCAAGACGAGCCTGCATTCAATTCACTGCAGGGATATCCGGCCTTACTTCGAGTCAGAGCATCTCGGTGTCCATTGCACTTGAGGCCACAAATTCAGGGTTCCTCTCACATACCTGTAGCTGAGAGAAGATTCCTCTTGAGGTGCTTGTGCAAAGTTGGTATTCCTCTTGTTTCTAAGCCAGGGACTAAGCTCTCATCTCGAGTTGATTTGGGGTCCTTGGAGCCCTTTCGTGTTGCTCCAGTGACCTCAGGATCCCTCTAGACTTGAGACACTGATCTTGGGTTTTCTCTGGAGTGCCAGCAAGGAAATCAAGGCTCCTTTCATTTTTGATGTGGAATACGGAATTGCTCTGCACAGGGCAGGGGAATCGGGCCTCATCTCGCGGCGAGGGGGAAGTCTCATGGTTTTTCTCGAGATGCGGCCGGAACCTGGGGTATATTCTCGAGTTACGACGGGGAGGTCCCTTCCAGACACGTGTTTGTTCAGCGACGTCAGGACTCCTGCCTAGGTGCGAGGGACACCTCGGGATTCTCCTCGAGTCTTGGCATGGCAATTGGGACGCGTCTCCACGTGAGGCGGGAGACCCAGGGTCCCGTTCCTAGTGTCACAGTGATCCTGGGACTCCTATCCATTTTCAAGAGGAGTCAGGCATCGTTTCCTTTGGAAGCATTGATCTCCGCGGACCTCTCGAGTTTTCAAAGGATGTGAGGCCTCCGCTCGCGATGAGGCGGAGAATTAGGTCTTTCTCTGTGGTCTCCACAGGGGATTCAGACATTCCTTCGCCTTGGGAGATGCAAGACGAGCCTGCATTCAATTCACTGCAGGGATATCCGGCCTTACATCGAGTCAGAGCATCTCGGTGTCCATTCCATTTGAGGCCACAAACTCAGGGGCCCTCTCACATACCTGTAGCTGAGAGAAGCCTCCTCTTGAGGTGCTTGTGGAAAGTTGGTATTCTTCTTGAGTCGAAGCCAGGGACTAAACTCTCATCTCGAGTTGATTTCGGGTCCACAGAGCCCTTTCGTGTTGCTACAGTGACCTCAGGATCCCTCTAGACTTGAAACAGTGATCTTGGGTTTTCTCTGGAGTGCCAGCAAGGAAATCAAGGCTCCTTTCACGTTTGATGTCGAACACGGAATTGCTCTGCATGCAGTGCAGGGGAATCGGGCCTCAGCTCGCGGCGAGGGTTAAATCTCATGGTTTTGTTCAGTTGCGGCCGGAACCTGGGATATATTTTCGAGTTACGACGGGGAGGGCCCTTCCAGACACGTGTTTGTTCAGCGACGTCAGGACTCCTGCCTAGGTGCGAGGGACACCTCGGGATTCTCCTCGAGTCGTGGCATGGAATTTTGGACGCGTCTCCACGTGAGGCGGGAGACCCAGGGTCCCTTTTCACGTGCCACAGGGATCCTGGGACTCCTATCCATTTTCAAGAGGAGTCAGGCATCGTCTCCTTTGGAAGCATTGATCTCCTCGGACCTCTCGAGTTTTCAAAGGATGTGAGGCCTCCGGTCGCGATGAGGCGGAGAACTCGGTCTTTCTCTGTGGTCTCCCCAGCGGATTCAGACAACCCTTCGTCTTGGGAGATGCAAGATGAGCCTGCATTCAATTCACTGCAGGGATATCCGGCCTTACTTCGAGTCAGAGCATCTCGGTGTCCATTCCACTTGAGGCAACAAACTCAGGGTCCCTCTCACATACCTGTAGCTGAGAGAAGCCTCCTCTTGAGGTGCTTGTGGAAAGTTCGTATTCCTCTTGAGTCGAAGCAAGGGACTAAGCTCTCATCTCGAGTTGATTTGGGGTCCATGGAGCCCTTTGGTGTTGCTCCAGTGACCTCAGGATCCCTCTAGACTTGAGACAGTGATCTTGGGTTTTCTCTGGAGTGCCATCAAGGAAATCAAGGCTCCTTTCACGTTTGATGTGGAACACGGAATTGCTCTGCACGCAGGGCAGGGGAAATAGGCCTCATCCCGCGGCGAGGGGGAAGTCTCATGGTTTTTCTCGAGTTGCGGCCGGAACCTGGGGTATATTCTCGAGTTACGACGGGGAGGGCCCTTCCAGACACGTGTTTGTTCAGCGACGTCAGGACTCCTGCCTAGGTGCGACAGACACCTCGGGATTCTCCTCGAGTCTTGGCATGGCAATTGGGACGCGTCTCCACGTGAGGCGGGAGACCCAGGGTCCCTTTCCACGTGCCACAGGGATCCTGGGACTCCTATCCATTTTCAAGAGGAGTCAGGCATCGTCTCCTTTGGAAGCATTGATCTCCGCGGACCTCTTGAGTTTTCAAAGGATGTGAGGCCTCCGGTCGCAATGAGGCGGTGAACTAGGTCTTTCTCTGTGGTCTCCACAGGGGATTCAGACATCCCTTCGTCTTGGGAAATGCAAGACGAGCCTGCACTCAATTCACTGCAGTGATATCCGGACTTACTTCCTGTCAGAGCATCTCGGTGTCCAGTCCACTTGAGGCCACAAACTCAGGGTCCCTCTCACATACCTGTAGCTGAGAGAAGCCTCCTCTTGAGGTGCTTGTGTAAAGTTGGTAATCCTCTTGAGTCGAAGCCAGACACTAAGCTCTCATCTCGAGTTGATTTGGGGTCCACGGAGCCCTTTAGTGTTACTCCAGTGACCTCAGGATCCCTCTAGACATGAGACAGTGATCTTGACTTTTCTCTGGAGTGCCATCAAAGAAATCAAGGCTCCTTTCACGTTTGATGTGGAACACGGAATTGCTCTGCACACAGTGCAGGGGAATCGGGCCTCATCTCGCGGCGAGGGGGAAGTCTCATGGTTTTTCTCGAGTTGCGGCCGGAACCTGGGGTATATTCTCGAGTTACGATGGGGAGGGCCCTTCCAGACATGTGTTTGTTCAGCGACGTCAGGACTCCTGCCTAGGTGCGAGGGACACCTCGGGATTCTCCTCGAGTCTTGGCATGGCAATTGGGACGCGTCCCCACATGAGGCGGGAGACCCAGTGTCCCTTTCGACGTGCCACAGGGATACTGGAACTCCTATCCATTTTGAAGAGGAGTCAGGCATGGTCTCCTTTGGAAGCATTGATCTCCGCGGACCTCTCGAGTTTTCAAAGGATGTGAGGCCTCCGGTCGCGATGAGTCGGAGGACTAGGTCTTTCTCTGTCGTCCCCACAGGGGATTCAGACATCCCTTCGTCTTGGGAGATGTAAGACGGGCCTGCTTTCAATTCACTGCAGGGATATCCGGCCTTATTTCGAGTCAGAGCATCTCGGTGTCCATTCCACTTGAGGCCACAAACTCAGGGTCCCTCTCACATACCTGTAGCTGAGAGAAGCCTCCTCTTGAGGTGCTTGTGGAAAGTTGGTATTCCTCTTGAGTCGAAGCCAGGGACTAAGCTCTCATCTCGAGTTGATTTGGGGTCCACGGAGCCCTTTCGTGTTGCCACAGTGACCTCAGGATCCCTCTAGACTGGGAACAGTGATCTTGGGTTTTCTCTGGAGTGCCATCAAGGAAATCAAGGCTCCTTTCACGTTTGATGTGGAACGCGGAATTGCTCTGCACGCAGGGCAGGGGAATCGGGCCTCATCTCACGGCGAGGGGGAAGTCTCATGGTTTTTCTCGAATTGCGGCCGGAACCTGGGGTATATTCTCGAGTTACGACGGGGAGGGCCCTTCCAGAAACGTGTTTGTTCAGCGACGTCAGGACTCCTGCCTAGGTGTGAGGGACAACTCAGGATTCTCCTCGAGTCTCGGCATGGCAATTGGGACGCGTCTCCACGTGAGGCGGGAGACCCAGGGTCCCTTTCCACGTGCCACATGGATCCTGGGACTCATATCCATTTTCAAGTCATCGTCTCCTTTGGAAGCATTGATCTCCGCGGACCTCTCTAGTTTTCAAAGGACGTGAGGCCTCCGTTCGCGTTGAGACGGAGGACTAGGTCTTTCTCTGTGGACTCCACAGGGGATTCAGACAACCCTTCGTCTTGGGAGATGCAAGACGAGCCTGCATTCAATTCACTGCAGGGATATCCGGCCTTACTTCGAGTCAGAGCATCTCGGTGTCCATTCCACTTGAGGCCACAAACTCAGGGGCCCTCTCACATACCTGTAGCTGAGAGAAGCCTCCTCTTGAGGTGCTTGTGGAAAGTTGGTATTCCTCTTGAGTCGAAGCCAGGGACTAAGCTCTCATCTCGAGTTGATTTGGGGTCCACTGAGCCCTTTGGTGTTGCTCCAGTGACCTCAGGATCCCTCTAGAATTGAGACAGTGATCTTGGGTTTTCTCTGGAGTGCCATCAAGGAAATCAAGGCTCCTTTCACGTTTCATGTGGAACACTGAATTGCTCTGCACGCAGTACAGGGGAATCGGGCCTCATCTCGCGGCGAGGGGGAGGTCTCATGGTTTTTCTCGAGTTGCGGCCGAAACCTGGGGTATATTCTCGAGTTACGACGGGGAGGGCCCTTCCTGACACGTGTTTGTTCAGCGACGTCAGGACTCCTGCCTAGGTGCGAAGGACACCTCGGGATTCTCCTCGAGTGTTGGCATGGCAATTGGGACGCGTCTCCACGAGAGGCGGGAGACCCAGGGTCCCTTTCCACGTGCCACAGGGATCCTGGGACTCCTATCCATTTTCAAGAGGAGTCAGGCATCGTCTCCTTTGGAAGCATTGATCTCCGCAGACCTCTCGATTTTTCAAAGGATGTGATGTCTCCGGTCGCGATGAGGCTGAGGACTAGGTCTTTCTCTGTGGTCTCCACAGGGGATTCAGACATCCCTTCGTCTTGCGAGATGCAAGACGAGCCTGCATTCAATTCACTGCAGGGATATCCGGCCTTACTTCGAGTCAGAGCATCTCGGTGTCCATTCGACTTGAGGCCACAAACTCAGGGTCCCTCTCACATACCTGTAGCTGAGAGAAGCCTCCTCTTGAGGTGCTTGTGGAAAGTTGGTATTCCTCTTGAGTCGAAGCCAGGGACTAAGCTCTCATCTCGAGTTGATTTGGGTTCCACGGAGCCCTTTCGTGTTGCTCCAGTGACCTCAGGATCCCTCTAGACTTGAGACAGTGATCTTGGGTTTTCTCTGGAGTGCCATCAAGGAAATCAAGGCTCCTTTCAAGTTGAATGTGGAACACGGAATTGCTCTGCACGCAGTGCAGGGGAATCGGGCCTCATCTCGTGGCAAGGGGGATGTCTCATGGTTTTTCTCAAGTTGCGGCCGGAACATGGGGTATATTCTCGAGTTATGACGGGGAGGGCCCTTCCAGACACGTGTTTGTTCAGCGACGTCAGGACTCCTACCTAGGTGCGAGGGACACCTCGGGATTCTCCTCGAGTCATGGCATGTCAATTGGGACTTGTCTCCAAGTGAGGCGGGAGACCCAGTGTCCCTTTCCACGTTCCACAGGGATCCTGGGACTCCTATCCGTTTTCAAGAAGAGTCAGGCATCGTCTCCTTTGGAAGCATTGATCTCCGCGTACCTCTCAAGTTTTCAAAGGATGTGAGGCCTCCGGTCTCGATGAGACGGAGAACTAGGTCTTTCTCTGTGGTCTCCACAGGGGATTCAGACATCCCTTCGTCTTGGGAGATGCAAGACGAGCCTGCTTTAAATTCACTAGAGGGATATCCGGCCTTACTTCGAGTCAGAGCATCTCGGTGTCCATTCCACTTGAGGCCACAAACTCAGGGTCCATCTCACATACCTGTAGCTGAGAGAAGCCTCCTCTTGAGGTGCTTGTGGAAAGTTGGTTTTCCTCTTGAGTCGAAGCCAGGGACTAAGCTCTCATCTCGAGTTGATTTGCGTTCCACGGAGCCCTTTCGTGTTGCTCCAGTGACCTCAGGATCCCTCTAGACTTGAGACAGTGATCTTGGGTTTTCTCTGGAGTGCCATCAAGGAAATCAGGGCTCCTTTCACGTTTGATGTGGAACACGGAATTGCTCTGCACGCAGTGCAGGGGAATCGGGCCTCATGTATTGGCGAGGGGGAAGTCTCATGGTTTTTCTCGAGTTGCGGCCGGAACCTGGTGTATATTCTCGAGTTACGACGGGGAGGGCCCTTCCAGACACGTGTTTGTTCAGCGACGTCAGGACTCCTGCCTAGGTGCGAGGGACACCTCGGTATTCTCCTCGAGTCTTGGCATGGCAATTGGGACGCGTCTCCACGTGAGGCGGGAATCCAGGGTCCCTTTCCACGTGCCACAGGGATCCTGGGACTCCTATCCATTTTCAAGAGGAGTCAGGCATCGTCTCCTTTGGAAGCATTGATCTCCGCGGACCTCTCGAGTTTTCAAAGGATGTGAGGCCTCCGGTCGCAATGAGGCGGAAGACTAGGTCTTTCTCTGTTGTCTCCACAGGGGATTCAGACATCACTTTGTCTTGGGAGATGCAAGAAGAGCCTGCATTCAATTCACTGCAGGGATATCCGGCCTTACTTCGAGTCAGAGCATCTCGGTGTCCATTCCACTTGAGGCCACAAATTCAGGGTCCCTCTCACATACCTGTAGCTGAGAGAAGCCTCCTCTTGAGGTGCTTGTGGAAAGTTGGTATTCCTCTTGAGTCGAAGCCAGGGACTAAGCTCTCATCTCGAGTTGATTTGGGGTCCACGGAGCCCTTTCCTGTTGCTCCAGTGACCTCAGGATCCCTCTAGACTTGAGATAGTGATCTTGGGTTTTCTCTGGAGTGCCATCAAGGAAATCAAGGCTCCTTTCACTTTTGATGTGGAACGCGGAATTGCTCTGCACGCAGTGCAGGGGAATCGGGCCTCATCTCGCGCGAGGGGGAAGTCTCATGGTTTTTCTCGAGTTGCGGCCGGAACCTGGGGTATATTCTCGAGTTACGATGGGGAGGGCCCTTCCAGAAACGTGTTTGTTCAGCGATGTCAGGACTCCTGCCTAGGTGCGAGGGACACCTCGGGATTCTCCTCGAGTCTTGGCATGGCAATTGGGACGCGTCCCCACGTGAGGCGGGAGACCCAGTGTCCCTTTCGACGTGCCACAGGGATCCTGGGACTCCTATCCATTTTGAAGAGGAGTCAGGCATGGTCTTCTTTGGAAGCATTGATCTCCGCGGACCTCTCGAGTTTTCAAAGGATGTGAGGCCTCCGGTCGCGATGAGGCGGAGGACTAGGTCTTTCTCTGTGGTCTCTACAGGGGATTCAGACATCCCTTCGTCTTGGGAGATGCAAGACGAGCCTGCATTCAATTCACTGCAGGGATATCCGGCCTTACTTCGAGTCAGAGCATCTCGGTGTCCATTCCACTTGAGGCCACAAACTCAGGGGCCCTCTCACATACCTGTAACTGAGAGAAGCCTCCTCTTGAGGTGCTTGTGGAAAGTTGGTATTCCTCTTGAGTCGAAGCCAGGGACTAAGCTCTCATCTCGAGTTGATTTGGGGTCCACGGAGCCCTTTCGTGTTGCCACAGTGACCTCAGGATCCCTCTAGACTGGGAACAGTGATCTTGGGTTTTCTCTGGAGTGCCATCAAGGAAATCAAGGCTCCTTTCACGTTTGATGTGGAACGCGGAATTGCTCTGCACGCAGTGCAGGGGAATCGGGCCTCATCTCACGGCGAGGGGGAAGTCTCATGGTTTTTCTCGAATTGCGGCCGGAACCTGGGGTATATTCTCGAGTTACGACGGGGAGGGCCCTTCCAGAAACGTGTTTGTTCAGCGACGTCAGGACTCCTGCCTAGGTGTGAGGGACAACTCAGGATTCTCCTCGAGTCTCGGCATGGCAATTGGGACGCGTCTCCACGTGAGGCGGGAGACACAGGGTCCCTTTCCACGTGCCACAGGGATCCTGGGACTCCTATCCATTTTCAAGTCATCGTCTCCTTTGGAAGCATTGATCTCCGCGGACCTCTCTAGTTTTCAAAGGACGTGAGGCCTCCGTTCGCGTTGAGACGGAGGACTAGGTCTTTCTCTGTGGACTCCACAGGGGATTCAGACAACCCTTCGTCTTGGGAGATGCAAGACGAGCCTGCATTCAATTCACTGCAGGGATATCCGGCCTTACTTCTAGTCAGAGCATCTCGGTGTCCATTCAACTTGAGGCCACAAACTCAGGGTCCCTCTCACATACATGTAGCTGAGAGAAGCCTTCTCTTGAGGGGCTTGTGGAAAGTTGGTATTCCTCTTGAGTCGAAGCCAGGGACTAAGCTCTCATCTCGAGTTGATTTGGGTTCCACGGAGCCCTTTCCTGTTGCTCCAGTGACCTCAGGATCCCTCTAGACTTCAGACAGTGATCTTGGGTTTTCTCTGGAGTGCCATCAAGGAAATCAAGGCTCCTTTCACGTTTGATGTGGAACACGGAATTGCTCTGCACGCAGTGCAGGGGAATCGGGCCTCATGTCGCGGCGATGGGGAAGTCTCATGGTTTTTCTCGAGTTGCGGCCGGAACCTGGTGTATATTCTCGAGTTACGACGGGGAGGGCCCTTCCTGACACGTGTTTGTTCAGCGACGTCAGGACTCCTGCCTAGGTGCGAGGGACACCTCGGTATTCTCCTCGAGTCTTGGCATGGCAATTGGGACGCGTCTCCACGAGAGGCGGGAGACCCAGGGTCCCTTTCCACGTGCCACAGGGATCCTGGGACTCCTATCCATTTTCAAGAGGAGTCAGGCATCGTCTCCTTTGGAAGCATTGATCTCCGCAGACCTCTCGATTTTTCAAAGGATGTGATGTCTCCGGTCGCGATGAGGCTGAGGACTAGGTCTTTCTCTGTGGTCTCCACAGGGGATTCAGACATCCCTTCGTCTTGCGAGATGCAAGACGAGCCTGCATTCAATTCACTGCAGGGATATCCGGCCTTACTTCGAGTCAGAGCATCTCGGTGTCCATTCGACTTGAGGCCACAAACTCAGGGTCCCTCTCACATACCTGTAGCTGAGAGAAGCCTCCTCTTGAGGTGCTTGTGGAAAGTTGGTATTCCTCTTGAGTCGAAGCCAGGGACTAAGCTCTCATCTCGAGTTGATTTGGGTTCCACGGAGCCATTTCGTGTTGCTCCAGTGACCTCAGGATCCCTCTAGACTTGAGACAGTGATCTTGGGTTTTCTCTGGAGTGCCAACAAGGAAATCAAGGCTCCTTTCAAGTTGAATGTAGAACACGGAATTGCTCTGCACGCAGTGCAGGGGAATCGGGCCTCATCTCGTGGCAAGGGGGATGTCTCATGGTTTTTCTCAAGTTGCGGCCGGAACATGGGGTATATTCTCGAGTTATGACGGGGAGGGCCCTTCCAGACACGTGTTTGTTCAGCGACGTCAGGACTCCTACCTAGGTGCGAGGGACACCTCGGGATTCTCCTCGAGTCATGGCATGTCAATTGGGACTTGTCTCCAAGTGAGGCGGGAGACCCAGTGTCCCTTTCCACGTTCCACAGGGATCCTGGGACTCCTATCCGTTTTCAAGAAGAGTCAGGCATCGTCTCCTTTGGAAGCATTGATCTCCGCGTACCTCTCAAGTTTTCAAAGGATGTGAGGCCTCCGGTCTCGATGAGACGGAGAACTAGGTCTTTCTCTGTGGTCTCCACAGGGGATTCAGACATCCCTTCGTCTTGGGAGATGCAAGACGAGCCTGCTTTAAATTCACTAGAGGGATATCCGGCCTTACTTCGAGTCAGAGCATCTCGGTGTCCATTCCACTTGAGGCCACAAACTCAGGGTCCATCTCACATACCTGTAGCTGAGAGAAGCCTCCTCTTGAGGTGCTTGTGGAAAGTTGGTTTTCCTCTTGAGTCGAAGCCAGGGACTAAGCTCTCATCTCGAGTTGATTTGCGTTCCACGGAGCCCTTTCGTGTTGCTCCAGTGACCTCAGGATCCCTCTAGACTTGAGACAGTGATCTTGGGTTTTCTCTGGAGTGCCATCAAGGAAATCAGGGCTCCTTTCACGTTTGATGTGGAACACGGAATTGCTCTGCACGCAGTGCAGGGGAATCGGGCCTCATGTATTGGCGAGGGGGAAGTCTCATGGTTTTTCTCGAGTTGCGGCCGGAACCTGGTGTATATACTCGAGTTACGACGGGGAGGGCCCTTCCAGACACGTGTTTGTTCAGCGACGTCAGGACTCCTGCCTAGGTGCGAGGGACACCTCGGTATTCTCCTCGAGTCTTGGCATGGCAATTGGGACGCGTCTCCACGTGAGGCGGGAATCCAGGGTCCCTTTCCACGTGCCACAGGGATCCTGGGACTCCTAACCATTTTCAAGAGGAGTCAGGCATCGTCTCCTTTGGAAGCATTGATCTCCGCGGACCTCTCGAGTTTTCAAAGGATGTGAGGGCTCCGGTCGCGTTGAGGCGGAGGACTAGGTCTTTCTCTGTCGTCTCCACAGGGGATTCAGACATCCCTTCGTCTTGGGAGATGGAAGACGAGCCTGCATTCAATTCACTGCAGGGATATCCGGCCTTAATTCTAGTCAGAGCATCTCGGTGTCCATTCAACTTGAGGCCACAAACTCAGGGTCCCTCTCACATACATGTAGCTGAGAGAAGCCTTCTCTTGAGGGGCTTGTGGAAAGTTGGTATTCCTCTTGAGTCGAAGCCAGGGACTAAGCTCTCATCTCGAGTTGATTTGGGTTCCACGGAGCCCTTTCCTGTTGCTCCAGTGACCTCAGGATCCCTCTAGACTTCAGACAGTGATCTTGGGTTTTCTCTGGAGTGCCATCAAGGAAATCAAGGCTCCTTTCACGTTTGATGTGGAACACGGAATTGCTCTGCACGCAGTGCAGGGGAATCGGTCCTCATGTCGCGGCGAGGGGGAAGTCTCATGGTTTTTCTCGAGTTGCGGCCGGAACCTGGTGTATATTCTCGAGTTACGACGGGGAGGGCCCTTCCTGACACGTGTTTTTTCAGCGACGTCAGGACTCCTGCCTAGGTGCGAGGGACACCTCGGTATTCTCCTCGAGTCTTGGCATGGCAATTGGGACGCGTCTCCACGAGAGGCGGGAGACCCAGGGTCCCTTTCCACGTGCCACAGGGATCCTGGGACTCCTATCCATTTTCAAGAGGAGTCAGGCATCGTCTCCTTTGGAAGCATTGATCTCCGCAGACCTCTCGATTTTTCAAAGGATGTGATGTCTCCGGTCGCGATGAGTCTGAGGACTAGGTCTTTCTCTGTGGTCTCCACAGGGGATTCAGACATCCCTTCGTCTTGCGAGATGCAAGACGAGCCTGCATTCAATTCACTGCAGGGATATCCGGCCTTACTTCGAGTCAGAGCATCTCGGTGTCCATTCGACTTGAGGCCACAAACTCAGGGTCCCTCTCACATACCTGTAGCTGAGAGAAGCCTCCTCTTGAGGTGCTTGTGGAAAGTTGGTATTCCTCTTTAGTCGAAGCCAGGGACTAAGCTCTCATCTCGAGTTGATTTGGGTTCCACGGAGCCCTTTCGTGTTGCTCCAGTGACCTCAGGATCCCTCTAGACTTGAGACAGTGATCTTGGGTTTTCCCTGGAGTGCCATCAAGGAAATCAAGGCTCCTTTCACGTTTGATGTGGAACACGGAATTGCTCTGCACGCAGTGCAGGGGAATCGGGCCTCATCTCGCAGCGAGGGGGAAGTCTCATGGTTTTTCTCGAGTTGCGGCCGGAACCTGGGGTGTATTCTCGAGTTACGACGGGGAGGGCCCTTCCAGACACGTGTTTGTTCAGCGACGTAAGGACTCCAGCCTAGGTGCGAGGGACACCTCGGGATGCTCCTCGAGTCTTCGCATGGCAATTGGGACGCGTCTCCACGTGAGGCGGGAGACACAGGGTCCCTTTCCACGTGCCACAGGGATCCTGGGACTCCTATCCATTTTCAAGAGGAGTCAGGCATCGTCTCCTTTGGAAGCATTGATCTCCGCGGACGTCTCGAGTTTTCAAAGGATGTGAGGCCTCCGGTCGCGTTGTGGCGGAGAACTAGGTCTTTCTCTGTGGTCTCCACAGGGGATTCAGACAACCCTTCGTCTTGGGAGATTCAAGACGAGCCTGCATTCAATTCACTGCAGGGATATCTGGCCTTACTTCGAGTCAGAGCATCTCGGTGTCCATTCGACTTGAGGCCACAAACTCAGGGTCCCTCTCACATACCTGTAGCTGAGAGAAGCCTCCTCTTGAGGTGCTTGTGGAAACTTGGTATTCCTCTTGAGTCGAAGCCAGGGACTAAGCTCTCATCTCGAGTTGATTTGGGGTCCACGGAGCCCTTTCGTGTTGCTCCAGTGACCTCAGGATCCCTCTAGACTTGAGACAGTGATCTTGGGTTTTCTCTGGAGTGCCATCAAGGAAATCAAGTCTCCTTTCACGTTTGATGTGGAACACGGAATTGCTCTGCACGCAGTGCAGGGGAATCGGGCCTCATCTCGCAGCGAGGGGTAAGTCTCATGGTTTTTCTCGAGTTGCGGCCGGAACCTGGGGTATATTCTCGAGTTACGACGGGGAGGGCACTTCCAGACATGTGTTTGTTCAGCGACGTCAGGACTCCTGCCTAGGTGCGAGGGACAACTCGGGATTCTCCTCGAGTCTTGGCATGGCAATTGGGACGCGTCTCCACGTGAGGCGGGAGACCCAGGGTCCCTTTCCACGTGCCACAGGGATCCTGGGACTCCTATCCATTTTCAAGAGGAGTCAGGCATCGTCTCCTTTGGAAGCATTGATCTCCGCGGACTTCTCGAGTTTTCAAAGGATGTGAGGCCTCTGTTCGCGTTGAGACGGAGGACTAGGTCTTTCTCTGTGGTCTCCACAGGGGATTCAGACAACCCTTCGTCTTGGGAGATGCAAGACGAGCCTGCATTCAATTCACTGCAGGGATATCCAGCCTTACTTCGAGTCAGAGCATCTCGGTGTCCATTCCACTTGAGGCCACAAACTCAGGGTCCCTCTCACATACATGTAGTTGAGAGAAGCCTCCTCTTGAGGTGCTTGTGGAAAGTTGGTATTCCTCTTGAGTCGAAGCCAGGGACTAAGCTCTCATCTCGAGTTGATTTGGGGTCCACGGAGCCCTTTCGAGTTGCTCCAGTGACCTCAGGATCCCTCTAGACTTGAGACAGTGATCTTGGGTTTTCTCTGGAGTGCCGTCAAGGAAATCAAGGCTCCTTTCACGTTTGATGTGGAACACGGAATTGCTCTGCACGCAGTGCAAGGGAATCGGACCTCATCTCGTGGCGAGGGGGAAGTGTCATGGTTTATTTCGAGTTGCGGCCGGAACCTGGGGTATATTCTCGAGTTACGACGGGGAGGGCCCTTCCTTACACGTGTTTGTTCAGCGACGTCAGGACTCCTGCATAGGTGCGAGGGACACCTCGGGATTCTCCTCGAGTCTTGGCATGGCAATTGGGACGTGTCTCCACGTGAGGCGGGAGACCCAGGGTCCCTTTCCACGTGCCACATGGATCCTGGGACTCCTATCCATTTTCAAGAGGAGTCAGGCATCGTCTCCTTTGGAAGCATTGATCTCCGCGGACCTCTCGAGTTTTCAAAGGATGTGAGGCCTCCGGTCGCGATGAGGCGGAGGACTAGGTCTTTCTCTGTGGACTCCACAGGGGATTCAGACATCCCTTCGTCTTGGGAGATGCAAGACGAGCCTGCATTCAATTCACTGCAGGGATATCCGGCCTTACTTCGAGTCACAGCATCTCGATGTCCATTCCACCTGAGGCCACAAACTCAGTGTCCCTCTCACATACCTGTAGCTGAGAGAAGACTCCTCTTGAGGTGCTTGTGGAAAGTTGGTATTCCTCTTGAGTCGAAGCCAGGGACTAAGCTCTCATCTCGAGTTGATTTGGGGTCCACGGAGCCCTTTCGTGTTGCTCCAGTGACCTCAGGATCCCTCTAGACTTGAGACAGTGATCTTGGGTTTTCTCTGGAGTGCCATCAAGGAAATCAAGACTCCTTTCAAGTTTGATGTGGAACACGGAATTGCTCTGCACGCAGTGCAGCGGAATCGGGCCTCATCTCGCGGCGAGGGGGAAGTCTCATGGTTGTTCTCGAGTTGCGGCCGGAACCTGGGGTATATTCTCGAGTTACGACGGGGAGGGCCCTTCCAGACACGTGTTTGTTCAGCGACGTCAGGACTCCTGCCTAGGTGCGAGGGACACCTCGGGATTCTTCTCGAGTCTTGGCATGGCAATTGCGACGCCTCTCCATGTGAGGCGGGAGACCCAGGGTCCCTTTCCACGTGCCACAGGGATCCTGGGACTCCTATCCATTTTCAAGAGGAGTCAGGCATCGTCTCCTTTGGAAGCATTGATCTCCTCGGACCTCTCGAGTTTTCAAAGGATGTGGGGCCGTCGGGCTCGATGAGGCGGAGAACGATGTCTTTCTCTGTGGTCTCCACAGGGGATTCAGACAACCCTTCGTCTTGGGAGATGCAAGACGAGCCTGCATTCAATTCACTGCAGGGATATCCGGCCTTACTTCGAGTCAGAGCATCTCGGTGTCCATTCCACTTGAGGCCACAAACTCAGGGTCCCTCTCACATACCTGTAGCTGAGAGAAGCCTCCTCTTGAGGTGCTTGTGGAAAGTTGGTATTCCCCTTGAGTCGAAGCCAGGGACTAAGCTCTCATCTCGAGTTGATTTGGGGTCCACGGAGCCCTTTCTTGTTGCTCCAGTGACCACAGGATCCCTCTAGACTTGAGACAGTGATCTTGGGTTTTCTCTGGAGTGCCATTAGGTAATCAAGGCTCCTTTCTTTTTTGATGTGGAATACGGAATTCCTCTGCACGCAGGGCAGGGGAATCGGGCCTCATCTCGCGGCGAGGGCGAAGTTTCATGGTTTTTCTCAAGTTGCGGCCGGAACTTGGGGTATATTCTCGAGTTACGACGGGGATGGCCCTTCCAGACACGTGTTTGTTCAGCGACGTCAGGACTCCTGCCTAGGTGCGAGGGACACCTCGGGATTCTTCTCGAGTCTTGGCATGGCAATTGCGACGCCTCTCCATGTGAGGCGGGAGACCCAGGGTCCCTTTCCACGTGCCACAGGCATCCTGGGACTCCTCTCCATTTTCAAGAGGAGTCAGGCATCGTCTCCTTTGGAAGCATTGATCTCCTCGGACCTCTCGAGTTTTCAAACGATGTGGGGCCTTCGGGCTCGATGAGGCGGAGAACGATGTCTTTCTCTGTGGTCTCCACAGGGGATTCAGACAACCCTTCGTCTTGGGAGATGCAAGACGATCCTGCATTCAATTCACTGCAGGGATATCCGGCCTTACTTCGAGTCAGAGCATCTCGGTGTCCAATGCACTTGAGGCCACAAACTCAGGGTCCCTCTCACATACCTGTAGCTGAGAGAAGCCTCCTCTTGAGGTGCTTGTGGAAAGTTGGTATTCCTCTTGAGTCGAAGCCAGGGACTAAGCTCTCATCTCGAGTTGATTTGGGGTCCACGGAGCCCTTTCTTGTTGCTCCAGTGACCACAGGATCCCTCTAGACTTGAGACAGTGATCTTGGGTTTTCTCTGGAGTGCCATTAGGAAATCAAGGCTCCTTTCTTTTTTGATGTGGAATACGGAATTCCACTGCACGCAGGGCAGGGGAATCGGGCCTCATCTCGCGGCGAGGGCGAAGTTTCATGGTTTTTCTCAAGTTGCGGCCGGAACTTGGGGTATATTCTCGAGTTACGACGGGGAGGGCCCTTCCAGACACGTGTTTGTTCAGCGACGTCAGGACTCCTGCCTAGGTGCGAGGGACACCTCGGGATTCTCCTCGAGTCTGGCATGGCAATTGGGACGCGTCTCCACGTGAGGCGGGAGACCCAGTGTCCCTTTCCACGTGCCACAGTAATCCTGGGACTGCTATCCATTTTCAAGAGGAGTCAGCCATCGTCTCCTTTGGAAGCATTGATCTCCGCGGACCTCTCGAGTTTTCAAAGGATGTGAGGCCTCCGGTCGCGATGAGGCGGAGAACTCGGTCTTTCTCTGTGGTCTCCACAGGGGATTCACACATCCCTTTGTCTTGGGAGATGCAAGACGAGCCTGCATTCAATTCACTGCAGGGATATCCGGCCTTACTTCGAGTCAGAGCATCTCGGTGTCCATTCCACTTGAGGCCACAAACTCAGGGTCCCTCAAATATACCTGTAGCTGAGAGAAGCCTCCTCTTGAGGTGCTTGTGGAAAGTTGGTATTCCTCTTGAGTCAAAGCCAGGGACTAAGCTCTCATCTCGAGTTGATTTGGGGTCCACGGAGCCCTTTCTTGTTGCTCCAGTGACCTCAGGATCCCTCTAGACTTGAGACAGTGATCTTGGGTTTTCTCTGGAGTGCCATCAAGGAAATCAAGGCTCCTTTCTTTTTTGATGTGGAATACGGAATTGCTCTGCACGCAGGGCAGGGGAATCGGGCCTCATCTCGCGGCGAGGGGGAAGTCTTATGGTTTTTCTCGAGTTGCGGCCGGAACCTGGGGTATATTCTCGAGTTACAACGGGGAGGGGCCTTCCAGACACGTGTTTGTTCAGTGACGTCAGGACTCCTGCCTAGGTGCGAGGGACACCTCGGGATTCTCCTCGAGTCTTGGCATGGCAATTGGGACGCCTCTCCACGTGAGGCGGGAGACCCAGTGTCCCTTTCCCCGTGCCACAGGGATCCTGGGACTCCTATCCATTTTCAAGAGGAGTCAGGTATCGTTTCCTTTGGAAGCATTGATCTCCGCGGACCTCTCGAGTTTTCAAAGGATGTGAGGCCTCCGCTCGCGATGAGGCGGAGAATTAGGTCTTTCTCTGTGGTCTCCACAGGGGATTCAGACATCCCTTCGCCTTGGAGATGCAAGACGAGCCTGCATTCAATTCACTGCAGGGATATCCGGCCTTACTTCGAGTCAGAGCATCTCGGTGTCCATTCCATTTGAGGCCACAAACTCCGGGGCCCTCTCACATACCTGTAGCTGAGAGAAGCCTCCTCTTGAGGTGCTTGTGGAAAGTTGGTATTCTTCTTGAGTCGAAGCCAGGGACTAAACTCTCATCTCGAGTTGATTTCGGGTCCACAGAGCCCTTTCGTGTTGCTACAGTGACCTCAGGATCCCTCTAGACTTGAAACAGTGATCTTGGGTTTTCTCTGGAGTGCCATCAAGGAAATCAAGGCTCCTTTCACGTTTGATGTCGAACACGGAATTGCTCTGCATGCAGTGCAGGGGAATCGGGCCTCAACTCGCGGCGAGGGGTAAATCTCATGGTTTTGTTCAGTTGCGGCCGGAACCTGGGATATATTCTCGAGTTACGACGCGGAGGGCCCTTCCAGACACGTGTTTGTTCAGCGACGTCAGGACTCCTGCCTAGGTGCGAGGGATACCTCGGGATTCTCCTCGAGTCTTGGCATGGCATTTTGGACGCGTCTCCACGTTAGGCGGGAGACCCAGGGTCCCTTTTCACGTGCCACAGGTATCCTGGGACTCCTATTCATTTTCAAGAGGAGTCAGGCATCGTCTCCTTTGGAAGCATTGATCTCCTCGGACCTCTCGAGTTTTCAAAGGATGTGAGGCCTCCGGTCGCGATGAGGCGGAGAACTCGGTCTTTCTCTGTGGTCTCCCCAGCAGATTCAGACATCCCTTCGTCTTGGGAGAT
The DNA here is from genome assembly GCF_033118175.1 of Dama dama. Lineage (NCBI taxonomy): Eukaryota > Metazoa > Chordata > Mammalia > Artiodactyla > Cervidae > Dama > Dama dama. The sequence goes on along the minus strand of NW_026870890.1, from coordinate 681,724 downwards.
GCAAGATGAGCCTGCATTCAATTCACTGCAGGGATATCCGGCCTTACTTCGAGTCAGAGCATCTCGGTGTCCATTCCACTTGAGGCAACAAACTCAGGGTCCCTCTCACATACCTTTAGCTGAGAGAAGCCTCCTCTTGAGGTGCTTGTGGAAAGTTCGTATTCCTCTTGAGTCGAAGCCAGGGACTAAGCTCTCATCTCGAGTTGATTTGGGGTCCATGGAGCCCTTCGGTGTTGCTCCAGTGACCTCAGGATCCCTCTAGACTTGAGACAGTGATCTTGGGTTTTCTCTGGAGTGCCATCAAGGAAATCAAGGCTCCTTTCACGTTTGATGTGGAACACGGAATTGCTCTGCACGCAGGGCAGGGGAAATGGGCCTCATCCCGCGGCGAGGGGGAAGTCTCATGGTTTTTCTCGAGTTGCGCCCGGAACCTGGGGTATATTCTCGAGTTACGACGGGGAGGGCCCTTCCAGACACGTGTTTGTTCAGCGACGTCAGGACTCCTGCCTAGGTGCGAGGGACAACTCGGGATTCTCCTCGAGTTTTGGCATGGCAATTGAGACGCGTCTCCACGTGAGGCGGGAGACCCAGTGTCCCTTTCCACGTGCCACACGGATCCTGGGACTCCTATCCATTTTCAAGAGGAGTCAGGCATCGTCTCCTTTGGAAGCATTGATCTCCGAGGACCTCTTGAGTTTTCAAAGGATCCGAGGCCTCCGTTCACGATGAGGCGGAGAACTCGGTCTTTCTCTGTGGTCTCCACAGGGGATTCAGACATCCCTTCGTCTTGGGAGATGCAAGACGAGCCTGCATTCAATTCACTGCAGGGATATCCGGCCTTACTTCGAGTCAGAGCATCTCGGTGTCCATTCCACTTGAGGCCACAAACTCAGGGTCCCTCAAATATACCTGTAACTGAGAGAAGCCTCCTCTTGAGGTGCTTGTGGAAAGTTGGTATTCCTCTTCAGTTGAAGCCAGGGACTAAGCTCTCATCTCGAGTTGATTTGGGGTCCACGGAGCCCTTTCGTGTTGCTCCAGTGACCTCAGGATCCCTCTAGACTTGAGACAGTCATCTTGAGTTTTCTCTGGAGTGCCATCAAGGAAATCAAGGCTCCTTTCATGTTTGATGTCGAACACGGAATTGTGCTGCACGCAGTGCAAGGGAATCGGGCCTCATCTTGGGGCGAGGGGGAAGTCTCATGGTTTTTCTCGAGTTGCGGCCGGAACCTGGGGTATATTCTTGAGTTACGACGGGGAGGGCCCTTCCAGACACGTGTTTGTACAGCGACGTCAGGACTCCTTCCTAGGTGCGAGGGACACCTCGGGGTTCTCCTCGAGTCTTGGCATGGCAATTGGGACGCGTCCCCACGTGAGGCGGGAGACCCAGGGTCCCTTTCCACGTGCCACAGGGATCCTGGGTCTCCTATCCATTTTCAAGAGGAGTCAGGCATCGTCTCCTTTGGAAGCATTGATGTCCGCGGACCTCTCGAGTTTTCAAAGGATGTCAGGCCTCCGGTCGCGATGAGGCGGAGAACTAGGTCTTTCTCTGTGGTCCCCACAGGGGATTCAGACATCCCTTCGTCTTGGGAGATGCAAGACGAGCCTGCATTCAATTCACTGCAGGGATATCCGGCCTTACTTCGAGTCAGACCATCTCGGTGTCCATTCCACTTGAGGCCACAGACTCAGGGTCCCTCTCACCTACGTGTAGCTGAGAGAAGCCTCCTCTTAAGGTGCTTGTGGAAAGTTGGTATTCCTCTTGAGTCGAATCCAGGGACTAAGCTCTAATCTCGAGTTGATTTGGGGTCCTCGGAGCCCTTTCGTGTTGCTCCAGTGACCTCAGGACCCCTCTAGTCTTGAGACAGTGATGTTGGGTTTTCTCTGGAGTGCCATCAAGGAAATCAAGGCTCCTTTCACGTTTGATGTGGAACACGGAATTTCTCTGTACGCAGTGCAGGGGAATCGGGCCTCATCTCGCGGCGAGGGGGAAGTCTCAGGGTTTTTCTCGAGTTGCGGCCGGAACCTGGGGTATATTCTCGAGTTACGACGGGGAGGGCCCTTCCAGACACGTGTTTGTTCAGCGACGTCAGGACTCCTGCCTAGGTGCGAGGGACACCTCGGGATTCTCCTCAAGTCTTGGCATAGCAATTGGGACGCGACTCCACGTGAGGCGGGAGGCCCAGCTTCCCTTTCCACGTGCCACAGGGATCCTGGGACTCCTATCCATTTTCAAGAGGAGTCAGGCATCGTCTCCTTTGGAAGCATTGATCTCCGCGGTCCTCTCGAGTTTTCAAAGGATGTGAGGCTTCCCGTCGCGATGAGGCGGAGAACTGGGTCTTTCTCTGTGGTCTCCACAGGGGATTCAGATATCCCTTCGTCTTGGGAGATGCAAGACGAGCCTGCATTCAATTCACTGCAGGGATATCCGGCCAAACTTCGAGTCAGAGCTTCTCGGTGTCCATTCCACTTGAGGTCACAAACTCAGGGTCCCTCTCACATACCTGTAGCTGAGAGAAGCCTCCTCTTGAGTTGCTTGTGGAAAATTGGTATTCCTCTTGAGTTGAAGCCAGGGACTAAGCTCTCATCTCGAGTTGATTTGGGGTCCACGGAGCCATTTCGTGTTGCTACAGTGACCTCAGGATCCCTCTAGACTTGAGACACTGATCTTGGGTTTTCTCTGGAGTGCCATCAAGGAAATCAAGGCTCCTTTCATTTTTGATGTGGAATACGGAATTGCTCTGCATGCAGGGCAGGGGAATTGGGCCTCATCTCGCGGCGAGGGGGAAGTCTCATGGTTTTTCTCGAGTTGCGGCCGGAACCTGGGGTATATTCTCGAGTTACGACGGGGAGGGCCCTTCCAGACACGTGTTTGTTCAGCGACGTCAGGACTCCTGCCTAGGTGCGAGGGACACCTCGGGATTCTCCTCAAGTCTTGGCATAGCAATTGGGACGCGACTCCACGTGAGGCGGGAGGCCCAGGGTCCCTTTCCACGTGCCACAGGGATCCTGGGACTCCTATCCATTTTCAAGAGGAGTCAGGCATCTTCTCCTTTGGAAGCATTGATCTCCGCGGTCCTCTCGAGTTTTCAAAGGATGTGAGGCTTCCCGTCGCGATGAGGCGGAGAACTGGGTCTTTCTCTGTGGTCTCCACAGGGGATTCAGATATCCCTTCGTCTTGGGAGATGCAAGACGAGCCTGCATTCAATTCACTGCAGGGATATCCGGCCTAACTTCGAGTCAGAGCTTCTCGGTGTCCATTCCACTTGAGGTCACAAACTCAGGGTCCCTCTCACATACCTGTAGCTGAGAGAAGCCTCCTCTTGAGGTGCTTGTGGAAAATTGGTATTCCTCTTGAGTTGAAGCCAGGGACTAAGCTCTCATCTCGAGTTGATTTGGGGTCCACGGAGCCATTTCGTGTTGCTACAGTGACCTCAGCATCCCTCTAGACTTGAGACACTGATCTTGGGTTTTCTCTGGAGTGCCATCAAGGAAATCAAGGCTCCTTTCATTTTTGATGTGGAATACGGAATTGCTCTGCACGCAGGGCAGGGGAATTGGGCCTCATCTCGCGGCGAGGGGGAAGTCTCATGGTTTTTCTCGAGTTGCGGCCGGAATCTGGGGTATATTCTCGAGTTACGACGGGGAGGTCCCTTCCAGACACGTGTTTGTTCAGCGACGTCAGGACTCCTGCCTAGGTGCGAGGGACACCTCGGGATTCTCCTCGAGTCTGGCATGGCAATTTGTTACGTGTCTCCACGTGAGGCGGGAGACCCAGAGTCCCTTTCCAAGTGCCACAGTGATCCTGGGACTCCTATCCATTTTCAAGAAGAGTCAGGCATCGTATCCTTTAGAAGCATTGATCTCTGCAGACCTCTCGAGTTTTCAAAGGATGTGAGGCCTCCGGTCGCGATGAGGCGGAGGAGTAGGTCTTTCTCTGTGGTCTCCACAGGGGATTCAGACATCCCTTCGTCTTGGGAGATGCAAGACGAGCCTGCATTCAATTCACTGCAGGGATATCCGGCCTTACTTCGAGTCAGAGCATCTCGGGGTCCATTCCACTTGAGGCCACAAACTCAGGGTCCCTCTCACATACCTGTAGCTGAGAGAAGCCTCCTCTTGAGTTGCTTGTGGAAAGTTGGTATTCCACTTGTGTCGAAGCCAGGGACTAAGCTCTCATCTCGAGTTGATTTGGGGTCCATGGAGCCCTTTCAAGTTGCTCCAGTGACCTCAGGATCCCTCTAGACTTGAGACAGTGATCTTGGGTTTTCTCTGGAGTTCCATCCAGGAAATCAAGGCTACTTTCACGTTTGATGTGGAAAACGGAATTGCTCTGCATGCAGTGCAGGGGAATCGGGCCTCAACTCGCGGCGAGGGGGAAATCTCATGGTTTTTCTCGAGTTGCGGCCGGAACCTGGGGTATATTCTCGATTTACGACGGGGAGGATACTTCCAGACACGTGATAGGTGCGAGGGACACCTCGGGATTCTCCTAAAGTCTTGTCATGGCAATTGGAACGCGTCTCCACATGAGGCGGGAGACACAGGGTCCCTTGCCACGTGCCACAGGGATCCTGGGACTCCTATCCATTTTCAAGAGGAGTCAGGAATCGTCTCTTTGGAAGCATTGATCTCCGCGGACCTCTCGAGTTTTCAAAGGATGTGAGGCCTCCGGTCGCGATGAGGCGGAGGACTAGGTCTTTCTCTGCGGTCTCCACAGGGGATTCAGACATCCCTTCGTCTTGGGAGATGCAAGACGAGCCTGCATTCAATTCACTGCAGGGATGTGCGGCCTTACTTCGAGTCAGAGCATCTCGGTGTCCATTCCACCTGAGGCCACAAACTCAGGGTCCCTCTCACATACCTTTAGCAGAGAGAAGCCTCCTCTTGAGGTGCTTGTGGAAAGTTAGTATTCCTCTTGACTCGAAACCAGGATCTAAGCTCTCATCTCGAGTTGATTTGGGGTCCACGGAACCCTTTCGTGTTGCTCCAGTGACCTCGGGATCCCTCTAGACTTGAGACAGTGATCTTGGGTTTTCTCTGGAGTGCCATCAAGGAAATCAAGGCTCCTTTCACGTTTGATGTGGAACACGGAATTGCTCTGCACGCAGGGCAGGGGAATCGGGCCTCATCTCGCGGCGAGGGGGAAATCTCATGGTTTTTCTCTAGTTGCGGCCGGAACCTAGGGTATATTCTCGAGTTACGATGGGGAGGGCCCTTCCAGACACGTGTTTGTTCAGCGACGTCAGGACTCCTGCCTAGCTGCGAGGGACACCTCGGGATTCTCCTCGAGTCTTGGCATGGAAATTGGGACGCGTCTCCACGTGAGGCGGGAGACCCAGGGTCCCTTTCCACGAGCCACAGGGATCCTGGGACTCCTATCCATTTTCAAGAAGAGTCAGGCATCGTCTCCTTTGGAAGCATTGATCTCCGCGGACCTCTTGAGTTTTCAAAGGATGTGAGGCCTCTGGTCGCAATGAGGCGGAGAACTAGGTCTTTCTCTGTGGTCTCCACAGGGTGTTCAGACATCCCTTCGTCTTGGGAGATGCAAGACGAGCCTGCATTCAATTCACTGCAGGGATATCTGGCCTTACTTCGAGTCAGAGCATCTCGGTGTCCATTCCATTTGAGGCCACAAACTCAGGGTCCTTCTCACATACCTGTGGCTGAGAGAATCCTTCTCTTGAGGTGCTTGTGGAAAGTTGGTATTCCTCTTGAGTCGAAGCCAGGTACTAAGCTCTCATCTTGAGCTGATTTGGGGTCCACGGAGCCCTTTCGTGTTGCTCCAGTGACCTCAGGATCCCTCTAGACTTGAGACAGTGATCTTGGGTTTTCTCTAAAGTGCCATCAACGAAATCAAGGCTCCTTTCACGTTTGATGTGGAACACGGAATTGCTATGCACGCAGTGCAGGGGAATCGGGCCTCATCTCGCGGCGAGGGGGACGTCTCATGGTTTTTCTCGAGTTGCGGCCGGAACCTGGGGTATATTCTCGAGTTACGACGGGGAGGGCCCTTCCAGACACGTGTTTGTTCAGCGACGTCAGGACCCCTGCCTAGGTGCGAGGGAGAACTCGGGATTCTCCTCGAGTCTTGGCATGGCAATTGGGACGCTTTTCCACATGAGGCGGGAGACCCAGGGTCCCTTTCCACGTGCCACAGGGATCCTGGGACTCCGATGCATTTTCAAGAGGAGTCAGGCATCGTCTCCTTTGGAAGCATTGATCCCCGTGGACCTCTCGAGTTTTCAAAGGATGTGAGGCCTCCGGTCGCGATGAGGCGGAGAACTCGGTCTTTCTCTGTGGTCTCCACAGGGGATTCAGACATCCCTTCTTCTTGGGAGATGCAAGACGAGCCTGCATTCAATTCACTGCAGGGATATCCGGCCTTACTTCGAGTCAGAGCATCTCGGTGTCCATTCCACTTGAGGCCACAAACTCAGGGTCCCTCTCACATACCTGTAGTTGAGAGAAGCTTCCTCTTGAGGTGCTTGTGGAAAGTTGGTATACCTCTTGAGTCTAAGCCAGGGACTAAGCTCTCATCTCGAGTTGATTTGGGGTCCACGAAGCCCTTTCCTGTTGGTCCAGTGACCTCAGGATACCTCTAGACTTGAGACAGTTATCTTGGGTTTTCTCTGGAGTGCCATCAAGGAAATCAAGGCTCCTTTCACGTTTGATGTGGAACACGGAATTGCTCTGCATGCAGTGCAGGGAAATCGGGCCTCAACTCGCGGCGAGGGGGAAATCTCATGGTTTTTCTCGAGTTGCGGCCCGAACCTGGGGTATATTCCCGAGTTACGACGGGGAAGGCACTTCCAGACACGTGTTTGTTCAGCGACGTCAGGACTCCTGCCTAGGTGCGAGGGACACCTCGGGATTCTCCTCGAGTCTTGGCATGGCAATTGGGACGCGTCTCCACGTGAGGCGGGAGACCCAGGGACCCTTTCCACGTGCCACAGGGATCCTGGGACTCCTATCCATTTTCAAGAGGAGTCAGGCATCGTCTCCTTTTGAAGCATTGATCTCCGCGCACCTCTCGAGTTTTCAAACGATGTGAGGCCTCCGGTCGCGATGAGGCGGAGAACTCGGTCTTTCTCTGTGGTCTCCACAGGGGATTCAGACATCCCTTCGTCTTGGGAGATGCAAGACGAGCCTGCATTCAATTCACTGCAGGAATATCCGGCCTTACTTTGAGTCAGAGCATCTCGGTGTCCATTCCACTTGAGGCCACAAACTCAGGGTCCCTCTCACATACCTGTACCTGAGAGAAGCCTCCTCTTGAGGTGCTTGTGGAAAGTTGGTATTCCTCTTGAGTCGAAGCCAGGGACTAAGCTCTCATCTCGAGTTGATTTGGGGTCCACGGAGCCCTTTTGTGTTGCTCCAGTGACCTCAGGATCCCTCTATACTTGAGACAGTGATCTTGGGATTTCTCTGGAGTGTCATCAAGGAAATCAAGGCTCCTTTCACGTTTGATGTTTAACACGGAATTGTTCTGCACGCAGTGCAGGGGAATCGGGTCTCATCTCGCAGCGAGGGGGAAGTCTCATGGTTTTTCTCGAGTTGCGGCCGGAACCTGGGGTATATTCTCGAGTTACGACGGGGAGGGCCCTTCCAGACACGTGTTTGTTCAGCGACGTCAGGACTCCTGCCTAGGTGCGAGGGACACCTCGGGATTCTCCTCGAGTCTTGGCATGGCAATTGGGATGCGTCTCCACGTGAGGCGGGAAACCCAGGGTCCCTTTCCACGTGCCACAGGGATCCTGGGACTCCTATCCATTTTCAAGAGGAGTCAGGCATCGTCTCCTTTGGAAGAATTGATCTCCGCGGACCTCTCGAGTTTTCAAAGGATGTGAGGCCTCCGGTCGCGAAGAGGCGGAGGACTAGGTCTTTCTCTGTGGTCTCCACAGCGGATTCAGACATCCCTTCGTCTTGGGAGATGCAAGACGAGCCTGCATTCAATTCACTGCAGGGATGTCCGGCCTTACCTCGAGTCATAGCATATCGGTATCCATTCCACTTGAGGCCACAAACTCAGGGTCCCTCTCACATACCTTTAGCTGAGAGAAGCCTCCTCTTGAGGTGCTTTTGGAAAGTTGGTATTCCTCTTGACTCGAAGCCAGGGACTAAGCTCTCATCTCGAGTTGATTTGGGGTCCACGGAGCCCTTTCGTGTTGCTCCAGTGACCTCAGGATCGCTCTAGACTTGAGACAGTAATCTTGGGTTTTCTCTGGAGTGCCATCAAGGAAATCAAGGCTCCTTTCACGTTTGATGTGGAACTCAGAATTGCTCTGCACGCAGTGCAGGGGAATCGGGCTTCATCTCGCGGCGAGGGGGAAGTCTCATGGTTTTTCTCGAGTTGCGGCCGGAACCTGGGGTATATTCTCGAGTTACGACGGGGAGGGCCCTCCCAGACACGTGTTTGTTCAGCGACGTCAGGACTCCTGCCTAGGTGCGAGGGACACCCCGGGATTCTCCTCGAGTCTTGGCATGGCAATTGGGACGCGTCTCCACGTGAGGCGGGAGACCCAGAGTCCCTTTCCACGTGCCACAGGCATCCTGGGACTCCTATCCATTTTCAAGAGGAGTCAGGCATCGTCTCCTTTGGAAGCATTGATCTCCGCGGACCTCTCGACTTTTCAAAGATGGGAGGCCTCCGGTCGCAATGAGGAAGAGAACTAGGTATTTCTCTGTGGTCTCCACAGGGGATTCAGACATCCCTTCGTCTTGGGAGATGCAAGACGAGCCTGCACTCAATTCACTGCACGGATATCCGGCCTTACTTCGAGTCAGAGCATCTCGGTGTCCATTCCACCTGAGGCCACAAACTCAGGGTCCCTCTCACATACCTGTAGCTGAGAGAAGCCTCGTCTTGATGTGCTTGTGGAAACTTGGTATTCCTCTTGTCTCGAAGCCATGGACTAAGCTCTCATCTCGAGTTGATTTGGGGTCCACGGAGCCCTGTCGTGGTGCTCCAGTGACCTCAGGATGCCTCTAGACTTGAGACAGTGATCTTGGGTTTTCGCTGGAGTGCCATCAAGGAAATCAAGGCTCCTTTCACGTTTGATGTGGAACACGGAACTGCTCTGCAAGCAGTGCAGGGAAATCGGCCCTCATCTCGCGGCGAGGGGGAAGTCTCATGGTTTTTCTCGAGTTGCAGCCAGGACCTGGGGTATATTCTCGAGTTACAACGGGGAGGGCCCTTCCAGACACGTGTTTGTTCAGCGACGTCACGACTCCTGCCTTGGTGCGAGGGACTCCTCAGGATTCTCCTCGAGTCTTGGCATGGCAATTGGGACGCGTCTCCACGTGAGGCGGGAGACCCAGGGTCCCTTTCCACGTGCCACAGGGATCCTGGGACTCCGATGCATTTTCAAGAGGAGTCAGGCTTCGTCTCCTTTGGAAGCATTGATCTCTGCAGACCTCTCGAGTTTTCAAAGGATATGAGGCCTCCGGTCACGATGAGGCGGAGGACTAGGTCTTTCTCTGTGGTCTCCACAGGGGATTCAGACATCCCTTCGTCTTGGGAGATGCAAGACCAGCCTGCATTCAATTCACTGCAGGGATACCCGGCCTTACTTCGAGTCAGAGCATCTCGGTGTCCATTCCACTTGAGGTCACAAACTCAGGGTCCCTCTCACATAACTGTAGCTGAGAGAAGCCTCCTCTTGAGGTGCTTGTGGAAAGTTGGTATTCCTCTTGAGTCGAAGCCAGGGACTAAGCTCTCATCACAAGTTGATTTGGGGTCCACGGAGCCCTTTCATATTGCTCCAGTGACCTCAGGATCCCTCTAGACTTGAGACAGTGATCTTGGGTTTTCTCTGGAGTGCCATCAAGGAAATCAAGGCTCCTTTCACGTTTGATGTGGAACACGGAGTTGCTCTGCAGGCAGTGCAGGGGAATCCGGCCTCATCTCGCGGCGAGGGGGAAGTCTCATGGTTTTTCTCGAGTTGCGGCCGGAACCTGGGGTATATTCTCGAGTTACGACGGGGAGGGCCCTTCCAGACACGTGTTTGTTCAGCGACGTCAGGACTCCTTCCTAGGTGCGAGGGACACTTCGGGATTCTCCTCGAGTCTTGGCATGGCAATTGGGACGCGTCTCCACGTGAGGCGGGAGACCCAGTCTCCCTTTCCACGTGCCACAGGGATCCTGGGACTCCTATCCATTTTCAAGAGGAGTCAGGCATCGTCTCCTTTAGAAGCATTGATCTCTGCAGACCTCTCGAGTTTTCAAATGATGTGAGGCCTCCGGTCACGATGAGGCGGATGACTTGGTCTTTCTCTGTGGTCTCCACAGGGGATTCAGACATCACTTCGTCTTGGGAGATGTAAGACGAGCCTGCATTCAATTCACTGCAGGGATATCCGGCCTTACTTCGAGTCAGAACATCTCAGTGTCCATTGCACTTGAGGCCACAAACTCAGGGTCCCTCTCACATACCTGTAGCTGAGAGAAGCCTCCTCTTGAGGTGCTTGTGGAAAGTTGGTATTCCTCTCGAGTCGAAGCCGGGGACTAAGCTCTCATCTCGAGTTGATTTGGGGTCCACGGAGCCCTTTCGTGTTGCTCCAGTGACCTCAGGATCCCTCTAGACTTGAGACAGTGATCTTGGGTTTTCTCTGGAGTGCCATCAAGGAAATCAAGGCTCCTTTCCCGTTTGATGTGGAACACGGAATTGCTCTGCACGCAGTGCAGGGGAATTGGGCCTCATCTCGCGGCGAGGGGGAATTCTCATGGTTTTTCTCGAGTTGCGGCCGGAACCTGGGGTATATTCTCGAGTTACGATGGGGAGGGCCCTTCCAGACACGTGTTTGTTCAGCGACGTCAGGACTCCTGCCTAGGTGCGAGGGACACCTCGGGATTCTCCTCGAGTCTTGGCATGGCAATTGGGACGCGTCTCCACGTGAGGCGGGAGACCCAGGGTCCCTTTCCACGTGCCACAGGGATCCTAGGACTCCTATCCATTTTCAAGAGGAGTCAGGCATCGTCTCCTTTGGAAGCATTGATCTCCGCTGACCTCTCGAGTTTTCAAAGAATGTGAGGCCACAGGTCGCGATGAGGAGGAGGACTACGTCTTTCTCTGTGGTCTGCACAGGGGTTTCAGACATACCTTCGTCTTGGGAGATACAAGACGAGCCTGCATTCACTTCACTGCAGGGATATCCGGCCTTACTTCGAGTCAGAGCATCTCGGTGGCCATTCCACTTGAGGCCACAAACTCAGGGTCCCTCTCACATTCCTGTAGCTGAGAGAAGCCTCCTCTTGAGGTGCTTGTGGAAAGTTGGTATTCCTCTTGAGTCGAAGCCAGGTACTAAGCTCTCATCTTGAGCTGATTTGGGGTCCACGGAGCCCTTTCGTGTTGCTCCAGTGACCTCAGGATCCCTCTAGACTTGAGACAGTGATCCTGGGTTTTCTCTGGAGTGCCATCAAGGAAATCAAGGCTCCTTTCAGGTTGGATGTGGAACACGGAATTGCTCTGCACGCAGTCCAGGGGAATCGGGCCTCATCTCGCGGCGAGGGGGAAGTCTCATGGTTTTTCTCGAGTTGCGGCCGGAACCTGGGGTATATTCTCGAGTTACGACGGGGAGGGCCCTTCCAGACACGTGTTTGTTCAGCGACGTCAGGACCCCTGCCTAGGTGCGAGGGAGAACTCGTGATTCTCCTCGAGTCTTGGCATGGCAATTGGGACGCTTTTCCACATGAGGCGGGAGACCCAGGGTCCCTTTCCAAGTGCCACAGATATCCTGGGACTCCTATCCATTTTCAAGAGGAGTCAGGCATCGTCTCCTTTGGAAGCATTGATCCCCGTGGACCTCTCGAGTTTTCAAAGGATGTGAGGCCTCTGGTCGCGATGAGGCGGAGAACTCGGTCTTTCTCTGTGGTCTCCACAGGGGATTCAGACATCCCTTCTTCTTGGGAGATGCAAGACGAGCCTGCATTCAATTCACTGCAGGGATATCCGGCCTTACTTCGAGTCAGAGCATCTCGGTGTCCATTCCACTTGAGGCCACAAACTCAGGGTCCCTCTCACATACCTGTAGTTGAGAGAAGCTTCCTCTTGAGGTGCTTGTGGAAAGTTGGTATTCCTCTTGAGTCTAAGCCAGGGACTAAGCTCTCATCTCGAGTTGATTTGGGGTCCACGAAGCCCTTTCCTGTTGGTCCAGTGACCTCAGGATACCTCTAGACTTGAGACAGTTATCTTGGGTTTTCTCTGGAGTGCCATCAAGGAAATCAAGGCTCCTTTCACGTTTGATGTGGAACACGGAATTGCTCTGCATGCAGTGCAGGGGAATCGGGCCTCAACTCGCGGCGAGGGGGAAATCTCATGGTTTTTCTCGAGTTGCGGCCCGAACCTGGGGTATATTCTCGAGTTACGACGGGGAAGGCCCTTCCAGACACGTGTTTGTTCAGCGACGTCAGGACTCCTGCCTAGGTGCGAGGGACACCTCGGGATTCTCCTCGAGTCTTGGCATGGCAATTGGGACGCGTCTCCACGTGAGGCGGGAGACCCAGGGTCCCTTTCCACGTGCCACAGGGATCCTGGGACTCCTACCCATTTTCAAGAGGAGTCAGGCATCATCTCCATTGGAAGCATTGATCTCCTCAGACCTCTCGAGTTTTCAAAGGATGTGAGGCCTCCGGGGTCGATGAGGCGGAGGACTAGGTCTTTCTCTATCGTCTCCACAGCGGATTCAGACATCCCTTCGTCTTGGGAGATGCAAGACGAGCCTGCATTCAATTCACTGCAGGGATATCCGTGCTTACTTCGAGTCAGAGCATCTCGGTGTCCATTCCACTTGAGGCCACAAACTCAGGGTCCCTCTCACATACCTGTAGCTGAGAGAAGCCTCCTCTTGAGGTGCTTGTGGAAAGTTGGTATTCCTCTTGCGTCGAAGCCAGGGACCAAGCTCTCATCTCGAGTTGATTTGGGGTCCACAGAGACCTTTCGTGTTGCTCCAGTGACCTCAGGATCCCTCTAGACTTGAGACAGTGATCTTGGGTTTTCTCTGGAGTGCCATCAAGGAAATCAAGGCTCCTTTCACGTTTGTTGTGGAACACGGAATTGCTCTGCATGCAGTGCAGGGGAATCGGGCCTCATCTCCCGGCGAGGAGTAAGTCTCATGGTTTTTCTCGAGTTGCGGCCGGAACCTGGGGTATATTCTCGAGTTATGACGGGGAGGGCCCTTCCAGACACGTGTTTGTTCAGCGACGTCAGGACTCCTGCCTAGGTGCGAGGGACACTCGGGATTCTCCACGAGTCTTGGCATGGTAATTGGGACGCGTCTCCACGTGATGCGGGAGACCCAGGGTCCCTTTCCACGTGCCTCAGGGATCCTGGGACTCCTATCCATTTTCAAGAGGAGTCAGGTAACGTCTCCTTGGAAGCATTGATCTCCGCGCATCTCTCGAATTTTCAAAGGATGTGAGGCCTCCATTCGCGTTGAGGCGGAGAACTAGGTTTTTCTCTGTGGTCTCCACAGGGGATTCAGACATCCCTTCGTCTTGGGAGATGCAAGACGAGCCTGCATTCTATTCACTGCAGGGATATCCGGGCTTACTTCGAGTCAGAGCATCTCGGTGTCCATTCCACTTGAGGCCACAAACTCAGGGTCCCTCTCACATACCTGTAGCTGAGAGAAGCCTCCTCTTGAGGTGCTTGTGGAAAGTTGGTATTCCTCTTGAGTCGAAGCCAGGGACTAAGCTCTCATCTCGAGTTGATTTGGGGTCCACGGAGCCCTTTCATGTTGCTCCAGTGACCTCAGGATCCCTCTAGACTTGAGACAGTGATCTTGGGTTTTCTCTGGAGTGCCATCAAGGAAATCAAGGCTCCTTTCACGTTTGATGTGGAACACGGAATTGCTCTGCACGCAGTGCATGGGAATCGGGCCTCATCTCGCGGCGAGGGGGAAGTCTCATGGTTTTTCTAGAGTTGCGGCCAGAATCTAGGGTATATTCTCGAGTTACGATGGGGAGGGCACTTCCAGACACGTGTTTGTTCAGCGACGTCAGGACTCCTGCCTAGGTGCGAGGGACACCTCGGGATTCTCCTCGAGTCTTGGCATGGCAATTGGGACACGTCTCCACGTGAGGCGGGAGACGCAGGGTCCCTTTCCACGTGCCACAGGGATCCTGGGACTCCTATCCATTTTCAAGAGGAGTCAGGCATCGTCTCCTTTGGAAGCATTGATCTCCGCAGACCTCTCGAATTTTCAAAGGATGTGAGGCCTCCGGTCGCGATGAGGCGGGGGACTAGGTCTTTCTCTGTGGTCTCCACAGCGGATTCAGACAACTCTTCGTCTTGGGCGATGCAAGACGAGCCTGCATTCACTTCACTGCAGGGATATCCGGCCTTACTTCGAGTCAGAGCATCTCGGTGTCCATTCCACTTGAGGCCACAAACTCAGGGTCCCTCTCACATAACTGTAGCTGAGAGAAGCCTCCTCTTGAGGTGCTTGTGGAAAGTTGGTATTCCTCTTGAGTCGAAGCCAGGGACTAAGCTCTCATCTCGATTTGATTTGGGGTCCATGGAGCCCTTTCGTGTTGCTCCAGTGACCTCAGGATCCCTCTAGACTTGAGACAGTGATCTTGGGTTATTTCTGGAGTGCCATCAAGGAAATCAAGGCTCCTTTCACTTTTGATGTCGAACACGGAATTGCTCTGCACCCAGTACATGGGAATCGGTCCTCATCTCGACGTGAGGGGGAAGTCTCATGGTTTTTCTCGAGTTGCGGCCTGAACCTGGGGTATATTCTCGAGTTACGACGGGGAGGGCCCTTCCAGACACGTGTTTGTTCAGCGACGTCAGGACTCCTGCCTAGGTGCGAGGGACACCTCGGGATTCTCCTCGAGTCTTGGCATGGCAATTGGGACGCGTCTCCACATGAGGCGGGAGACCCAGGGTCCCTTTCCACGTGCCACAGTGATCCTGGGCCTCCTATGCATTTTCAAGAGGAGTCAGGCATCGTCTCCTTTGGAAGCATTGATCTCTGCAGACCTCTCGAGTTTTCAAAGGATATGAGGCCTCCGGTCATGATGAGGCGGAGGAATAGGTCTTTCTCTGTGGTCTCCACAGGGGATTCAGACATCCCTTCGTCTTGGGAGATGCAAGACGAGCCTGCATTCAATTCACTGCAGGGATATCCGGACTTACTTCGAGTCAGAGCATCTCGGTGTCCATTGCACTTGAGGCCACAAACTCAGGGTCCCTCTCACATACCTGTAGCTGAGAGAAGCCTCCTCTTGAGGTGCTTGTGGAAACTTGGTATTCCTCTTGAGTCGAAGCCAGGGACTAAGCTCTCATCTCTAGTTGATTTGGGGTCCACGGACCCCTTTCATGTTGCTCCAGTGACTTCAGGATCCATCTAGGCTTGAGACAGTGATCTTGGGTTTACTCTGGAGTGCCATCAAGGAAATCAAGGCTCCTTTCACGTTTGATGTGGAACACGGAATTGCTCTGCACGCAGTGCAGGGGAATCGGGCCTCATCTCGCGGCGAGGGGGAAGTCTCATGGTTTTTCTCGACTTGCGGCCGGATCCTGGGGTATATTCTCGAGTTACGACGGGGAGGGCCCTTCCAGACACGTGTTTGTTCAGCGACGTCAGGACTCCTGCCTAGGTGCGAGGGACACCTCGGGATTCTCCTCGAGTCTTGGCATGGCAATGGGGACGCGTCTCCACGTGAGGCGGGAAACCCAGTGTCCCTTTCCACGTGCCACAGGGATCCTGGGACTCCTATCCATTTTCAAGAGGAGTCAGGCATCCTCTCCTTTGGAAGCATTGATCTCCGTGGACCTTTCGAGTTTTCAAAGGATGTGAGGTCTCTGGACGCGATGAGGCAGAAAGTTAGGTCTTTCTCTGTGGTCTCCACAGGGGATTCAGACATCCCTTCGTCTTGGGAGATGCAAGACGAGCCTGCATTCAATTCACTGCAGGGATATCCGGCCTTACTTCGAGTCAGAGCATCTCGGTGTCCATTCCATTTGAGGCCACAAACTCAGGGTCCCTCTCACATACCTGTAGCTCAGAGAAGCCTCCTCTTGAGGTGCTTGTGGAAAGTTGGTATTCCTCTTGAGTCGAAGCCAGGGACTAAGCTCTCATCTCGAGTTGATTTGCGGTCGACGGAGCCCTTTCATGTTGCTCCAGTGACCTCAGGATCCCTCTAGACTTGAGACAGTGATCTTGGGTTTTCTCTGGAGTGCCATCAAGGAAATCAAGGCTCCTTTCAAATTTGATGTGGAACACGGAATTGCTCTGCACGCAGTGCAGGGGAATCGGGCTTCATCCAGCGGCGAGGGGAAGTCTCATGGTTTTTCTCGAGTTGCGGCCGGAACCTGGGGTATATTCTCGAGTTATGACGGGGAGAGCCCTTCCAGACACGTGTTTGTTCAGCGACGTCAGGACTCCTGCCTAGGTGCGAGGGACACCTCGGGATTCGCCTCGAGTCTTGGCATGGCAATTGGGACGCGTCTCCACGTGAGGCGGGAGACCCAGGGTCCCTTTCCACGTGCCACAGGGATCCTGGGACTCCTATCCATTTTCAAGAGGAGTCAGGCATCGTCTCCTTTGGAAGCATTGATCTCCGCGGACCTCTCGAGTTTTCAAAGGATGTGAGGCCTCCGCTCGCGATGAGGCTTAGGACTAGCTCTATCTCTGTCATCTCCACAGGGGATTCAGACATCCCTTCGTCTTGGGAGATGCAAGACGAGCCTGCATTCAATTCACTGCAGGGATATCCGGCCTTATTTCGAGTCAGAGCATCTCGGTGTCCATTCCACTTGAGGCCACAAACTCAGGGTCCCTCTCACATACCTGTAGCTGAGAGAAGCCTCCTCTTGAGGTGCTTGTGGAAAGTTGGTATTCCTCTTGAGTCGAAGCCAGGGACTAAGCTCTCATCTCGAGTTGATTTGTGGTCCACGGAGCCCTTTCGTGTTGCTCCAGTGACCTCAGGATCCCTCTAGACTTGAGACAGTGAACTTGGGTTTTCTCTGGAGTGTCATCAAGGAAATCAAGGCTCCTTTCACTTTTGATGTGGAAAACGCAATTGCTTTGTACGCAGGGCAGGGGAATCAGGCCTCATCTCGCGGCGAGGGGGAAGTCTCATGGTTTTTCTCGAGTTGCGGCCCGAACCTGGGGTATGTTCTCGAGTTACGACTGGGAGGGCCCTTCCAGACACGTGTTTGTTCAGCGATGTCAGGACTCCTGCCTAGGTGCGAGGGACACCTCGGGATTCTCCTTAAGTCTTGCCATGGCAATTGGGACGCGTCTCCACGTGAGGCGGGAGACCCAGGGTCCCTTTCCACGTGCCACAGGGATCCTGGGACTCCTATCCATTTTCAAGAGGAGTCAGGCATCGTCTCCTTTGGAAGCAATGATCTCCGCGGACCTCTCGAGTTTTCAAAGGATGTGAGGCCTCTGCTCGTGATGAGGCGGAGAATTAGGTTTTTCTCTGTGGTCTCCACAGGAGATTCAGACATCCCTTCGTCTTGGGAGATGCAAGACGAGCCTGCATTCTATTCACTGCAGGGATATCCGGCCTTACTTCGAGTCAGAGCATCTCGGTGTCCATTCCACTTGAGGCCACAATCTCAGGGGCCCTCTCACATACCTGTAGCTGAGAGAAGCCTCCTCTTGAGGTGCTTGTGGAAAGTTGGTATTCCTCTTGAGTCGAAGCCAGGTACTAAGCTCTCATCTCGAGTTGATTTGGGGTCCATGGAGCCCTTTCGTGTTGCTACAGTGAGCTCAGGATCCCTCTAGACTAGGGACAGTGATCTTGGGTTTTCTCTGGAGTGCCATCAAGGAAATCAAGGCTCCTTTCACTTTTGATGTGGAATACGGAATTGCTCTGCATGCAGGGCAGGGGAATCGGGCCTCATCTCGCGGCGAGGGGGAAGTCTCATGGTTTTTCTCGAGTTGCGGCCGGAACCTGGGGTATATTCTCGAGTTAGGACGGGGAGGGCCCTTCCAGACACGTGTTTGTTCAGCGACGTCAGGACTCCTGCCTAGGTGCGAGGGACACCTCGGGATTCTCCTCGAGTCTTGGCATGGCAATTGGGACGCGTCTCCACGTGAGGTGGGAGACCCAGGGTCCCTTTCCACGTGCCACAGGGATCCTGGGACTCCTATCCATTTTCAAGAGGAGTCAGTCATCGTCTCCTTTGGAAGCAATGATCTCCGCGGACCTCTCGAGTTTTCAAAGGATGTGAGGCCTCCGCTCGCGATGAGGCGGAGAATTAGGTTTTTCTCAGTGTTCTCCACAGGGGATTCAGACATCCCTTCGTCTTGGGAGATGCAAGACGAGCCTGCATTCAATTCACTGCAGGGATATCCGGCCTTACTTCGAGTCAGAGCATCCCGGTGTCCATTCCACTTGAGGCCACAAACTAAGGGTCCCTAAAATATACATGTAGCTGAGAGAAGCCTCCTCTTGAGGTGCTTGTGGAAAGTTGGTATTCCTCTTGAGTCGAAGCCAGGGACTAAGCTCTCATCTCGACTTGATTTCGGTCCACGGAGCCCTTTCCTGTTGGTCCAGAGACCTCAGGATCCCTCTAGACTTGAGACAGTGATCTTGGGTTTTCTCTGGAGTGTCATCAAGGAAATCAAGGCTCCTTTCACGTTTGATGTGGAACACGGAATTGCTCTGCATGCAGTGCAGGGGAATCGGACCTCAACTCGCGGCGAGGGGGAAATCTCATGGTTTTTCTCGAGTTGCGGCCCGAACCTGGGGTATATTCTCGAGTTACGACGGGGAGGGCCCTTCCAGACACGTGTTTGTTCAGCGACGTCAGGACTCCTGCCTAGGTGCGAGGGACACCTCGGGATTCTCCTCGAGTCTTGGCATGGCAATTTGGACGCGTCTCCACGTGAGGCGGGAGACCCAGGGTCCCTTTCCACGTGCCACAGGGATCCTGGGACTCCTATCCATTTTCAAGAGGAGTCAGCCATCGTCTCCTTTGGAAGCATTGATCTCCGCGGACCTCTCGAGTTTTCAAAGGATGTGAGGCCTCCGGTCGCGATGAGGCGGAGAACTCGGTCTTTCTCTGTGGTCTCCACAGGGGATTCAGACATCCCTTCGTCTTGGGAGATGCAAGACGAGCCTGCATTCAATTCACTGCAGGGATATCCGGCCTTACTTCGAGTCAGAGCATCTCGGTGTCCATTCCACTTGAGGCCACAAACTCAGGGTCCCTCTCACATACCTGTAGCTGAGAGAAGCCTCCCCTTGAGGTGCTTGTGGAAAGTTGGTATTCCTCTTGAGTCGAAGCCAGGGACTAAGCTCTCATCTCGAGTTGATTTGGGGTCCACAGAGCCCTTTCGTGTTGCTCCAGTGACCTCAGGATCCCTCTAGACTTGAGACAGTGATCTTGCGTTTTCTCTGCAGTGCCATCAAGGAAAGCAAGGCTCCTTTCACGTTTGATGTGGAACACGGAATTGTTCTGCACGCAGTGCAGGGGAATCGGGCTTCATCCAGCGGCGAGGGGAAGTCTCATGATTTTTCTCGAGTTGCGGCCGGAACCTGGGGTATATTCTCGAGTTAGGACGGGGAGGGCCCTTCCAGACACGTGTTTGTTCAGCGACGCCAGGACTCCTGCCTAGGTGCGAGGGACACCTCGGGATTCTCCTCGAGTCTTGGCATGGCAATGGGGACGCGTCTCCACGTGAGGCGGGAAACCCAGTGTCCCTTTCCACGTGCCACAGGGATCCTGGGACTCCTATCCATTTTCAAGAGGAGTCAGGCATCGTCTCCTTTGGAAGCATTGATCTCCGCGGACCTCTCGAATTTTCAAAGAATGTGAGGTCTCTGGTCGCGATGAGGCAGAACGTTAGGTCTTTCTCTGTGGTCTCCACAGGGGATTCAGACATCCCTTCGTCTTGGGAGATGCAAGACGAGCCTGCATTCAATTCACTGCAGGGATATCCGGCCTTACTTCGAGTCAGAGCATCTCGGTGTCCATTCCATTTGAGGCCACAAACTCAGGGTCCCTCTCACATACCTGTAGCTCAGAGAAGCCTCCTCTTGAGGTGCTTGTGGAAAGTTGATATTCCTCTTTAGTCGAAGCCAGGGACTAAGCTCTCATCTCGAGTTGATTTGGGGTCCACGGAGCCCTTTCGTGTTGCTCCAGTGACCTCAGGATCCCTCTAGACTTGAGACAGTGATCTTGGGTTTTCTCTGCAGTGCCATCAAGGAAATCAAGGCTCCTTTCAAATTTGATGTGGAACACGGAATTGCTCTGCACGCAGTGCAGGGGAATCGGGCCTCATCTCGTGGCAAGGGGGATGTCTCATGGATTTTCTCAAGTTGCGGCCGAAACCTGGGGTATATTCTCGAGTTACGACGGGGAGTGCCCTTCCAGACACGTGTTTGTTCAGCGACGTCAGGACTCCTGCCTAGGTGCGAGGGACACCTCGGGATTCTCCTCGAGTCTTGGCATGTCAATGGGGACGCGTCTCCACGTGAGGCGGGAGACCCAGGGTCCCTTTCCACGTGCCACAGGGATCCTGGGACTCCTATCCATTTTCAAGAGGAGTCAGGCATCGTCTCCTTTGAAAGCATTGATCTCCGCGGACCTCTCGAGTTTTCAAAGGATGTGAGGTCTCTGGTCGCGATGAGGCAGAAAGTTAGGTCTTTCTCTGTGGTCTCCACAGGGGATTCAGACATCCCTTCGTCTTGGGAGATGCAAGACGAGCCTGCATTCAATTCACTGCAGGGATATCCGGCCTTACTTCGAGTCAGAGCATCTCGGTGTCCATTCCATTTGAGGCCACAAACTCAGGGTCCCTCTCACATACCTGTAGCTCAGAGAAGCCTCCTCTTGAGGTGCTTGTGGAAAGTTGATATTCCTCTTGAGTCGAAGCCAGGGACTAAGCTCTCATCTCGAGTTGATTTGGGGTCGACGGAGCCCTTTCATGTTGCTCCAGTGACCTCAGGATCCCTCTAGACTTGAGACAGTGATCTTGGGTTTTCTCTGGAGTGCCATCAAGGAAATCAAGGCTCCTTTCAAATTTGATGTGGAACACGGAATTGCTCTGCACGCAGTGCAGGGGAATCGGGCCTCATCTCGCGGCGAGGGGGAAGTCTCATGGTTTTTCTCGAGTTGCGGCCGGAACCTGGGGTATATTCTCGAGTTAGGACGGGGAGGGCCCTTCCAGACACGTGTTTGTTCAGCGACGTCAGGACTCCTGCCTAGGTGCGAGGGACACCTCGGGATTCTCCTCGAGTCTTGGCATGGCAATTGGGACGCGTCTCCACGTGAGGCGGGAGACCCAGGGTGCCTTTCCACGTGCCACAGGGATCCTGGGACTCCTATCCATTTTCAAGAGGAGTCAGTCATCGTCTCCTTTGGAAGCAATGATCTCCGCGGTCCTCTCGAATTTTCAAAGGATGTGAGGCCTCCGCTCGCGATGAGGCGGAGAATTAGGTTTTTCTCTGTGGTCTCCACAGGGGATTCAGACATCCCTTCGTCTTGGGAGATGCAAGACGAGCCTGCATTCAATTCACTGCAGGGATATCCGGCCTTACTTCGAGTCAGAGCATCCCGGTGTCCATTCCACTTGAGGCCACAAACTCGGGGTCCCTCAAATATACATGTAGCTGAGAGAAGCCTCCTCTTGAGGTGCTTGTGGAAAGTTGGTATTCCTCTTGAGTCGAAGCCAGGGACTAAGCTCTCATCTCGACTTGATTTCGGTCCACGGAGCCCTTTCCTGTTGGTCCAGTGACCTCAGGATCCCTCTAGACTTGAGACAGTGATCTTGGGTTTTCTCTGGAGTGTCATCAAGGAAATCAAGGCTCCTTTCACGTTTGATATGGAACACGGAATTGCTTGCATGCAGTGCAGGGGAATCGGACCTCAACTCGCGGCGAGGGGGAAATCTCATGGTTTTTCTCAAGTTGCGGCCCGAACCTGGGGTATATTCTCGAGTTACGATGGGGAGGGCCCTTCCAGACACGTGTTTGTTCAGCGACATCAGGACTCCTGCCTAGGTGCGAGGGACACCTCGGGATTCTCCTCGAGTCTTGGCATGGCAATTTGGACGCGTCTCCACGTGAGGCGGGAGACCCAGGGTCCCTTTCCACGTGCCACAGGGATCCTGGGACTCCTATCCATTTTCAAGAGGAGTCAGGCATCGTCTCCTTTGGAAGCATTGATCTCCTCGGACCTCTCGAGTTTTCAAAGGATGTGAGGCCTCCGGTCGCGATGAGGCGGAGAACTCGGTCTTTCTCTGTGGTCTCCACAGGGGATTCAGACATCCCTTCGTCTTGGGAGATGCAAGACGAGCCTGCATTCAATTCACTGCAGGGATATCCGGCCTTACTTCGAGTCAGAGCATCTCGGTGTCCATTCCACTTGAGGCCACAAACTCAGGGTCCCTCTCACATACCTGTAGCTGAGAGAAGCCTCCCCTTGAGGTGCTTGTGGAAAGTTGGTATTCCTCTTGAGTCGAAGCCAGGGACTAAGCTCTCATCTCGAGTTGATTTGGGGTCCACAGAGCCCTTTCGTGTTGCTCCAGTGACCTCAGGATCCCTCTAGACTTGAGACAGTGATCTTGCGTTTTCTCTGCAGTGCCATCAAGGAAATCAAGGCTCCTTTCACGTTTGATGTGGAACACGGAATTGTTCTGCACGCAGTGCAGGGGAATCGGGCTTCATCCAGCGGCGAGGGGAAGTCTCATGATTTTTCCGAGTTGCGGCCGGAACCTGGGGTATATTCTCGAGTTAGGACGGGGAGGGCCCTTCCAGACACGTGTTTGTTCAGCGACGTCAGGACTCCTGACTAGGTGCGAGGGACACCTCGGGATTCTCCTCGAGTCTTGGCATGGCAATGGGGACGCGTCTCCACGTGAGGCGGGAAACCCAGTGTCCCTTTCCACGTGCCACAGGGATCCTGGGACTCCTATCCATTTTCAAGAGGAGTCAGGCATCGTCTCCTTTGGAACCATTGATCTCCGCGGACCTCTCGAATTTTCAAAGGATGTGAGGTTTCTGGTCGCGATGAGGCAGAAAGTTAGGTCTTTCTCTGTGGTCTCCACAGGGGATTCAGACATCCCTTCGTCTTGGGAGATGCAAGACGAGCCTGCATTCAATTCACTGCAGGGATATCCGGCCTTACTTCGAGTCAGAGCATCTCGGTGTTCATTCCATTTGAGGCCACAACCTCAGGGTCCCTCTCACATACCTGTAGCTCAGAGAATCCTCCTCTTGAGGTGCTTGTGGAAAGTTGATATTCCTCTTGAGTCGAAGCCAGGTACTAAGCTCTCATCTCGAGTTGATTTGGGGTCCACGGAGCCCTTTCGTGTTGCTCCAGTGACCTCAGGATCCCTCTAGACTTGAGACAGTGATCTTGGGTTTTCTCTGCAGTGCCATCAAGGAAATCAAGGCTCCTTTCAAATTTGATGTGGAACACGGAATTGCTCTGCACGCAGTGCAGGGGAATCTGGCCTCATCTCGTGGCAAGGGGGATGTCTCATGGTTTTTCTCAAGTTGCGGCCGAAACCTGGGGTATATTCTCGAGTTACGACGGGGAGTGCCCTTCCAGACACGTGTTTGTTCAGCGACGTCAGGACTCCTGCCTAGGTGCGAGGGACACCTCGGTATTCTCCTCGAGTCTTGGCATGTCAATGGGGACGCGTCTCCACCTGAGGCGGGAGACCCAGGGTCCCTTTCCACGTGCCACAGGGATCCTGGGACTCCTATCCATTTTCAAGAGGAGTCAGGCATCGTCTCCTTTCAAAGCATTGATCTCCGCGGACCTCTCGAGTTTTAAAAGGATGTGAGGCCTCCGCTCGCGATGAGGTTGAGGACTAGCTCTTTCTCTGTCATCTCTACAGGGGATTCAGACATCCCTTCGTCTTGGGAGATGCAAGACGATCGTGCATTCAATTCACTGCAGGGATATCCGGCCTTACTTCAAGTCAGAGCATCTCGATGTCCATTCCACTTGAGCCCACAAACTCAGGGTCCCTCTCACATACCTGTAGCTGAGAGAAGCCTCCTCTTGAGGTGCTTGTGGAAAGATGGTATTCCTCTTGAGTCGAAGCCAGGGACTAAGCTCTCATCCCGAGTTGATTTGTGGTCCACGGAGCCCTTTCGTGTTGCTCCAGTTACCTCAGGATCCCTCTAGACTTGAGACAGTGATCTTGGGTTTTCTCTGGAGTGCCATCAAGGAAATCAAGGCTCCTTTCACGTTTGATGTGGAAAAAGGAATTGGTTTGCACGCAGGGCAGGGGAATCAGCCCTCATCTCGCGGCGAGGGGGAAGTCTCATGGTTATTCTCGAGTTGCGGCCCGAACCTGGGGTATATTCTCGAGTTACGACGGGGAGGTCCCTTCCAGACACGTGTTTGTTCAGCGACGTCAGGACTCTTGCCTAGGTGCGAGGGACACCTCGGGATTCTCCTCGAGTCTTGGCATGGCAATTGGGATGCGTCTCCACGTGAGGCAGGAGACCCAGGGTCCCTTTCCACGTGCCACAGGGATCCTGGGACTCCTATCCATTTTCAAGAGGAGTCAGGCATCGTCTCCTTTGGAAGCAATGATCTCCGCGGACCTCTCGAGTTTTCAAAGGATGTGAGGTCTCTGGTCGCGATGAGGCAGAAAGTTAGGTCTTTCTCTGTGGTCTCCACAGGGGATTCAGACATCCCTTCGTCTTGGGAGATGCAAGAGGAGCCTGCATTCAATTCACTGCAGGGATATCCGGCCTTACTTCGAGTCAGAGCATCTCGGTGTCCATTCCATTTGAGGCCACAAACTCAGGGTCCCTCTCACATACCTGTAGCTCAGAGAAGCCTCCTCTTGAGGTGCTTGTGGAAAGTTGATATTCCTCTTGAGTCGAAGCCAGGGACTAAGCTCTCATCTCGAGTTGATTTGGGGTCCACGGAGCCCTTTCGTGTTGCTCCAGTGACCTCAGGATCCCTCTAGACTTGAGAGAGTGATCTTGGGTTTTCTCTGGAGTGCCATCAAGGAAATCTAGGCTCCTTTCAAATTTGATGTGGAACACGGAATTGCTCTGCACGCAGAGCAGGGGAATCGGGCCTCATCTCGTGGCAAGGGGGAAGTCTCATGGTTTTTCTCGAGTTGCGGCCGGAACCTGGGGTATATTCTCGAGTTACGACGGGGAGAGCCCTTCCAGACACGTGTTTGTTCAGCGACGTCAGGACTCCTGCCTAGGTGCGAGGGACACCTCGGGATTCGCCCCGAGTCTTGGCATGGCAATTGGGACGCGTCTCCACGTGAGGCGGGAGACCCAGTTTCCCTTTCCACGTGCCACAGGGATCCTGGGACTCCTATCCATTTTCAAGAGGAGTCAGGCATCGTCTCCTTTGGAAGCATTGATCTCCGCGGACCTCTCGAGTTTTCAAAGGATGTGAGGCCTCCGGTCGCGATGAGGCGGAGAACTCGGTCTTTCTCTGTGGTCTCCACAGGGGATTCAGACATCCCTTCGTCTTGGGAGATGCAAGACGAGCCTGCATTCAATTCACTGCAGGGATATCTGGCCTTACTTCGAGTCAGAGCATCTCGGTGTCCATTCCACTTGAGGCCACAAACTCAGGGTCCCACTCACATACCTGTAGCTGAGAGAAGCCTCCCCTTGAGGTGCTTGTGGAAAGTTGGTATTCCTCTTGAGTCGAAGCCAGGGACTAAGCTCTCATCTCGAGTTGATTTGGGGTCCACAGAGCCCTTTCGTGTTGCTCCAGTGACCTCAGGATCCCTCTAGACTTGAGACAGTGATCTTGCGTTTTCTCTGCAGTGCCATCAAGGAAATCAAGGCTCCTTTCACGTTTGATGTGGAACACGGAATTGTTCTGCACGCAGTGCAGGGGAATCGGGCTTCATCCAGCGGCGAGGGGGAAGTCTCATGGTTTTTCTCGAGTTGCGGCCGGAACCTGGGGTATATTCTCGAGTTACGACGGGGAGGGCCCTTCCAGACACGTGTTTGTTCAGCGACGTCAGGACTCCTGCCTAGGTGCGAGGGACACCTCGGGATTCTCCTCGAGTCTTGGCATGGCAATGGCGACGCGTCTCCACGTGAGGCGGGAAACCCAGTGTCCCTTTCCACGTGCCACAGGGATCCTGGGACTCCTATCCATTTTCAAGAGGAGTCAGGCATCGTCTCCTTTGGAAGCATTGATCTCCGCGGACCTCTCGGATTTTCAAAGGATGTGAGGTCTCTGGTCGCGATGAGGCAGAAAGTTAGGTCTTTCTCTGTGGTCTCCACAGGGGATTCAGACATCCCTTCGTCTTGGGAGATGCAAGACGAGCCTGCATTCAATTCACTGCAGGGATATCCGGCCTTACTTCGAGTCAGAGCATCTCGGGGTCCATTCCATTTGAGGCCACAAACTCAGGGTCCCTCTCACATACCTGTAGCTCAGAGAAGCCTCCTCTTGAGGTGCTTGTGGAAAGTTGATATTCCTCTTGAGTCGAAGCCAGGGACTAAGCTCTCATCTCGAGTTGATTTGGGGTCCACGGAGCCCTTTCGTGTTGCTCCAGTGACCTCAGGATCCCTCTAGACTTGAGACAGTGATCTTGGGTTTTCTCTGGAGTGCCATCAAGGAAATCAAGGCTCCTTTCAAATTTGATGTGGAACACGGAATTGCTCTGCACGGAGTGCAGGGGAATCGGGCCTCATCTCGTGGCAAGGGGGAAGTCTCATGGTTTTTCTCGAGTTGCGGCCGGAACCTGGGGTATATTCTCGAGTTACGACGGGGAGAGCCCTTCCAGACACGTGTTTGTTCAGCGACGTCAGGACTCCTGCCTAGGTGCGAGGGACACCTCGGGATTCTCCTCGAGTCTTGGCATGGCAATTGGGACGCGTCTCCACGTGAGGCGGGAGACCCAGGTTCCCTTTCCACGTGCCACAGGGATCCTGGGACTCCTATCCATTTTCAAGAGGAGTAAGGCATCGTCTCCTTTGGAAGCATTGATCTCCGCGGACCTCTCGAATTTTCAAAGGATGTGAGGCCTCCGCTCGCGATGAGGCTTAGGACTAGCTCTTTCTCTGTCATCTCCACAGGGGATTCAGACATCCCTTCGTCTTGGGAGATGCAAGACGAGCCTGCATTCAATTCACTGCAGGGATATCCGGCCTTATTTCGAGTCAGAGCATCTCGGTGTCCATTCCACTTGAGGCCACAAACTCAGGGTCCCTCTCACATACCTGTAGCTGAGAGAAGCCTCCTCTTGAGGTGCTTGTGGAAAGTTGGTATTCCTCTTGAGTCGAAGCCAGAGACTAAGCTCTCATCTCGAGTTGATTTGTGGTCCACGGAGCCCTTTCGTGTTGCTCCAGTGACCTCAGGATCCCTCTAGACTTGAGACAGTTATCTTGGGTTTTCTCTGGAGTGCCATCAAGGAAATCAAGGCTCCTTTCACTTTTGATGTGGAAAACGGAATTGGTTTGCACGCAGGGCAGGGGAATCAGGCCTCATCTCGCGGCGAGGGGGAAGTCTCATGGTTTTTCTCGAGTTGCGGCCCGAACCTGGGGTATATTCTCGAGTTACGTCGGGGAGGGCCCTTCCAGACACGTGTTTGTTCAGCGACGTCAGGACTCCTGCCTAGGTGCGAGGGACACCTCGGGATTCTCCTCGAGTCTTGGCATGGCAATTGGGACGCGTCTCCACGTGAGGCGGGAGACCCAGGGTCCCTTTCCACGTGCCACAGGGATCCTGGGACTCCTATCCATTTTCAAGAGGAGTCAGGCATCGTCTCCTTTGGAAGCAATGATCTCCGCGGACCTCTCGAGTTTTCAAAGGATTTGAGGCCTCTGCTCGTGATGAGGCGGAGAATTAGGTTTTTCTCTGTGGTCTCCACAGGAGATTCAGACATCCCTTCGTCTTGGGAGATGCAAGACGAGCCTGCATTCAATTCACTGCAGGGATATCCGGCCTTACTTCGAGTCAGAGCATCTCGGTGTCCATTCCACTTGAGGCCACAAACTCAGGGGCCCTCTCACATACCTGTAGCTGAGAGAAGCCTCCTCTTGAGGTGCTTGTGGAAAGTTGGTATTCCTCTTGAGTCGAAGCCAGGGACTAAGCTCTCATCTCGAGTTGATTTGGGGTCCATGGAGCCCTTTCGTGTTGCTACAGTGAGCTCAGGATCCCTCTAGACTAGGGACAGTGATCTTGGGTTTTCTCTGGAGTGCCATCAAGGAAATCAAGGCTCCTTTCACTTTTGATGTGGAATACGGAATTGCTCTGCATGCAGGGCAGGGGAATCGGGCCTCATCTCGCGGCGAGGGGGAAGTCTCATGGTTTTTCTCGAGTTGCGGCCGGAACCTGGGGTATATTCTCGAGTTACGACGGGGAGCACCCTTCCAGACGCGTGTTTGTTCAGCAACGTCAGGACTCCTGCCTAGGTGCGAGGGACACCTCGGGATTCTCCTCGAGTCTTGGCATGGCAATTGGGACGCGTCTCCACGTGAGGCGGGAGACCCAGGGTCCCTTTCCACGTGCCACAGGGATCCTGGGACTCCTATCCATTTTCAAGAGGAGTCAGTCATTGTCTCCTTTGGAAGCAATGATCTCCGCGGACCTCTCGAGTTTTCAAAGGATGTGAGGCCTCCACTCGCGATGAGGCGGAGAATTAGGTTTTTCTCTGTGGTCTCCACAGGGGATTCAGACATCCCTTCGTCTTGGGAGATGCAAGACGAGCCTGCATTCAATTCACTGCAGGGATATCCGGTCTTACTTCGAGTCAGAGCATCCCGGTGTCCATTCCACTTGAGGCCACAAACTCGGGGTCCCTCAAATATACCTGTAGCTGAGAGAAGCCTCCTCTTGAGGTGCTTGTGGAAAGTTGGTATTCCTCTTGAGTCTAAGCCAGGGACTAAGCTCTCATCTCGAGTTGATTTCGGTCCACGGAGCCCTTTCCTGTTGGTCCAGTGACCTCAGGATCCCTCTAGACTTGAGACAGTGAACTTGGGTTTTCTCTGGAGTGCCATCAAGGAAATCAAGTCTCCTTTCACTTTTTATGTGGAAAACGGAATTGCTTTGCACTCAGGGCAGGGGAA
The DNA here is from genome assembly GCF_033118175.1 of Dama dama. Classification (NCBI taxonomy): domain Eukaryota; kingdom Metazoa; phylum Chordata; class Mammalia; order Artiodactyla; family Cervidae; genus Dama; species Dama dama. Next base: position 652,737 of record NW_026870890.1, on the reverse strand, counting down.
TCAGGCCTCATCTCGCGGCGAGGGGGAAGTCTCATGGTTTTTCTCGAGTTGCGGCCCGAACCTGGGGTATATTCTCGAGTTACGACTGGGAGGGCCCTTCCAGACACGTGTTTGTTCAGCGACGTCAGGACTCCTGCCTACGTGCGAGGGACACCTCGGGATTCTCCTCAAGTCTTGGCATGGCAATTGGGACGCGTCTCCACGTGAGGCGGGAGACCCAGGGTCCCTTTCCACGTGCCACAGGGATCCTGGGTCTCCTATCCATTTTCAACAGGAGTCAGGCATCGTCTCCTTTGGAAGCATTGATCTCCGTGGACCTCTCGAGTTTTCAAAGGATGTGAGGCCTCCGGTCGCGATGAGGCGGAGAACTCGGTCTTTCTCTGTGGTCTCCACAGGGGATTCAGACATCCCTTCGTCTTGGGAGATGCAAGACGAGCCTGCATTCAATTCACTGCAGGGATATCCGGCCTTACTTCGAGTCAGAGCATCTCGGTGTCCATTCCACTTGAGGCCACAAACTCAGGGTCCCTCTCACATACCTGTAGCTGAGAGAAGCCTCCTCTTGAGGTGCTTGTGGAAAGTTGGTATTCCTCTTGAGTCGAAGCCAGGGACTAAGCTCTCATCTCGAGTTGATTTGGGGTCCACAGAGCCCTTTCGTGTTGCTCCAGTGACCTCAGGATCCCTCTAGACTTGAGACAGTGATCTTGCGTTTTCTCTGCAGTGCCATCAAGGAAATCAAGGCTCCTTTCACGTTTGATGTGGAACACGGAATTGTTCTGCACGCAGTGCAGGGGAATCGGGCTTCATCCAGCGGCGAGGGGAAGTCTCATGGTTTTTCTCGAGTTGCGGCCGGAACCTGGGGCATATTCTCGAGTTACGACGGGGAGAGCCCTTCCAGACACGTGTTTGTTCAGCGACGTCAGGACTCCTGCCTAGGTGCGAGGGACACCTCGGGATTCTCCTCGAGTCTTGGCATGGCAATGGGGACGCGTCTCCACGTGAGGCAGGAAACCCAGTGTCCCTTTCCACGTGCCACAGGGATCCTGGGACTCCTATCCATTTTCAAGAGGAGTCAGGCATCGTCTCCTTTGGAAGCATTGATCTCCGCGGACCTCTCGAATTTTCAAAGGATGTGAGGTCTCTGGTCGCGATGAGGCAGAAAGTTAGGTCTTTCTCTGTGGTCTCCACAGGGGATTCAGACATCCTTTCGTCTTGGGAGATGCAAGACGAGCCTGCATTCATTTCACTGCAGGGATATCCGGCCTTACTTCGAGTCAGAGCATGTCGGTGTCCATTCCATTTGAGGCCACAACCTCAGGGTCCCTCTCACATACCTGTAGCTCAGAGAAGCCTCCTCTTGAGGTGCTTGTGGAAAGTTGATATTCCTCTTGAGTCGAAGCCAGGGACTAGGCTCTCATCCCGAGTTGATTTGTGGTCCACGGAGCCCTTTCGTGTTGCTCCAGTTACCTCAGGATCCCTCTAGACTTGAGACAGTGATCTTGGGTTTTCTCTGGAGTGCCATCCAGGAAATCAAGGCTCCTTTCACGTTTGATGTGGAAAACGGAATTGGTTTGCACGCAGGGCAGGGGAATCAGGCCTCATCTCGCGGCGAGGGGGAAGTCTCATGGTTTTTCTCGAGTTGCGGCCCGAACCTGGGGTATATTCTCGAGTTACGACGGGGAGGGCCCTTCCAGACACGTGTTTGTTCAGCGACGTCAGGACTCCTGCCTAGGTGCGAGGGACACCTCGGGATTCTCCACGAGTCTTGGCATGGCAATTGGGACGCGTCTCCACGTGAGGCAGGAGACCCAGGGTCCCTTTCCACGTGCCACAGGGATCCTGGGACTCCTATCCATTTTCAAGAGGAGTCAGGCATCGTCTCCTTTGGAAGCAATGATCTCCGCGGATCTCTCGAGTTTTCAAAGGATGTGAGGCCTCCGCTCGCGATGAGGCGGAGAATTAGGTTTTTCTCTGTGGTCTCCACAGGGGATTCAGACATCCCTTCGTCTTGGGAGATGCAAGACGAGCCTGCATTCAATTCACTGCAGGGATATCCGGCCTTGCTTCGAGTCAGAGCATCTCAATGTCCATTCCACTTGAGGCCACAAACTCAGGGGCCCTCTCACATACCTGTAGCTGAGAGAAGCCTCCTCTTGAGGTGCTTGTGGAAAGTTGGTATTCCTCTTGAGTCGAAGCCAGGGACTAAGCTCTCATCTCGAGTTGATTTGGGGTCCATGGAGCCCTTTCGTGTTGTTACAGTGACCTCAGGATCCCTCTAGACTAGGGACAGTGATCTTGGGTTTTCTCTGGAGTGTCATCAAGGAAATCAAGGCTCCTTTCACTTCTGATGTGGAATACGGAATTGCTCTGCATGCAGGGCAGGGGAATCGGGCCTCATTTCGTGGCGAGGGGGAAGTCTCATGGTTTTTCTCGAGTTGCGGCCGGAACCTGGAGTATATTCTCGAGTTACGACGGGGAGGGCCCTTCCAGACACGTGTTTGTTCAGCGACGTCAGGACTCCTGCCTAGGTGCAAGGGACACCTCGGGATTCTCCTCGAGTCTTGGCATGGCAATTGGGACGCGTCTCCACGTGAGGAGGGAGACCCAGGGTCCCTTTCCACGTGCCACAGGGATCCTGGGACTCCTATCCATTTTCAAGAGGAGTCAGGCATCGTCTCCTTTGGAAGCATTGATCTCCGCGGACCTCTCGAGTTTTCAAAGGATGTGAGGCCTCCGCTCGCGATGAGGCGGAGGACTAGCTCTTTCTCTGTCATCTCTACAGGGGATTCAGACATCCCTTCGTCTTGGGAGATGCAAGGCGATCGTGCATTCAATTCACTGCAGGGATATCCGGCCTTACTTCGAGTCAGAGCATCTCGGTTTCCATTCCACTTGAGGCCACAAACTCAGGGTCCCTCTCACATACCTGTAGCTGAGAGAAGCCTCCTCTTGAGGTGCTTGTGGAAAGTTGGTATTCCTCTTGAGTCGAAGCCAGGGACTAAGCTCTCATCTCGAGTTGATTTGTGGTCCACGGAGCCCTTTCGTGTTGCTCCAGTGACCTCAGGATCCCTCTAGACTTGAGACAGTGAACTTGGGTTTTCTCTGGAGTGCCATCAAGGAAATCAAGGCTCCTTTCACTTTTGATGTGGAAAACGGAATTGCTTTGCACGCAGGGCAGGGGAATCAGACCTCATCTCGCGGCGAGGGGGAAGTCTCATGGTTTTTCTCGAGTTGCGGCCCGAACCTGGGGTATATTCTCGAGTTACGACGGGTAGGGCCCTTCCAGACACGTGTTTGTTCAGTGACGTCAGGACTCCTGCCTAGGTGCGAGGGACATCTCGGGATTCTCCTCGAGTCTTGGCATGGCAATTGGGACGCGTCTCCACGTGAGGCGGGAGACCCAGGGTCCCTTTCCACGTGCCACAGGGATCCTGGGACTCCTATCCATTTTCAAGAGGAGTCAGGTATCGTCTCCTTTGGAAGCATTGATCTCCGCGGACCTCTCGAGTTTTCAAAGGATGTGAGGCCTCCGGTCGCGATGAGGCGGAGAACTCGGTCTTTCTCTGTGGTCTCCACAGGGGATTCAGACATCCCTTCGTCTTGGGAGATGCAAGACGAGCCTGCATTCAATTCACTGCAGGGATATCCGGCCTTACTTCGAGTCAGAGCATCTCGGGGTCCATTCCATTTGAGGCCACAAACTCAGGGTCCCTCTCACATACCTGTAGCTCAGAGAAGCCTCCTCTTGAGGTGCTTGTGGAAAGTTGATATTCCTCTTGAGTCGAAGCCAGGGACTAAGCTCTCATCTCGAGTTGATTTGGGGTCCACGGAGCCCTTTCGTGTTGCTCCAGTGACCTCAGGATCCCTCTAGACTTGAGACAGTGATCTTGGGTTTTCTCTGGAGTGCCATCAAGGAAATCAAGGCTCCTTTCAAATTTGATGTGGAACACGGAATTGCTCTGCACGGAGTGCAGGGGAATCGGGCCTCATCTCGTGGCAAGGGGGAAGTCTCATGGTTTTTCTCGAGTTGCGGCCGGAACCTGGGGTATATTCTTACGACGGGGAGAGCCCTTCCAGACACGTGTTTGTTCAGCGACGTCAGGACTCCTGCCTAGGTGCGAGGGACACCTCGGGATTCTCCTCGAGTCTTGGCATGGCAATTGGGACGCGTCTCCACGTGAGGCGGGAGACCCAGGTTCCCTTTCCACGTGCCACAGGGATCCTGGGACTCCTATCCATTTTCAAGAGGAGTAAGGCATCGTCTCCTTTGGAAGCATTGATCTCCGCGGACCTCTCGAATTTTCAAAGGATGTGAGGCCTCCGCTCGCGATGAGGCTTAGGACTAGCTCTTTCTCTGTCATCTCCACAGGGGATTCAGACATCCCTTCGTCTTGGGAGATGCAAGACGAGCCTGCATTCAATTCACTGCAGGGATATCCGGCCTTATTTCGAGTCAGAGCATCTCGGTGTCCATTCCACTTGAGGCCACAAACTCAGGGTCCCTCTCACATACCTGTAGCTGAGAGAAGCCTCCTCTTGAGGTGCTTGTGGAAAGTTGGTATTCCTCTTGAGTCGAAGCCAGAGACTAAGCTCTCATCTCGAGTTGATTTGTGGTCCACGGAGCCCTTTCGTGTTGCTCCAGTGACCTCAGGATCCCTCTAGACTTGAGACAGTTATCTTGGGTTTTCTCTGGAGTGCCATCAAGGAAATCAAGGCTCCTTTCACTTTTGATGTGGAAAACGGAATTGGTTTGCACGCAGGGCAGGGGAATCAGGCCTCATCTTGCGGCGAGGGGGAAGTCTCATGGTTTTTCTCGAGTTGCGGCCCGAACCTGGGGTATATTCTCGAGTTACGTCGGGGAGGGCCCTTCCAGACACGTGTTTGTTCAGCGACGTCAGGACTCCTGCCTAGGTGCGAGGGACACCTCGGGATTCTCCTCGAGTCTTGGCATGGCAATTGGGACGCGTCTCCACGTGAGGCGGGAGACCCAGGGTCCCTTTCCACGTGCCACAGGGATCCTGGGACTCCTATCCATTTTCAAGAGGAGTCAGGCATCGTCTCCTTTGGAAGCAATGATCTCCGCGGACCTCTCGAGTTTTCAAAGGATTTGAGGCCTCTGCTCGTGATGAGGCGGAGAATTAGGTTTTTCTCTGTGGTCTCCACAGGAGATTCAGACATCCCTTCGTCTTGGGAGATGCAAGACGAGCCTGCATTCAATTCACTGCAGGGATATCCGGCCTTACTTCGAGTCAGAGCATCTCGGTGTCCATTCCACTTGAGGCCACAAACTCAGGGGCCCTCTCACATACCTGTAGCTGAGAGAAGCCTCCTCTTGAGGTGCTTGTGGAAAGTTGGTATTCCTCTTGAGTCGAAGCCAGGGACTAAGCTCTCATCTCGAGTTGATTTGGGGTCCATGGAGCCCTTTCGTGTTGTTACAGTGACCTCAGGATCCCTCTAGACTAGGGACAGTGATCTTGGGTTTTCTCTGGAGTGTCATCAAGGAAATCAAGGCTCCTTTCACTTCTGATGTGGAATACGGAATTGCTCTGCATGCAGGGCAGGGTAATCGGGCCTCATTTCGTGGCGAGGGGGAAGTCTCATGGTTTTTCTCGAGTTGCGGCCGGAACCTGGGGTATATTCTCGAGTTACGACGGGGAGGGCCCTTCCAGACACGTGTTTGTTCAGCGACGTCAGGACTCCTGCCTAGGTGCAAGGGACACCTCGGGATTCTCCTCGAGTCTTGGCATGGCAATTGGGACGCGTCTCCACGTGAGGAGGGAGACCCAGGGTCCCTTTCCACGTGCCACAGGGATCCTGGGACTCCTATCCATTTTCAAGAGGAGTCAGGCATCGTCTCCTTTGGAAGCATTGATCTCCGCGGACCTCTCGAGTTTTCAAAGGATGTGAGGCCTCCGCTCGCGATGAGGCGGAGGACTAGCTCTTTCTCTGTCATCTCTACAGGGGATTCAGACATCCCTTCGTCTTGGGAGATGCAAGGCGATCGTGCATTCAATTCACTGCAGGGATATCCGGCCTTACTTCGAGTCAGAGCATCTCGGTTTCCATTCCACTTGAGGCCACAAACTCAGGGTCCCTCTCACATACCTGTAGCTGAGAGAAGCCTCCTCTTGAGGTGCTTGTGGAAAGTTGGTATTCCTCTTGAGTCGAAGCCAGGGACTAAGCTCTCATCTCGAGTTGATTTGTGGTCCACGGAGCCCTTTCGTGTTGCTCCAGTGACCTCAGGATCCCTCTAGACTTGAGACAGTGAACTTGGGTTTTCTCTGGAGTGCCATCAAGGAAATCAAGGCTCCTTTCACTTTTGATGTGGAAAACGGAATTGCTTTGCACGCAGGGCAGGGGAATCAGACCTCATCTCGCGGCGAGGGGGAAGTCTCATGGTTTTTCTCGAGTTGCGGCCCGAACCTGGGGTATATTCTCGAGTTACGACGGGTAGGGCCCTTCCAGACACGTGTTTGTTCAGTGACGTCAGGACTCCTGCCTAGGTGCGAGGGACATCTCGGGATTCTCCTCGAGTCTTGGCATGGCAATTGGGACGCGTCTCCACGTGAGGCGGGAGACCCAGGGTCCCTTTCCACGTGCCACAGGGATCCTGGGACTCCTATCCATTTTCAAGAGGAGTCAGGTATCGTCTCCTTTGGAAGCATTGATCTCCGCGGACCTCTCGAGTTTTCAAAGGATGTGAGGCCTCCGGTCGCGATGAGGCGGAGAACTCGGTCTTTCTCTGTGGTCTCCACAGGGGATTCAGACATCCCTTCGTCTTGGGAGATGCAAGACGAGCCTGCATTCAATTCACTGCAGGGATATCCGGCCTTACTTCGAGTCAGAGCATCTCGGGGTCCATTCCATTTGAGGCCACAAACTCAGGGTCCCTCTCACATACCTGTAGCTCAGAGAAGCCTCCTCTTGAGGTGCTTGTGGAAAGTTGATATTCCTCTTGAGTCGAAGCCAGGGACTAAGCTCTCATCTCGAGTTGATTTGGGGTCCACGGAGCCCTTTCGTGTTGCTCCAGTGACCTCAGGATCCCTCTAGACTTGAGACAGTGATCTTGGGTTTTCTCTGGAGTGCCATCAAGGAAATCAAGGCTCCTTTCAAATTTGATGTGGAACACGGAATTGCTCTGCACGGAGTGCAGGGGAATCGGGCCTCATCTCGTGGCAAGCGGGAAGTCTCATGGTTTTTCTCGAGTTGCGGCCGGAACCTGGGGTATATTCTCGAGTTACGACGGGGAGAGCCCTTCCAGACACGTGTTTGTTCAGCGACGTCAGGACTCCTGCCTAGGTGCGAGGGACACCTCGGGATTCTCCTCGAGTCTTGGCATGGCAATTGGGACGCGTCTCCACGTGAGGCGGGAGACCCAGGTTCCCTTTCCACGTGCCACAGGGATCCTGGGACTCCTATCCATTTTCAAGAGGAGTAAGGCATCGTCTCCTTTGGAAGCATTGATCTCCGCGGACCTCTCGAATTTTCAAAGGATGTGAGGCCTCCGCTCGCGATGAGGCTTAGGACTAGCTCTTTCTCTGTCATCTCCACAGGGGATTCAGACATCCCTTCGTCTTGGGAGATGCAAGACGAGCCTGCATTCAATTCACTGCAGGGATATCCGGCCTTATTTCGAGTCAGAGCATCTCGGTGTCCATTCCACTTGAGGCCACAAACTCAGGGTCCCTCTCACATACCTGTAGCTGAGAGAAGCCTCCTCTTGAGGTGCTTGTGGAAAGTTGGTATTCCTCTTGAGTCGAAGCCAGGGACTAAGCTCTCATCTCGAGTTGATTTGTGGTCCACGGAGCCCTTTCGTGTTGCTCCAGTGACCTCAGGATCCCTCTAGACTTGAGACAGTTATCTTGGGTTTTCTCTGGAGTGCCATCAAGGAAATCAAGGCTCCTTTCACTTTTGATGTGGAAAACGGAATTGGTTTGCACGCAGGGCAGGGGAATCAGGCCTCATCTTGCGGCGAGGGGGAAGTCTCATGGTTTTTCTCGAGTTGCGGCCCGAACCTGGGGTATATTCTCGAGTTACGTCGGGGAGGGCCCTTCCAGACACGTGTTTGTTCAGCGACGTCAGGACTCCTGCCTAGGTGCGAGGGACACCTCGGGATTCTCCTCGAGTCTTGGCATGGCAATTGGGACGCGTCTCCACGTGAGGCGGGAGACCCAGGGTCCCTTTCCACGTGCCACAGGGATCCTGGGACTCCTATCCATTTTCAAGAGGAGTCAGGCATCGTCTCCTTTGGAAGCAATGATCTCCGCGGACCTCTCGAGTTTTCAAAGGATTTGAGGCCTCTGCTCGTGATGAGGCGGAGAATTAGGTTTTTCTCTGTGGTCTCCACAGGAGATTCAGACATCCCTTCGTCTTGGGAGATGCAAGACGAGCCTGCATTCAATTCACTGCAGGGATATCCGGCCTTACTTCGAGTCAGAGCATCTCGGTGTCCATTCCACTTGAGGCCACAAACTCAGGGGCCCTCTCACATACCTGTAGCTGAGAGAAGCCTCCTCTTGAGGTGCTTGTGGAAAGTTGGTATTCCTCTTGAGTCGAAGCCAGGGACTAAGCTCTCATCTCGAGTTGATTTGGGGTCCATGGAGCCCTTTCGTGTTGCTACAGTGAGCTCAGGATCCCTCTAGACTAGGGACAGTGATCTTGGGTTTTCTCTGGAGTGCCATCAAGGAAATCAAGGCTCCTTTCACTTTTGATGTGGAATACGGAATTGCTCTGCATGCAGGGCAGGGGAATCGGGCCTCATCTCGCGGCGAGGGGGAAGTCTCATGGTTTTTCTCGAGTTGCGGCCGGAACCTGGGGTATATTCTCGAGTTACGACGGGGAGCACCCTTCCAGACGCGTGTTTGTTCAGCAACGTCAGGACTCCTGCCTAGGTGCGAGGGACACCTCGGGATTCTCCTCGAGTCTTGGCATGGCAATTGGGACGCGTCTCCACGTGAGGCGGGAGACCCAGGGTCCCTTTCCACGTGCCACAGGGATCCTGGGACTCCTATCCATTTTCAAGAGGAGTCAGTCATTGTCTCCTTTGGAAGCAATGATCTCCGCGGACCTCTCGACTTTTCAAAGGATGTGAGGCCTCCGCTCGCGATGAGGCGGAGAATTAGGTTTTTCTCTGTGGTCTCCACAGGGGATTCAGACATCCCTTCGTCTTGGGAGATGCAAGACGAGCCTGCATTCAATTCACTGCAGGGATATCCGGTCTTATTTCGAGTCAGAGCATCCCGGTGTCCATTCCACTTGAGGCCACAAACTCGGGGTCCCTCAAATATACCTGTAGCTGAGAGAAGCCTCCTCTTGAGGTGCTTGTGGAAAGTTGGTATTCCTCTTGAGTCTAAGCCAGGGACTAAGCTCTCATCTCGAGTTGATTTCGGTCCACGGAGCCCTTTCCTGTTGGTCCAGTGACCTCAGGATCCCTCTAGACTTGAGACAGTGAACTTGGGTTTTCTCTGGAGTGCCATCAAGGAAATCAAGTCTCCTTTCACTTTTGATGTGGAAAACGGAATTGCTTTGCACTCAGGGCAGGGGAATCAGGCCTCATCTCGCGGCGAGGGGGAAGTCTCATGGTTTTTCTCGAGTTGCGGCCCGAACCTGGGGTATATTCTCGAGTTACGACTGGGAGGGCCCTTCCCGACACGTGTTTGTTCAGCGACGTCAGGACTCCTGCCTACGTGCGAGGGACACCTCGGGATTCTCCTCAAGTCTTGGCATGGCAATTGGGACGCGTCTCCACGTGAGGCGGGAGACCCAGGGTCCCTTTCCACGTGCCACAGGGATCCTGGGTCTCCTATCCATTTTCAAGAGGAGTCAGGCATCGTCTCCTTTGGAAGCATTGATCTCCGTGGACCTCTCGAGTTTTCAAAGGATGTGAGGCCTCCGGTCGCGATGAGGCGGAGAACTCGGTCTTTCTCTGTGGTCTCCACAGGGGATTCAGACATCCCTTCGTCTTGGGAGATGCAAGACGAGCCTGCATTCAATTCACTGCAGGGATATCCGGCCTTACTTCGAGTCAGAGCATCTCGGTGTCCATTCCACTTGAGGCCACAAACTCAGGGTCCCTCTCACATACCTGTAGCTGAGAGAAGCCTCCTCTTGAGGTGCTTGTGGAAAGTTGGTATTCCTCTTGAGTCGAAGCCAGGGACTAAGCTCTCATCTCGAGTTGATTTGGGGTCCATGGAGCCCTTTCGTGTTGTTACAGTGACCTCAGGATCCCTCTAGACTAGGGACAGTGATCTTGGGTTTTCTCTGGAGTGTCATCAAGGAAATCAAGGCTCCTTTCACTTCTGATGTGGAATACGGAATTGCTCTGCATGCAGGGCAGGGGAATCGGGCCTCATTTCGTGGCGAGGGGGAAGTCTCATGGTTTTTCTCGAGTTGCGGCCGGAACCTGGGGTATATTCTCGAGTTACGACGGGGAGGGCCCTTCCAGACACGTGTTTGTTCAGCGACGTCAGGACTCCTGCCTAGGTGCAAGGGACACCTCGGGATTCTCCTCGAGTCTTGGCATGGCAATTGGGACGCGTCTCCACGTGAGGAGGGAGACCCAGGGTCCCTTTCCACGTGCCACAGGGATCCTGGGACTCCTATCCATTTTCAAGAGGAGTCAGGCATCGTCTCCTTTGGAAGCATTGATCTCCGCGGACCTCTCGAGTTTTCAAAGGATGTGAGGCCTCCGCTCGCGATGAGGCGGAGGACTAGCTCTTTCTCTGTCATCTCTACAGGGGATTCAGACATCCCTTCGTCTTGGGAGATGCAAGGCGATCGTGCATTCAATTCACTGCAGGGATATCCGGCCTTACTTCGAGTCAGAGCATCTCGGTTTCCATTCCACTTGAGGCCACAAACTCAGGGTCCCTCTCACATACCTGTAGCTGAGAGAAGCCTCCTCTTGAGGTGCTTGTGGAAAGTTGGTATTCCTCTTGAGTCGAAGCCAGGGACTAAGCTCTCATCTCGAGTTGATTTGTGGTCCACGGAGCCCTTTCGTGTTGCTCCAGTGACCTCAGGATCCCTCTAGACTTGAGACAGTTATCTTGGGTTTTCTCTGGAGTGCCATCAAGGAAATCAAGGCTCCTTTCACTTTTGATGTGGAAAACGGAATTGGTTTGCACGCAGGGCAGGGGAATCAGGCCTCATCTTGCGGCGAGGGGGAAGTCTCATGGTTTTTCTCGAGTTGCGGCCCGAACCTGGGGTATATTCTCGAGTTACGTCGGGGAGGGCCCTTCCAGACACGTGTTTGTTCAGCGACGTCAGGACTCCTGCCTAGGTGCGAGGGACACCTCGGGATTCTCCTCGAGTCTTGGCATGGCAATTGGGACGCGTCTCCACGTGAGGCGGGAGACCCAGGGTCCCTTTCCACGTGCCACAGGGATCCTGGGACTCCTATCCATTTTCAAGAGGAGTCAGGCATCGTCTCCTTTGGAAGCAATGATCTCCGCGGACCTCTCGAGTTTTCAAAGGATTTGAGGCCTCTGCTCGTGATGAGGCGGAGAATTAGGTTTTTCTCTGTGGTCTCCACAGGAGATTCAGACATCCCTTCGTCTTGGGAGATGCAAGACGAGCCTGCATTCAATTCACTGCAGGGATATCCGGCCTTACTTCGAGTCAGAGCATCTCGGTGTCCATTCCACTTGAGGCCACAAACTCAGGGGCCCTCTCACATACCTGTAGCTGAGAGAAGCCTCCTCTTGAGGTGCTTGTGGAAAGTTGGTATTCCTCTTGAGTCGAAGCCAGGGACTAAGCTCTCATCTCGAGTTGATTTGGGGTCCATGGAGCCCTTTCGTGTTGCTACAGTGAGCTCAGGATCCCTCTAGACTAGGGACAGTGATCTTGGGTTTTCTCTGGAGTGCCATCAAGGAAATCAAGGCTCCTTTCACTTTTGATGTGGAATACGGAATTGCTCTGCATGCAGGGCAGGGGAATCGGGCCTCATCTCGCGGCGAGGGGGAAGTCTCATGGTTTTTCTCGAGTTGCGGCCGGAACCTGGGGTATATTCTCGAGTTACGACGGGGAGCACCCTTCCAGACGCGTGTTTGTTCAGCAACGTCAGGACTCCTGCCTAGGTGCGAGGGACACCTCGGGATTCTCCTCGAGTCTTGGCATGGCAATTGGGACGCGTCTCCACGTGAGGCGGGAGACCCAGGGTCCCTTTCCACGTGCCACAGGGATCCTGGGACTCCTATCCATTTTCAAGAGGAGTCAGTCATTGTCTCCTTTGGAAGCAATGATCTCCGCGGACCTCTCGACTTTTCAAAGGATGTGAGGCCTCCGCTCGCGATGAGGCGGAGAATTAGGTTTTTCTCTGTGGTCTCCACAGGGGATTCAGACATCCCTTCGTCTTGGGAGATGCAAGACGAGCCTGCATTCAATTCACTGCAGGGATATCCGGTCTTATTTCGAGTCAGAGCATCCCGGTGTCCATTCCACTTGAGGCCACAAACTCGGGGTCCCTCAAATATACCTGTAGCTGAGAGAAGCCTCCTCTTGAGGTGCTTGTGGAAAGTTGGTATTCCTCTTGAGTCTAAGCCAGGGACTAAGCTCTCATCTCGAGTTGATTTCGGTCCACGGAGCCCTTTCCTGTTGGTCCAGTGACCTCAGGATCCCTCTAGACTTGAGACAGTGAACTTGGGTTTTCTCTGGAGTGCCATCAAGGAAATCAAGTCTCCTTTCACTTTTGATGTGGAAAACGGAATTGCTTTGCACTCAGGGCAGGGGAATCAGGCCTCATCTCGCGGCGAGGGGGAAGTCTCATGGTTTTTCTCGAGTTGCGGCCCGAACCTGGGGTATATTCTCGAGTTACGACTGGGAGGGCCCTTCCCGACACGTGTTTGTTCAGCGACGTCAGGACTCCTGCCTACGTGCGAGGGACACCTCGGGATTCTCCTCAAGTCTTGGCATGGCAATTGGGACGCGTCTCCACGTGAGGCGGGAGACCCAGGGTCCCTTTCCACGTGCCACAGGGATCCTGGGTCTCCTATCCATTTTCAAGAGGAGTCAGGCATCGTCTCCTTTGGAAGCATTGATCTCCGTGGACCTCTCGAGTTTTCAAAGGATGTGAGGCCTCCGGTCGCGATGAGGCGGAGAACTCGGTCTTTCTCTGTGGTCTCCACAGGGGATTCAGACATCCCTTCGTCTTGGGAGATGCAAGACGAGCCTGCATTCAATTCACTGCAGGGATATCCGGCCTTACTTCGAGTCAGAGCATCTCGGTGTCCATTCCACTAGAGGCCACAAACTCAGGGTCCCTCTCACATACCTGTAGCTGAGAGAAGCCTCCTCTTGAGGTGCTTGTGGAAAGTTGGTATTCCTCTTGAGTCGAAGCCAGGGACTAAGCTCTCATCTCGAGTTGATTTGGGGTCCATGGAGCCCTTTCGTGTTGTTACAGTGACCTCAGGATCCCTCTAGACTAGGGACAGTGATCTTGGGTTTCCTCTTGAGTGTCATCAAGGAAATCAAGGCTCCTTTCACTTCTGATGTGGAATACGGAATTGCTCTGCATGCAGGGCAGGGGAATCGGGCCTCATTTCGTGGCGAGGGGGAAGTCTCATGGTTTTTCTCGAGTTGCGGCCGGAACCTGGGGTATATTCTCGAGTTACGACGGGGAGGGCCCTTCCAGACACGTGTTTGTTCAGCGTCGTCAGGACTCCTGCCTAGGTGCAAGGGACACCTCGGGATTCTCCTCGAGTCTTGGCATGGCAATTGGGACGCGTCTCCACGTGAGGAGGGAGACCCAGGGTCCCTTTCCACGTGCCACAGGGATCCTGGGACTCCTATCCATTTTCAAGAGGAGTCAGGCATCGTCTCCTTTGGAAGCATTGATCTCCGCGGACCTCTCGAGTTTTCAAAGGATGTGAGGCCTCCGCTCGCGATGAGGCGGAGGACTAGCTCTTTCTCTGTCATCTCTACAGGGGATTCAGACATCCCTTCGTCTTGGGAGATGCAAGGCGATCGTGCATTCAATTCACTGCAGGGATATCCGGCCTTACTTCGAGTCAGAGCATCTCGGTTTCCATTCCACTTGAGGCCACAAACTCAGGGTCCCTCTCACATACCTGTAGCTGAGAGAAGCCTCCTCTTGAGGTGCTTGTGGAAAGTTGGTATTCCTCTTGAGTCGAAGCCAGGGACTAAGCTCTCATCTCGAGTTGATTTGTGGTCCACGGAGCCCTTTCGTGTTGCTCCAGTGACCTCAGGATCCCTCTAGACTTGAGACAGTGAACTTGGGTTTTCTCTGGAGTGCCATCAAGGAAATCAAGGCTCCTTTCACTTTTGATGTGGAAAACGGAATTGGTTTGCACGCAGGGCAGGGGAATCAGGCCTCATCTTGCGGCGAGGGGGAAGTCTCATGGTTTTTCTCGAGTTGCGGCCCGAACCTGGGGTATATTCTCGAGTTACGTCGGGGAGGGCCCTTCCAGACACGTGTTTGTTCAGCGACGTCAGGACTCCTGCCTAGGTGCGAGGGACACCTCGGGATTCTCCTCGAGTCTTGGCATGGCAATTGGGACGCGTCTCCACGTGAGGCGGGAGACCCAGGGTCCCTTTCCACGTGCCACAGGGATCCTGGGACTCCTATCCATTTTCAAGAGGAGTCAGGCATCGTCTCCTTTGGAAGCAATGATCTCCGCGGACCTCTCGAGTTTTCAAAGGATTTGAGGCCTCTGCTCGTGATGAGGCGGAGAATTAGGTTTTTCTCTGTGGTCTCCACAGGAGATTCAGACATCCCTTCGTCTTGGGAGATGCAAGACGAGCCTGCATTCAATTCACTGCAGGGATATCCGGCCTTACTTCGAGTCAGAGCATCTCGGTGTCCATTCCACTTGAGGCCACAAACTCAGGGGCCCTCTCACATACCTGTAGCTGAGAGAAGCCTCCTCTTGAGGTGCTTGTGGAAAGTTGGTATTCCTCTTGAGTCGAAGCCAGGGACTAAGCTCTCATCTCGAGTTGATTTGGGGTCCATGGAGCCCTTTCGTGTTGCTACAGTGAGCTCAGGATCCCTCTAGACTAGGGAGAGTGATCTTGGGTTTTCTCTGGAGTGCCATCAAGGAAATCAAGGCTCCTTTCACTTTTGATGTGGAATACGGAATTGCTCTGCATGCAGGGCAGGGGAATCGGGCCTCATCTGGCGGCGAGGGGGAAGTCTCATGGTTTTTCTCGAGTTGCGGCTGGAATCTGGGGTATATTCTCGAGTTACGACGGGGAGGGCCCTTCCAGACACGTGTTTGTTCAGCGACGTCAGGACTCCTGCCTAGGTGCGAGGGACACCTCGGGATTCTCCTCGAGTCTTGGCATGGCAATTGGGACGCGTCTCCACGTGAGGCGGGAGACCCAGGGTCCCTTTCCACGTGCCACAGGGATCCTGGGACTCCTATCCATTTTCAAGAGGAGTCAGGCATCGTCTCCTTTGGAAGCAATGATCTCTGCGGACCTCTCGAGTTTTCAAAGGATGTGAGGCCTCCGCTCGCGATGAGGCGGAGAATTAGGTTTTTCTCTGTGGTCTCCACAGGGGATTCAGACATCCCTTCGTTTTGGGAGATGCAAGACGAACCTGCATTCAATTCACTGCAGGGATATCCGGCCTTACTTCGAGTCAGAGCATCCCGGTGTCCATTCCACTTGAGGCCACAAACTCGGGGTCCCTCAAATATATATGTAGCTGAGAGAAGCCTCCTCTTGAGGTGCTTGTGGAAAGTTGGTATTCCTCTTGAGTCGAAGCCAGGGACTAAGCTCTCATCTCGAGTTGATTTGGGGTCCATGGAGCCCTTTCGTGTTGCTACAGTGAGCTCAGGATCCCTCTAGACTAGGGACAGTGATCTTGGGTTTTCTCTGGAGTGCCATCAAGGAAATCAAGGCTCCTTTCACTTTTGATGTGGAATACGGAATTGCTCTGCATGCAGGGCAGGGGAATCGGGCCTCATCTCGCGGCGAGGGGGAAGTCTCATGGTTTTTCTCGAGTTGCGGCCGGAACCTGGGGTATAATCTCGAGTTACGATGGGGAGCGCCCTTCCAGACGCGTGTTTGTTCAGCGACGTCAGGACTCCTGCCTAGGTGCGAGGGACACCTCGGGATTCTCCTCGAGTCTTGGCATGGCAATTGGGACGCGTCTCCACGTGAGGCGGGAGACCCAGGGTCCCTTTCCACGTGCCACAGTGATCCTGGGACTCCTATCCATTTTCAAGAGGAGTCAGTCATTGTCTCCTTTGGAAGCAATGATCTCCGCGGACCTCTCGAGTTTTCAAAGGATGTGAGGCCTCCGGTCGCGATGAGGCGGAGAACTCGGTCTTTCTCTGTGGTCTCCACAGGGGATTCAGACATCCCTTCGTCTTGGGAGATGCAAGACGAGCCTGCATTCAATTCACTGCAGGGATATCGGGCCTTACTACGAGTCAGAGCATCTCGGTGTCCATTCCACTTGAGGCCACAAACTCAGGGTCCCTCTCACATACCTGTAGCTGAGAGAAGCCTCCTCTTGAGGTGCTTGTGGAAAGTTGGTATTCCTCTTCAGTCGAAGCCAGGGACTAAGCTGTCATCTCGAGTTGATTTGGGGTCCACAGAGCCCTTTCGTGTTGCTCCAGTGACCTCAGGATCCCTCTAGACTTGAGACAGTGATCTTGCGTTTTCTCTGCAGTGCCATCAAGGAAATCAAGGCTCCTTTCACGTTTGATGTGGAACACGGAATTGTTCTGCACGCAGTGCAGGGGAATCGGGCTTCATCCAGCGGCGAGGGGAAGTCTCATGGTTTTTCTCGAGTTGCGGCCGGAACCTGGGGTATATTCTCGAGTTACGACGGGGAGAGCCCTTCCAGACACGTGTTTGTTCAGCGACGTCAGGACTCCTGCCTAGGTGCGAGGGACACCTCGGGATTCTCCTCGAGTCTTGGCATGGCAATGGGGACGCGTCTCCACGTGAGGCGGGAAACCCAGTGTCCCTTTCCACGTGCCACAGGGATCCTGGGACTCCTATCCATTTTCAAGAGGAGTCAGGCATCGTCTCCTTTGGAAGCATTGATCTCCGCGGACCTCTCGAATTTTCAAAGGATGTGAGGTCTCTGGTCGCGATGAGGCAGAAAGTTAGGTCTTTCTCTGTGGTCTCCACAGGGGATTCAGACATCCCTTCGTCTTGGGAGATGCAAGACGAGCCTGCATTCATTTCACTGCAGGGATATCCGGCCTTACTTCGAGTCAGAGCATCTCGGTGTCCATTCCATTTGAGGCCACAACCTCAGGGTCCCTCTCACATACCTGTAGCTCAGAGAAGCCTCCTCTTGAGGTGCTTGTGGAAAGTTGATATTCCTCTTGAGTCGAAGCCAGGGACTAAGCTCTCATCTCGAGTTGATTTGGGGTCCACGGAGCCCTTTCGTGTTGCTCCAGTGACCTCAGGATCCCTCTAGACTTGAGACAGTGATCTTGGGTTTTCTCTGGAGTGCCATCAAGGAAATCAAGGCTCCTTTCAAATTTGATGTGGAACACGGAATTGCTCTGCACGCAGTGCAGGGGAATCGGGCCTCATCTCGTGGCAAGGGGGATGTCTCATGGTTTTTCTCAAGTTGCGGCCGAAACCTGGGGTATATTCTCGAGTTACGACGGGGAGGGCCCTTCCAGACACGTGTTTGTTCAGCGACGTCAGGACTCCTGCCTAGGTGCGAGGGACACCTCGGGATTCTCCTCGAGTCTTGGCATGTCAATGGGGACGCGTCTCCACGTGAGGCGGGAGACCCAGGGTCCCTTTCCACGTGCCACAGGGATCCTGGGACTCCTATCCATTTTCAAGAGGAGTCAGGCATCGTCTCCTTTGGAAGCATTGATCTCCGCGGACCTCTCGAGTTTTCAAAGGATGTGAGGCCTCCGCTCGCGATGAGGCGGAGGACTAGCTCTTTCTCTGTCATCTCTACAGGGGATTCAGACATCCCTTCGTCTTGGGAGATGCAAGGCGATCGTGCATTCAATTCATTGCAGGGATATCCGGCCTTACTTCGAGTCAGAGCATCTCGGTGTCCATTCCACTTGAGGTCACAAACTCAGGGTCCCTCTCACATACCTGTAGCTGAGAGAAGCCTCCTCTTGAGGTGCTTGTGGAAAGTTGGTATTCCTCTTGAGTCGAAGCCAGGGACTAAGCTCTCATCCCGAGTTGATTTGTGGTCCACGGAGCCCTTTCGTGTTGCTCCAGTTACCTCAGGATCCCTCTAGACTTGAGACAGTGATCTTGGGTTTTCTCTGGAGTGCCATCAAGGAAATCAAGGCTCCTTTCACGTTTGATGTGGAAAACGGAATTGGTTTGCACGCAGGGCAGGGGAATCAGGCCTCATCTCGCGGCGAGGGGGAAGTCTCATGGTTTTTCTCGAGTTGCGGCCCGAACCTGGGGTATATTCTCGAGTTACGACGGGGAGGGCCCTTCCAGACACGTGTTTGTTCAGCGACGTCAGGACTCCTGCCTAGGTGCGAGGGACACCTCGGGATTCTCCTCGAGTCTTGGCATGGAAATTGGGACGCGGCTCCACGTGAGGCAGGAGACCCAGGGTCCCTTTCCACGTGCCACAGGGATCCTGGGACTCCTATCCATTTTCAAGAGGAGTCAGGCATCGTCTCCTTTGGAAGCATTGATCTCCGCGGACCTCTCGAGTTTTCAAAGGATGTGAGGCCTCCGGTCGCGATGAGGCGGAGAACTCGGTCTTTCTCTGTGGTCTCCACAGGGGATTCAGACATCCCTTCGTCTTGGGAGATGCAAGACGAGCCTGCATTCAATTCACTGCAGGGATATCCGGCCTTACTTCGAGTCAGAGCATCTCGGTGTCCATTCCACTTGAGGCCACAAACTCAGGGTCCCTCTCACATACCTGTAGCTGAGAGAAGCCTCCCCTTGAGGTGCTTGTGGAAAGTTGGTATTCCTCTTGAGTCGAAGCCAGGGACTAAGCTCTCATCTCGAGTTGATTTGGGGTCCACAGAGCCCTTTCGTGTTGCTCTAGTGACCTCAGGATCCCTCTAGACTTGAGACAGTGATCTTGCGTTTTCTCTGCAGTGCCATCAAGGAATTCAAGGCTCCTTTCACGTTTGATGTGGAACACGGAATTGTTCTGCACGCAGTGCAGGGGAATCTGGTTTCATCCAGCGGCGAGGGGGAAGTCTCATGGTTTTTCTCGAGTTGCGGCCGGAACCTGGGGTATATTCTCGAGTTACGACGGGGAGGGCCCTTCCAGACACGTGTTTGTTCAGCGACGTCAGGACTCCTGCCTAGGTGCGAGGGACACCTCGGGATTCTCCTCGAGTCTTGGCATGGCAATGGGGACGCGTCTCCACGTGAGGCGGGAAACCCAGTGTCCCTTTCCACGTGCCACAGGGATCCTGGGACTCCTATCCATTTTCAAGAGGAGTCAGGCATCGTCTCCTTTGGAAGCATTGATCTCCGCGGACCTCTCGAGTTTTCAAAGGATGTGAGGCCTCCGCTCGCGATGAGGCGGAGGACTAGCTCTTTCTCTGTCATCTCCACAGGGGATTCAGACATCCCTTCGTCTTGGGAGATGCAAGACGAGCCTGCATTCAATTCACTGCAGGGATATCCGGCCTTACTTCGAGTCAGAGCATCTCGGTGTCCATTCCACTTGAGGTCACAAACTCAGGGGCCCTCTCACATACCTGTAGCTGAGAGAAGCCTCCTCTTGAGGTGCTTGTGGAAAGTTGGTATTCCTCTTGAGTCGAAGCCAGGGACTAAGCTCTCATCCCGAGTTGATTTGTGGTCCACGGAGCCCTTTCGTGTTGCTCCAGTTACCTCAGGATCCCTCTAGACTTGAGACAGTGATCTTGGGTTTTCTCTGGAGTGCCATCAAGGAAATCAAGGCTCCTTTCACGTTTGATGTGGAAAACGGAATTGGTTTGCACGCAGGGCAGGGGAATCAGGCCTCATCTCGCGGCGAGGGGGAAGTCTCATGGTTTTTCTCGAGTTGCGGCCCGAACCTGGGGTATATTCTCGAGTTACGACTGGCAGGGCCCTTCCAGACACGTGTTTGTTCAGCGACGTCAGGACTCCTGCCTAGGTGCGAGGGACACCTCGGGATTCTCCTCGAGTCTTGGCATGGCAATTGGGACGCGTCTCCACGTGAGGCAGGAGACCCAGGGTCCCTTTCCACGTGCCACAGGGATCCTGGGACTCCTATCCATTTTCAAGAGGAGTCAGGCATCGTCTCCTTTGGAAGCAATGATCTCCGCGGATCTCTCGAGTTTTCAAAGGATGTGAGGCCTCCGCTCGCGATGAGGCGGAGAATTAGGTTTTTCTCTGTGGTCTCCACAGGGGATTCAGACATCCCTTCGTCTTGGGAGTTGCAAGACGAGCCTGCATTCAATTCACTGCAGGGATATCCGGCCTTACTTCGAGTCAGAGCATCTCAATGTCCATTCCACTTGAGGCCACAAACTCAGGGGCCCTCTCACATACCTGTAGCTGAGAGAAGCCTCCTCTTGAGGAGCTTGTGGAAAGTTGGTATTCCTCTTGAGTCGAAGCCAGGGACTAAGCTCTCATCTCGAGTTGATTTGGGGTCCATGGAGCCCTTTCGTGTTGTTACAGTGACCTCAGGATCCCTCTAGACTAGGGACAGTGATCTTGGGTTTTCTCTGGAGTGTCATCAAGGAAATCAAGGCTCCTTTCACTTCTGATGTGGAATACGGAATTGCTCTGCATGCAGGGCAGGGGAATCGGGCCTCATCTCGCGGCGAGGGGGAAGTCTCATGGTTTTTCTCGAGTTGCGGCCGGAACCTGGGGTATATTCTCGAGTTACGACGGGGAGGGCCCTTCCAGACACGTGTTTGTTCAGCGACGTCAGGACTCCTGCCTAGGTGCAAGGGACACCTCGGGATTCTCCTCGAGTCTTGGCATGGCAATTGGGACGCGTCTCCACGTGAGGAGGGAGACCCAGGGTCCCTTTCCACGTGCCACAGGGATCCTGGGACTCCTATACATTTTCAAGAGGAGTCAGGCATCGTCTCCTTTGGAAGCATTGATCTCCGCGGACCTCTCGAGTTTTCAAAGGATATGAGGCCTCAGGTTGCGTTGAGGTGGAGGACTAGGTCTTTCTCTGTGGTCTCCTCAGGGGATTCAGACAACACTTCATCTTGGGAGATGCAAGACGAGCCTGTATTCAATTCACTGCAGGGATAACCGGCCTTAGTTCGAGTCAGAGCATCTCGGTGTCCATTCCACTTGAGGCCACAAACTCAGGGTCCCTCTCACATACTTGTAACTGAGAGAAGCCTCCTCTTGAGGTGCTTGTGGAAAGTTGGTATTCCTCTTGACTCGAAGCCAGAGACTAAGCCCTCATCTCGAGTTCATTTGGGGTCCACGGAGCCCTTTCCTGTTGCTCCAGTGACCTCAGGATCCCTCTAGACTTGAGACAGTGATCTTGGGTTTTCTCTTGAGTGCCATCAAGGAAATCAACTCTCCTTTCACGTTTGATGTGGAACACGGAATTGCTCTGCACGCAGTGTAGTGGAATCGGGCCTCTTTTCGCAGCGAGGGGGAAGTCTCATGGTTTTTCTCGAGTTGCGGCCGGAACCTGGGGTATATTCTCGAGTTACGACGGGGAGGGCCCTTCCAGACACGTGTTTGTTCAGCGACGTCAGGACTCCTGCCTAGGTGCGAGGGAAACCTCGGTATTCTTCCCGAGTCTTGGCATGGCAATTGGGACGCGTCTCCACGTGAGGCGGAAGACCCAGGGTCCCTTTCCACGTGCCACAGGGATCCTGGGACTCCTATCCATTTTCAAGAGTTGTCAGGCATCGTCTCCTTTGGAAGCATTGATCTCCGCGGACCTCTCTAGTTTTCAAAGGACGTGAGGCCTCCGTTCGCGTTGAGGCGGAGGACTAGGTCTTTCTCTGTGGACTCCACAGGGGATTCAGACAACCCTTCGTCTTGGGAGATGCAAGACGAGCCTGCATTCAATTCACTGCAGGGATATCCGGCTTTACTTCGAATCAGATCATCTCGGTGTCCATTCCACTTGAGGCCACAAACTCAGGGGCCTTCTCACATACCTGTAGCTGAGAGAAGCCTCCTCTTGAGGTGCTTGTGGAAAGTTGGTATTCCTCTTGAGTCGAAACCAGGGACTAAGCTCTCATCTCGAGTTGATTTGGGGTCCACTGAGCCCTTTGTGTTGCTCCAGTGACCTCAGGATCCCTCTAGACTTCAGAGTGTGATCTTGGGTTTTCTCTGGAGTGCCATCAAGGAAATCAAGGCTCCTTTCACATTTGATGTGAAACACGGAATTGCTCTGCACGCAGTGCAGGGGAATCGGGCCTCATGTCGCGGCGAGGGGGAAGTCTCATGGTTTTTCTCGAGTTGAGGCCGGAACCTGGGGTATATTCTCGAGTTACGACGGGGAGGGCCCTTCCAGACACGTGTTTGTTCAGCGACGTCAGGAATCCTGCCTAGGTGCGAGGGACACCTCGGGGTTCTCCTCGAGTCTTGACATGGCAATTGGGACGCGTCTCCACGTGAGGCGGGAGACCCAGGGTCCCTTTCCACGTGCCACAGGGATCCTGGGACTCCTATCCATTTTCAAGAGGAGTCAGGCATCGTTTCCTTTGGAAGCATTGATCTCCGCAGACCTCTCGATTTTTCAAAGGATGTGGTGTCTCCGGTCGCGATGAGGCTGAGGACTAGGTCTTTCTCTGTCGTCTCCACAGGGGATTCAGACATCCCTTCGTCTTGGGAGATGCAAGACGAGCCTGCATTCAATTCACTGCAGGGATATCTGGCCTTACTTCGAGTCAGAGCATCTCGGTGTCCATTCCACTTGAGGCCACAAACTCAGGGTCCCTCTCACATACCTGTAGCTGAGAGAAGCCTCCTCTTGAGGTGCTTGTGAATAGTTGGTATGCCTCTTGAGTCGAAGCCAG
This sequence comes from Dama dama, assembly GCF_033118175.1. Lineage (NCBI taxonomy): Eukaryota > Metazoa > Chordata > Mammalia > Artiodactyla > Cervidae > Dama > Dama dama. The sequence continues at coordinate 629,851 of NW_026870890.1, read as the reverse complement.
GGACTAATCTCTCATCTCGAGTTGATTTGGCATCCACTTAGCCCTTTCGTGCTGCTTCCGTGACCTCAAGATCCCTCTAGACTTGAGCCAGTGATCTTGGGTTTTCTCTGGGGTGCCATCAAGGAAATCAAGGCTCCTTTCATGTTTGATGTGGAAAACGGAATTGTTCTGCACACAGTGCATGGGAATCGGGCCTCATCTCGCGGCAAGGGGGATGTCTCATTGCTTTTCTGAAGTTACGGTCGGAACCTAGGGAATACTCGCGAGTTACGACGGGGAGGGCCCTTCCAGACACGTGTTTGTTCAGCGACGTCAGGACTCCTGCCTAGGTGCGAGGGACACCTCGGGAATCTCCTCGAGTCTTGGCATGGTAATTGGGACGCGTCTCCACGTGAGGCGGGAGACCCAGGGTCCCTTTCCACGTGCCACAGGGATCCTGGGACTCCTATCCATTTTCAAGAGGAGTCAGGCATCGTCTCCTTTGGAAGCATTGATCTCCGCAGACCTCTCGAGTTTTCAAAGGATGGGAGGCCTCCGGTCTCGATGAGGCGGGGAACTAGGTCTTTCTCTGTGGTCTCCACAGGGGATTCAGACATCCCTTCGTCTTGGGAGATGCAAGACGAGCCTGCTTTCAATTCACTGCAGGGATATCCGGCCTTACTTCGAGTCAGAGCATCTCCGTGTCCATTCCACTTGAGGCCACAAACTCAGGGTCACTCTCACATACCTGTAGCTGAGAGAAGCCTCATCTTGAGGTGCTTGTGGAAATTGGTATTCCTCTTGAGTCGAAGCCAGGGACTAATCTCTCATCTCGAGTTGATTTGGCATCCACTTAGCCCTTTGGTGCTGCTTCCGTGACCTCAGAATCCCTCTAGACTTGAGACAGTGATCTTGTGTTTTCTCTGGAGTGCCATCAAGGAAATCAAGGCTCCTTTCAGCTTTGATGTGGAACACGGAATTGCTCTGCACGAACTGCAGGGGAATCGGGCCTCATTTCGCGGCGAGGGGGAAGTCTCATGGTTTTTCTCGAGTTGCGGCCGGAACCTCGGTTATATTCTCGAGTTACGACGGGGAGGGCCCTTCCAGACACGTGTTTGTTCAGCGACGTCAGGACTCCTGCCTAGGTGCGAGGGACACCTCGGGATTCTCCTCGAGTCTTGGCATGGCAATTGGGACGCGTCTCCACGTGAGGCGGGAGACCCAGAGTCCCTTTCCACGTGCCACAGGGATCCTGGGACACCTATCCATTTTCTTTTTTTTTTTTTTTTTTTTTTTGAATTTATTTTTTTATTTTTTTTTTTTAATTTTTTATTATTATTATTATTATTTTTTTCCAGTGGGTTTTGTCATACATTGATATGAATCAGCCATGGATTTACATGTATTCCCAATCCCGATCCCCCCTCCCACCTCCCTCTCCACCCGATTCCTCCGGGTCTTCCCAGTGCACCAGGCCGGAGCGCCCGTCCCGTGCATCCCTCCTGGGCTGGTGATCTGTTTCACCATAGATAGTATACATGCTGTTCTTTTGAAATATCCCACCCTCACATTCTCCCACAAAGTTCAAAAGTCTGTTCTGTATTTCTGTGTCTCTTTTTCTGTTTTGCATATAGGGTTATCGTTATCACCATTCTAAATTCCATATACATGTGTCAGTATGCTGTAATGTTCTTTATCTTTCTGGCTTACTTCACTCTGTATAATGGGCTCCAGCTTCATCCATCTCATTAGGACTGGTTCAAATGAATTCTTTTTAATGACACCTATCCATTTTCAAGAGGAGTCAGGCATCGTCTCCTTTGGAAGCATTGATCTCCGCGGACCTCTCGAGTTTTCAAAGGATGTGAGGCCTCCGGTCGCGATGAGGCGGAGAATTAGGTCTTTCTCTGTGGTCTCCACAGGGGATTCAGACATCCCTTCGTCTTGGGAGATGCAAGACAAGCCTGCATTCAATTCACTATTGGGATATCCGGCCTTACTTCGAGTCAGAGCATCTCGGTGTCCATTCCACTTGATGCCACAAACTCAGGGTCCCTCTCACATACCTGTAGCTGAGAGAAGCCTCCTCTTGAGGTGCTTGTGGAAAGTTGGTATTCCTCTTGAGTCGAGGCCAGGGACTAAGCTCTCATCTCGAGTTGATTTGGGGTCCACGGAGCCCTTTCGTGTTGCTCCAGTGACCTCAGGATCCCTCTAGACTTGAGACAGTGATCTTGTGTTTTCTCTGGAGTGCCATCAAGGAAATCAAGTCTCCTTTCAGCTTTGATGTGGAACACGGAATTGCTCTGCACGCACTGCAGGGGAATCGGGCCTCATCTCGCGGCGAGGGGGAAGTCTCATGGTTTTTCTCGAGTTGCGGCCGGAACCTCGGTTATATTCTCGAGTTACGACTGGGAGGGCCCTTCCAGACACGTGTTTGTTCAGCGACGTCAGGACTCCTGCCTAGGTGCGAGGGACACCTCGGTATTCTCCTCGAGTCTTGGCATGGCAATTGGGACGCGTCTCCACGTGAGGCGGGAGACCCAGGGTCCCTTTCCACGTGCCACAGGGATCCTGGGACACCTATCCATTTTCAAGAGGAGTCAGGCATCGTCTACTTTGGAAGCATTGATCTCCGCGGACCTCTCGAGTTTTCAAAGGATGTGAGGCCTCCGGTCGCGAAGAGGCAGAGAATTAGGTCTTTCTCTGTGGTCTCCACAGGGGATTCAGACATCCCTTCGTCTTGGGAGATGCAAGACGAGCCTGCATTCAATTCACTATTGGGATATCCGGCCTTACTTTGAGTCAGAGCATCTCGGTGTCCATTCCACTTGATGCCACAAATTCAGGGTCCCTCTCACATACCTGTAGCTGAGAGAAGCCTCCTCTTGAGGTGCTTGTGGAAAGTTGGTATTCCTCTTGAGTCGAGGCCAGGGACTAAGCTCTCATCTCGAGTTGATTTGGGGTCCACGGAGACCTTTCGTGTTGCTCCAGTGACCTCAGGATCCCTCTAGACTTGAGACAGTGATCTTGGGTTTTCTCTGGAGTGCCATCAAGGAAATCAAGGCTCCTTTCACTTTTGATGTCGAACACGGAATTGCTCTGCACGCAGTGCAGGGGAATTGGGCCTCATCTCGCGGCGAAGGGGAAGTCTCATGGTTTTTCTCGAGTTGCGGCCGGAACCTGGGGTATATTCTCGAGTTACGACGGGGAGGGCCCTTCCAGACACGTGTTTGCTCAGCGACGTCAGGACTCCTGCCTAGGTGCGAGGGACACCTCGGGATTCTCCTCGAGTCTTGGCATGGCAATTGGGACGCGTCTCCACTTGAGGCGGGAGACCCAGCGTCCCTTTCCACGTGCCACAGGGATCCTGGGACTCCTATCCATTTTCAAGAGGAGTCAGGCATTGTCTCCTTTGGAAGCATTGATCTCCGCAGACCTCTCGGGTTTTGAAAGGATGTGAGGCCTCCGGTCGCGATGAGGCGGAGGACTAGGTCTTTCTCTGTCGTCTCCACAGGGGATTCAGACATCCCTTCGTCTTGGGAGATGCAAGACGAGCCTGCATTCAATTCACTGCAGGGATATCCGGCCTTACTGCGAGTCAGAGCATCTCGGTGTCCATTACACTTGAGGCCACAAATTCAGGGTCACTCTCACATACCTGTAGCTGAGAGAAGCCTCCTCTTGAGGTGCTTATGGAAAGTTGGTATTGCTCTTGAGTCGAAGCCAGGGACTAAGCTCTCATCTCGAGTGATTTGGGGTCCACGGTGCCCTTTCTTGTTGCTCCAGTGACCTCAGGATCCCTCTAGACTTGAGACAGTGATCTTGGGTTTTCTCTGGAGTGCCATCAAGGAAATCAAGGCTCCTTTCAAGTTTGATGTGGAACACGGAATTGCTCTGCACACAGTGCATGGGAATCGGGCCTCATCTCGGGGCAATGGGGATGTCTCATGGTTTTTCTCAAGTTGCTGGCGGAACCTAGGGTATATTCTCGAGTTACGACGGGGAGGGCCCTTCCAGACACGTGTTTGTTCAGCGATGTCAGGACTCCTGCCTAGGTGCGAGGGACATCTCGGGATTCTCCTCGAGTCTTGGCATGGCAATTGGGACGCGTCTCCACGTGAGGCGGGAACCCCAGGGTCCCTTTCTACGTGCCACAGGAATCCTGGGACTCCTATCCATTTTCAAGAAGAGTCAGGCATCATCTCCTTTGGAAGCATTGATCTCCGCAGACCTCTCGAGTTTTCAAAGGATGTGAGGCCTCAGGTCTCGATGAGGCAGAAAACTAGGTCTTTCTCTGTGGTCTCCACAGGGGATTCAGACATCCCTTCGTCTTGGGAGATGAAGACGAGCCTGCTTTCAATTCACTGCAGGGATATCCGGCCTTACTTCGAGTCAGAGCATCTCCGTGTCCATTCCACTTGAGGCCACAAACTCAGGGTCCCTCTCACATACCTGTAGCTGAGAGAAGCCTCCTCTTGAGATGCTTGTGGAAAGTTGGTATTCCTCTTGAGTCGAAGCCAGACACTAAGCTCTCATCTCGAGTTGATTTGGGGTCCACTGAGCCGTTTCGTGTTGCTCCAGTGACCTCAGGATCCCTCTAGACTTGAGACAGTGATCTTGGGTTTTCTCTGGAGTGCCATCAAGGAAATCAAGGCTCCTTTCACGTTTGATGTGGAACACGGAATTGCTCTGCACGCACTGCAGGGGAATCGGGCCCCAACTCGCGGCGAGGTGGAAGTCTCATGGTTTTTCTCGAGTAGCGGCCACAACCTGGGGTATATTCTCGAGTTACGACGGGGAGGTCCCTTACAGACACGTGTTTGTTCAGCGACGTCAGGACTCCTGCCTAGGTGCGAGGGACACCTCGGGATTCTCCTCGAGTCTTGGCATGGAAATTGGGACGCGTCTCCACGTGAGGCGGGAGACCCAGGGCCCCTTCCACGTACCACAGGGTTCCTGGGACTCCTATCCATTTTCAAGAGGAGTCAGACATCGCCTCCTTTGAAAGCATTGATCTCCGCGGACCTCTCGAGTTTTCAAAGGATGTGAGGACTCCGGAAGCGATGAGGCGGAGAACTAGGTCGTTCTTGTGGTCTCCACAGGGGATTCAGACATCCCTTCGTCTTGGGAGATGCAAGACGAGCCTGCATTCAATTCACTGCAGGGATATCCGGCCTTACTTAAGTCAGAGCATCTCGCTGTCCATTCCAATTGAGGCCAAAAACTCAGGGTCCCTCTCACATACTTGTAGCTGAGAGAAACCTACTCTTCAGGTGATTGTGGAAACTTGGTATTCCTCTTGAGTCAAAGCCAGGGACTAAGCTCTCATCTCGAGTAGATTTGGGGTCCACGGAGCCCTTTCGTGCTGCTACAGTGACCTCAGGATCCCTCTAGACTTGAGACAGTGATCTTGGGTTTTCTCTGGAGTGCCATCAAGGAAATCAAGTCTCCTTTCACGTTTGATGTGGAACACGGAATTGCTCTGCACGCAGGGCAGGGGAATCGGGCCTCATCTCGCGGCGAGGGGGAAGTCTCATGGTTTTTCTCGAGTTGCGGCCTGAACCTGGGGTATATTCTCGAGTTACGACGGGGAGGGCATTTCCAGACACTTGTTTGTTCAGCGATGTAAGGACTCCTGCCTAGGTGCGAGGGACACCTCGGGATTCTCCTCGAGTCTTGGCATGGCAATTGGGACGCGTCTTCACGTGAGGCGGGAGACCCAGTGTCCCTTTCCACGTGCCACAGGGATCCTGGGACTCCTATCCATTTTCAAGAGGAGTCAGGCATCGTCTCCTTTGGAAGAATTGATCTCGGCGGACCTCTCGAGTTTTCAAAGGATGTGAGGCCTTCGGTCGCGATGAGGCTGAGGACTAGGTCTTTCTCTCTGGTCTCCACAGGGGATTCAGACATCCCTTCGTCTTGGGAGATGCAAGACGAGCCTGTATTCAATTCACTGCAGGGATATCCGGCCTTACTTCGAGTCAGAGCATCTCTGTGTCCATTCCACTTGAGGCCACAAACTCAGGGTCCCTCTCACATACCTGTAGCTGAAAGAAGCCTCCTCTTGAGGTGCTTGTTAAAAGCTAGTATTCCTCCAGAGTCGAAGCCAGGGACTAAGCTCTCATCTCGATTCGATTTGGGGTCCACGGAGCCCTTTCGTGTTGCTACAGTGACCTCAGGATCCCTCTAGACTTGAGAGAGTGATTTTGGGTTTCCTCTGGAGTGCCATCAAGGAAATCAAGGCTCCTTTCACGTTTGATGTGGAACACGGAATTGCTCTGCACGCAGTGCATGGGAGTCGGGCCTCATCTCGCAGCGAGTGGGAAGTCTCATGGTTTTTCGCGAGTTGCGGCCGGAACCTGGGGTATATTCTCCAGTTACGACGGGGAGGGCCCTTCCAGACACGTGTGTTCAGCGACGTCAGGACTCCTGCCTAGGTGCGAGGTACACCTCAGGATTCTCCTCGAGTCTTGCCATGGCAATTGGGATGCGTATCCACGTGAGGGGGGAGACCCAGGGTCCCTTTCCACGTGCCACAGGGATCCTGGGACTAATATCCATTTTCAAGAGGAGTCAGGCATCGGCTCCTTTGGAAGCATTGATCTCCGCGCACCTCTCGAATTTTCAAAGGATGTGAGGCCTCCGGTCGCGATGAGGCGGGGGACTAGGTCTTTCTCTGTGGTCTCCACAGCGGATTCAGACATCCCTTCGTCTTGGGAGATGCAAGACGAGGCTGCATTCACTTCACTGCAGGGATACACGGCCTTACTTCGAGTCAGAGCATCTCGGTGTCCATTCCCCTTGATGCCACAAACTCAGGGTCCCTCTCACATACCTGTAGCTGAGAGAAGCCTCCTCTTGAGGTGCTTGTGGAAAGTTGGTATTCCTCTTGAGTCGAGGCCAGGGACTAAGCTCTCATCTCGAGTTGATTTGGGGTCCACGGAGACCTTTCGTGTTGCTCCAGTGACCTCAGGATCCCTCTAGACTTGAGACAGTGATCTTGGGTTTTCTCTGGAGTGCCATCAAGGAAATCATGGCTCCTTTCACTTTTGATGTCGAACACGGAATTGCTCTGCACGCAGTGCAGGGGAATTGGGCCTCATCTCGCGGCGAAGGGGAAGTCTCATGGTTTTTCTCGAGTTGCGGCCGGAACCTGGGGTATATTCGAGAGTTACGACGGGGAGGGCCCTTCCAGACACGAGTTGTTCAGCAACGTCAGGACTCCTGCCTAGGTGCGAGGTACACCTCGGGATTCTCCTCGAGTCTTGGCATGGCAATTGGGACGCGTCTCCACGTGAGGCGGGAGACCCAGTGTCCCTTTCCACGTGCCACAGGGATCCCGGGACTCCTATCCATTTTCAAGAGGAGTCAGGCATCGTCTCCTTTGGAAGCATTGATCTCCGCGGACCTCTCGAGTTTTCAAAGGATATGAGGCCTCCGGTCGCGATGAGGCGGAGAACTCGGTCTTTCTCTGTGGTCTCCACAGGGGATACAGACATCCCTTCGTCTTGGCAGATGCAAGAATAGCCTGATTTCAATTCACTGCAGGGATATCCGGCCTTACTTCGAGTCAGAGCATCTCGGTGTCCATTCCACTTGAGGCCACAAACTCAGGGTCCTTCTCACATACCTGTGGCTGAGAGAACCCTCCACTTAAGGTGCTTGTGCAAAGTGGGTATTCCTCTTGTGTCAAAGCCAGGGACTAAGCTCTCATCTCGAGTTAATTTGCGGTCCACGGAGACCTTTCTTGTTGCTCCAGTGACCTCAGGATCCCTCTAGACTTGAGACAGTGATCTTGGGTTTTCTCTGGAGTGCCATCAAGGAAATCAAGGCTTTTTTCTCGTTTGATGTGGAACACGGAATTGCTCTACACGCAGTGCAGGGGAATCGGGCCTCATCTCGCGGCAAGGGGGATGTCTCATGGTTTTTCTCAAGTTGCGGCCGGAACCTGGGGTATATTCTCGAGTTACGACGGGGAGGGCCCTTCCAGACACGTGTTAGTTCAGCGACGTCAGGACTCCTGCCTAGGTGCGAGGGACACCTCGGGATTCTCCTCGAGTCTTGGCATGGCAATTGGGACGCGTCTCCACGTGAGGCGGGAGACCCAGGGTCCCTTTTCACGTGCCACAGGGATCCTGGGACTCCTATCCATTTTCAAGAGGAGTCAGGCATCGTCTCCTTTGGAAGCATTGATCTCCGCGGACCTCTCGAGTTTTCAAAGGATGTGAGGCCTCCGGTCGCGATGAGGTGGAGAACTAGGTCTTTCTCTGTGGTCTCCACAGGGGATTCAGACATCCCTTCGTCTTGGGAGATGCAAGACGAGCCTGCATTCAATTCACTGCAGGGATATCCGGCCTAACTTCGAGTCAGAGCTTCTCGGTGTCCATTCCACTTGAGGCCACAAACTCAGTGTCCCTCTCACATACCTGTAGCTTAGAGAAGCCTCCTCTTGAGGTGCTTGTGGAAAGTTGGTATTCCTCTTGAGTCGAAGCCAGGGACTAAGCTTTCATCTCGAGTTGATTTTGGGTCCACGGAGCATTTTCGTGTTGCTCCAGTGACCTCAGGATCCCTCTAGACTTGAGACAATGATCTTGGGTTTTCTCTGGAGTGCCATCAAGGAAATCAAGACTTTTTTCTCGTTTGATGTGGAACACGGAATTGCTCTGCACGCAGTGCAGGGGAATCGGGCCTCATCTCGCGGCGAGGTGGAAGTCTCATGGTTTTTCTCGTGTTGCGGCCGGAACCTGGGGTACATTCTCGACTTACGATGGGGAGAGCCCTTCCAGTCAACTGTTTGTTGAGCGACGTCATTACTCCTGCCTAGGTGCGAGGGACACCTCTGGATTCTCCTCGAGTCTTGACATGGCAATTGGGACGCGTCTCCACATGAGGCGGAAGACCCAGCGTCCCTTTCCACGTGCCACACGGATCCTGGGACTCCTATCCATTTTCAAGTGGAGTCAGGCATCGTCTCCTTTGGAAGCATTGATCTCCGCGGACCTCTCGAGTTTTGAAAGGATGTGAGGCTTCCGGTCGCGATGAGGCGGAGAACTAGGTCTTTCTCTGTGGTCTCCACAGGGGATTCAGACATCCCTTCGTCTTGGGAGATGCAAGACGAGCCTGCATTCAATTCACTGCAGGGATATCCGGCCTAACTTCGAGTCAGAGCTTCTCGGTGTCCATTCCACTTGAGGCAACAAACTCAGGGGCCCTCTCACATACCTGTAGCTGAGAGAAGCCTCCTCTTGAGGTGCTTGTGGAAACTTGGTATTCCACTTGAGTCGCAGCCAGGGACTAAGCTCTCATCTCGAGTTGATCTGGGGTCCACGGAGCCCTTTGGTGTTGCTACAGTGACCTCAGGATCCCTCTAGACTTGAGACAGTGATTTTGGGTTTTGTCTGGAGTGCCATCAAGGAAATCAAGGCTCCTTTCACGTTTGATGTGGAACACGGAATTGCTCTGCACCCAGTGCAGGGGAATCGGGCCTCATCTCTCGCCGAGGGGGAAGTCTCATGGTTTTTCTCGAGTTGCGGCCGGAACCTGGGGTATATTCTCGAGTTATGACGGGGAGGGCCCTTTTAGACACGTGTTTGTTCAGCGACGTCAGGACTCCTGCCTAGGTGCGAGGGACACCTCGGGATTCTCCTCGAGTCTTGGCATGGCAATTGGGACGCGTCTCCACGTGAGGCGGGAGACCCAGTGTCCCATTCCACGTGCCTCAGGGATCCTGGGACTCCTATCCATTTTCAAGATGAGTCAGGCATCTTCTCCTTTGGAAGCATTGATCTCCGCGGACCTCTCTGGTTTTCAAAGGATGTGAGGCCTCCGTTCGCGATGAGGTGGAGAACTAGGTCTTTCTCTGTGGTCTCCACAGGGGATTCAGACATCCCTTCGTCTGGGGAAATGCATGAAGAGCCGGCATTCAATTCACTGCAGGGATATTCGGCCTTATTTTGAGTCAGAGCATCTCGGTGTCCATTCCACTTGAGGCCACAAAATCAGGGTCCCTCTCACATAACTGTAGCTGAGAGAAGCCTCCTCTTGAGGTGCTTGTGGAAAGTTGGTATACCTCTTAAGTCGAAGCCAGGGACTAAGCTCTCATCTCGAGTTGATTTGGGGTCCACGGAGCCCTTTCGTGTTGCTACAGTGACCTCAGGATCCCTCTAGACTTGAGACAGTGATCTTGGGTTTTCTCTGGAGTGCCATCAAGGATATCAAGGCTCCTTTCAATTTTGATGTGGAACACGGAATTGCTCTGCACGCAGTGCAGGGGAATCGGGTCTCATCTCGCGGCGAGGGGTAAGTCTGATGGTTTTTCTCGAGTTGCGGCGGAACCTGGGGTATATTCTCGACTTACGACGGGGAGGGCCCTTCCAGACAAGTGTTTGTTCAGCGACGTCAGGACTCCTGCCTAGGTGCCCGGGACACCTCTGGATTCTCCTCGAGTCTTGACATGGCAATTGGGACGCGTCTCCACGTGAGGCGGGAGACCCAGGGTCCCTTTCCACGTGCCACACGGATCCTGGGACTGCTATCCATTTTCAAGAGTAGTCAGGCATCGTCTCCTTTATAAGCATTGATCTCCGAGGACCTCTCGAATTTTCAAAGGATGTGAGGCCTCCGGTTGCGATGTGGCGAGAACTAGGTCTTTCTTATGGTCTCCACAGGGGATTCAGACATCCCTTCGTCTTGGGAGATGCAAGATGAGCCTGCATTCAATTCACTGCAGGGATATCCGGCCTTACTTCGAGTCAGAGCATCTCGGTGTCCATTGCACTTGAGGCCACAAACTCAGGGTCCATCTCACATACCTGTAGCTGAGAGAAGCCTCCTCTTGAGGTGCTTGTGGAAAGTTGGTATTCCTCTTGAGTCGAAGCCAGGGACTAAGCTCTCATCTCGAGTTGATTTTGGGTCCACGGAGCATTTTCGTGTTGCTCCAGTGACCTCAGGATCCCTCTAGACTTGAGACAATGATCTTGGGTTTTCTCTGGAGTGCCATCAAGGAAATCAAGGCTTTTTTCTCGTTTGATGTGGAACACGGAATTGCTCTGCACGCAGTGCAGGGAAATTGGGCCTCATCTCGCGGCGAGTTGGAAGTCTCATGGTTTTTCTCGAGTTGCGGCCGGAACCTGGGGTATATTCTCGAGTTACGACGGGGAGGGCCCTTCCAGACACGTGTTTGTTCAGCGACTTCAGGACTCCTGCCTAGGTGCGAGGGACACCTTGGGATTCTCCTCGAGTCTAGTCATGGCCATTGGGACGCGTCTCCACGTGAGGCGGGAGACCAGGGTCCCTTTCCACGTGCCACAGGGATCCTGGGACTCCTATCCATTTTCAAGAGGAGTCAGGCATCGTCTCCTTTGGAAGCATTGATCTTCGCAGACCTCTCGAGTTTTCAAAGGATGTGAGGCCTCCGGTCGCGATGAGGTGGAGAACTAGGTCTTTCTCTGTGGTCTCCACAGGGGATTCAGACATCCCTTCGTCTTGGGAGATGAAAGACGAGCATGCATTCAATTCACTGCAGGGATATTCGGCCTTACTTCGAGTCAGAGCATATCGGTGTGCATTCCACTTGAGGCCACAAAATCAGGGTCCCTCTCACATAACGGTAGGTGAGAGAAGCCTCCTCTTGAGGTGCTTGTGGAAAGCTGGTATTCCTCTTGAGTCGAAGCCAGGGACTAAGCTCTCATCTCGACTTGATTTGGGGTCCACGGAGACCTTTCGTGTTGCTACAGTGACCTCAGGATCCCTCTAGACTTGAGACAGTGATCTTGGGTTTTCTCTGGAGTGCCATCAAGGATATCAAGGCTCCTTTCAACTTTGATGTGGAACACGGCATTGCTCTGCACGCAGTGCAGGGAAATTCGGCCTCATCTCGCGGCGAGTTTGAAGTCTCATGGTTTTACTCGAGTTGCGGCCGGAACTTGGGGTATATTCCCGAGTTACGACGGTGAGGTCCCTTCCAGACACGTGTTTGTTCAGCGACGTCAGGACTCCTGCCTAGGTGCGAGGGACAACTTGGGATTCTCCTCGAGTCTTGGCATGGCAATTGGGACGCGTCTCCACGTGAGGTGGGAGACCCAGGGTCCCTTTCCACGTGATTCAGGGATCCTGGGACTCCTATCCATTTTCAAGAGGAGTCAGGCATCGTCTCCTTTGGAAGCATTGATCTCCGCGGACCTCTTGAGTTTTCAAAGGATATGAGGCCTCCGGTCGCGATGAGGCGGAGAACTAGGTCTTTCTCTGTGGTCTCCACAGGGGATTCAGACATTCCTTCGTCTTGGGAGATGCAAGACGAGCCTGCATTCAATTCACTGCAGGGATATCCGGCCTTACTTGGAGTCAGAGCATCTCGGTGTCCATTCCACTTGAGGCCAAAAACTCAGGGTCCCTCTCACATACCTGTAGCTGAGAGAAGCCTCCTCTTGAGGTGCTTGTGGAAAGTTGGTATTCCTCTTGAGTCGAAGCCAGGGACTAAGCTCTCATCTCGAGTTGATTTGGGGTCCACGGAGCCCTTTCGTGTTGCTCCAGTGACCTCAGGATCCCTCTAGACTTGAGACAGTGATCTTGGGTTTTCTCTGGAGTGTCATCAAGGAAATCAAGGCTCCTTTCACGTTTGATGTGGAACACGGAATTGCTCTGGACGCAGTGCAGGGGAATCGGGCCTCATCTCGCGGCGAGGGGGAAGTCTCATGGTTTTTCTCGAGTCGAGGCCGGAACCTGGGGTATATTCTCGAGTTACGACGGGGAGGTCCCTTCCATACACGTGTTTGTTCAGCGACGTAAGAACTCCAGCCTAGGTGCGAGGGACACCTCGGGCTTTTCCTTGAGTCTTGGCATGGCAATTGGGACGCGTCTCCACGTGAGGCGGGAGACCCAGGGTCCCTTTCCACGTGCCACAGGGATCCTGGAACTCCTATCCATTTTCAAGAGGAGTCAGGCATCGTCTCCTTTGCAAGCATTGATCTCCGCAGACCTCTCGAGTTTTCAAAGGATGTGAGGCCTCCGATCGCGTTGAGGCGGAGGACTAGGTCTTTCTCTGTGGTTTCCACAGGGGATTCAGACATCCGTTGGTCTTGGGAGATGCAAGACGAGCCTGCATTCAATTCACTGCATGGATATCCGGCCTTACTTCGAGTCAGAGCATCTCCGTGTCCATTCCACTTGAGGCCACAAACTCAGGGTCCCTCTCACATACCTGTAGCTGAGAGAAGCCTCCTCTTGAGGTGCTTGTGGAAAGTTGGTATTCCTCTTGAGTCAAAGCCAGGGACTAAGCTCTAATCTCGAGTTGATTTGGGGTCCTCGGAGCCCTTTTGTGTTGCTACAGTGACCTCAGGATCCCTCTAGACTTGAGACAGTGATCTTGGGGTTTCTCTGGAGTGCCGTCATGGAAATCAAGGCTCCTTTCACGTTTGATGTGGAACACGGAATTGCTCTGCACGCAGTGCAGGGGAATCGGGCCTCATGTCGCGGCGAGGGGGAAGTCTCATGGTTTTTCTCGAGTTGCGGCCGGAACCTGGGGTATATTCTCGAGTTACGACGGGGAGGGCCCTTCCAGACACGTGTTTGTTCATCAACGTCAGGACTCCTGCCTAGGTGCGAGGGACAACTCGGGATTCTCCTCGAGTCTTGGCATGGCAATTGAGACGCATCTCCACGTGAGGCGGGAGACCCAGGGTCCCTTTCGACGTGCCACAGGGATCCTGGGACTCCTATCCATTTTCAAGAGGAGTCAGGCATCGTCTCCTTTGGAAGCATTGATCTCCGCGGACCTCTCGAGTTTTCAAAGGATGTGAGGCCTCCGGTCGCAATGAGGCGGAGGACTAGGTCTTTCTCTGTGGTCTCCACAGGGGATTCAGACAACCCATCGTCTTGGGAGATGCAAGACGAGCCTGCATTCAATTCACTGCAGGGATATCTGGCCTTACTTCGAGTCAGAGCATTTCGGTGTCCATTCCACTTGAGGCCACAAACTCAGGGTCCCTCTCACATACCTGTAGCTGAGAGAAGCCTCCTCTTGAGGTACTTGTGGAAAGTTGGTATTCCTCTTGAGTCGAAGCCAGGGACTAAGCTCTCATCTTGAGTTGATTTGGGGTCCACGGAGCCCTTTCCTGTTGCTCCAGTGACTTCAGGATCCCTCTAGACTTGAGACAGTGATCTTGGGTTTTCTCTGGAGTGCCATCAAGGAAATCAAGGCTCCTTTCACGTTTGATGTGGAACACGGAATTGCTCTGCATGCAGTGCAGGGGAATCGGGCCTCATGTCGCGGCGAGGGGGAAGTCTCATGGTTTTTCTCGAGTTGCGGCCCGAACCTGGGGTATATTCTCGAGTTACGACGGGGAGGGCCCTTCCAGACACGTGTTTGTTCAGCGACGTCAGGACTCCTGCCTAGGTGCGAGGGACAACTCGGGATTCTCCTCGAGTCTTGGCATGGCAATTGGGACGCGTTTCCACGTGAGGCGGGAGACCCAGGGTCCCTTTCCACGAGCCACAGGGATCCTGGGACTCCTATCCATTTTCAAGAGGAGTCAGGCATCGTCTCCTTTGGAAGCATTGATCTCCGCGGACCTCTCGAGTTTTCAAAGGATATGAGGCCTCCGGTCGCGATGAGGCAGAGAACTAGGTCTTTCTCTGTGGTCTCCACAGGGGATTCAGACATCCCTTCGTCTTGGCAGATGCAAGACGAGCCTGCTTTCAATTCACTGCAGGGATATCCGGCCTTACTTCGAGTCAGAGCATCTCGGTGTCCATTCCACTTGAGGCCACAAACTCAGGGTCCTTCTCACATACCTGTGGCTGAGAGAACCCTTCTCTTGAGGTGCTTGTGGAAAGTTGGTATTCCTCTTGAGTCGAAGCCAGGGACTAAGCTCTCATCTCGAGTTAATTTGGGGTCCACGGAGCCCTTTCGTGTTGCTCCAGTGACCTCAGGATCCCTCTAGACTTGAGACAGTGATCTTGGGTTTTCTCTGGAGTGCCATCAAGGAAATCAAGGCTTTTTTCTCGTTTGTTGTGGAACACGGAATTGCTCTACACGCAGTGCAGGGGAATCGGGCCTCATCTCGCGGTGAGGGGGAAGTCTCATGGTTTTTCTCGAGTTGCGCGCGGAACCTGGGGTATATTCTCAAGTTACGACGGGGAGGGCCATTCCAGACACGTGTTTGTTCAGCGACGTCAGGACTCCTGCCTAGGTGCGAGGGACACCTCGGGATTCTCCTCGAGTCTTGCCATGGCAATTGGGACGCGTCTCCACGTGAGGCGGGAGACCCAGGGTCCCTTTCCACGTGCCACAGGGATCCTGGGACTCCTATCCATTTTCAAGAGGAGTCAGGCATCGTCTCCTTTGGAAGCATTGATCTCCGCGGACCTCTACAGTTTTCAAAGGATGTGAGGCCTCCGGTCGCGATGAGGCGGAGGACTAGGTCTTTCTCTGTGGTCTCCACAGGGGATTCAGACATCCCTTCGTCTTGGGAGATGCAAGACGAGCCTGCATTCAATTCACTGCAGGGATATCCGGCCTTACTTCGAGTCAGAGCATCTCGGTGTCCATTCCACTTGAGGCCACAAACTCAGGGTCCCTCTCACATACCTGTAGCTGAGAGAAGCCTCCTCTTGAGGTGCTTGTGGAAAGTTGATATTCCTCTTGAGTCGAAGCCAGGGAGTAAGCTCTCATCTCGAGTTGATTTGGCGTCCACAGAGCCCTTTCGTGTTGCTCCAGTTACCTGAGAATCCCTCTAGACTTGAGACAGTGATCTTGGGTTTTCTCTGGAGTGTCATCAAGGAAATCAAGGCTCCTTTCACGTTTGATGTGGAACACGGAATTGTTCTGGATGCAGTGCAGGGGAATCGGGCCTCATGTCGCGGCGAGGGGGAAGTCTCATGGTTTTTCTCGAGTTGCGGCCGGAACCTGGTGTATATTCTCGAGTTACGACGGGGAGGTCCCTTCCATACACGTGTTTGTTCAGCGACGTAAGGACTCCTGCCTAGGTGCGTGGGACACCTCGGGATTTTCCTCGAGTCTTGGCATGGCAATTGGGACGCGTCTCCACGTGAGGCGGGAGACCCAGGGTCCCTTTCCATGTGCCACAGTGATCCTGGGACTCCTATCCATTTTCAAGAGGAGTCAGGCATCGTCTCCTTTGGAAGCATTGATCTCCGCAGACCTCTCGAGTTTTCCAAGAATGTGAGGCCTCCGATCGCGTTGAGGCGGAGGACTAGGTCTTTATCTGTGGTCTCCACAGGGGATTCAGACATCCCTTCGTCTTGGGAGATTCAAGACGAGCCTGCATTCAATTCACTGCAGGGATATCCGGCCTTACTTGGAGTCAGAGCATCTCGGTGTCCATTCCACTTGAGGCCAAAAACTCAGGGTCCCTCTCACATACCTGTAGCTGAGAGAAGCCTCCTGTTGAGGTGCTTTTGGAAAGTTGGTATTCCTGTTGAGTCGAAGCCAGGGACTAAGCTCTCATCTCGAGTTGATTTGGGGTCCACAGAGCCCTTTCGTGTTGCTCCAGTGACCTCAGGATCCCTCTAGACTTGAGACAGTGATCTTGGGTTTTCTCTGGAGTGCCGTCAAGGAAATCAAGGCTCCTTTCACGTTTGATGTGGAACACGGAATTGCTCTGCAGGCAGTGCAGGGGAATCGGACCTCATCTCGCGGCGAGGGGGAAGTCTCATGGTTTATCTCGAGTTGCGGCCGGAACCTTGGGTATATTCTCGAGTTACGACGGGGAGGGCCCTTCCTTACACGTGTTTGTTCAGCGACGTCAGGACTCCTGCATAGGTGCGAGGGACACCTCGGGATTCTCCTCGAGTCTTGGCATGGCAATTGGGATGCGTCTCCACGTGAGGCGGGAGACCCAGGGTCCCTTTCCACGTGCCACAGGGATCCTGGGACTCCTATCCATTTTCAAGAGGAGTCAGGCATCGTCTCCTTTGGAAGCATTGATCTCCGCAGACCTCTCGAGTTTTCAAAGGATGTGAGGCCTCCGGTCGCGATGAGGCGGAGGACTAGGTCTTTCTCTGTGGACTCCACAGGGGATTCAGACATCCCTTCGTCTTGGGAGATGCAAGATGAGCCTGCATTCAATTCACTCCAGGGATATCTGGTCTTACTTCGAGTCACAGCATCTCGGTGTCCATTCCACTTGAGGCCACAAATTCAGGGTCCCTCTCACATACCTGTAGCTGAGAGAAGCCTCCTCTTGAGGTGCTTGTGGAAACTTGGTATTCCTCTTGAGTAGAAGCCAGGGACTAAGCTCTCATCTCGAGTTGATTTGGGGTCCACGGAGCCCTTTCGTGTTGCTCCAGTGACCTCAGGATCCCTCTAGACTTGAGACAGTGATCTTGGGTTTTCTGTGGAGTGCCAGCAAGAAATCAAGGCTCCTTTCATATTTGATGTGGAACACGGAATTTCTGTGCACGCAGTGCAGGGGAATTGGGCCTCATCTCGCGGCAAGGGGGAAGTCTCATGGTTTTTCTCGAGTTGCGGCCGGAACCTGGGGTATATTCTCGAGTTACGACGGGGAGGGCCCTTCCAGACACGTGTTTGTTCAGCGATGTCAGGACTCCTGGCTAGGTGCGAGGGACACCTCGGGATTCTCCTCGAGCCTTGGCATGGCAATTGGGACGCGTCTCCACGTGAGGCGGGAGACCCAGGGTCCCTTTCCACGTGCCACAGGGATCCTGGGACTCCTATCCATTTTCAAGAGGAGTCAGGCATCGTCTCCTTTGGAAGCATTGATCTCCGTGGACGTCTCGAGTTTTCAAAGGATGTGAGGCCTCCAGACGTGAAGAGGTGGAGAACTAGGTCTTCTCTGTGGTCTCCACAGGTGATTCAAACATCCCTTCATCTTGGGAGATGGAAGACGAGCCTGCATTCAATTCACTGCAGGGATATCCGGCCTTACGTAGAGTCAGAGCATCTCGGTGTCCATTCCACTTGAGGCCACAAACTCAGGGTCCCTCTCACATACCTGTAGCTGAGAGAAGCCTCCTCTTGAGGTGCTTGTGGAAAGTTGGTATTCCTCTTGAGTCGAAGCCAGGGACTAAGCTCTCATCTCGAGTTGATTTGGGGTCCACGGAGCCCTTTCGTGTTGCTCCAGTGACCTCAGGATCCCTCTAGACTTGAGACAGTGATCTTGGGTTTTCTCTGGAGTGCCATCAAGGAAATCAAGGCTCCTTTCACGTTTGATGTGGAACATGGAATTGCTCTGCACGCAGTGCAGGGGAATCGGGCCTCATCTCACGGCGAGGGGGACATCTAATGGTTTTTCTCGAGTTGCGGCCGGAACCTGGGGTATATTCTCGAGTTACGACGGGGGGGGGCCCTTCCTGACACGTGTTTGTTCATCGACGTCAGGACTCCTGCCTAGGTGCGAGGGACACCTCGGGATTCTCTTCGAGTCTTGGCATGGCAATTGAGACGCGTCTCCACGTGAGGCGTGAGACCCAGGGTCCCTTTCGACGTGCCACAGGGAATCTGGGGCTCCTATCCATTTTCAAGAGGAGTCAGGCATCGTCTCCTTTGGAAGCTTTGATCTCCGCGGACCTCTCGAGTTTTCAAAGGATGTGAGGCCTCCGGTCGCAATGAGGCGGAGGACTAGATTTTTCTCTATGGTCTCCACAGGGGCTTCAGACATCCCTTCGTCTTGGGAGATGCAAGACGAGCCAGCATTCAATTCACTGCAGGGATATCCGGCCTTACTTCGAGTCAGAGCATCTCGGTGTCCATTCCACTTGAGGCCACAAACTCAGGGTCCCTCTCACATACCTGTAGCTGAGAGAAGCTTCCTCTTGAGGTGCTTGTGGAAACTTGGTATTCCTCTTGAGTCGAAGCCAGGGACTAAGCTCTCATCTCGAGTTGATTTGGGGTCCACGGAGCCCTTTCGTGTTGCTCCAGTGACCTCAGGATCCCTCTAGACTTGAGACAGTGATCTTGGGTTTTCTCTGGAGTGCCATCAAGGAAATCAAGGCTCCTTTCACGTTTGATGTGGAACACGGAATTGCTCTGCACGCAGTGCAGGGGAATCGGGCCTCATCTCGCGGCGAGGGGGAAGTCTCATGGTTTTTCTCGACTTGCGGCCGGATCCTGGGGTATATTCTCGAGTTACGACGGGGAGGGCCCTTCCAGACACGTGTTTGTTCAGCGACGTCAGGACTCCTGCCTAGGTGCGAGGGACACCTCGGGATTCTCCTCGAGTCTTTGCATGGCAATTGGGACGCGTCTCCACGTGAGGCGGGAGACCCAGGGTCCCTTTCCACGTGCCACAGGGATCCTGGGACTCCTATCCATTTTCAAGAGGAGTCAGGCATCGTCTCCTTTGGAAGCATTGATCTCCGCGGACTTCTCGAGTTTTCAAAGGATGTGAGGCCTCCGTTCGCGTTGAGGCGGAGGACTAGGTCTTTCTCTGTGGTCTCCACAGGGTATTCAGACAACCCTTCGTCTTGGGAGATGCAAGATGAGCCTGCATTCAATTCACTCCAGGGATATCTGGTCTTACTTCGAGTCACAGCATCTCGGTGACCATTCCACTTGAGGCCACAAACTCAGGGTCCCTCTCACATACCTGTAGCTGAGAGAAGCCTCCTCTTGAGGTGCTTGTGGAAACTTGGTATTCCTCTTGAGTCGAAGCCAGGGACTAAGCTCTCATCTCGAGTTGATTTGGGGTCCACGGAGCCCTTTCGTGTTGCTCCAGTGACCTCAGGATCCCTCTAGACTTGAGACAGTGATCTTGGGTTTTCTGTGGAGTGCCAGCAAGGAAATCAAGGCTCCATTCACATTTGATGTGGAACACGGAATTGCTCTGCACGCAGTGCAGGGGAGTTGGGCCTCATCTCGCGGCAAGGGGGAAGTCTCATGGTTTATCTCGAGTTGCGGCCGGAACCTGGGGTATATTCTCGAGTTACAAAGGGGAGGGCCCTTCCAGACACGTGTTTGTTCAGCGATGTCAGGACTCCTGGCTAGGTGCGAGGGACACCTCGGGATTCTCCTCGAGCCTTGGCATGGCAATTGGGACGCGTCTCCACGTGAGGCGGGAGACCCAGGGTCCCTTTCCACGTGCCACAGGGATCCTGGGACTCCTATCCATTTTCAAGAGGAGTCAGGCATCGTCTCCTTTGGAAGCATTGATCTCCGTGGACGTCTCGAGTTTTCAAAGGATGTGAGGCCTCCAGTCGTGAAGAGGTGGAGAACTAGGTCTTCTCTGTGGTCTCCACAGGTGATTCAGACATCCCTTCATCTTGGGAGATGGAAGACGAGCCTGCATTCAATTCACTGCAGGGATATCCGGCCTTACGTAGAGTCAGAGCATCTCGGTGTCCATTCCACTTGAGGCCACAAACTCAGGGTCCCTCTCACATACCTGTAGCTGAGAGAAGCCTCCTCTTGAGGTGCTTGTGGAAAGTTGGTATTCCTCTTGAGTCGAAGCCAGGGAATAAGCTCTCATCTCGTGTTGATTTGGGGTCCACGGAGCCCTTTCCTGTTGCTACAGTGACCTCAGGATCCCTCTAGACTTGAGACAGTGATCTTGGGTTTTCTCTGGAGTGCCATCAAGGAAATCAAGGCTCCTTTCACGTTTGATGTGGAACATGGAATTGCTCTGCACGCAGTGCAGGGGAATCGGGCCTCATCTCGCGGCGAGGGGGAAGTCTAATGGTTTTTCTCGAGTTGCGGCCGGAACCTGGGGTATATTCTCGAGTTACGACGGGGAGGGCCCTTCCTGACACGTGTTTGTTCATCGACGTCAGGACTCCTGCCTAGGTGCGAGGGACACCTCGGGATTCTCTTCGAGTCTTGGCATGGCAATTGAGACGCGTCTCCACGTGAGGCGTGAGACCCAGGGTCCCTTTCGACGTGCCACAGGGAATCTGGGGCTCCTATCCATTTTCAAGAGGAGTCAGGCATCGTCTCCTTTGGAAGCATTGATCTCCGCGGACCTCTCGAGTTTTCAAAGGATGTGAGGCCTCCGGTCGCAATGAGGCGGAGGACTAGATTTTTCTCTATGGTCTCCACAGGGGCTTCAGACATCCCTTCGTCTTGGGAGATGCAAGACGAGCCGGCATTCAATTCACTGCAGGGATATCCGGCCTTACTTCGAGTCAGAGCATCTCGGTGTCCATTCCACTTGAGGCCACAAACTAAGGGTCCCTCTCACATACCTGTAGCTGAGAGAAGCCTCCTCTTGAGGTGCTTGTGGAAAGTTGGTATTCCTCTTGAGTCGAAGCCAGGGACTAAGCTCTCATCTCGAGTTGATTTGGGGTCCACGGAGCCCTTTCGTGTTGCTCCAGTGACCTCAGGATCCCTCTAGACTTGAGTCAGTGACCTTGGGTTTTCTCTGGAGTGCCATCAAGGAAATCAAGGCTCCTTTCACGTTTGATGTGAAACACGGAAATGCTCTGCAGGCAGTGCAGGGGAATCGGACCTCATCTCGCGGCGAGGGGGAAGTCTCATGGTTTATCTCGAGTTGCGGCCGGAACCTGGGGTATATTCTCGAGTTACGACGGGGAGGGCCCTTCCTTACACGTGTTTGTTCAGCGACGTCAGGACTCCTGCATAGGTGCGAGGGACACCTCGGGATTCTCCTCGAGTCTTGGCATGGCAATTGGGACGCGTCTCCACGTGAGGCGGGAGACCCAGTGTCCCTTTCCACGTGCCACAGGGATCCTGGGACTCCTATCCATTTTCAAGAGGAGTCAGGCATCGTCTCCTTTGGAAGCATTGATCTCCGCGGACCTCTCGAGTTTTCAAAGGATGTGAGTCCTCCGGTCGCGATGAGGCGGAAGACTAGGTCTTTCTCTGTGGACTTCACAGGGGATTCAGACATCCCTTCGTCTTGGGAGATGCAAGATGAGCCTGCATTCAATTCACTCCAGGGATATCTGGTCTTACTTCGAGTCACAGCATCTCGGTGTCCATTCCACATGAGGCCACAAACTCAGGGTCCCTCTCACATACCTGTAGCTGAGAGAAGCCTCCTCTTGAGGTGCTTGTGGAAACTTGGTATTCCTCTTGAGTAGAAGCCAGGGACTAAGCTCTCATCTCGAGTTGATTTGGGGTCCACGGAGCCCTTTCGTGTTGCTCCAGTGACCTCAGGATCCCTCTAGACTTGAGACAGTGATCTTGGGTTTTCTGTGGAGTGCCAGCAAGAAATCAAGGCTCCTTTCACATTTGATGTGGAACTCGGAATTGCTGTGCACGCAGTGCAGGGGAATTGGGCCTCATCTCGCGGCAAGGGGGAAGTCTCATGGTTTTTCTCGAGTTGCGGCCGGAACCTGGGGTATATTCTCGAGTTACGACGGGGAGGGCCCTTCCAGACACGTGTTTTTTCAGCGATGTCAGGACTCCTGGCTAGGTGCGAGGGACACCTCGGGATTCTCCTCGAGCCTTGGCATGGCAATTGGGACGCGTCTCCACGTGAGGCGGGAGACCCAGGGTCCCTTTCCACGTGCCACAGGGATCCTGGGACTCCTATCCATTTTCAAGAGGAGTCAGGCATCGTCTCCTTTGGAAGCATTGATCTCCGTGGACGTCTCGAGTTTTCAAAGGATGTGAGGCCTCCAGACGTGAAGAGGTGGAGAACTAGGTCTTCTCTGTGGTCTCCACAGGTGATTCAGACATCCCTTCATCTTGGGAGATGGAAGACGAGCCTGCATTCAATTCACTGCAGGGATATCCGGCCTTACGTAGAGTCAGAGCATCTCGGTGTCCATTCCACTTGAGGCCACAAACTCAGGGTCCCTCTCACATACCTGTAGCTGAGAGAAGCCTCCTCTTGAGGTACTTGTGGAAAGTTGGTATTCCTCTTGAGTCGAAGCCAGGGACTAAGCTCTCATCTCGAGTTGATTTGGGGTCCACGGAGCCCTTTCCTGTTGATACAGTGACCTCAGGATCCCTCTAGACTTGAGACAGTGATCTTGGGTTTTCTCTGGAGTGCCATCAAGGAAATCAAGGCTCCTTTCACGTTTGATGTGGAACATGGAATTGCTCTGCACGCAGTGCAGGGGAATCGGGCCTCATTTCACGGCGAGGGGGAAGTCTAATGGTTTTTCTCGAGTTGCGGCCGGAACCTGGGGTATATTCTCGAGTTACGACGGGGAGGGCCCTTCCTGACACGTGTTTGTTCATCGACGTCAGGACTCCTGCCTAGGTGCGAGGGACACCTCGGGATTCTCTTCGAGTCTTGGCATGGCAATTGAGACGCGTCTCCACGTGAGGCGTGAGACCCAGGGTCCCTTTCGACGTGCCACAGGGAATCTGGGGCTCCTATCCATTTTCAAGAGGAGTCAGGCATCGTCTCCTTTGGAAGCATTGATCTCCGCGGACCTCTCGAGTTTTCAAAGGATGTGAGGCCTCCGGTCGCAATGAGGCGGAGGACTAGATTTTTCTCTATGGTCTCCACAGGGGCTTCAGACATCCCTTCGTCTTGGGAGATGCAAGACGAGCCAGCATTCAATTCACTGCAGGGATATCCGGCCTTACTTCGAGTCAGAGCATCTCGGTGTCCATTCCACTTGAGGCCACAAACTCAGGGTCCCTCTCACATACCTGTAGCTGAGAGAAGCTTCCTCTTGAGGTGCTTGTGGAAACTTGGTATTCCTCTTGAGTCGAAGCCAGGGACTAAGCTCTCATCTCGAGTTGATTTGGGGTCCACGGAGCCCTTTCGTGTTGCTCCAGTGACCTCAGGATCCCTCTAGACTTGAGACAGTGATCTTGGGTTTTCTCTGGAGTGCCATCAAGGAAATCAAGGCTCCTTTCACGTTTGATGTGGAACACGGAATTGCTCTGCACGCAGTGCAGGGGAATCGGGCCTCATCTCGCAGCGAGGGGGAAGTCTCATGGTTTTTCTCGAGTTGCGGCCGGAACCTGGGGTATATTCTCGAGTTACGACGGGGAGGGCCCTTCCAGACACGTGTTTGTTCAGCGACGTCAGGACTCCTGCCTAGGTGCGAGGGACACCTCGGGATTCTCCTCGAGTCTTTGCATGGCAATTGGGACGCGTCTCCACGTGAGGCGGGAGACCCAGGGTCCCTTTCCACGTGCCACAGGGATCCTGGGACTCCTATCCATTTTCAAGAGGAGTCAGGCATCGTCTCCTTTGGAAGCATTGATCTCCGCGGAATTCTCGAGTTTTCAAAGGATGTGAGGCCTCCGTTCGCGTTGAGGCGGAGGACTAGGTCTTTCTCTGTGGTCTCCACAGGGGATTCAGACAACCCTTCGCCTTGGGAGATGCAAGATGAGCCTGCATTCAATTCACTCCAGGGATATCTGGTCTTACTTCGAGTCACAGCATCTCGGTGACCATTCCACTTGAGGCCACAAACTCAGGGTCCCTCTCACATACCTGTAGCTGAGAGAAGCCTCCTCTTGAGGTGCTTGTGGAAACTTGGTATTCCTCTTGAGTCGAAGCCAGGGACTAAGCTCTCATCTCGAGTTGATTTGGGGTCCAGGGAGCCCTTTCGTGTTGCTCCAGTGACCTCAGGATCCCTCTAGACTTGAGACAGTGATCTTGGGTTTTCTGTGGAGTGCCAGCAAGAAAATCAAGGCTCCATTCACATTTGATGTGGAACACGGAATTGCTCTGCACGCAGTGCAGGGGAATTGGGCCTCATCTCGCGGCAAGGGGGAAGTCTCATGGTTTTTCTCGAGTTGCGGCCGGAACCTGGGGTATATTCTCGAGTTACGACGGGGAGGGCCCTTCCAGACACGTGTTTGTTCAGCGATGTCAGGACTCCTGGCTAGGTGCGACGGACACCTCGGGATTCTCCTCGAGCCTTGGCATGGCAATTGGGACGCGTCTCCACGTGAGGCGGGAGACCCAGGGTCCCTTTCCACGTGCCACAGTGATCCTGGGACTCCTATCCATTTTCAAGAGGAGTCAGGCATCGTCTCCTTTGGAAGCATTGATCTCCGTGGACGTCTCGAGTTTTCAAAGGATGTGAGGCCTCCAGTCGAGAAGAGGTGGAGAACTAGGTCTTCTCTGTGGTCTCCACAGGTGATTCAGACATCCCTTCATCTTGGGAGATGGAAGACGAGCCTGCATTCAATTCACTGCAAGGATATCCGGCCTTACGTAGAGTCAGAGCATCTCGGTGTCCATTCCACTTGAGGCCACAAACTCAGGGTCCCTCTCACATACCTGTAGCTGAGAGAAGCCTCCTCTTGAGGTGCTTGTGGAAAGTTGGTATTCCTCTTGAGTCGAAGCCAGGGACTAAGCTCTCATCTCGAGTTGATTTGGGGTCCACGGAGCCCTTTTCTGTTGCTACAGTGACCTCAGGATCCCTCTAGACTTGAGACAGTGATCTTGGGTTTTCTCTGGAGTGCCATCAAGGAAATCAAGGCTCCTTTCACGTTTGATGTGGAACATGGAATTGCTCTGCACGCAGTGCAGGGGAATCGGGCCTCATCTCACGGCGAGGGGGAAGTCTAATGGTTTTTCTCGAGTTGCGGCCGGAACCTGGGGTATATTCTCGAGTTACGACGGGGAGGGCCCTTCCTGACACGTGTTTGTTCATCGACGTCAGGACTCCTGCCTAGGTGCGAGGGACACCTCGGGATTCTCTTCGAGTCTTGGCATGGCAATTGAGACGCGTCTCCACGTGAGGCGTGAGACCCAGGGTCCCTTTCGACGTGCCACAGGGAATCTGGGGCTCCTATCCATTTTCAAGAGGAGTCAGGCATCGTCTCCTTTGGAAGCATTGATCTCCGCGGACCTCTCGAGTTTTCAAAGGATGTGAGGCCTCCGGTCGCAATGAGGCGGAGGACTAGATTTTTCTGTATGGTCTCCACAGGGGCTTCAGACATCCCTTCGTCTTGGGAGATGCAAGACGAGCCGGCATTCAATTCACTGCAGGGATATCCGGCCTTACTTCGAGTCAGAGCATCTCGGTGTCCATTCCACTTGAGGCCACAAACTCAGGGTCCCTCTCACATACCTGTAGCTGAGAGAAGCTTCCTCTTGAGGTGCTTGTGGAAACTTGGTATTCCTCTTGAGTCGAAGCCAGGGACTAAGCTCTCATCTCGAGTTGATTTGGGGTCCACGGAGCCCTTTCGTGTTGCTCCAGTGACCTCAGGATCCCTCTAGACTTGAGACAGTGATCTTGGGTTTTCTCTGGAGTGCCATCAAGGAAATCAAGGCTCCTTTCACGTTTGATGTGGAACACGGAATTGCTCTGCACGCAGTGCAGGGGAATCGGGCCTCATCTCGCAGCGAGGGGGAAGTCTCATGGTTTTTCTCGAGTTGCGGCCGGAACCTGGGGTATATTCTCGAGTTACGACTGGGAGGGCCCTTCCAGACACGTGTTTGTTCAGCGACGTAAGGACTCCTGCCTAGGTGCGAGGGACACCTCGGGATTCTCCTCGAGTCTTGGCATGGCAATTGGGACGCGTCTCCACGTGAGGCGGGAGACCCAGGGTCCCTTTCCACGTGCCACAGGGATCCTGGGACTCCTATCCATTTTCAAGAGGAGTCAGGCATTGTCTCCTTTGGAAGCATTGATCTCCGCGGACTTCTCGAGTTTTCAAAGGATGTGAGGCCTCCGTTCGCGTTGAGGCGGAGGACTAGGTCTTTCTCTGTGGTCTCCACAGGGTATTCAGACAACCCTTCGTCTTGGGAGATGCAAGACGAGCCTGCATTCAATTCACTGCAGGTATATCCGGCCTTACTTCGAGTCAGAGCATCTCGGTGTCCATTCCACTTGAGGCCACAAACTCAGGGTCCCTCTCACATACCTGTAGCTGAGAGAAGCCTCCTCTTGAGGTGCTTTTGGAAAGTTGGTATTCCTCTTGAGTCGAAGCCAGGGACTAAGCTCTCATCTCGAGTTGATTTGGGGTCCATGGAGCCCTTTCGTGTTGCTCCAGTGACCTCAGGATCCCTCTAGACTTGAGACAGTGATCTTGGGTTTTCTCTGGAGTGCCATCAAGGAAATCAAGGCTCCTTTCACGTTTGATGTGGAACACGGAATTGCTCTGCACGCAGTGCAGGGGAATCGGGCCTCATCTCGCGGCGAGGGGGAAGTCTCATGGTTTTTCTCGAGTTGCGGCCGGAACCTGGGGTGTATTCTCGAGTTACGACGGGGAGGGTCCTTCCAGACACGTGTTTGTTCAGCGACGTAAGGACTCCAGCCTAGGTGCGAGGGACACCTCGGGATTCTCCTCGAGTCTTGGCATGGCAATTGGGACGCGTCTCCACGTGAGGCGGGAGACGCAGGGTCCCTTTCCACGTGCCACAGGGATCCTTGGACTCCTATCCATTTTCAAGAGGAGTCAGGCATCGTCTCCTTTGGAAGCATTGATCTCCGCAGACCTCTCGAGTTTTCAAAGGATGTGAGGCCTCCGGTCGCGTTGAGGCGGAGGACTAGGTCTTTCTCTGTGGTCTCCACAGGGGATTCAGACAACCCTTCGTCTTGGGAGATGCAAGACGAGCCTGCATTCAATTCACTGCAGGGATATCTGGCCTTACTTCGAGTCAGAGCATCTCGGTGTCCATTCGACTTGAGGCCACAAACTCAGGGTCCCACTCACATACCTGTAGCTGAGAGAAGCCTCCTCTTGAGGTGCTTGTGGAAACTTGGTATTCCTCTTGAGTCGAAGGCAGGGACTAAGCTCTCATCTCGAGTTGATTTGGGGTCCACGGAGCCCTTTCGTGTTGCTCCAGTGACCTCAGGATCCCTCTAGACTTGAGACAGTGACCTTGGGTTTTCTCTGGAGTGCCATCAAGGAAATCAAGGCTCCTTTCACGTTTGATGTGGAACACGGAATTGCTCTGCACGCAGTGCAGGGGAATCGGACCTCATCTCGCGGCGAGGGGGAAGTCTCATGGTTTATCTCGAGTTGCGGCCGGAACCTGGGGTATATTCTCGAGTTACGACGGGGAGGGCCCTTCCTTACACGTGTTTGTTCAGCGACGTCAGGACTCCTGCATAGGTGCGAGGGACACCTCGGGATTCTCCTCGAGTCTTGGCATGGCAATTGGGACGCGTCTCCACGTGAGGCGGGAGACCCAGGGTCCCTTTCCACGTGCCACAGGGATCCTGGGACTCCTATCCATTTTCAAGAGGAGTCAGGCATCGTCTCCTTTGGAAGCATTGATCTCCGCGGACCTCTCGAGTTTTCAAAGGATGTGAGGCCTCCGGTCGCGATGAGGCGGAGAACTCGGTCTTTCTCTGTGGACTCCACAGGGGATTCAGACATCCCTTCGTCTTGGGAGATGCAAGACGAGCCTGCATTCAATTCACTCCAGGGATATCTGGTCTTACTTCGAGTCACAGCATCTCGGTGTCCATTCCACTTGAGGCCACAAACTCAGGGTCCCTCTCACATACCTGTAGCTGAGAGAAGCCTCCTCTTGAGGTGCTTGTGGAAAGTTGGTATTCCTCTTGAGTCGAAGCCAGGGACTAAGCTCTCATCTCGAGTTGATTTGGGGTCCACGGAGCCCTTTCGTGTTGCTCCAGTGACCTCAGGATCCCTCTAGACTTGAGACAGTGATCTTGGGTTTTCTGTGGAGTGCCAGCAAGGAAATCAAGGCTCCTTTCACATTTGATGTGGAACACGGAATTGCTGTGCACGCAGTGCAGGGGAATCGGGCCTCATCTCGCGGCGAGGGGGAAGTCTCATGGTTTTTCTCGAGTTGCGGCCGGAACCTGGGGTATATTCTCGAGTTACGATGGGGAGGGCCCTTCCAGACACGTGTTTGTTCAGCGATGTCAGGACTCCTGGCTAGGTGCGAGGGACACCTCGGGATTCTCCTCGAGCCTTGGCATGGCAATTGGGACGCGTCTCCACGTGAGGCGGGAGACCCAGGGTCCCTTTCCACGTGCCACAGGGATCCTGGGACTCCTATCCATTTTCAAGAGGAGTCAGGCATCGTCTCCTTTGGAAGCATTGATCTCCGTGGACGTCTCGAGTTTTCAAAGGATGTGAGGCCTCCAGACGTGAAGAGGTGGAGAACTAGGTCTTCTCTGTGGTCTCCACAGGTGATTCAGACATCCCTTCATCTTGGGAGATGGAAGACGAGCCTGCATTCAATTCACTGCAGGGATATCCGGCCTTACGTTGAGTCAGAGCATCTCGGTGTCCATTCCACTTGAGGCCACAAACTCAGGGTCCCTCTCACATACCTGTAGCTGAGAGAAGCCTCCTCTTGAGGTGCTTGTGGAAAGTTGGTATTCCTCTTGAGTCGAAGCCAGGGACTAAGCTCTCATCTCGAGTTGATTTGGGTCCACAGAGCCCTTTCGTGTTGCTCCAGTGACCTCAGGATCCCTCTAGACTTGAGACAGTGATCTTGGGTTTTCTCTGGAGTGCCATCAAGGAAATCAAGGCTCCTTTCACGTTTGATGTGGAACATGGAATTGCTCTGCATGCAGTGCAGGGGAATCGGGCCTCATCTCGCGGTGAGCGGAAAGTCTAATGGTTTTTCTCGAGTTGCGGCCGGAACCTGGGGTATATTCTCGAGTTACGACGGGGAGGGCCCTTCCTGACACTTGTTTGTTCATCGACGTCAGGACTCCTGCCTAGGTGCGAGGGACACCTCGGGATTCTCTTCGAGTCTTGGCATGGCAATTGAGACGCGTCTCCACGTGAGGCGTGAGACCCAGGGTCCCTTTCGACGTGCCACAGGGAATCTTGGGCTCCTATCCATTTTCAAGAGGAGTCAGGAATCGTCTCCTTTGGAAGCATTAATCTCCGCGGACCTCTCGAGTTTTCAAAGGATGTGAGGCCTCCAGTCGCAATGAGGCGGAGGACTAGATTTTTCTCTATGGTCTCCACAGGGGCTTCAGACATCCCTTCGTCTTGGGAGATGCAAGACGAGCCGGCATTCAATTCACTGCAGGGATATCCGGCCTTACTTCGAGTCAGAGCATCTCGGTGTCCATTCCACTTGAGGCCACAAACTCAGGGTCCCTCTCACATAACTGTAGCTGAGAGAAGCTTCCTCTTGAGGTGCTTGTGGACACTTGGTATTCCTCTTGAGTCGAAGCCAGGGACTAAGCTCTCATCTCGAGTTGATTTGGGGTCCACGGAGCCCTTTCGTGTTGCTCCAGTGACCTCAGGATCCCTCTAGACTTGAGACAGTGATCTTGGGTTTTCTCTGGAGTGCCATTAAGGAAATCAAGGCTCCTTTCACGTTTGATGTGTCACACGGAATTGCTCTGCACGCAGTGCAGGGGAATCGGGCCTCATCTCGCAGCGAGGGGGAAGTCTCATGGTTTTTCTCGAGTTGCGGCCGGAACCTGGGGTATATTCTCGAGTTACGACGGGGAGGGCCCTTCCAGACACGTGTTTGTTCAGCGACGTCAGGACTCCTGCCTAGGTGCGAGGGACACCTCGGGATTCTCCTCGAGTCTTGGCATGGCAATTGGGACGCGTCTCCACGTGAGGCGGGAGACCCAGGGTCCCTTTCCACGTGCCACAGGGATCCTGGGACTCCTATCCATTTTCAAGAGGAGTCAGGCATCGTCTCCTTTGGAAGCATTGATCTCCGCGGACTTCTCGAGTTTTCAAAGGATGTGAGGCCTCCGTTCGCGTTGAGGCGGAGGACTAGGTCTTTATCTGTGGTCTCCACAGGGTATTCAGACAACCCTTCGTCTTGGGAGATGCAAGACGATCCTGCATTCAATTCACTGCAGGTATATCCGGCCTTACTTCGAGTCAGAGCATCTCGGTGTCCATTCCACTTGAGGCCACAAACTCAGGGTCCCTCTCACATACCTGTAGCTGAGAGAAGCCTCCTCTTGAGGTGCTTTTGGAAAGTTGGTATTCCTCTTGAGTCGAAGCCAGGGACTAAGCTCTCATCTCGAGTTGATTTGGGGTCCATGGAGCCCTTTCGTGTTGCTCCAGTGACCTCAGGATCCCTCTAGACTTGAGACAGTGATCTTGGGTTTTCTCTGGAGTGCCATCCAGGAAATCAAGGCTCCTTTCACGTTTGATGTGGAACACGGAATTGCTCTGCACGCAGTGCAGGGGAATCGGGCCTCATCTCGCGGCGAGGGGGAAGTCTCATGGTTTTTCTCGAGTTGCGGCCGGAACCTGGGGTGTATTCTCGAGTTACGACGGGGAGGGCCCTTCCAGACACGTGTTTGTTCAGCGACGTAAGGACTCCAGCCTAGGTGCGAGGGACACCTCGGGATTCTCCTCGAGTCTTGGCATGGCAATTGGGACGCGTCTCCACGTGAGGCGGGAGACGCAGGGTCCCTTTCCACGTGCCACAGGGATCCTTGGACTCCTATCCATTTTCAAGAGGAGTCAGGCATCGTCTCCTTTGGAAGCATTGATCTCCGCAGACCTCTCGAGTTTTCAAAGGATGTGAGGCCTCCGGTCGCGTTGAGGTTGAGGACTAGGTCTTTCTCTGTGGTCTCCACAGGGGATTCAGACAACCCTTCGTCTTGGGAGATGCAAGACGAGCCTGCATTCAATTCACTGCAGGGATATCTGGCCTTACTTCGAGTCAGAGCATCTCGGTGTCCATTCGACTTGAGGCCACAAACTCAGGGTCCCTCTCACATACCTGTAGCTGAGAGAAGCCTCCTCTTGAGGTGCTTGTGGAAACTTGGTATTCCTCTTGAGTCGAAGGCAGGGACTAAGCTCTCATCTCGAGTTGATTTGGGGTCCACGGAGCCCTTTCGTGTTGCTCCAGTGACCTCAGGATCCCTCTAGACTTGAGACAGTGACCTTGGGTTTTCTCTGGAGTGCCATCAAGGAAATCAAGGCTCCTTTCACGTTTGATGTGGAACACGGAATTGCTCTGCACGCAGTGCAGGGGAATCGGACCTCATCTCGCGGCGAGGGGGAAGTCTCATGGTTTATCTCGAGTTGCGGCCGGAACCTGGGGTATATTCTCGAGTTACGACGGGGAGGGCCCTTCCTTACACGTGTTTGTTCAGCGACGTCAGGACTCCTGCATAGGTGCGAGGGACACCTCGGGATTCTCCTCGAGTCTTGGCATGGCAATTGGGACGCGTCTCCACGTGAGGCGGGAGACCCAGGGTCCCTTTCCACGTGCCACAGGGATCCTGGGACTCCTATCCATTTTCAAGAGGAGTCAGGCATCGTCTCCTTTGGAAGCATTGATCTCCGCGGACCTCTCGAGTTTTCAAAGGATGTGAGGCCTCCGGTCGCGATGAGGCGGAAGACTAGGTCTTTCTCTGTGGACTCCACAGGGGATTCAGACATCCCTTCGTCTTGGGAGATGCAAGATGAGCCTGCATTCAATTCACTCCAGGGATATCTGGTCTTACTTCGAGTCACAGCATCTCGGTTTCCATTCCACTTGAGGTCACAAACTCAGGGTCCCTCTCACATACCTGTAGCTGAGAGAAGCCTCCTCTTGAGGTGCTTGTGGAAAATTGGTATTCCTCTTGAGTCGAAGCCAGGGACTAAGCTCTCATCTCGAGTTGATTTGGGGTCCACGGAGCCATTTCGTTTTGCTACATTGACCTCAGGATCCCTCTAGACTTGAGACACTGATCTTGGGTTTTCTCAGGAGTGCCATCAAGGAAATCAAGGCTCCTTTCATTTTTGATGTGGAATACGGAATTGTTCTGCACGCAGTGCAGGGGAATTGGGCCTCATCTCGCGGCGAGGGGGAAGTCTCATGGTTTTTCTCGAGTTGCGGCCGGAACATGTGGTATATTCTCGAGTTACGACGGGGAGGTCCCTTCCAGACACGTGTTTGTTCAGCGACGTCAGGACTCCTGCCTAGGTGCGAGGGACACCTCGGGATTCTCCTCGAGTCTGGCATGGCAATTGGGACGCGTCTCCACGTGAGGCGGGAGACCCAGGGTCCCTTTCCAAGTGCCACAGTGATCCTGGGACTCCGATCCATTTTCAAGAAGAGTCAGGCATCGTCTCCTTTAGAAGCATTGATCTCTGCAGACCTCTCGAGTTTTCAAAGGATGTGAGGCCTCCGGTCGCGATGAGGCGGAGGAGTAGGTCTTTCTCTGTGGTCTCCACAGGGGATTCAGACATCCCTTCGTCTTGGGTGATGCAAGACGAGCCTGCATTCAATTCACTGCAGGGATATCCGGCCTTACTTCGAGTCAGAGCATCTCGGTGTCCATTCCACTTGAGGCCACAAACTCAGGGTCCCTCTCACATACCTGTAGCTGAGAGAAGCCTCCTCTTGAGTTGCTTGTGGAAAGTTGGTATTCCACTTGTGTCGAAGCCAGGGACTAAGCTCTCATCTCGAGTTGATTTGCGGTCCATGGAGCCCTTTCATGTTGCTCCAGTGACCTCAGGATCCCTCTAGACTTGAGACAGTGATCTTGCGTTTTCTCTGGAGTGCCATCAAGGAAATCAAGGCTACTTTCACGTTTGATGTGGAAAATGGAATTGCTCTGCATGCAGTGCAGGGGAATCGGGCCTCAACTCGCGGCGAGGGGGAAATCTCATGGTTTTTCTCGAGTTGAGGCCCGAACCTGGGGTATATTCTCGAGTTACGACGGGGAGGGCCCTTCCAGACACGTGTTTGTTGAGCGACGTCAGGACTCCTGCCTAAGTGCGAGGGACACTTCGGGATTCTCCTCGAGTCTTGGGATGGCAATTGGGACGCGTCTCCACGTGAGGCGGGAGACCCAGTGTCCCTTTCCACGTGCCACAGGGATCCTGGGACTCCTATCCATTTTCAAGAGGAGTCAGGCATCGTCTCCTTTGGAAGCATTGATCTCCGCAGACCTCTCGAGTTTTCAAAGGATGTGAGGCCTCTGGTCGCGATGAGGCGGAGAACTCGGTCTTTCTCTGTGGTCTCCACAGGGGATTCAGACATCCCTTCTTCTTGGGAGATGCAAGACGAGCCTGCATTCAATTCACTGCAGGGATATCCGGCCTTACTTCGAGTCAGAGCATCTCGGTGTCCTTTCCACTTGAGGCCACAAACTCGGGGTCCCTGAAATATACCTGAAGCTGAGAGAAGCCTCCTCTTGAGATGCTTGTGGAAAGTTGGTATTCCTCTTGAGTCTAAGCCAGGGACTAAGCTCTCATCTCGAGTTGATTTGGGGTCCACGGAGCCATTTCATGTTGCTCCAGTGACCTCAGGATCCCTCTAGACTTGAGTCAGTGATCTTGGGTTTTCTCTGGAGTGCCATCAAGGAAATCAAGGCTCCTTTCATTTTTGATGTGGAATACGGAATTGCTCTGCACACAGGGCAGGGGAATCGGGCCTCATCTCGCGGCGAGGGGGACGTCTCATGGTTTTTCTCGAGTTGTGGCCGGAACCTGGGGTATATTCTCGAGTTACGACGGGGAGGGCCCTTCCAGACACGTGTTTGTTCAGCGAAGTCAGGACTCCTGCCTAGGTCCGAGGGATACCTCGGGATTCTCCTCGAGTCTTGGCATGGCAATTGGGACGCGTCTCCACGTGAGGCGGGAGACCCAGGGTCCCTTTCCACGTGCCACAGGGATGCTGGGACACCTATCCATTTTCAAGAGGAGTCAGGCATCGTCTCCTTCGGAAGTATTGATCTCCGCGGACCTCTCGAGTTTTCAAAGGATATGAGGCCTCCGGTTGCGTTGAGGTGGAGGACTAGGTCTTCTCTGTGGTCTCCACAGGGGATTCAGACAACCCTTCGTCTTGGGAGATGCAAGACGAGCCTGCATTCAATTCACTGCAGGGATATCCGGCCTTACTTCGAGTCAGAGCATCTCGGTGTCCATTCCACTTGAGGAAACAAACTCAGGGTCCCTCAAATATACCTGTAGTTGAGAGAAGCCTCCTCTTGAGGTGCTTGTAGAAAGTTGGTATTCCACTTGAGTTGAAGCCAGGGACTAAGCTCTCATCTCGAGTTGATTTGGGGTCCTTGGAGCCCTTTCGTGTTGCTCCCGTGACCTCAGGATCCCTCTAGACTTGAGACACTGATCTTGGGTTTTCTCTGGAGTGCCATCAAGGAAATCAAGGCTCCTTTCATTTTTGATATGGAATACGGAATTGCTCTGCACGCAGGGCAGGGGAATCGGGCCTCATCTCGCGGCGAGGGGGAAGTCTCATGGTTTTTCTCGAGTTGCGGCCGGAACCTGTGGTATATTCCCGAGTTACGACGGGGAGGTGACTTCCAGACACGTGTTTGTTCAGCGACGTCAGGACTCCTGCCTAGGTGCGAGGGACACCTCGGGATTCTCCTCGAGTCTGGCATCGCAATTGGGACGTGTCTCCACGTGAGGCGGGAGACCCAGGTTCCCTTTCCAAGTGCCACAATGATCCTGGGACTCCTATCCATTTTTAAGAAAAGTCAGGCATCGTCTCCTTTAGAAGCATTGATCTCTTCAGACTTCTCGAGTTTTCAAAGGATGTGAGGCCTCCGGTCGCGATGAGGCGGAGGAGTAGGTCTTTCTCTGTGGTCTCCACAGGGGATTCAGACATCCCTTCTTCTTGGGAGATGCAAGACGAGCCTGCATTCAATTCACTGCAGGGATATCCGGCC
The DNA here is from genome assembly GCF_033118175.1 of Dama dama. Classification (NCBI taxonomy): domain Eukaryota; kingdom Metazoa; phylum Chordata; class Mammalia; order Artiodactyla; family Cervidae; genus Dama; species Dama dama. Next base: position 594,466 of record NW_026870890.1, on the reverse strand, counting down.
TTACTTCGAGTCAGAGCATCTCGGTGTCCTTTCCACTTGAGGCCACAAACTCGGGGTCCCTCAAATATACCTGTAGCTGAGAGAAGCCTCCTCTTGAGGTGCTTGTGGAAAGTTGCTATTCCTCTTGAGTCTAAGCCAGGGACTAAGCTCTCATCTCGAGTTGATTTGGGGTCCACGGAGCCATTTCATGTTGCTCCAGTGACCTCAGGATCCCTCTAGACTTGAGACAGTGATCTTGGGTTTTCTCTGGAGTGCCATCAAGGAAATCAAGGCTCCTTTCACGTTTGATGTGGAACACGGAATTGCTCTTCATGCAGTGCAGGGGAATCGGGCCTCAACTCGCGGCGAGGGGAAAATCTCATGGTTTTTCTCGATTTGCGGCCGGAACCTGGGGTATATTCTCGAGTTACGACGGGGAGGGCACTTCCAGGCACGTGTTTGTTCAGCGACGTCAGGACTCCTGCTTAGGTGCGAGGGACACCTCGGGATTCTCCTGGAATCTTGGCATGGCAATTTGGACGCGTCTCCACGTGAGGCGGGAGACCCAGGGTCCCTTTCCACGTGCCACAGGAATCCTGGGACTCCTATCCATTTTCAAGAGGAGTCAGGCATCGTCTCCTTTGGAAGCATTGATCTCCGGGGACCTCTCGAGTTTTCAAAGGATGTGAGGCCTCCGGTCGCGATGAGGCGGAGAACTCGGTCTTTCTCTGTGGTCTCCACAGGGGATTCACACATCCCTTCGTCTTGGGAGATGCAAGACGAGCCTGCATTCAATTCACTGCAGGGATATCCGGCCTTACTTCGAGTCAGAGCATCTCGGTGTCCATTCCATTTGAGGCCACAAACTCCGGGGCCCTCTCACATACCTGTAGCTGAGAGAAGCCTCCTCTTGAGGTGCTTGTGGAAAGTTGGTATTCCTCTTGAGTCGAAGCCAGGGACTAAGCTCTCATCTCGAGTTGATTTGGGGTCCACGGAGGCCTTTCTTGGTGCTCCAGTGACCTCAGGATCCCTCTAGACTTGAGACAGTGAACTTGGGTTTTCTCTGGAGTGCCATCAAGGAAATCAAGGCTCCTTTCACGTTTGATGTCGAACACGGAATTGCTCTGCACGTAGGGCAGGGGAATCGGGCCTCATCTCGCGGTGAGGGGGAAGTCTCATGGTTTTTCTCGAGCTGCGGCCGGAACATGGGGTATATTCTCGAGTTATGACGGGGAGGGCCCTTCCAGACACGTGTTTGTTCAGCGCCGACAGGACTCCTGCCTAGGTGCGAGGGACACCTCGGGATTCTCCTCGAGTCTTGGCATGGCAATTGGGACGCTTCTCCACGTGAGGCGGGAGACCCAGGGTCCCTTTCCACGTGCCACAGGGATCCTGGGACTCCTATCCATTTTCAAGAGGAGTCAGGCATCGTCTCCTTTGGAAGCATTGATCTCCGCAGGCCTCTCGAGTTTTCAAAGGATGTGAGGCCTCTGGTCGCGATGAGGCAGAGAACTAGGTCTTTCTCTGTCGTCTCCACAGGGGATTCAGACATCCCTTCGTCTTGGGAGATGCAAGACGAGCCTGCATTCCATTCACTGCACGGATATCCGGCCTTACTTTGCGTCAGAGCATCTCGGTGTACATTCCACTTGAGGCCACAAATTCAGGATCCCTCTCACATACCTGTAGCTGAGAGAAGCCTCCTCTTGAGGTGCTTGCGGAAATCGGTATTCCTCTTGAGTCGAAGCCAGGGACTAAGCTCTCATCTCGAGTTGATTTGGGGTCCACGGAGCCCTTTCGTGTTGCTAGAGTGACCTCAGGATCCCTCTAGACTTGAGACACTGATCTTGGGTTTTCTCTTGAATGCCATCAAGGAAATCAAGGCTCCTTTCACGTTTGATGTGGAACACGGAATTCCTCTGCATGCAGTGCAGGGGAATCGGGCCTCAACTCGCGGCTAGGTGGAAATCTCATGGTTTTTCTCGATTGCGGCCGGAACCAGGGGTATATTTTCGAGTTACGATTGGGAGGACCCTTCCAGACACGTGTTTGTTCAGCGACGTCAGGACTCCTACCTAGGTGCGAGGGACACCTCGGGATTCTCCTCGAGTCTTGGCATGGCAACTGGGATGCGTCTCCACGTGAGGCGGGAGACGCAGGGTCCCTTTCCACGTGCCACAGGGATCCTGGGACTCCTATCCATTTTCAAGAGGAGTCAGGCATCGTCTCCTTTGGAAGCATTGATCTCCGCGGGCCTCTCGAGTTTTCAAAAGATGTGAGGCCTCCGGTCGCGTTGAGGCGGAGGACTAGGTCTTTATCTGTGGTCTCCACAGGGGATTCAGACATCCCTTCGTTTTGGGAGATGCAAGACGAGCCTGTATTCAATTCACTGCAGGGATATCCGGCCTTACTTCGAGTCAGAGCATCTCGGTGTCCATTCCACTTGAGGCCACAAACTCACGGTCCCTCTCACATACTTGTAGCTGAGAGAAGCCTCCTCTTGAGGTACTTTTAGAAAGTTGGTATTCCTCTTGAGTTGAAGCCAGGGACTAAGCTCTCATCTCGAGTTGATTTGGGGTCCACGGAGCCCTTTCGTGTTGCTCCAGTGACCTCAGGATCCCTCTAGACTTGAGAGAGTGATCTTTGGTTTTCTCTGGTGTGCCATCAAGGAAATCAAGGCTCCTTTCACGTTTGATGTGGTACACGGAATTGCTGTGCACGCAGTGCAGGGGAATCGGGCCTCATCTCGCGGCGAGGGGGAAGTCTCATGGTTTTTCTCGAGTTGCGGTCGGAACCTGGGGTATATTCTCGAGTTACGACGGGGAGGGCCCTTCCAGACACGTGTTTGTTCAGCGACGTCAGGACTCCTGCCTAAGTGCGAGGGACACCTCGGGATTCTCCTCGAGTTTTGGCATGGCAATTGGGTCGCGTCTCCACGTGAGGTGGGAGACCCAGGGTCCCTTTCCACGTGCCACAGGGATCCTGGGACTCCTATCCATTTTCAAGAGGAGTCAGGCATCGTATCCTTTGGAAGCATTGATCTCCGCGGACCTCTCGAGTTTTCAAAGGATGTGAGGCCTCCGGTCGCGAGTTGGCAGAGAACTAGGTCTTTCTCTGTGGTCTCCACAGGGGATTCAGACATCCCTTCGTCTTGAGAGATGGAAGACGAGCCTGCATTCAATTCACTGAAGGGATATCCGGCCTTACTTCGAGTCAGAGCATCTCGGTGTCCATTGCATTTGAGGCCACAAACTCAGGGTGCTTCTCACATACCTGTAGCTGAGAGAAGCCTCCTCTTGAGGTGCTTGTGGAAAGTTGGTATTCCTCTTGAGTCGAAGCCAGGGACTAAGCTCTCATCTTGAGTTGATTTGGGGTCCACGGAGCCCTTTCCTGTTGCTCCAGTGATCTCAGGATCCCTCTAGACTTGAGACAGTGATCTTGGGTTTTCTCTGGAGTGCCATCAAGGAAATCAAGTCTCCTTTCACGTTTCATGTGGAACACGGAATTGCTCTGCATGCAGTGCAGGGAAATCGGGCCTCAACTCGCGGCGTGGCGGAAATCCAATGGTTTTTCTCGATTTGCGGCCGGAACCTGGGGTATATTATCGAGTTACGATTGGGAGGACCCTTCCAGACACGTGTTTTTTCAGCGACGTCAGGACTCCTGCCTAGGTGCGAGGGAAACCTCGGGATTCTCCTCGAGTCTTGGCATGACAAATGGGACGCGTCTCCACGTGAGGCGGGAGACCCAGGGTCCCTTTCCACGTGCCACAGGGATCCTGGGACTCCATTCCATTTTCAAGAGGATTCAGGCATCGTTTCCTTTGGAAGCATTCATCTCCGCGGACCTCTCGAGTTTTCAAAGGTTGTGAGGCCTCTGGTCGCGATGAGGCGGAGGACTAGGACTTTCTCTGTGGTCTCCACAGGGGATTCAGACATCCCTTCGTCTTGGGAGATGCAAGACGAGCCTGCATTCAATTCACTGCAGGGATATCGGGCCTTACTTTGAGTCAGAGCATCTCGGTGTACATTACACTTGAGGCCACAAATTCAGGGTCCCTCTCACATACCTGTAGCTGAGAGAAGCCTCCTCTTGAGGTGCTTGTGGAAATTGGTATTCCTCTTGAGTCGAAGCCAGGGACTAAGCTCTCATCTCGAGTTGATTTGGAGTCCACGGAGCCCTTTCGTGTTGCTCCAATGACCTCAGGATCCCTCTAGACTTGAGACAGTGATCTTGGGTTTTCTCTGGAGTGCCATCAAGGAAATCAAGGCTCCTTTCAAGTTTGATGTGGAACACGGAATTGCTCTGCACGCAGGGAAGGGGAATCGGGCCTCATCTCGGGGCGAGGGGGAAGTCTCATGGTTTTTCTCGAGTTGCGGCCGGAACCTGGGGTATATTCTCGAGTTACGACGGGGAGGGCTCTTCGAGAGACGTGTTTGTTCAGCGACGTCAGGACTCCTGCCTAGGTGCGAGGGACACCTCGGGATTCTCCTCGAGTTTTGGCATGGCAATTGGGTCGCGTCTCCACGTGAGGCGGGAGACCCAGGGTCCCTTTCCACATGCCACAGGGATCCTGGGACTCATATCCATTTTCAAGAGGAGTCAGGCATCGTCTCCTTTGGAAGCATTGATCTCCGCGGACCTGTCGAGTTTTCAAAGGATGTGAGGCCTCCGGTCGCGATGAGGCGGAGAACTAGGTCTTTCTCTGTGGTCTCCACAGGGGATTCAGACATCCCTTCGTCTTTTGAGATGCAAGACGAGCCTGCATTCAATTCCCTGCAGGGATATCCGGCCTTACTTCAAGTCAGAGCATCTCGGTGTCCATTCCACTTGAGGCCACAAACTCAGGGTCCCTCTCACATACCTGTAGCTGAGAGAAGCCTCCTCTTGAGGTGCTTGTAGAAAGTTGGCATTTCTCTTTTGTCGAAGCCAGGGACTAAGCTCTCATCTCGAGTTGATTTGGGGTCCACGGAGCCCTTTCATGTTGCTACAGTGACCTCAGGATCCCTGTAGACTTGAGACAGTGATCTTGGGTTTTCTCTTGAATGCCATCAAGGAAATCAAGGCTCCTTTCACGTTTGATGTGGAACACGGAATTGCTCTGCATGCAGTGCAGGGGAATCGGGCCTCAACTCGCGGCTAGGTGGAAATCTCATGGTTTTTCTCGATTTGCGGCCGGAACCTGGGGTATATTCTCGAGTTACGATTGGGAGGACCCTTCCTTACACGTGTTTGTTCAGCGAAGTCAGGACTCCTACCTAGGTGCGAAGGACACCTCGGGATTCTCCTCGAGTCTTGGCATAGCAATTGGGACGCGTCTCCACGTGAGGCGGGAGACCAAGGGCCCCTTTCCACCTTCCACAGGGATCCTGGGACTCCTATTCATTTTCAAGAGGAGTCAGGCATCGTCTCCTTTGGAAGCATTGATCTCCGCGGACCTCTCGAGTTTTCAAAGGATGTGAGGCCTCTGGTCGCGATGAGGCGGAGAACTAGTTCTTTCTCTGTGGTCTCCACAGGGGATTCAGACATCCCTTCGTCTTGAGAGATGCAAGACGAGCCTGCATTCAATTCACCGCAGGGATATCCGGCCTTACTTCGAGTCAGAGCCTCTCGGTGTCCATTCCACTTGTGGCCACAAACTCAGGGTAACTCTCACATACTTGTAGCTGAGAGAAGCCTCCTCTTGAGGTGCTTGTGGAAAGTTGGTATTCCTCTTGAATCGAAGCCAGGGACTAAGCTCGCATCTCGAGTTCATTTGGGGTCCACGAAGCCCTTTCGTGTTGCTCCAGTGACCTCAGGATCCCTCTAGACTTGAGACAGTGTTCTTGGGTTTTCTCTGGAGTTCAATCAAGGAAATCAAGGGTCCTTTCTCATTTGATGTGGAACACGGAATTGCTCTGCACCCACTGCAGTGAAATCTGGCCTCATCTCGCGGCGAGGGGGAAGTCTCATAATTTTTCTAGAGTTGTGGCCAGAACCTGGGGTATATTCTTGAGTTACGATGGGGAGGGCCCTTCCAGACACGTGTTTGTTCAGCGACCTCAGGACTCCTGCCTAGGTGCGAGGGACACCTCGGGATTCTCCTCGAGTCTTGCCATGGCAATTGGGAGGCGTCTACACGTGAGGCGGGAGACCCAGGGCCCCTTTCCACGTGCCACAGGGATCCTGGGACTCCTATCCATTTTCAAGAGGAGTCAGGCATCGTCCTCTTTGGAAGCATTAATCTCTGTGGACCTCTCGAATTTTCAAAGGATGTGAGGCCTCCGGTTGCGATGAGGGGGAGAATTAGGACGTTCTCTGTGGTCTCCACAGGGGATTCAGACATCCCTTCGTCTTGGGAGATGCAAGACGAGCGTGCATTCAATTCCCTGCAGGGATATCCGGCCTTACATCGAGTCAGAGCATCTCGGTGTCCATTCCACTTGAGGCCACAAACTCAGGGTCGCTATCACATACCTGTAGCTGAGAGAAGCCTCCTCTTGAGGTGCTTGTGGAAAGTTGGTATTCCTCTTGAGTCTAAGCCAGGGACTAAGCTCTCATCTCGAGTTGATTTGGGGTCCACGGAGCCCTTTCGTGTTGCTCCAGTGACCTCAGGATCCCTCTACTTGAGACAGTCATCTTGAGTTTTCTCTGGAGTGCCATCAAGGAAATCAAGGCTCCTTTCACGTTTGATGTCGAACACGGAATTGTGCTGAACGCAGTGCAAGGGAATCGGGCCTCATCTCGGGGCGAGGGGGAAGTCTCATGGTTTTTCTCAAGTTGCGGCCGGAACCTGGGGTATATTCTTGAGTTACGACGGGGAGGGCCCTTCCCGACACGTGTTTGTCCAGCGACGTCAGGACTCCTGCCTAGGTGCGAGGGACACCTTGGGGTTCTCCTCGAGTCTTGGCATGGCAATTGGGACGCGTCCCCACGTGAGGCGGGAGACCCAGGGTCCCTTTCCACGTGCCACAGCGATCCTGGGTCTCCTATCAATTTTCAAGAGGAGTCAGGCCTCGTCTCCTTTGGAAGCATTGATGTCCGCGGACCTCTCGAGTTTTCAAAGGATGTGAGGCCTCCGGTCGCGATGAGGCCGAGAACTAGGTCTTTCTCTGTGGTCTCCACAGGGGATTCAGACATCCCTTCGTCTTGGGAGATGCAAGACGAGCCTGCATTCAATTCACTGCAGGGATATCCGGCCTTACTTCGAGTCACAGCGTGTCGGTGTCCATTCCACTTGAGGACACAAACTCAGGGTCCCTCTCACATACGTGTCGCTGAGAGAAGCCTCCTCTTGAGGTGCTTGTGGAAAGTTGGTATTCCTCTTGAGTCGAAGCCAGGGACTAAGCTCTCATCTCGAGTAGATTTGGTGTCCTCGGAGCCCTTTCGTGTTGCTCCAGTGACGTCAGGATCCCTCTAGTCTTGAGACAGTGATCTTGGGTTTTCTCTGGAGTGCCATCAAGGAAATCAAGGCTCCTTTCACGTTTGATGTGCAACACGGAATTTCTCTGCACGCAGTGCAGGGGAATCGGGCCTCATCTCGCGGCGAGGGGGAAGTCTCAGGGTTTTTCTCGAGTTGCGGCCGGAATCTGGGGTATATTCTCGAGTTACGACGGGGAGGGCCCTTCCAGACACCTGTTTGTTCAGCAACGTCAGGACTCGGGCCTAGGTGCGAGGGACACCTCGGGATTCTCCTCGAGCCTTGGCATTGCAATTTGGACGCGTCTCCACGTGAGGCGGGAGATCCAGGGTCTCTTTCCACGGGCCAGAGTGATCCTGGGACTCCTATCCATTTTCAAGAGGAGTCAGGCATCGTCTCCTTTGGAAGCATTGATCTCCGAGGACCTCTCGAGTTTTCAAAGGATGTGAGGTCTCCGGTCGCTGTGTGGCGAGAACTAGGTCTTTCTCTGTGGTCTCCTCAGGGGATTCAGACATCGCTTCGTCTTGGGAGAGGCAAGAAGAGCCTGCACTCAATTCACTGCATGGATATCCGGCCTTACTTCGAATGAGAGCATCTCGGTGTCCATTCCACTTGAGGCCACAAACACAGGGTCCCTCTCACATACCTGTAGCTGAGAGAAGCCTCCTCTTGAGGTGCTTGGGGAAAGTTGGTATTCCACTTGAGTCGAAGCCAGGGACTAAGCTCTCATCTCGAGTTGATTTGGGGTCCACGGAGACCTTTCGTGTTGCTACAGTCACCTGAGGATCCCTCTAGACTTGAGACAGTGATCTTGAGTATTCTCTGGAGTGCCATCAAGGAAATCAAGGCTCCTTTCACGTTTGATGTGGAACACGGAATTGCTCTGCACGCAGTGCAGGGGATTCGGGCCTCATCTCGCAGCGAAGCGGATGTCTCATGGTTTTTCTCCACTTGTGGCCGGAACAAGGGGTATATTCTCGAGTTACGACGTGGGGGGCCCTTCCAGACACGTGATTCTTCAGCGACGTCAGGACTCCTGCCTAGGTGCGAGGGACACCTCAGGATTCTCTTCGAGTCTTGGCATGGCAATTGGGACGCTTCTCTACGTGAGGCGGGAGACCCAGGGTCCGTTTCCACGTGCCACAGTGATCCTGGGACTCCTATCCATTTTCAAGAGGAGTCAGGCATCGTCTCCTTTGGAAGCATTGATGTCCGTGGACCTCTCGAGTTTTCAAAGGATGTGAGGCCTCCGGTAGCATTGAGGCGCAGGACTAGGTCATTCTTTGTGGTCTTCACAGGGGATTCAGACATCCCTTCGTCTTGGGAGATGCAAGACGAGCCTGCACTCAATTCACTGCAGGGCTATCCGGCCTTACTTCGAGTCAGAACATCTCGTTGTCCATTCCATTTGAGGCCACACACTCAGGGTCCCTCTCACATACCTGTAGCTGAGAGAAGCCTCCTCTTGAGGTGCTTGTGGAAAGTTGGTATTCCACTTGAGTCGAAGCCAGGAACTAAGCTCTCATCTCGAGTTGATTTGGGGTCCACGGAGCCCTTTCGTGTTGCTACAGTGACCTCAGGATCCCTCTAGACTTGAGAGAGTGATCTTGGGTTTTCTCTGGAGTGCCATCAAGGAAATCAAGGCTCCTTTCACGTTTGATGTGGAACACGGAATTGCTCTGCACGCAGTGCAGGGGAATCGGGCCTCATCTCGCGGCGAGGGGGAAGTCTCATGGTTTTTCTCGAGTTGCGGCCGGAACCTGGGGTATATTCTCGAATTACGATGGGGAGGGCCCTTCCAGACACGTGTTTGTTCGGCGACGTCAGGACTCCTGCCTAGGTGCGAGGGACACCTCGGGATTCTGCTCGAGTCTTGGCATGGCAATTGGGACGCGTCTCCACGTGAGGCGGGAGACCCAGGGTCCCTTTCCACGTGCCACAGGGATCCTGGGACTCCTATCCATTTTCAAGAGGAGTCAGGCATCGTCTCCTTTGGAAGCATTGATCTCCGCGGACCTCTCGAGTTTTCAAAGGATGTGAGGCCTCCGCTCGCGGTGAGGCGGAGAATTATGTCTTTCCCTGTGGCCTCCACAGGGGATTCAGACATCCCTTCGTCTTGGGAGATGCAAGACGAGCCTGCATTCAATTCACTGCTGGGATATCCGGCCTTCCTTCGAGTCAGGGCATCTCGGTGTCCATTCCACTTGAGGCCACAAACTCAGGTTCCCTCTCACATACCTGTAGCTGAGAGAAGCCTCCTCTTGAGGTGCTTGTGGAAAGTTGGTATTCCTCTTGATTCGAAGCCGGGGACTAAGCTCTCATCTCGAGTTGATTTGGGGTCCACGGAGCCCTTTCGTGTTGCTCCAGTGACCTCAGGATCCCTCTAGACTTGAGACAGTGATCTTGGATTTTCTCTTGAATGCCATCAAGGAAATCAAGGCTCCTTTCACGTATGATGTGGAACACGGAATTCCTCTGCATGCAGTGCAGGGGAATCGGGCCTCAACTCGCGGCTAGGTTGAAATCTCATGGTTTTTCTCGATTTGCGGCCGGAACCTGGGGTATATTCTCGAGTTACGATTGGGAGGACCCTTCCAGACACGTGTTTGTTCAGCGACGTCCGGACTCCTACCTAGTTGCGAGGGACACCTCGGGATACTCCTCGAGTCTTGGCATGGCAATTGGGACGCGTCTCCACGTGAGGCGGGAGACGCAGTGTCCCTTTCCACGTGCCACAGGGATCCTGGGACTCCTATCCATTTTCAAGAGGAGTCAGGCATCGTCTCCTTTGGAAGCATTGAACTCCACGGACCTCTCCAGTTTTCAAAGGATGTGAGGCCTCCTGTCGCGATGAGGAGGAGAACTAGGTCTTTCTCTGTGGTCTCCACAGGGGATTCAGACATCCCTTCGTCTTGGGAGATGCAAGACGAGCCTGCACTCAATTCACTGCAGGGATATACGGTCTTACTTCGAGTCAGAGCATCTCGGTGTCCATTCCACCTGATTCCACAAACTCAGGGTCCCTCTCACATACCTGTAGCTGAGAGAAGCCACCTATAGATGCTTATGGAAATTTGGTATTCCTCTTGAGTCGAAGCCAGGGACTAAGCTCCCATCTCGGGTTGATTTGGGGTCCACGGAGCCCTTTCGTTTTGCTCCAGTGACCTCAGGATCCCTCTAGACTTGAGACAGTGATCTTGGGTTTTATCTGGAGTGCCATTAAGGAAATCAAGGCTCCTTTCACGTTTTTTGTGGAACACGGAATTGCTCTACACACAGTTCAGGGGAATCAGGCCTCATCTCGCGGCGAGGGGGAAGTCTCATGGTTTTTCTCGAGTTGCGGCTGGAACCTGGGGTATATTCTCGAGTTACGACAGGGAGGGCCCTTCCAGACACGTGTTTGTTCAGCGACGTCAGGACTCCTGCCTAGGTGCTAGGGACACCCGGGATTCTCCTCGAGTCTCGGCATGGCAATTGGGAAGCGTCTCCACGTGAGGCGGGAGACCCATGGTCCCTTTCCACGTGCCACAGGGATCCTGGGACTCCTATCCATTTTCAAGAGGACTCAGGCATCGTCTCCTTTGAAAGCATTGATCTACGCGGACCTCTCGAGTTTTCAAAGGATGTGAGGATTCCGGTCGAGATGAGGCGGAGAACTAGGTCTTTCTCTGTGGTCTCCACAGGGGATTCAGACATCCCTTCGTCTTGGGAGATGCAAGACGAGCCTGCATTCAATTTACTGCAGGGATATCTGGCCTTACTTCGAGTCAGAGCATCTCGATGTCCATTTCACTTCAGGCCACAAACTCAGGGTCCCTCTCACATACCTGCAGCTGAGAGAAGCCTCCTCTTGAGGTGCTTGTGGAACGTTGGTATACCTCTTGAGTCGAAGTCAGGGACTAAGCTCTCATCTCGAGTTGATTTCGGGTCCACGGAGCCCTTTCTTGTTGCTCCAATGACCTCAGGATCCCTCTAGACTTGAGACAGTGATCTTGGGTTTTCTCTGCAGTGCCATTAAGGAAATCAAGGCTCCTTTCACGTTTGATGTGGAACACGTAATTGCTCTGCACGCAGTGCAGGGGAATCGGGCCTCATGTCGCGGCGAGGGGGAAGTCTCATGGTTTTTCTCGAGTTGCGGCTGGAACCTGGGGTATATTCTCGAGTTACGACGGGGAGGGCCCTTCCAGACACGTGTTTGTTCAGCGATGTCAGGACTCCTGCCTAGGTGCGAGGGACACCTCGGGATTCTCCTCGAGCCTTGGCATGGCAATTGGGACGCGTCTCCACGTGAAAGGGAGACCCAGGGTCCATTTCCCCGTGCCACAGGGATCCTGGGACTCCTATCAATTTTCAAGAGGAGTCAGGCATCCTCTCCTTTGGAAGCATTGATCTCCGCGGACCTCTCGAGTTTTCAAAGGATGTGAGTCCTCCGCTCACGATGTGGCGAGAACTAGGTCTTTCTCTGTTGTATCCTCAGGGGATTCAAACATCCGTTCATCTTGGGAGATGCAAGACGAGCCGGCATTCAATTCACTGCAGGGATATCGGGCCTTACTTCGAGTCACAGCGTCTCGGTGTCCATTCCACTTGAGGCCACAAACTCAGGGTCCCTCTCACATACCTGTAGCTGAGAGAAGCCTCCTCTTGAGGTGCTTGTGGAAAGTTGGTATTCCCCTTGAGTCGAAGCCAGGGACTAAGCTCTCATCTCGAGTTGATTTGGGGTCCACGGAGCCCTTTCTTGTTGCTACAGTGACCTCAGGATCCCTCTAGACTTTAGACAGTGATCTTGGGTTTTGTATGAAATGCTATTAAGGAAATCAAGGCTCCTTTCACGTTTGATGTGGAACACGGAATTGCTCTGCACGCAGTGCAGAGGAATCGGGCCTCATCTCGCAGCGAGTGGGAAGTCTCATAATTTTTCTAGAGTTGTGGCCAGAACTTGGGGTATATTCTCGAGTTACGACGGGGAGGGCCCTTCCAGACACGTGTTTGTTCAGCGACATCAGGACTCCTGCCTAGGTGCGAGGGACACCTCGGGATTCTCCTCGAGTCTTGCCATGGCAATTGGGAGGCGTCTACACGTGAGGCGGGAGACCCAGGGCCCCTTTCCACGTGCCACAGGGATCCTGGGACTCCTATCCATTTTCAAGAGGAGTCAGGCATCGTCTCCTTTGGAAGCATTGATCTCCGCTGACCTCTCGAGTTTTCAAAGAATGTGAGGCCACAGGTCGCGATGAGGAGGAGGACTAGGTCTTTCTCTGTGGTCTGCACAGGGGTTTCAGAAATCCCTTCGTCTTGGGAGATGCAAGACGAGCCTGCATTCCATTCACTGCAGGGATATCCGGCCTTACTTCGAGTCAGAACATCTCGGTGTCCATTCCATTTGAGGCCACAAACTCAGGGTCCCTCTCACATACCTGTAGCTGAGAGAAGCCTCCTATTGAGGTGCTTGTGGAAAGTTGGTATTCCTCTTGAGTCGAGGCCAGGGACTAAGCTCTCATCTCGAGTTGATTTGGGGTCTTTGGAGCCCTTTCGTGTTGCTACAGTGACCTCAGGATCCCACTAGACTTGAGACAGTGATCTTGGGTTTTCTCTGGAGTGCCATCAAGGAAATCAAGGCTCCTTTCACTTTTGATATCGAACACGGAATTGCTCTGCACGCAGGGCAGGGGAATCGGGCCTCATCTCGCGGTGAGGGGGAAGTCTCATGGTTTTTCTCGAGTTGCGGCCGGAACCTGGGGTATATTCTCGAGTTACGATTGGGAGGACCCTTCCAGACACGTGTTTGTTCAGCGACGTCAGGACTCCTGCCTTGGTGCGAGGGAAACCTCGGGATTCTCCTCGAGTCTTGGCATGGTAATTGGGACGCGTCTCCACGTGAGGCGGGAGACCCAGGGTCCCTTTCCACGTGCCACAGGGATCCTGGGACTCCTATCCATTTTCAAGAGGAGTCAGGCATCGTCTCCTTTGGAAGCATTGATCTCCTTGGACCTCTTGAGTTTTCAAAGGATGTGAGGCCTCCGGTCGCGATGAGACGGAGAACTAGGTCTTTCTCTGTGGTATCCTCAGGGGATTCAGACATCCCTTCATCTTGGGAGATGCAAGACGAGCCTGCATTCAATTCACTGCAGGGATATCGGGCCTTACTTCGAGTCACAGCGTATCGGTGTCCATTCCACTTGAGGCCACAAACTCAGGGTCCCTCTCACATACCTGTAGCTGAGAGAAGCCTCCTCTTCAGGTGCTTGTGGAAAGTTGGTATTCCCCTTGAGTCGAAGCCAGGGACTAAGCTCTCATCTCGAGTTGATTTGGGGTCCACGGAGCCCTGTCTTGTTGCTACAGTGACCTCAGGATCCCTCTAGACTTTAGACAGTGATCTTGGGTTTTGTATGGAGTGCCATCAAGGAAATCAAGGCTCCTTTCACGTTTGATGTGGAACACGGAATTGCTCTGCACGCCGTGCAGAGGAATCGGGCCTCATCTCGCGGCGAGTGTGAAGTCTCATGGTTGTTCTCGAGTTGCGGCCGGAACCTGCGGTATATTCTCGATTTACGACGGGGAGGGTCTTTCCAGACACGTGTTTGTTCAGCGACCTCAGGACGCCTGCCTAGGGGCGAGGGACACCTCGGGATTCTCCTCGAGTCTTGGCATGGCAATTGGGATGCGTCTCCACGTGAGGCGGGAGCCCCAGAGTCCCTTTCCACGTGCCACAGGGATCCTGGGACTCCTATCCATTTTCAAGAGGAGTCAGGCATCGTCTCCTTTGAAAGCATTGATCTCCGCGGACCTCTCGAGTTTTCAAAGGTTGTGAGGCCTCCGGTCGCGATGAGGCGGAGGACTAGGTCTTTCTCTGTGGTCTCCACAGGGGATTCAGACATCCCTTCGTCTTGGGAGATGCAAGACGAGCCTGCATTCAATTCACTGCAGCGATATCCGGGCTTACCTCAAGTCAGAGCATCTCGGTTTACATTCCACTTGAGGCCACAGACTCAGGGTCCCTCTCACATACCTGTAGCTGAGAGAAGCCTCCTCTTGAGGTGCATGTGGAAAGTTGGTATTCCTCTTGAGTCGAAGCGAGGGACTAAGGTCTCATCACGAGTTGATTTGGGGTCCACGGAGCCCTTTCTTGTTGCTCCAGTGACCTCAGGATCCCTCTAGACTTGAGACAGTGATCTTGGGTTTTCTCTGGAGTGCCATCAAGTAAATCAAGGCTCCTTTCCCGTTTGATGTGGAACACGGAATTGCTCTGCACGCAGTGCAGGGGAATCGGGCCTCATCTCGTGGCGAGGGGGAAGTCTCATGGTTTTTCTCGAGTTGCGGCCGGAACCTGGGGTATATTCTCGAGTTATGACGGGGAGGGCCCTTCCAGACACGTGTTTGTTCAGCAACGTCAGCACTCCTGCCTAGGTGCGAGGGACACCTCGGGATTCTCCTCGAGTCTTGGCATGCCAATTGGGACGCGTCTCCACGTGAGGCGGAAGACCCAGGGTCCCTTTCCACGTGCCACAGGGATCCTGGGACTCCTATCCATTTTCAAGAGGAGTCAGGCATCGTCTCCTTTGGAAGCATTGATCTCCGCTGACCTCTCGAGTTTTCAAAGAATGTGAGGCCACAGGTCGCGATGAGGAGGAGGACTAGGTCTTTCTCTGTGGTCTGCACAGGGGTTTCAGACATCCCTTCGTCTTGGGAGATGCAAGACGAGCCTGCATTCCATTCACTGCAGGGATATCCGGCCTTATTTCGAGTCAGAGCATCTCGGTGTCCATTCCACTTGAGGCCACAAACTCAGGGTCCCTCTCACATACCTGTAGCTGAGAGAAGCCTCCTCTTGAGGTGCTTGTGGAAAGTTGGTATTCCTCTTGAGTCTAAGCCAGGGACTAAGCTCTCATCTCGAGTTGATTTGGGGTCCACGGAGCCCTTTCGTGTTGCTCCAGTGACCTCAGGATCCCTCTAGACTTGAGACAGTGATCTTGGGTTTTCTCCGGCGGCCATCAAAGAAATCAAGGCTCCTTTCATTTTTGATGTGGAATACGGAATTGCTCTGCATGCAGTGCAGGGGAATCGGGCCTCATGTATTGGCGAGGGGGAAGTCTCATGGTTTTTCTCGAGTTGCGGCCGGAACCTGGGGTATATTCTCGAGTTACGACGGGGAGGGCCCTTCCAGACACGTGTTTGTTCAGCGACGTCAGGACTCCTGCCTAGGTGCGAGGGACACCTCGGGATTCTCCTCGAGTCTTGGCATGGCAATTGGGACGCGTCTCCACGTGAGGCGGGAGACCCAGGGTCCCTTTCCACGTGCCACAGGGATCCTGGGACTCCTATCCTTTTTCAAGAGGAGTCAGGCATCGTCTCCTTTGGAAGCATTGATCTCCGCGGACCTCTCGAGTTTTCAAAGATGGGAGGCCGCCGGTCGCAATGAGGAGGAGAACTAGGTATTTCTCTGAGGTCTCCACAGGGGATTCAGACATCCCTTCGTCTTGGGAGATGCAAGACGAGCCTGCACTCAATTCACTGCACGGATATCCGGCCTTACTTCGAGTCAGAGCATCTCGGTGTCCATTCCACCTGAGGCCACAAACTCAGGGTCCCTCTCACATACCTGTTGCTGAGAGAAGCCTCGTCTTGATGTGCTTGTGGAAACTTGGTATTCCTCTTGTCTCGAAGCCAGGGACTAAGCTCTCATCTCGAGTTGATTTGGGGTCCACGGAGCCCTTTCGTGGTGCTCCAGTGACCTCAGGATGCCTCTAGACTTGAGACAGTGATCTTGGGTTTTCTCTGGAGTGCCATCAGGGAAATCAAGGCTCCTTTCATGTTTGATGTGGAACACGGAACAGCTCTGCAAGCAGTGCAGGGAAATCGGCCCTCATCTCGCGGCGAGGGGGAAGTCTCATGGTTTTTCTCGAGTTGCAGCCAGGACCTGGGGTATATTCTCGAGTTACAACGGGGAGGGCCCTTCCAGACACGTGTTTGTTCAGCGACGTCAGGACTCCTGGCTTGGTGCGAGGGACTCCTCAGGATTCTCCTCGAGTCTTGGCATGGCAATTGGGACGCGTCTCCACGTGAGGCGGGAGACCCAGGGTCCCTTTCCAAGTGCCACAGGTATCCTGGGACTCCTATCCATTTTCAAGAGGAGTCAGGCATCGTCTCCTTTGGAAGCATTGATCTCCGCGGACCTCTTGAGTTTTCAAAGGATGTGAGGCCTCCGGTCGCGATGAGGCGGAGAACTAGGACTTTCTCTGTGGTCTCCACAGGGGATTCAGACATTCCTTCGTCTTGAGAGATGCAAGACGAGCCTGCATTCAATTCATTGCAGGGATATCTGGCCTTACTTCGAGTCAGAGCATCTCGGTGTCCATTCCACTTGAGGCCACAAACTCAGGGTCCTTCTCACATACCTGTGGCTGAGAGAACCCTCCTCTTGGGGTGCTTGTGGAGAGTTGGTATTCCTCTTGCGTCGAAGCCAGGTACTAAGCTCTCATCTCGAGTTGATTTGGGGTCCACGGAGCCCTTTCGTGTTGCTCCAGTGACCTCAGGATCCCTCTAGACTTGAGACAGTGATCCTGGGTTTTCTCTGGAGTGCCATCAAGGAAATCAAGGCTCCTTTCAGGTTTGATGTGGAACACGGAATTGCTCTGCACGCAGTCCAGGGGAATCGGGCCTCATCTCGCGTCGAGATTAAAGTCTCATGGTTTTTCTCGAGTTGCGGCCGGAACCTGGGGTATATTCTCGATTTACGACGGGGAGGACCCTTCCAGACACGTGATAGGTGCGAGGGACACCTCGGGATTCTCCTAAAGCCTTGGCATGGCAATTGGAACGCGTCTCCACATGAGGCGGGAGACCCAGGGTCCCTTTCCACGTGCCACAGGGATCCTGGTACTCCTATCCATTTTCAAGAGGAGTCAGGCATCGTCTCTTTGGAAGCATTGATCTCCGCGGACCTCTCGAGTTTTCAAAGGATGTGAGGCCTCCGTTCGCGATGAGGCGGAGGACTAGGTCTTTCTCTGTGGTCTCCGCAGGGGCTTCAGACATCCCTTCGTCTTGGGAGATGCAAGACGAGCCTGCATTCAATTCACTGCAGGGATATCCGGACTTACTTCGAGTCAGAGCATCTCAGTGTCCATTCCACTTGAGGCACAAACACAGGGTCCCTCTCACATACCTGTAGCTGAGAGAAGCCTCCTCTTGAGGTACTTGTGTAAAGTTGGTATTCCTCTTGAGTCGAAGCCAGGGACTAAGCTCTCATCTCGAGTTGATTTGGGGTCCATGGAGAACTTTCTTGTTGCTCCACTGACCTCAGGATCCCTCTAGACTTGAGACAGTGATCTTGGGTTTTCTCTGGAGTGCCATCAAGGAAATCAAGGCTCCTTTCACGTTTGATGTGGAACACGGAATTGCTCGGCACGCAGTGCAGGGTAATCGGGCCTCATCTCGCGGCGAGGGGGAAGTCTCATGGTTTTTCTCGAGTTGCGGCCGGAACCTGCGTTATATTCCCGAGTTACGACGGGGAGGGCCCTTCCAGACACGTGTTTGTTCAGCGACGTCAGGACTCCTGCCTAGGTGCGAGGGACACCTCGGGATTCTCCTCGAGTCTTGGCATGGCAATTGGGACGCGTCTCCACGTGAGGCGGGAGACCCAGGGTCCCTTTCCTCGTGCCACAGGGATCCTGGTACTCCTATCCATTTTCAAGAGGAGTCAGTCATCGTCTCCTTTGGAAGCATTGATCTCCGCGGACCTCTCGAGTTTTCAAAGGATGTGAGGCCTCCGGTCGAGATGAGGCGGAGAACTAGGTCTTTCTCTGTGGTCTCTGCAGGGGATTCAGACATCCCTTCGTCTTGGGAGATGCAAGACGAGCCTGCTTTCAATTCACTGCAGGGATATCCGGCCTTACTTCGAGTCAGAGCATCTCCGTGTCCATTCCACTTGAGGCCACAAACTCAGGGTCCCTCTCACATACCTGTAGCTGAGAGAAGCCTCATCTTGAGGTGCTTGTGGAAATTGGTATTCCTCTTGAGTCGAAGCCAGGGACTAAGCTCTCATCTCGAGTTGATTTGGGGTCCACGGAGCCCTTTCTTGTTGCTCCAGTGACCTCAGGATCCCTCTAGACTTGAGACAGTGATCTTGTGTTTTCTCTGGAGTGCCATCAAGGAAAATCAAGGCTCCTTTCAGCTTTGATGTGGAACACGGAATTGCTCTGCACGCAGTGCAGGGGAATCGGGCCTCATCTCGCGGCGAGGGGGAAGTCTCATGGTTTTTCTCGAGTTGCGGCCGGAACCTCGGTTATATTCTCGAGTTACGACTGGGAGGGCCCTTCCAGACACGTGTTTCTTCAGCGACGTCAGGACTCCTGACTAGGTGCGAGGGACACCTCGGGATTCTCCTCGAGTCTTGGCATGGCAATTGGGACGCGTCTCCACGTGAGGCGGGAGACCCAGGGTCCCTTTCCACGTGCCACAGGGATCCTGGGACACCTATCCATTTTCAAGAGGAGTCAGGCATCGTCTCCTTTGGAAGCATTGATCTCCGCGGACCTCTCGAGTTTTCAAAGGATGTGAGGCCTCCGGTCGCGATGAAGCGGAGAATTAGGTCTTTCTCTGTGGTCTCCACAGGGGATTGAGACATCCCTTCATCTTGGGAGATGCAAGACGAGCCTGCATTCAATTCACTATTGGGATATCCGGCCTTACTTCGAGTCAGAGCATCTCGGTGTCCATTCCACTAGATGCCACAAACTCAGGGTCACTCTCACATACCTGTAGCTGAGAGAAGCCACCTCTTGAGGTGCTTGTGGAAAGTTGGTATTCCTCTTGAGTCGAGGCCAGGGACTAAGCTCTCATCTCGAGTTGATTTGGGGTCCAAGGAGACCTTTCGTGTTGCTCCAGTGACCTCAGGATCCCTCTAGACATGAGACAGTGATCTTGGGTTTTCTCTGGAGTGCCATCAAGGAAATCAAGGCTCCTTTCACTTTTGATGTCGAACACGGAATTGCTCTGCACGCAGTGCAGGGGAATTGGGCCTCATCTCGGGGCGAAGGGGAAGTCTCATGGTTTTTATCGAGTTTCGGCCGGAACCTGGGGTATATTCGAGAGTTACGACGGGGAGGGCCCTTCCAGACACGTGTTGTTCAGCGACGTCAGGACTCCTGCCTAGGTGCGAGGTACACCTCGGGAATCTCCTCGAGTCTTGGCATGGTAATTGGGACGCGTCTCCATGTGAGGCGGGAGACCCAGGGTCCCTTTCCACGTGCCACAGGGATCCTGGGACTCCTATCCATTTTCAAGAAGAGTCAGGCATCGTCTCCTTTGGAAGCATTGATCTCCGCAGACCTCTCGAGTTTTCAAAGGATGGGAGGCCTCTGGTCTCGATGAGGCGGGGAACTAGGTCTTTCTCTGTGGTCTCCACAGGGGATTCAGACATCCCTTCGTCTTGGGAGATGCAAGACGAGCCTGCTTTCAATTCACTGCAGGGATATCCGGCCTTACTCGAGTCAGAGCATCTCCGTGACCATTCCACTTGAGGCCACAAACTCAGGGTCCCTCTAACATACCTGTAGCTGAGAGAAGGCTCCTCTTGAAGTGCTTGTGGAAATTGGTATTCCTCTTGAGTCGAAGCCAGGGACTAAGCTCTCATCTCGAGTTGATTTGGGGTCCACGGAGCCCTTTCTTGTTGCTCCAGTGACCTCAGGATCCCTCTAGACTTGAGACAGTGATCTTGGGTTTTCTCTGGAGTGCCATCAAGGAAATCAAGGCTCCTTTCACGTTTGATGTGGAACACGGAATTGCTCTGCATGCACTGCAGGGGAATCGGGCCTCATCTCGCGGCGAGGGGGAAGTCTCATGGTTTTTCTCGAGTTGCGGCCTGAAACTGGGCTATATTCTCGAGTTAAAACGGGGAAGGCCCTTCCAGACACGTGTTTGTTCAGCGACGTCAGGACTCCTTCCTAGGTGCGAGGGACACCTCGGGATTCTCCTCGAGTCTTGGCATGGCAATTGGGACGCGTCTCCACGTGAGGCGGGAGATCCAGGGTCCCTTTCGACGTGCCACAGGGAATCTGGGGCTCCTATCCATTTTCAAGAGGAGTCAGGCATCGTCTCCTTTGGAAGCATTGATATCCGCATACCTCTCGAGTTGTCAAAGGATGTGAGGCCTCCGGTTGCGTTGAGGCAGAGGACTAGGTCTTTCTCTGTGGTCTCCACAGGGGATTCAGACAACCCTTCGTCTTGGAAGATGCAAGACGAGCCTGCATTCAATTCACTGCAGGGATATCCCGCCTTACTTCGAGTCAGAGCATCTCGGTGTCCATTCCACGTGAGGCCACAAATTCAGGGTCCCTCTCACATACCTGTAGCTGAGAGAAGCCTCCTCTTGAGGTGCTTGTGGAAAGTTGGTATTCCTCTTGAGTCGAAGCCAGGGACTAAGCTCTCATCTCGAGTTATTTGGGGTCCACGGAGCCCTTTCTTGTTGCTACAGTGACCTCCGGATCCCTCTAGACTTGAGACAGTGATCTTGGGTTTTCTCTGGAGTGCCATCAAGGAAATCAAGGCTCCTTTCCCGTTTGATGTGGAACACGGAATTGCTCTGCACGCAGTGCAGGGGAATCGGGCCTCATCTCGCGGCGAGGGGGAAGTCTCATGGTTTTTCGCGATTTGCGGCCGGAACCTGGGGTATATTCTCGAGTTACGACCTGGAGGGCCCTTCCAGACACGTGTTTGTTCAGCGACGTCAGCACTCCTGCCTAGGTGCGAGGGACACCTCGGGATTCTCCTCGAGTCTTGGCATGGCAATTGGGACGCGTCTCCACGTGAGGCGGGAGATCCAGGGTCCCTTTCCACGTGCCACAGGGATCCTGGGACTGCTATCCATTTTCCAGAGGAGTCAGGCATCGTCTCCTTTGGAAGCATTGATCTCCGCTGACCTCTCGAGTTTTCAAAGGATGTGAGGCCACAGGTCGCGATGAGGCGGAGAACTAGGTCTTTCTCTGTGTTCTCCACAGGGGATTCATACATCCCTTCGTCTTGGGAGATGCAAGACGAGCCTGCATTCCATTCACTGCAGGGATATCCGGCCTTACTTCGAGTCAGAGCATCTCAGTGTCCATTCCACTTGAGGCCAAAAACTCAGGGTCCCTCTAACATACCTGTAGCTGAGAGAAGCCTCCTCTTGAGGTGCTTGTGGAAAGTTGGTATTCCTCTTGAGTCGAAGCCAGGGACTAAGCTCTCATCTCGTGTTGATTTGGGGTCCACGGAGCCCTTTCATGTTGCTCCAGTGACCTCAGGATCCCTCTAGACTTGAGACAGTGATCTTGGGTTTTCTCTGGAGTGCCATCAAGGAAATCAAGGCTCCTTTCACGTTTGATGTGGAACACGGAATTGCTCTGCACGCAGTGCAGGGGAATCGGGCCTCATCTCGCGGCGAGGGGGAAGTCTCATGATTTTTCTAGAGTTGCGGCCAGAACCTAGGGTATATTCTCGAGTTACGATGGGGAGGGCCTTTCCAGACACGTGTTTGTTCAGCGACGTCAGGACTCCTGCCTAGGTGCGAGGGACACCTCGGGATTCTCCTCGAGTCTTTTCATGGCAATTGGGACTCGTCTCCACGTGAGGCAGGAGACCCAGGGTCCCTTTCCACGTGCCACAGGGATCCTGGGACTCCTATCCATTTTCAAGAGGAGTCAGGCATCGTCTCCTTTGGAAGCATTGATCTCCGTGGTCCTCTTGAGTTTTCAAAGGATGCGAGGCCTCCGGTCGCGATGAGGCGGAGATCTAGGTCTTTCTCTGTGGTCTCCACAGGGGATTCAGACATCCCTTCGTCTTGGGAGATGCAAGACGAGCCTGCATTCAATTCACTGCATTGATATCGGGCCTTATTTCCAGTCAGAGCACCTCGGTGTCCATTCCACTTGAGGTCACAATCTGAGGGTCCCTCTCACATACCGGTAGCTGAGAGAAGCCTCCTCTTGCTGTGCTTGTAGAAACTTGGTATTCCTCTTGAGTTGAAGCCAGGGACTAAGCTTTCATCTCGAGTTGATTTGGGGTCCACGGAGCCCTTTCGTGTTGCTCCAGTGACCTCAGGATCCCTCTAGGCTTGAGACAGTGATCTTGGGTATTCTCTGGAGTGCCATCAAGGAAATCAAGGCTCCTTTCACGTTTGAGGTGGAACACGGAATTGCTCTGCACGCAGTGCAGGGGAATCGGGCCTCATCTCGCGGCGAGAGGGAAGTCTCATGGTTTTTCTCGAATTGCGGCCAGAACCTGGGGTATATTCTCGAGTTACGATGGGGAGGGCCCTTCCAGACACGTGTTTGTTCAGCGACTTCAGTACTCCTGCCTAGGTGCGAGGACACCTCGGGATTCTCGTAGAGTCTTGGCATGGCAATTGGGACGCGTCTCCACATGAGGCAGTAGACCCAGGGTCCCTTTCCACGTGCCACAGGGATCCTGGGACTCCTATCCATTTTCAAGAGGAGTCAGGCATCTTCTCCTTTGGAAGCATTGATCTCCGTGGACCTCTCGAGTTTTCAAAGGATGAGAGGCCTCCGGTCGCGATGATGCGGAGATCTAGGGCTTTCTCTGTGGTCTCCACAGGAGATTCAGACATCCCTTCGTCTTGGGAGATGCAAGACGAGCCTGCATTCAATTCACTGCAGGGATATCGGGCCTTATTTCGAGTTAGAGCATCTCTGTGTCCATTCCATTTGAGGCCACAATCTCAGGGTCCCTCTCACATACCTGTAGCTGAGAGAAACCTCCTCTTGAGGGTCTTGTGGAAAGTTGGTATTCCTCTTGAGTCTAAGCCAGGGACTAAGCTCTCATCTCGAGTTGATTTGGGGTCCACGGAGCCCTTTCTTGTTGCTCCAGTGACCTCAGGATCCCTCTAGACTTGAGACAGTGATCTTGGGTTTTCTCTGGAGTGCCATCAAGGAAATCAAGGCTCCTTTCACGTTTGATGTGGAACACGGAATTGGTCTGCATGCAGTGCAGGGGAATCGGACCTCAACTCGCGGCGAACGGGAAATCTCATGGTTTTTCTCGAGTTGCGGCCGGAACCTGGGGTATATTCTCGAGTTACGACGGGGAGGGCCCTTCCAGACACGTGTTTGCTCAGCGACGTCAGGACTCCTGACTAGGTGCGAGGGACACCTCGGGATTCTCCTCGAGTCTTGGCATGGCAATTGGGACGCGTCTCCACGTGAGGCGGGAGACCCAGGGTCCCTTTCCACGTGCCACAGGGATCCTGGGACTCCTATCCATTTTCAAGAGGAGTCAGGCATCGTCTCCTTTGGAAGCATTGATCTCCGCAGACCTCTCGAGTTATCAAAGGATGTGAGGCCTCCGGTCGCGATGAGGCGGAGGACTAGGTCTTTCTCTGTGGTCTCCTCAGAGGATTCAGACATCCCTTCGTCTGGGCAGATGCAAGACGAGCCTGCATTCAATTCACTGCAGGGATATCCGGCCTTATTTCGAGTCAGAGCATCTCGGTGTCCATTCCACTTGAGGCCACAAACTCAGGGTCCCTCTCACATACCTGTAGCTGAGAGAAGCCTCCTCTTGAGGTGCTTGTGGAAAGTTGGTATTCCGCTTGAGTCGAAGCCAGGGACTAACCTCTCATCTCGAGTTGATTTGGTGTCCACGGAGCCCTTTCGTGTTGCTCCAGTGACCTCAGGATCCCTCTAGGCTTGAGACAGTGATCTTGGGTTTTCTCTGGAGTGCCATCAAGTAAATCAAGGCTCCTTTCACGTTTGATGTGGAACACGGGATTGCTCTGCACGCAGTGCAGGGGAATCGGGCCTCATGTCTCGGCGGGAGGGAAGTCTCATGGTTTTTCTCGAATTGCGGCCAGAACCTGGGGTATATTCTCGAGTCACGATAGGGAGGGCCCTTCCAGACACGTGTTTGTTCAGCGACTTCAGGACTCCTGCCTAGGTGGGAGGACACCTCGGGATTCTCCTCGAGTCTTGGCATGGCAATTGGGACGCGTCTCCACATGAGGCAATAGACCCAGGGTCCCTTTCCACGTGCCACAGGGATCCTGGGACTCCTATCCATTTTCAAGAGGAGTCAGGCATCGTCTCCTTTGGAAACATTGATCTCCGCAGACCTCTCGAGTTATTAAAGGATGTGAAATCTCCAGTCGCGATAAGGTGGAGGACTAGGTCTTTCTCTGTGGTCTCCTCTGGGGATTCAGACATCCCTTCGTCTTGGGAGATGCAAGACGAGCCTGCATTCAATTCACTGCAGGGATATCCGGCCTTACTTCTAGTCAAAGCATCTCGGTGTCCATTCCACGTGAGGCCACAAACTCAGGGTCACTCTCACATACCTGTAGCTGAGAGAAGCCTCCTCTTGAGGTGCTTGTGGAAAGTTGGTATTCCTCTTGAGTCGAAGCCAGGGACTAAGCTCTCATCTCGAGTTGATTTGGGGTCCACGGAGCCCTTTCGTGTTGCTCCAGTGACCTCAGGATCCCTCTAGACTTGAGACAGTGATCTTGGGTTTTCTCTGGAGTGCCATCAAGGAAATCAAGGCTCCTTTCACGTTTGATGTGGAACACGGAATTGCTCTGCACGCAGTGCAGGGGAATCGGGCCTCATCTCGCGGCGAGGGGGATGTCTCATGGTTTTTCTCGAATTGCGGCCGGAACCTGGGGTATATTCTCGAGTTACAACGGGGAGGGACCTTCCAGACACGTGTTTGTTCAGCGACGTCAGGACTCCTGCCTAGGTGCGAGAGACACCTCGGGATTCTCCTCCAGTCTTGGCATGGCAATTGGGACGCGTCTCCACGTGAGGCGGGAGACCCAGGGTCCCTTTCCACGTGCCACAGGGATCCTGGAACTCCTATCCATTTTCAAGAGGAGTCAGGCATCGTCTCCTTTGGAAGCATTGATCTCCAAGGACCTCTCGAGTTTTCAAACGATGTGAGGCCTCCGCTCGCGATGAGGCGGAGAATTAGGTCTTTCTCTGTGGTCTCCACAGGGGATTCAGACATCCCTTCGTCTTGGGAGATGCAAGACGAGCCTGCATTCAATTCACTGCAGGGATATCCGGCCTTACTTCGAGTCAGAGCATCTCGGTGTCCATTCCACTTGAGGCCACAAACTCAGGGACCCTCTCACATACCTGTAGCTGAGAGAAGCCTCCTCTTGAGGTGCTTGTGGAAAGTTGGTATTCCTCTTGAGTCGAAGCCAGGGACTAAGCTCTCATCTCGAATTGATTTGCGGTCCACGGAGCCCTTTCGTGTTGTTCCAGTGACCTCAGGATCCCTCTAGACTTGAGACAGTGATCTTGGGTTTTCTCTGGAGTGCCATCAAGGAAATCAAGGCTCCTTTCACGTTTGATGTGGAACACTGAACTGCTCTGCACGCAGTGCAGGGGAATCGGGACTCATGTCGCGGCGAGGGGGAAGTCTCATGGTTTTTCTCGAGTTGCGGCCGGAACCTGGGGTATATTCTCGAGTTAACATGGGGAGGGCCCTTCCAGACACGTGTTTGTTCAGCGAAGTCAGGACTCCTGCCTAGGTGCGAGGGACACCTCGGGATACTCCTCGAGTATTGGCATGGCAATTGGGACGCGTCTCCACTCGAGGAGGGAGACCGAGGTTCCCTTTCCACGTGCTACAGGGATCCTGGGACTCCTATCCATTTTCAAGAGGAGTCAGGCATCCTCTCCTTCAGAAGTATTGATCTCCGCGGACCTCTCGAATTTTCAAAGGATATGAGGCCTCCGATTGCGTTGAGGCGGAGGACTAGGTCTTTCTCTGTGGTCTCCACAGGGGATTCAGACAACCCTTCGTCTTGGGAGATGCAAGACGAGCCTGCATTCAATTCACTGCAGGGATATCCGGCCTTACTTCGAGTCAGAGCATCTCGGTGTCCATTCCACTTGAGGCCACAAACTCAGGGTCCCTCTCACATACCTGTAGCTGAGAGATGCCTCCTTTTGAGGTGCTTGTGGAAAGTTGGTATTCCTCTTGAGTCTAAGCCAGGGACTAAGCTCTCATCTCGAGTTGATTTGGGGTCCACGGAGCCCTTTCGTGTTGCTACAGTGACCTCAGGATCCCTCTAGACTTGAGACAGTGATCTTGGGTTTTCTCTGGAGTGCCATCAAGGAAATCAAGTCTCCTTTCACGTTTGATGTGGAACACGGAATTGCTCTGCATGCAGTGCAGGGGAATCGGGCCTCAACTCGCGGCGAGGGGGAAATCTCATGGTTTTTCTCGAGTTGCGGCCGGAACCAGGGGTATATTCTCGAGTTACGATGGGGAGGGCCCTTCCAGACACGTGTTTGTTCAGCGACGTCAGGACATTGCCGAGGTGCGAGGGACACCTCGGGATTCTCCTCGAGTCTTGGCATGGCAAGTGGAACGCGTCTCCACGTGAGGCGGCAGACGCAGGATCCCTCTCCACGTGCCACAGTGATCCTGGGACTCCTATCCATTTTCAGGAGGAGTCAGGCATCGTCTCCTTTGGAAGCATTGATCTCCGCACACCTCTCGAGTTTTCAAAGGATGTGAGGCCTCCAGACGCGATGAGGCGGAGGACTAGTTTTTTCTCTGTCGTCTCCACAGGGGATATAGACATCCCTTCGTCTTTGGAGATGCAAGACGAGCCTGCATTCAATTCACTGCAGGGATATCCGGCCTTACTTCGAGTCAGAGCATCTCGGTGTCCATTCCACTAGAGGACACAAACTCAGGGTCCCTCTCACATACCTGTAGCTTAGAGAAGCCTCCTCTTGAGGTGCTTGTGGAAAGTTGGTATTCCTCTTGAGTCGAACCAGGGACTAAGCTCTCATCTCGAGTTAATTTGGGGTCCACGGAGCCCTTTCTTGTTGCTTCAGTGACCGCAGGTTCCCTCTAGACTTGAGACAGTGATCTTGGGTTTTCTCTCGAGTGCCATCAAGGAAATCAAGGCTCCTTTCCCGTTTGATGTGGAACACGGAATTGCTCTGCACCCAGTGCAGGGGTATCGGGCCTCATCTCGCGGCGAGGGAGAAGTCTCATGGTTTTTCTCGAGTTGCGGCCGGAACCTGGGGTATATTCCCGAGTTACGACGGCGAGGGCCCTTCCAGACACGTGTTTGTTCAGCGACGTCAGGACTCCTGCCTAGGTGCGAGGGACACCTCGGGATTCTCCTCGAGTCTTGTCATGGCAATTGGGACGCGTCTCCATGTGAGGCGGGAGACCCAGGGTCCCATTCCACGTGCCACAGGGATCCTGGGACTCCTATCCATTTTCAAGAGGAGTCAGGCATCGTCTCCTTTGGAAGCATTGATCTCCGCTGACCTCTCGAGTTTTCAAAGAATGTGAGGCCACAGGTCGCGTTGAGGCGGAGAACTAGGTCTTTCTCTGTGGTCTCCACAGGGGATTCAGACATCCCTTCGTCTTGGGAGATGCAAGACGAGCCTGCATTCAATTCACTGCAGGGATATCCGGCCTTACTTCGAGTCAGAGCATCTCGGTGTCCATTCCACTTGAGGCCACAAACTCAGGGTCCCTCTCACATACCTGTAGCTGAGAGAAGCCTCCTCTTGAGGTGCTTCTGGAAAGTTGGTATTCTTCTTGAGTCGAAGCCAGGGACTAAGCTCTCATCTCGAGTTGATTTGGGGTCCACGGAGCCCTTTCGAGTTGCTACAGTGACCTCAGGATCCCTCTAGACTTGAGACAGTGATCTTGGGTTTTCTCTCGAGTGCCATCAAAAAAATCAAGGCTCCTTTCCCGTTTGATGTGGAACACGGAATTGCTCTGCACGCAGTGCAGGGGAATCGGGCCTCATCTCGCGGCGAGGGGGAAGTCTCATGGTTTTTCGCGAGTTGCAGCCGGAACCTGGGGTATATTCTCGAGTTACGACAGGGAGGGCCCTTCCAGACACGTGTTTTTTCAGCGACGTCAGCACTCCTGCCTAGGTGCGAGGGACACCTCGGGATTCTCCTCGAGTCTTGGCATGGCAATTGGGACGCGTCTCCACGTGAGGCGGGAGACCCAGGGTCCCTTTCCACGTGCGACAGGGATCCTGGGACTCCTATCCATTTTCAAGAGGAGTCAGGCATCGTCTCCTTTGGAAGCATTGATCTCCGCTGACCTCTCGAATTTTCAAAGAATGTGGGGCCACAGGTCGCGATGAGGTGGAGAACTAGGTCTTTCTCTGTGGTCTCCACAGGGGATTCAGACATCCCTTCGTCTTGGGAGATGCAAGACGAGCCTGCATTCCATTCACTGCAGGGATATCCGGCCTTTCTTCGAGTCAGAGCATCCCGGTGTCCATTCCACTTGAGGCCAAAAACTCAGGGTCCCTCTCACATACTTGTAGCTGAGAGAAGCCTCCTCTTGAGGTGCATGTGGAAAGTTGGTATTCTTCTTGAGTCGAAGCCAGGGACTAAGCTCTCATCTCGAGTAGATTTGGGGTCCTGGAGCCCTTTCGTGTTGCTACAGTGACCTCAGGACCCTCTACACTTGAAACAGTGATCTTTGGTTTTCTCTGGATTGCCATCAAGGAAATCAAGGCTCCTTTCACGTTTGATGTGGAACACGGAATTGCTCTGCACGCAGTGCAGGGGAATCGGGCCTCATCTCGCGGCGAGGAGTAAGTCTCATGGTTTTTCTCGAGTTGCGACCCGAACCCTGGGTATATTCTCGAGTTATGACGGGGAGGGCCCTTCCAGACACGTGTTTGTTCAGCGACGTCAGGACTCCTTCCTTGGTGCGAGGGACACCTCGGGATTCTCCACGAGTCTTGGCATGGTAATTGGGACGCGTCTCCACGTGATGCGGGAGACCCAGGGTCCCTTTCCACGTGCCACAGGGATCCTGGGACTCCTATCCATTTTCAAGAGGAGTCAGGCAACGTCTCCTTTGGAAGCATTGATCTCTGTGCACCTCTCGAGTTTTCAAAGGATGCGAGGCCTCCGGTCGCGATGAGGCGGAGATCTAGGTCTTTCTCAGTGGTCTCCACAGGGGATTCAGACATCCCTTCCTCTTGGGAGATGCAAGACGAGCCTGCATTCAATTCACTCCAGGGATATCGGGCCTTATTTCCAGTCAGAGCACCTCGGTGTCCATTCCACTTGAGGCCACAATCTGAGGGTCCCTCTCACTTACCTGTAGCTGAGAGAAGCCTCCTCTTGAGGTGGTTGTGGTAAGTTGGTATTCCTCCTGAGTCGAAGCCAGGTACTAAGCTCTCATCTCGAGTTGATTTGGGGTCCACGGAGCCCTTTCGTGTTGCTACAGTGACCTCAGGATCCCTCTAGACTTGAGACAGTGATCTTGGGTTTTCTCTGGTGTGCCATCAAGGAAATCAAGGCTCCTTTCACGTTTGATGTGGAACACGGAATTGCTCTGCACGCAATGCAGGGGAATCGGGCATCATCTCGCGGCGAGGGGAAAGTCTCATGGTGTTTCTCGAGTTGCGGCCGGAACCTGGGGTATATTCTCGAGTTACGACGGGGAGGGCCCTTCCAGACACGTGTTTGTTCAGCGACGTCAGGACTCCTGCCTAGGTGCGAGGGACACCTCCGGATTCTCCTCGAGTCTTGGCATGGCAATGGGGACGCGTCTCCACGTGAGGCGGGAGACCCAGGGTCCCTTTCCACGTGCCACAGGGATCCTGGGACTCCTATCCATTTTCAAGAGGAGTCAGGCATCGTCTCCTTTGGAAGCATTGATCTCCGCGGACCTCTCGAGTTTTCAAAGGATGTGAGGCCTCCGCTCGCGATGAGGCGGAGAATTAGGTCTTTCTCTGTGGTCTCCACAGGGGATTCAGACATCCCTTCGTCTTGGGAGATGCAAGACGAGCCTGCATTCAATTCACTGCAGGGATATCCGGCCTTATTTCGAGTCAGAGCATCTCGGTGTCCATTCCACTTGAGGCCACAAACTCAGGGTCCCTCTCACATACCTGTACCTGAGAGAAGCCTCCTCTTGAGGTGCTTGTGGAAAGGTGGTATTCCTCTTGAGTCGAAGCCAGGGACTAAGCTCTCATCTCGAGTTGATTTGGGGTCCACGGAGCCCTTTTGTGTTGCTACAGTGACCTCAGGATCCCTCTAGACTTGAGACAGTGATCTTGGGTTTTCTCTGTAGTGCCATCAAGGAAATCAAGGCTCCTTTCACGTTTGATGTGGAAAACGGAATTTCTCTGCACGCAGTTCAGGGGATTCGGGACTCATGTCACGGCTAGGGGGAAGTCTCATGGTTTTTCTCGAGTTGCGACCGGAACCTGGGTTATATTCTCGAGTTACGATGGGGAGGGCCCTTCCAGGCACGTGTTTGTTCAGCGACCTCAGGACCCCTGCCTAGGTGCGAGGGACACCTCGGGATTCTCCTCGAGTCTTGGCATGGCAATTGGGATGCGTCTCCATGTGATGCGGAGACGCAGGGTCCCTTTCCACGTGCTACAGGGATCCTGGGACTCCTATCCATTTTCAAGAGGAGTCAGGCATCGTCTCCTTTGGAAGCATTGATCTCCGTGGACCTCTCGAGTTTTCAAAGGATGTGAGGCCTCCGGTCGCGATGAGGCGGAGAACTACGTCTTTTTCTGCCGTCTCCACAGGGGATTCAGACATCCCTTCGTCTTCGGAGATGCAAGACGAGCCTGCATTCAATTCACTGCAGGGATATCCGGCCTTACTTCCAGTCAGAGCATCTCGGTATCCATTCCACTTGAGGCCACAAACTCAGGGTCCCTCTCACATACCTGTAGCTGAGAGAAGCCTCCTCTTGAGGTGCTTGTGGAAAGTTGGTATGACTCTTGAATCGAAGCCAGGGACTAAGCTCTCATCTCGAGTTGATTTGGGGTCCACGGAGCCCTTTCATGTTTCTACAGTGACCTCAGGATCCCTCTAGACTTGAGACAGTAATTTTGAGTTTTATCTGAAGTGCCATCAAGGAAATCAAGGCTCCTTTCACGTTTGATGTGGAACACGGAATTGCTCTGCACGCAGTGCAGGGGAATCGGGCCTCATCTCGAGGAGAGGCAGAAGTCTCATGGTTTTTCTCGAGTTGCGGCCGGAACCTGGGGTATATTCTCGAGTTACGACGGGGAGGGCCCTTCCAGACACGTGTTTGTTCAGCGACGTCAGGACTCCTGCCTAGGTGCGAGGGACACCTCCGGATTCTCCTCGAGTCTTGGCATGGCAATGGGGACGCGTCTCCACGTGAGGCGGGAGACCCAGGGTCCCTTTCCACGTGCCACAGGGATCCTGGGACTCCTATCCATTTTCAAGAGGAGTCAGGCATCGTCTCCTTTGGAAGCATTGATCTCCGCGGACCTCTCGAGTTTTCAAAGGATGTGAGGCCTCCGCTCGCGATGAGGCGGAGAATTAGGTCTTTCTCTGTGGTCTCCACAGGGGATTCAGACATCCCTTCGTCTTGGGAGATGCAAGACGAGCCTGCATTCAATTCACTGCAGGGATATCCGGCCTTATTTCGAGTCAGAGCATCTCGGTGTCCATTCCACTTGAGGCCACAAACTCAGGGTCCCTCTCACATACCTGTACCTGAGAGAAGCCTCCTCTTGAGGTGCTTGTGGAAAGGTGGTATTCCTCTTGAGTCGAAGCCAGGGACTAAGCTCTCATCTCGAGTTGATTTGGGGTCCACGGAGCCCTTTTGTGTTGCTACAGTGACCTCAGGATCCCTCTAGACTTGAGACAGTGATCTTGGGTTTTCTCTGTAGTGCCATCAAGGAAATCAAGGCTCCTTTCACGTTTGATGTGGAAAACGGAATTTCTCTGCACGCAGTTCAGGGGATTCGGGACTCATGTCACGGCTACGGGGAAGTATCATGGTTTTTCTCGAGTTGCGACCGGAACCTGGGTTATATTCTCGAGTTACGATGGGGAGGGCCCTTCCAGGCACGTGTTTGTTCAGCGACCTCAGGACCCCTGCCTAGGTGCGAGGGACACCTCGGGATTCTCCTCGAGTCTTGGCATGGCAATTGGGATGCGTCTCCACGTGATGCGGAGACGCAGGGTCCCTTTCCACGTGCTACAAGGATCCTGGGACTCCTATCCATTTTCAAGAGGAGTCAGGCATCGTCTCCTTTGGAAGCATTGATCTCCGTGGACCTCTCGAGTTTTCAAAGGATGTGAGGCCTCCGGTCGCGATGAGGCGGAGAACTAGGTCTTTTTCTGCCGTCTCCACAGGGGATTCAGACATCCCTTCGTCTTCGGAGATGCAAGACGAGCCTGCATTCAATTCACTGCAGGGATATCCGGCCTTACTTCGTGTCAGAGCATCTCGGTATCCATTCCACTTGAGGCCACAAACTCAGGGTCCCTCTCACATACCTGTAGCTGAGAGAAGCCTCCTCTTGAGGTGCTTGTGGAAAGTTGGTATGACTCTTGAATCGAAGCCAGGGACTAAGCTCTCATCTGGAGTTGATTTGGGGTCCACGGAGCCCTTTCATGTTTCTACAGTGACCTCAGGATCCCTCTAGACTTGAGACAGTGATTTTGAGTTTTATCTGAAGTGCCATCAAGGAAATCAAGGCTCCTTTCACGTTTGATGTGGAACACGGAATTGCTCTGCACGCAGTGCAGGGGAATCGGGCCTCATCTCGAGGAGAGGCAGAAGTCTCATGGTTTTTCTCGAGTTGCGGCCGGAACCTGGGGTATATTCTCGAGTTACGACGGGGAGGGCTCTTCCAGACACGTGTTTGTTCAGCGACGTCAGGACTCCTGCCTAGGTGCGAGGGACACCTCGGGATTCTCCTCGAGTCTTGGCATGGCAATTGGGACGCGTCTCCACGTGAGGCGGGAGACCCAGGGTCCCTTTCCACGTGTGACAGGGATCCTGGGTCTCCTATCAATTTTCAAGAGCAGTCAGACATCGTCTCCTTTGGAAGCATTGATCTCCGCGGACCTCTCGAGTTTTCAAAGGATGCGAGGCCGCCGCTCGCGATGTGGCGGAGAAATAGGTCTTTCTCTGTGGTCTCCACAGGGGATTCAGACATCCTTTCGTCTTGGGAGATGCAAGACGATCCTGCATTCCATTCACAGCCAGGATATCCGGCCTTACTACAAGTCAGAGCATCTCGGTGTACATTCCACTTGAGGCCACAAACTCAGGGTCCCTCTCACATACCTGTAACTGAGAGAGGCCTCCTCTTGAGGTGCTTGTGGAAAGTTGGTATTCCTCTTGAGTCGAAGCCAGGGACTAAAGCTCTCATCTCGTGTTGATTTGGGGTCCACGGAGCCCTTTCATGTTGCTCCAGTGACCTCAGGATCCCTCTAGTCTTGAGACAGTTATCTTGGGTTTTCTCTGGAATGCCATCAAGTAAATCAAGGCTCCTCTCATGTTTGATGTGGAACACGGATATGCTCTACACGCAGTGCAGGGGAATCGGGCCTCATCTCGTGGCGAGGGGGAAGTCTTATGGTTTTTCTCGAGTTGTGGCCGGAACCTGGGGTATATTCTCGAGTTACGACGGGGAGGGCCCTTCCAGACAGGTGTTTGTTCAGCGACATCAGGACTCCTGCCTAGGTGCGAGGGACACCTCGGGATTCTCCTCGAGTCTTGGCATGGCAATTGGGACGCGTCTCCACGTGAGGCGGGAGACCCAGGTTCCCTTTCCATGTGCCACAGGGATCCTGGGACTCCTATCCATTTTCAAGAGGAGTCAGGCATCGTCTCCTTTGGAAGCATTGATCTCCGCGGAGCTCTCGAGTTTTCAATGGATGTGAGGCCTCCGGTCGCGATGAGGTGGAGAACTAGGTCTTTATCTGTGGTTTCCACAGGGGATTCAGACATCCTTTCGTCTTCGGAGATGCAAGACGAGCCTGCATTCAATTCACTGCTGGGATATCCGGCCTTACTTCGAGTCAGAGCATCTCGGTGTCCATTCCACTTGAGGCCACAAACTCAGGGTCCCTCTCACATACCTGTAGCTGAGAGAAGCCTCCTCTTGAGGTGCTTGTGGAAAGTTGGTATTCCTCTTGAGTCGAAGCCAGGGACTAAGCTCTCATCTCGAGTTGATTTGTGGTCCACGGAGACCTTTCTTGTTGCTACAGTGACCTCAGGATCCCTCTAGATTTAGACAGTGATTTTGGGTTTTCTCTGGAGTGTCATCAAGGAAATCAAGGCTCCTTTCACGTTTGAGGTGGAACACCTAATTGACCTGCACGCAGTGCAGGGGAATCGGGCCTCATCTCGCCGCAAGGCGGAAATCTCATGGTTTTTCTCGAGTTGCGGCCGGAACCTGGGGTATATTCTCGAGTTACGACGGGGAGGGCCCTTCCAGACACGTGTTTGTTCAGCGACGTCAGCACTCCTGCCTAGGTGCGAGGGACACCTCGGGATACTCCTAGAGTCTTGACATGGAAATTGGGACGCGTCTCCACGTGAGGTGGGAGACCCAGGGTCCCTGTCCACGTGCCACAGGGATCCTGGGACTCCCATCCCTTTTCAAGAGGAGTCAGGCATCGTCTCCTTTGGAAGCATTGATCTCCATGGACCTCTCGAGTTTTCAAAGGATGTGAGGCCTCCGGTCGCGTTGAGTCGGAGAACTAGGTCTTTCTCTGTGGTCTCCACAGGGGATTCAGACATCCCTTCGCCTTGGGAGATGCAAGACAAGCCTGCATTCAATTCACTGCAGGGATATCCAGCCTTACTTCGAGTCAGAGCATCTCGGTGTCCATTCCACTTGAGGCCACAAACTCAGGGTCGCTATCACATACCTGTAGCTGAGAGAAGCCTCCTCTTGAGGTGCTTGTGGAAAGTTGGTATTCCTCTTGAGTCGAATCCAGAAACTAAGCTCTCATCTCGAGTTGATTTGGGGTCCATGGAGCCCTTTCGTGTTGCT
This sequence comes from Dama dama, assembly GCF_033118175.1. Lineage (NCBI taxonomy): Eukaryota > Metazoa > Chordata > Mammalia > Artiodactyla > Cervidae > Dama > Dama dama. The sequence goes on along the minus strand of NW_026870890.1, from coordinate 559,301 downwards.
CCAGTGACCTCAGGATCCCTCTAGTCTTGAGACAGTGATCTTGGGTTTTCTCTGGAGTGCCATCAAGGAAATCAAGGCTCCTTTCACGTTTGATGTGGAACACGGAATTTCTCTGCACGCAGTGCAGGGGAATCGGGCCTCATCTCGCGGCGAGCGGGAAGTCTCAGGGTTTTTCTCGAGTTGCGGCCGGAACCTGGGGTGTATTCTCGAGTTACGACGGGGAGGGCCCTTCCAGACACCTGTTTGTTCAGCAACGTCAGGACTCGGGCCTAGGTGCGAGGGACACCTCGGGATTCTCCTCGAGTCTTGGCATGGCAATTTGGAAGCGTCTCCACGTGAGGCGGGAGATCAAGGGTCTCTTTCCACGGGACAGAGTGATCCTGGGACTCCTATCCATTTTCAAGAGGAGTCAGGCATCGTCTCCTTTGGAAGCATTGATCTCCGAGGACCTCTCGAGTTTTCAGAGGATGTGAGGTCTCCGGTCGCTGTGTGGCGAGAACTAGGTCTTTCTCTGTGGTCTCCACAGGGGATTCAGACATCCCTTCGTCTTGGGAGATGCAAGAAGAGCCTGCACTCAATTCACTGCATGGATATCCGGCCTTACTTCGAATGAGAGCATCTCGGTGTCCATTCCACTTGAGGCCACAAACACAGGGTCCCTCTCACATACCTGTAGCTGAGAGAAGCCTCCTCTTGAGGTGCTTGGGGAAAGTTGGTATTCCACTTGAGTCGAAGCCAGGGACTAAGCTCTCATCTCGAGTTGATTTGGGGTCCACGGAGTCCTTTCGTGTTGCTACAGTCACCTGAGGATCCCTCTAGACTTGAGACAGTGATCTTGGGTTTTCTCTGGAGTGCCATCAAGGAAATCAAGGCTCCTTTCACGTTTGATGTGGAACACGGAATTGCTCTGCACGCAGTGAAGGGGATTCGGGCCTCATCTCGCAGCGAAGCGGATGTCTCATGGTTTTTCTCCACTTGTGGCCGGAACCTGGGGTATATTCTCGAGTTACGACGTTGGGGGCCCTTCCAGAAGCGTGTTTGTTCAGCGACGTCAGGACTCCTGCCTAGGTGCGAGGGACACTTCAGGATTCTCCTCGAGTCTTGGCATGGCAATTGGGACGCTTCTCTACGTGAGGCGGGAGACCCAGTGTCCGTTTCCACGTGCCACAGGGATCCTGGGACTCCTATCCATTTTCAAGAGGAGTCAGGCATCGTCTCCTTTGGAAGCATTGATCTCCGCGGACCTCTCGAGTTTTCAAAGGATGTGAGGCCTCCGGTCTCGATGAGGCGGAGAACGAGGTCTTTCTCTGTGGTCTCCACTGGGGATTCAGACATCCCTTCGTCTTGGGAGATGCAAGACGAGCCTGCACTCAATTCACTGCAGGGCTATCCGGCCTTACTTCACGTCAGAACATCTCGGTGTCCATTCCATTTGAGGCCACAAACTCAGGGTCCCTCTCACATACCTGTAGCTGAGAGAAGCCTCCTCTTGAGGTGCTTGTGGAAAGTTGGTATTCCACTTGAGTCGAAGCCAGGAACTAAGCTCTCATCTCGAGTTGATTTGGGGTCCACGGAGCCCTTTCGTGTTGCTCCAGTGACCTCAGGATCCCTCTAGACTTGAGACAGTGATCTTGGGTTTTCTCTGGAGTGCCATCAAGGAAATCAAGGCTCCTTTCACGTTTGATGTGGAATACGGAATTGCTCTGCACGCAGTGCAGGGGAATCGGGCCTCATCTCGCGGCGATTGGGAAGTCTCATGGTTGTTCTCGAGTTGCGGCCGGAACCTGGGGTATATTCTCGAGTTACGACAGGGAGGGCCGTGCAAGAAAAGTGTTTGTTCACTGACATCATCACTCCTGCCTAGGTGCGAGGGACACCTCGGGATTCGCCTGAAGTCTTGGCATGGCAATTGGGACGGGTCTCCACGTGAGGCGGGAGACCCAGGGACCCTTTCCACGTGCCACAGGGATCCTGGGACTCCTATTCACTTTCAAGAGGAGTCAGGCATCGTCTCCTTTGGAAGCATTGATCTCCGCGGACCTCTCGAGTTTTCAAAGGATGTGAGGCCTCCGGTCGCGATGAGGCGAGAACTATGTCTCTCTGTGGTCTCCACAGGGGATTCAGACATGCCTTCGTCTTGGGAGATGCAAGACGAGCCTGCATTCAATTCACTGCAGGGATATCCGGCCTTACTTCGAATCAGAGCATCTCGGTGTATATTCCACTTGAGGCCACAAATTCAGGGTCCCTCTCACATACCTGTATCAGAGAGAAGCCTCCTCTTGAGGTGCTTGTGGAAAGTTGGTATTCCTCTTGAGTCAAAGCCAGGGACTAAGCTATCATCTCGAGTTGATTTGGGGTCCACAGAGCCCTTTCGTGTTGCTACAGTGACCTCAGGGTCCCTCTAGACTTGAGACAGTGATCTTGGGTTTTCTCTGGAGTGCCATCAAGGAAATCAAGGCTCCTTTCACGTTTGATGTGGAACACAGAATTGCTCTGCACGCAGTGCAGGGAAATCGGGCCTCATCTCGCAGCGAGGTGGAAGTCTCATGGTTTTTCTCGAGTTGCGGCCGGAACCTGGGGTATATTCTTGAGTTACGACAGGAAGGGCCCTTCCAGACACGTGTTTGTTCAGCGACGTCAGGACTCCTGCCTAGGTGCTAGGGACACCTCGGGATTCTCCTCGAGTCTTGGCATGGTAATTGGGACGCGTCTCCACGTGAGTAGGAGACCCAGGGTCCCTTTCTACACTCCACAGGGATCCTGGGACTCCTATCCATTTTCAAGAGGAATCAGGCATCGTCTCCTTTGGAAGCATTGATCTCCGCGGACCTTTCGAGTTTTCAAAGGATGTGAGGCCTCCGGTCGCAATGAGGCGGAGAACTAGGTCTTTCTCTGTGGTCTCCACAGGGGATACAGACATCCCTTCGTCTTGGGAGATGCAAGACGAGCCTGCATTCAATTCACTGCGGGGATATCCAGCCTTACTTCGAGTCAGAGCATCTCGGTGTCCATTCCACTTGAGGCCACAAACTCAGGGTCCCTCTCACATACCTGTAGCTGAGAAAAGCCTCCTCTTGAGGTGCTTGTTTAAAGTTGGTATTCCTCTTGAGTTGAAGCCAGGGACTAAGGTCTCATCTCGAGTTGATTTGGGGTGTACGGAGCCCTTTCGTGTTGCTATAGTGACCTCAGTATCCCTCTAGACTTGAGAGAGTGATCTTGGTTTTTATCTGGAGTGCCATCAAGGAAATCAAGGCTTTTTTCTCGTTTGATGTGGAACACGGAATTGCTCTGCACGCAGTGCAGGGAAATTTTGCCTCATCTCGCGGCTAGATGGAAGTCTCATGGTTTTTCTCCAGTTTCGGCCGGAACCTGGGGTATATTCTCGAGTTACGACGAGGAGGGCCCTTCCAGACACGTGTTTGTTCAGCGTCGTCAGGACTCCTGCCTAGGTGCGAGGGACACCTCGGGATTCTCCTCGAGTCTTGACATGGCAATTGGGACGCGTCTCCACGTGAGGCGGGAGACCCAGAGTCCCTTTCCACGTGCCACAGGGATCCTGGGACTCCTATCCACTTTCAAGTGGAGTCAGGCATTGTCTCCTTTGGAAGCATTGATCTCCGCGGACCTCTCGAGTTTTCAAAGGATGTGAGGCTTCCGGTCGCGATGAAGCGGAGAACTAGGTCTTTCTCTGTGGTCTCCACAGGGGATTCAGACATCCCTTCGTCTTGGGAGATGCAAAACCAGACTGCATTCAATTCACTGCAGGGATATCCGGCCTAACTTCGAGTCAGAGCTTCTCGGTGTCCATTCCACTTGAGGCCACAAACTCAGGGTCCCTCTCACATACCTGTAGCTGAGAGAAGCCTCCTCTTGAGGTGCTTGTGGAAACTTGGTATTCCTCTTGAGTCGAAGCCAGGGACTAAGCTCTCATCTCGAGTTGATTTGGGGTCCACGGAGCCCTTTAGTGTTGCTACAGTGACCTCAGGATCCCTCTAGACTTGAGACAGTGATCTTGGGTTTTGTCTGGAGTGCCATCAAGGAAATCAAGGCTCCTTTCACGTTTGATGTGGAACACGGAATTGCTCTGCACGCAGTGCAGGGGAATCGGGCCTCATCTCGCGCCGAGGGGGAAGTCTCATTGTTTCTCTAGAGTTGCGGCCGGAACCTGGGGTATATTCTCGAGTTGCGACGGGGAGGGCCCTTTCAGACACGTGTTTGTTCAGCGACGTCAGGACTCCTGCCTAGGTGCCAGGGACACCTCGGGATTCTCCTCGAGTCTTGGCATTGCCATTGGGACACGTCTCCACGTGCGGCGGGAGACCCAGGCTCCCTTTCCACGTGCCACACGGATCCTGGGACTGCTATCCATTTTCAAGAGGAGTCAGGCATCTTCTCCTTTATAAGCATTGATCTCCGAGGACCTCTCGAATTTTCAAAGGATGTGAGGCCTCCAGTCGCGATGTGGCGAGAACTAGGTCTTTCTTATGGTCTCCACAAGGGACTCAGACATCCCTTCGTCTTGGGAGATGCAAGACGAGCCTGCATTCAATTCACTGCAGGAATATCCGGCCTTACTTCGAGTCAGAGCATCTCGGTGTCCATTCCAGTTGAGGCCACAAACTCAGGGTCCATCTCACATACCTGTAGCTGAGAGAAGCCTCCTCTTGAGGTGCTTGTGGAAAGTTGGTATTCCTCTTGAGTCGAAGCCAGGGACTAAGCTCTCATCTCGAGTTGATTTGGGGTCCACGGAGCCCTTTCGTGTTGCTACAGTGACCTCAGGATCCCTCTAGACTTGAGACAGTGATCTTGGGTTTTCTCTGGAGTGCCATCAAGGAAATCAAGTCTCCTTTGATGTTTGATGTGGAACACGGAATTGCTCTGCACGCAGTGCAGGGGAATCAGGCCTCATCTCGCGGCAAGGGGGATGTCTCATGGTTTTTCTCAAGTTGCGGCTGAAACCTGGGGTATATTCTCGAGTTACGACGGGGAGGGCCCTTCCAGACACGTGTTTGTTCAGCGACGTCAGGACTCCTGCCTAGGTGCGAGGGACACCTCGGGATTCTCCTCGAGTCTTGGCATGGCAATTGGGACGCGTCTCCACGTGAGGCGGGAGACCCAGTGTCCCTTTCCACGTGCCACAGGGATCCTGGGACTCCTATCCATTTTCAAGAGGAGTCAGGCATCATCTCGTTTGGAAGCATTGATCTCCGCACACCTCTCGAGTTTTCAAAGGATGTGAGGCCTCCCCTCGCGATGAGGCGGAGAACTCGGTCTTTCTCTGTGGTCTCCACAGGGGATTCAGACATCCCTTCTTCGTGGGAGATGCAAGACGAGCCTGCATTCAATTCACTGCAGGGATATCCGGCCTTACTTCGAGTCAGAGCATCTCGGTGTCCTTTCCACTTGAGGCCACAAACTCGGGGTCCCTCAAATATACCTGTAGCTGAGAGAAGCCTCCTCTTGAGGTGCCTGTGGAAAGTTGGTATTCCTCTTGAGTCTAAGCCAGGGACTAAGCTCTCATCTCGAGTTGATTTGGGGTCCACGGAGCCATTACATGTTGCTCCAGTGACCTCAGGATCCCTCTAGACTTGAGACAGTGATCTTGGGTTTTCTCTGGAGCGCCATCAAGGAAATCAAGGCTCCTTTCAAGTTTGATGTGGAACACGGAATTGTTCTGCACGCAGTGCAGGGGAATCGGGCCTCATCTCGCGTCAAGGGGGATGTCTCATGGTTTTTCTCAAGTTGCGGCCGAAACCTGGGGTATATTCTCAAGTTACGACGGGGAGGGCCCTTCCAGACACGTTTTTGTTCAGCGACGTCAGGACTCCTGCCTAGGTGCGAGGGACACCTCGGGATTCTCCTCGAGTCTTGGCATGGCAATTGGGACGCGTCTCCACGTGAGGCGGGAGACCCAGGGTTCCTTTCCACGTGCCACAGGGATCCTGGGACTCCTATCCATTTTCAAGAAGAGTCAGGCATCTTCTCCTTTGGAAGCATTGATCTCCGCGGACCTCTCGAGTTTTCAAAGGATGTGACGCCTCCGGTCTCGATGAGGCGGAGAACGAGGTCTTTCTCTGTGGTCTCCACAGGGGATTCAGACAACCCTTCGTCTTGGGAGATGCAAGACGAGCCTGCATTCAATTCACTGCAGGGATATCCGGCCTTACTTCGAGTCAGAGCATCTCGGTGTCCATTCCACTTGAGGCCACAAACTCAGGGTCCTTCAAATATACCTGTAGCTGAGAGAAGCATCCTCTTGAGGTGCTTGTGGAAAGTTGGTATTCCTCTTGAGTCTAAGCCAGGGACTAAGCTCTCATCTCGAGTTGATTTGGGGTCGACGGAGCCCTTTCCTGTTGGTCCAGTGACCTCAGATCCCTCTAGACTTGAGACAGTGATCTTGGGTTTTCTCTGGAGTGCAATCAAGGAAATCAAAGCTCCTTTCACGTTTGATGTGGAACACGGAATTTCTCTGCATGCAGTGCAGGGGAATCGGGCCTCAACTCGCGGCGCGGGGGAAATCTCATGGTTTTTCTTGAGTTGCGGCCGGAACCTGGGTTATATTCTCGAGTTACGACGAGGAGGGCCCTTCCAGACACGTGTTTGTTCAGCGACATCAGGACTCCTGCCTAGGTGCGAGGGACACCTCGGGATTCTCCTCGAGTCTTGGCATGGCAATTGGGACGCGTATCCACGTGAGGCAGGAGACCCAGGGTCCCTTTCCACGTGCCACAGGGATCCTGGGACTCCTATCCATTTTCAAAAGGAGTCAGGCATCGTCTCCTTTGGAAGCATTGATCTCCGCGGACTTTTCGAGTTTTCAAAGGATGTGAGGCCTCTGGTCGCGATGAGGCGGAGAACTCGGTCTTTCTCTGTGGTCTCCACTGGGGATTCAAACATCCCTTCGTCTTGGGAGATGCAATACGAGCCTGCATTCAATTCACTGCAGGGATATCCGGCCTTACTTCGAGTCAGAGCATCTCGGTGTCCATTACACTTGAAGCCACAAATTCAGGGTCCCTCAAATATACATGTAGCTGAGAGAAGCCTCCCCTTGTGGTGCTTGTGGAAAGTTGGTATTCCTCTTGTGTCGAAGCCAGGGACTAAGCTCTCATCTCGAGTTGATTTGGGGTCCACGGAGCCCTTTCGTGTTGCTCCAGTGACCTCAGGATCCCTCTAGACTTGAGACAGTGATCTTGGGTTTTCTCTAGAGTGCCATCAAAGAAATCAAGGCTCCTTTCATGTTTGATGTGGAACACGGAATTGCTCTGAACGCAGTGCAGGGGAATCGGGCCTCATCTCGCGGCGAGGGGGAAGTCTCATGGTTTTTCTCGAGTTGCGGCCGGAACCTGGGGTATATTCTCGAGTTACGACGGGGAGGGCCCTTCCAGACACGTGTTTGTTCAGTGATGTCAGGACTCCTGCCTAGGTGCGAGGGACACCTCGGGATTCTCCTCGAGTCTTGGCATTGCAATTGGGACGCGTCTCCACGTGAGGCGGGAGACCCAGGGTCCCTTTCCACGTGCCAAAGGGATCCTGCGACTCCTATCCATTTTCAAGAGGAGTCAGGCATCGTCTCCTTTGGAAGCATTGATCTCCGCAGACCTCTCGAGTTATCAAAGGTTGTGAGGCCTCCGGTCGCGATGAGGCGGAGAACTCGGTCTTTCTCTGTGGTCTCCACAGGGGATTCATACATCCCTTTGTCTTGGAAGATGAAATACGAGCCTACATTCAATTCACTGCAGGGATATCCGGCCTTACTTCGAGTCAGAACATCTCGGTGCCCATTCCACTTGAGGCCAGAAACTCAGGGGCCCTCTCACATACCTGTAGCTGAGAGAAGCCTCCTCTTGAGGTGCTTCTGGAAAGTTGGTATTCCTCTTGAGTCGAAGCAAGGGTCTAAGCTCTCATCTCGAGTTGATTTGGGGTCGACGGAGCCCTTTCCTGTTGGTCCAGTGACCTCAGTATCCCTCTAGACTTGAGACAGTGATCTTGGGTTTTCTCTGGAGTGCCATCAAGGAAATCAAGGCTCCTTTCACGTTTGATGTGGAACACGGAATTTCTCTGCATGCAGTGCAGGGGAATCGGGCCTCAACACACGGCGCGGGGGAAATCTCATGGTTTTTCTTGAGTTGCGGCCGGAACCTGGGTTATATTCTCGAGTTACGACGAGGAATGCCCTTCCAGACACGTGTTTTTTCAGCGACATCAGGACTCCTGCCTAGGTGCGAGGGACACCTCGGATTCTCCTCGAGTCTTGGCATGGCTATTGGGACGCGTATCCACGTGAGGCGGGAGACCCAGGGTCCCTTTCCACGTGCCACAGCGATCCTGGGACTCCTATCCATTTTCAAGAGAAGTTAGGCATCCTCCCCTTCGGAAGTATTGATCTCCGCGGACCTCTCGAGTTTTCAAAGGATGTGAGGCCTCTGGTCGCGATGAGGCGGAGAATTAGGTCTTTCTCTGTGGTCTCCACAGGGGATTCAGACATCCCTTCGTCTTGGGAGATGCAAGACGAGCCTGCATTCAATTCACTGCAGGGATATCCGGCCTTACATCGAGTCAGAGCATCTCGGTGTCCATTCCACTTGAGGCCACAAACTCAGGGGCCCTCTCACATACCTGTAGCTGAGAGAAGCCTCCTCTTGAGGTGCTTGTGGAAAGTTGGTATTCCTCTTGACTCGAAGCCAGGGACTAAGCTCTCATCTCGAGTTGATTTGGGGTGCACGGAGCCCTTTCGTGTTGCTCCAGTGACCTCAGGATCCCTCTAGACTTGAGACAGTGATTTTGGGTTTTCTCTGGAGTGCCATCAAGGAAATCAAGGCTCCTTTCACGTTTGATGTGGAACACGGAATTGCTCTGCACGCAGTTCAGGGGAATCGGGCCTCATGTCGCGTCGAGGGGGAAGTCTCATGGTTTTTCTCAAGTTGCGCCCGGAACATGGGGTATATTCTCGAGTTACGACGGGGAGGGCCCTTCCAGACACGTGTTTGTTCAGCGACGTCAGGACTCCTGCCTAGGTGCGAGGGACAACTCGGGATTCTCCTCGAGTCTTGGCATGGCAATTGGGACGCGTTTCCACGTGAAGCGGGAGACCCAGGTTCCCTTTCCACGAGCCAGAGGGATCCTGGGACTCCTATCCATTTTCAAGAGGAGTCAGGCATCGTCTCCTTTGGAAGCATTGATATCCGCGGACTTCTCGAGTTTTCAAAGGATGTGAGGCCTCCGTTCGCGTTGACGCGGAGGACTAGGTCTTTCTCTGTGGTCTCCACAGGGGATTCAGCCATCCCTTCGTCTTGGGAGATGCAAGACGAGCTTGCATTCAATTCACTGCAGGGATATCCGGCCTTACTTCGAGTCAGAGCATCTCGGTGTCCATTCCACTTGAGGCCACAAACTCAGGGTCCCTCTCACATACCTGTAGCTGAGAGAAGCCTCCTCTTGAGGTGCTTGTGGAAAGTTGGTATTCCTCTTGAGTCGAAGCCAGGGAGTAAGCTCTCATCTCGAGTTGATTTGGCTTCCACAGAGCCCTTTCGTGTTGCTCCAGTGACCTCAGGATCCCTCTAGTCTTGAGACAGTGATCTTGGGTTTTCTCTGGAGTGTCATCAAGGAAATCAAGGCTCCTTTCACGTTTGATGTGGAACACGGAATTGTTCTGGATGCAGTGCAGGGGAATCGGGCCTAATCTCGCGGCGAGGGGGAAGTCTCATGGTTTTTCTCGAGTTGCGGCCGGAACCTGGGGTATATTCTCGAGTTACGACGGGGAGGGCCCTTCCAGACACGTGTTTGTTCAGCGACGTCAGGACTCCTGCCTAGGTGCGAGGGACACCTCGGGATTCTCCTCTAGTCTTGGCATGGCAATTGGGCCGCGTCTCCACGTGTTGCGGGAGACCCAGTGTCCCTTTCCACGTGCCACAGTAATCCTGGGACTCCTATCCATTTTCAAGAGGAGTCAGGCATCGTCTCCTTTGGAAGCATTGATCTCTGCAGACCTCTCGAGTTTTCAAAGGATGTGAGGCCTCCGGTCACGATGAGGCGGAGGACTAGGTCTTTCTCTGTGGTCTCCACAGGGGATTCAGACATCCCTCCTTCTTGGGAGATGCAAGACGAGCCTGCATTCAATTCACTGCAGGGATATCCGGCCTTACTTCGAGTCAGAGCATCTCGGTGTCCATTGCACTTGAGGCCACAAATTCAGGATTCCTCTCACATACCTGTAGCTGAGAGAAGCTTCCTCTTGAGGTGCTTGTGGAAAGTTGGTATTCCTCTTGAGTCTAAGCCAGGGACTAAGCTCGCATCTCGAGTTGATTTGGGGTCCTTGGAGCCCTTTCGTGTTGCTCCAGTGACCTCAGGATCCCTCTAGACTTGAGACACTGATCTTGGGTTTTCTCTGGAGTGCCATGAAGGAAATCAAGGCTCCTTTCATTTTTGATATGGAATACGGAATTGCTCTGCACGCAGGGCAGGGGAATCGGGCCTCATCTCGCGGCGAGGGGGAAGTCTCATGGTTTTTCTCGAGTTGCGGCCGGAACCTGGGGTATATTCCCAAGTTACGACGGGGAGGTGACTTCCAGACACGTGTTTGTTCAGCAACGTCACGACTCCTGCCTAGGTGCGAGGAACACCTCGGGATTCTCCTCGAGTCTGGCATCGCAAATGGGACGTATCTCCACGTGAGGCGGGAGACCCAGGTTCCGTTTCCAAGTGCCACAGTGATCCTGGGACTCCTATCCATTTTTAAGAAAAGTCAGGCATCGTCTCCTTTAGAAGCATTGATCTCTTCAGACCTCTCGAGTTTTCAAAGGATGTGAGGCCTGCGGTCGCGATGAGGCGGAGGAGTAGGTCTTTCTCTGTGGTCTCCACAGGGGATTCAGAGAACCCTTCGTCTTTGGAGATGCAAGACGAGCCTCCATTCAATTCACTGCAGGGATATCCGGCCTTACTTCGAGTCAGAGCATCTCGGTGTCCATTCCACTTGAGGCCACAAACTCAGGGTCTCTCTCACATACCTGTAGCTGAGAGAAGCCTCCTCTTGAGTTGCTTGTGGAAAGTTGGTATTCCTCTTGCGTCGAAGCCAGGGACTAAGCTCTCATCTCGAGTTGATTTGGGGTCCCTGGGGCCCTTTCATGTTGCTCCAGTGACCTCAGGATCTTTCTAGACTTGAGACAGTGATCTTGGGTTTTCTCTGGAGTGCCATCAAGGAAATCAAGGCTCCTTTCACGTTTGATGTGGAAAACGGAATTGCTCTGCATGCCGTGCAGGGGAATCGGGCCTCAACTCGCGGGGAGGGGGAAATCTCATGGTTTTTCTCGAGTTGCGGCCGGAACCTGGGGTATATTCTCGAGTTACGACGGGGAGGGCCCTTCCAGACACGTGTTTGTTCAGCGACGTCAGGACTCCTGCCTAGGTGCGAGGGACACCTCGGGATTCTCCTCGAGTCTTGGCATGGCAATTGGGACGCGTCTCCACGTGAGGCGGGAGATCCAGTGTCCCTTTCCACGTGCCACAGGGATCCTGGGACTCCTATCCATTTTCAAGAGGAGTCAGGCATCGTCTCCTTTGGAAGCATTGATCTCCGCAGACCTCTCGAGTTTTCAAAGGATGTGAGGCCTCTGGTCGCGATGAGGCGGAGAACTCGGTCTTTCTCTGTGGTCTCCACAGGGGATTCAGACATCCCTTCTTCTGGGGAGATGCAAGACGAGCCTGCATTCAATTCACTGCAGGGATATCCGGCCTTACTTCGAGTCAGAGCATCTCGGTGTCCTTTCCACTTGAGGCCACAAACTCGGGGTCCCTCAAATATACCTGTAGCTGAGAGAAGCCTCCTCTTGAGGTGCTTGTGGAAAGTTGGTATTCCTCTTGAGTCGAAGCCAGGGACTAAGCTCTCATCTCGAGTTGATTTGGGGTCCACGGAGCCATTTCATGTTGCTCCAGTGACCTCAGGATCCCTCTAGACTTGAGACAGTGATCTTGGGTTTTCTCTGGAGTGCCATCAAGGAAATCAAGGCTCCTTTCATTTTTGATGTGGAATACGGAATTGCTCTGCACGCAGTTCAGGGGAATCGGGCCTCAACTCGCGGCGAGGGGTAAATCTCATGGTATTGTTCAGTTGCGGCCGGAACCTGGGATATATTCTCGAGTTACGACAGGGAGGGCCCTTCCAGACACGTGTTTGTTGAGCGACGTCAGGACTCCTGCCTAGGTGCGAGGGACACCTCGGGATTCTCCTCGAGTCTTGCCATGGCAATGGGGACGCGTCTCCACGTGAGGCTGGAGACCCAGGGTCCCTTTTCACGTGCCACAGGGATCCTGGGACTCCTATCCATTTTCAAGAGGAGTCAGGCATCGTCTCCTTTGGAAGCATTGATCTCCGCGGACCTCTCGAATTTTCAAAGGATGTGAGGCCTCAGGTCGCGATGAGGCGGAGAACTAGGTCTTTCTCTGTGGTCTCCACAGGGGATTCAGACATCCCTTCGTCTTGGGAGATGCAAGATGAGCCTGCATTCAATTCACTGCAGGGATATCCGGCCTTACTTCGAGTCAGAGCATCTCGGTGTCCATTCCACTTGAGGCAACAAACTCAGGGTCCCTCTCACATACCTGTAGCTGAGAGAAGCCTCCTCTAGAGGTGCTTGTGGAAAGTTCGTATTCCTCTTGAGTCGAAGCCAGGGACTAAGCTCTCATCTCGAGTTGATTTGGGGTCCATGGAGCCCTTTCGTGTTGCTCCAGTGACCTCAGGATCCCTCTAGACTTGAGACAGTTATCTTGGGTTTTCTCTGGAGTGCCATCAAGGAAATCAAGGCTCCTTTCAAGTTTGATGTGGAACACGGAATTGCTCGGCCCGCAGTGCAGGGGAATCGGGCCTCATCTCGCGGCAAGGGGGATGTCTCATGGTTTTTCTCAAGTTGCGGCTGAAACCTGGAGTATATTCTCGAGTTACGACGGGGAGGGCCCTTCTAGACACGTGTTTGTTCAGCGACGTCAGGACTCCTGCCTAGGTGCGAGGGACACCTCGGGATTCTCCTCGAGTCTTGGCATGGCAATTGGGACGCGTCTCCACGTGAGGCGGGAGACCCAGGGTCCCTTTCCACGTGCCACAGGGATCCTGGGACTCCTATCCATATTCAAGAAGAGTCAGGCATCGTCTCCTTTGGAAGCATTGATCTCCGCGGACCTCTCGAGTTTTCAAAGGATGTGAGGACTTCGGTCTCGATGAGGCGGAGAACGAGGTCTTTCTCTGTGGTCTCCACAGGGGATTCAGACAACCCTTCGTCTTGGGAGATGCAAGACGATCCTGCATTCAATTCACTTCAGGGATATCCGGCCTTACTTCGAGTCAGAGCATCTCGGTGTCCATTCCACTTGAGGCCACAAACTCAGGGTCCCTCTCACATATCTGTAGCTGAGAGAAGCCTCCTCTTGAGGTGCTTGTGGAAATTGGTATTCCTCTTGAGTCGAAGCCAGGGACTAAGCTCTCATCTCGAGTTGATTTGGGGTCCACGGAGCCCTTTCGTGTTGCTACAGTGACCTCAGGATCCCTCTAGACTTGAGACAGTGATCTTGGGTTTTCTCTGGAGTGCCATCAAGGAAATCAAGGCTCCTTTCACTTTTGATGTCGAACACGGAATTGCTCTGCACGTAGGGCAGGGGAATCGGGCCTCAACTCGAGGCTAGGTGGAAATCTCATGGTTTTTCTCGATTTGCGGCCGGAACCAGGGGTATATTCTCGAGTTACGATTGGGAGGACCCTTCCAGACACGTGTTTGTTCAGCGACGTCAGGACTCCTACCTAGGTGCGAGGGACACCTCGGGATTCTCCTCGAGTCTTGGCATGGCAACTGGGATGCGTCTCCACGTGAGGCGGGAGACGCAGGGTCCCTTTCCACGTGCCACAGGGATCCTGGGACTCCTATCCATTTTCAAGAGGAGTCAGGCATCGTCTCCTTTGGAAGCATTGATCTCCGCGGGCCTCTCGAGTTTTCAAAAGATGTGAGGCCTCCGGTCGCGTTGAGGCGGAGGACTAGGTCTTTATCTGTGGTCTCCACAGGGGATTCAGACATCCCTTCGTCTTGGGAGATGCAAGACGAGCCTGTATTCAATTCACTGCAGGGATGTCCGGCCTTACTTCGAGTCAGAGCATCTCGGTGTCCATTCCACTTGAGGCCACAAACTCACGGTCCCTCTCACATACTTGTAGCTGAGAGAAGCCTCCTCTTGAGGTACTTGTAGAAAGTTGGTATTCCTCTTGAGTTGAAGCCAGGGACTAAGCTCTCATCTCGAGTTGATTTGGGGTCCACGGAGCCCTTTCCTGTTGCTCCAGTGACCTCAGGATCCCTCTAGACTTGAGAGAGTGATCTTGGGTTTTCTCTGGTGTGCCATCAAGGAAATCAAGGCTCCTTTCACGTTTGATGTGGTACACGGAATTGCTGTGCACGCAGTGCAGGGGAATCGGGCCTCATCTCGCGGCGAGGGGGAAGTCTCATGGGTTTTCTCGAGTTGCGGTCGGAACCTGGGGTATATTCTCGATTTACGATTGGGAGGGCCCTTTCAGACACGTGTTTGTTCAGCGACGTCAGGACTCCTGCCTAGGTGCGAGGGACACCTCGGGATTCTCCTCGAGTTTTGGCATGGCAATTGGGTCGCGTCTCCACGTGACGTGGGAGACCCAGGGTCCCTTTCCACGTGCCACAGGGATCCTGGGACTCCTATCCATTTTCAAGAGGAGTCAGGCATCGTATCCTTTGGAAGCATTGATCTCCGCGGACCTCTCGAGTTTTCAAAGGATGTGAGGCCTCCGGTCGCGAGTTGGCAGAGAACTAGGTCTTTCTCTGTGGTCTCCACAGGGGATTCAGACATTCCTTCGTCTTGGGAGATGCAAGACGAGCCTGCATTCAATTCACTGCAGGGATATCCGGCCTTACTTCGAGTCAGAGCATCTCGGTGTCCATTCCATTTGAGGCCACAAACTCAGGGTGCTTCTCACATACCTGTAGCTGAGAGAAGCCTCCTCTTGAGGTGCTTGTGGAAAGTTGGTATTCCTCTTGAGTCAAAGCCAGGGACTAAGCTCTCATCTCGAGTTGATTTGGGGTCCACGGAGCCCTTTCGTGTTGCTCCAGTGACCTCAGGATCCCTCTAGACTTGAGACAGTGATCTTGGGTTTTCTCTGGAGTGCCATCAAGGAAATCAAGTCTCCTTTCACGTTTCATGTGGAACACGGAATTGCTCTGCATGCAGTGCAGGGAAATCGGGCCTCAACTCGCGGCGAGGCGGAAATCTCATAGTTTTTCTCGATTTGCGGCCGGAACCTGGGGTATATTCTCGAGTTACGATTGGGAGGACCCTTCCAGACACGTGTTTTTTCAGCGACTTCAGGACTCCTGCCTAGGTGCGAGGGAAACCTCGGGATTCTCCTCGAGTCTTGGCATGACAAATGGGACGCGTCTCCACGTGAGGCGGGAGACCCAGGGTCCCTTTCCACGTGCCACAGGGATCCTGGGACTCCATTCCATTTTCAAGAGGAGTCAGGCATTGTTTCCTTTGGAAGCATTCGTCTCCGCGGACCTCTCGAATTTTCAAAGGTTGTGAGGCCTCCGGTCGCGATGAGGCGGAGGACTAGGACTTTCTCTGTGGTCTCCACAGGGGATTCAGACATCCCTTCGTCTTGGGAGATGCAAGACGAGCCTGCATTCAATTCACTGCAGGGATATCCGGCCTTATTTTGAGTCAGAGCATCTCGGTGTACATTACACTTGAGGCCACAAATTCAGGGTCCCTCTCACATACCTGTAGCTGAGAGAAGCCTCCTCTTGAGGTGCTTGTGGAAATTGGTATTCCTCTTGAGTCGAAGCCAGGGACTAAGCTCTCATCTCGAGTTGATTTGGGGTCCACGGAGCCCTTTTGTGTTGCTCCAGTGACCTCAGGATCCCTCTAGACTTGAGACAGTGATCTTGGGTTTCTCTGGAGTGCCATCAAGGAAATCAAGGCTCCTTTCAAGTTTGATGTGGAACACGGAATTGCTCTGCACGCAGGGCAGGAGAATCGGGCCTCATCTCGCGGCGAGGGGGAAGTCTCATTGTTTTTCTCGAGTTGCGGCCGGAACCTGGGGTATATTCTCGAGTTACGACGGGGAGGGCTCTTCGAGAGACGTGTTTGTTCAGCGACGTCAGGACTCCTGCCTAGGTGCGAGGGACACCTCGGGATTCTCCTCGAGTTTTGGCATGGCAATTGGGTCGCGTCTCCACGTGAGGCGGGAGACCCAGGGTCCCTTTCCACATGCCACAGGGATCCTGGGACTCATATCCATTTTCAAGAGGAGTCAGGCATCGTCTCCTTTGGAAGCATTGATCTCCGCGGACCTGTCGAGTTTTCAAAGGATGTGAGGCCTCCGGTCGCGATGAGGCGGAGAACTCGGTCTTTCTCTGTGGTCTCCACAGGGGATTCAGACATCCCTTCGTCTTGGGAGATGCAAGACGAGCCTGCATTCAATTCCCTGCAGGGATATCCGGCCTTACTTCAAGTCAGAGCATCTCTGTGTCCATTCCACTTGAGGCCACAAACTCAGGGTCCCTCTCACATACCTGTAGCTGAGAGAAGCCTCCTCTTGAGGTGCTTGTAGAAAGTTCGCATTTCTCTTTTGTCGAAGCCAGGGACTAAGCTCTCATCTCGTGTTGATTTGGGGTCCACGGAGCCCTTTCGTGTTGCTACAGTGACCTCAGGATCCCTCTAGACTTGAGACAGTGATCTTGGGTTTTCTCTTGAATGCCATCAAGGAAATCAAGGCTCCTTTCACGTTTGATGTGGAATACGGAATTGCTCTGCATGCAGTGCAGGGGAATCGGGCCTCAACTCGCGGCTAGGTGGAAATCTCATGGTTTTTCTTGATTTGCGGCCGGAACCTGGGGTATATTCTCGAGTTACGATTGGGAGGACCCTTCCAGACACGTGTTTGTTCAGCGACGTCAGGACTCCTACCTAGGTGCGGAGGACATCTCGGGATTCTCCTCGAGTCTTGGCATGGCAATTGGGACGCGTCTCCACGTGAGGCGGGAGACCCAGTGTCCCTTTCAACGTGCCACAGGGATCCTGGGACTCCTATCCATTTTCAAGAGGAGTCAGGCATCGACTCCTTTGGAAGCATTGAACTCCGCGGACCTCTCGAGTTTTCAAAGGATGTGAGGCCTCCGGTCGCGTTGAGGCGGAGGACTAGGTCTTTATCTGTGGTCTCCACAGGGGATTCAGACATCCCTTTGTCTTGGGAGATGCAAGACGAGCCTGTATTCAATTCACTGCAGGGATATCCGGCCTTACTTCGAGTCAGAGCATCTCGGTGTCCATTCCACTTGAGGCCACAAACTCAGGGTTCCTCTCACATACTTGTAGCTGAGAGAAGCCTCCTCTTGAGGTGCTTGTAGAAAGTTGGTATTCCTCTTGAGTTGAAGCCAGGGACTAAGCTCTCATCTCGAGTTGATTTGGGGTCCACGGAGCCCTTTCGTGTTGCTCCAGTGACCTCAGGACCCCTCTAGACTTGAGACAGTGATCTTGCGTTTTCTCTGGAGTGCCATCAAGGAAATCAAGGCTCCTTTCACGTTTGATGTGGAACACGGAATTGCACTGCACGCAGTGCAGGGGAATCGGGCCTCATCTCGCGGCTAGGGGGAAGTCTCATGGTTTTTCTCGAGTTGCGGCCGGAACCTGGGGTATATTCTCGAGTTACGACGGGGAGGGCCCTTCCAGACACATGTTTGTTCAGCGACGTCAGGACTCCTGCCTAGGTGCGAGGGACACCTCGGGATTCTCCTTGAGTCTTGGCATGGCAATTGGGACGCGTCTCACGTGAGGCGGGAGACCCAGGGTCCCTTTCCACGTGCCACAGGGAACCTGGGACTCCTATCCATTTTCAAGAGGAGTCAGGCATCATCTCCTTTGGATGCATTGATCTCCGCATACCTCTCGAGTTTTCAAAGGATGTGAGGCCTCCGGGCGCAATGAGGCCGAGGACTAGGTCTTTCTCTGTCGTCTCCACAGGGGATTCAGACATCCCTTCGTCTTGGGAGATGCAAGACGAGCCTGCATTCAATTCACTGCAGGGATATCCGGCCTTACTTCGAGTCAGAGCATCTCGATGTCCATTCCACTTGAGGCCACAAACTCTGGGTCCCTCTCACATTCCTGTAGCTGAGAGAAGCCTCCTCTTGAGGTGCTTGTGGAAAGTTGGTATTCCTCTTGAGTCGAAGCCAGGGACTAAGCTCTCATCTCGAGTTGATTTGGGGTCTGAGGAGCCCTTTCGTGTTGCTCCAGTGACCTCAGGATCCCTCTAGACTTGAAACAGTGATCTTGGGTTTTCTCTGGAGTGCCATCAAGGAAATCAAGGCTCCTTTCACGTTTGATGTGGAACACGGAATTGCTCTGCACGCAGTACACGGGAATCGGGCCTCATCTCGCGCCGAGGGGAAAGTCTCATGGTTTTTCTCGAGTTGCGGCCAGAACCTGGGGTATCTTCTCGAGTTATGACGGAGAGGGCCCTTCCAGACACGTGTTTGTTCAGTGACGTCAGGACTCCTGCCTAGGTGCGAGGGACAACTCAGGATTCTCCTCGAGTCTTGGCATGGCAATTGGGACGTGTCTCCACGTGAGGCGGGAGACCCAGGGTCCCTTTCCACGTGCCACAGGGATCCTGGGACTCCTATCCATTTTCAAGTCATCGTCTCCTTTGGAAGCATTGATCTCCGCGGACCTCTCTAATTTTCAAAGGACGTGAGGCCTCCGTTCGCGTTGAGGCTGAGAACTATGTCTTTCTCTGTGGACTCCACAGGGGATTCAGACAAACCTTCGTCTTGGGAGATGCAAGACGAGCCTGCATTCAATTCACTGCAGGGATATCCTGCTTTACTTCGAGTCAGAGCATCTCGGGGCCATTCCACTTGAGGCCACAAACTCAGGGGCCCTCTCACATACCTGTAGCTGAGAGAAGCCTCCTCTTGAGGTGCTTGTGGAAAGTTGGTATTCCTCTTGAGTCGAAGCCAGGGACTAAGCTCTCATCTCGAGTTGATTTGGGGTCCACTGAGCCTTTGGTGTTGCTCCAGTGACCTCAGGATCCCTCTAGAATTGAGACAGTGATCTTGGGTTTTCTCTGGAGTGCCATCAAGGAAATCAAGGTTCCTTTCACGTTTCATGTGGAACACGGAATTGCTCTGCACGCAGTGCAGGGGAATCGGGCCTCATCTCGTGGCGAGGGGGAAGTCTCATGGTTTTTCTCGAGTTGCGGCCGAAACCTGGGGTATATTCTCGAGTTACGACGGGGAGGGCCCTTCCAGACAAGTGTTTGTTCAGCGACGTCAGGACTCCTGACTTGGTGCGAGGGACACCTCGGGATTCTCTTCGAGTCTTTGCATGGCGTCTCCAAGTGAGTCGGGAGACCCAGTGTCCCTTTCCAAGTTCCACAGGTGTCCTGGAACTCCTATCCATTTTCAAGAGGAGTCAGGCATCGTCTCCTTTGGAAGCATTGATCTCCGCGGACCTCTCGAGTTTTCAAAGGATGTGAGGCCTCCGGTCGCGATGAGGCGGAGAACTAGGTCTTTCTCTGTGGTCTCCACAGGGGATTCAGACATCCCTTCGTCTTGGGAGATGCAAGACGAGCCTGCATTCAATTCACTGCAGGGATATCCGGCCTTACTTCGAGTCAGAGTATCTCGGTGTCCATTCCACTTGAGGCCACAAACTCAGTGGCCCTCTCACATACCTGTAGCTGAGAGAAGCCTCCTCTTGAGGTGCTTGTGGAAAGTTGGTATTCCTCTTGAGTCGATGCCAGGGATGAAGCTCTCATCTTGAGTTGATTTGGGGTCGACTGAGCCCTTTCGTTTTGCTCCAGTGACCTCAGGATCCCTCTAGACTTTAGACAGTGATCTTGGGTTTTCTCTGGAGTGCCATCAAGGAAATCAAGGCTCCTTTCACGTTTGATGTGGAACACGGAATTGCACTGCACGCAGTGTAGGGGAATCGGGCCTCATCTCGCGGCGAGGGGGAAGTCTCATATTTTTTCTCCAGTTGCGGAAGGACCCTGGGGTATATTCACGAGTTACGACGGGGAGGGCCCTTCCAGACACGTGTTTGTTCAGGGACGTCAGGACTCGGGCCTAGGTGCGAGGGACACCTACGGATTCTCCTCGAGTCTTGGCATGGCAATTGGGACGCGTCTCCACGTGAGGCGGGAGACCCAGGGTCCCTTTCCACGTGCCACAGGGATCCTGGGACTCCTATCCATTTTCAAGAGGAGTCAGGAATCGTCTCCTTTGGAAGCATTAATCTCCGCGGACCTCTCGAGTTTTCAAAGGATGTGAGGCTTCCGGTCGCGATGATGCGGAGAACTAGGTCTTTCTCTGTGGTCTCCACAGGGGATTCAGACATCCCTTCGTCTTGGGAAATGCAAGACGAGCCTGCACTCAATTCACTGCAGTGATATCCGGCCTTACTTCCTGTCAGAGCATCTCGGTGTCCAGTCCACTTGAGGCCACAAACTCAGGGTCCCTCTCACATACCTGTAGCTGAGAGAAGCCTCCTCTTGAGGTGCTTGTGTAAAGTTGGTAATCCTCTTGAGTCGAAGCCAGACACTAAGCTCTCATCTCGAGTTGATTTGGGGTCCACGGAGCCCTTTCGTGTTACTCCAGTGACCTCAGGATCCCTCTAGACATGAGACAGTGATCTTGAGTTTTCTCTGGAGTGCCATCAAGGAAATCAAGGCTCCTTTCACGTTTGATGTGGAACACGGAATTGCTCTGCACACAGTGCAGGGGAATCGGGTCTCATCTCGCGGCGAGGGGGAAGTCTCATGGTTTTTCTCGAGTTGCGGTCGGAACTTGGGGTATATTCTCGAGTAACGACGGGGAGGGCCCTTCCAGAAACGTGTTTGTTCAGCGACGTCAGGACTCCTGCCTAGGTGCGAGGGACACCTCGGGATTCTCCTCGAGTCTTGGCATGGCAATTGGGACGCGTATCCATGTGAGGCGTGAGACCCAGAGTCCCTTTACACGTGCCATAGGGATCCTGGGACTCCTATCTATTTTCAAGAGAGTCAGGCATCGTCTCCTTTGGAAGCATTGATCTCCGTGGACCTCTCGAGATGTCAAAGGATGTGAGGCCTACGGTCGCGATGAGGCGGAGGACTAGGTCTTTCTCTGTGGTCTCCACAGCGGATTCAGACATCCGTTCGTCTTGGGAGATGCAAGACGAGCCAGCATTCAATTCACTGCAGGGATATCCGGCCTTACTTCGAGTCAGAGCATCTCGGTGTCCATTCCACTTGAGGCCACAAACTCAGTGTCCCTCTCACATACCTGTAGCTGAGAGAAGCCTCCTCTTGAGGTGCTTGTGGAAAGTTGGTATTCCTCTTGTGTCGAAGCCAGGGACTAAGCTCTCATCTCGAGTTGATTTGGGGTCCACGGAGAACTTTCGTGTTGCTCCAGTGACCTCAGGATCCCTCTAGACTTGAGACAGTGATCTTGGGTTTTCTCTGGAGTGCCATCTAGGAAATCAAGGCTCCTTTCACGTTTGATGTGGAACACGGCATTGCTCTGCACACAGTGCAGGGGAATCGGGCCTCATGTCACGGCGAGGGGGAAGTCTCATGGTTTTTCTCGAGTTGCGGTCGGAACCTGGGGTATATTCTCGATTTACGATTGGGAGGGCCCTTTCAGACACGTGTTTGTTCAGCGACGTCAGGACTCCTGCCTAGGTGCGAGGGACACCTCGGGATTCTCCTCGAGTTTTGGCATGGCAATTGGGTCGCGTCTCCACGTGAGGTGGGAGACCCAGGGTCCCTTTCCACGTGCCACAGGGATCCTGGGACTCCTATCCATTTTCAAGAGGAGTCAGGCATCGTATCCTTTGGAAGCATTGATCTCCGCGGACCTCTCGAGTTTTCAAAGGATGTGAGGCCTCCGGTCGCGAGTTGGCAGAGAACTAGGTCTTTCTCTGTGGTCTCCACAGGGGATTCAGACATTCCTTCGTCTTGGGAGATGCAAGACGAGCCTGCATTCAATTCACTGAAGGGATATCCGGCCTTACTTCGAGTCAGAGCATCTCGGTGTCCATTCCATTTGAGGCCACAAACTCAGGGTGCTTCTCACATACCTGTAGCTGAGAGAAGCCTCCTCTTGAGGTGCTTGTGGAAAGTTGGTATTCCTCTTGAGTCAAAGCCAGGGACTAAGCTCTCATCTCGAGTTGATTTGGGGTCCACGGAGCCCTTTCGTGTTGCTCCAGTGACCTCAGGATCCCTCTAGACTTGAGACAGTGATCTTGGGTTTTCTCTGGAGTGCCATCAAGGAAATCAAGTCTCCTTTCACGTTTCATGTGGAACACGGAATTGCTCTGCATGCAGTGCAGGGAAATCGGGCCTCAACTCGCGGCGAGGCGGAAATCTCATGGTTTTTCTCCATTTGCGGCCGGAACCTGGGGTATATTCTCGAGTTACGATTGGGAGGACCCTTCCAGACACGTGTTTTTTCAGCGACCTCAGGACTCCTGCCTAGGTGCGAGGGAAACCTCGGGATTCTCCTCGAGTCTTGGCATGACAAATGGGACGCGTCTCCACGTGAGGCGGGAGACCCAGGGTCCCTTTCCACGTGCCACAGGGATCCTGGGACTCCATTCCATTTTCAGGAGGAGTCAGGCATCGTTTCCTTTGGAAGCATTCGTCTCCGCGGACCTCTCGAATTTTCAAAGGTTGTGAGGCCTCCGGTCGCGATGAGGCGGAGGACTAGGACTTTCTCTGTGGTCTCCACAGGGGATTCAGACATCCCTTCGTCTTGGGAGATGCAAGACGAGCCTGCATTCAATTCACTGCAGGGATATCCGGCCTTATTTTGAGTCAGAGCATCTCGGTGTACATTACACTTGAGGCCACAAATTCAGGGTCCCTCTCACATACCTGTAGCTGAGAGAAGCCTCCTCTTGAGGTGCTTGTGGAAATTGGTATTCCTCTTGAGTCGAAGCCAGGGACTAAGCTCTCATCTCGAGTTGATTTGGGGTCCACGGAGCCCTTTCGTGTTGCTCCAGTGACCTCAGGATCCCTCTAGACTTGAGACAGTGATCTTGGGTTTCTCTAGAGTGCCATCAAGGAAATCAAGGCTCCTTTCAAGTTTGATGTGGAACACGGAATTGCTCTGCACGCAGGGCAGGAGAATCGGGCCTCATCTCGCGGCGAGGGGGAAGTCTCATTGTTTTTCTCGAGTTGCGGCCGGAACCTGGGGTATATTCTCGAGTTACGACGGGGAGGGCTCTTCGAGAGACGTGTTTATTCAGCGACGTCAGGACTCCTGCCTAGGTGCGAGGGACACCTCGGGATTCTCCTCGAGTTTTGGCATGGCAATTGGGTCGCGTCTCCACGTGAGGCGGGAGACCCAGGGTCCCTTTCCACATGCCACAGGGATCCTGGGACTCATATCCATTTTCAAGAGGAGTCAGGCATCGTCTCCTTTGGAAGCATTGATCTCCGCGGACCTGTCGAGTTTTCAAAGGATGTGAGGCCTCCGGTCGCGATGAGGCGGAGAACTAGGACTTTCTCTGTGGTCTCCACAGGGGATTCAGACATCCCTTCGTCTTGGCAGATGCAAGACGAGCCTGCATTCAATTCCCTGCAGGGATATCCGGCCTTACTTCAAGTCAGAGCATCTCTGTGTCCATTCCACTTGAGGCCACAAACTCAGGGTCCCTCTCACATACCTGTAGCTGAGAGAAGCCTCCTCTTGAGGTGCTTGTAGAAAGTTGGCATTTCTCTTTTGTCGAAGCCAGGGACTAAGCTCTCATCTCGTGTTGATTTGGGGTCCACGGAGCCCTTTCGTGTTGCTACAGTGACCTCAGGATCCCTCTAGACTTGAGACAGTGATCTTGGGTTTTCTCTGGAGTGCCATCAAGGAAATCAAGGCTCCTTTCACTTTTGATTTCGAACACGGAATTGCTCTGCACGTAGGGCAGGGGAATCGGGCCTCAACTCGAGGCTAGGTGGAAATCTCATGGTTTATCTCGATTTGCGGCCGGAACCAGGGGTATATTCTCGAGTTACGATTGGGAGGACCCTTCCAGACACGTGTTTGTTCAGCGACGTCAGGACTCCTACCTAGGTGCGAGGGACACCTCGGGATTCTCCTCGAGTCTTGGCATGGCAACTGGGATGCGTCTCCACGTGAGGCGGGAGACGCAGGGTCCCTTTCCACGTGCCACAGGGATCCTGGGACTCCTATCCATTTTCAAGAGGAGTCAGGCATCGTCTCCTTTGGAAGCATTGATCTCTGCGGGCCTCTCGAGTTTTCAAAAGATGTGAGGCCTCCGGTCGCGTTGAGGCGGAGGACTAGGTCTTTATCTGTTGTCTCCACAGGGGATTCAGACATCCCTTCGTCTTGGGAGATGCAAGACGAGCCTGTATTCAATTCACTGCAGGGATGTCCGGCCTTACTTCGAGTCAGAGCATCTCGGTGTCCATTCCACTTGAGGCCACAAACTCACGGTCCCTCTCACATACTTGTAGCTGAGAGAAGCCTCCTCTTGAGGTACTTGTAGAAAGTTGGTATTCCTCTTGAGTTGAAGCCAGGGACTAAGCTCTCATCTCGAGTTGATTTGGGGTCCACGGAGCCCTTTCCTGTTGCTCCAGTGACCTCAGGATCCCTCTAGACTTGAGAGAGTGATCTTGGGTTTTCTCTGGTGTGCCATCAAGGAAATCAAGGCTCCTTTCACGTATGATGTGGTACACGGAATTGCTGTGCACGCAGTGCAGGGGAATCGGGCCTCATCTCGCGGCGAGGGGTAAGTCTCATGGTTTTTCTCGAGTTGCGGTCGGAACCTGGGGTATATTCTCGATTTACGATTGGGAGGGCCCTTTCAGACACGTGTTTGTTCAGCGACGTCAGGACTCCTGCCTAGGTGCGAGGGACACCTCGGGATTCTCCTCGAGTTTTGGCATGGCAATTGGGTCGCGTCTCCACGTGAGGTGGGAGACCCAGGGTCCCTTTCCACGTGCCACAGGGATCCTGGGACTCCTATCCATTTTCAAGAGGAGTCAGGCATCGTATCCTTTGGAAGCATTGATCTCCGCGGACCTCTCGAGTTTTCAAAGGATGTGAGGCCTCCGGTCGCGAGTTGGCAGAGAACTAGGTCTTTCTCTGTGGTCTCCACAGGGGATTCAGACATTCCTTCGTCTTGGGAGATGCAAGACGAGCCTGCATTCAATTCACTGAAGGGATATCCGGCCTTACTTCGAGTCAGAGCATCTCGGTGTCCATTCCATTTGAGGCCACAAACTCAGGGTCCCTCTCACATACCTGTAGCTGAGAGAAGCCTCCTCTTGAGGTGCTGTGGAAAGTTGGTATTCCTCTTGAGTCAAAGCCAGGGACTAAGCTCTCATCTCGAGTTGATTTGGGGTCCACGGAGCCCTTTCGTGTTGCTCCAGTGACCTCAGGATCCCTCTAGACTTGAGACAGTGATCTTGGGTTTTCTCTGGAGTGCCATCAAGGAAATCAAGTCTCCTTTCACGTTTCATGTGGAACACGGAATTGCTCTGCATGCAGTGCAGGGAAATCGGGCCTCAACTCGCGGCGAGGCGGAAATCTCATGGTTTTTCTCCATTTGCGGCCGGAACCTGGGGTATATTCTCGAGTTACGATTGGGAGGACCCTTCCAGACACGTGTTTTTTCAGCGACCTCAGGACTCCTGCCTAGGTGCGAGGGAAACCTCGGGATTCTCCTCGAGTCTTGGCATGACAAATGGGACGCGTCTCCACGTGAGGCGGGAGACCCAGGGTCCCTTTCCACGTGCCACAGGGATCCTGGGACTCCATTCCATTTTCAGGAGGAGTCAGGCATCGTTTCCTTTGGAAGCATTCGTCTCCGCGGACCTCTCGAATTTTCAAAGGTTGTGAGGCCTCCGGTCGCGTTGAGGTGGAGGACTAGGACTTTCTCTGTGGTCTCCACAGGGGATTCAGACATCCCTTCGTCTTGGGAGATGCAAGACGAGCCTGCATTCAATTCACTGCAGGGATATCCGGCCTTATTTTGAGTCAGAGCATCTCGGTGTACATTACACTTGAGGCCACAAATTCAGGGTCCCTCTCACATACCTGTAGCTGAGAGAAGCCTCCTCTTGAGGTGCTTGTGGAAATTGGTATTCCTCTTGAGTCGAAGCCAGGGACTAAGCTCTCATCTCGAGTTGATTTGGGGTCCACGGAGCCCTTTCGTGTTGCTCCAGTGACCTCAGGATCCCTCTAGACTTGAGACAGTGATCTTGGGTTTCTCTGGAGTGCCATCAAGGAAATCAAGGCTCCTTTCAAGTTTGATGTGGAATACGGAATTGCTCTGCACGCAGGGCAGGAGAATCGGGCCTCATCTCGCGGCGAGGGGGAAGTCTCATTGTTTTTCTCGAGTTGCGGCCGGAACCTGGGGTATATTCTCGAGTTACGACGGGGAGGGCTCTTCGAGAGACGTGTTTGTTCAGCGACGTCAGGACTCCTGCCTAGGTGCGAGGAAAACCTCGGGATTCTCCTCGAGTTTTGGCATGGCAATTGGGTCGCGTCTCCACGTGAGGCGGGAGACCCAGGGTCCCTTTCCACATGCCACAGGGATCCTGGGACTCATATCCATTTTCAAGAGGAGTCAGGCATCGTCTCCTTTGGAAGCATTGATCTCCGCGGACCTGTCGAGTTTTCAAAGGATGTGAGGCCTCCGGTCGCGATGAGGCGGAGAACTAGGACTTTCTCTGTGGTCTCCACAGGGGATTCAGACATCCCTTCGTCTTGGGAGATGCAAGACGAGCCTGCATTCAATTCCCTGCAGGGATATCCGGCCTTACTTCAAGTCAGAGCATCTCTGTGTCCATTCCACTTGAGGCCACAAACTCAGGGTCCCTCTCACATACCTGTAGCTGAGAGAAGCCTCCTCTTGAGGTGCTTGTAGAAAGTTCGCATTTCTCTTTTGTCGAAGCCAGGGACTAAGCTCTCATCTCGTGTTTATTTGGGGTCCACGGAGCCCTTTCGTTTTGCTACAGTGACCTCAGGAACCCTCTAGACTTGAGACAGTCATCTTGGGTTTTCTCTGGAGTGCCATCAAGGAAATCAAGGCTCCTTTCACTTTTGATGTAGAACACGGAATTGCTCTGCACGCAGGGCAGGGGAATCGGGCCTCTTCTCGCGGTGAGGGGGAAGTCTCATGGTTTTTCTCGAGTTGCGGCCGGAACCTGGGGTATATTCTCGAGTTACGACGGGGAGGGCCCTTCCAGACACATGTTTGTTCAGCGACGTCAGGACTCCTGCCTAGGTGCGAGGGACACCTCGGGTTTCTCCTCGAGTCTTGGCATGGCAATTGGGACGCGTCTCCACGTGAGGCGGGAGACCAAGGGTCCCTTTCCACGTGCTACAGGGATCCTGGGACTCCTATCCATTTTCAAGAGGAGTCAGGCATCGTCTCCTTTGGAAGCATTGATCTTCGCAGACCTCTCGAGTTTTCAAAGGATGTGAGGCCTCCGGTCGCGATGAGGCGGAGGACTAGGACTTTCTCTGTGGTCTCGACAGGGGATTCAGACATCCCTTCGTCTTGGGAGATGCAAGACGAGCCTGCTTTCAATTCACTGCAGGGATATCCGGCCTTACTTCGAGTCAGAGCATCTCGGTGTCCATTCCACTTGAGGCCACAAACTCAGGGTCCCTCTCACATACCTGTAGCTGAGAGAAGCCTCCTCTTGAGGTGCTTGTGGAAAGTTGGTATTCCTCTTGAGTCGAAGCCAGGGACTAAGCTCTCATCTCGAGTTGATTTGGGGTCCACGGAGCCCTTTCGTGTTGCTCCATTGACCTCAGGATCCCTCTAGACTTGAGAGTGTGATCTTGGTTTTCTCTGGAGTGCCATCAAGGAAATCAAGGCTCCTTTCACGTTTGATGTGGAACACGGAATTGCTCTGCACGCACTGCAGGGTAATCGGGCCTCATCTCGCGGCGAGGGGGAAGTTTCATGGTTTTTCTCGAGTTGCGGCCGGAACCTGTGGTATATTCTCGAGTTACGACGGGGAGGGCCCTTCCAGACACGTGTTTGTTCAGCGACGTCAGGACTCCTGCCTAGGTGCGAGGGACACCTCGGGATTCTCCTTGAGTCTTGGCATGGCAATTGGGACGCGTCTCCACGTGAGGCGGGAGACCCAGGGTCCCTTTCCACGTGCCACAGGGAACCTGGGACTCCTATCCATTTTCAAGAGGAGTCAGGCATCATCTCCTTTGGATGCATTGATCTCCGCATACCTCTCGAGTTTTCAAAGGATGTGAGGCCTCCGGGCGCAATGAGGCCGAGGACTAGGTCTTTCTCTGTCGTCTCCACAGGGGATTCAGACATCCCTTCGTCTTGGGAGATGCAAGACGAGCCTGCATTCAATTCACTGCAGGGATATCCGGCCTTACTTCGAGTCAGAGCATCTCGATGTCCATTCCACTTGAGGCCACAAACTCTGGGTCCCTCTCACATTCCTGTAGCTGAGAGAAGCCTCCTCTTGAGGTGCTTGTGGAAAGTTGGTATTCCTCTTGAGTCGAAGCCAGGGACTAAGCTCTCATCTCGAGTTGATTTGGGGTCTGAGGAGCCCTTTCGTGTTGCTCCAGTGACCTCAGGATCCCTCTAGACTTGAAACAGTAATCTTGGGTTTTCTCTGGAGTGCCATCAAGGAAATCAAGGCTCCTTTCACGTTTGATGTGGAACACGGAATTGCTCTGCACGCAGTACACGGGAATCGGGCCTCATCTCGCGCCGAGGGGAAAGTCTCATGGTTTTTCTCGAGTTGCGGCCAGAACCTGGGGTATCTTCTCGAGTTATGACGGAGAGGGCCCTTCCAGACACGTGTTTGTTCAGTGACGTCAGGACTCCTGCCTAGGTGCGAGGGACAACTCAGGATTCTCCTCGAGTCTTGGCATGGCAATTGGGATGCGTCTCCACGTGAGGCGTGAGACCCAGGCTCCCTTTCCACGTGCCACAGGGATCCTGGGACTCCTATCCATTTTCAAGAGGAGTCGGGCATCGTCTCCTTTGGAAGCATTGATCTCTGCAGACCTCTCGAGTTTTCAAAGGATGTGAGGCCTCTGGTCGCGATGAGGCGGAGGACTAGGTCTTTCTCTGTGGTCTCCACAGGGGATTCAGACAACCCTTCGTCTTGGGAGATGCACCACGAGCCTGCATTCAATTCACTGCAGGGATATCCGGCCTTACTTCGAGTCAGAGCATCCCGCTGTCCATTCCACTTGAGGCCACAAACTCGGGGTCCCTCAAATATACCTGTAGCTGAGAGAAGCCTCCTCTTGAGGTGCTTGTGGAAAGTTGGTATTCCTCTTGAATCTAAGCCAGGGACTAAGCTCTCATCTCGAGTTGATTTCGGTCCACGGAGCCGTTTCCTTTTGGTCCAGTGACCTCAGGATCCCTCTAGACTTGAAACAGTGATCTTGGGTTTTCTCTGGAGTGCCATCAAGGAAATCAAGGCTCCTTTCACGTTTGATGTGGAACACGGAATTGCTCTGCATGCAGTGCAGGGGAATCGGGCCTCAACTCGCGGCGAGGGGGAAATCTCATGGTTTTTCTCGAGTTGCGGCCCAAACCTGGGGTATACTCACGAGTTACGACGGGGAGGGCCCTTCCAGACACGTGTTTGTTCAGCGACGTCAGGACTCCTGCCTAGGTGCGAGTGACACCTCGGGATTCTCCTCGAGTCCTGGTATGGCAATTTGGACGCGTCTCCACGTGAGGCGGGAGACCCAGGGTCCCTTTCCACGTGCCACAGGGATCCTGGGACTCCTATCTGTTTTCAAGAGGAGTCAGGCATCGTCTCCTTTGGAAGCATTGATCTCCGCGGACCTCTCGAGTTTTCAAAGGATATGAGGCCTCCGGTCGCGAGGAGGCGGAGGACTAGGTCTTTCTCTGTGGTCTCCACAGGGGATTCAGACATCCCTTCGTCTTGGGAGATGCAAGACGAGCCTGCATTGAATTCACTGCAGGGATATCCGGCCTTATTTCGAGTCAGAGCATCTCGGTGTCCATTCCACTTGAGGCCACAAACTCAGGGTCCCTCTCACATACCTGTAGCTGAGAGAAGCCTCCTCTTGAGGTGCTTGTGGAAAGTTGGTATTCCTCTTGAGTCGAAGCCAGGGACTAAGCTCTCATCTCGAGTTGATTTGGGGTCCACGGAGCTCCTTCGTGTTGCTCCAGTGACCTCAGGATCCCTCTAGACTTGAGACAGTGATCTTGGGTTTTCTCTGGAGTGCCATCAAGGAAATCAAGGCTCCTTTCACGTTTGATGTGGAACACGGAATTGTTCTGCACGCAGTGCAGGGGAATCGGGCTTCATCCAGTGGCGAGGGGGAAGTCTCATGGTTTTTCTCGAGTTGCGGCCGGAACCTGGGGTATATTCTCGAGTTACGACGGGGAGGGCCCTTCCAGACACGTGTTTGTTCAGCGACGTCAGGACTCCTGCCTAGGTGCGAGGGACACCTCGGGATTCACCTCGAGTCTTGGCATGGCAATGGGGACGCGTCTCCACGTGAGGCGGGAGACCCAGGGTCCCTTTCCACGTGCCACAGGGATCCTGGGACTCCTATCCATTTTCAAGAGGAGTCAGGCATCGTCTCCTTTGGAAGCATTGATCTCTGTGGACCTCTCGAATTTTCAAAGGATGTGAGGCCTCTGGTCGCGATGAGGCAGAAAATTAGGTCTTTCTCTGTGGTCTCCACAGGGGATTCAGACATCCCTTCGTCTTGGGAGATGCAAGACGAGCCTGCATTCAATTCACTGCAGGGATATCCGGCCTTACGTGGAGTCAGAGCAACTCGGTGTCCATTCCACTTGAGGCCACAAACTCGGGGTCCCTCTCACATACCTGTAGCTGAGAGAAGCCTCCTCTTGAGGTGCTTGCGGAAAGTTGATATTCCTCTTGATTCGAAGCCAGGGACTAAGCTCTCATCTCGAGTTGATTTGGGGTCAACGGAGCCCTTTCATGTTGCTCCAGTGACCTCAGGATCCCTCTAGACTGGAGACAGTGATCTTGGGTTTTCTCTGGAGTGCCATCAAGGAAATCAAGGCTCCTTTCACTTTTGATGTGGAACAAGGAATTGCTCTGCACGCAGTGCAGGGGAATCCGGCCTCATCTCGCGGCGAGGGGGAAGTCTCATGGTTTTTCTCGAGTTGCGGCCGGAACCTGGGGTATATTCTCGAGTTACGACGGGGAGGGCCCTTCCAGACACGTGTTTGTTCAGCGACGTCAGGACTCCTGCCTAGGTGCGAGGGACACCTCGGGATTCTCCTCGTGTCTTGGCATGGCAATTGGGACGCGTCTCCACGTGAGGCGGGAGACCCAGGGTCCCTTTCCACGTGCCACAGGGATCCTTGGACTCCTATCCATTTTCAAGAGGAGTCAGGCATCGTCTCCTTTGGAAGCATTGATCTCCGCGGACCTCTCGAGTTTTCAAAGGATGTGAGGCCTCCGGTCGCGATGAGGCGGAGAACTCGGTCTTTCTCTGTGGTCTCCACAGGGGATTCAGACATCCCTTCGTCTTGGGAGATGCAAGACGAGCCTGCATTCAATTCACTGCAGGGATATCCGGCCTTACTTCGAGTCAGAGCATCTCGGTGTCCATTCCACTTGAGGCCACAAACTCAGGGTCCCTCTCACATACCTGTAGCTGAGAGAAGCCTCCTCTTGAGGTGCTTGTGGAAAGTTGATATTCCTCTTGAGTCGAAGCCAGGGACTAAGCTCTCATCTCGAGTTGATTTGGGGTCCACGGAGCCCTTTCGTGTTGCTCCAGTGACCTCAGGATCCCTCTAGACTTGAGATAGTGATCTTGGGTTTTCTCTGGAGTGCCATCAAGGAAATCAAGGCTCCTTTCACGTTTGATGTGGAACACGGAATTGCTCTGCATGCAGTGCAGGGGAATCGGGCCTCATCTCGCGGCGAGGGCGAAGTCTCATGGTTTTTCTCGAGTTGCGGCCGGAACCGGGGGTATATTCTCGAGTTACGACGGGGAGGGCCCTTCCAGACACGTGTTTGTTCAGCGACGTCAGGACTCCTGCCTAGGTGCGAGGGACACCTCGGTATTCTCCTCGAATCTTGGCATGGCAAAGGGGACGCGTCTCCACGGGAGGCGGGAGACCCAGGGTCCCATTCCACGTGCCACAGGGATCCTGGGACTCCTATCCATTTTCAAGAGGAGTCAGGCATCGTCTCCTTTGGAAGCATTGATCTCCGCGGACCTCTCGAATTTTCAAAGGATGTGAGGCCTGTGGTCGCGATGAGGCAGAAAATGAGGTCTTTCTCTGTGGTCTCCACAGGGGATTCAGACATCCCTTCGTCTTGGGAGATGCAAGACGAGCCTGCATTCAATTCACTGCAGGGATATCCGGACTTACTTCGAGTCAGAGCATCTCGGTGTCCATTCCACTTGAGGCCACAAACTCAGGGTCCCTCTCACATACTTGTAGCTGAGAGAAGCCTCCTCTTGAGGTGCTTGTGGAAAGTTGATATTCCTCTTGAGTCTAAGCCAGGGACTAAGCTCTCATCTCGAGTTGATTTGGGGTCCACGGAGCCCTTTCCTGTTGCTCCAGTGACCTCAGGATCCCTCTAGACTTGAGACAGTGATCTTGGGTTTTCTCTGGAGTGCCATCAAGGAAATCAAGGCTCCTTTCACTTTTGATGTGGAACACGGAATTGCTCTGCACGCAGTGCAGGGGAATCGGGCCTCATCTCGCTGCGAGGGGGAAGTCTCATGGTTTTTCTCGAGTTGCGGGCGGAACCTGGGGTATATTCTCGAGTTACGACGGGGAGGTCCTTTCCAGACACGTGTTTGTTTATCGACGTCAGGACTCCTGCCTAGGTCCGAGGGACCCCTCGGGATTCTCCTCGAGTCTTGGCATGGCAATTGGGACGCGTCTCCACGTGAGGCGGGAGACCCAGGGTCCCTTTCCACGTGCCACAGGGATCCTGGGACTCCTGTCTATTTTCAAGAGGAGTCAGGCATCGTCTCTTCGGAAGCATTGATCTCCGCGGACCTCTCGAATTTTCAAAGGATGTGAGGCCTCTGGTCGCGATGAGGTGGAAGACTAGGTCTTTCACTGTCGTCTCCACAGGGGATTCAGACATCCCTTCGTCTTGGGAGATGCAAGACGAGCCTGCATTCAATTCACTGCAGGAATATCTGGCCTTACTTGGAGTCAGAGCAACTCGGTTTCCATTCCACTTGAGGCCACAAACTCAGGGGCCCTCTCACATACCTGTAGCTGAGAGAAGCCTCCTCTTGAGGTGCTTTTGGAAAGTTGGTATTCCTCTTGAGTCGAAGCCAGGGACTAAGATCTCATCTCGAGTTGATTTGGGGGCCAAGGAGGACTTTCCTTTTGCTCCAGTGAACTCAGGATCCCTCTAGACTTGAGACAGTGATCTTGGGTTTTCTCTGGAGTGCCATCAAGGAAATCAAGGCTCCTTTCACGTTTGATGTGGAACTCGGAATTGCTCTGCACGCAGTGCAGGGGAATCGGGCCTCATCTCGCGGCGAGTGGGAAGCCTCATGGTTTTTCTCGAGTTGCGGCCGGAACCTTGGGTATATTCTCGAGTTACGACGGGGAGGGCCCTTCCAGACACGTGTTTTTTCAGCGACCTCAGGACTCCTGCCTAGGTGCGAGGGACACCTCGGGATTCTCCTCGAGTCCTGGCATGGCAATGGGGACGTGTCTCCATGTGAGGCGGGAGACTCAGGGTCCCTTTCCACGTGCCACAGGGATCCTTGGACTCCTATCCATTTTCAAGAGGAGTCAGGCATCGTCTCCTTTGGAAGCATTGATCTCCGCGGACCTCTCGAGTTTTCAAAGGATGTGAGGCCTCCGCTCGCGATGAGGCGGAGAATTAGGTTTTTCTCTGTGGTCTCCTCAGGGGATCAGACATCCCTTCGTCTTGGGAGATGCAAGACGAGCCTGCATTCAATTCACTGCAGGGATATCCGGCCTTACGTCGAGTCAGAGCATCTCGGTGTCCATTCCACTTGAGGCCACAAACTCAGGGTCCCTCTCACATACCTGTACCTGAGAGAAGCCTCCTGTTGAGGTTCTTGTGGAAAGTTGATATTCCTCTTGAGTCGAAGCCAGGGACTAAGCTCTCATCTCGAGTTGATTTGGGGTCCACGGAGCCCTTTCTTGTTGCTCCAGTGACCTCAGGATCCCTCTAGACTTGAGACAGTGATCTTGGGGTTTCTCTGGAGTGCCATCAAGGAAATCAAGGCTCCTTTCACTTTTGATGTGGAACACTTAATTGCTCTGCATGCAGTGCAGGGGAATCGGGCCTCATCTCGCGGCGAGGGGGAAGTCTCATGGTTTTTCGCGAGTTGCGGGCGGAACCTGGGGTATATGCTCGAGTTACGACGGGGAGGGCCCTTCCAGACACGTGTTTGTTCAGCGACGTCAGGACTCCTGCCTAGGTGCGAGGGACACCTCGGGATTCTCCTCAAGTCTTGGCATAGCAATTGGGACGCGTCTCCATGTGAGGCGGGAGACCCAGGGTCCCTTTCCACGTGCCACAGCGATCCTGGGACTCCTATCCATTTTCAAGAGGAGTCAGGCATCGTCTCCTTCGGAAGCATTGATCTCCGCGGACCTCTCGAATTTTCAAAGGATGTGAGGCCTCTGGTCGCGATGAGGTGGTGGACTAGGTCTTTCCCTGTGGTCTCCACAGGGGTTTAGACATCCCTTCATCTTGGGAGATGCAAGACGAGCCTGCATTCAATTCACTGCAGGGATATTCGGCCTTACTTCGAGTCAGAGCATCTCGGTGTCCATTCCATTTGAGGCCACAAACTCAGGGGCCCTCTCACTTACATGTAGCTGAGAGAAGCCTCCTCTTGAGCTGCTTGTGGAAAGTTGGTATTCCTCTTGAGTCGAAGCCAGGGACTAAGCTCTCATCTCGAGTTGATTTGGGGACCACAGAGCCCTTTCATGTTGCTACAGTGACCTCAGGATCCCTCTAGACTTGAGACAGTAATCTTGGGTTTTCTCTGGAGTGCCATCAAAGAAATCAAGGCTCCTTTCATTTTTGATGTGGAATACGGAGTTGCTCTGCACGCAGGGCAGGGGAATCGGGCCTCATCTCGCGGCGAGGGGGAAGTCTCATGGTTTTTCTCGAGTTGCGGCCTGAACCTGGGGTATATTCTCGAGTTACGAAGGGGAGGGCCCTTCCAGACACGTGATAGGTGCGAGGGACACCTTTGGATTCTCCTAAAGTCTTGGCATGGCAATTGGAACGCGTCTCCACATGAGGCAAGAGACCCTTGGTCCCTTTCCACGTGCCACAGGGATCCTGGGACTCCTATCCATTTTCAAGAGGATTCAGGCATTGTCTCCTTTGGAAGCATTGATCTCCTCAGACCTCTCGAGTTTTCAAAGGATGTGAGGCCTCGGGTCGCGATGAGGCAGAGGACTAGGTCTTTCTCTGTCGTCTCCACAGGGCTTTCAGACATCCCTTCGTTTTGGGAGATGCAAGACGAGCCTGCATTCAATTCACTGCAGGGATATCCGGCCTTAATTCGAGTCAGAGCATCTCGGTGTCTTTTACACTTGAGGCCACAAATTCAGGGTCACTCTCACATACCTGTAGCTGAGAGAAGCCTCCTCTTGAGGTGCTTGTGGAAAGTTCGTATTCCTCTTGAGTCGAAGCCAGGGACTAAGCTCTCATCTCGAGTTGATTTGGGGTCCACGGAGCCCTTTCTTGTTGCTCCAGTGACCTCAGGATCCCTCTAGACTTGAGACAGTGATCTTGGGTTTTCTCTGGAGTGCCATCAAGGAAATCAAGGCTCCTTTCAAGTTTGATGTGGAACACGGAATTGCTCTGCACACAGTGCATGGGAATCGGGCCTCATCTCGCGGCAAGGGGGATGTCTCAGGTTTTTTCTCAAGTTACGGTCGGAACCTGGGGTATATTCTCGAGTTACGACGGGGAGGGCCCTTCCAGACACGTGTTTGTTCAGCGACGTCAGGACTCCTGCCTAGGTGGGAGGGACACCTCGGGATTCTCCTCGAGTCTTGGCATGGCAATTGGGATGCGTCTCCACGTGAGGCGGGAGACCCAGGGTCCCTTTCCACGTGCCACAGGGATCCTGGGACTCCTATCCATTTTCAAGAAGAGTCAGGCATCGTCTCCTTTGGAAGCATTGATCTCAGCGGACCTCTCGAGTTTTCAAAGTATGGGAGGCCTCCGGTCTCGATGAGGCGGAGAACTAGGTCTTTCTCTGTGGTCTCCACAGGGGATTCAGACATCCCTTCGTCTTGGGAGATGCAAGACAAGCCTGCTTTCAATTCACTGCAGGAATATCCGGCCTTACTTCGAGTCAGAGCATCTTCGTGTCCATTCCACTTGAGGCCACAAACTCAGGGTCCCTCTCACATACCTGTAGCTGGGAGAAGCCTCCTCTTGAGGTGCTTGTGGAAATTGGTATTCCTCTTGAGTCGAAGCCAGGGACTAAGCTCTCATCTCGAGTTGATTTGGGGTCCACGGAGCCCTTTGGTGTTGCTCCAGTGACCTCAGGATCCCTCTAGACTTGAGACAGTGATCTTGGGTTTTCTCTGGAGTGCCATCAAGGAAATCAAGGCTCCTTTCACGTTTGATGTGGAACACGGAATTGCTCTGCACACAGTGCATGGGAATCGGGCCTCATCTCGCGGCAAGGGGGATGTCTCATGGTTTTTCTCAAGTTACGGTCGGAACCTAGGGTATTTTCTCGAGTTACGACGGGGAGGGCCCTTCCAGACACGTGTTTGTTCAGCGACGTCAGGACTCCTGCCTAGGTGCGAGGGACACCTCGGGATTCTCCTCGAGTCCTGGCATGGCAATGGGGACGCGTCTCCACGTGAGGCGGGAGACCCAGTGTCCCTTTCCACGTGCCACTCGGATCCTGGGACTCCTATCCATTTTCAAGAGGAGTCAGGCATCGTCTCCTTTGGAAGCATTGATCTCCGAGGACCTCTTGAGTTTTCAAAGGATCCGAGGCCTCCGTTCGCGATGAGGCGGAGATCTAGGTCTTTCTCTGCGGTCTCCACAGGGGATTCAGACATCCCTTCGTCTTGGGAGATGCAAGACGGGCCGGCATTCAATTCACTGAAGGGATATCCGGCCTTACTTCGAGTCAGAGCATCTCGGTGTCCATTCCACATGAGGCCACAAATTCAGGGTCCCTCTCACATACCTGTAGCTGAGAGAAGCCTCCTCTTGAGGTGCTTGTGGAAACTTGGTATTCCTCTTGAGTCGAAGCCAGGGACTAAGCTCTCATCTCGAGTTGATTTGGGTTCCACGGAGCCCTTTGGTGTTGCAACAGTGACGTCAGGATCCCTCTAGACTTGAGACAGTGATCTTGGGTTTTCTCTGGAGTGCCACCAAGGAAATCAAGTCTCCTTTCACGTTTGATGTGGAACACGGAATTGCTCTGCACGCAGTGCAGGGGCATCGGGCCTCATCTCGCGCCGAGGGGGAAGTCTCATGGTTTTTCTCGAGTTGCGGCCAGAACCTGGGGTATATACTCGAGTTACGACGGGGAGGGCCCTTCCAGACAAGTGTTTGTTCAGCGACGTCAGGACTCCTGCCTAGGTGCCAGGGACACCTCTGGATTCTCCTCGAGTCTTGACATGGCAATTGGGATGCGTCTCCACGGGAGGCGGGAGACCCAGGGTCCCTTTCCACGTGTCACAGGGATCCTGGGACTCCTATCCATTTTCAAGAGGAGTCAGGCATCGTCTCCTTTGGAAGCATTGATCTCCGCGGTCCTCTCGAGTTTTCAAAGGATGTGAGGCTTCCCGTCGCGATGAGGCGGAGAACTGGGTCTTTCTCTGTGGTCTCCACAGGGGATTCAGACAACCCTTCGTCTTGGGAGATGCAAGACGAGCCTGCATTCAATTCACTGCAGGGATATCTGGCCTTACTTCGAGTCAGAGCATCTCGGTGTCCATTCCACTTGAGGTCACAAACTCAGGGTCCCTCTCACATACCTGTAGCTGAGAGAAGCCTCCTGTTGAGGTGCTTTTGGAAAGTTGGTATTCTTCTTGAGTCGAAGCCAGGGACTAAGCTCTCATCTCGAGTTGATTTGGGGTCCACGGAGCCCTTTCGTGTTGCTCCACTGACCTCAGGATCCCTCTAGACTTGAGACAGTGATCTTGGGTTTTCTCTGGAGTGCCGTCAAGGAAATCAAGGCTCCTTTCACGTTTGATGTGGAACACGGAATTGCTCTGCACGCAGTGCAGGGGAATCGGGCCTCATCTCGCAGCGAGGGGGAAGTCTCATGGTTTTTCTCGAGTTGCGGCCGGAACCTGGGGTGTATTCTCGAGTTACGACGGGGAGGGACCTTCCAGACACGTGTTTGTTCAGCGACGTCAGGACTCCTGCCTAGGTGCGAGGGACACCTCGGGATTCTCCTCGAGTCTTCGCATGGCAATTGGGACGCGTCTCCACGTGAGGCGGGAGACGCAGGGTCCCTTTCCACGTGCCACAGGGATCCTGGGACTCCTATCCATTTTCAAGAGGAGTCAGGCATCGTCTCCTTTGGAAGCATTGATCTCCGCGGACGTCTCGAGTTTTCAAAGGATGTGAGGCCTCCCCTCGCGATGAGGCGGAGAACTAGGTCTTTCTCTGTGGTCTCCACAGGGGATTCAGACAACCCTTCGTCTTGGGAGATGCAAGACGAGCCTGCATTCAATTCACTGCAGGGATATCTGGCCTTACTTCGAGTCAGAGCATCTCGGTGTCCATTCGACTTGAGGCCACAAACTCAGGGTCCCTCTCACATACCTGTAGCTGAGAGAAGCCTCCTCTTGAGGTGCTTGTGGAAACTTGGTATTCCTCTTGAGTCGAAGCCAGGGACTAAGCTCTCATCTCGAGTTGATTTGGGGTCCACGGAGCCCTTTCGTGTTGCTCCAGTGACCTCAGGATCCCTCTAGACTTGAGACAGTGATCTTGGGTTTTCTCTGGAGTGCCATCAAGGAAATCAAGTCTCCTTTCTTTTTTGTTGTGGAATACGGAATTGCTCTGCACGCAGTGCAGGGGAATCGGGCCTCATCTCGCAGCGAGGGGGAAGTCTCATGGTTTTTCTCGAGTTGCGGCCGGAACCTGGGGTATATTCTCGAGTTACGACGGGGAGGGCCCTTCCAGACATGTGTTTGTTCAGCGACGTCAGGACTCCTGCCTAGGTGCGAGGGACACCTCGGGATTCTCCTCGAGTCTTGGCATGGCAATTGGGACGCGTCTCCACGTGAGGCGGGAGACGCAGGGTCCCTTTCCACGTGCCACAGGGATCCTGGGACTCCTATCCATTTTCAAGAGGAGTCAGGCATCGTCTCCTTTGGAAGCATTGATCTCCGCGGACTTCTCGAGTTTTCAAAGGATGTGAGGCCTCTGTTCGCGTTGAGACGGAGGACTAGGTCTTTCTCTGTGGTCTCCACAGGGGATTCAGACAACCCTTCGTCTTGGGAGATGCAAGACGAGCCTGCATTCAATTCACTGCAGGGATATCCAGCCTTACTTCGAGTCAGAGCATCTCGGGGTCCATTCCACTTGAGGCCACAAACTCAGGGTCCCTCTCACATACATGTAGTTGAGAGAAGCCTCCTCTTGAGGTGCTTGTGGAAAGTTGGTATTCCTCTTGAGTCGAAGCCAGGGACTAAGCTCTCATCTCGAGTTGATTTGGGGTCCACGGAGCCCTTTCGTGTTGCTCCAGTGACCTCAGGATCCCTCTAGACTTGAAACAGTGACCTTGGGTTTTCTCTGGAGTGCCATCAAGGATATAAAGGCTCCTTTCACGTTTGATGTGGAACACGGAATTGCTCTGCACGCAGTGCAGGGGAATCGGACCTCATCTCGCGGCGAGGGGGAAGTGTCATGGTTTATCTCGAGTTGCGGCCGGAACCTGGGGTATATTCTCGAGTTACGACGGGGAGGGCCCTTCCTTACACGTGTTTGTTCAGCGACGTCAGGACTCCTGCATAGGTGCGAGGGACACCTCGGGATTCTCCTCGAGTCTTGGCATGGCAATTGGGACGTGTCTCCACGTGAGGCGGGAGACCCAGGGTCCCTTTCCATGTGCCACATTGATCCTGGGACTCCTATCCATTTTCAAGAGGAGTCAGGCATCGTCTCCTTTGGAAGCATTGATCTCCGCGGACCTCTCGAGTTTTCAAAGGATGTGAGGCCTCCGGTCGCGATGAGGCGGAGGACTAGGTCTTTCTCTGTGGACTCCACAGGGGATTCAGACATCCCTTCGTCTTGGGAGATGCAAGATGAGCCTGCATTCAATTCACTCCAGGGATATCTGGTCTTACTTCGAGTCACAGCATCTCGGTGTCCATTCCACTTGAGGCCTCAAACTCAGGGTCCCTCTCACATACCTGTAGCTGAGAGAAGCCTCCTCTTGAGGTGCTTGTGGAAAGTTGGTATTCCTCTTGAGTCGAAGCCAGGGACTAAGCTCTCATCTCGAGTTGATTTGGGGTCCACGGAGCCCTTTCGTGTTGCTCCAGTGACCTCAGGATCCCTCTAGACTTGAGACAGTGATCTTGGGTTTTCTCTGGAGTGCCATCAAGGAAATCAAGGCTCCTTTCACGTTTGATGTGGAACACGGAAATGTTCTGCACGCAGTGCAGGGGAATCGGGCCTCATCTCGCGGCGAGGGGGAAGTCTCATGGTTTTTCTCGAGTTGCGGCCGGAACCTGGGGTATATTCTCGAGTTACGACGGGGAGGGCCCTCCCAGACACGTGTTTGTTCAGCGACGTCAGGACTCCTGCCTAGGTGCGAGGGACACCTCGGGATTCTTCTCGAGTCTTGGCATGGCAATTGCGACGCCTCTCCATGTGAGGCGGGAGACCCAGGGTCCCTTTCCACGTGCCACAGGGATCCTGGGACTCCTATCCATTTTCAAGAGGAGTCAGGCATCGTCTCCTTTGGAAGCATTGATCTCCGCAGACCTCTCGAGTTTTCAAAGGATGTGGGGCCTTCGGGCTCGATGAGGCGGAGAACGATGTCTTTCTCTGTGGTCTCCACAGGGGATTCAGACAACCCTTCGTCTTGGGAGATGCAAGACGATCCTGCATTCAATTCACTGCAGGGATATCCGGCCTT
Source organism: Dama dama (assembly GCF_033118175.1). NCBI lineage: Eukaryota > Metazoa > Chordata > Mammalia > Artiodactyla > Cervidae > Dama > Dama dama. Next base: position 518,178 of record NW_026870890.1, on the reverse strand, counting down.
ACTTCGAGTCAGAGCATCTCGGTGTCCATTCCACTTGAGGCCACAAATTCAGGGTTCCTCTCACATACCTGTAGCTGAGCGAGGCTTCCTCTTGAGGTGCTTGTGGAAAGTTGGTATTCCCCTTGAGTCTAAGCCAGGGACTAAGCTCTCATCTCGAGTTGATTTGGGGTCCTTGGAGCCCTTTCGTGTTGCTCCAGGGACCTCAGGATCCCTCTAGACTTGAGACACTGATGTTGGGTTTTCTCTGGAGTGCCATCAAGGAAATCAAGGCTCCTTTCATTTTTGATGTGGAATACGGAATTGCTCTGCACGCAGGGCAGGGGAATCGGGCCTCATCTCGCGGCGAGGGGGAAGTCTCATGGTTTTTCTCGAGTTGCGGCCGGAACCTGGGGTATATTCTCGAGTTACGACGGGGAGGTCCCTTCCAGACATGTGTTTGTTCAGCGACGTCAGGACTCCTGCCTAGGTGCGAGGGACACCTCGGGATTCTCCTCGAGTCCTGGCATGGCAATGGGGACGCGTCTCCACGTGTGGCGGGAGACCCAGGGTCCCTTTCCACGTGCCACTCGGATCCTGGGACTCCTATCCATTTTCAAGAGGAGTCAGGAATCGTCTCCTTTAGAAGCATTGATCTCTTCAGACCTCTCCAGTTTTCAAAGGATGTGAGGCCTCCGGTCGCGATGAGGCGGAGGAGTAGGTCTTTCTCTGTGGTCTCCACAGGGGATTCAGACAACCCTTCGTCTTGGGAGATGCAAGACGAGCCTGCATTCAATTCACTGCAGGGATATCCGGTCTTACTTCGAGTCAGAGCATCTCGGTGTCCTTTCCACTTGAGGCCACAAACTCGGGGTCCCTCAAATATACCTGTAGCTGAGAGAAGCCTCCTCTTGAGGTGCTTGTGGAAAGTTGGTATTCCTCTTGAGTCTAAGCCAGGGACTAAGCTCTCATCTCGAGTTGATTTGGGGTCCATGGAGCCCTTTCATGTGGCTCCAGTGACCTCAGGATCCCTCTAGACTTGAGACAGTGATCTTGGGTTTTCTCTGGAGTGCCATCAAGGAAATCAAGGCTCCTTTCTTTTTTGATGTGGAATACGGAATTGCTCTGCACGCAGGGCAGGGGAATCGGGCCTCATCTCGCGGCGAGGGGGAAGTCTCATGGTTTTTCTCGAGTTGCGGCCGGAACCTGGGGTATATTCTCGAGTTACAACGGGGAGGGCCCTTCCAGACACGTGTTTGTTCAGTGACGTCAGGACTCCTGCCTAGGTGCGAGGGACACCTCGGGATTCTCCTCGAATCTTGGCATGGCAATTGGGACGCCTCTCCACGTGAGGCGGGAGACCCAGTGTCCCTTTCCCCGTGCCACAGGGATCCTGGGACTCCTATCCATTTTCAAGAGGAGTCAGGCATCGTCTCCTTTGGAAGCATTGATCTCCGTGGACCTCTCGAGTTTTCAAAGGATGTGAGGCCTCCGGTCGCGATGAGGCGGAGAACTAGGTCTTTTTCTGCCGTCTCCACAGGGGATTCAGACATCCCTTCGTCTTCGGAGATGCAAGACGAGCCTGCATTCAATTCACTGCAGGGATATCCGGCCTTACTTCCAGTCAGAGCATCTCGGTATCCATTCCACTTGAGGCCACAAACTCAGGGTCCCTCTCACATACCTGTAGCTGAGAGAAGCCTCCTCTTGAGGTGCTTGTGGAAAGTTGGTATGACTCTTGAATCGAAGCCAGGGACTAAGCTCTCATCTCGAGTTGATTTGGGGTCCACGGAGCCCTTTCATGTTTCTACAGTGACCTCAGGATCCCTCTAGACTTGAGACAGTAATTTTGAGTTTTATCTGAAGTGCCATCAAGGAAATCAAGGCTCCTTTCACGTTTGATGTGGAACACGGAATTGCTCTGCACGCAGTGCAGGGGAATCGGGCCTCATCTCGAGGAGAGGCAGAAGTCTCATGGTTTTTCTCGAGTTGCGGCCGGAACCTGGGGTATATTCTCGAGTTACGACGGGGAGGGCCCTTCCAGACACGTGTTTGTTCAGCGACGTCAGGACTCCTGCCTAGGTGCGAGGGACACCTCCGGATTCTCCTCGAGTCTTGGCATGGCAATGGGGACGCGTCTCCACGTGAGGCGGGAGACCCAGGGTCCCTTTCCACGTGCCACAGGGATCCTGGGACTCCTATCCATTTTCAAGAGGAGTCAGGCATCGTCTCCTTTGGAAGCATTGATCTCCGCGGACCTCTCGAGTTTTCAAAGGATGTGAGGCCTCCGCTCGCGATGAGGCGGAGAATTAGGTCTTTCTCTGTGGTCTCCACAGGGGATTCAGACATCCCTTCGTCTTGGGAGATGCAAGACGAGCCTGCATTCAATTCACTGCAGGGATATCCGGCCTTATTTCAAGTCAGAGCATCTCGGTGTCCATTCCACTTGAGGCCACAAACTCAGGGTCCCTCTCACATACCTGTACCTGAGAGAAGCCTCCTCTTGAGGTGCTTGTGGAAAGGTGGTATTCCTCTTGAGTCGAAGCCAGGGACTAAGCTCTCATCTCGAGTTGATTTGGGGTCCACGGAGCCCTTTTGTGTTGCTACAGTGACCTCAGGATCCCTCTAGACTTGAGACAGTGATCTTGGGTTTTCTCTGTAGTGCCATCAAGGAAATCAAGGCTCCTTTCACGTTTGATGTGGAAAACGGAATTTCTCTGCACGCAGTTCAGGGGATTCGGGACTCATGTCACGGCTACGGGGAAGTATCATGGTTTTTCTCGAGTTGCGACCGGAACCTGGGTTATATTCTCGAGTTACGATGGGGAGGGCCCTTCCAGGCACGTGTTTGTTCAGCGACCTCAGGACCCCTGCCTAGGTGCGAGGGACACCTCGGGATTCTCCTCGAGTCTTGGCATGGCAATTGGGATGCGTCTCCACGTGATGCGGAGACGCAGGGTCCCTTTCCACGTGCTACAAGGATCCTGGGACTCCTATCCATTTTCAAGAGGAGTCAGGCATCGTCTCCTTTGGAAGCATTGATCTCCGTGGACCTCTCGAGTTTTCAAAGGATGTGAGGCCTCCGGTCGCGATGAGGCGGAGAACTAGGTCTTTTTCTGCCGTCTCCACAGGGGATTCAGACATCCCTTCGTCTTCGGAGATGCAAGACGAGCCTGCATTCAATTCACTGCAGGGATATCCGGCCTTACTTCGTGTCAGAGCATCTCGGTATCCATTCCACTTGAGGCCACAAACTCAGGGTCCCTCTCACATACCTGTAGCTGAGAGAAGCCTCCTCTTGAGGTGCTTGTGGAAAGTTGGTATGACTCTTGAATCGAAGCCAGGGACTAAGCTCTCATCTGGAGTTGATTTGGGGTCCACGGAGCCCTTTCATGTTTCTACAGTGACCTCAGGATCCCTCTAGACTTGAGACAGTGATTTTGAGTTTTATCTGAAGTGCCATCAAGGAAATCAAGGCTCCTTTCACGTTTGATGTGGAACACGGAATTGCTCTGCACGCAGTGCAGGGGAATCGGGCCTCATCTCGAGGAGAGGCAGAAGTCTCATGGTTTTTCTCAAGTTGCGGCCGGAACCTGGGGTATATTCTCGAGTTACGACGGGGAGGGCTCTTCCAGACACGTGTTTGTTCAGCGACGTCAGGACTCCTGCCTAGGTGCGAGGGACACCTCGGGATTCTCCTCGAGTCTTGGCATGGCAATTGGGACGCGTCTCCACGTGAGGCGGGAGACCCAGGGTCCCTTTCCACGTGTGACAGGGATCCTGGGTCTCCTATCAATTTTCAAGAGCAGTCAGACATCGTCTCCTTTGGAAGCATTGATCTCCGCGGACCTCTCGAGTTTTCAAAGGATGCGAGGCCGCCGCTCGCGATGTGGCGGAGAAATAGGTCTTTCTCTGTGGTCTCCACAGGGGATTCAGACATCCTTTCGTCTTGGGAGATGCAAGACGATCCTGCATTCCATTCACAGCCAGGATATCCGGCCTTACTACAAGTCAGAGCATCTCGGTGTACATTCCACTTGAGGCCACAAACTCAGGGTCCCTCTCACATACCTGTAACTGAGAGAGGCCTCCTCTTGAGGTGCTTGTGGAAAGTTGGTATTCCTCTTGAGTCGAAGCCAGGGACTAAAGCTCTCATCTCGTGTTGATTTGGGGTCCACGGAGCCCTTTCATGTTGCTCCAGTGACCTCAGGATCCCTCTAGTCTTGAGACAGTTATCTTGGGTTTTCTCTGGAATGCCATCAAGTAAATCAAGGCTCCTCTCATGTTTGATGTGGAACACGGATATGCTCTACACGCAGTGCAGGGGAATCGGGCCTCATCTCGTGGCGAGGGGGAAGTCTTATGGTTTTTCTCGAGTTGTGGCCGGAACCTGGGGTATATTCTCGAGTTACGACGGGGAGGGCCCTTCCAGACAGGTGTTTGTTCAGCGACATCAGGACTCCTGCCTAGGTGCGAGGGACACCTCGGGATTCTCCTCGAGTCTTGGCATGGCAATTGGGACGCGTCTCCACGTGAGGCGGGAGACCCAGGTTCCCTTTCCATGTGCCACAGGGATCCTGGGACTCCTATCCATTTTCAAGAGGAGTCAGGCATCGTCTCCTTTGGAAGCATTGATCTCCGCGGAGCTCTCGAGTTTTCAATGGATGTGAGGCCTCCGGTCGCGATGAGGTGGAGAACTAGGTCTTTATCTGTGGTTTCCACAGGGGATTCAGACATCCTTTCGTCTTCGGAGATGCAAGACGAGCCTGCATTCAATTCACTGCTGGGATATCCGGCCTTACTTCGAGTCAGAGCATCTCGGTGTCCATTCCACTTGAGGCCACAAACTCAGGGTCCCTCTCACATACCTGTAGCTGAGAGAAGCCTCCTCTTGAGGTGCTTGTGGAAAGTTGGTATTCCTCTTGAGTCGAAGCCAGGGACTAAGCTCTCATCTCGAGTTGATTTGTGGTCCACGGAGACCTTTCTTGTTGCTACAGTGACCTCAGGATCCCTCTAGATTTAGACAGTGATTTTGGGTTTTCTCTGGAGTGTCATCAAGGAAATCAAGGCTCCTTTCACGTTTGAGGTGGAACACCTAATTGACCTGCACGCAGTGCAGGGGAATCGGGCCTCATCTCGCCGCAAGGCGGAAATCTCATGGTTTTTCTCGAGTTGCGGCCGGAACCTGGGGTATATTCTCGAGTTACGACGGGGAGGGCCCTTCCAGACACGTGTTTGTTCAGCGACGTCAGCACTCCTGCCTAGGTGCGAGGGACACCTCGGGATACTCCTAGAGTCTTGACATGGAAATTGGGACGCGTCTCCACGTGAGGTGGGAGACCCAGGGTCCCTGTCCACGTGCCACAGGGATCCTGGGACTCCCATCCCTTTTCAAGAGGAGTCAGGCATCGTCTCCTTTGGAAGCATTGATCTCCATGGACCTCTCGAGTTTTCAAAGGATGTGAGGCCTCCGGTCGCGTTGAGTCGGAGAACTAGGTCTTTCTCTGTGGTCTCCACAGGGGATTCAGACATCCCTTCGCCTTGGGAGATGCAAGACAAGCCTGCATTCAATTCACTGCAGGGATATCCAGCCTTACTTCGAGTCAGAGCATCTCGGTGTCCATTCCACTTGAGGCCACAAACTCAGGGTCGCTATCACATACCTGTAGCTGAGAGAAGCCTCCTCTTGAGGTGCTTGTGGAAAGTTGGTATTCCTCTTGAGTCGAATCCAGAAACTAAGCTCTCATCTCGAGTTGATTTGGGGTCCATGGAGCCCTTTCGTGTTGCTCCAGTGACCTCAGGATCCCTCTAGTCTTGAGACAGTGATCTTGGGTTTTCTCTGGAGTGCCATCAAGGAAATCAAGGCTCCTTTCACGTTTGATGTGGAACACGGAATTTCTCTGCACGCAGTGCAGGGGAATCGGGCCTCATCTCGCGGCGAGCGGGAAGTCTCAGGGTTTTTCTCGAGTTGCGGCCGGAACCTGGGGTGTATTCTCGAGTTACGACGGGGAGGGCCCTTCCAGACACCTGTTTGTTCAGCAACGTCAGGACTCGGGCCTAGGTGCGAGGGACACCTCGGGATTCTCCTCGAGTCTTGGCATGGCAATTTGGAAGCGTCTCCACGTGAGGCGGGAGATCAAGGGTCTCTTTCCACGGGACAGAGTGATCCTGGGACTCCTATCCATTTTCAAGAGGAGTCAGGCATCGTCTCCTTTGGAAGCATTGATCTCCGAGGACCTCTCGAGTTTTCAGAGGATGTGAGGTCTCCGGTCGCTGTGTGGCGAGAACTAGGTCTTTCTCTGTGGTCTCCACAGGGGATTCAGACATCCCTTCGTCTTGGGAGATGCAAGAAGAGCCTGCACTCAATTCACTGCATGGATATCCGGCCTTACTTCGAATGAGAGCATCTCGGTGTCCATTCCACTTGAGGCCACAAACACAGGGTCCCTCTCACATACCTGTAGCTGAGAGAAGCCTCCTCTTGAGGTGCTTGGGGAAAGTTGGTATTCCACTTGAGTCGAAGCCAGGGACTAAGCTCTCATCTCGAGTTGATTTGGGGTCCACGGAGTCCTTTCGTGTTGCTACAGTCACCTGAGGATCCCTCTAGACTTGAGACAGTGATCTTGGGTTTTCTCTGGAGTGCCATCAAGGAAATCAAGGCTCCTTTCACGTTTGATGTGGAACACGGAATTGCTCTGCACGCAGTGAAGGGGATTCGGGCCTCATCTCGCAGCGAAGCGGATGTCTCATGGTTTTTCTCCACTTGTGGCCGGAACCTGGGGTATATTCTCGAGTTACGACGTTGGGGGCCCTTCCAGAAGCGTGTTTGTTCAGCGACGTCAGGACTCCTGCCTAGGTGCGAGGGACACTTCAGGATTCTCCTCGAGTCTTGGCATGGCAATTGGGACGCTTCTCTACGTGAGGCGGGAGACCCAGTGTCCGTTTCCACGTGCCACAGGGATCCTGGGACTCCTATCCATTTTCAAGAGGAGTCAGGCATCGTCTCCTTTGGAAGCATTGATCTCCGCGGACCTCTCGAGTTTTCAAAGGATGTGAGGCCTCCGGTCTCGATGAGGCGGAGAACGAGGTCTTTCTCTGTGGTCTCCACTGGGGATTCAGACATCCCTTCGTCTTGGGAGATGCAAGACGAGCCTGCACTCAATTCACTGCAGGGCTATCCGGCCTTACTTCACGTCAGAACATCTCGGTGTCCATTCCATTTGAGGCCACAAACTCAGGGTCCCTCTCACATACCTGTAGCTGAGAGAAGCCTCCTCTTGAGGTGCTTGTGGAAAGTTGGTATTCCACTTGAGTCGAAGCCAGGAACTAAGCTCTCATCTCGAGTTGATTTGGGGTCCACGGAGCCCTTTCGTGTTGCTCCAGTGACCTCAGGATCCCTCTAGACTTGAGACAGTGATCTTGGGTTTTCTCTGGAGTGCCATCAAGGAAATCAAGGCTCCTTTCACGTTTGATGTGGAATACGGAATTGCTCTGCACGCAGTGCAGGGGAATCGGGCCTCATCTCGCGGCGATTGGGAAGTCTCATGGTTGTTCTCGAGTTGCGGCCGGAACCTGGGGTATATTCTCGAGTTACGACAGGGAGGGCCGTGCAAGAAAAGTGTTTGTTCACTGACATCATCACTCCTGCCTAGGTGCGAGGGACACCTCGGGATTCGCCTGAAGTCTTGGCATGGCAATTGGGACGGGTCTCCACGTGAGGCGGGAGACCCAGGGACCCTTTCCACGTGCCACAGGGATCCTGGGACTCCTATTCACTTTCAAGAGGAGTCAGGCATCGTCTCCTTTGGAAGCATTGATCTCCGCGGACCTCTCGAGTTTTCAAAGGATGTGAGGCCTCCGGTCGCGATGAGGCGAGAACTATGTCTCTCTGTGGTCTCCACAGGGGATTCAGACATGCCTTCGTCTTGGGAGATGCAAGACGAGCCTGCATTCAATTCACTGCAGGGATATCCGGCCTTACTTCGAATCAGAGCATCTCGGTGTATATTCCACTTGAGGCCACAAATTCAGGGTCCCTCTCACATACCTGTATCAGAGAGAAGCCTCCTCTTGAGGTGCTTGTGGAAAGTTGGTATTCCTCTTGAGTCAAAGCCAGGGACTAAGCTATCATCTCGAGTTGATTTGGGGTCCACAGAGCCCTTTCGTGTTGCTACAGTGACCTCAGGGTCCCTCTAGACTTGAGACAGTGATCTTGGGTTTTCTCTGGAGTGCCATCAAGGAAATCAAGGCTCCTTTCACGTTTGATGTGGAACACAGAATTGCTCTGCACGCAGTGCAGGGAAATCGGGCCTCATCTCGCGGCGAGGTGGAAGTCTCATGGTTTTTCTCGAGTTGCGGCCGGAACCTGGGGTATATTCTTGAGTTACGACAGGAAGGGCCCTTCCAGACACGTGTTTGTTCAGCGACGTCAGGACTCCTGCCTAGGTGCTAGGGACACCTCGGGATTCTCCTCGAGTCTTGGCATGGTAATTGGGACGCGTCTCCACGTGAGTAGGAGACCCAGGGTCCCTTTCTACACTCCACAGGGATCCTGGGACTCCTATCCATTTTCAAGAGGAATCAGGCATCGTCTCCTTTGGAAGCATTGATCTCCGCGGACCTTTCGAGTTTTCAAAGGATGTGAGGCCTCCGGTCGCAATGAGGCGGAGAACTAGGTCTTTCTCTGTGGTCTCCACAGGGGATACAGACATCCCTTCGTCTTGGGAGATGCAAGACGAGCCTGCATTCAATTCACTGCGGGGATATCCAGCCTTACTTCGAGTCAGAGCATCTCGGTGTCCATTCCACTTGAGGCCACAAACTCAGGGTCCCTCTCACATACCTGTAGCTGAGAAAAGCCTCCTCTTGAGGTGCTTGTTTAAAGTTGGTATTCCTCTTGAGTTGAAGCCAGGGACTAAGGTCTCATCTCGAGTTGATTTGGGGTGTACGGAGCCCTTTCGTGTTGCTATAGTGACCTCAGTATCCCTCTAGACTTGAGAGAGTGATCTTGGTTTTTATCTGGAGTGCCATCAAGGAAATCAAGGCTTTTTTCTCGTTTGATGTGGAACACGGAATTGCTCTGCACGCAGTGCAGGGAAATTTTGCCTCATCTCGCGGCTAGATGGAAGTCTCATGGTTTTTCTCCAGTTTCGGCCGGAACCTGGGGTATATTCTCGAGTTACGACGAGGAGGGCCCTTCCAGACACGTGTTTGTTCAGCGTCGTCAGGACTCCTGCCTAGGTGCGAGGGACACCTCGGGATTCTCCTCGAGTCTTGACATGGCAATTGGGACGCGTCTCCACGTGAGGCGGGAGACCCAGAGTCCCTTTCCACGTGCCACAGGGATCCTGGGACTCCTATCCACTTTCAAGTGGAGTCAGGCATTGTCTCCTTTGGAAGCATTGATCTCCGCGGACCTCTCGAGTTTTCAAAGGATGTGAGGCTTCCGGTCGCGATGAGGCGGAGAACTAGGTCTTTCTCTGTGGTCTCCACAGGGGATTCAGACATCCCTTCGTCTTGGGAGATGCAAAACCAGACTGCATTCAATTCACTGCAGGGATATCCGGCCTAACTTCGAGTCAGAGCTTCTCGGTGTCCATTCCACTTGAGGCCACAAACTCAGGGTCCCTCTCACATACCTGTAGCTGAGAGAAGCCTCCTCTTGAGGTGCTTGTGGAAACTTGGTATTCCTCTTGAGTCGAAGCCAGGGACTAAGCTCTCATCTCGAGTTGATTTGGGGTCCACGGAGCCCTTTAGTGTTGCTACAGTGACCTCAGGATCCCTCTAGACTTGAGACAGTGATCTTGGGTTTTGTCTGGAGTGCCATCAAGGAAATCAAGGCTCCTTTCACGTTTGATGTGGAACACGGAATTGCTCTGCACGCAGTGCAGGGGAATCGGGCCTCATCTCGCGCCGAGGGGGAAGTCTCATTGTTTCTCTAGAGTTGCGGCCGGAACCTGGGGTATATTCTCGAGTTGCGACGGGGAGGGCCCTTTCAGACACGTGTTTGTTCAGCGACGTCAGGACTCCTGCCTAGGTGCCAGGGACACCTCGGGATTCTCCTCGAGTCTTGGCATTGCCATTGGGACACGTCTCCACGTGCGGCGGGAGACCCAGGCTCCCTTTCCACGTGCCACACGGATCCTGGGACTGCTATCCATTTTCAAGAGGAGTCAGGCATCTTCTCCTTTATAAGCATTGATCTCCGAGGACCTCTCGAATTTTCAAAGGATGTGAGGCCTCCAGTCGCGATGTGGCGAGAACTAGGTCTTTCTTATGGTCTCCACAAGGGACTCAGACATCCCTTCGTCTTGGGAGATGCAAGACGAGCCTGCATTCAATTCACTGCAGGAATATCCGGCCTTACTTCGAGTCAGAGCATCTCGGTGTCCATTCCAGTTGAGGCCACAAACTCAGGGTCCATCTCACATACCTGTAGCTGAGAGAAGCCTCCTCTTGAGGTGCTTGTGGAAAGTTGGTATTCCTCTTGAGTCGAAGCCAGGGACTAAGCTCTCATCTCGAGTTGATTTGGGGTCCACGGAGCCCTTTCGTGTTGCTACAGTGACCTCAGGATCCCTCTAGACTTGAGACAGTGATCTTGGGTTTTCTCTGGAGTGCCATCAAGGAAATCAAGTCTCCTTTGATGTTTGATGTGGAACACGGAATTGCTCTGCACGCAGTGCAGGGGAATCAGGCCTCATCTCGCGGCAAGGGGGGTGTCTCATGGTTTTTCTCAAGTTGCGGCTGAAACCTGGGGTATATTCTCGAGTTACGACGGGGAGGGCCCTTCCAGACACGTGTTTGTTCAGCGACGTCAGGACTCCTGCCTAGGTGCGAGGGACACCTCGGGATTCTCCTCGAGTCTTGGCATGGCAATTGGGACGCGTCTCCACGTGAGGCGGGAGACCCAGTGTCCCTTTCCACGTGCCACAGGGATCCTGGGACTCCTATCCATTTTCAAGAGGAGTCAGGCATCATCTCGTTTGGAAGCATTGATCTCCGCACACCTCTCGAGTTTTCAAAGGATGTGAGGCCTCCCCTCGCGATGAGGCGGAGAACTCGGTCTTTCTCTGTGGTCTCCACAGGGGATTCAGACATCCCTTCTTCGTGGGAGATGCAAGACGAGCCTGCATTCAATTCACTGCAGGGATATCCGGCCTTACTTCGAGTCAGAGCATCTCGGTGTCCTTTCCACTTGAGGCCACAAACTCGGGGTCCCTCAAATATACCTGTAGCTGAGAGAAGCCTCCTCTTGAGGTGCCTGTGGAAAGTTGGTATTCCTCTTGAGTCTAAGCCAGGGACTAAGCTCTCATCTCGAGTTGATTTGGGGTCCACGGAGCCATTACATGTTGCTCCAGTGACCTCAGGATCCCTCTAGACTTGAGACAGTGATCTTGGGTTTTCTCTGGAGCGCCATCAAGGAAATCAAGGCTCCTTTCAAGTTTGATGTGGAACACGGAATTGTTCTGCACGCAGTGCAGGGGAATCGGGCCTCATCTCGCGTCAAGGGGGATGTCTCATGGTTTTTCTCAAGTTGCGGCCGAAACCTGGGGTATATTCTCAAGTTACGACGGGGAGGGCCCTTCCAGACACGTTTTTGTTCAGCGACGTCAGGACTCCTGCCTAGGTGCGAGGGACACCTCGGGATTCTCCTCGAGTCTTGGCATGGCAATTGGGACGCGTCTCCACGTGAGGCGGGAGACCCAGGGTTCCTTTCCACGTGCCACAGGGATCCTGGGACTCCTATCCATTTTCAAGAAGAGTCAGGCATCTTCTCCTTTGGAAGCATTGATCTCCGCGGACCTCTCGAGTTTTCAAAGGATGTGACGCCTCCGGTCTCGATGAGGCGGAGAACGAGGTCTTTCTCTGTGGTCTCCACAGGGGATTCAGACAACCCTTCGTCTTGGGAGATGCAAGACGAGCCTGCATTCAATTCACTGCAGGGATATCCGGCCTTACTTCGAGTCAGAGCATCTCGGTGTCCATTCCACTTGAGGCCACAAACTCAGGGTCCTTCAAATATACCTGTAGCTGAGAGAAGCATCCTCTTGAGGTGCTTGTGGAAAGTTGGTATTCCTCTTGAGTCTAAGCCAGGGACTAAGCTCTCATCTCGAGTTGATTTGGGGTCGACGGAGCCCTTTCCTGTTGGTCCAGTGACCTCAGATCCCTCTAGACTTGAGACAGTGATCTTGGGTTTTCTCTGGAGTGCAATCAAGGAAATCAAAGCTCCTTTCACGTTTGATGTGGAACACGGAATTTCTCTGCATGCAGTGCAGGGGAATCGGGCCTCAACTCGCGGCGCGGGGGAAATCTCATGGTTTTTCTTGAGTTGCGGCCGGAACCTGGGTTATATTCTCGAGTTACGACGAGGAGGGCCCTTCCAGACACGTGTTTGTTCAGCGACATCAGGACTCCTGCCTAGGTGCGAGGGACACCTCGGGATTCTCCTCGAGTCTTGGCATGGCAATTGGGACGCGTATCCACGTGAGGCAGGAGACCCAGGGTCCCTTTCCACGTGCCACAGGGATCCTGGGACTCCTATCCATTTTCAAAAGGAGTCAGGCATCGTCTCCTTTGGAAGCATTGATCTCCGCGGACTTTTCGAGTTTTCAAAGGATGTGAGGCCTCTGGTCGCGATGAGGCGGAGAACTCGGTCTTTCTCTGTGGTCTCCACTGGGGATTCAAACATCCCTTCGTCTTGGGAGATGCAATACGAGCCTGCATTCAATTCACTGCAGGGATATCCGGCCTTACTTCGAGTCAGAGCATCTCGGTGTCCATTACACTTGAAGCCACAAATTCAGGGTCCCTCAAATATACATGTAGCTGAGAGAAGCCTCCCCTTGTGGTGCTTGTGGAAAGTTGGTATTCCTCTTGTGTCGAAGCCAGGGACTAAGCTCTCATCTCGAGTTGATTTGGGGTCCACGGAGCCCTTTCGTGTTGCTCCAGTGACCTCAGGATCCCTCTAGACTTGAGACAGTGATCTTGGGTTTTCTCTAGAGTGCCATCAAAGAAATCAAGGCTCCTTTCATGTTTGATGTGGAACACGGAATTGCTCTGAACGCAGTGCAGGGGAATCGGGCCTCATCTCGCGGCGAGGGGGAAGTCTCATGGTTTTTCTCGAGTTGCGGCCGGAACCTGGGGTATATTCTCGAGTTACGACGGGGAGGGCCCTTCCAGACACGTGTTTGTTCAGTGATGTCAGGACTCCTGCCTAGGTGCGAGGGACACCTCGGGATTCTCCTCGAGTCTTGGCATTGCAATTGGGACGCGTCTCCACGTGAGGCGGGAGACCCAGGGTCCCTTTCCACGTGCCAAAGGGATCCTGGGACTCCTATCCATTTTCAAGAGGAGTCAGGCATCGTCTCCTTTGGAAGCATTGATCTCCGCAGACCTCTCGAGTTATCAAAGGTTGTGAGGCCTCCGGTCGCGATGAGGCGGAGAACTCGGTCTTTCTCTGTGGTCTCCACAGGGGATTCATACATCCCTTTGTCTTGGAAGATGAAATACGAGCCTACATTCAATTCACTGCAGGGATATCCGGCCTTACTTCGAGTCAGAACATCTCGGTGCCCATTCCACTTGAGGCCAGAAACTCAGGGGCCCTCTCACATACCTGTAGCTGAGAGAAGCCTCCTCTTGAGGTGCTTCTGGAAAGTTGGTATTCCTCTTGAGTCGAAGCAAGGGTCTAAGCTCTCATCTCGAGTTGATTTGGGGTCGACGGAGCCCTTTCCTGTTGGTCCAGTGACCTCAGTATCCCTCTAGACTTGAGACAGTGATCTTGGGTTTTCTCTGGAGTGCCATCAAGGAAATCAAGGCTCCTTTCACGTTTGATGTGGAACACGGAATTTCTCTGCATGCAGTGCAGGGGAATCGGGCCTCAACACACGGCGCGGGGGAAATCTCATGGTTTTTCTTGAGTTGCGGCCGGAACCTGGGTTATATTCTCGAGTTACGACGAGGAATGCCCTTCCAGACACGTGTTTTTTCAGCGACATCAGGACTCCTGCCTAGGTGCGAGGGACACCTCGGATTCTCCTCGAGTCTTGGCATGGCTATTGGGACGCGTATCCACGTGAGGCGGGAGACCCAGGGTCCCTTTCCACGTGCCACAGCGATCCTGGGACTCCTATCCATTTTCAAGAGAAGTTAGGCATCCTCCCCTTCGGAAGTATTGATCTCCGCGGACCTCTCGAGTTTTCAAAGGATGTGAGGCCTCTGGTCGCGATGAGGCGGAGAATTAGGTCTTTCTCTGTGGTCTCCACAGGGGATTCAGACATCCCTTCGTCTTGGGAGATGCAAGACGAGCCTGCATTCAATTCACTGCAGGGATATCCGGCCTTACATCGAGTCAGAGCATCTCGGTGTCCATTCCACTTGAGGCCACAAACTCAGGGGCCCTCTCACATACCTGTAGCTGAGAGAAGCCTCCTCTTGAGGTGCTTGTGGAAAGTTGGTATTCCTCTTGACTCGAAGCCAGGGACTAAGCTCTCATCTCGAGTTGATTTGGGGTGCACGGAGCCCTTTCGTGTTGCTCCAGTGACCTCAGGATCCCTCTAGACTTGAGACAGTGATTTTGGGTTTTCTCTGGAGTGCCATCAAGGAAATCAAGGCTCCTTTCACGTTTGATGTGGAACACGGAATTGCTCTGCACGCAGTTCAGGGGAATCGGGCCTCATGTCGCGTCGAGGGGGAAGTCTCATGGTTTTTCTCAAGTTGCGCCCGGAACATGGGGTATATTCTCGAGTTACGACGGGGAGGGCCCTTCCAGACACGTGTTTGTTCAGCGACGTCAGGACTCCTGCCTAGGTGCGAGGGACAACTCGGGATTCTCCTCGAGTCTTGGCATGGCAATTGGGACGCGTTTCCACGTGAAGCGGGAGACCCAGGTTCCCTTTCCACGAGCCAGAGGGATCCTGGGACTCCTATCCATTTTCAAGAGGAGTCAGGCATCGTCTCCTTTGGAAGCATTGATATCCGCGGACTTCTCGAGTTTTCAAAGGATGTGAGGCCTCCGTTCGCGTTGACGCGGAGGACTAGGTCTTTCTCTGTGGTCTCCACAGGGGATTCAGCCATCCCTTCGTCTTGGGAGATGCAAGACGAGCTTGCATTCAATTCACTGCAGGGATATCCGGCCTTACTTCGAGTCAGAGCATCTCGGTGTCCATTCCACTTGAGGCCACAAACTCAGGGTCCCTCTCACATACCTGTAGCTGAGAGAAGCCTCCTCTTGAGGTGCTTGTGGAAAGTTGGTATTCCTCTTGAGTCGAAGCCAGGGAGTAAGCTCTCATCTCGAGTTGATTTGGCTTCCACAGAGCCCTTTCGTGTTGCTCCAGTGACCTCAGGATCCCTCTAGTCTTGAGACAGTGATCTTGGGTTTTCTCTGGAGTGTCATCAAGGAAATCAAGGCTCCTTTCACGTTTGATGTGGAACACGGAATTGTTCTGGATGCAGTGCAGGGGAATCGGGCCTAATCTCGCGGCGAGGGGGAAGTCTCATGGTTTTTCTCGAGTTGCGGCCGGAACCTGGGGTATATTCTCGAGTTACGACGGGGAGGGCCCTTCCAGACACGTGTTTGTTCAGCGACGTCAGGACTCCTGCCTAGGTGCGAGGGACACCTCGGGATTCTCCTCTAGTCTTGGCATGGCAATTGGGCCGCGTCTCCACGTGTTGCGGGAGACCCAGTGTCCCTTTCCACGTGCCACAGTAATCCTGGGACTCCTATCCATTTTCAAGAGGAGTCAGGCATCGTCTCCTTTGGAAGCATTGATCTCTGCAGACCTCTCGAGTTTTCAAAGGATGTGAGGCCTCCGGTCACGATGAGGCGGAGGACTAGGTCTTTCTCTGTGGTCTCCACAGGGGATTCAGACATCCCTCCTTCTTGGGAGATGCAAGACGAGCCTGCATTCAATTCACTGCAGGGATATCCGGCCTTACTTCGAGTCAGAGCATCTCGGTGTCCATTGCACTTGAGGCCACAAATTCAGGATTCCTCTCACATACCTGTAGCTGAGAGAAGCTTCCTCTTGAGGTGCTTGTGGAAAGTTGGTATTCCTCTTGAGTCTAAGCCAGGGACTAAGCTCGCATCTCGAGTTGATTTGGGGTCCTTGGAGCCCTTTCGTGTTGCTCCAGTGACCTCAGGATCCCTCTAGACTTGAGACACTGATCTTGGGTTTTCTCTGGAGTGCCATGAAGGAAATCAAGGCTCCTTTCATTTTTGATATGGAATACGGAATTGCTCTGCACGCAGGGCAGGGGAATCGGGCCTCATCTCGCGGCGAGGGGGAAGTCTCATGGTTTTTCTCGAGTTGCGGCCGGAACCTGGGGTATATTCCCAAGTTACGACGGGGAGGTGACTTCCAGACACGTGTTTGTTCAGCAACGTCACGACTCCTGCCTAGGTGCGAGGAACACCTCGGGATTCTCCTCGAGTCTGGCATCGCAAATGGGACGTATCTCCACGTGAGGCGGGAGACCCAGGTTCCGTTTCCAAGTGCCACAGTGATCCTGGGACTCCTATCCATTTTTAAGAAAAGTCAGGCATCGTCTCCTTTAGAAGCATTGATCTCTTCAGACCTCTCGAGTTTTCAAAGGATGTGAGGCCTGCGGTCGCGATGAGGCGGAGGAGTAGGTCTTTCTCTGTGGTCTCCACAGGGGATTCAGAGAACCCTTCGTCTTTGGAGATGCAAGACGAGCCTCCATTCAATTCACTGCAGGGATATCCGGCCTTACTTCGAGTCAGAGCATCTCGGTGTCCATTCCACTTGAGGCCACAAACTCAGGGTCTCTCTCACATACCTGTAGCTGAGAGAAGCCTCCTCTTGAGTTGCTTGTGGAAAGTTGGTATTCCTCTTGCGTCGAAGCCAGGGACTAAGCTCTCATCTCGAGTTGATTTGGGGTCCCTGGGGCCCTTTCATGTTGCTCCAGTGACCTCAGGATCTTTCTAGACTTGAGACAGTGATCTTGGGTTTTCTCTGGAGTGCCATCAAGGAAATCAAGGCTCCTTTCACGTTTGATGTGGAAAACGGAATTGCTCTGCATGCCGTGCAGGGGAATCGGGCCTCAACTCGCGGGGAGGGGGAAATCTCATGGTTTTTCTCGAGTTGCGGCCGGAACCTGGGGTATATTCTCGAGTTACGACGGGGAGGGCCCTTCCAGACACGTGTTTGTTCAGCGACGTCAGGACTCCTGCCTAGGTGCGAGGGACACCTCGGGATTCTCCTCGAGTCTTGGCATGGCAATTGGGACGCGTCTCCACGTGAGGCGGGAGATCCAGTGTCCCTTTCCACGTGCCACAGGGATCCTGGGACTCCTATCCATTTTCAAGAGGAGTCAGGCATCGTCTCCTTTGGAAGCATTGATCTCCGCAGACCTCTCGAGTTTTCAAAGGATGTGAGGCCTCTGGTCGCGATGAGGCGGAGAACTCGGTCTTTCTCTGTGGTCTCCACAGGGGATTCAGACATCCCTTCTTCTTGGGAGATGCAAGACGAGCCTGCATTCAATTCACTGCAGGGATATCCGGCCTTACTTCGAGTCAGAGCATCTCGGTGTCCTTTCCACTTGAGGCCACAAACTCGGGGTCCCTCAAATATACCTGTAGCTGAGAGAAGCCTCCTCTTGAGGTGCTTGTGGAAAGTTGGTATTCCTCTTGAGTCGAAGCCAGGGACTAAGCTCTCATCTCGAGTTGATTTGGGGTCCACGGAGCCCTTTCATGTTGCTCCAGTGACCTCAGGATCCCTCTAGACTTGAGACAGTGATCTTGGGTTTTCTCTGGAGTGCCATCAAGGAAATCAAGGCTCCTTTCATTTTTGATGTGGAATACGGAATTGCTCTGCACGCAGTTCAGGGGAATCGGGCCTCAACTCGCGGCGAGGGGTAAATCTCATGGTATTGTTCAGTTGCGGCCGGAACCTGGGATATATTCTCGAGTTACGACAGGGAGGGCCCTTCCAGACACGTGTTTGTTGAGCGACGTCAGGACTCCTGCCTAGGTGCGAGGGACACCTCGGGATTCTCCTCGAGTCTTGCCATGGCAATGGGGACGCGTCTCCACGTGAGGCTGGAGACCCAGGGTCCCTTTTCACGTGCCACAGGGATCCTGGGACTCCTATCCATTTTCAAGAGGAGTCAGGCATCGTCTCCTTTGGAAGCATTGATCTCCGCGGACCTCTCGAATTTTCAAAGGATGTGAGGCCTCAGGTCGCGATGAGGCGGAGAACTAGGTCTTTCTCTGTGGTCTCCACAGGGGATTCAGACATCCCTTCGTCTTGGGAGATGCAAGATGAGCCTGCATTCAATTCACTGCAGGGATATCCGGCCTTACTTCGAGTCAGAGCATCTCGGTGTCCATTCCACTTGAGGCAACAAACTCAGGGTCCCTCTCACATACCTGTAGCTGAGAGAAGCCTCCTCTAGAGGTGCTTGTGGAAAGTTCGTATTCCTCTTGAGTCGAAGCCAGGGACTAAGCTCTCATCTCGAGTTGATTTGGGGTCCATGGAGCCCTTTCGTGTTGCTCCAGTGACCTCAGGATCCCTCTAGACTTGAGACAGTTATCTTGGGTTTTCTCTGGAGTGCCATCAAGGAAATCAAGGCTCCTTTCAAGTTTGATGTGGAACACGGAATTGCTCGGCCCGCAGTGCAGGGGAATCGGGCCTCATCTCGCGGCAAGGGGGATGTCTCATGGTTTTTCTCAAGTTGCGGCTGAAACCTGGAGTATATTCTCGAGTTACGACGGGGAGGGCCCTTCTAGACACGTGTTTGTTCAGCGACGTCAGGACTCCTGCCTAGGTGCGAGGGACACCTCGGGATTCTCCTCGAGTCTTGGCATGGCAATTGGGACGCGTCTCCACGTGAGGCGGGAGACCCAGGGTCCCTTTCCACGTGCCACAGGGATCCTGGGACTCCTATCCATATTCAAGAAGAGTCAGGCATCGTCTCCTTTGGAAGCATTGATCTCCGCGGACCTCTCGAGTTTTCAAAGGATGTGAGGACTTCGGTCTCGATGAGGCGGAGAACGAGGTCTTTCTCTGTGGTCTCCACAGGGGATTCAGACAACCCTTCGTCTTGGGAGATGCAAGACGATCCTGCATTCAATTCACTTCAGGGATATCCGGCCTTACTTCGAGTCAGAGCATCTCGGTGTCCATTCCACTTGAGGCCACAAACTCAGGGTCCCTCTCACATATCTGTAGCTGAGAGAAGCCTCCTCTTGAGGTGCTTGTGGAAATTGGTATTCCTCTTGAGTCGAAGCCAGGGACTAAGCTCTCATCTCGAGTTGATTTGGGGTCCACGGAGCCCTTTCGTGTTGCTACAGTGACCTCAGGATCCCTCTAGACTTGAGACAGTGATCTTGGGTTTTCTCTGGAGTGCCATCAAGGAAATCAAGGCTCCTTTCACTTTTGATGTCGAACACGGAATTGCTCTGCACGTAGGGCAGGGGAATCGGGCCTCAACTCGAGGCTAGGTGGAAATCTCATGGTTTTTCTCGATTTGCGGCCGGAACCAGGGGTATATTCTCGAGTTACGATTGGGAGGACCCTTCCAGACACGTGTTTGTTCAGCGACGTCAGGACTCCTACCTAGGTGCGAGGGACACCTCGGGATTCTCCTCGAGTCTTGGCATGGCAACTGGGATGCGTCTCCACGTGAGGCGGGAGACGCAGGGTCCCTTTCCACGTGCCACAGGGATCCTGGGACTCCTATCCATTTTCAAGAGGAGTCAGGCATCGTCTCCTTTGGAAGCATTGATCTCCGCGGGCCTCTCGAGTTTTCAAAAGATGTGAGGCCTCCGGTCGCGTTGAGGCGGAGGACTAGGTCTTTATCTGTGGTCTCCACAGGGGATTCAGACATCCCTTCGTCTTGGGAGATGCAAGACGAGCCTGTATTCAATTCACTGCAGGGATGTCCGGCCTTACTTCGAGTCAGAGCATCTCGGTGTCCATTCCACTTGAGGCCACAAACTCACGGTCCCTCTCACATACTTGTAGCTGAGAGAAGCCTCCTCTTGAGGTACTTGTAGAAAGTTGGTATTCCTCTTGAGTTGAAGCCAGGGACTAAGCTCTCATCTCGAGTTGATTTGGGGTCCACGGAGCCCTTTCCTGTTGCTCCAGTGACCTCAGGATCCCTCTAGACTTGAGAGAGTGATCTTGGGTTTTCTCTGGTGTGCCATCAAGGAAATCAAGGCTCCTTTCACGTTTGATGTGGTACACGGAATTGCTGTGCACGCAGTGCAGGGGAATCGGGCCTCATCTCGCGGCGAGGGGGAAGTCTCATGGTTTTTCTCGAGTTGCGGTCGGAACCTGGGGTATATTCTCGATTTACGATTGGGAGGGCCCTTTCAGACACGTGTTTGTTCAGCGACGTCAGGACTCCTGCCTAGGTGCGAGGGACACCTCGGGATTCTCCTCGAGTTTTGGCATGGCAATTGGGTCGCGTCTCCACGTGACGTGGGAGACCCAGGGTCCCTTTCCACGTGCCACAGGGATCCTGGGACTCCTATCCATTTTCAAGAGGAGTCAGGCATCGTATCCTTTGGAAGCATTGATCTCCGCGGACCTCTCGAGTTTTCAAAGGATGTGAGGCCTCCGGTCGCGAGTTGGCAGAGAACTAGGTCTTTCTCTGTGGTCTCCACAGGGGATTCAGACATTCCTTCGTCTTGGGAGATGCAAGACGAGCCTGCATTCAATTCACTGCAGGGATATCCGGCCTTACTTCGAGTCAGAGCATCTCGGTGTCCATTCCATTTGAGGCCACAAACTCAGGGTGCTTCTCACATACCTGTAGCTGAGAGAAGCCTCCTCTTGAGGTGCTTGTGGAAAGTTGGTATTCCTCTTGAGTCAAAGCCAGGGACTAAGCTCTCATCTCGAGTTGATTTGGGGTCCACGGAGCCCTTTCGTGTTGCTCCAGTGACCTCAGGATCCCTCTAGACTTGAGACAGTGATCTTGGGTTTTCTCTGGAGTGCCATCAAGGAAATCAAGTCTCCTTTCACGTTTCATGTGGAACACGGAATTGCTCTGCATGCAGTGCAGGGAAATCGGGCCTCAACTCGCGGCGAGGCGGAAATCTCATAGTTTTTCTCGATTTGCGGCCGGAACCTGGGGTATATTCTCGAGTTACGATTGGGAGGACCCTTCCAGACACGTGTTTTTTCAGCGACTTCAGGACTCCTGCCTAGGTGCGAGGGAAACCTCGGGATTCTCCTCGAGTCTTGGCATGACAAATGGGACGCGTCTCCACGTGAGGCGGGAGACCCAGGGTCCCTTTCCACGTGCCACAGGGATCCTGGGACTCCATTCCATTTTCAAGAGGAGTCAGGCATTGTTTCCTTTGGAAGCATTCGTCTCCGCGGACCTCTCGAATTTTCAAAGGTTGTGAGGCCTCCGGTCGCGATGAGGCGGAGGACTAGGACTTTCTCTGTGGTCTCCACAGGGGATTCAGACATCCCTTCGTCTTGGGAGATGCAAGACGAGCCTGCATTCAATTCACTGCAGGGATATCCGGCCTTATTTTGAGTCAGAGCATCTCGGTGTACATTACACTTGAGGCCACAAATTCAGGGTCCCTCTCACATACCTGTAGCTGAGAGAAGCCTCCTCTTGAGGTGCTTGTGGAAATTGGTATTCCTCTTGAGTCGAAGCCAGGGACTAAGCTCTCATCTCGAGTTGATTTGGGGTCCACGGAGCCCTTTTGTGTTGCTCCAGTGACCTCAGGATCCCTCTAGACTTGAGACAGTGATCTTGGGTTTCTCTGGAGTGCCATCAAGGAAATCAAGGCTCCTTTCAAGTTTGATGTGGAACACGGAATTGCTCTGCACGCAGGGCAGGAGAATCGGGCCTCATCTCGCGGCGAGGGGGAAGTCTCATTGTTTTTCTCGAGTTGCGGCCGGAACCTGGGGTATATTCTCGAGTTACGACGGGGAGGGCTCTTCGAGAGACGTGTTTGTTCAGCGACGTCAGGACTCCTGCCTAGGTGCGAGGGACACCTCGGGATTCTCCTCGAGTTTTGGCATGGCAATTGGGTCGCGTCTCCACGTGAGGCGGGAGACCCAGGGTCCCTTTCCACATGCCACAGGGATCCTGGGACTCATATCCATTTTCAAGAGGAGTCAGGCATCGTCTCCTTTGGAAGCATTGATCTCCGCGGACCTGTCGAGTTTTCAAAGGATGTGAGGCCTCCGGTCGCGATGAGGCGGAGAACTCGGTCTTTCTCTGTGGTCTCCACAGGGGATTCAGACATCCCTTCGTCTTGGGAGATGCAAGACGAGCCTGCATTCAATTCCCTGCAGGGATATCCGGCCTTACTTCAAGTCAGAGCATCTCTGTGTCCATTCCACTTGAGGCCACAAACTCAGGGTCCCTCTCACATACCTGTAGCTGAGAGAAGCCTCCTCTTGAGGTGCTTGTAGAAAGTTGGCATTTCTCTTTTGTCGAAGCCAGGGACTAAGCTCTCATCTCGTGTTGATTTGGGGTCCACGGAGCCCTTTCGTGTTGCTACAGTGACCTCAGGATCCCTCTAGACTTGAGACAGTGATCTTGGGTTTTCTCTTGAATGCCATCAAGGAAATCAAGGCTCCTTTCACGTTTGATGTGGAATACGGAATTGCTCTGCATGCAGTGCAGGGGAATCGGGCCTCAACTCGCGGCTAGGTGGAAATCTCATGGTTTTTCTTGATTTGCGGCCGGAACCTGGGGTATATTCTCGAGTTACGATTGGGAGGACCCTTCCAGACACGTGTTTGTTCAGCGACGTCAGGACTCCTACCTAGGTGCGGAGGACATCTCGGGATTCTCCTCGAGTCTTGGCATGGCAATTGGGACGCGTCTCCACGTGAGGCGGGAGACCCAGTGTCCCTTTCAACGTGCCACAGGGATCCTGGGACTCCTATCCATTTTCAAGAGGAGTCAGGCATCGACTCCTTTGGAAGCATTGAACTCCGCGGACCTCTCGAGTTTTCAAAGGATGTGAGGCCTCCGGTCGCGTTGAGGCGGAGGACTAGGTCTTTATCTGTGGTCTCCACAGGGGATTCAGACATCCCTTTGTCTTGGGAGATGCAAGACGAGCCTGTATTCAATTCACTGCAGGGATATCCGGCCTTACTTCGAGTCAGAGCATCTCGGTGTCCATTCCACTTGAGGCCACAAACTCAGGGTTCCTCTCACATACTTGTAGCTGAGAGAAGCCTCCTCTTGAGGTGCTTGTAGAAAGTTGGTATTCCTCTTGAGTTGAAGCCAGGGACTAAGCTCTCATCTCGAGTTGATTTGGGGTCCACGGAGCCCTTTCGTGTTGCTCCAGTGACCTCAGGACCCCTCTAGACTTGAGACAGTGATCTTGCGTTTTCTCTGGAGTGCCATCAAGGAAATCAAGGCTCCTTTCACGTTTGATGTGGAACACGGAATTGCACTGCACGCAGTGCAGGGGAATCGGGCCTCATCTCGCGGCTAGGGGGAAGTCTCATGGTTTTTCTCGAGTTGCGGCCGGAACCTGGGGTATATTCTCGAGTTACGACGGGGAGGGCCCTTCCAGACACATGTTTGTTCAGCGACGTCAGGACTCCTGCCTAGGTGCGAGGGACACCTCGGGATTCTCCTTGAGTCTTGGCATGGCAATTGGGACGCGTCTCACGTGAGGCGGGAGACCCAGGGTCCCTTTCCACGTGCCACAGGGAACCTGGGACTCCTATCCATTTTCAAGAGGAGTCAGGCATCATCTCCTTTGGATGCATTGATCTCCGCATACCTCTCGAGTTTTCAAAGGATGTGAGGCCTCCGGGCGCAATGAGGCCGAGGACTAGGTCTTTCTCTGTCGTCTCCACAGGGGATTCAGACATCCCTTCGTCTTGGGAGATGCAAGACGAGCCTGCATTCAATTCACTGCAGGGATATCCGGCCTTACTTCGAGTCAGAGCATCTCGATGTCCATTCCACTTGAGGCCACAAACTCTGGGTCCCTCTCACATTCCTGTAGCTGAGAGAAGCCTCCTCTTGAGGTGCTTGTGGAAAGTTGGTATTCCTCTTGAGTCGAAGCCAGGGACTAAGCTCTCATCTCGAGTTGATTTGGGGTCTGAGGAGCCCTTTCGTGTTGCTCCAGTGACCTCAGGATCCCTCTAGACTTGAAACAGTGATCTTGGGTTTTCTCTGGAGTGCCATCAAGGAAATCAAGGCTCCTTTCACGTTTGATGTGGAACACGGAATTGCTCTGCACGCAGTACACGGGAATCGGGCCTCATCTCGCGCCGAGGGGAAAGTCTAATGGTTTTTCTCGAGTTGCGGCCAGAACCTGGGGTATCTTCTCGAGTTATGACGGAGAGGGCCCTTCCAGACACGTGTTTGTTCAGTGACGTCAGGACTCCTGCCTAGGTGCGAGGGACAACTCAGGATTCTCCTCGAGTCTTGGCATGGCAATTGGGACGTGTCTCCACGTGAGGCGGGAGACCCAGGGTCCCTTTCCACGTGCCACAGGGATCCTGGGACTCCTATCCATTTTCAAGTCATCGTCTCCTTTGGAAGCATTGATCTCCGCGGACCTCTCTAATTTTCAAAGGACGTGAGGCCTCCGTTCGCGTTGAGGCTGAGAACTATGTCTTTCTCTGTGGACTCCACAGGGGATTCAGACAAACCTTCGTCTTGGGAGATGCAAGACGAGCCTGCATTCAATTCACTGCAGGGATATCCTGCTTTACTTCGAGTCAGAGCATCTCGGGGCCATTCCACTTGAGGCCACAAACTCAGGGGCCCTCTCACATACCTGTAGCTGAGAGAAGCCTCCTCTTGAGGTGCTTGTGGAAAGTTGGTATTCCTCTTGAGTCGAAGCCAGGGACTAAGCTCTCATCTCGAGTTGATTTGGGGTCCACTGAGCCTTTGGTGTTGCTCCAGTGACCTCAGGATCCCTCTAGAATTGAGACAGTGATCTTGGGTTTTCTCTGGAGTGCCATCAAGGAAATCAAGGTTCCTTTCACGTTTCATGTGGAACACGGAATTGCTCTGCACGCAGTGCAGGGGAATCGGGCCTCATCTCGTGGCGAGGGGGAAGTCTCATGGTTTTTCTCGAGTTGCGGCCGAAACCTGGGGTATATTCTCGAGTTACGACGGGGAGGGCCCTTCCAGACAAGTGTTTGTTCAGCGACGTCAGGACTCCTGACTTGGTGCGAGGGACACCTCGGGATTCTCTTCGAGTCTTTGCATGGCGTCTCCAAGTGAGTCGGGAGACCCAGTGTCCCTTTCCAAGTTCCACAGGTGTCCTGGAACTCCTATCCATTTTCAAGAGGAGTCAGGCATCGTCTCCTTTGGAAGCATTGATCTCCGCGGACCTCTCGAGTTTTCAAAGGATGTGAGGCCTCCGGTCGCGATGAGGCGGAGAACTAGGTCTTTCTCTGTGGTCTCCACAGGGGATTCAGACATCCCTTCGTCTTGGGAGATGCAAGACGAGCCTGCATTCAATTCACTGCAGGGATATCCGGCCTTACTTCGAGTCAGAGTATCTCGGTGTCCATTCCACTTGAGGCCACAAACTCAGTGGCCCTCTCACATACCTGTAGCTGAGAGAAGCCTCCTCTTGAGGTGCTTGTGGAAAGTTGGTATTCCTCTTGAGTCGATGCCAGGGATGAAGCTCTCATCTTGAGTTGATTTGGGGTCGACTGAGCCCTTTCGTTTTGCTCCAGTGACCTCAGGATCCCTCTAGACTTTAGACAGTGATCTTGGGTTTTCTCTGGAGTGCCATCAAGGAAATCAAGGCTCCTTTCACGTTTGATGTGGAACACGGAATTGCACTGCACGCAGTGTAGGGGAATCGGGCCTCATCTCGCGGCGAGGGGGAAGTCTCATATTTTTTCTCCAGTTGCGGAAGGACCCTGGGGTATATTCACGAGTTACGACGGGGAGGGCCCTTCCAGACACGTGTTTGTTCAGGGACGTCAGGACTCGGGCCTAGGTGCGAGGGACACCTACGGATTCTCCTCGAGTCTTGGCATGGCAATTGGGACGCGTCTCCACGTGAGGCGGGAGACCCAGGGTCCCTTTCCACGTGCCACAGGGATCCTGGGACTCCTATCCATTTTCAAGAGGAGTCAGGAATCGTCTCCTTTGGAAGCATTAATCTCCGCGGACCTCTCGAGTTTTCAAAGGATGTGAGGCTTCTGGTCGCGATGATGCGGAGAACTAGGTCTTTCTCTGTGGTCTCCACAGGGGATTCAGACATCCCTTCGTCTTGGGAAATGCAAGACGAGCCTGCACTCAATTCACTGCAGTGATATCCGGCCTTACTTCCTGTCAGAGCATCTCGGTGTCCAGTCCACTTGAGGCCACAAACTCAGGGTCCCTCTCACATACCTGTAGCTGAGAGAAGCCTCCTCTTGAGGTGCTTGTGTAAAGTTGGTAATCCTCTTGAGTCGAAGCCAGACACTAAGCTCTCATCTCGAGTTGATTTGGGGTCCACGGAGCCCTTTCGTGTTACTCCAGTGACCTCAGGATCCCTCTAGACATGAGACAGTGATCTTGAGTTTTCTCTGGAGTGCCATCAAGGAAATCAAGGCTCCTTTCACGTTTGATGTGGAACACGGAATTGCTCTGCACACAGTGCAGGGGAATCGGGTCTCATCTCGCGGCGAGGGGGAAGTCTCATGGTTTTTCTCGAGTTGCGGTCGGAACTTGGGGTATATTCTCGAGTAACGACGGGGAGGGCCCTTCCAGAAACGTGTTTGTTCAGCGACGTCAGGACTCCTGCCTAGGTGCGAGGGACACCTCGGGATTCTCCTCGAGTCTTGGCATGGCAATTGGGACGCGTATCCATGTGAGGCGTGAGACCCAGAGTCCCTTTACACGTGCCATAGGGATCCTGGGACTCCTATCTATTTTCAAGAGAGTCAGGCATCGTCTCCTTTGGAAGCATTGATCTCCGTGGACCTCTCGAGATGTCAAAGGATGTGAGGCCTACGGTCGCGATGAGGCGGAGGACTAGGTCTTTCTCTGTGGTCTCCACAGCGGATTCAGACATCCGTTCGTCTTGGGAGATGCAAGACGAGCCAGCATTCAATTCACTGCAGGGATATCCGGCCTTACTTCGAGTCAGAGCATCTCGGTGTCCATTCCACTTGAGGCCACAAACTCAGTGTCCCTCTCACATACCTGTAGCTGAGAGAAGCCTCCTCTTGAGGTGCTTGTGGAAAGTTGGTATTCCTCTTGTGTCGAAGCCAGGGACTAAGCTCTCATCTCGAGTTGATTTGGGGTCCACGGAGAACTTTCGTGTTGCTCCAGTGACCTCAGGATCCCTCTAGACTTGAGACAGTGATCTTGGGTTTTCTCTGGAGTGCCATCTAGGAAATCAAGGCTCCTTTCACGTTTGATGTGGAACACGGCATTGCTCTGCACACAGTGCAGGGGAATCGGGCCTCATGTCACGGCGAGGGGGAAGTCTCATGGTTTTTCTCGAGTTGCGGTCGGAACCTGGGGTATATTCTCGATTTACGATTGGGAGGGCCCTTTCAGACACGTGTTTGTTCAGCGACGTCAGGACTCCTGCCTAGGTGCGAGGGACACCTCGGGATTCTCCTCGAGTTTTGGCATGGCAATTGGGTCGCGTCTCCACGTGAGGTGGGAGACCCAGGGTCCCTTTCCACGTGCCACAGGGATCCTGGGACTCCTATCCATTTTCAAGAGGAGTCAGGCATCGTATCCTTTGGAAGCATTGATCTCCGCGGACCTCTCGAGTTTTCAAAGGATGTGAGGCCTCCGGTCGCGAGTTGGCAGAGAACTAGGTCTTTCTCTGTGGTCTCCACAGGGGATTCAGACATTCCTTCGTCTTGGGAGATGCAAGACGAGCCTGCATTCAATTCACTGAAGGGATATCCGGCCTTACTTCGAGTCAGAGCATCTCGGTGTCCATTCCATTTGAGGCCACAAACTCAGGGTGCTTCTCACATACCTGTAGCTGAGAGAAGCCTCCTCTTGAGGTGCTTGTGGAAAGTTGGTATTCCTCTTGAGTCAAAGCCAGGGACTAAGCTCTCATCTCGAGTTGATTTGGGGTCCACGGAGCCCTTTCGTGTTGCTCCAGTGACCTCAGGATCCCTCTAGACTTGAGACAGTGATCTTGGGTTTTCTCTGGAGTGCCATCAAGGAAATCAAGTCTCCTTTCACGTTTCATGTGGAACACGGAATTGCTCTGCATGCAGTGCAGGGAAATCGGGCCTCAACTCGCGGCGAGGCGGAAATCTCATGGTTTTTCTCCATTTGCGGCCGGAACCTGGGGTATATTCTCGAGTTACGATTGGGAGGACCCTTCCAGACACGTGTTTTTTCAGCGACCTCAGGACTCCTGCCTAGGTGCGAGGGAAACCTCGGGATTCTCCTCGAGTCTTGGCATGACAAATGGGACGCGTCTCCACGTGAGGCGGGAGACCCAGGGTCCCTTTCCACGTGCCACAGGGATCCTGGGACTCCATTCCATTTTCAGGAGGAGTCAGGCATCGTTTCCTTTGGAAGCATTCGTCTCCGCGGACCTCTCGAATTTTCAAAGGTTGTGAGGCCTCCGGTCGCGATGAGGCGGAGGACTAGGACTTTCTCTGTGGTCTCCACAGGGGATTCAGACATCCCTTCGTCTTGGGAGATGCAAGACGAGCCTGCATTCAATTCACTGCAGGGATATCCGGCCTTATTTTGAGTCAGAGCATCTCGGTGTACATTACACTTGAGGCCACAAATTCAGGGTCCCTCTCACATACCTGTAGCTGAGAGAAGCCTCCTCTTGAGGTGCTTGTGGAAATTGGTATTCCTCTTGAGTCGAAGCCAGGGACTAAGCTCTCATCTCGAGTTGATTTGGGGTCCACGGAGCCCTTTCGTGTTGCTCCAGTGACCTCAGGATCCCTCTAGACTTGAGACAGTGATCTTGGGTTTCTCTAGAGTGCCATCAAGGAAATCAAGGCTCCTTTCAAGTTTGATGTGGAACACGGAATTGCTCTGCACGCAGGGCAGGAGAATCGGGCCTCATCTCGCGGCGAGGGGGAAGTCTCATTGTTTTTCTCGAGTTGCGGCCGGAACCTGGGGTATATTCTCGAGTTACGACGGGGAGGGCTCTTCGAGAGACGTGTTTATTCAGCGACGTCAGGACTCCTGCCTAGGTGCGAGGGACACCTCGGGATTCTCCTCGAGTTTTGGCATGGCAATTGGGTCGCGTCTCCACGTGAGGCGGGAGACCCAGGGTCCCTTTCCACATGCCACAGGGATCCTGGGACTCATATCCATTTTCAAGAGGAGTCAGGCATCGTCTCCTTTGGAAGCATTGATCTCCGCGGACCTGTCGAGTTTTCAAAGGATGTGAGGCCTCCGGTCGCGATGAGGCGGAGAACTAGGACTTTCTCTGTGGTCTCCACAGGGGATTCAGACATCCCTTCGTCTTGGCAGATGCAAGACGAGCCTGCATTCAATTCCCTGCAGGGATATCCGGCCTTACTTCAAGTCAGAGCATCTCTGTGTCCATTCCACTTGAGGCCACAAACTCAGGGTCCCTCTCACATACCTGTAGCTGAGAGAAGCCTCCTCTTGAGGTGCTTGTAGAAAGTTGGCATTTCTCTTTTGTCGAAGCCAGGGACTAAGCTCTCATCTCGTGTTGATTTGGGGTCCACGGAGCCCTTTCGTGTTGCTACAGTGACCTCAGGATCCCTCTAGACTTGAGACAGTGATCTTGGGTTTTCTCTGGAGTGCCATCAAGGAAATCAAGGCTCCTTTCACTTTTGATTTCGAACACGGAATTGCTCTGCACGTAGGGCAGGGGAATCGGGCCTCAACTCGAGGCTAGGTGGAAATCTCATGGTTTATCTCGATTTGCGGCCGGAACCAGGGGTATATTCTCGAGTTACGATTGGGAGGACCCTTCCAGACACGTGTTTGTTCAGCGACGTCAGGACTCCTACCTAGGTGCGAGGGACACCTCGGGATTCTCCTCGAGTCTTGGCATGGCAACTGGGATGCGTCTCCACGTGAGGCGGGAGACGCAGGGTCCCTTTCCACGTGCCACAGGGATCCTGGGACTCCTATCCATTTTCAAGAGGAGTCAGGCATCGTCTCCTTTGGAAGCATTGATCTCTGCGGGCCTCTCGAGTTTTCAAAAGATGTGAGGCCTCCGGTCGCGTTGAGGCGGAGGACTAGGTCTTTATCTGTT
This sequence comes from Dama dama, assembly GCF_033118175.1. Classification (NCBI taxonomy): domain Eukaryota; kingdom Metazoa; phylum Chordata; class Mammalia; order Artiodactyla; family Cervidae; genus Dama; species Dama dama. The sequence goes on along the minus strand of NW_026870890.1, from coordinate 488,057 downwards.
GTCTCCACAGGGGATTCAGACATCCCTTCGTCTTGGGAGATGCAAGACGAGCCTGTATTCAATTCACTGCAGGGATGTCCGGCCTTACTTCGAGTCAGAGCATCTCGGTGTCCATTCCACTTGAGGCCACAAACTCACGGTCCCTCTCACATACTTGTAGCTGAGAGAAGCCTCCTCTTGAGGTACTTGTAGAAAGTTGGTATTCCTCTTGAGTTGAAGCCAGGGACTAAGCTCTCATCTCGAGTTGATTTGGGGTCCACGGAGCCCTTTCCTGTTGCTCCAGTGACCTCAGGATCCCTCTAGACTTGAGAGAGTGATCTTGGGTTTTCTCTGGTGTGCCATCAAGGAAATCAAGGCTCCTTTCACGTATGATGTGGTACACGGAATTGCTGTGCACACAGTGCAGGGGAATCGGGCCTCATCTCGCGGCGAGGGGTAAGTCTCATGGTTTTTCTCGAGTTGCGGTCGGAACCTGGGGTATATTCTCGATTTACGATTGGGAGGGCCCTTTCAGACACGTGTTTGTTCAGCGACGTCAGGACTCCTGCCTAGGTGCGAGGGACACCTCGGGATTCTCCTCGAGTTTTGGCATGGCAATTGGGTCGCGTCTCCACGTGAGGTGGGAGACCCAGGGTCCCTTTCCACGTGCCACAGGGATCCTGGGACTCCTATCCATTTTCAAGAGGAGTCAGGCATCGTATCCTTTGGAAGCATTGATCTCCGCGGACCTCTCGAGTTTTCAAAGGATGTGAGGCCTCCGGTCGCGAGTTGGCAGAGAACTAGGTCTTTCTCTGTGGTCTCCACAGGGGATTCAGACATTCCTTCGTCTTGGGAGATGCAAGACGAGCCTGCATTCAATTCACTGAAGGGATATCCGGCCTTACTTCGAGTCAGAGCATCTCGGTGTCCATTCCATTTGAGGCCACAAACTCAGGGTCCCTCTCACATACCTGTAGCTGAGAGAAGCCTCCTCTTGAGGTGCTGTGGAAAGTTGGTATTCCTCTTGAGTCAAAGCCAGGGACTAAGCTCTCATCTCGAGTTGATTTGGGGTCCACGGAGCCCTTTCGTGTTGCTCCAGTGACCTCAGGATCCCTCTAGACTTGAGACAGTGATCTTGGGTTTTCTCTGGAGTGCCATCAAGGAAATCAAGTCTCCTTTCACGTTTCATGTGGAACACGGAATTGCTCTGCATGCAGTGCAGGGAAATCGGGCCTCAACTCGCGGCGAGGCGGAAATCTCATGGTTTTTCTCCATTTGCGGCCGGAACCTGGGGTATATTCTCGAGTTACGATTGGGAGGACCCTTCCAGACACGTGTTTTTTCAGCGACCTCAGGACTCCTGCCTAGGTGCGAGGGAAACCTCGGGATTCTCCTCGAGTCTTGGCATGACAAATGGGACGCGTCTCCACGTGAGGCGGGAGACCCAGGGTCCCTTTCCACGTGCCACAGGGATCCTGGGACTCCATTCCATTTTCAGGAGGAGTCAGGCATCGTTTCCTTTGGAAGCATTCGTCTCCGCGGACCTCTCGAATTTTCAAAGGTTGTGAGGCCTCCGGTCGCGTTGAGGTGGAGGACTAGGACTTTCTCTGTGGTCTCCACAGGGGATTCAGACATCCCTTCGTCTTGGGAGATGCAAGACGAGCCTGCATTCAATTCACTGCAGGGATATCCGGCCTTATTTTGAGTCAGAGCATCTCGGTGTACATTACACTTGAGGCCACAAATTCAGGGTCCCTCTCACATACCTGTAGCTGAGAGAAGCCTCCTCTTGAGGTGCTTGTGGAAATTGGTATTCCTCTTGAGTCGAAGCCAGGGACTAAGCTCTCATCTCGAGTTGATTTGGGGTCCACGGAGCCCTTTCGTGTTGCTCCAGTGACCTCAGGATCCCTCTAGACTTGAGACAGTGATCTTGGGTTTCTCTGGAGTGCCATCAAGGAAATCAAGGCTCCTTTCAAGTTTGATGTGGAATACGGAATTGCTCTGCACGCAGGGCAGGAGAATCGGGCCTCATCTCGCGGCGAGGGGGAAGTCTCATTGTTTTTCTCGAGTTGCGGCCGGAACCTGGGGTATATTCTCGAGTTACGACGGGGAGGGCTCTTCGAGAGACGTGTTTGTTCAGCGACGTCAGGACTCCTGCCTAGGTGCGAGGAAAACCTCGGGATTCTCCTCGAGTTTTGGCATGGCAATTGGGTCGCGTCTCCACGTGAGGCGGGAGACCCAGGGTCCCTTTCCACATGCCACAGGGATCCTGGGACTCATATCCATTTTCAAGAGGAGTCAGGCATCGTCTCCTTTGGAAGCATTGATCTCCGCGGACCTGTCGAGTTTTCAAAGGATGTGAGGCCTCCGGTCGCGATGAGGCGGAGAACTAGGACTTTCTCTGTGGTCTCCACAGGGGATTCAGACATCCCTTCGTCTTGGGAGATGCAAGACGAGCCTGCATTCAATTCCCTGCAGGGATATCCGGCCTTACTTCAAGTCAGAGCATCTCTGTGTCCATTCCACTTGAGGCCACAAACTCAGGGTCCCTCTCACATACCTGTAGCTGAGAGAAGCCTCCTCTTGAGGTGCTTGTAGAAAGTTCGCATTTCTCTTTTGTCGAAGCCAGGGACTAAGCTCTCATCTCGTGTTTATTTGGGGTCCACGGAGCCCTTTCGTTTTGCTACAGTGACCTCAGGAACCCTCTAGACTTGAGACAGTCATCTTGGGTTTTCTCTGGAGTGCCATCAAGGAAATCAAGGCTCCTTTCACTTTTGATGTAGAACACGGAATTGCTCTGCACGCAGGGCAGGGGAATCGGGCCTCTTCTCGCGGTGAGGGGGAAGTCTCATGGTTTTTCTCGAGTTGCGGCCGGAACCTGGGGTATATTCTCGAGTTACGACGGGGAGGGCCCTTCCAGACACATGTTTGTTCAGCGACGTCAGGACTCCTGCCTAGGTGCGAGGGACACCTCGGGTTTCTCCTCGAGTCTTGGCATGGCAATTGGGACGCGTCTCCACGTGAGGCGGGAGACCAAGGGTCCCTTTCCACGTGCTACAGGGATCCTGGGACTCCTATCCATTTTCAAGAGGAGTCAGGCATCGTCTCCTTTGGAAGCATTGATCTTCGCAGACCTCTCGAGTTTTCAAAGGATGTGAGGCCTCCGGTCGCGATGAGGCGGAGGACTAGGACTTTCTCTGTGGTCTCGACAGGGGATTCAGACATCCCTTCGTCTTGGGAGATGCAAGACGAGCCTGCTTTCAATTCACTGCAGGGATATCCGGCCTTACTTCGAGTCAGAGCATCTCGGTGTCCATTCCACTTGAGGCCACAAACTCAGGGTCCCTCTCACATACCTGTAGCTGAGAGAAGCCTCCTCTTGAGGTGCTTGTGGAAAGTTGGTATTCCTCTTGAGTCGAAGCCAGGGACTAAGCTCTCATCTCGAGTTGATTTGGGGTCCACGGAGCCCTTTCGTGTTGCTCCATTGACCTCAGGATCCCTCTAGACTTGAGAGTGTGATCTTGGTTTTCTCTGGAGTGCCATCAAGGAAATCAAGGCTCCTTTCACGTTTGATGTGGAACACGGAATTGCTCTGCACGCACTGCAGGGTAATCGGGCCTCATCTCGCGGCGAGGGGGAAGTTTCATGGTTTTTCTCGAGTTGCGGCCGGAACCTGTGGTATATTCTCGAGTTACGACGGGGAGGGCCCTTCCAGACACGTGTTTGTTCAGCGACGTCAGGACTCCTGCCTAGGTGCGAGGGACACCTCGGGATTCTCCTTGAGTCTTGGCATGGCAATTGGGACGCGTCTCCACGTGAGGCGGGAGACCCAGGGTCCCTTTCCACGTGCCACAGGGAACCTGGGACTCCTATCCATTTTCAAGAGGAGTCAGGCATCATCTCCTTTGGATGCATTGATCTCCGCATACCTCTCGAGTTTTCAAAGGATGTGAGGCCTCCGGGCGCAATGAGGCCGAGGACTAGGTCTTTCTCTGTCGTCTCCACAGGGGATTCAGACATCCCTTCGTCTTGGGAGATGCAAGACGAGCCTGCATTCAATTCACTGCAGGGATATCCGGCCTTACTTCGAGTCAGAGCATCTCGATGTCCATTCCACTTGAGGCCACAAACTCTGGGTCCCTCTCACATTCCTGTAGCTGAGAGAAGCCTCCTCTTGAGGTGCTTGTGGAAAGTTGGTATTCCTCTTGAGTCGAAGCCAGGGACTAAGCTCTCATCTCGAGTTGATTTGGGGTCTGAGGAGCCCTTTCGTGTTGCTCCAGTGACCTCAGGATCCCTCTAGACTTGAAACAGTGATCTTGGGTTTTCTCTGGAGTGCCATCAAGGAAATCAAGGCTCCTTTCACGTTTGATGTGGAACACGGAATTGCTCTGCACGCAGTACACGGGAATCGGGCCTCATCTCGCGCCGAGGGGAAAGTCTCATGGTTTTTCTCGAGTTGCGGCCAGAACCTGGGGTATCTTCTCGAGTTATGACGGAGAGGGCCCTTCCAGACACGTGTTTGTTCAGTGACGTCAGGACTCCTGCCTAGGTGCGAGGGACAACTCAGGATTCTCCTCGAGTCTTGGCATGGCAATTGGGATGCGTCTCCACGTGAGGCGTGAGACCCAGGCTCCCTTTCCACGTGCCACAGGGATCCTGGGACTCCTATCCATTTTCAAGAGGAGTCGGGCATCGTCTCCTTTGGAAGCATTGATCTCTGCAGACCTCTCGAGTTTTCAAAGGATGTGAGGCCTCTGGTCGCGATGAGGCGGAGGACTAGGTCTTTCTCTGTGGTCTCCACAGGGGATTCAGACAACCCTTCGTCTTGGGAGATGCACCACGAGCCTGCATTCAATTCACTGCAGGGATATCCGGCCTTACTTCGAGTCAGAGCATCCCGCTGTCCATTCCACTTGAGGCCACAAACTCGGGGTCCCTCAAATATACCTGTAGCTGAGAGAAGCCTCCTCTTGAGGTGCTTGTGGAAAGTTGGTATTCCTCTTGAATCTAAGCCAGGGACTAAGCTCTCATCTCGAGTTGATTTCGGTCCACGGAGCCGTTTCCTTTTGGTCCAGTGACCTCAGGATCCCTCTAGACTTGAAACAGTGATCTTGGGTTTTCTCTGGAGTGCCATCAAGGAAATCAAGGCTCCTTTCACGTTTGATGTGGAACACGGAATTGCTCTGCATGCAGTGCAGGGGAATCGGGCCTCAACTCGCGGCGAGGGGGAAATCTCATGGTTTTTCTCGAGTTGCGGCCCAAACCTGGGGTATACTCACGAGTTACGACGGGGAGGGCCCTTCCAGACACGTGTTTGTTCAGCGACGTCAGGACTCCTGCCTAGGTGCGAGTGACACCTCGGGATTCTCCTCGAGTCCTGGTATGGCAATTTGGACGCGTCTCCACGTGAGGCGGGAGACCCAGGGTCCCTTTCCACGTGCCACAGGGATCCTGGGACTCCTATCTGTTTTCAAGAGGAGTCAGGCATCGTCTCCTTTGGAAGCATTGATCTCCGCGGACCTCTCGAGTTTTCAAAGGATATGAGGCCTCCGGTCGCGAGGAGGCGGAGGACTAGGTCTTTCTCTGTGGTCTCCACAGGGGATTCAGACATCCCTTCGTCTTGGGAGATGCAAGACGAGCCTGCATTGAATTCACTGCAGGGATATCCGGCCTTATTTCGAGTCAGAGCATCTCGGTGTCCATTCCACTTGAGGCCACAAACTCAGGGTCCCTCTCACATACCTGTAGCTGAGAGAAGCCTCCTCTTGAGGTGCTTGTGGAAAGTTGGTATTCCTCTTGAGTCGAAGCCAGGGACTAAGCTCTCATCTCGAGTTGATTTGGGGTCCACGGAGCTCCTTCGTGTTGCTCCAGTGACCTCAGGATCCCTCTAGACTTGAGACAGTGATCTTGGGTTTTCTCTGGAGTGCCATCAAGGAAATCAAGGCTCCTTTCACGTTTGATGTGGAACACGGAATTGTTCTGCACGCAGTGCAGGGGAATCGGGCTTCATCCAGTGGCGAGGGGGAAGTCTCATGGTTTTTCTCGAGTTGCGGCCGGAACCTGGGGTATATTCTCGAGTTACGACGGGGAGGGCCCTTCCAGACACGTGTTTGTTCAGCGACGTCAGGACTCCTGCCTAGGTGCGAGGGACACCTCGGGATTCACCTCGAGTCTTGGCATGGCAATGGGGACGCGTCTCCACGTGAGGCGGGAGACCCAGGGTCCCTTTCCACGTGCAACAGGGATCCTCGGACTCCTATCCATTTTCAAGAGGAGTCAGGCATCGTCTCCTTTGGAAGCATTGATCTCTGTGGACCTCTCGAATTTTCAAAGGATGTGAGGCCTCTGGTCGCGATGAGGCAGAAAATTAGGTCTTTCTCTGTGGTCTCCACAGGGGATTCAGACATCCCTTCGTCTTGGGAGATGCAAGACGAGCCTGCATTCAATTCACTGCAGGGATATCCGGCCTTACGTGGAGTCAGAGCAACTCGGTGTCCATTCCACTTGAGGCCACAAACTCGGGGTCCCTCTCACATACCTGTAGCTGAGAGAAGCCTCCTCTTGAGGTGCTTGCGGAAAGTTGATATTCCTCTTGATTCGAAGCCAGGGACTAAGCTCTCATCTCGAGTTGATTTGGGGTCAACGGAGCCCTTTCATGTTGCTCCAGTGACCTCAGGATCCCTCTAGACTGGAGACAGTGATCTTGGGTTTTCTCTGGAGTGCCATCAAGGAAATCAAGGCTCCTTTCACTTTTGATGTGGAACAAGGAATTGCTCTGCACGCAGTGCAGGGGAATCCGGCCTCATCTCGCGGCGAGGGGGAAGTCTCATGGTTTTTCTCGAGTTGCGGCCGGAACCTGGGGTATATTCTCGAGTTACGACGGGGAGGGCCCTTCCAGACACGTGTTTGTTCAGCGACGTCAGGACTCCTGCCTAGGTGCGAGGGACACCTCGGGATTCTCCTCGTGTCTTGGCATGGCAATTGGGACGCGTCTCCACGTGAGGCGGGAGACCCAGGGTCCCTTTCCACGTGCCACAGGGATCCTTGGACTCCTATCCATTTTCAAGAGGAGTCAGGCATCGTCTCCTTTGGAAGCATTGATCTCCGCGGACCTCTCGAGTTTTCAAAGGATGTGAGGCCTCCGGTCGCGATGAGGCGGAGAACTCGGTCTTTCTCTGTGGTCTCCACAGGGGATTCAGACATCCCTTCGTCTTGGGAGATGCAAGACGAGCCTGCATTCAATTCACTGCAGGGATATCCGGCCTTACTTCGAGTCAGAGCATCTCGGTGTCCATTCCACTTGAGGCCACAAACTCAGGGTCCCTCTCACATACCTGTAGCTGAGAGAAGCCTCCTCTTGAGGTGCTTGTGGAAAGTTGATATTCCTCTTGAGTCGAAGCCAGGGACTAAGCTCTCATCTCGAGTTGATTTGGGGTCCACGGAGCCCTTTCGTGTTGCTCCAGTGACCTCAGGATCCCTCTAGACTTGAGATAGTGATCTTGGGTTTTCTCTGGAGTGCCATCAAGGAAATCAAGGCTCCTTTCACGTTTGATGTGGAACACGGAATTGCTCTGCATGCAGTGCAGGGGAATCGGGCCTCATCTCGCGGCGAGGGCGAAGTCTCATGGTTTTTCTCGAGTTGCGGCCGGAACCGGGGGTATATTCTCGAGTTACGACGGGGAGGGCCCTTCCAGACACGTGTTTGTTCAGCGACGTCAGGACTCCTGCCTAGGTGCGAGGGACACCTCGGTATTCTCCTCGAATCTTGGCATGGCAAAGGGGACGCGTCTCCACGGGAGGCGGGAGACCCAGGGTCCCATTCCACGTGCCACAGGGATCCTGGGACTCCTATCCATTTTCAAGAGGAGTCAGGCATCGTCTCCTTTGGAAGCATTGATCTCCGCGGACCTCTCGAATTTTCAAAGGATGTGAGGCCTGTGGTCGCGATGAGGCAGAAAATGAGGTCTTTCTCTGTGGTCTCCACAGGGGATTCAGACATCCCTTCGTCTTGGGAGATGCAAGACGAGCCTGCATTCAATTCACTGCAGGGATATCCGGACTTACTTCGAGTCAGAGCATCTCGGTGTCCATTCCACTTGAGGCCACAAACTCAGGGTCCCTCTCACATACTTGTAGCTGAGAGAAGCCTCCTCTTGAGGTGCTTGTGGAAAGTTGATATTCCTCTTGAGTCTAAGCCAGGGACTAAGCTCTCATCTCGAGTTGATTTGGGGTCCACGGAGCCCTTTCCTGTTGCTCCAGTGACCTCAGGATCCCTCTAGACTTGAGACAGTGATCTTGGGTTTTCTCTGGAGTGCCATCAAGGAAATCAAGGCTCCTTTCACTTTTGATGTGGAACACGGAATTGCTCTGCACGCAGTGCAGGGGAATCGGGCCTCATCTCGCTGCGAGGGGGAAGTCTCATGGTTTTTCTCGAGTTGCGGGCGGAACCTGGGGTATATTCTCGAGTTACGACGGGGAGGTCCTTTCCAGACACGTGTTTGTTTATCGACGTCAGGACTCCTGCCTAGGTCCGAGGGACCCCTCGGGATTCTCCTCGAGTCTTGGCATGGCAATTGGGACGCGTCTCCACGTGAGGCGGGAGACCCAGGGTCCCTTTCCACGTGCCACAGGGATCCTGGGACTCCTGTCTATTTTCAAGAGGAGTCAGGCATCGTCTCTTCGGAAGCATTGATCTCCGCGGACCTCTCGAATTTTCAAAGGATGTGAGGCCTCTGGTCGCGATGAGGTGGAAGACTAGGTCTTTCACTGTCGTCTCCACAGGGGATTCAGACATCCCTTCGTCTTGGGAGATGCAAGACGAGCCTGCATTCAATTCACTGCAGGAATATCTGGCCTTACTTGGAGTCAGAGCAACTCGGTTTCCATTCCACTTGAGGCCACAAACTCAGGGGCCCTCTCACATACCTGTAGCTGAGAGAAGCCTCCTCTTGAGGTGCTTTTGGAAAGTTGGTATTCCTCTTGAGTCGAAGCCAGGGACTAAGATCTCATCTCGAGTTGATTTGGGGGCCAAGGAGGACTTTCCTTTTGCTCCAGTGAACTCAGGATCCCTCTAGACTTGAGACAGTGATCTTGGGTTTTCTCTGGAGTGCCATCAAGGAAATCAAGGCTCCTTTCACGTTTGATGTGGAACTCGGAATTGCTCTGCACGCAGTGCAGGGGAATCGGGCCTCATCTCGCGGCGAGTGGGAAGCCTCATGGTTTTTCTCGAGTTGCGGCCGGAACCTTGGGTATATTCTCGAGTTACGACGGGGAGGGCCCTTCCAGACACGTGTTTTTTCAGCGACCTCAGGACTCCTGCCTAGGTGCGAGGGACACCTCGGGATTCTCCTCGAGTCCTGGCATGGCAATGGGGACGTGTCTCCATGTGAGGCGGGAGACTCAGGGTCCCTTTCCACGTGCCACAGGGATCCTTGGACTCCTATCCATTTTCAAGAGGAGTCAGGCATCGTCTCCTTTGGAAGCATTGATCTCCGCGGACCTCTCGAGTTTTCAAAGGATGTGAGGCCTCCGCTCGCGATGAGGCGGAGAATTAGGTTTTTCTCTGTGGTCTCCTCAGGGGATCAGACATCCCTTCGTCTTGGGAGATGCAAGACGAGCCTGCATTCAATTCACTGCAGGGATATCCGGCCTTACGTCGAGTCAGAGCATCTCGGTGTCCATTCCACTTGAGGCCACAAACTCAGGGTCCCTCTCACATACCTGTACCTGAGAGAAGCCTCCTGTTGAGGTTCTTGTGGAAAGTTGATATTCCTCTTGAGTCGAAGCCAGGGACTAAGCTCTCATCTCGAGTTGATTTGGGGTCCACGGAGCCCTTTCTTGTTGCTCCAGTGACCTCAGGATCCCTCTAGACTTGAGACAGTGATCTTGGGGTTTCTCTGGAGTGCCATCAAGGAAATCAAGGCTCCTTTCACTTTTGATGTGGAACACTTAATTGCTCTGCATGCAGTGCAGGGGAATCGGGCCTCATCTCGCGGCGAGGGGGAAGTCTCATGGTTTTTCGCGAGTTGCGGGCGGAACCTGGGGTATATGCTCGAGTTACGACGGGGAGGGCCCTTCCAGACACGTGTTTGTTCAGCGACGTCAGGACTCCTGCCTAGGTGCGAGGGACACCTCGGGATTCTCCTCAAGTCTTGGCATAGCAATTGGGACGCGTCTCCATGTGAGGCGGGAGACCCAGGGTCCCTTTCCACGTGCCACAGCGATCCTGGGACTCCTATCCATTTTCAAGAGGAGTCAGGCATCGTCTCCTTCGGAAGCATTGATCTCCGCGGACCTCTCGAATTTTCAAAGGATGTGAGGCCTCTGGTCGCGATGAGGTGGTGGACTAGGTCTTTCCCTGTGGTCTCCACAGGGGTTTAGACATCCCTTCATCTTGGGAGATGCAAGACGAGCCTGCATTCAATTCACTGCAGGGATATTCGGCCTTACTTCGAGTCAGAGCATCTCGGTGTCCATTCCATTTGAGGCCACAAACTCAGGGGCCCTCTCACTTACATGTAGCTGAGAGAAGCCTCCTCTTGAGCTGCTTGTGGAAAGTTGGTATTCCTCTTGAGTCGAAGCCAGGGACTAAGCTCTCATCTCGAGTTGATTTGGGGACCACAGAGCCCTTTCATGTTGCTACAGTGACCTCAGGATCCCTCTAGACTTGAGACAGTAATCTTGGGTTTTCTCTGGAGTGCCATCAAAGAAATCAAGGCTCCTTTCATTTTTGATGTGGAATACGGAGTTGCTCTGCACGCAGGGCAGGGGAATCGGGCCTCATCTCGCGGCGAGGGGGAAGTCTCATGGTTTTTCTCGAGTTGCGGCCTGAACCTGGGGTATATTCTCGAGTTACGAAGGGGAGGGCCCTTCCAGACACGTGATAGGTGCGAGGGACACCTTTGGATTCTCCTAAAGTCTTGGCATGGCAATTGGAACGCGTCTCCACATGAGGCAAGAGACCCTTGGTCCCTTTCCACGTGCCACAGGGATCCTGGGACTCCTATCCATTTTCAAGAGGATTCAGGCATTGTCTCCTTTGGAAGCATTGATCTCCTCAGACCTCTCGAGTTTTCAAAGGATGTGAGGCCTCGGGTCGCGATGAGGCAGAGGACTAGGTCTTTCTCTGTCGTCTCCACAGGGCTTTCAGACATCCCTTCGTTTTGGGAGATGCAAGACGAGCCTGCATTCAATTCACTGCAGGGATATCCGGCCTTAATTCGAGTCAGAGCATCTCGGTGTCTTTTACACTTGAGGCCACAAATTCAGGGTCACTCTCACATACCTGTAGCTGAGAGAAGCCTCCTCTTGAGGTGCTTGTGGAAAGTTCGTATTCCTCTTGAGTCGAAGCCAGGGACTAAGCTCTCATCTCGAGTTGATTTGGGGTCCACGGAGCCCTTTCTTGTTGCTCCAGTGACCTCAGGATCCCTCTAGACTTGAGACAGTGATCTTGGGTTTTCTCTGGAGTGCCATCAAGGAAATCAAGGCTCCTTTCAAGTTTGATGTGGAACACGGAATTGCTCTGCACACAGTGCATGGGAATCGGGCCTCATCTCGCGGCAAGGGGGATGTCTCAGGTTTTTTCTCAAGTTACGGTCGGAACCTGGGGTATATTCTCGAGTTACGACGGGGAGGGCCCTTCCAGACACGTGTTTGTTCAGCGACGTCAGGACTCCTGCCTAGGTGGGAGGGACACCTCGGGATTCTCCTCGAGTCTTGGCATGGCAATTGGGATGCGTCTCCACGTGAGGCGGGAGACCCAGGGTCCCTTTCCACGTGCCACAGGGATCCTGGGACTCCTATCCATTTTCAAGAAGAGTCAGGCATCGTCTCCTTTGGAAGCATTGATCTCAGCGGACCTCTCGAGTTTTCAAAGTATGGGAGGCCTCCGGTCTCGATGAGGCGGAGAACTAGGTCTTTCTCTGTGGTCTCCACAGGGGATTCAGACATCCCTTCGTCTTGGGAGATGCAAGACAAGCCTGCTTTCAATTCACTGCAGGAATATCCGGCCTTACTTCGAGTCAGAGCATCTTCGTGTCCATTCCACTTGAGGCCACAAACTCAGGGTCCCTCTCACATACCTGTAGCTGGGAGAAGCCTCCTCTTGAGGTGCTTGTGGAAATTGGTATTCCTCTTGAGTCGAAGCCAGGGACTAAGCTCTCATCTCGAGTTGATTTGGGGTCCACGGAGCCCTTTGGTGTTGCTCCAGTGACCTCAGGATCCCTCTAGACTTGAGACAGTGATCTTGGGTTTTCTCTGGAGTGCCATCAAGGAAATCAAGGCTCCTTTCACGTTTGATGTGGAACACGGAATTGCTCTGCACACAGTGCATGGGAATCGGGCCTCATCTCGCGGCAAGGGGGATGTCTCATGGTTTTTCTCAAGTTACGGTCGGAACCTAGGGTATTTTCTCGAGTTACGACGGGGAGGGCCCTTCCAGACACGTGTTTGTTCAGCGACGTCAGGACTCCTGCCTAGGTGCGAGGGACACCTCGGGATTCTCCTCGAGTCCTGGCATGGCAATGGGGACGCGTCTCCACGTGAGGCGGGAGACCCAGTGTCCCTTTCCACGTGCCACTCGGATCCTGGGACTCCTATCCATTTTCAAGAGGAGTCAGGCATCGTCTCCTTTGGAAGCATTGATCTCCGAGGACCTCTTGAGTTTTCAAAGGATCCGAGGCCTCCGTTCGCGATGAGGCGGAGATCTAGGTCTTTCTCTGCGGTCTCCACAGGGGATTCAGACATCCCTTCGTCTTGGGAGATGCAAGACGGGCCGGCATTCAATTCACTGAAGGGATATCCGGCCTTACTTCGAGTCAGAGCATCTCGGTGTCCATTCCACATGAGGCCACAAATTCAGGGTCCCTCTCACATACCTGTAGCTGAGAGAAGCCTCCTCTTGAGGTGCTTGTGGAAACTTGGTATTCCTCTTGAGTCGAAGCCAGGGACTAAGCTCTCATCTCGAGTTGATTTGGGTTCCACGGAGCCCTTTGGTGTTGCAACAGTGACGTCAGGATCCCTCTAGACTTGAGACAGTGATCTTGGGTTTTCTCTGGAGTGCCACCAAGGAAATCAAGTCTCCTTTCACGTTTGATGTGGAACACGGAATTGCTCTGCACGCAGTGCAGGGGCATCGGGCCTCATCTCGCGCCGAGGGGGAAGTCTCATGGTTTTTCTCGAGTTGCGGCCAGAACCTGGGGTATATACTCGAGTTACGACGGGGAGGGCCCTTCCAGACAAGTGTTTGTTCAGCGACGTCAGGACTCCTGCCTAGGTGCCAGGGACACCTCTGGATTCTCCTCGAGTCTTGACATGGCAATTGGGATGCGTCTCCACGGGAGGCGGGAGACCCAGGGTCCCTTTCCACGTGTCACAGGGATCCTGGGACTCCTATCCATTTTCAAGAGGAGTCAGGCATCGTCTCCTTTGGAAGCATTGATCTCCGCGGTCCTCTCGAGTTTTCAAAGGATGTGAGGCTTCCCGTCGCGATGAGGCGGAGAACTGGGTCTTTCTCTGTGGTCTCCACAGGGGATTCAGACAACCCTTCGTCTTGGGAGATGCAAGACGAGCCTGCATTCAATTCACTGCAGGGATATCTGGCCTTACTTCGAGTCAGAGCATCTCGGTGTCCATTCCACTTGAGGTCACAAACTCAGGGTCCCTCTCACATACCTGTAGCTGAGAGAAGCCTCCTGTTGAGGTGCTTTTGGAAAGTTGGTATTCTTCTTGAGTCGAAGCCAGGGACTAAGCTCTCATCTCGAGTTGATTTGGGGTCCACGGAGCCCTTTCGTGTTGCTCCACTGACCTCAGGATCCCTCTAGACTTGAGACAGTGATCTTGGGTTTTCTCTGGAGTGCCGTCAAGGAAATCAAGGCTCCTTTCACGTTTGATGTGGAACACGGAATTGCTCTGCACGCAGTGCAGGGGAATCGGGCCTCATCTCGCAGCGAGGGGGAAGTCTCATGGTTTTTCTCGAGTTGCGGCCGGAACCTGGGGTGTATTCTCGAGTTACGACGGGGAGGGACCTTCCAGACACGTGTTTGTTCAGCGACGTCAGGACTCCTGCCTAGGTGCGAGGGACACCTCGGGATTCTCCTCGAGTCTTCGCATGGCAATTGGGACGCGTCTCCACGTGAGGCGGGAGACGCAGGGTCCCTTTCCACGTGCCACAGGGATCCTGGGACTCCTATCCATTTTCAAGAGGAGTCAGGCATCGTCTCCTTTGGAAGCATTGATCTCCGCGGACGTCTCGAGTTTTCAAAGGATGTGAGGCCTCCCCTCGCGATGAGGCGGAGAACTAGGTCTTTCTCTGTGGTCTCCACAGGGGATTCAGACAACCCTTCGTCTTGGGAGATGCAAGACGAGCCTGCATTCAATTCACTGCAGGGATATCTGGCCTTACTTCGAGTCAGAGCATCTCGGTGTCCATTCGACTTGAGGCCACAAACTCAGGGTCCCTCTCACATACCTGTAGCTGAGAGAAGCCTCCTCTTGAGGTGCTTGTGGAAACTTGGTATTCCTCTTGAGTCGAAGCCAGGGACTAAGCTCTCATCTCGAGTTGATTTGGGGTCCACGGAGCCCTTTCGTGTTGCTCCAGTGACCTCAGGATCCCTCTAGACTTGAGACAGTGATCTTGGGTTTTCTCTGGAGTGCCATCAAGGAAATCAAGTCTCCTTTCTTTTTTGTTGTGGAATACGGAATTGCTCTGCACGCAGTGCAGGGGAATCGGGCCTCATCTCGCAGCGAGGGGGAAGTCTCATGGTTTTTCTCGAGTTGCGGCCGGAACCTGGGGTATATTCTCGAGTTACGACGGGGAGGGCCCTTCCAGACATGTGTTTGTTCAGCGACGTCAGGACTCCTGCCTAGGTGCGAGGGACACCTCGGGATTCTCCTCGAGTCTTGGCATGGCAATTGGGACGCGTCTCCACGTGAGGCGGGAGACGCAGGGTCCCTTTCCACGTGCCACAGGGATCCTGGGACTCCTATCCATTTTCAAGAGGAGTCAGGCATCGTCTCCTTTGGAAGCATTGATCTCCGCGGACTTCTCGAGTTTTCAAAGGATGTGAGGCCTCTGTTCGCGTTGAGACGGAGGACTAGGTCTTTCTCTGTGGTCTCCACAGGGGATTCAGACAACCCTTCGTCTTGGGAGATGCAAGACGAGCCTGCATTCAATTCACTGCAGGGATATCCAGCCTTACTTCGAGTCAGAGCATCTCGGGGTCCATTCCACTTGAGGCCACAAACTCAGGGTCCCTCTCACATACATGTAGTTGAGAGAAGCCTCCTCTTGAGGTGCTTGTGGAAAGTTGGTATTCCTCTTGAGTCGAAGCCAGGGACTAAGCTCTCATCTCGAGTTGATTTGGGGTCCACGGAGCCCTTTCGTGTTGCTCCAGTGACCTCAGGATCCCTCTAGACTTGAAACAGTGACCTTGGGTTTTCTCTGGAGTGCCATCAAGGATATAAAGGCTCCTTTCACGTTTGATGTGGAACACGGAATTGCTCTGCACGCAGTGCAGGGGAATCGGACCTCATCTCGCGGCGAGGGGGAAGTGTCATGGTTTATCTCGAGTTGCGGCCGGAACCTGGGGTATATTCTCGAGTTACGACGGGGAGGGCCCTTCCTTACACGTGTTTGTTCAGCGACGTCAGGACTCCTGCATAGGTGCGAGGGACACCTCGGGATTCTCCTCGAGTCTTGGCATGGCAATTGGGACGTGTCTCCACGTGAGGCGGGAGACCCAGGGTCCCTTTCCATGTGCCACATTGATCCTGGGACTCCTATCCATTTTCAAGAGGAGTCAGGCATCGTCTCCTTTGGAAGCATTGATCTCCGCGGACCTCTCGAGTTTTCAAAGGATGTGAGGCCTCCGGTCGCGATGAGGCGGAGGACTAGGTCTTTCTCTGTGGACTCCACAGGGGATTCAGACATCCCTTCGTCTTGGGAGATGCAAGATGAGCCTGCATTCAATTCACTCCAGGGATATCTGGTCTTACTTCGAGTCACAGCATCTCGGTGTCCATTCCACTTGAGGCCTCAAACTCAGGGTCCCTCTCACATACCTGTAGCTGAGAGAAGCCTCCTCTTGAGGTGCTTGTGGAAAGTTGGTATTCCTCTTGAGTCGAAGCCAGGGACTAAGCTCTCATCTCGAGTTGATTTGGGGTCCACGGAGCCCTTTCGTGTTGCTCCAGTGACCTCAGGATCCCTCTAGACTTGAGACAGTGATCTTGGGTTTTCTCTGGAGTGCCATCAAGGAAATCAAGGCTCCTTTCACGTTTGATGTGGAACACGGAAATGTTCTGCACGCAGTGCAGGGGAATCGGGCCTCATCTCGCGGCGAGGGGGAAGTCTCATGGTTTTTCTCGAGTTGCGGCCGGAACCTGGGGTATATTCTCGAGTTACGACGGGGAGGGCCCTCCCAGACACGTGTTTGTTCAGCGACGTCAGGACTCCTGCCTAGGTGCGAGGGACACCTCGGGATTCTTCTCGAGTCTTGGCATGGCAATTGCGACGCCTCTCCATGTGAGGCGGGAGACCCAGGGTCCCTTTCCACGTGCCACAGGGATCCTGGGACTCCTATCCATTTTCAAGAGGAGTCAGGCATCGTCTCCTTTGGAAGCATTGATCTCCGCAGACCTCTCGAGTTTTCAAAGGATGTGGGGCCTTCGGGCTCGATGAGGCGGAGAACGATGTCTTTCTCTGTGGTCTCCACAGGGGATTCAGACAACCCTTCGTCTTGGGAGATGCAAGACGATCCTGCATTCAATTCACTGCAGGGATATCCGGCCTTACTTCGAGTCAGAGCATCTCGGTGTCCATTCCACTTGAGGCCACAAATTCAGGGTTCCTCTCACATACCTGTAGCTGAGCGAGGCTTCCTCTTGAGGTGCTTGTGGAAAGTTGGTATTCCCCTTGAGTCTAAGCCAGGGACTAAGCTCTCATCTCGAGTTGATTTGGGGTCCTTGGAGCCCTTTCGTGTTGCTCCAGGGACCTCAGGATCCCTCTAGACTTGAGACACTGATGTTGGGTTTTCTCTGGAGTGCCATCAAGGAAATCAAGGCTCCTTTCATTTTTGATGTGGAATACGGAATTGCTCTGCACGCAGGGCAGGGGAATCGGGCCTCATCTCGCGGCGAGGGGGAAGTCTCATGGTTTTTCTCGAGTTGCGGCCGGAACCTGGGGTATATTCTCGAGTTACGACGGGGAGGTCCCTTCCAGACATGTGTTTGTTCAGCGACGTCAGGACTCCTGCCTAGGTGCGAGGGACACCTCGGGATTCTCCTCGAGTCCTGGCATGGCAATGGGGACGCGTCTCCACGTGTGGCGGGAGACCCAGGGTCCCTTTCCACGTGCCACTCGGATCCTGGGACTCCTATCCATTTTCAAGAGGAGTCAGGAATCGTCTCCTTTAGAAGCATTGATCTCTTCAGACCTCTCCAGTTTTCAAAGGATGTGAGGCCTCCGGTCGCGATGAGGCGGAGGAGTAGGTCTTTCTCTGTGGTCTCCACAGGGGATTCAGACAACCCTTCGTCTTGGGAGATGCAAGACGAGCCTGCATTCAATTCACTGCAGGGATATCCGGTCTTACTTCGAGTCAGAGCATCTCGGTGTCCTTTCCACTTGAGGCCACAAACTCGGGGTCCCTCAAATATACCTGTAGCTGAGAGAAGCCTCCTCTTGAGGTGCTTGTGGAAAGTTGGTATTCCTCTTGAGTCTAAGCCAGGGACTAAGCTCTCATCTCGAGTTGATTTGGGGTCCATGGAGCCCTTTCATGTGGCTCCAGTGACCTCAGGATCCCTCTAGACTTGAGACAGTGATCTTGGGTTTTCTCTGGAGTGCCATCAAGGAAATCAAGGCTCCTTTCTTTTTTGATGTGGAATACGGAATTGCTCTGCACGCAGGGCAGGGGAATCGGGCCTCATCTCGCGGCGAGGGGGAAGTCTCATGGTTTTTCTCGAGTTGCGGCCGGAACCTGGGGTATATTCTCGAGTTACAACGGGGAGGGCCCTTCCAGACACGTGTTTGTTCAGTGACGTCAGGACTCCTGCCTAGGTGCGAGGGACACCTCGGGATTCTCCTCGAATCTTGGCATGGCAATTGGGACGCCTCTCCACGTGAGGCGGGAGACCCAGTGTCCCTTTCCCCGTGCCACAGGGATCCTGGGACTCCTATCCATTTTCAAGAGGAGTCAGGCATCGTCTCCTTTGGAAGCATTGATCTCCGTGGACCTCTCGAGTTTTCAAAGGATGTGAGGCCTCCGGTCGCGATGAGGCGGAGAACTAGGTCTTTTTCTGCCGTCTCCACAGGGGATTCAGACATCCCTTCGTCTTCGGAGATGCAAGACGAGCCTGCATTCAATTCACTGCAGGGATATCCGGCCTTACTTCCAGTCAGAGCATCTCGGTATCCATTCCACTTGAGGCCACAAACTCAGGGTCCCTCTCACATACCTGTAGCTGAGAGAAGCCTCCTCTTGAGGTGCTTGTGGAAAGTTGGTATGACTCTTGAATCGAAGCCAGGGACTAAGCTCTCATCTCGAGTTGATTTGGGGTCCACGGAGCCCTTTCATGTTTCTACAGTGACCTCAGGATCCCTCTAGACTTGAGACAGTAATTTTGAGTTTTATCTGAAGTGCCATCAAGGAAATCAAGGCTCCTTTCACGTTTGATGTGGAACACGGAATTGCTCTGCACGCAGTGCAGGGGAATCGGGCCTCATCTCGAGGAGAGGCAGAAGTCTCATGGTTTTTCTCGAGTTGCGGCCGGAACCTGGGGTATATTCTCGAGTTACGACGGGGAGGGCCCTTCCAGACACGTGTTTGTTCAGCGACGTCAGGACTCCTGCCTAGGTGCGAGGGACACCTCCGGATTCTCCTCGAGTCTTGGCATGGCAATGGGGACGCGTCTCCACGTGAGGCGGGAG
Source organism: Dama dama (assembly GCF_033118175.1). Lineage (NCBI taxonomy): Eukaryota > Metazoa > Chordata > Mammalia > Artiodactyla > Cervidae > Dama > Dama dama. The sequence goes on along the minus strand of NW_026870890.1, from coordinate 469,159 downwards.
ACCCAGGGTCCCTTTCCACGTGCCACAGGGATCCTGGGACTCCTATCCATTTTCAAGAGGAGTCAGGCATCGTCTCCTTTGGAAGCATTGATCTCCGCGGACCTCTCGAGTTTTCAAAGGATGTGAGGCCTCCGCTCGCGATGAGGCGGAGAATTAGGTCTTTCTCTGTGGTCTCCACAGGGGATTCAGACATCCCTTCGTCTTGGGAGATGCAAGACGAGCCTGCATTCAATTCACTGCAGGGATATCCGGCCTTATTTCGAGTCAGAGCATCTCGGTGTCCATTCCACTTGAGGCCACAAACTCAGGGTCCCTCTCACATACCTGTACCTGAGAGAAGCCTCCTCTTGAGGTGCTTGTGGAAAGGTGGTATTCCTCTTGAGTCGAAGCCAGGGACTAAGCTCTCATCTCGAGTTGATTTGGGGTCCACGGAGCCCTTTTGTGTTGCTACAGTGACCTCAGGATCCCTCTAGACTTGAGACAGTGATCTTGGGTTTTCTCTGTAGTGCCATCAAGGAAATCAAGGCTCCTTTCACGTTTGATGTGGAAAACGGAATTTCTCTGCACGCAGTTCAGGGGATTCGGGACTCATGTCACGGCTACGGGGAAGTATCATGGTTTTTCTCGAGTTGCGACCGGAACCTGGGTTATATTCTCGAGTTACGATGGGGAGGGCCCTTCCAGGCACGTGTTTGTTCAGCGACCTCAGGACCCCTGCCTAGGTGCGAGGGACACCTCGGGATTCTCCTCGAGTCTTGGCATGGCAATTGGGATGCGTCTCCACGTGATGCGGAGACGCAGGGTCCCTTTCCACGTGCTACAAGGATCCTGGGACTCCTATCCATTTTCAAGAGGAGTCAGGCATCGTCTCCTTTGGAAGCATTGATCTCCGTGGACCTCTCGAGTTTTCAAAGGATGTGAGGCCTCCGGTCGCGATGAGGCGGAGAACTAGGTCTTTTTCTGCCGTCTCCACAGGGGATTCAGACATCCCTTCGTCTTCGGAGATGCAAGACGAGCCTGCATTCAATTCACTGCAGGGATATCCGGCCTTACTTCGTGTCAGAGCATCTCGGTATCCATTCCACTTGAGGCCACAAACTCAGGGTCCCTCTCACATACCTGTAGCTGAGAGAAGCCTCCTCTTGAGGTGCTTGTGGAAAGTTGGTATGACTCTTGAATCGAAGCCAGGGACTAAGCTCTCATCTGGAGTTGATTTGGGGTCCACGGAGCCCTTTCATGTTTCTACAGTGACCTCAGGATCCCTCTAGACTTGAGACAGTGATTTTGAGTTTTATCTGAAGTGCCATCAAGGAAATCAAGGCTCCTTTCACGTTTGATGTGGAACACGGAATTGCTCTGCACGCAGTGCAGGGGAATCGGGCCTCATCTCGAGGAGAGGCAGAAGTCTCATGGTTTTTCTCAAGTTGCGGCCGGAACCTGGGGTATATTCTCGAGTTACGACGGGGAGGGCTCTTCCAGACACGTGTTTGTTCAGCGACGTCAGGACTCCTGCCTAGGTGCGAGGGACACCTCGGGATTCTCCTCGAGTCTTGGCATGGCAATTGGGACGCGTCTCCACGTGAGGCGGGAGACCCAGGGTCCCTTTCCACGTGTGACAGGGATCCTGGGTCTCCTATCAATTTTCAAGAGCAGTCAGACATCGTCTCCTTTGGAAGCATTGATCTCCGCGGACCTCTCGAGTTTTCAAAGGATGCGAGGCCGCCGCTCGCGATGTGGCGGAGAAATAGGTCTTTCTCTGTGGTCTCCACAGGGGATTCAGACATCCTTTCGTCTTGGGAGATGCAAGACGATCCTGCATTCCATTCACAGCCAGGATATCCGGCCTTACTACAAGTCAGAGCATCTCGGTGTACATTCCACTTGAGGCCACAAACTCAGGGTCCCTCTCACATACCTGTAACTGAGAGAGGCCTCCTCTTGAGGTGCTTGTGGAAAGTTGGTATTCCTCTTGAGTCGAAGCCAGGGACTAAAGCTCTCATCTCGTGTTGATTTGGGGTCCACGGAGCCCTTTCATGTTGCTCCAGTGACCTCAGGATCCCTCTAGTCTTGAGACAGTTATCTTGGGTTTTCTCTGGAATGCCATCAAGTAAATCAAGGCTCCTCTCATGTTTGATGTGGAACACGGATATGCTCTACACGCAGTGCAGGGGAATCGGGCCTCATCTCGTGGCGAGGGGGAAGTCTTATGGTTTTTCTCGAGTTGTGGCCGGAACCTGGGGTATATTCTCGAGTTACGACGGGGAGGGCCCTTCCAGACAGGTGTTTGTTCAGCGACATCAGGACTCCTGCCTAGGTGCGAGGGACACCTCGGGATTCTCCTCGAGTCTTGGCATGGCAATTGGGACGCGTCTCCACGTGAGGCGGGAGACCCAGGTTCCCTTTCCATGTGCCACAGGGATCCTGGGACTCCTATCCATTTTCAAGAGGAGTCAGGCATCGTCTCCTTTGGAAGCATTGATCTCCGCGGAGCTCTCGAGTTTTCAATGGATGTGAGGCCTCCGGTCGCGATGAGGTGGAGAACTAGGTCTTTATCTGTGGTTTCCACAGGGGATTCAGACATCCTTTCGTCTTCGGAGATGCAAGACGAGCCTGCATTCAATTCACTGCTGGGATATCCGGCCTTACTTCGAGTCAGAGCATCTCGGTGTCCATTCCACTTGAGGCCACAAACTCAGGGTCCCTCTCACATACCTGTAGCTGAGAGAAGCCTCCTCTTGAGGTGCTTGTGGAAAGTTGGTATTCCTCTTGAGTCGAAGCCAGGGACTAAGCTCTCATCTCGAGTTGATTTGTGGTCCACGGAGACCTTTCTTGTTGCTACAGTGACCTCAGGATCCCTCTAGATTTAGACAGTGATTTTGGGTTTTCTCTGGAGTGTCATCAAGGAAATCAAGGCTCCTTTCACGTTTGAGGTGGAACACCTAATTGACCTGCACGCAGTGCAGGGGAATCGGGCCTCATCTCGCCGCAAGGCGGAAATCTCATGGTTTTTCTCGAGTTGCGGCCGGAACCTGGGGTATATTCTCGAGTTACGACGGGGAGGGCCCTTCCAGACACGTGTTTGTTCAGCGACGTCAGCACTCCTGCCTAGGTGCGAGGGACACCTCGGGATACTCCTAGAGTCTTGACATGGAAATTGGGACGCGTCTCCACGTGAGGTGGGAGACCCAGGGTCCCTGTCCACGTGCCACAGGGATCCTGGGACTCCCATCCCTTTTCAAGAGGAGTCAGGCATCGTCTCCTTTGGAAGCATTGATCTCCATGGACCTCTCGAGTTTTCAAAGGATGTGAGGCCTCCGGTCGCGTTGAGTCGGAGAACTAGGTCTTTCTCTGTGGTCTCCACAGGGGATTCAGACATCCCTTCGCCTTGGGAGATGCAAGACAAGCCTGCATTCAATTCACTGCAGGGATATCCAGCCTTACTTCGAGTCAGAGCATCTCGGTGTCCATTCCACTTGAGGCCACAAACTCAGGGTCGCTATCACATACCTGTAGCTGAGAGAAGCCTCCTCTTGAGGTGCTTGTGGAAAGTTGGTATTCCTCTTGAGTCGAATCCAGAAACTAAGCTCTCATCTCGAGTTGATTTGGGGTCCATGGAGCCCTTTCGTGTTGCTCCAGTGACCTCAGGATCCCTCTAGTCTTGAGACAGTGATCTTGGGTTTTCTCTGGAGTGCCATCAAGGAAATCAAGGCTCCTTTCACGTTTGATGTGGAACACGGAATTTCTCTGCACGCAGTGCAGGGGAATCGGGCCTCATCTCGCGGCGAGCGGGAAGTCTCAGGGTTTTTCTCGAGTTGCGGCCGGAACCTGGGGTGTATTCTCGAGTTACGACGGGGAGGGCCCTTCCAGACACCTGTTTGTTCAGCAACGTCAGGACTCGGGCCTAGGTGCGAGGGACACCTCGGGATTCTCCTCGAGTCTTGGCATGGCAATTTGGAAGCGTCTCCACGTGAGGCGGGAGATCAAGGGTCTCTTTCCACGGGACAGAGTGATCCTGGGACTCCTATCCATTTTCAAGAGGAGTCAGGCATCGTCTCCTTTGGAAGCATTGATCTCCGAGGACCTCTCGAGTTTTCAGAGGATGTGAGGTCTCCGGTCGCTGTGTGGCGAGAACTAGGTCTTTCTCTGTGGTCTCCACAGGGGATTCAGACATCCCTTCGTCTTGGGAGATGCAAGAAGAGCCTGCACTCAATTCACTGCATGGATATCCGGCCTTACTTCGAATGAGAGCATCTCGGTGTCCATTCCACTTGAGGCCACAAACACAGGGTCCCTCTCACATACCTGTAGCTGAGAGAAGCCTCCTCTTGAGGTGCTTGGGGAAAGTTGGTATTCCACTTGAGTCGAAGCCAGGGACTAAGCTCTCATCTCGAGTTGATTTGGGGTCCACGGAGTCCTTTCGTGTTGCTACAGTCACCTGAGGATCCCTCTAGACTTGAGACAGTGATCTTGGGTTTTCTCTGGAGTGCCATCAAGGAAATCAAGGCTCCTTTCACGTTTGATGTGGAACACGGAATTGCTCTGCACGCAGTGAAGGGGATTCGGGCCTCATCTCGCAGCGAAGCGGATGTCTCATGGTTTTTCTCCACTTGTGGCCGGAACCTGGGGTATATTCTCGAGTTACGACGTTGGGGGCCCTTCCAGAAGCGTGTTTGTTCAGCGACGTCAGGACTCCTGCCTAGGTGCGAGGGACACTTCAGGATTCTCCTCGAGTCTTGGCATGGCAATTGGGACGCTTCTCTACGTGAGGCGGGAGACCCAGTGTCCGTTTCCACGTGCCACAGGGATCCTGGGACTCCTATCCATTTTCAAGAGGAGTCAGGCATCGTCTCCTTTGGAAGCATTGATCTCCGCGGACCTCTCGAGTTTTCAAAGGATGTGAGGCCTCCGGTCTCGATGAGGCGGAGAACGAGGTCTTTCTCTGTGGTCTCCACTGGGGATTCAGACATCCCTTCGTCTTGGGAGATGCAAGACGAGCCTGCACTCAATTCACTGCAGGGCTATCCGGCCTTACTTCACGTCAGAACATCTCGGTGTCCATTCCATTTGAGGCCACAAACTCAGGGTCCCTCTCACATACCTGTAGCTGAGAGAAGCCTCCTCTTGAGGTGCTTGTGGAAAGTTGGTATTCCACTTGAGTCGAAGCCAGGAACTAAGCTCTCATCTCGAGTTGATTTGGGGTCCACGGAGCCCTTTCGTGTTGCTCCAGTGACCTCAGGATCCCTCTAGACTTGAGACAGTGATCTTGGGTTTTCTCTGGAGTGCCATCAAGGAAATCAAGGCTCCTTTCACGTTTGATGTGGAATACGGAATTGCTCTGCACGCAGTGCAGGGGAATCGGGCCTCATCTCGCGGCGATTGGGAAGTCTCATGGTTGTTCTCGAGTTGCGGCCGGAACCTGGGGTATATTCTCGAGTTACGACAGGGAGGGCCGTGCAAGAAAAGTGTTTGTTCACTGACATCATCACTCCTGCCTAGGTGCGAGGGACACCTCGGGATTCGCCTGAAGTCTTGGCATGGCAATTGGGACGGGTCTCCACGTGAGGCGGGAGACCCAGGGACCCTTTCCACGTGCCACAGGGATCCTGGGACTCCTATTCACTTTCAAGAGGAGTCAGGCATCGTCTCCTTTGGAAGCATTGATCTCCGCGGACCTCTCGAGTTTTCAAAGGATGTGAGGCCTCCGGTCGCGATGAGGCGAGAACTATGTCTCTCTGTGGTCTCCACAGGGGATTCAGACATGCCTTCGTCTTGGGAGATGCAAGACGAGCCTGCATTCAATTCACTGCAGGGATATCCGGCCTTACTTCGAATCAGAGCATCTCGGTGTATATTCCACTTGAGGCCACAAATTCAGGGTCCCTCTCACATACCTGTATCAGAGAGAAGCCTCCTCTTGAGGTGCTTGTGGAAAGTTGGTATTCCTCTTGAGTCAAAGCCAGGGACTAAGCTATCATCTCGAGTTGATTTGGGGTCCACAGAGCCCTTTCGTGTTGCTACAGTGACCTCAGGGTCCCTCTAGACTTGAGACAGTGATCTTGGGTTTTCTCTGGAGTGCCATCAAGGAAATCAAGGCTCCTTTCACGTTTGATGTGGAACACAGAATTGCTCTGCACGCAGTGCAGGGAAATCGGGCCTCATCTCGCGGCGAGGTGGAAGTCTCATGGTTTTTCTCGAGTTGCGGCCGGAACCTGGGGTATATTCTTGAGTTACGACAGGAAGGGCCCTTCCAGACACGTGTTTGTTCAGCGACGTCAGGACTCCTGCCTAGGTGCCAGGGACACCTCGGGATTCTCCTCGAGTCTTGGCATTGCCATTGGGACACGTCTCCACGTGCGGCGGGAGACCCAGGCTCCCTTTCCACGTGCCACACGGATCCTGGGACTGCTATCCATTTTCAAGAGGAGTCAGGCATCTTCTCCTTTATAAGCATTGATCTCCGAGGACCTCTCGAATTTTCAAAGGATGTGAGGCCTCCAGTCGCGATGTGGCGAGAACTAGGTCTTTCTTATGGTCTCCACAAGGGACTCAGACATCCCTTCGTCTTGGGAGATGCAAGACGAGCCTGCATTCAATTCACTGCAGGAATATCCGGCCTTACTTCGAGTCAGAGCATCTCGGTGTCCATTCCAGTTGAGGCCACAAACTCAGGGTCCATCTCACATACCTGTAGCTGAGAGAAGCCTCCTCTTGAGGTGCTTGTGGAAAGTTGGTATTCCTCTTGAGTCGAAGCCAGGGACTAAGCTCTCATCTCGAGTTGATTTGGGGTCCACGGAGCCCTTTCGTGTTGCTACAGTGACCTCAGGATCCCTCTAGACTTGAGACAGTGATCTTGGGTTTTCTCTGGAGTGCCATCAAGGAAATCAAGTCTCCTTTGATGTTTGATGTGGAACACGGAATTGCTCTGCACGCAGTGCAGGGGAATCAGGCCTCATCTCGCGGCAAGGGGGATGTCTCATGGTTTTTCTCAAGTTGCGGCTGAAACCTGGGGTATATTCTCGAGTTACGACGGGGAGGGCCCTTCCAGACACGTGTTTGTTCAGCGACGTCAGGACTCCTGCCTAGGTGCGAGGGACACCTCGGGATTCTCCTCGAGTCTTGGCATGGCAATTGGGACGCGTCTCCACGTGAGGCGGGAGACCCAGTGTCCCTTTCCACGTGCCACAGGGATCCTGGGACTCCTATCCATTTTCAAGAGGAGTCAGGCATCATCTCGTTTGGAAGCATTGATCTCCGCACACCTCTCGAGTTTTCAAAGGATGTGAGGCCTCCCCTCGCGATGAGGCGGAGAACTCGGTCTTTCTCTGTGGTCTCCACAGGGGATTCAGACATCCCTTCTTCGTGGGAGATGCAAGACGAGCCTGCATTCAATTCACTGCAGGGATATCCGGCCTTACTTCGAGTCAGAGCATCTCGGTGTCCTTTCCACTTGAGGCCACAAACTCGGGGTCCCTCAAATATACCTGTAGCTGAGAGAAGCCTCCTCTTGAGGTGCCTGTGGAAAGTTGGTATTCCTCTTGAGTCTAAGCCAGGGACTAAGCTCTCATCTCGAGTTGATTTGGGGTCCACGGAGCCATTACATGTTGCTCCAGTGACCTCAGGATCCCTCTAGACTTGAGACAGTGATCTTGGGTTTTCTCTGGAGCGCCATCAAGGAAATCAAGGCTCCTTTCAAGTTTGATGTGGAACACGGAATTGTTCTGCACGCAGGGCAGGGGAATCGGGCCTCATCTCGCGTCAAGGGGGATGTCTCATGGTTTTTCTCAAGTTGCGGCCGAAACCTGGGGTATATTCTCAAGTTACGACGGGGAGGGCCCTTCCAGACACGTTTTTGTTCAGCGACGTCAGGACTCCTGCCTAGGTGCGAGGGACACCTCGGGATTCTCCTCGAGTCTTGGCATGGCAATTGGGACGCGTCTCCACGTGAGGCGGGAGACCCAGGGTTCCTTTCCACGTGCCACAGGGATCCTGGGACTCCTATCCATTTTCAAGAAGAGTCAGGCATCTTCTCCTTTGGAAGCATTGATCTCCGCGGACCTCTCGAGTTTTCAAAGGATGTGACGCCTCCGGTCTCGATGAGGCGGAGAACGAGGTCTTTCTCTGTGGTCTCCACAGGGGATTCAGACAACCCTTCGTCTTGGGAGATGCAAGACGAGCCTGCATTCAATTCACTGCAGGGATATCCGGCCTTACTTCGAGTCAGAGCATCTCGGTGTCCATTCCACTTGAGGCCACAAACTCAGGGTCCTTCAAATATACCTGTAGCTGAGAGAAGCATCCTCTTGAGGTGCTTGTGGAAAGTTGGTATTCCTCTTGAGTCTAAGCCAGGGACTAAGCTCTCATCTCGAGTTGATTTGGGGTCGACGGAGCCCTTTCCTGTTGGTCCAGTGACCTCAGATCCCTCTAGACTTGAGACAGTGATCTTGGGTTTTCTCTGGAGTGCAATCAAGGAAATCAAAGCTCCTTTCACGTTTGATGTGGAACACGGAATTTCTCTGCATGCAGTGCAGGGGAATCGGGCCTCAACTCGCGGCGCGGGGGAAATCTCATGGTTTTTCTTGAGTTGCGGCCGGAACCTGGGTTATATTCTCGAGTTACGACGAGGAGGGCCCTTCCAGACACGTGTTTGTTCAGCGACATCAGGACTCCTGCCTAGGTGCGAGGGACACCTCGGGATTCTCCTCGAGTCTTGGCATGGCAATTGGGACGCGTATCCACGTGAGGCAGGAGACCCAGGGTCCCTTTCCACGTGCCACAGGGATCCTGGGACTCCTATCCATTTTCAAAAGGAGTCAGGCATCGTCTCCTTTGGAAGCATTGATCTCCGCGGACTTTTCGAGTTTTCAAAGGATGTGAGGCCTCTGGTCGCGATGAGGCGGAGAACTCGGTCTTTCTCTGTGGTCTCCACTGGGGATTCAAACATCCCTTCGTCTTGGGAGATGCAATACGAGCCTGCATTCAATTCACTGCAGGGATATCCGGCCTTACTTCGAGTCAGAGCATCTCGGTGTCCATTACACTTGAAGCCACAAATTCAGGGTCCCTCAAATATACATGTAGCTGAGAGAAGCCTCCCCTTGTGGTGCTTGTGGAAAGTTGGTATTCCTCTTGTGTCGAAGCCAGGGACTAAGCTCTCATCTCGAGTTGATTTGGGGTCCACGGAGCCCTTTCGTGTTGCTCCAGTGACCTCAGGATCCCTCTAGACTTGAGACAGTGATCTTGGGTTTTCTCTAGAGTGCCATCAAAGAAATCAAGGCTCCTTTCATGTTTGATGTGGAACACGGAATTGCTCTGAACGCAGTGCAGGGGAATCGGGCCTCATCTCGCGGCGAGGGGGAAGTCTCATGGTTTTTCTCGAGTTGCGGCCGGAACCTGGGGTATATTCTCGAGTTACGACGGGGAGGGCCCTTCCAGACACGTGTTTGTTCAGTGATGTCAGGACTCCTGCCTAGGTGCGAGGGACACCTCGGGATTCTCCTCGAGTCTTGGCATTGCAATTGGGACGCGTCTCCACGTGAGGCGGGAGACCCAGGGTCCCTTTCCACGTGCCAAAGGGATCCTGGGACTCCTATCCATTTTCAAGAGGAGTCAGGCATCGTCTCCTTTGGAAGCATTGATCTCCGCAGACCTCTCGAGTTATCAAAGGTTGTGAGGCCTCCGGTCGCGATGAGGCGGAGAACTCGGTCTTTCTCTGTGGTCTCCACAGGGGATTCATACATCCCTTTGTCTTGGAAGATGAAATACGAGCCTACATTCAATTCACTGCAGGGATATCCGGCCTTACTTCGAGTCAGAACATCTCGGTGCCCATTCCACTTGAGGCCAGAAACTCAGGGGCCCTCTCACATACCTGTAGCTGAGAGAAGCCTCCTCTTGAGGTGCTTCTGGAAAGTTGGTATTCCTCTTGAGTCGAAGCAAGGGTCTAAGCTCTCATCTCGAGTTGATTTGGGGTCGACGGAGCCCTTTCCTGTTGGTCCAGTGACCTCAGTATCCCTCTAGACTTGAGACAGTGATCTTGGGTTTTCTCTGGAGTGCCATCAAGGAAATCAAGGCTCCTTTCACGTTTGATGTGGAACACGGAATTTCTCTGCATGCAGTGCAGGGGAATCGGGCCTCAACACACGGCGCGGGGGAAATCTCATGGTTTTTCTTGAGTTGCGGCCGGAACCTGGGTTATATTCTCGAGTTACGACGAGGAATGCCCTTCCAGACACGTGTTTTTTCAGCGACATCAGGACTCCTGCCTAGGTGCGAGGGACACCTCGGATTCTCCTCGAGTCTTGGCATGGCTATTGGGACGCGTATCCACGTGAGGCGGGAGACCCAGGGTCCCTTTCCACGTGCCACAGCGATCCTGGGACTCCTATCCATTTTCAAGAGAAGTTAGGCATCCTCCCCTTCGGAAGTATTGATCTCCGCGGACCTCTCGAGTTTTCAAAGGATGTGAGGCCTCTGGTCGCGATGAGGCGGAGAATTAGGTCTTTCTCTGTGGTCTCCACAGGGGATTCAGACATCCCTTCGTCTTGGGAGATGCAAGACGAGCCTGCATTCAATTCACTGCAGGGATATCCGGCCTTACATCGAGTCAGAGCATCTCGGTGTCCATTCCACTTGAGGCCACAAACTCAGGGGCCCTCTCACATACCTGTAGCTGAGAGAAGCCTCCTCTTGAGGTGCTTGTGGAAAGTTGGTATTCCTCTTGACTCGAAGCCAGGGACTAAGCTCTCATCTCGAGTTGATTTGGGGTGCACGGAGCCCTTTCGTGTTGCTCCAGTGACCTCAGGATCCCTCTAGACTTGAGACAGTGATTTTGGGTTTTCTCTGGAGTGCCATCAAGGAAATCAAGGCTCCTTTCACGTTTGATGTGGAACACGGAATTGCTCTGCACGCAGTTCAGGGGAATCGGGCCTCATGTCGCGTCGAGGGGGAAGTCTCATGGTTTTTCTCAAGTTGCGCCCGGAACATGGGGTATATTCTCGAGTTACGACGGGGAGGGCCCTTCCAGACACGTGTTTGTTCAGCGACGTCAGGACTCCTGCCTAGGTGCGAGGGACAACTCGGGATTCTCCTCGAGTCTTGGCATGGCAATTGGGACGCGTTTCCACGTGAAGCGGGAGACCCAGGTTCCCTTTCCACGAGCCAGAGGGATCCTGGGACTCCTATCCATTTTCAAGAGGAGTCAGGCATCGTCTCCTTTGGAAGCATTGATATCCGCGGACTTCTCGAGTTTTCAAAGGATGTGAGGCCTCCGTTCGCGTTGACGCGGAGGACTAGGTCTTTCTCTGTGGTCTCCACAGGGGATTCAGCCATCCCTTCGTCTTGGGAGATGCAAGACGAGCTTGCATTCAATTCACTGCAGGGATATCCGGCCTTACTTCGAGTCAGAGCATCTCGGTGTCCATTCCACTTGAGGCCACAAACTCAGGGTCCCTCTCACATACCTGTAGCTGAGAGAAGCCTCCTCTTGAGGTGCTTGTGGAAAGTTGGTATTCCTCTTGAGTCGAAGCCAGGGAGTAAGCTCTCATCTCGAGTTGATTTGGCTTCCACAGAGCCCTTTCGTGTTGCTCCAGTGACCTCAGGATCCCTCTAGTCTTGAGACAGTGATCTTGGGTTTTCTCTGGAGTGTCATCAAGGAAATCAAGGCTCCTTTCACGTTTGATGTGGAACACGGAATTGTTCTGGATGCAGTGCAGGGGAATCGGGCCTAATCTCGCGGCGAGGGGGAAGTCTCATGGTTTTTCTCGAGTTGCGGCCGGAACCTGGGGTATATTCTCGAGTTACGACGGGGAGGGCCCTTCCAGACACGTGTTTGTTCAGCGACGTCAGGACTCCTGCCTAGGTGCGAGGGACACCTCGGGATTCTCCTCTAGTCTTGGCATGGCAATTGGGCCGCGTCTCCACGTGTTGCGGGAGACCCAGTGTCCCTTTCCACGTGCCACAGTAATCCTGGGACTCCTATCCATTTTCAAGAGGAGTCAGGCATCGTCTCCTTTGGAAGCATTGATCTCTGCAGACCTCTCGAGTTTTCAAAGGATGTGAGGCCTCCGGTCACGATGAGGCGGAGGACTAGGTCTTTCTCTGTGGTCTCCACAGGGGATTCAGACATCCCTCCTTCTTGGGAGATGCAAGACGAGCCTGCATTCAATTCACTGCAGGGATATCCGGCCTTACTTCGAGTCAGAGCATCTCGGTGTCCATTGCACTTGAGGCCACAAATTCAGGATTCCTCTCACATACCTGTAGCTGAGAGAAGCTTCCTCTTGAGGTGCTTGTGGAAAGTTGGTATTCCTCTTGAGTCTAAGCCAGGGACTAAGCTCGCATCTCGAGTTGATTTGGGGTCCTTGGAGCCCTTTCGTGTTGCTCCAGTGACCTCAGGATCCCTCTAGACTTGAGACACTGATCTTGGGTTTTCTCTGGAGTGCCATGAAGGAAATCAAGGCTCCTTTCATTTTTGATATGGAATACGGAATTGCTCTGCACGCAGGGCAGGGGAATCGGGCCTCATCTCGCGGCGAGGGGGAAGTCTCATGGTTTTTCTCGAGTTGCGGCCGGAACCTGGGGTATATTCCCAAGTTACGACGGGGAGGTGACTTCCAGACACGTGTTTGTTCAGCAACGTCACGACTCCTGCCTAGGTGCGAGGAACACCTCGGGATTCTCCTCGAGTCTGGCATCGCAAATGGGACGTATCTCCACGTGAGGCGGGAGACCCAGGTTCCGTTTCCAAGTGCCACAGTGATCCTGGGACTCCTATCCATTTTTAAGAAAAGTCAGGCATCGTCTCCTTTAGAAGCATTGATCTCTTCAGACCTCTCGAGTTTTCAAAGGATGTGAGGCCTGCGGTCGCGATGAGGCGGAGGAGTAGGTCTTTCTCTGTGGTCTCCACAGGGGATTCAGAGAACCCTTCGTCTTTGGAGATGCAAGACGAGCCTCCATTCAATTCACTGCAGGGATATCCGGCCTTACTTCGAGTCAGAGCATCTCGGTGTCCATTCCACTTGAGGCCACAAACTCAGGGTCTCTCTCACATACCTGTAGCTGAGAGAAGCCTCCTCTTGAGTTGCTTGTGGAAAGTTGGTATTCCTCTTGCGTCGAAGCCAGGGACTAAGCTCTCATCTCGAGTTGATTTGGGGTCCCTGGGGCCCTTTCATGTTGCTCCAGTGACCTCAGGATCTTTCTAGACTTGAGACAGTGATCTTGGGTTTTCTCTGGAGTGCCATCAAGGAAATCAAGGCTCCTTTCACGTTTGATGTGGAAAACGGAATTGCTCTGCATGCCGTGCAGGGGAATCGGGCCTCAACTCGCGGGGAGGGGGAAATCTCATGGTTTTTCTCGAGTTGCGGCCGGAACCTGGGGTATATTCTCGAGTTACGACGGGGAGGGCCCTTCCAGACACGTGTTTGTTCAGCGACGTCAGGACTCCTGCCTAGGTGCGAGGGACACCTCGGGATTCTCCTCGAGTCTTGGCATGGCAATTGGGACGCGTCTCCACGTGAGGCGGGAGATCCAGTGTCCCTTTCCACGTGCCACAGGGATCCTGGGACTCCTATCCATTTTCAAGAGGAGTCAGGCATCGTCTCCTTTGGAAGCATTGATCTCCGCAGACCTCTCGAGTTTTCAAAGGATGTGAGGCCTCTGGTCGCGATGAGGCGGAGAACTCGGTCTTTCTCTGTGGTCTCCACAGGGGATTCAGACATCCCTTCTTCTTGGGAGATGCAAGACGAGCCTGCATTCAATTCACTGCAGGGATATCCGGCCTTACTTCGAGTCAGAGCATCTCGGTGTCCTTTCCACTTGAGGCCACAAACTCGGGGTCCCTCAAATATACCTGTAGCTGAGAGAAGCCTCCTCTTGAGGTGCTTGTGGAAAGTTGGTATTCCTCTTGAGTCGAAGCCAGGGACTAAGCTCTCATCTAGAGTTGATTTGGGGTCCACGGAGCCATTTCATGTTGCTCCAGTGACCTCAGGATCCCTCTAGACTTGAGACAGTGATCTTGGGTTTTCTCTGGAGTGCCATCAAGGAAATCAAGGCTCCTTTCATTTTTGATGTGGAATACGGAATTGCTCTGCACGCAGTTCAGGGGAATCGGGCCTCAACTCGCGGCGAGGGGTAAATCTCATGGTATTGTTCAGTTGCGGCCGGAACCTGGGATATATTCTCGAGTTACGACAGGGAGGGCCCTTCCAGACACGTGTTTGTTGAGCGACGTCAGGACTCCTGCCTAGGTGCGAGGGACACCTCGGGATTCTCCTCGAGTCTTGCCATGGCAATGGGGACGCGTCTCCACGTGAGGCTGGAGACCCAGGGTCCCTTTTCACGTGCCACAGGGATCCTGGGACTCCTATCCATTTTCAAGAGGAGTCAGGCATCGTCTCCTTTGGAAGCATTGATCTCCGCGGACCTCTCGAATTTTCAAAGGATGTGAGGCCTCAGGTCGCGATGAGGCGGAGAACTAGGTCTTTCTCTGTGGTCTCCACAGGGGATTCAGACATCCCTTCGTCTTGGGAGATGCAAGATGAGCCTGCATTCAATTCACTGCAGGGATATCCGGCCTTACTTCGAGTCAGAGCATCTCGGTGTCCATTCCACTTGAGGCAACAAACTCAGGGTCCCTCTCACATACCTGTAGCTGAGAGAAGCCTCCTCTAGAGGTGCTTGTGGAAAGTTCGTATTCCTCTTGAGTCGAAGCCAGGGACTAAGCTCTCATCTCGAGTTGATTTGGGGTCCATGGAGCCCTTTCGTGTTGCTCCAGTGACCTCAGGATCCCTCTAGACTTGAGACAGTTATCTTGGGTTTTCTCTGGAGTGCCATCAAGGAAATCAAGGCTCCTTTCAAGTTTGATGTGGAACACGGAATTGCTCGGCCCGCAGTGCAGGGGAATCGGGCCTCATCTCGCGGCAAGGGGGATGTCTCATGGTTTTTCTCAAGTTGCGGCTGAAACCTGGAGTATATTCTCGAGTTACGACGGGGAGGGCCCTTCTAGACACGTGTTTGTTCAGCGACGTCAGGACTCCTGCCTAGGTGCGAGGGACACCTCGGGATTCTCCTCGAGTCTTGGCATGGCAATTGGGACGCGTCTCCACGTGAGGCGGGAGACCCAGGGTCCCTTTCCACGTGCCACAGGGATCCTGGGACTCCTATCCATATTCAAGAAGAGTCAGGCATCGTCTCCTTTGGAAGCATTGATCTCCGCGGACCTCTCGAGTTTTCAAAGGATGTGAGGACTTCGGTCTCGATGAGGCGGAGAACGAGGTCTTTCTCTGTGGTCTCCACAGGGGATTCAGACAACCCTTCGTCTTGGGAGATGCAAGACGATCCTGCATTCAATTCACTTCAGGGATATCCGGCCTTACTTCGAGTCAGAGCATCTCGGTGTCCATTCCACTTGAGGCCACAAACTCAGGGTCCCTCTCACATATCTGTAGCTGAGAGAAGCCTCCTCTTGAGGTGCTTGTGGAAATTGGTATTCCTCTTGAGTCGAAGCCAGGGACTAAGCTCTCATCTCGAGTTGATTTGGGGTCCACGGAGCCCTTTCGTGTTGCTACAGTGACCTCAGGATCCCTCTAGACTTGAGACAGTGATCTTGGGTTTTCTCTGGAGTGCCATCAAGGAAATCAAGGCTCCTTTCACTTTTGATGTCGAACACGGAATTGCTCTGCACGTAGGGCAGGGGAATCGGGCCTCAACTCGAGGCTAGGTGGAAATCTCATGGTTTTTCTCGATTTGCGGCCGGAACCAGGGGTATATTCTCGAGTTACGATTGGGAGGACCCTTCCAGACACGTGTTTGTTCAGCGACGTCAGGACTCCTACCTAGGTGCGAGGGACACCTCGGGATTCTCCTCGAGTCTTGGCATGGCAACTGGGATGCGTCTCCACGTGAGGCGGGAGACGCAGGGTCCCTTTCCACGTGCCACAGGGATCCTGGGACTCCTATCCATTTTCAAGAGGAGTCAGGCATCGTCTCCTTTGGAAGCATTGATCTCCGCGGGCCTCTCGAGTTTTCAAAAGATGTGAGGCCTCCGGTCGCGTTGAGGCGGAGGACTAGGTCTTTATCTGTGGTCTCCACAGGGGATTCAGACATCCCTTCGTCTTGGGAGATGCAAGACGAGCCTGTATTCAATTCACTGCAGGGATGTCCGGCCTTACTTCGAGTCAGAGCATCTCGGTGTCCATTCCACTTGAGGCCACAAACTCACGGTCCCTCTCACATACTTGTAGCTGAGAGAAGCCTCCTCTTGAGGTACTTGTAGAAAGTTGGTATTCCTCTTGAGTTGAAGCCAGGGACTAAGCTCTCATCTCGAGTTGATTTGGGGTCCACGGAGCCCTTTCCTGTTGCTCCAGTGACCTCAGGATCCCTCTAGACTTGAGAGAGTGATCTTGGGTTTTCTCTGGTGTGCCATCAAGGAAATCAAGGCTCCTTTCACGTTTGATGTGGTACACGGAATTGCTGTGCACGCAGTGCAGGGGAATCGGGCCTCATCTCGCGGCGAGGGGGAAGTCTCATGGTTTTTCTCGAGTTGCGGTCGGAACCTGGGGTATATTCTCGATTTACGATTGGGAGGGCCCTTTCAGACACGTGTTTGTTCAGCGACGTCAGGACTCCTGCCTAGGTGCGAGGGACACCTCGGGATTCTCCTCGAGTTTTGGCATGGCAATTGGGTCGCGTCTCCACGTGAGGTGGGAGACCCAGGGTCCCTTTCCACGTGCCACAGGGATCCTGGGACTCCTATCCATTTTCAAGAGGAGTCAGGCATCGTATCCTTTGGAAGCATTGATCTCCGCGGACCTCTCGAGTTTTCAAAGGATGTGAGGCCTCCGGTCGCGAGTTGGCAGAGAACTAGGTCTTTCTCTGTGGTCTCCACAGGGGATTCAGACATTCCTTCGTCTTGGGAGATGCAAGACGAGCCTGCATTCAATTCACTGCAGGGATATCCGGCCTTACTTCGAGTCAGAGCATCTCGGTGTCCATTCCATTTGAGGCCACAAACTCAGGGTGCTTCTCACATACCTGTAGCTGAGAGAAGCCTCCTCTTGAGGTGCTTGTGGAAAGTTGGTATTCCTCTTGAGTCAAAGCCAGGGACTAAGCTCTCATCTCGAGTTGATTTGGGGTCCACGGAGCCCTTTCGTGTTGCTCCAGTGACCTCAGGATCCCTCTAGACTTGAGACAGTGATCTTGGGTTTTCTCTGGAGTGCCATCAAGGAAATCAAGTCTCCTTTCACGTTTCATGTGGAACACGGAATTGCTCTGCATGCAGTGCAGGGAAATCGGGCCTCAACTCGCGGCGAGGCGGAAATCTCATAGTTTTTCTCGATTTGCGGCCGGAACCTGGGGTATATTCTCGAGTTACGATTGGGAGGACCCTTCCAGACACGTGTTTTTTCAGCGACTTCAGGACTCCTGCCTAGGTGCGAGGGAAACCTCGGGATTCTCCTCGAGTCTTGGCATGACAAATGGGACGCGTCTCCACGTGAGGCGGGAGACCCAGGGTCCCTTTCCACGTGCCACAGGGATCCTGGGACTCCATTCCATTTTCAAGAGGAGTCAGGCATTGTTTCCTTTGGAAGCATTCGTCTCCGCGGACCTCTCGAATTTTCAAAGGTTGTGAGGCCTCCGGTCGCGATGAGGCGGAGGACTAGGACTTTCTCTGTGGTCTCCACAGGGGATTCAGACATCCCTTCGTCTTGGGAGATGCAAGACGAGCCTGCATTCAATTCACTGCAGGGATATCCGGCCTTATTTTGAGTCAGAGCATCTCGGTGTACATTACACTTGAGGCCACAAATTCAGGGTCCCTCTCACATACCTGTAGCTGAGAGAAGCCTCCTCTTGAGGTGCTTGTGGAAATTGGTATTCCTCTTGAGTCGAAGCCAGGGACTAAGCTCTCATCTCGAGTTGATTTGGGGTCCACGGAGCCCTTTTGTGTTGCTCCAGTGACCTCAGGATCCCTCTAGACTTGAGACAGTGATCTTGGGTTTCTCTGGAGTGCCATCAAGGAAATCAAGGCTCCTTTCAAGTTTGATGTGGAACACGGAATTGCTCTGCACGCAGGGCAGGAGAATCGGGCCTCATCTCGCGGCGAGGGGGAAGTCTCATTGTTTTTCTCGAGTTGCGGCCGGAACCTGGGGTATATTCTCGAGTTACGACGGGGAGGGCTCTTCGAGAGACGTGTTTGTTCAGCGACGTCAGGACTCCTGCCTAGGTGCGAGGGACACCTCGGGATTCTCCTCGAGTTTTGGCATGGCAATTGGGTCGCGTCTCCACGTGAGGCGGGAGACCCAGGGTCCCTTTCCACATGCCACAGGGATCCTGGGACTCATATCCATTTTCAAGAGGAGTCAGGCATCGTCTCCTTTGGAAGCATTGATCTCCGCGGACCTGTCGAGTTTTCAAAGGATGTGAGGCCTCCGGTCGCGATGAGGCGGAGAACTCGGTCTTTCTCTGTGGTCTCCACAGGGGATTCAGACATCCCTTCGTCTTGGGAGATGCAAGACGAGCCTGCATTCAATTCCCTGCAGGGATATCCGGCCTTACTTCAAGTCAGAGCATCTCTGTGTCCATTCCACTTGAGGCCACAAACTCAGGGTCCCTCTCACATACCTGTAGCTGAGAGAAGCCTCCTCTTGAGGTGCTTGTAGAAAGTTGGCATTTCTCTTTTGTCGAAGCCAGGGACTAAGCTCTCATCTCGTGTTGATTTGGGGTCCACGGAGCCCTTTCGTGTTGCTACAGTGACCTCAGGATCCCTCTAGACTTGAGACAGTGATCTTGGGTTTTCTCTTGAATGCCATCAAGGAAATCAAGGCTCCTTTCACGTTTGATGTGGAATACGGAATTGCTCTGCATGCAGTGCAGGGGAATCGGGCCTCAACTCGCGGCTAGGTGGAAATCTCATGGTTTTTCTTGATTTGCGGCCGGAACCTGGGGTATATTCTCGAGTTACGATTGGGAGGACCCTTCCAGACACGTGTTTGTTCAGCGACGTCAGGACTCCTACCTAGGTGCGGAGGACATCTCGGGATTCTCCTCGAGTCTTGGCATGGCAATTGGGACGCGTCTCCACGTGAGGCGGGAGACCCAGTGTCCCTTTCAACGTGCCACAGGGATCCTGGGACTCCTATCCATTTTCAAGAGGAGTCAGGCATCGACTCCTTTGGAAGCATTGAACTCCGCGGACCTCTCGAGTTTTCAAAGGATGTGAGGCCTCCGGTCGCGTTGAGGCGGAGGACTAGGTCTTTATCTGTGGTCTCCACAGGGGATTCAGACATCCCTTTGTCTTGGGAGATGCAAGACGAGCCTGTATTCAATTCACTGCAGGGATATCCGGCCTTACTTCGAGTCAGAGCATCTCGGTGTCCATTCCACTTGAGGCCACAAACTCAGGGTTCCTCTCACATACTTGTAGCTGAGAGAAGCCTCCTCTTGAGGTGCTTGTAGAAAGTTGGTATTCCTCTTGAGTTGAAGCCAGGGACTAAGCTCTCATCTCGAGTTGATTTGGGGTCCACGGAGCCCTTTCGTGTTGCTCCAGTGACCTCAGGACCCCTCTAGACTTGAGACAGTGATCTTGCGTTTTCTCTGGAGTGCCATCAAGGAAATCAAGGCTCCTTTCACGTTTGATGTGGAACACGGAATTGCACTGCACGCAGTGCAGGGGAATCGGGCCTCATCTCGCGGCTAGGGGGAAGTCTCATGGTTTTTCTCGAGTTGCGGCCGGAACCTGGGGTATATTCTCGAGTTACGACGGGGAGGGCCCTTCCAGACACATGTTTGTTCAGCGACGTCAGGACTCCTGCCTAGGTGCGAGGGACACCTCGGGATTCTCCTTGAGTCTTGGCATGGCAATTGGGACGCGTCTCACGTGAGGCGGGAGACCCAGGGTCCCTTTCCACGTGCCACAGGGAACCTGGGACTCCTATCCATTTTCAAGAGGAGTCAGGCATCATCTCCTTTGGATGCATTGATCTCCGCATACCTCTCGAGTTTTCAAAGGATGTGAGGCCTCCGGGCGCAATGAGGCCGAGGACTAGGTCTTTCTCTGTCGTCTCCACAGGGGATTCAGACATCCCTTCGTCTTGGGAGATGCAAGACGAGCCTGCATTCAATTCACTGCAGGGATATCCGGCCTTACTTCGAGTCAGAGCATCTCGATGTCCATTCCACTTGAGGCCACAAACTCTGGGTCCCTCTCACATTCCTGTAGCTGAGAGAAGCCTCCTCTTGAGGTGCTTGTGGAAAGTTGGTATTCCTCTTGAGTCGAAGCCAGGGACTAAGCTCTCATCTCGAGTTGATTTGGGGTCTGAGGAGCCCTTTCGTGTTGCTCCAGTGACCTCAGGATCCCTCTAGACTTGAAACAGTGATCTTGGGTTTTCTCTGGAGTGCCATCAAGGAAATCAAGGCTCCTTTCACGTTTGATGTGGAACACGGAATTGCTCTGCACGCAGTACACGGGAATCGGGCCTCATCTCGCGCCGAGGGGAAAGTCTCATGGTTTTTCTCGAGTTGCGGCCAGAACCTGGGGTATCTTCTCGAGTTATGACGGAGAGGGCCCTTCCAGACACGTGTTTGTTCAGTGACGTCAGGACTCCTGCCTAGGTGCGAGGGACAACTCAGGATTCTCCTCGAGTCTTGGCATGGCAATTGGGACGTGTCTCCACGTGAGGCGGGAGACCCAGGGTCCCTTTCCACGTGCCACAGGGATCCTGGGACTCCTATCCATTTTCAAGTCATCGTCTCCTTTGGAAGCATTGATCTCCGCGGACCTCTCTAATTTTCAAAGGACGTGAGGCCTCCGTTCGCGTTGAGGCTGAGAACTATGTCTTTCTCTGTGGACTCCACAGGGGATTCAGACAAACCTTCGTCTTGGGAGATGCAAGACGAGCCTGCATTCAATTCACTGCAGGGATATCCTGCTTTACTTCGAGTCAGAGCATCTCGGGGCCATTCCACTTGAGGCCACAAACTCAGGGGCCCTCTCACATACCTGTAGCTGAGAGAAGCCTCCTCTTGAGGTGCTTGTGGAAAGTTGGTATTCCTCTTGAGTCGAAGCCAGGGACTAAGCTCTCATCTCGAGTTGATTTGGGGTCCACTGAGCCTTTGGTGTTGCTCCAGTGACCTCAGGATCCCTCTAGAATTGAGACAGTGATCTTGGGTTTTCTCTGGAGTGCCATCAAGGAAATCAAGGTTCCTTTCACGTTTCATGTGGAACACGGAATTGCTCTGCACGCAGTGCAGGGGAATCGGGCCTCATCTCGTGGCGAGGGGGAAGTCTCATGGTTTTTCTCGAGTTGCGGCCGAAACCTGGGGTATATTCTCGAGTTACGACGGGGAGGGCCCTTCCAGACAAGTGTTTGTTCAGCGACGTCAGGACTCCTGACTTGGTGCGAGGGACACCTCGGGATTCTCTTCGAGTCTTTGCATGGCGTCTCCAAGTGAGTCGGGAGACCCAGTGTCCCTTTCCAAGTTCCACAGGTGTCCTGGAACTCCTATCCATTTTCAAGAGGAGTCAGGCATCGTCTCCTTTGGAAGCATTGATCTCCGCGGACCTCTCGAGTTTTCAAAGGATGTGAGGCCTCCGGTCGCGATGAGGCGGAGAACTAGGTCTTTCTCTGTGGTCTCCACAGGGGATTCAGACATCCCTTCGTCTTGGGAGATGCAAGACGAGCCTGCATTCAATTCACTGCAGGGATATCCGGCCTTACTTCGAGTCAGAGTATCTCGGTGTCCATTCCACTTGAGGCCACAAACTCAGTGGCCCTCTCACATACCTGTAGCTGAGAGAAGCCTCCTCTTGAGGTGCTTGTGGAAAGTTGGTATTCCTCTTGAGTCGATGCCAGGGATGAAGCTCTCATCTTGAGTTGATTTGGGGTCGACTGAGCCCTTTCGTTTTGCTCCAGTGACCTCAGGATCCCTCTAGACTTTAGACAGTGATCTTGGGTTTTCTCTGGAGTGCCATCAAGGAAATCAAGGCTCCTTTCACGTTTGATGTGGAACACGGAATTGCACTGCACGCAGTGTAGGGGAATCGGGCCTCATCTCGCGGCGAGGGGGAAGTCTCATATTTTTTCTCCAGTTGCGGAAGGACCCTGGGGTATATTCACGAGTTACGACGGGGAGGGCCCTTCCAGACACGTGTTTGTTCAGGGACGTCAGGACTCGGGCCTAGGTGCGAGGGACACCTACGGATTCTCCTCGAGTCTTGGCATGGCAATTGGGACGCGTCTCCACGTGAGGCGGGAGACCCAGGGTCCCTTTCCACGTGCCACAGGGATCCTGGGACTCCTATCCATTTTCAAGAGGAGTCAGGAATCGTCTCCTTTGGAAGCATTAATCTCCGCGGACCTCTCGAGTTTTCAAAGGATGTGAGGCTTCCGGTCGCGATGATGCGGAGAACTAGGTCTTTCTCTGTGGTCTCCACAGGGGATTCAGACATCCCTTCGTCTTGGGAAATGCAAGACGAGCCTGCACTCAATTCACTGCAGTGATATCCGGCCTTACTTCCTGTCAGAGCATCTCGGTGTCCAGTCCACTTGAGGCCACAAACTCAGGGTCCCTCTCACATACCTGTAGCTGAGAGAAGCCTCCTCTTGAGGTGCTTGTGTAAAGTTGGTAATCCTCTTGAGTCGAAGCCAGACACTAAGCTCTCATCTCGAGTTGATTTGGGGTCCACGGAGCCCTTTCGTGTTACTCCAGTGACCTCAGGATCCCTCTAGACATGAGACAGTGATCTTGAGTTTTCTCTGGAGTGCCATCAAGGAAATCAAGGCTCCTTTCACGTTTGATGTGGAACACGGAATTGCTCTGCACACAGTGCAGGGGAATCGGGTCTCATCTCGCGGCGAGGGGGAAGTCTCATGGTTTTTCTCGAGTTGCGGTCGGAACTTGGGGTATATTCTCGAGTAACGACGGGGAGGGCCCTTCCAGAAACGTGTTTGTTCAGCGACGTCAGGACTCCTGCCTAGGTGCGAGGGACACCTCGGGATTCTCCTCGAGTCTTGGCATGGCAATTGGGACGCGTATCCATGTGAGGCGTGAGACCCAGAGTCCCTTTACACGTGCCATAGGGATCCTGGGACTCCTATCTATTTTCAAGAGAGTCAGGCATCGTCTCCTTTGGAAGCATTGATCTCCGTGGACCTCTCGAGATGTCAAAGGATGTGAGGCCTACGGTCGCGATGAGGCGGAGGACTAGGTCTTTCTCTGTGGTCTCCACAGCGGATTCAGACATCCGTTCGTCTTGGGAGATGCAAGACGAGCCAGCATTCAATTCACTGCAGGGATATCCGGCCTTACTTCGAGTCAGAGCATCTCGGTGTCCATTCCACTTGAGGCCACAAACTCAGTGTCCCTCTCACATACCTGTAGCTGAGAGAAGCCTCCTCTTGAGGTGCTTGTGGAAAGTTGGTATTCCTCTTGTGTCGAAGCCAGGGACTAAGCTCTCATCTCGAGTTGATTTGGGGTCCACGGAGAACTTTCGTGTTGCTCCAGTGACCTCAGGATCCCTCTAGACTTGAGACAGTGATCTTGGGTTTTCTCTGGAGTGCCATCTAGGAAATCAAGGCTCCTTTCACGTTTGATGTGGAACACGGCATTGCTCTGCACACAGTGCAGGGGAATCGGGCCTCATGTCACGGCGAGGGGGAAGTCTCATGGTTTTTCTCGAGTTGCGGTCGGAACCTGGGGTATATTCTCGATTTACGATTGGGAGGGCCCTTTCAGACACGTGTTTGTTCAGCGACGTCAGGACTCCTGCCTAGGTGCGAGGGACACCTCGGGATTCTCCTCGAGTTTTGGCATGGCAATTGGGTCGCGTCTCCACGTGAGGTGGGAGACCCAGGGTCCCTTTCCACGTGCCACAGGGATCCTGGGACTCCTATCCATTTTCAAGAGGAGTCAGGCATCGTATCCTTTGGAAGCATTGATCTCCGCGGACCTCTCGAGTTTTCAAAGGATGTGAGGCCTCCGGTCGCGAGTTGGCAGAGAACTAGGTCTTTCTCTGTGGTCTCCACAGGGGATTCAGACATTCCTTCGTCTTGGGAGATGCAAGACGAGCCTGCATTCAATTCACTGAAGGGATATCCGGCCTTACTTCGAGTCAGAGCATCTCGGTGTCCATTCCATTTGAGGCCACAAACTCAGGGTGCTTCTCACATACCTGTAGCTGAGAGAAGCCTCCTCTTGAGGTGCTTGTGGAAAGTTGGTATTCCTCTTGAGTCAAAGCCAGGGACTAAGCTCTCATCTCGAGTTGATTTGGGGTCCACGGAGCCCTTTCGTGTTGCTCCAGTGACCTCAGGATCCCTCTAGACTTGAGACAGTGATCTTGGGTTTTCTCTGGAGTGCCATCAAGGAAATCAAGTCTCCTTTCACGTTTCATGTGGAACACGGAATTGCTCTGCATGCAGTGCAGGGAAATCGGGCCTCAACTCGCGGCGAGGCGGAAATCTCATGGTTTTTCTCCATTTGCGGCCGGAACCTGGGGTATATTCTCGAGTTACGATTGGGAGGACCCTTCCAGACACGTGTTTTTTCAGCGACCTCAGGACTCCTGCCTAGGTGCGAGGGAAACCTCGGGATTCTCCTCGAGTCTTGGCATGACAAATGGGACGCGTCTCCACGTGAGGCGGGAGACCCAGGGTCCCTTTCCACGTGCCACAGGGATCCTGGGACTCCATTCCATTTTCAGGAGGAGTCAGGCATCGTTTCCTTTGGAAGCATTCGTCTCCGCGGACCTCTCGAATTTTCAAAGGTTGTGAGGCCTCCGGTCGCGATGAGGCGGAGGACTAGGACTTTCTCTGTGGTCTCCACAGGGGATTCAGACATCCCTTCGTCTTGGGAGATGCAAGACGAGCCTGCATTCAATTCACTGCAGGGATATCCGGCCTTATTTTGAGTCAGAGCATCTCGGTGTACATTACACTTGAGGCCACAAATTCAGGGTCCCTCTCACATACCTGTAGCTGAGAGAAGCCTCCTCTTGAGGTGCTTGTGGAAATTGGTATTCCTCTTGAGTCGAAGCCAGGGACTAAGCTCTCATCTCGAGTTGATTTGGGGTCCACGGAGCCCTTTCGTGTTGCTCCAGTGACCTCAGGATCCCTCTAGACTTGAGACAGTGATCTTGGGTTTCTCTAGAGTGCCATCAAGGAAATCAAGGCTCCTTTCAAGTTTGATGTGGAACACGGAATTGCTCTGCACGCAGGGCAGGAGAATCGGGCCTCATCTCGCGGCGAGGGGGAAGTCTCATTGTTTTTCTCGAGTTGCGGCCGGAACCTGGGGTATATTCTCGAGTTACGACGGGGAGGGCTCTTCGAGAGACGTGTTTATTCAGCGACGTCAGGACTCCTGCCTAGGTGCGAGGGACACCTCGGGATTCTCCTCGAGTTTTGGCATGGCAATTGGGTCGCGTCTCCACGTGAGGCGGGAGACCCAGGGTCCCTTTCCACATGCCACAGGGATCCTGGGACTCATATCCATTTTCAAGAGGAGTCAGGCATCGTCTCCTTTGGAAGCATTGATCTCCGCGGACCTGTCGAGTTTTCAAAGGATGTGAGGCCTCCGGTCGCGATGAGGCGGAGAACTAGGACTTTCTCTGTGGTCTCCACAGGGGATTCAGACATCCCTTCGTCTTGGCAGATGCAAGACGAGCCTGCATTCAATTCCCTGCAGGGATATCCGGCCTTACTTCAAGTCAGAGCATCTCTGTGTCCATTCCACTTGAGGCCACAAACTCAGGGTCCCTCTCACATACCTGTAGCTGAGAGAAGCCTCCTCTTGAGGTGCTTGTAGAAAGTTGGCATTTCTCTTTTGTCGAAGCCAGGGACTAAGCTCTCATCTCGTGTTGATTTGGGGTCCACGGAGCCCTTTCGTGTTGCTACAGTGACCTCAGGATCCCTCTAGACTTGAGACAGTGATCTTGGGTTTTCTCTGGAGTGCCATCAAGGAAATCAAGGCTCCTTTCACTTTTGATTTCGAACACGGAATTGCTCTGCACGTAGGGCAGGGGAATCGGGCCTCAACTCGAGGCTAGGTGGAAATCTCATGGTTTATCTCGATTTGCGGCCGGAACCAGGGGTATATTCTCGAGTTACGATTGGGAGGACCCTTCCAGACACGTGTTTGTTCAGCGACGTCAGGACTCCTACCTAGGTGCGAGGGACACCTCGGGATTCTCCTCGAGTCTTGGCATGGCAACTGGGATGCGTCTCCACGTGAGGCGGGAGACGCAGGGTCCCTTTCCACGTGCCACAGGGATCCTGGGACTCCTATCCATTTTCAAGAGGAGTCAGGCATCGTCTCCTTTGGAAGCATTGATCTCTGCGGGCCTCTCGAGTTTTCAAAAGATGTGAGGCCTCCGGTCGCGTTGAGGCGGAGGACTAGGTCTTTATCTGTTGTCTCCACAGGGGATTCAGACATCCCTTCGTCTTGGGAGATGCAAGACGAGCCTGTATTCAATTCACTGCAGGGATGTCCGGCCTTACTTCGAGTCAGAGCATCTCGGTGTCCATTCCACTTGAGGCCACAAACTCACGGTCCCTCTCACATACTTGTAGCTGAGAGAAGCCTCCTCTTGAGGTACTTGTAGAAAGTTGGTATTCCTCTTGAGTTGAAGCCAGGGACTAAGCTCTCATCTCGAGTTGATTTGGGGTCCACGGAGCCCTTTCCTGTTGCTCCAGTGACCTCAGGATCCCTCTAGACTTGAGAGAGTGATCTTGGGTTTTCTCTGGTGTGCCATCAAGGAAATCAAGGCTCCTTTCACGTATGATGTGGTACACGGAATTGCTGTGCACGCAGTGCAGGGGAATCGGGCCTCATCTCGCGGCGAGGGGTAAGTCTCATGGTTTTTCTCGAGTTGCGGTCGGAACCTGGGGTATATTCTCGATTTACGATTGGGAGGGCCCTTTCAGACACGTGTTTGTTCAGCGACGTCAGGACTCCTGCCTAGGTGCGAGGGACACCTCGGGATTCTCCTCGAGTTTTGGCATGGCAATTGGGTCGCGTCTCCACGTGAGGTGGGAGACCCAGGGTCCCTTTCCACGTGCCACAGGGATCCTGGGACTCCTATCCATTTTCAAGAGGAGTCAGGCATCGTATCCTTTGGAAGCATTGATCTCCGCGGACCTCTCGAGTTTTCAAAGGATGTGAGGCCTCCGGTCGCGAGTTGGCAGAGAACTAGGTCTTTCTCTGTGGTCTCCACAGGGGATTCAGACATTCCTTCGTCTTGGGAGATGCAAGACGAGCCTGCATTCAATTCACTGAAGGGATATCCGGCCTTACTTCGAGTCAGAGCATCTCGGTGTCCATTCCATTTGAGGCCACAAACTCAGGGTCCCTCTCACATACCTGTAGCTGAGAGAAGCCTCCTCTTGAGGTGCTGTGGAAAGTTGGTATTCCTCTTGAGTCAAAGCCAGGGACTAAGCTCTCATCTCGAGTTGATTTGGGGTCCACGGAGCCCTTTCGTGTTGCTCCAGTGACCTCAGGATCCCTCTAGACTTGAGACAGTGATCTTGGGTTTTCTCTGGAGTGCCATCAAGGAAATCAAGTCTCCTTTCACGTTTCATGTGGAACACGGAATTGCTCTGCATGCAGTGCAGGGAAATCGGGCCTCAACTCGCGGCGAGGCGGAAATCTCATGGTTTTTCTCCATTTGCGGCCGGAACCTGGGGTATATTCTCGAGTTACGATTGGGAGGACCCTTCCAGACACGTGTTTTTTCAGCGACCTCAGGACTCCTGCCTAGGTGCGAGGGAAACCTCGGGATTCTCCTCGAGTCTTGGCATGACAAATGGGACGCGTCTCCACGTGAGGCGGGAGACCCAGGGTCCCTTTCCACGTGCCACAGGGATCCTGGGACTCCATTCCATTTTCAGGAGGAGTCAGGCATCGTTTCCTTTGGAAGCATTCGTCTCCGCGGACCTCTCGAATTTTCAAAGGTTGTGAGGCCTCCGGTCGCGTTGAGGTGGAGGACTAGGACTTTCTCTGTGGTCTCCACAGGGGATTCAGACATCCCTTCGTCTTGGGAGATGCAAGACGAGCCTGCATTCAATTCACTGCAGGGATATCCGGCCTTATTTTGAGTCAGAGCATCTCGGTGTACATTACACTTGAGGCCACAAATTCAGGGTCCCTCTCACATACCTGTAGCTGAGAGAAGCCTCCTCTTGAGGTGCTTGTGGAAATTGGTATTCCTCTTGAGTCGAAGCCAGGGACTAAGCTCTCATCTCGAGTTGATTTGGGGTCCACGGAGCCCTTTCGTGTTGCTCCAGTGACCTCAGGATCCCTCTAGACTTGAGACAGTGATCTTGGGTTTCTCTGGAGTGCCATCAAGGAAATCAAGGCTCCTTTCAAGTTTGATGTGGAATACGGAATTGCTCTGCACGCAGGGCAGGAGAATCGGGCCTCATCTCGCGGCGAGGGGGAAGTCTCATTGTTTTTCTCGAGTTGCGGCCGGAACCTGGGGTATATTCTCGAGTTACGACGGGGAGGGCTCTTCGAGAGACGTGTTTGTTCAGCGACGTCAGGACTCCTGCCTAGGTGCGAGGAAAACCTCGGGATTCTCCTCGAGTTTTGGCATGGCAATTGGGTCGCGTCTCCACGTGAGGCGGGAGACCCAGGGTCCCTTTCCACATGCCACAGGGATCCTGGGACTCATATCCATTTTCAAGAGGAGTCAGGCATCGTCTCCTTTGGAAGCATTGATCTCCGCGGACCTGTCGAGTTTTCAAAGGATGTGAGGCCTCCGGTCGCGATGAGGCGGAGAACTAGGACTTTCTCTGTGGTCTCCACAGGGGATTCAGACATCCCTTCGTCTTGGGAGATGCAAGACGAGCCTGCATTCAATTCCCTGCAGGGATATCCGGCCTTACTTCAAGTCAGAGCATCTCTGTGTCCATTCCACTTGAGGCCACAAACTCAGGGTCCCTCTCACATACCTGTAGCTGAGAGAAGCCTCCTCTTGAGGTGCTTGTAGAAAGTTCGCATTTCTCTTTTGTCGAAGCCAGGGACTAAGCTCTCATCTCGTGTTTATTTGGGGTCCACGGAGCCCTTTCGTTTTGCTACAGTGACCTCAGGAACCCTCTAGACTTGAGACAGTCATCTTGGGTTTTCTCTGGAGTGCCATCAAGGAAATCAAGGCTCCTTTCACTTTTGATGTAGAACACGGAATTGCTCTGCACGCAGGGCAGGGGAATCGGGCCTCTTCTCGCGGTGAGGGGGAAGTCTCATGGTTTTTCTCGAGTTGCGGCCGGAACCTGGGGTATATTCTCGAGTTACGACGGGGAGGGCCCTTCCAGACACATGTTTGTTCAGCGACGTCAGGACTCCTGCCTAGGTGCGAGGGACACCTCGGGTTTCTCCTCGAGTCTTGGCATGGCAATTGGGACGCGTCTCCACGTGAGGCGGGAGACCAAGGGTCCCTTTCCACGTGCTACAGGGATCCTGGGACTCCTATCCATTTTCAAGAGGAGTCAGGCATCGTCTCCTTTGGAAGCATTGATCTTCGCAGACCTCTCGAGTTTTCAAAGGATGTGAGGCCTCCGGTCGCGATGAGGCGGAGGACTAGGACTTTCTCTGTGGTCTCGACAGGGGATTCAGACATCCCTTCGTCTTGGGAGATGCAAGACGAGCCTGCTTTCAATTCACTGCAGGGATATCCGGCCTTACTTCGAGTCAGAGCATCTCGGTGTCCATTCCACTTGAGGCCACAAACTCAGGGTCCCTCTCACATACCTGTAGCTGAGAGAAGCCTCCTCTTGAGGTGCTTGTGGAAAGTTGGTATTCCTCTTGAGTCGAAGCCAGGGACTAAGCTCTCATCTCGAGTTGATTTGGGGTCCACGGAGCCCTTTCGTGTTGCTCCATTGACCTCAGGATCCCTCTAGACTTGAGAGTGTGATCTTGGTTTTCTCTGGAGTGCCATCAAGGAAATCAAGGCTCCTTTCACGTTTGATGTGGAACACGGAATTGCTCTGCACGCACTGCAGGGTAATCGGGCCTCATCTCGCGGCGAGGGGGAAGTTTCATGGTTTTTCTCGAGTTGCGGCCGGAACCTGTGGTATATTCTCGAGTTACGACGGGGAGGGCCCTTCCAGACACGTGTTTGTTCAGCGACGTCAGGACTCCTGCCTAGGTGCGAGGGACACCTCGGGATTCTCCTTGAGTCTTGGCATGGCAATTGGGACGCGTCTCCACGTGAGGCGGGAGACCCAGGGTCCCTTTCCACGTGCCACAGGGAACCTGGGACTCCTATCCATTTTCAAGAGGAGTCAGGCATCATCTCCTTTGGATGCATTGATCTCCGCATACCTCTCGAGTTTTCAAAGGATGTGAGGCCTCCGGGCGCAATGAGGCCGAGGACTAGGTCTTTCTCTGTCGTCTCCACAGGGGATTCAGACATCCCTTCGTCTTGGGAGATGCAAGACGAGCCTGCATTCAATTCACTGCAGGGATATCCGGCCTTACTTCGAGTCAGAGCATCTCGATGTCCATTCCACTTGAGGCCACAAACTCTGGGTCCCTCTCACATTCCTGTAGCTGAGAGAAGCCTCCTCTTGAGGTGCTTGTGGAAAGTTGGTATTCCTCTTGAGTCGAAGCCAGGGACTAAGCTCTCATCTCGAGTTGATTTGGGGTCTGAGGAGCCCTTTCGTGTTGCTCCAGTGACCTCAGGATCCCTCTAGACTTGAAACAGTGATCTTGGGTTTTCTCTGGAGTGCCATCAAGGAAATCAAGGCTCCTTTCACGTTTGATGTGGAACACGGAATTGCTCTGCACGCAGTACACGGGAATCGGGCCTCATCTCGCGCCGAGGGGAAAGTCTCATGGTTTTTCTCGAGTTGCGGCCAGAACCTGGGGTATCTTCTCGAGTTATGACGGAGAGGGCCCTTCCAGACACGTGTTTGTTCAGTGACGTCAGGACTCCTGCCTAGGTGCGAGGGACAACTCAGGATTCTCCTCGAGTCTTGGCATGGCAATTGGGATGCGTCTCCACGTGAGGCGTGAGACCCAGGCTCCCTTTCCACGTGCCACAGGGATCCTGGGACTCCTATCCATTTTCAAGAGGAGTCGGGCATCGTCTCCTTTGGAAGCATTGATCTCTGCAGACCTCTCGAGTTTTCAAAGGATGTGAGGCCTCTGGTCGCGATGAGGCGGAGGACTAGGTCTTTCTCTGTGGTCTCCACAGGGGATTCAGACAACCCTTCGTCTTGGGAGATGCACCACGAGCCTGCATTCAATTCACTGCAGGGATATCCGGCCTTACTTCGAGTCAGAGCATCCCGCTGTCCATTCCACTTGAGGCCACAAACTCGGGGTCCCTCAAATATACCTGTAGCTGAGAGAAGCCTCCTCTTGAGGTGCTTGTGGAAAGTTGGTATTCCTCTTGAATCTAAGCCAGGGACTAAGCTCTCATCTCGAGTTGATTTCGGTCCACGGAGCCGTTTCCTTTTGGTCCAGTGACCTCAGGATCCCTCTAGACTTGAAACAGTGATCTTGGGTTTTCTCTGGAGTGCCATCAAGGAAATCAAGGCTCCTTTCACGTTTGATGTGGAACACGGAATTGCTCTGCATGCAGTGCAGGGGAATCGGGCCTCAACTCGCGGCGAGGGGGAAATCTCATGGTTTTTCTCGAGTTGCGGCCCAAACCTGGGGTATACTCACGAGTTACGACGGGGAGGGCCCTTCCAGACACGTGTTTGTTCAGCGACGTCAGGACTCCTGCCTAGGTGCGAGTGACACCTCGGGATTCTCCTCGAGTCCTGGTATGGCAATTTGGACGCGTCTCCACGTGAGGCGGGAGACCCAGGGTCCCTTTCCACGTGCCACAGGGATCCTGGGACTCCTATCTGTTTTCAAGAGGAGTCAGGCATCGTCTCCTTTGGAAGCATTGATCTCCGCGGACCTCTCGAGTTTTCAAAGGATATGAGGCCTCCGGTCGCGAGGAGGCGGAGGACTAGGTCTTTCTCTGTGGTCTCCACAGGGGATTCAGACATCCCTTCGTCTTGGGAGATGCAAGACGAGCCTGCATTGAATTCACTGCAGGGATATCCGGCCTTATTTCGAGTCAGAGCATCTCGGTGTCCATTCCACTTGAGGCCACAAACTCAGGGTCCCTCTCACATACCTGTAGCTGAGAGAAGCCTCCTCTTGAGGTGCTTGTGGAAAGTTGGTATTCCTCTTGAGTCGAAGCCAGGGACTAAGCTCTCATCTCGAGTTGATTTGGGGTCCACGGAGCTCCTTCGTGTTGCTCCAGTGACCTCAGGATCCCTCTAGACTTGAGACAGTGATCTTGGGTTTTCTCTGGAGTGCCATCAAGGAAATCAAGGCTCCTTTCACGTTTGATGTGGAACACGGAATTGTTCTGCACGCAGTGCAGGGGAATCGGGCTTCATCCAGTGGCGAGGGGGAAGTCTCATGGTTTTTCTCGAGTTGCGGCCGGAACCTGGGGTATATTCTCGAGTTACGACGGGGAGGGCCCTTCCAGACACGTGTTTGTTCAGCGACGTCAGGACTCCTGCCTAGGTGCGAGGGACACCTCGGGATTCACCTCGAGTCTTGGCATGGCAATGGGGACGCGTCTCCACGTGAGGCGGGAGACCCAGGGTCCCTTTCCACGTGCCACAGGGATCCTGGGACTCCTATCCATTTTCAAGAGGAGTCAGGCATCGTCTCCTTTGGAAGCATTGATCTCTGTGGACCTCTCGAATTTTCAAAGGATGTGAGGCCTCTGGTCGCGATGAGGCAGAAAATTAGGTCTTTCTCTGTGGTCTCCACAGGGGATTCAGACATCCCTTCGTCTTGGGAGATGCAAGACGAGCCTGCATTCAATTCACTGCAGGGATATCCGGCCTTACGTGGAGTCAGAGCAACTCGGTGTCCATTCCACTTGAGGCCACAAACTCGGGGTCCCTCTCACATACCTGTAGCTGAGAGAAGCCTCCTCTTGAGGTGCTTGCGGAAAGTTGATATTCCTCTTGATTCGAAGCCAGGGACTAAGCTCTCATCTCGAGTTGATTTGGGGTCAACGGAGCCCTTTCATGTTGCTCCAGTGACCTCAGGATCCCTCTAGACTGGAGACAGTGATCTTGGGTTTTCTCTGGAGTGCCATCAAGGAAATCAAGGCTCCTTTCACTTTTGATGTGGAACAAGGAATTGCTCTGCACGCAGTGCAGGGGAATCCGGCCTCATCTCGCGGCGAGGGGGAAGTCTCATGGTTTTTCTCGAGTTGCGGCCGGAACCTGGGGTATATTCTCGAGTTACGACGGGGAGGGCCCTTCCAGACACGTGTTTGTTCAGCGACGTCAGGACTCCTGCCTAGGTGCGAGGGACACCTCGGGATTCTCCTCGTGTCTTGGCATGGCAATTGGGACGCGTCTCCACGTGAGGCGGGAGACCCAGGGTCCCTTTCCACGTGCCACAGGGATCCTTGGACTCCTATCCATTTTCAAGAGGAGTCAGGCATCGTCTCCTTTGGAAGCATTGATCTCCGCGGACCTCTCGAGTTTTCAAAGGATGTGAGGCCTCCGGTCGCGATGAGGCGGAGAACTCGGTCTTTCTCTGTGGTCTCCACAGGGGATTCAGACATCCCTTCGTCTTGGGAGATGCAAGACGAGCCTGCATTCAATTCACTGCAGGGATATCCGGCCTTACTTCGAGTCAGAGCATCTCGGTGTCCATTCCACTTGAGGCCACAAACTCAGGGTCCCTCTCACATACCTGTAGCTGAGAGAAGCCTCCTCTTGAGGTGCTTGTGGAAAGTTGATATTCCTCTTGAGTCGAAGCCAGGGACTAAGCTCTCATCTCGAGTTGATTTGGGGTCCACGGAGCCCTTTCGTGTTGCTCCAGTGACCTCAGGATCCCTCTAGACTTGAGATAGTGATCTTGGGTTTTCTCTGGAGTGCCATCAAGGAAATCAAGGCTCCTTTCACGTTTGATGTGGAACACGGAATTGCTCTGCATGCAGTGCAGGGGAATCGGGCCTCATCTCGCGGCGAGGGCGAAGTCTCATGGTTTTTCTCGAGTTGCGGCCGGAACCGGGGGTATATTCTCGAGTTACGACGGGGAGGGCCCTTCCAGACACGTGTTTGTTCAGCGACGTCAGGACTCCTGCCTAGGTGCGAGGGACACCTCGGTATTCTCCTCGAATCTTGGCATGGCAAAGGGGACGCGTCTCCACGGGAGGCGGGAGACCCAGGGTCCCATTCCACGTGCCACAGGGATCCTGGGACTCCTATCCATTTTCAAGAGGAGTCAGGCATCGTCTCCTTTGGAAGCATTGATCTCCGCGGACCTCTCGAATTTTCAAAGGATGTGAGGCCTGTGGTCGCGATGAGGCAGAAAATGAGGTCTTTCTCTGTGGTCTCCACAGGGGATTCAGACATCCCTTCGTCTTGGGAGATGCAAGACGAGCCTGCATTCAATTCACTGCAGGGATATCCGGACTTACTTCGAGTCAGAGCATCTCGGTGTCCATTCCACTTGAGGCCACAAACTCAGGGTCCCTCTCACATACTTGTAGCTGAGAGAAGCCTCCTCTTGAGGTGCTTGTGGAAAGTTGATATTCCTCTTGAGTCTAAGCCAGGGACTAAGCTCTCATCTCGAGTTGATTTGGGGTCCACGGAGCCCTTTCCTGTTGCTCCAGTGACCTCAGGATCCCTCTAGACTTGAGACAGTGATCTTGGGTTTTCTCTGGAGTGCCATCAAGGAAATCAAGGCTCCTTTCACTTTTGATGTGGAACACGGAATTGCTCTGCACGCAGTGCAGGGGAATCGGGCCTCATCTCGCTGCGAGGGGGAAGTCTCATGGTTTTTCTCGAGTTGCGGGCGGAACCTGGGGTATATTCTCGAGTTACGACGGGGAGGTCCTTTCCAGACACGTGTTTGTTTATCGACGTCAGGACTCCTGCCTAGGTCCGAGGGACCCCTCGGGATTCTCCTCGAGTCTTGGCATGGCAATTGGGACGCGTCTCCACGTGAGGCGGGAGACCCAGGGTCCCTTTCCACGTGCCACAGGGATCCTGGGACTCCTGTCTATTTTCAAGAGGAGTCAGGCATCGTCTCTTCGGAAGCATTGATCTCCGCGGACCTCTCGAATTTTCAAAGGATGTGAGGCCTCTGGTCGCGATGAGGTGGAAGACTAGGTCTTTCACTGTCGTCTCCACAGGGGATTCAGACATCCCTTCGTCTTGGGAGATGCAAGACGAGCCTGCATTCAATTCACTGCAGGAATATCTGGCCTTACTTGGAGTCAGAGCAACTCGGTTTCCATTCCACTTGAGGCCACAAACTCAGGGGCCCTCTCACATACCTGTAGCTGAGAGAAGCCTCCTCTTGAGGTGCTTTTGGAAAGTTGGTATTCCTCTTGAGTCGAAGCCAGGGACTAAGATCTCATCTCGAGTTGATTTGGGGGCCAAGGAGGACTTTCCTTTTGCTCCAGTGAACTCAGGATCCCTCTAGACTTGAGACAGTGATCTTGGGTTTTCTCTGGAGTGCCATCAAGGAAATCAAGGCTCCTTTCACGTTTGATGTGGAACTCGGAATTGCTCTGCACGCAGTGCAGGGGAATCGGGCCTCATCTCGCGGCGAGTGGGAAGCCTCATGGTTTTTCTCGAGTTGCGGCCGGAACCTTGGGTATATTCTCGAGTTACGACGGGGAGGGCCCTTCCAGACACGTGTTTTTTCAGCGACCTCAGGACTCCTGCCTAGGTGCGAGGGACACCTCGGGATTCTCCTCGAGTCCTGGCATGGCAATGGGGACGTGTCTCCATGTGAGGCGGGAGACTCAGGGTCCCTTTCCACGTGCCACAGGGATCCTTGGACTCCTATCCATTTTCAAGAGGAGTCAGGCATCGTCTCCTTTGGAAGCATTGATCTCCGCGGACCTCTCGAGTTTTCAAAGGATGTGAGGCCTCCGCTCGCGATGAGGCGGAGAATTAGGTTTTTCTCTGTGGTCTCCTCAGGGGATCAGACATCCCTTCGTCTTGGGAGATGCAAGACGAGCCTGCATTCAATTCACTGCAGGGATATCCGGCCTTACGTCGAGTCAGAGCATCTCGGTGTCCATTCCACTTGAGGCCACAAACTCAGGGTCCCTCTCACATACCTGTACCTGAGAGAAGCCTCCTGTTGAGGTTCTTGTGGAAAGTTGATATTCCTCTTGAGTCGAAGCCAGGGACTAAGCTCTCATCTCGAGTTGATTTGGGGTCCACGGAGCCCTTTCTTGTTGCTCCAGTGACCTCAGGATCCCTCTAGACTTGAGACAGTGATCTTGGGGTTTCTCTGGAGTGCCATCAAGGAAATCAAGGCTCCTTTCACTTTTGATGTGGAACACTTAATTGCTCTGCATGCAGTGCAGGGGAATCGGGCCTCATCTCGCGGCGAGGGGGAAGTCTCATGGTTTTTCGCGAGTTGCGGGCGGAACCTGGGGTATATGCTCGAGTTACGACGGGGAGGGCCCTTCCAGACACGTGTTTGTTCAGCGACGTCAGGACTCCTGCCTAGGTGCGAGGGACACCTCGGGATTCTCCTCAAGTCTTGGCATAGCAATTGGGACGCGTCTCCATGTGAGGCGGGAGACCCAGGGTCCCTTTCCACGTGCCACAGCGATCCTGGGACTCCTATCCATTTTCAAGAGGAGTCAGGCATCGTCTCCTTCGGAAGCATTGATCTCCGCGGACCTCTCGAATTTTCAAAGGATGTGAGGCCTCTGGTCGCGATGAGGTGGTGGACTAGGTCTTTCCCTGTGGTCTCCACAGGGGTTTAGACATCCCTTCATCTTGGGAGATGCAAGACGAGCCTGCATTCAATTCACTGCAGGGATATTCGGCCTTACTTCGAGTCAGAGCATCTCGGTGTCCATTCCATTTGAGGCCACAAACTCAGGGGCCCTCTCACTTACATGTAGCTGAGAGAAGCCTCCTCTTGAGCTGCTTGTGGAAAGTTGGTATTCCTCTTGAGTCGAAGCCAGGGACTAAGCTCTCATCTCGAGTTGATTTGGGGACCACAGAGCCCTTTCATGTTGCTACAGTGACCTCAGGATCCCTCTAGACTTGAGACAGTAATCTTGGGTTTTCTCTGGAGTGCCATCAAAGAAATCAAGGCTCCTTTCATTTTTGATGTGGAATACGGAGTTGCTCTGCACGCAGGGCAGGGGAATCGGGCCTCATCTCGCGGCGAGGGGGAAGTCTCATGGTTTTTCTCGAGTTGCGGCCTGAACCTGGGGTATATTCTCGAGTTACGAAGGGGAGGGCCCTTCCAGACACGTGATAGGTGCGAGGGACACCTTTGGATTCTCCTAAAGTCTTGGCATGGCAATTGGAACGCGTCTCCACATGAGGCAAGAGACCCTTGGTCCCTTTCCACGTGCCACAGGGATCCTGGGACTCCTATCCATTTTCAAGAGGATTCAGGCATTGTCTCCTTTGGAAGCATTGATCTCCTCAGACCTCTCGAGTTTTCAAAGGATGTGAGGCCTCGGGTCGCGATGAGGCAGAGGACTAGGTCTTTCTCTGTCGTCTCCACAGGGCTTTCAGACATCCCTTCGTTTTGGGAGATGCAAGACGAGCCTGCATTCAATTCACTGCAGGGATATCCGACCTTAATTCGAGTCAGAGCATCTCGGTGTCTTTTACACTTGAGGCCACAAATTCAGGGTCACTCTCACATACCTGTAGCTGAGAGAAGCCTCCTCTTGAGGTGCTTGTGGAAAGTTCGTATTCCTCTTGAGTCGAAGCCAGGGACTAAGCTCTCATCTCGAGTTGATTTGGGGTCCACGGAGCCCTTTCTTGTTGCTCCAGTGACCTCAGGATCCCTCTAGACTTGAGACAGTGATCTTGGGTTTTCTCTGGAGTGCCATCAAGGAAATCAAGGCTCCTTTCAAGTTTGATGTGGAACACGGAATTGCTCTGCACACAGTGCATGGGAATCGGGCCTCATCTCGCGGCAAGGGGGATGTCTCAGGTTTTTTCTCAAGTTACGGTCGGAACCTGGGGTATATTCTCGAGTTACGACGGGGAGGGCCCTTCCAGACACGTGTTTGTTCAGCGACGTCAGGACTCCTGCCTAGGTGGGAGGGACACCTCGGGATTCTCCTCGAGTCTTGGCATGGCAATTGGGATGCGTCTCCACGTGAGGCGGGAGACCCAGGGTCCCTTTCCACGTGCCACAGGGATCCTGGGACTCCTATCCATTTTCAAGAAGAGTCAGGCATCGTCTCCTTTGGAAGCATTGATCTCAGCGGACCTCTCGAGTTTTCAAAGTATGGGAGGCCTCCGGTCTCGATGAGGCGGAGAACTAGGTCTTTCTCTGTGGTCTCCACAGGGGATTCAGACATCCCTTCGTCTTGGGAGATGCAAGACAAGCCTGCTTTCAATTCACTGCAGGAATATCCGGCCTTACTTCGAGTCAGAGCATCTTCGTGTCCATTCCACTTGAGGCCACAAACTCAGGGTCCCTCTCACATACCTGTAGCTGGGAGAAGCCTCCTCTTGAGGTGCTTGTGGAAATTGGTATTCCTCTTGAGTCGAAGCCAGGGACTAAGCTCTCATCTCGAGTTGATTTGGGGTCCACGGAGCCCTTTGGTGTTGCTCCAGTGACCTCAGGATCCCTCTAGACTTGAGACAGTGATCTTGGGTTTTCTCTGGAGTGCCATCAAGGAAATCAAGGCTCCTTTCACGTTTGATGTGGAACACGGAATTGCTCTGCACACAGTGCATGGGAATCGGGCCTCATCTCGCGGCAAGGGGGATGTCTCATGGTTTTTCTCAAGTTACGGTCGGAACCTAGGGTATTTTCTCGAGTTACGACGGGGAGGGCCCTTCCAGACACGTGTTTGTTCAGCGACGTCAGGACTCCTGCCTAGGTGCGAGGGACACCTCGGGATTCTCCTCGAGTCCTGGCATGGCAATGGGGACGCGTCTCCACGTGAGGCGGGAGACCCAGTGTCCCTTTCCACGTGCCACTCGGATCCTGGGACTCCTATCCATTTTCAAGAGGAGTCAGGCATCGTCTCCTTTGGAAGCATTGATCTCCGAGGACCTCTTGAGTTTTCAAAGGATCCGAGGCCTCCGTTCGCGATGAGGCGGAGATCTAGGTCTTTCTCTGCGGTCTCCACAGGGGATTCAGACATCCCTTCGTCTTGGGAGATGCAAGACGGGCCGGCATTCAATTCACTGAAGGGATATCCGGCCTTACTTCGAGTCAGAGCATCTCGGTGTCCATTCCACATGAGGCCACAAATTCAGGGTCCCTCTCACATACCTGTAGCTGAGAGAAGCCTCCTCTTGAGGTGCTTGTGGAAACTTGGTATTCCTCTTGAGTCGAAGCCAGGGACTAAGCTCTCATCTCGAGTTGATTTGGGTTCCACGGAGCCCTTTGGTGTTGCAACAGTGACGTCAGGATCCCTCTAGACTTGAGACAGTGATCTTGGGTTTTCTCTGGAGTGCCACCAAGGAAATCAAGTCTCCTTTCACGTTTGATGTGGAACACGGAATTGCTCTGCACGCAGTGCAGGGGCATCGGGCCTCATCTCGCGCCGAGGGGGAAGTCTCATGGTTTTTCTCGAGTTGCGGCCAGAACCTGGGGTATATACTCGAGTTACGACGGGGAGGGCCCTTCCAGACAAGTGTTTGTTCAGCGACGTCAGGACTCCTGCCTAGGTGCCAGGGACACCTCTGGATTCTCCTCGAGTCTTGACATGGCAATTGGGATGCGTCTCCACGGGAGGCGGGAGACCCAGGGTCCCTTTCCACGTGTCACAGGGATCCTGGGACTCCTATCCATTTTCAAGAGGAGTCAGGCATCGTCTCCTTTGGAAGCATTGATCTCCGCGGTCCTCTCGAGTTTTCAAAGGATGTGAGGCTTCCCGTCGCGATGAGGCGGAGAACTGGGTCTTTCTCTGTGGTCTCCACAGGGGATTCAGACAACCCTTCGTCTTGGGAGATGCAAGACGAGCCTGCATTCAATTCACTGCAGGGATATCTGGCCTTACTTCGAGTCAGAGCATCTCGGTGTCCATTCCACTTGAGGTCACAAACTCAGGGTCCCTCTCACATACCTGTAGCTGAGAGAAGCCTCCTGTTGAGGTGCTTTTGGAAAGTTGGTATTCTTCTTGAGTCGAAGCCAGGGACTAAGCTCTCATCTCGAGTTGATTTGGGGTCCACGGAGCCCTTTCGTGTTGCTCCACTGACCTCAGGATCCCTCTAGACTTGAGACAGTGATCTTGGGTTTTCTCTGGAGTGCCGTCAAGGAAATCAAGGCTCCTTTCACGTTTGATGTGGAACACGGAATTGCTCTGCACGCAGTGCAGGGGAATCGGGCCTCATCTCGCAGCGAGGGGGAAGTCTCATGGTTTTTCTCGAGTTGCGGCCGGAACCTGGGGTGTATTCTCGAGTTACGACGGGGAGGGACCTTCCAGACACGTGTTTGTTCAGCGACGTCAGGACTCCTGCCTAGGTGCGAGGGACACCTCGGGATTCTCCTCGAGTCTTCGCATGGCAATTGGGACGCGTCTCCACGTGAGGCGGGAGACGCAGGGTCCCTTTCCACGTGCCACAGGGATCCTGGGACTCCTATCCATTTTCAAGAGGAGTCAGGCATCGTCTCCTTTGGAAGCATTGATCTCCGCGGACGTCTCGAGTTTTCAAAGGATGTGAGGCCTCCCCTCGCGATGAGGCGGAGAACTAGGTCTTTCTCTGTGGTCTCCACAGGGGATTCAGACAACCCTTCGTCTTGGGAGATGCAAGACGAGCCTGCATTCAATTCACTGCAGGGATATCTGGCCTTACTTCGAGTCAGAGCATCTCGGTGTCCATTCGACTTGAG
Source organism: Dama dama (assembly GCF_033118175.1). Taxonomy (NCBI): domain Eukaryota; kingdom Metazoa; phylum Chordata; class Mammalia; order Artiodactyla; family Cervidae; genus Dama; species Dama dama. The sequence continues at coordinate 428,344 of NW_026870890.1, read as the reverse complement.
GCCACAAACTCAGGGTCCCTCTCACATACCTGTAGCTGAGAGAAGCCTCCTCTTGAGGTGCTTGTGGAAACTTGGTATTCCTCTTGAGTCGAAGCCAGGGACTAAGCTCTCATCTCGAGTTGATTTGGGGTCCACGGAGCCCTTTCGTGTTGCTCCAGTGACCTCAGGATCCCTCTAGACTTGAGACAGTGATCTTGGGTTTTCTCTGGAGTGCCATCAAGGAAATCAAGTCTCCTTTCTTTTTTGTTGTGGAATACGGAATTGCTCTGCACGCAGTGCAGGGGAATCGGGCCTCATCTCGCAGCGAGGGGGAAGTCTCATGGTTTTTCTCGAGTTGCGGCCGGAACCTGGGGTATATTCTCGAGTTACGACGGGGAGGGCCCTTCCAGACATGTGTTTGTTCAGCGACGTCAGGACTCCTGCCTAGGTGCGAGGGACACCTCGGGATTCTCCTCGAGTCTTGGCATGGCAATTGGGACGCGTCTCCACGTGAGGCGGGAGACGCAGGGTCCCTTTCCACGTGCCACAGGGATCCTGGGACTCCTATCCATTTTCAAGAGGAGTCAGGCATCGTCTCCTTTGGAAGCATTGATCTCCGCGGACTTCTCGAGTTTTCAAAGGATGTGAGGCCTCTGTTCGCGTTGAGACGGAGGACTAGGTCTTTCTCTGTGGTCTCCACAGGGGATTCAGACAACCCTTCGTCTTGGGAGATGCAAGACGAGCCTGCATTCAATTCACTGCAGGGATATCCAGCCTTACTTCGAGTCAGAGCATCTCGGGGTCCATTCCACTTGAGGCCACAAACTCAGGGTCCCTCTCACATACATGTAGTTGAGAGAAGCCTCCTCTTGAGGTGCTTGTGGAAAGTTGGTATTCCTCTTGAGTCGAAGCCAGGGACTAAGCTCTCATCTCGAGTTGATTTGGGGTCCACGGAGCCCTTTCGTGTTGCTCCAGTGACCTCAGGATCCCTCTAGACTTGAAACAGTGACCTTGGGTTTTCTCTGGAGTGCCATCAAGGATATAAAGGCTCCTTTCACGTTTGATGTGGAACACGGAATTGCTCTGCACGCAGTGCAGGGGAATCGGACCTCATCTCGCGGCGAGGGGGAAGTGTCATGGTTTATCTCGAGTTGCGGCCGGAACCTGGGGTATATTCTCGAGTTACGACGGGGAGGGCCCTTCCTTACACGTGTTTGTTCAGCGACGTCAGGACTCCTGCATAGGTGCGAGGGACACCTCGGGATTCTCCTCGAGTCTTGGCATGGCAATTGGGACGTGTCTCCACGTGAGGTGGGAGACCCAGGGTCCCTTTCCATGTGCCACATTGATCCTGGGACTCCTATCCATTTTCAAGAGGAGTCAGGCATCGTCTCCTTTGGAAGCATTGATCTCCGCGGACCTCTCGAGTTTTCAAAGGATGTGAGGCCTCCGGTCGCGATGAGGCGGAGGACTAGGTCTTTCTCTGTGGACTCCACAGGGGATTCAGACATCCCTTCGTCTTGGGAGATGCAAGATGAGCCTGCATTCAATTCACTCCAGGGATATCTGGTCTTACTTCGAGTCACAGCATCTCGGTGTCCATTCCACTTGAGGCCTCAAACTCAGGGTCCCTCTCACATACCTGTAGCTGAGAGAAGCCTCCTCTTGAGGTGCTTGTGGAAAGTTGGTATTCCTCTTGAGTCGAAGCCAGGGACTAAGCTCTCATCTCGAGTTGATTTGGGGTCCACGGAGCCCTTTCGTGTTGCTCCAGTGACCTCAGGATCCCTCTAGACTTGAGACAGTGATCTTGGGTTTTCTCTGGAGTGCCATCAAGGAAATCAAGGCTCCTTTCACGTTTGATGTGGAACACGGAAATGTTCTGCACGCAGTGCAGGGGAATCGGGCCTCATCTCGCGGCGAGGGGGAAGTCTCATGGTTTTTCTCGAGTTGCGGCCGGAACCTGGGGTATATTCTCGAGTTACGACGGGGAGGGCCCTCCCAGACACGTGTTTGTTCAGCGACGTCAGGACTCCTGCCTAGGTGCGAGGGACACCTCGGGATTCTTCTCGAGTCTTGGCATGGCAATTGCGACGCCTCTCCATGTGAGGCGGGAGACCCAGGGTCCCTTTCCACGTGCCACAGGGATCCTGGGACTCCTATCCATTTTCAAGAGGAGTCAGGCATCGTCTCCTTTGGAAGCATTGATCTCCGCAGACCTCTCGAGTTTTCAAAGGATGTGGGGCCTTCGGGCTCGATGAGGCGGAGAACGATGTCTTTCTCTGTGGTCTCCACAGGGGATTCAGACAACCCTTCGTCTTGGGAGATGCAAGACGATCCTGCATTCAATTCACTGCAGGGATATCCGGCCTTACTTCGAGTCAGAGCATCTCGGTGTCCATTCCACTTGAGGCCACAAATTCAGGGTTCCTCTCACATACCTGTAGCTGAGCGAGGCTTCCTCTTGAGGTGCTTGTGGAAAGTTGGTATTCCCCTTGAGTCTAAGCCAGGGACTAAGCTCTCATCTCGAGTTGATTTGGGGTCCTTGGAGCCCTTTCGTGTTGCTCCAGGGACCTCAGGATCCCTCTAGACTTGAGACACTGATGTTGGGTTTTCTCTGGAGTGCCATCAAGGAAATCAAGGCTCCTTTCATTTTTGATGTGGAATACGGAATTGCTCTGCACGCAGGGCAGGGGAATCGGGCCTCATCTCGCGGCGAGGGGGAAGTCTCATGGTTTTTCTCGAGTTGCGGCCGGAACCTGGGGTATATTCTCGAGTTACGACGGGGAGGTCCCTTCCAGACATGTGTTTGTTCAGCGACGTCAGGACTCCTGCCTAGGTGCGAGGGACACCTCGGGATTCTCCTCGAGTCCTGGCATGGCAATGGGGACGCGTCTCCACGTGTGGCGGGAGACCCAGGGTCCCTTTCCACGTGCCACTCGGATCCTGGGACTCCTATCCATTTTCAAGAGGAGTCAGGAATCGTCTCCTTTAGAAGCATTGATCTCTTCAGACCTCTCCAGTTTTCAAAGGATGTGAGGCCTCCGGTCGCGATGAGGCGGAGGAGTAGGTCTTTCTCTGTGGTCTCCACAGGGGATTCAGACAACCCTTCGTCTTGGGAGATGCAAGACGAGCCTGCATTCAATTCACTGCAGGGATATCCGGTCTTACTTCGAGTCAGAGCATCTCGGTGTCCTTTCCACTTGAGGCCACAAACTCGGGGTCCCTCAAATATACCTGTAGCTGAGAGAAGCCTCCTCTTGAGGTGCTTGTGGAAAGTTGGTATTCCTCTTGAGTCTAAGCCAGGGACTAAGCTCTCATCTCGAGTTGATTTGGGGTCCATGGAGCCCTTTCATGTGGCTCCAGTGACCTCAGGATCCCTCTAGACTTGAGACAGTGATCTTGGGTTTTCTCTGGAGTGCCATCAAGGAAATCAAGGCTCCTTTCTTTTTTGATGTGGAATACGGAATTGCTCTGCACGCAGGGCAGGGGAATCGGGCCTCATCTCGCGGCGAGGGGGAAGTCTCATGGTTTTTCTCGAGTTGCGGCCGGAACCTGGGGTATATTCTCGAGTTACAACGGGGAGGGCCCTTCCAGACACGTGTTTGTTCAGTGACGTCAGGACTCCTGCCTAGGTGCGAGGGACACCTCGGGATTCTCCTCGAATCTTGGCATGGCAATTGGGACGCCTCTCCACGTGAGGCGGGAGACCCAGTGTCCCTTTCCCCGTGCCACAGGGATCCTGGGACTCCTATCCATTTTCAAGAGGAGTCAGGTATCGTTTCCTTTGGAAGCATTGATCTCCGCGGACCTCTCGAGTTTTCATAGGATGTGAGGCCTCCGCTCGCGATGAGGCGGAGAATTAGGTCTTTCTCTGTGGTCTCCACAGGGGATTCAGACATCCCTTCGCCTTGGGAGATGCAAGACGAGCCTGCATTCAATTCACTGCAGGGATATCCGGCCTTACTTCGAGTCAGAGCATCTCGGTGTCCATTCCATTTGAGGCCACAAACTCCGGGGCCCTCTCACATACCTGTAGCTGAGAGAAGCCTCCTCTTGAGGTGCTTGTGGAAAGTTGGTATTCTTCTTGAGTCGAAGCCAGGGACTAAACTCTCATCTCGAGTTGATTTCGGGTCCACAGAGCCCTTTCGTGTTGCTACAGTGACCTCAGGATCCCTCTAGACTTGAGACAGTGATCTTGGGTTTTCTCTGGAGTGCCATCAAGGAAATCAAGGCTCCTTTCACGTTTGATGTGGAACACGGAATTGTTCTGCACGCAGTGCAGGGGAATCGGGCTTCATCCAGTGGCGAGGGGGAAGTCTCATGGTTTTTCTCGAGTTGCGGCCGGAACCTGGGGTATATTCTCGAGTTACGACGGGGAGGGCCCTTCCAGACATGTGTTTGTTCAGCGACGTCAGGACTCCTGCCTAGGTGCGAGGGACACCTCGGGATTCTCCTCGAGTCTTGGCATGGCAATTGGGACGCGTCTCCACGTGAGGCGGGAGACGCAGGGTCCCTTTCCACGTGCCACAGGGATCCTGGGACTCCTATCCATTTTCAAGAGGAGTCAGGCATCGTCTCCTTTGGAAGCATTGATCTCCGCGGACTTCTCGAGTTTTCAAAGGATGTGAGGCCTCTGTTCGCGTTGAGACGGAGGACTAGGTCTTTCTCTGTGGTCTCCACAGGGGATTCAGACAACCCTTCGTCTTGGGAGATGCAAGACGAGCCTGCATTCAATTCACTGCAGGGATATCCAGCCTTACTTCGAGTCAGAGCATCTCGGGGTCCATTCCACTTGAGGCCACAAACTCAGGGTCCCTCTCACATACATGTAGTTGAGAGAAGCCTCCTCTTGAGGTGCTTGTGGAAAGTTGGTATTCCTCTTGAGTCGAAGCCAGGGACTAAGCTCTCATCTCGAGTTGATTTGGGGTCCACGGAGCCCTTTCGTGTTGCTCCAGTGACCTCAGGATCCCTCTAGACTTGAAACAGTGACCTTGGGTTTTCTCTGGAGTGCCATCAAGGATATAAAGGCTCCTTTCACGTTTGATGTGGAACACGGAATTGCTCTGCACGCAGTGCAGGGGAATCGGACCTCATCTCGCGGCGAGGGGGAAGTGTCATGGTTTATCTCGAGTTGCGGCCGGAACCTGGGGTATATTCTCGAGTTACGACGGGGAGGGCCCTTCCTTACACGTGTTTGTTCAGCGACGTCAGGACTCCTGCATAGGTGCGAGGGACACCTCGGGATTCTCCTCGAGTCTTGGCATGGCAATTGGGACGTGTCTCCACGTGAGGCGGGAGACCCAGGGTCCCTTTCCATGTGCCACATTGATCCTGGGACTCCTATCCATTTTCAAGAGGAGTCAGGCATCGTCTCCTTTGGAAGCATTGATCTCCGCGGACCTCTCGAGTTTTCAAAGGATGTGAGGCCTCCGGTCGCGATGAGGCGGAGGACTAGGTCTTTCTCTGTGGACTCCACAGGGGATTCAGACATCCCTTCGTCTTGGGAGATGCAAGATGAGCCTGCATTCAATTCACTCCAGGGATATCTGGTCTTACTTCGAGTCACAGCATCTCGGTGTCCATTCCACTTGAGGCCTCAAACTCAGGGTCCCTCTCACATACCTGTAGCTGAGAGAAGCCTCCTCTTGAGGTGCTTGTGGAAAGTTGGTATTCCTCTTGAGTCGAAGCCAGGGACTAAGCTCTCATCTCGAGTTGATTTGGGGTCCACGGAGCCCTTTCGTGTTGCTCCAGTGACCTCAGGATCCCTCTAGACTTGAGACAGTGATCTTGGGTTTTCTCTGGAGTGCCATCAAGGAAATCAAGGCTCCTTTCACGTTTGATGTGGAACACGGAAATGTTCTGCACGCAGTGCAGGGGAATCGGGCCTCATCTCGCGGCGAGGGGGAAGTCTCATGGTTTTTCTCGAGTTGCGGCCGGAACCTGGGGTATATTCTCGAGTTACGACGGGGAGGGCCCTCCCAGACACGTGTTTGTTCAGCGACGTCAGGACTCCTGCCTAGGTGCGAGGGACACCTCGGGATTCTTCTCGAGTCTTGGCATGGCAATTGCGACGCCTCTCCATGTGAGGCGGGAGACCCAGGGTCCCTTTCCACGTGCCACAGGGATCCTGGGACTCCTATCCATTTTCAAGAGGAGTCAGGCATCGTCTCCTTTGGAAGCATTGATCTCCGCAGACCTCTCGAGTTTTCAAAGGATGTGGGGCCTTCGGGCTCGATGAGGCGGAGAACGATGTCTTTCTCTGTGGTCTCCACAGGGGATTCAGACAACCCTTCGTCTTGGGAGATGCAAGACGATCCTGCATTCAATTCACTGCAGGGATATCCGGCCTTACTTCGAGTCAGAGCATCTCGGTGTCCATTCCACTTGAGGCCACAAATTCAGGGTTCCTCTCACATACCTGTAGCTGAGCGAGGCTTCCTCTTGAGGTGCTTGTGGAAAGTTGGTATTCCCCTTGAGTCTAAGCCAGGGACTAAGCTCTCATCTCGAGTTGATTTGGGGTCCTTGGAGCCCTTTCGTGTTGCTCCAGGGACCTCAGGATCCCTCTAGACTTGAGACACTGATGTTGGGTTTTCTCTGGAGTGCCATCAAGGAAATCAAGGCTCCTTTCATTTTTGATGTGGAATACGGAATTGCTCTGCACGCAGGGCAGGGGAATCGGGCCTCATCTCGCGGCGAGGGGGAAGTCTCATGGTTTTTCTCGAGTTGCGGCCGGAACCTGGGGTATATTCTCGAGTTACGACGGGGAGGTCCCTTCCAGACATGTGTTTGTTCAGCGACGTCAGGACTCCTGCCTAGGTGCGAGGGACACCTCGGGATTCTCCTCGAGTCCTGGCATGGCAATGGGGACGCGTCTCCACGTGTGGCGGGAGACCCAGGGTCCCTTTCCACGTGCCACTCGGATCCTGGGACTCCTATCCATTTTCAAGAGGAGTCAGGAATCGTCTCCTTTAGAAGCATTGATCTCTTCAGACCTCTCCAGTTTTCAAAGGATGTGAGGCCTCCGGTCGCGATGAGGCGGAGGAGTAGGTCTTTCTCTGTGGTCTCCACAGGGGATTCAGACAACCCTTCGTCTTGGGAGATGCAAGACGAGCCTGCATTCAATTCACTGCAGGGATATCCGGTCTTACTTCGAGTCAGAGCATCTCGGTGTCCTTTCCACTTGAGGCCACAAACTCGGGGTCCCTCAAATATACCTGTAGCTGAGAGAAGCCTCCTCTTGAGGTGCTTGTGGAAAGTTGGTATTCCTCTTGAGTCTAAGCCAGGGACTAAGCTCTCATCTCGAGTTGATTTGGGGTCCATGGAGCCCTTTCATGTGGCTCCAGTGACCTCAGGATCCCTCTAGACTTGAGACAGTGATCTTGGGTTTTCTCTGGAGTGCCATCAAGGAAATCAAGGCTCCTTTCTTTTTTGATGTGGAATACGGAATTGCTCTGCACGCAGGGCAGGGGAATCGGGCCTCATCTCGCGGCGAGGGGGAAGTCTCATGGTTTTTCTCGAGTTGCGGCCGGAACCTGGGGTATATTCTCGAGTTACAACGGGGAGGGCCCTTCCAGACACGTGTTTGTTCAGTGACGTCAGGACTCCTGCCTAGGTGCGAGGGACACCTCGGGATTCTCCTCGAATCTTGGCATGGCAATTGGGACGCCTCTCCACGTGAGGCGGGAGACCCAGTGTCCCTTTCCCCGTGCCACAGGGATCCTGGGACTCCTATCCATTTTCAAGAGGAGTCAGGTATCGTTTCCTTTGGAAGCATTGATCTCCGCGGACCTCTCGAGTTTTCATAGGATGTGAGGCCTCCGCTCGCGATGAGGCGGAGAATTAGGTCTTTCTCTGTGGTCTCCACAGGGGATTCAGACATCCCTTCGCCTTGGGAGATGCAAGACGAGCCTGCATTCAATTCACTGCAGGGATATCCGGCCTTACTTCGAGTCAGAGCATCTCGGTGTCCATTCCATTTGAGGCCACAAACTCCGGGGCCCTCTCACATACCTGTAGCTGAGAGAAGCCTCCTCTTGAGGTGCTTGTGGAAAGTTGGTATTCTTCTTGAGTCGAAGCCAGGGACTAAACTCTCATCTCGAGTTGATTTCGGGTCCACAGAGCCCTTTCGTGTTGCTACAGTGACCTCAGGATCCCTCTAGACTTGAGACAGTGATCTTGGGTTTTCTCTGGAGTGCCATCAAGGAAATCAAGGCTCCTTTCACGTTTGATGTGGAACACGGAATTGTTCTGCACGCAGTGCAGGGGAATCGGGCTTCATCCAGCGACGAGGGGGAAGTCTCATGGTTTTTCTCGAGTTGCGGCCGGAACCTGGGGTATATTCTCGAGTTACGCCGGGGAGGGCCCTTCCAGACACGTGTTTGTTCAGCGACGTCAGGACTCCTACTAGGTGCGAGGGACACCTCGGTATTCTCCTCGAGTCTTGGCATGGCAATGGGGACGCGTCTCCACATGAGGCGAGAGACCCAGGGTCCCTTTCCACGTGCCACAGGGATCCTTGGACTCCTATCCATTTTCAAGAGGAGTCAGGCATCGTCTCCTTTGGAAGCATTGATCTCCGCGGACCTCTCGAGTTTTCAAAGGATGTGAGGCCTCCGCTCGCGATGAGGCGGAGAATTAGGTTTTTCTCTGTGGTCTCCACAGGGGATTCAGACATCCCTTCGTCTTGGGAGATGCAAGACGAGCCTGCATTCAATTCACTGCAGGGATATCCAGCCTTACATCGAGTCAGAGCATCTCGGTGTCCATTCCACTTGAGGCCACAAACTCAGGGGCCCTCTCACATACCTGTAGCTGAGAGAAGCCTCCTCGTGAGGTGCTTGTGGAAAGTTGGTATTCCTCTTGAGTCGAAGCCAGGGACTAAGCCCTCATCTCGAGTTGATTTGGGTCCACGGAGCCCTTTTGTGTTGCTACAGTGACCTCAGGATCCCTCTAGACTAGAGACAGTGATCTTGGGTTTTCTCTGGAGTGCCATCAAGGAAATCAAGGCTCCTTTCACTTTTGATGTGGAATACGGAATGCTCTGCACGCAGGGCAGGGGAATCGGGCCTCATCTCGCGGCGAGGGGGAAGTCTCATGGTTTTTCTAGAGTTGCTGAAGAACCTGGGGTATATTCTCGAGTTACGACGGGGAGGTCCCTTCCAGACATGTGTTTGTTCAGCGACGTCAGGACTCCTGCCTAGGTGCGAGGGACACCTCGGGATTCTCCTCGAGTCTTAGCATGGCAATTGGGATGCGTCTCCACGTGAGGCATGAGACCCTGGGCTCCTTTCCACGTGCCACAGGGATCCTGGGACTCCTATCCATTTTCAAGAGGAGTCGGGCATCGTCTCCTTTGGAAGCATTGATCTCCGCAGACCTCTCGAGTTTTCAAAGGATGTGAGTCCTCCGGTCGCGATGAGGCGGAGGACTAGGTCTTTCTCTGTGGTCTCCACAGGGAATTCAGTCATCTCTTCGTCTTGGGAGATGCAAGACGAGCCTGCATTCAATTCACTGCAGGCATATCCAGCCTTACTTCGAGTCAGAGCATCCCGGTGTCCATTCCACTTGAGGCCACAAACTCGGGGTCCCTCAAATATACCTGTAGCTGAGAGAAGCCTCCTCTTGAGGTGCTTGTGGAAAGTTGGTATTCCTCTTGAGTCGAAGCCAGGGACTAAGCTCTCATCTCGAGTTGATTTGGGTCCACGGAGCCCTTTCGTGTTGCTCCAGTGACCTCAGGATCCCTCTAGACTTGAAACAGTGACCTTGGGTTTTCTCTGGAGTGCCATCAAGGATATAAAGGCTCCTTTCACGTTTGATGTGGAACACGGAATTGCTCTGCACGCAGTGCAGGGGAATCGGACCTCATCTCGCGGCGAGGGGGAAGTGTCATGGTTTATCTCGAGTTGCGGCCGGAACCTGGGGTATATTCTCGAGTTACGACGGGGAGGGCCCTTCCTTACACGTGTTTGTTCAGCGACGTCAGGACTCCTGCATAGGTGCGAGGGACACCTCGGGATTCTCCTCGAGTCTTGGCATGGCAATTGGGACGTGTCTCCACGTGAGGCGGGAGACCCAGGGTCCCTTTCCATGTGCCACATTGATCCTGGGACTCCTATCCATTTTCAAGAGGAGTCAGGCATCGTCTCCTTTGGAAGCATTGATCTCCGCGGACCTCTCGAGTTTTCAAAGGATGTGAGGCCTCCGGTCGCGATGAGGCGGAGGACTAGGTCTTTCTCTGTGGACTCCACAGGGGATTCAGACATCCCTTCGTCTTGGGAGATGCAAGATGAGCCTGCATTCAATTCACTCCAGGGATATCTGGTCTTACTTCGAGTCACAGCATCTCGGTGTCCATTCCACTTGAGGCCTCAAACTCAGGGTCCCTCTCACATACCTGTAGCTGAGAGAAGCCTCCTCTTGAGGTGCTTGTGGAAAGTTGGTATTCCTCTTGAGTCGAAGCCAGGGACTAAGCTCTCATCTCGAGTTGATTTGGGGTCCACGGAGCCCTTTCGTGTTGCTCCAGTGACCTCAGGATCCCTCTAGACTTGAGACAGTGATCTTGGGTTTTCTCTGGAGTGCCATCAAGGAAATCAAGGCTCCTTTCACGTTTGATGTGGAACACGGAAATGTTCTGCACGCAGTGCAGGGGAATCGGGCCTCATCTCGCGGCGAGGGGGAAGTCTCATGGTTTTTCTCGAGTTGCGGCCGGAACCTGGGGTATATTCTCGAGTTACGACGGGGAGGGCCCTCCCAGACACGTGTTTGTTCAGCGACGTCAGGACTCCTGCCTAGGTGCGAGGGACACCTCGGGATTCTTCTCGAGTCTTGGCATGGCAATTGCGACGCCTCTCCATGTGAGGCGGGAGACCCAGGGTCCCTTTCCACGTGCCACAGGGATCCTGGGACTCCTATCCATTTTCAAGAGGAGTCAGGCATCGTCTCCTTTGGAAGCATTGATCTCCGCAGACCTCTCGAGTTTTCAAAGGATGTGGGGCCTTCGGGCTCGATGAGGCGGAGAACGATGTCTTTCTCTGTGGTCTCCACAGGGGATTCAGACAACCCTTCGTCTTGGGAGATGCAAGACGATCCTGCATTCAATTCACTGCAGGGATATCCGGCCTTACTTCGAGTCAGAGCATCTCGGTGTCCATTCCACTTGAGGCCACAAATTCAGGGTTCCTCTCACATACCTGTAGCTGAGCGAAGCTTCCTCTTGAGGTGCTTGTGGAAAGTTGGTATTCCCCTTGAGTCTAAGCCAGGGACTAAGCTCTCATCTCGAGTTGATTTGGGGTCCTTGGAGCCCTTTCGTGTTGCTCCAGGGACCTCAGGATCCCTCTAGACTTGAGACACTGATGTTGGGTTTTCTCTGGAGTGCCATCAAGGAAATCAAGGCTCCTTTCATTTTTGATGTGGAATACGGAATTGCTCTGCACGCAGGGCAGGGGAATCGGGCCTCATCTCGCGGCGAGGGGGAAGTCTCATGGTTTTTCTCGAGTTGCGGCCGGAACCTGGGGTATATTCTCGAGTTACGACGGGGAGGTCCCTTCCAGACATGTGTTTGTTCAGCGACGTCAGGACTCCTGCCTAGGTGCGAGGGACACCTCGGGATTCTCCTCGAGTCCTGGCATGGCAATGGGGACGCGTCTCCACGTGTGGCGGGAGACCCAGGGTCCCTTTCCACGTGCCACTCGGATCCTGGGACTCCTATCCATTTTCAAGAGGAGTCAGGAATCGTCTCCTTTAGAAGCATTGATCTCTGTGGACCTCTCCAGTTTTCAAAGGATGTGAGGCCTCCGGTCGCGATGAGGCGGAGGAGTAGGTCTTTCTCTGTGGTCTCCACAGGGGATTCAGACAACCCTTCGTCTTGGGAGATGCAAGACGAGCCTGCATTCAATTCACTGCAGGGATATCCGGTCTTACTTCGAGTCAGAGCATCTCGGTGTCCTTTCCACTTGAGGCCACAAACTCGGGGTCCCTCAAATATACCTGTAGCTGAGAGAAGCCTCCTCTTGAGGTGCTTGTGGAAAGTTGGTATTCCTCTTGAGTCTAAGCCAGGGACTAAGCTCTCATCTCGAGTTGATTTGGGGTCCATGGAGCCCTTTCATGTGGCTCCAGTGACCTCAGGATCCCTCTAGACTTGAGACAGTGATCTTGGGTTTTCTCTGGAGTGCCATCAAGGAAATCAAGGCTCCTTTCTTTTTTGATGTGGAATACGGAATTGCTCTGCACGCAGGGCAGGGGAATCGGGCCTCATCTCGCGGCGAGGGGGAAGTCTCATGGTTTTTCTCGAGTTGCGGCCGGAACCTGGGGTATATTCTCGAGTTACGACGGGGAGGGCCCTTCCTTACACGTGTTTGTTCAGCGACGTCAGGACTCCTGCATAGGTGCGAGGGACACCTCGGGATTCTCCTCGAGTCTTGGCATGGCAATTGGGACGTGTCTCCACGTGAGGCGGGAGACCCAGGGTCCCTTTCCATGTGCCACATTGATCCTGGGACTCCTATCCATTTTCAAGAGGAGTCAGGCATCGTCTCCTTTGGAAGCATTGATCTCCGCGGACCTCTCGAGTTTTCAAAGGATGTGAGGCCTCCGGTCGCGATGAGGCGGAGGACTAGGTCTTTCTCTGTGGACTCCACAGGGGATTCAGACATCCCTTCGTCTTGGGAGATGCAAGATGAGCCTGCATTCAATTCACTCCAGGGATATCTGGTCTTACTTCGAGTCACAGCATCTCGGTGTCCATTCCACTTGAGGCCTCAAACTCAGGGTCCCTCTCACATACCTGTAGCTGAGAGAAGCCTCCTCTTGAGGTGCTTGTGGAAAGTTGGTATTCCTCTTGAGTCGAAGCCAGGGACTAAGCTCTCATCTCGAGTTGATTTGGGGTCCACGGAGCCCTTTCGTGTTGCTCCAGTGACCTCAGGATCCCTCTAGACTTGAGACAGTGATCTTGGGTTTTCTCTGGAGTGCCATCAAGGAAATCAAGGCTCCTTTCACGTTTGATGTGGAACACGGAAATGTTCTGCACGCAGTGCAGGGGAATCGGGCCTCATCTCGCGGCGAGGGGGAAGTCTCATGGTTTTTCTCGAGTTGCGGCCGGAACCTGGGGTATATTCTCGAGTTACGACGGGGAGGGCCCTCCCAGACACGTGTTTGTTCAGCGACGTCAGGACTCCTGCCTAGGTGCGAGGGACACCTCGGGATTCTTCTCGAGTCTTGGCATGGCAATTGCGACGCCTCTCCATGTGAGGCGGGAGACCCAGGGTCCCTTTCCACGTGCCACAGGGATCCTGGGACTCCTATCCATTTTCAAGAGGAGTCAGGCATCGTCTCCTTTGGAAGCATTGATCTCCGCAGACCTCTCGAGTTTTCAAAGGATGTGGGGCCTTCGGGCTCGATGAGGCGGAGAACGATGTCTTTCTCTGTGGTCTCCACAGGGGATTCAGACAACCCTTCGTCTTGGGAGATGCAAGACGATCCTGCATTCAATTCACTGCAGGGATATCCGGCCTTACTTCGAGTCAGAGCATCTCGGTGTCCATTCCACTTGAGGCCACAAATTCAGGGTTCCTCTCACATACCTGTAGCTGAGCGAAGCTTCCTCTTGAGGTGCTTGTGGAAAGTTGGTATTCCCCTTGAGTCTAAGCCAGGGACTAAGCTCTCATCTCGAGTTGATTTGGGGTCCTTGGAGCCCTTTCGTGTTGCTCCAGGGACCTCAGGATCCCTCTAGACTTGAGACACTGATGTTGGGTTTTCTCTGGAGTGCCATCAAGGAAATCAAGGCTCCTTTCATTTTTGATGTGGAATACGGAATTGCTCTGCACGCAGGGCAGGGGAATCGGGCCTCATCTCGCGGCGAGGGGGAAGTCTCATGGTTTTTCTCGAGTTGCGGCCGGAACCTGGGGTATATTCTCGAGTTACGACGGGGAGGTCCCTTCCAGACATGTGTTTGTTCAGCGACGTCAGGACTCCTGCCTAGGTGCGAGGGACACCTCGGGATTCTCCTCGAGTCCTGGCATGGCAATGGGGACGCGTCTCCACGTGTGGCGGGAGACCCAGGGTCCCTTTCCACGTGCCACTCGGATCCTGGGACTCCTATCCATTTTCAAGAGGAGTCAGGAATCGTCTCCTTTAGAAGCATTGATCTCTGTGGACCTCTCCAGTTTTCAAAGGATGTGAGGCCTCCGGTCGCGATGAGGCGGAGGAGTAGGTCTTTCTCTGTGGTCTCCACAGGGGATTCAGACAACCCTTCGTCTTGGGAGATGCAAGACGAGCCTGCATTCAATTCACTGCAGGGATATCCGGTCTTACTTCGAGTCAGAGCATCTCGGTGTCCTTTCCACTTGAGGCCACAAACTCGGGGTCCCTCAAATATACCTGTAGCTGAGAGAAGCCTCCTCTTGAGGTGCTTGTGGAAAGTTGGTATTCCTCTTGAGTCTAAGCCAGGGACTAAGCTCTCATCTCGAGTTGATTTGGGGTCCATGGAGCCCTTTCATGTGGCTCCAGTGACCTCAGGATCCCTCTAGACTTGAGACAGTGATCTTGGGTTTTCTCTGGAGTGCCATCAAGGAAATCAAGGCTCCTTTCTTTTTTGATGTGGAATACGGAATTGCTCTGCACGCAGGGCAGGGGAATCGGGCCTCATCTCGCGGCGAGGGGGAAGTCTCATGGTTTTTCTCGAGTTGCGGCCGGAACCTGGGGTATATTCTCGAGTTACAACGGGGAGGGCCCTTCCAGACACGTGTTTGTTCAGTGACGTCAGGACTCCTGCCTAGGTGCGAGGGACACCTCGGGATTCTCCTCGAATCTTGGCATGGCAATTGGGACGCCTCTCCACGTGAGGCGGGAGACCCAGTGTCCCTTTCCCCGTGCCACAGGGATCCTGGGACTCCTATCCATTTTCAAGAGGAGTCAGGTATCGTTTCCTTTGGAAGCATTGATCTCCGCGGACCTCTCGAGTTTTCATAGGATGTGAGGCCTCCGCTCGCGATGAGGCGGAGAATTAGGTCTTTCTCTGTGGTCTCCACAGGGGATTCAGACATCCCTTCGCCTTGGGAGATGCAAGACGAGCCTGCATTCAATTCACTGCAGGGATATCCGGCCTTACTTCGAGTCAGAGCATCTCGGTGTCCATTCCATTTGAGGCCACAAACTCCGGGGCCCTCTCACATACCTGTAGCTGAGAGAAGCCTCCTCTTGAGGTGCTTGTGGAAAGTTGGTATTCTTCTTGAGTCGAAGCCAGGGACTAAACTCTCATCTCGAGTTGATTTCGGGTCCACAGAGCCCTTTCGTGTTGCTACAGTGACCTCAGGATCCCTCTAGACTTGAGACAGTGATCTTGGGTTTTCTCTGGAGTGCCATCAAGGAAATCAAGGCTCCTTTCACGTTTGATGTGGAACACGGAATTGTTCTGCACGCAGTGCAGGGGAATCGGGCTTCATCCAGCGACGAGGGGGAAGTCTCATGGTTTTTCTCGAGTTGCGGCCGGAACCTGGGGTATATTCTCGAGTTACGCCGGGGAGGGCCCTTCCAGACACGTGTTTGTTCAGCGACGTCAGGACTCCTACTAGGTGCGAGGGACACCTCGGTATTCTCCTCGAGTCTTGGCATGGCAATGGGGACGCGTCTCCACATGAGGCGAGAGACCCAGGGTCCCTTTCCACGTGCCACAGGGATCCTTGGACTCCTATCCATTTTCAAGAGGAGTCAGGCATCGTCTCCTTTGGAAGCATTGATCTCCGCGGACCTCTCGAGTTTTCAAAGGATGTGAGGCCTCCGCTCGCGATGAGGCGGAGAATTAGGTTTTTCTCTGTGGTCTCCACAGGGGATTCAGACATCCCTTCGTCTTGGGAGATGCAAGACGAGCCTGCATTCAATTCACTGCAGGGATATCCAGCCTTACATCGAGTCAGAGCATCTCGGTGTCCATTCCACTTGAGGCCACAAACTCAGGGGCCCTCTCACATACCTGTAGCTGAGAGAAGCCTCCTCGTGAGGTGCTTGTGGAAAGTTGGTATTCCTCTTGAGTCGAAGCCAGGGACTAAGCCCTCATCTCGAGTTGATTTGGGTCCACGGAGCCCTTTTGTGTTGCTACAGTGACCTCAGGATCCCTCTAGACTAGAGACAGTGATCTTGGGTTTTCTCTGGAGTGCCATCAAGGAAATCAAGGCTCCTTTCACTTTTGATGTGGAATACGGAATGCTCTGCACGCAGGGCAGGGGAATCGGGCCTCATCTCGCGGCGAGGGGGAAGTCTCATGGTTTTTCTAGAGTTGCTGAAGAACCTGGGGTATATTCTCGAGTTACGACGGGGAGGTCCCTTCCAGACATGTGTTTGTTCAGCGACGTCAGGACTCCTGCCTAGGTGCGAGGGACACCTCGGGATTCTCCTCGAGTCTTAGCATGGCAATTGGGATGCGTCTCCACGTGAGGCATGAGACCCTGGGCTCCTTTCCACGTGCCACAGGGATCCTGGGACTCCTATCCATTTTCAAGAGGAGTCGGGCATCGTCTCCTTTGGAAGCATTGATCTCCGCAGACCTCTCGAGTTTTCAAAGGATGTGAGTCCTCCGGTCGCGATGAGGCGGAGGACTAGGTCTTTCTCTGTGGTCTCCACAGGGAATTCAGTCATCTCTTCGTCTTGGGAGATGCAAGACGAGCCTGCATTCAATTCACTGCAGGCATATCCAGCCTTACTTCGAGTCAGAGCATCCCGGTGTCCATTCCACTTGAGGCCACAAACTCGGGGTCCCTCAAATATACCTGTAGCTGAGAGAAGCCTCCTCTTGAGGTGCTTGTGGAAAGTTGGTATTCCTCTTGAGTCTAAGCCAGGGACTAAGCTCTCATCTCGAGTTGATTTCGGTCCACGGAGCCGTTTCCTTTTGGTCCAGTGACCTCAGGATCCCTCTAGACTTGAAACAGTGTTCTTGGGTTTTCTCTGGAGTGCCATCAAGGAAGTCAAGGCTGCTTTCACGTTTGATGTGGAAAACGGAATTGCTTTGCACGCAGGGCAGGGGAATCAGGCCTCATCTCGCGGCGAGGGGGAAGTCTCATGGTTTTTCTCGAGTTGCGGCCCGAACCTGGGGTATATTCTCGAGTTACAACGGGGAGGGCCCTTCCAGACACGTGTTTGTTCAGCGACGTCAGGACTCCTGCCTAGGTGCGAGGGACACCTCGGGATTCTCCTCGAGTCTTGGCATGGCAATTGGGACGCGTCTCCTCGTGAGGCGGGAGACCCAGGGTTCCTTTCCACGTGCCACAGGGATCCTGGGACTCCTATCCATTTTCAAGAGGAGTCAGTCATCGTCTCCTTTGGAAGCAATGATCTCCGCGGAACTCTCGAGTTTTCAAAGGATGTGAGGCCTCCGCTCGCGAGTAGGCGGAGAATTAGGTTTTTCTCTGTGGTCTCCAAAGGGGATTCAGACATCCCTTCGTCTTGGGAGATGCAAGACGAGCCTGCATTCAATTCACTGCAGGGATATCCGGCCTTACTTCGAGTCAGAGCATCCCGGTGTCCATTCCACTTGAGGCCACAAACTCGGGGTCCCTCAAATATACATGTAGCTGAGAGAAGCTTCCTCTTGAGGTGCTTGTGGAAAGTTGGTATTCCTCTTGAGTCTACGCCAGGGACTAAGCTCTCATCTCGAGTGTATTTCGGTCCACGGAGCCCTTTCCTGTTGGTCCAGTGACCTCAGGATCCCTCTAGACTTGAGACAGTGATCTTGGGTTTTCTCTGGAGTGTCATCAAGGAAATCAAGGCTCCTTTCACGTTTGATGTGGAACACGGAATTGCTCTGCATGCAGTGCAGGGAAATCGTGCCTCAACTCGCGGCGAGGGGGAAATCTCATTGTTTTTCTCGAGTTGCGGCCCGAACCTGGGGTATGTTCTCGAGTTACGACGGGGAGGGCCCTTCCAGACACGTGTTTGTTCAGCGACGTCAGGACTCCTGCCTAGGTGTGAGGGACACCTCGGGATTCTCCTCGAGTCTTGGCATGGCAATTTGGACGCGTCTCCACGTGAGGCGGGAGACCCAGGGTCCCTTTCCACGTGCCACAGGGATCCTGGGACTCCTATCCATTTTCAAGAGGAGTCAGGCATCGTCTCCTTTGGAAGCATTGATCTCCGCGGACCTCTCGAGTTTTCAAAGAATGTGAGGCCTCCGGTCTCGATGAGGCGGAGAACTCGGTCTTTCTCTGTGGTCTCCACAGGGGATTCAGACATCCCTTCGTCTTGTTAGATGCAAGACGAGTCTGCATTCAATTCACTGCAGGGATATCCGGCCTTACTTCGAGTCAGAGCATCTCGGTGTCCATTCCACTTGAGGCCACAAACTCAGGGTCCCTCTCACATACCTGTAGCTGAGAGAAGCCTCCTCTTGAGGTCCTTGTGGAAAGTTGGTATTCCTCTTGAGTCGAAGCCAGGGACTAAGCTCTCATCTCGAGTTGATTTGGGGTCCACGGAGCCCGTTCGTGTTGCTCCAGTGACCTCAGGATTCCTCTAGACTTGAGACAGTGATCTTGGGTTTTCTCTGGAGTGCCATCAAGGAAATCAAGGCTCCTTTCACGTTTGATGTGGAACACGGAATTGTTCTGCACGCAGTGCAGGGGAATAGGGCTTCATCCAGCGGCGAGGGGGAAGTCTCATGGTTTTTCTCGAGTTGCGGCCGGAACCTGGGGTATATTCTCGAGTTACGACGGGGAGGGCCCTTCCAGACACGTGTTTGTTCAGCGACGTCAGGACTCCTGCCTAGGTGCGAGGGTCACCTCGGGATTCTCCTCGAGTCTTGGCATGGCAATTGGACGCGTCTCCATGTGAGGCGGGAGATCCAGGGTCCCTTTCCACGTGCCACAGGGATCCTGGGACTCCTATCCATTTTCAAGAGGAGTCAGGCATCGTCTCCTTTGGAAGCATTGATCTCCGCGGACCTCTCGAGTTTTCAAAGGATGTGAGGCCTCCGCTCGTGATGAGGCGGAGGACTAGCTCTTTCTCTGTCATCTCCACAGGGGATTCAGACATCCCTTCGTTTTGGGAGATGCATGGCGATCGTGCATTCAATTCACTGCAGGGATATCCGGCCTTACTTTGAGTCAGAGCATCTCGGTGTCCATTCCACTTGAGGCCACAAACTCAGGGTCCCTCTCACATACCTGTAGCTGAGAGAAGCCTCCTCTTGAGGTGCTTGTGGAAAGTTGGTATTCCTCTTGAGTCGAAGCTAGGGACTAAACTCTCATCTCGAGTTGATTTGTGGTCCACGGAGCCCTTTCGTGTTGCTCCAGTGACCTCAGGATCCCTCTAGACTTGAGACAGAGAACTTGGGTTTTCTCTGGAGTGCCATCAAGGAAATCAAGGCTCCTTTCACGTTTGATGTGGAAAACGGAATTGCTTTGCACGCAGGGCAGGGGAATCAGGCCTCATCTCGCGGCGAGGGGGAAGTCTCATGGTTTTTCTCGAGTTGCGGCCCGAACCTGGGGTATATTCTCGAGTTACGACGGGGAGGGCCCTTCCTGACACGTGTTTGTTCAGCGACGTCAGGACTCCTGCCTAGGTGCGAGGGACACCTCGGGATTCTCCTCGAGTCTTGGCATGGGTATTGGGACGCGTCTCCACGTGAGGCGGGAGACCCAGGGTCCCTTTCCACGTGCCACATGGATCCTGGGACTCCTATCCATTTTCAAGAGGAGTCAGGCATCGTCTCCTTTGGAAGCATTGTTATCTGTGGAGCTCTCGAGTTTTCAAAGGATGTGAGGCCTCTGGTCGCGATGAGGCAGAAAGTTAGGTCTTTCTCTGTGGTCTCCTCAGGGGATCAGACATCCCTTCGTCTTGGGAGATGCAAGACGAGCCTGCATTCAATTCACTGCAGGGATATCCGGCCTTACGTCGAGTCAGAGCATCTCGGTGTCCATTCCACTTGAGGCCACAAACTCAGGGTCCCTCTCACATACCTGTACCTGAGAGAAGCCTCCTGTTGAGGTTCTTGTGGAAAGTTGATATTCCTCTTGAGTCGAAGCCAGGGACTAAGCTCTCATCTCGAGTTGATTTGGGGTCCACGGAGCCCTTTCCTGTTGCTCCAGTGACCTCAGGATCCCTCTAGACTTGAGACAGTGATCTTGGGGTTTCTCTGGAGTGCCATCAAGGAAATCAAGGCTCCTTTCACTTTTGATGTGGAACACTTAATTGCTCTGCATGCAGTGCAGGGGAATCGGGCCTCATCTCGCGGCGAGGGGGAAGTCTCATGGTTTTTCGCGAGTTGCGGGCGGAACCTGGGGTATATGCTCGAGTTACGACGGGGAGGGCCCTTCCAGACACGTGTTTGTTCAGCGACGTCAGGACTCCTGCCTAGGTGCGAGGGACACCTCGGGATTCTCCTCGAGTCTTGGCATGGCAATTTGGACGCGTCTCCATGTGAGGCGGGAGACCCAGGGTCCCTTTCCACGTGCCACAGCGATCCTGGGACTCCTATCCATTTTCAAGAGGAGTCAGGCATCGTCTCCTTCGGAAGCATTGATCTCCGCGGACCTCTCGAATTTTCAAAGGATGTGAGGCCTCTGGTCGCGATGAGGCGGTGGACTAGGTCTTTCCCTGTGGTCTCCACAGGGGTTTAGACATCCCTTCATCTTGGGAGATGCAAGACGAGCCTGCATTCAATTCACTGCAGGGATATTCGGCCTTACTTCGAGTCAGAGCATCTCGGTGTCCATTCCATTTGAGGCCACAAACTCAGGGGCCCTCTCACTTACATGTAGCTGAGAGAAGCCTCCTCTTGAGCTGCTTGTGGAAAGTTGGTATTCCTCTTGAGTCGAAGCCAGGGACTAAGCTCTCATCTCGAGTTGATTTGGGGACCACAGAGCCCTTTCATGTTGCTACAGTGACCTCAGGATCCCTCTAGACTTGAGACAGTAATCTTGGGTTTTCTCTGGAGTGCCATCAAAGAAATCAAGGCTCCTTTCATTTTTGATGTGGAATACGGAGTTGCTCTGCACGCAGGGCAGGGGAATCGGGCCTCATCTCGCGGCGAGGGGGAAGTCTCATGGTTTTTCTCGAGTTGCGGCCTGAACCTGGGGTATATTCTCGAGTTACGAAGGGGAGGGCCCTTCCAGACACGTGATAGGTGCGAGGGACACCTTTGGATTCTCCTAAAGTCTTGGCATGGCAATTGGAACGCGTCTCCACATGAGGCAAGAGACCCTTGGTCCCTTTCCACGTGCCACAGGGATCCTGGGACTCCTATCCATTTTCAAGAGGATTCAGGCATTGTCTCCTTTGGAAGCATTGATCTCCTCAGACCTCTCGAGTTTTCAAAGGATGTGAGGCCTCGGGTCGCGATGAGGCAGAGGACTAGGTCTTTCTCTGTCGTCTCCACAGGGCTTTCAGACATCCCTTCGTTTTGGGAGATGCAAGACGAGCCTGCATTCAATTCACTGCAGGGATATCCGGCCTTAATTCGAGTCAGAGCATCTCGGTGTCTTTTACACTTGAGGCCACAAATTCAGGGTCACTCTCACATACCTGTAGCTGAGAGAAGCCTCCTCTTGAGGTGCTTGTGGAAAGTTCGTATTCCTCTTGAGTCGAAGCCAGGGACTAAGCTCTCATCTCGAGTTGATTTGGGGTCCACGGAGCCCTTTCTTGTTGCTCCAGTGACCTCAGGATCCCTCTAGACTTGAGACAGTGATCTTGGGTTTTCTCTGGAGTGCCATCAAGGAAATCAAGGCTCCTTTCAAGTTTGATGTGGAACACGGAATTGCTCTGCACACAGTGCATGGGAATCGGGCCTCATCTCGCGGCAAGGGGGATGTCTCAGGTTTTTTCTCAAGTTACGGTCGGAACCTGGGGTATATTCTCGAGTTACGACGGGGAGGGCCCTTCCAGACACGTGTTTGTTCAGCGACGTCAGGACTCCTGCCTAGGTGCGAGGGACACCTCGGGATTCTCCTCGAGTCTTGGCATGGCAATTGGGATGCGTCTCCACGTGAGGCGGGAGACCCAGGGTCCCTTTCCACGTGCCACAGGGATCCTGGGACTCCTATCCATTTTCAAGAGGAGTCAGGCATCGTCTCCTTTGGAAGCATTGATCTCCGCAGACCTCTCGAGTTTTCAAAGGATGTGGGGCCTTCGGGCTCGATGAGGCGGAGAACGATGTCTTTCTCTGTGGTCTCCACAGGGGATTCAGACAACCCTTCGTCTTGGGAGATGCAAGACGATCCTGCATTCAATTCACTGCAGGGATATCCGGCCTTACTTCGAGTCAGAGCATCTCGGTGTCCATTCCACTTGAGGCCACAAATTCAGGGTTCCTCTCACATACCTGTAGCTGAGCGAAGCTTCCTCTTGAGGTGCTTGTGGAAAGTTGGTATTCCCCTTGAGTCTAAGCCAGGGACTAAGCTCTCATCTCGAGTTGATTTGGGGTCCTTGGAGCCCTTTCGTGTTGCTCCAGGGACCTCAGGATCCCTCTAGACTTGAGACACTGATGTTGGGTTTTCTCTGGAGTGCCATCAAGGAAATCAAGGCTCCTTTCATTTTTGATGTGGAATACGGAATTGCTCTGCACGCAGGGCAGGGGAATCGGGCCTCATCTCGCGGCGAGGGGGAAGTCTCATGGTTTTTCTCGAGTTGCGGCCGGAACCTGGGGTATATTCTCGAGTTACGACGGGGAGGTCCCTTCCAGACATGTGTTTGTTCAGCGACGTCAGGACTCCTGCCTAGGTGCGAGGGACACCTCGGGATTCTCCTCGAGTCCTGGCATGGCAATGGGGACGCGTCTCCACGTGAGGCGGGAGACCCAGTGTCCCTTTCCACGTGCCACTCGGATCCTGGGACTCCTATCCATTTTCAAGAGGAGTCAGGCATCGTCTCCTTTGGAAGCATTGATCTCCGAGGACCTCTTGAGTTTTCAAAGGATCCGAGGCCTCCGTTCGCGATGAGGCGGAGATCTAGGTCTTTCTCTGCGGTCTCCACAGGGGATTCAGACATCCCTTCGTCTTGGGAGATGCAAGACGGGCCGGCATTCAATTCACTGAAGGGATATCCGGCCTTACTTCGAGTCAGAGCATCTCGGTGTCCATTCCACATGAGGCCACAAATTCAGGGTCCCTCTCACATACCTGTAGCTGAGAGAAGCCTCCTCTTGAGGTGCTTGTGGAAACTTGGTATTCCTCTTGAGTCGAAGCCAGGGACTAAGCTCTCATCTCGAGTTGATTTGGGTTCCACGGAGCCCTTTGGTGTTGCAACAGTGACGTCAGGATCCCTCTAGACTTGAGACAGTGATCTTGGGTTTTCTCTGTAGTGCCACCAAGGAAATCAAGTCTCCTTTCACGTTTGATGTGGAACACGGAATTGCTCTGCACGCAGTGCAGGGGCATCGGGCCTCATCTCGCGCCGAGGGGGAAGTCTCATGGTTTTTCTCGAGTTGCGGCGGGAACCTGGGGTATATACTCGAGTTACGACGGGGAGGGCCCTTCCAGACAAGTGTTTGTTCAGCGACGTCAGGACTCCTGCCTAGGTGCCAGGGACACCTCTGGATTCTCCTCGAGTCTTGACATGGCAATTGGGATGCGTCTCCACGGGAGGCGGGAGACCCAGGGTCCCTTTCCACGTGTCACAGGGATCCTGGGACTCCTATCCATTTTCAAGAGGAGTCAGGCATCGTCTCCTTTGGAAGCATTGATCTCCGCAGTCCTCTCGAGTTTTCAAAGGATGTGAGGCTTCCCGTCGCGATGAGGCGGAGAACTGGGTCTTTCTCTGTGGTCTCCACAGGGGATTCAGACAACCCTTCGTCTTGGGAGATGCAAGACGAGCCTGCATTCAATTCACTGCAGGGATATCTGGCCTTACTTCGAGTCAGAGCATCTCGGTGTCCATTCCACTTGAGGTCACAAACTCAGGGTCCCTCTCACATACCTGTAGCTGAGAGAAGCCTCCTGTTGAGGTGCTTTTGGAAAGTTGGTATTCCTCTTGAGTCGAAGCCAGGGACTAAGCTCTCATCTCGAGTTGATTTGGGGTCCACGGAGCCCTTTCGTGTTTCTCCAGTGACCTCAGGATCCCTCTAGACTTGAGACAGTGATCTTGGGTTTTCTCTGGAGTGCCGTCAAGGAAATCAAGGCTCCTTTCACGTTTGATGTGGAACACGGAATTGCTCTGCACGCAGTGCAGGGGAATCGGGCCTCATCTCGCAGCGAGGGGGAAGTCTCATGGTTTTTCTCGAGTTGCGGCCGGAACCTGGGGTGTATTCTCGAGTTACGACGGGGAGGGACCTTCCAGACACGTGTTTGTTCAGCGACGTCATGACTCCTGCCTAGGTGCGAGGGACACCTCGGGATTCTCCTCGAGTCTTCGCATGGCAATTGGGACGCGTCTCCACGTGAGGCGGGAGACGCAGGGTCCCTTTCCACGTGCCACAGGGATCCTGGGACTCCTATCCATTTTCAAGAGGAGTCAGGCATCGTCTCCTTTGGAAGCATTGATCTCCGCGGACGTCTCGAGTTTTCAAAGGATGTGAGGCCTCCGGTCGCGTTGAGGCGGAGAACTAGGTCTTTCTCTGTGGTCTCCACAGGGGATTCAGACAACCCTTCGTCTTGGGAGATGCAAGACGAGCCTGCATTCAATTCACTGCAGGGATATCTGGCCTTACTTCGAGTCAGAGCATCTCGGTGTCCATTCGACTTGAGGCCACAAACTCAGGGTCCCTCTCACATACCTGTAGCTGAGAGAAGCCTCCTCTTGAGGTGCTTGTGGAAACTTGGTATTCCTCTTGAGTCGAAGCCAGGGACTAAGCTCTCATCTCGAGTTGATTTGGGGTCCACGGAGCCCTTTCGTGTTGCTCCAGTGACCTCAGGATCCCTCTAGACTTGAGACAGTGATCTTGGGTTTTCTCTGGAGTGCCATCAAGGAAATCAAGTCTCCTTTCTTTTTTGTTGTGGAATACGGAATTGCTCTGCACGCAGTGCAGGGGAATCGGGCCTCATCTCGCAGCGAGGGGGAAGTCTCATGGTTTTTCTCGAGTTGCGGCCGGAACCTGGGGTATATTCTCGAGTTACGACGGGGAGGGCCCTTTCAGACATGTGTTTGTTCAGCGACGTCAGGACTCCTGCCTAGGTGCGAGGGACACCTCGGGATTCTCCTCGAGTCTTGGCATGGCAATTGGGACGCGTCTCCACGTGAGGCGGGAGACGCAGGGTCCCTTTCCACGTGCCACAGGGATCCTGGGACTCCTATCCATTTTCAAGAGGAGTCAGGCATCGTCTCCTTTGGAAGCATTGATCTCCGCGGACTTCTCGAGTTTTCAAAGGATGTGAGGCCTCTGTTCGCGTTGAGACGGAGACTAGGTCTTTCTCTGTGGTCTCCACAGGGGATTCAGACAACCCTTCGTCTTGGGAGATGCAAGACGAGCCTGCATTCAATTCACTGCAGGGATATCCAGCCTTACTTCGAGTCAGAGCATCTCGGGGTCCATTCCACTTGAGGCCACAAACTCAGGGTCCCTCTCACATACATGTAGTTGAGAGAAGCCTCCTCTTGAGGTGCTTGTGGAAAGTTGGTATTCCTCTTGAGTCGAAGCCAGGGACTAAGCTCTCATCTCGAGTTGATTTGGGGTCCACGGAGCCCTTTCGTGTTGCTCCAGTGACCTCAGGATCCCTCTAGACTTGAAACAGTGACCTTGGGTTTTCTCTGGAGTGCCATCAAGGATATAAAGGCTCCTTTCACGTTTGATGTGGAACACGGAATTGCTCTGCACGCAGTGCAGGGGAATCGGACCTCATCTCGCGGCGAGTGGGAAGTGTCATGGTTTATCTCGAGTTGCGGCCGGAACCTGGGGTATATTCTCGAGTTACGACGGGGAGGGCCCTTCCTTACACGTGTTTGTTCAGCGACGTCAGGACTCCTGCATAGGTGCGAGGGACACCTCGGGATTCTCCTCGAGTCTTGGCATGGCAATTGGGACGTGTCTCCACGTGAGGCGGGAGACCCAGGGTCCCTTTCCACGTGCCACATTGATCCTGGGACTCCTATCCATTTTCAAGAGGAGTCAGGCATCGTCTCCTTTGGAAGCATTGATCTCCGCGGACCTCTCGAGTTTTCAAAGGATGTGAGGCCTCCGGTCGCGATGAGGCGGAGGACTAGGTCTTTCTCTGTGGACTCCACAGGGGATTCAGACATCCCTTCGTCTTGGGAGATGCAAGATGAGCCTGCATTCAATTCACTCCAGGGATATCTGGTCTTACTTCGAGTCACAGCATCTCGGTGTCCATTCCACTTGAGGCCTCAAACTCAGGGTCCCTCTCACATACCTGTAGCTGAGAGAAGCCTCCTCTTGAGGTGCTTGTGGAAAGTTGGTATTCCTCTTGAGTCGAAGCTAGGGACTAAGCTCTCATCTCGAGTTGATTTGGGGTCCACGGAGCCCTTTCGTGTTGCTCCAGTGACCTCAGGATCCCTCTAGACTTGAGACAGTGATCTTGGGTTTTCTCTGGAGTGCCATCAAGGAAATCAAGGCTCCTTTCACGTTTGATGTGGAACACGGAAATGTTCTGCACGCAGTGCAGGGGAATCGGGCCTCATCTCGCGGCGAGGGGGAAGTCTCATGGTTTTTCTCGAGTTGCGGCCGGAACCTGGGGTATATTCTCGAGTTACGACGGGGAGGGCCCTCCCAGACACGTGTTTGTTCAGCGACGTCAGGACTCCTGCCTAGGTGCGAGGGACACCTCGGGATTCTTCTCGAGTCTTGGCATGGCAATTGCGACGCCTCTCCATGTGAGGCGGGAGACCCAGGGTCCCTTTCCACGTGCCACAGGGATCCTGGGACTCCTATCCATTTTCAAGAGGAGTCAGGCATCGTCTCCTTTGGAAGCATTGATCTCCGCAGACCTCTCGAGTTTTCAAAGGATGTGGGGCCTTCGGGCTCGATGAGGCGGAGAACGATGTCTTTCTCTGTGGTCTCCACAGGGGATTCAGACAACCCTTCGTCTTGGGAGATGCAAGACGATCCTGCATTCAATTCACTGCAGGGATATCCGGCCTTACTTCGAGTCAGAGCATCTCGGTGTCCATTCCACTTGAGGCCACAAATTCAGGGTTCCTCTCACATACCTGTAGCTGAGCGAAGCTTCCTCTTGAGGTGCTTGTGGAAAGTTGGTATTCCCCTTGAGTCTAAGCCAGGGACTAAGCTCTCATCTTGAGTTGATTTGGGGTCCTTGGAGCCCTTTCGTGTTGCTCCAGGGACCTCAGGATCCCTCTAGACTTGAGACACTGATGTTGGGTTTTCTCTGGAGTGCCATCAAGGAAATCAAGGCTCCTTTCATTTTTGATGTGGAATACGGAATTGCTCTGCACGCAGGGCAGGGGAATCGGGCCTCATCTCGCGGCGAGGGGGAAGTCTCATGGTTTTTCTCGAGTTGCGGCCGGAACCTGGGGTATATTCTCGAGTTACGACGGGGAGGTCCCTTCCAGACATGGGTTTGTTCAGCGACGTCAGGACTCCTGCCTAGGTGCGAGGGACACCTCGGGATTCTCCTCGAGTCTGGCATGGCAATTGGGACGTGTGTCCATGTGAGGCGGGAGACCCAGGTTCCCTTTCCAAGTGCCACAGGGATCCTGGGACTCCTATCCATTTTCAAGAGGAGTCAGGAATCGTCTCCTTTAGAAGCATTGATCTCTTCAGACCTCTCCAGTTTTCAAAGGATGTGAGGCCTCCGGTCGCGATGAGGCGGAGGAGTAGGTCTTTCTCTGTGGTCTCCACAGGGGATTCAGACAACCCTTCGTCTTGGGAGATGCAAGACGAGCCTGCATTCAATTCACTGCAGGGATATCCGGTCTTACTTCGAGTCAGAGCATCTCGGTGTCCTTTCCACTTGAGGCCACAAACTCGGGGTCCCTCAAATATACCTGTAGCTGAGAGAAGCCTCCTCTTGAGGTGCTTGTGGAAAGTTGGTATTCCTCTTGAGTCTAAGCCAGGGACTAAGCTCTCATCTCGAGTTGATTTGGGGTCCATGGAGCCCTTTCATGTGGCTCCAGTGACCTCAGGATCCCTCTAGACTTGAGACAGTGATCTTGGGTTTTCTCTGGAGTGCCATCAAGGAAATCAAGGCTCCTTTCTTTTTTGATGTGGAATACGGAATTGCTCTGCACGCAGGGCAGGGGAATCGGGCCTCATCTCGCGGCGAGGGGGAAGTCTCATGGTTTTTCTCGAGTTGCGGCCGGAACCTGGGGTATATTCTCGAGTTACAACGGGGAGGGCCCTTCCAGACACGTGTTTGTTCAGTGACGTCAGGACTCCTGCCTAGGTGCGAGGGACACCTCGGGATTCTCCTCGAATCTTGGCATGGCAATTGGGACGCCTCTCCACGTGAGGCGGGAGACCCAGTGTCCCTTTCCCCGTGCCACAGGGATCCTGGGACTCCTATCCATTTTCAAGAGGAGTCAGGTATCGTTTCCTTTGGAAGCATTGATCTCCGCGGACCTCTCGAGTTTTCATAGGATGTGAGGCCTCCGCTCGCGATGAGGCGGAGAATTAGGTCTTTCTCTGTGGTCTCCACAGGGGATTCAGACATCCCTTCGCCTTGGGAGATGCAAGACGAGCCTGCATTCAATTCACTGCAGGGATATCCGGCCTTACTTCGAGTCAGAGCATCTCGGTGTCCATTCCATTTGAGGCCACAAACTCCGGGGCCCTCTCACATACCTGTAGCTGAGAGAAGCCTCCTCTTGAGGTGCTTGTGGAAAGTTGGTATTCTTCTTGAGTCGAAGCCAGGGACTAAACTCTCATCTCGAGTTGATTTCGGGTCCACAGAGCCCTTTCGTGTTGCTACAGTGACCTCAGGATCCCTCTAGACTTGAAACAGTGATCTTGGGTTTTCTCTGGAGTGCCATCAAGGAAATCAAGGCTCCTTTCACGTTTGATGTCGAACACGGAATTGCTCTGCATGCAGTGCAGGGGAATCGGGCCTCAACTCGCGGCGAGGGGTAAATCTCATGGTTTTGTTCAGTTCCGGCCGGAACCTGGGATATATTCTCGAGTTACGACGCGGAGGGCCCTTCCAGACACGTGTTTGTTGAGCGACGTCAGGACTCCTGCCTAGGTGCAAGGGACACCTCGGGATTCTCCTCGAGTCTTGGCATGGCATTTTGGACGCGTCTCCACGTGAGGCGGGAGACCCAGGGTCCCTTTTCACGTGCCACAGGGATCCTGGGACTCCTATCCATTTTCAAGAGGAGTCAGGCATCGTCTCCTTTGGAAGCATTGATCTCCTCGGACCTCTCGAGTTTTCAAAGGATGTGAGGCCTCGGTTCGCGTTGAGGCGGAGAACTCGGTCTTTCTCTGTGGTCTCCCCAGCGGATTCAGACATCCCTTCGTCTTGGGAGATGCAAGATGAGCCTGCATTCAATTCACTGCAGGGATATCCGGCCTTACTTCGAGTCAGAGCATCTCGGTGTCCATTCCACTTGAGGCAACAAACTCAGGGTCCCTCTCACATACCTTTAGCTGAGAGAAGCCTCCTCTTGAGGTGCTTGTGGAAAGTTCGTATTCCTCTTGAGTCGAAGCCAGGGACTAAGCTCTCATCTCGAGTTGATTTGGGGTTCATGGAGCCCTTTGGTGTTGCTCCAGTGACCTCAGGATCCCTCTAGACTTGAGACAGTGATCTTGGGTTTTCTCTGGAGTGCCATCAAGGAAATCAAGGCTCCTTTCACGTTTGATGTGGAACACGGAATTGCTCTGCACGCAGGGCAGGGGAAATGGGGCTCATCCCGCGGCGAGGGGGAAGTCTCATGGTTTTTCTCGAGTTGCGGCCGGAACCTGGGGTATATTCTCCAGTTACGACGGGGAGGGCCCTTCCAGACACGTGTTTGTTCAGCGACGTCTGGACTCCTGCCTAGGTGCGAGGGACAACTCGGGATTCTCCTCGAGTTTTGGCATGGCAATTGAGACGCGTCTCCACGTGAGGCGGGAGACCCAGTGTCTCTTTCCACGTGCCACTCGGATCCTGGGACTCCTATCCATTTTCAAGAGGAGTCAGGCATCGTCTCCTTTGGAAGCATTGATCTCCGAGGACCTCTTGAGTTTTCAAAGGATCCGAGGCCTCCGTTCGCGATGAGGCGGAGAACTAGGTCTTTCTCTGCGGTCTCCACAGGGGATTCAGACATCCCTTCGTCTTGGGAGATTCAAGACGGGCCGGCATTCAATTAACTGAAGGGATATCCGGCCTTACTTCGAGTCAGAGCATCTCGGTGTCGATTCCACATGAGGCCACAAATTCAGGGTCCCTCTCACATACCTGTAGCTGAGAGAAGCCTCCTCTTGAGGTGCTTGTGGAAACTTGGTATTCCTCTTGAGTCGAAGCCAGGGACTAAGCTCTCATCTCGAGTTGATTTGGGTTCCACGGAGCCCTTTGGTGTTGCAACAGTGACGTCAGGATCCCTCTAGACTTGAGACAGTGATCTTGGGTTTTCTCTGGAGTGCCACCAAGGAAATCAAGTCTCCTTTCACGTTTGATGTGGAACACGGAATTGCTCTGCACGCAGTGCAGGGGCATCGGGCCTCATCTCGCGCCGAGGGGGAACTCTCATGGTTTTTCTCGAGTTGCGGCGGGAACCTGGGGTATATACTCGAGTTACGACGGGGAGGGCCCTTCCAGACAAGTGTTTGTTCAGCGATGTCAGGACTCCTGCCTAGGTGCCAGGGACACCTCTGGATTCTCCTCGAGTCTTGACATGGCAATTGGGATGCGTCTTCACGTGAGGCGGGAGACCCAGGGTCCCTTTCCACGTGTCACAGGGATCCTGGGACTCCTATCCATTTTCAAGAGGAGTCAGGCATCGTCTCCTTTGGAAGCATTGATCTCCGCCGACCTCTCGAGTTTTCAAAGGATGTGAGGCTTCCCGTCGCGATGAGGCGGAGAACTGGGTCTTTCTCTGTGGTCTCCACAGGGGATTCAGACATCCCTTCGTCTTGGGAGATGCAAGACGACCCTGCATTCAATTCACTGCAGGGATATCCGGCCTAACTTCGAGTCAGAGCTTCTCGGTGTCCATTCCACTTGAGGTCACAAACTCAGGGTCCCTCTCAAATACCTGTAGCTGAGAGAAGCCTCCTCTTGAGGTGCTTGGGGAAAATTGGTATTCCTCTTGAGTCGAAGCCAGGGACTAAGCTCTCATCTCGGGTTGATTTGGGGTCCACGGAGCCATTTCGTGTTGCTACAGTGACCTCAGGATCCCTCTAGACTTGAGAGACTGATCTTGGGTTTTCCCTGGAGTGCCATCAAGGAAATCAAGGCTCCTTTCATTTTTGATGTGGAATACGGAATTGCTCTGCACGCAGGGCAGGGGAATTTGGCCTCATCTCGCGGCGAGGGGGAAGTCTCATGGTTTTTCTCGAGTTGCGGCCGGAACCTGAGGTATATTCTCGAGTTACGACGGGGAGGTCCCTTCCAGACACGTGTTTGTACAGAGACGTCAGGACTCCTGCCTAGGTGCGAGGGACACCTCGGGATTCTCCTCGAGTCTGGCATGGCAATTGGGACGTGTCTCCACGTGAGGCGGGAGACCCAGGGTCCCTTTCCAAGTGCCACAGTGATCCTGGGACTCCTATCCATTTTCAAGAAGAGTCAGGCATCGTCTCCTTTAGAAGCATTGATCTCTGCAGACCTCTCGAGTTTTCAAAGGATGTGAGGCCTCCGGTCGCGATGAGGCGGAGGAGTAGGTCTTTCTCTGTGGTCTCCACAGGGGATTCAGACATCCCTTCGTCTTGGGAGATGCAAGACGAGCCTGCATTCAATTCACTGCAGGGATATCCGGCCTTACTTCGAGTCAGAGCATCTCGGTGTCCATTCCACTTGAGGTCACAAACTCAGGGTCCCTCTCACATACCTGTAGCTGAGAGAAGCCTCCTCTTGAGTTGCTTGTGGAAAGTTGGTATTCCACTTGTGTCGAAGCCAGGGACTAAGCTCTCATCTCGAGTTGATTTGGGGTCCATGGAGCCCTTTCATGTGGCTCCAGTGACCTCAGGATCCCTCTAGACTTGAGACAGTGATCTTGCGTTTTCTCTGGAGTGCCATCAAGGAAATCAAGGCTCCTTTCACGTTTGATGTCGAACACGGAATTACTCTGCATGCAGTGCAGGGGAATCGGGCCTCAACTCGCGGGGAGGGGTAAATCTCATGGTATTTTTCAGTTGCGGCCGGAACCTGGGATATATTCTCGAGTTACGACAGGGAGGGCCCTTCCAGACACGTGTTTGTTGAGCGACGTCAGGACTCCTGCCTAGGTGCGAGGGACACCTCGGGATTCTCCTCGAGTCTTGCCATGGCAATGGGGACGCGTCTCCACGTGAGGCGGGAGACCCAGGGTCCCTTTTCACGAGCCACAGGAATCCTAGGACTCCTATCCATTTTCAAGAGGAGTCAGGCATCGTCTCCTTTGGAAGCATTGATCTCCGGGGACCTCTCGAGTTTTCAAAGGATGTGAGGCCTCCGGTCGCGATGAGGCGGAGAACACGGTCTTTCTCTGTGGTCTCCACAGGGGATTCACACATCCCTTCGTCTTGGGAGATGCAAGACGAGCCTGCATTCAATTCACTGCAGGAATATCCGGCCTTACTTCGAGTCAGAGCATCTCGGTGTCCATTCCACTTGAGGCCACAAACTCAGGGTCCCTCAAATATACCTGTAGCTGAGAGAAGCCTCCTCTTGAGGTGCTTGTGGAAAGTTGGTATTCCTCTTGAGTCAAAACCAGGGACTAAGCTCTCATCTCGAGTTGATTTGGGGTCCACAGAGCCCTTACTTGTTGCTCCAGTGACGTCAGGATCCCTCTAGACTTGAGACAGTGATCTTGGGTTTTCTCTGGAGTGCCATCAAGGAAATCAAGGCTCCTTTCTATTTTGATGTGGAATACGGAATTGCTCTGCACGCAGGGCAGGGGAATTGGGCCTCATCTCGCGGCGAGGGGGAAGTCTCATGGTTTTTCTCGAGTTGCGGCCTGAACCTGGGGTATATTCTCGAGTTACGACGGGGAGGGGACTTCCAGACACGTGTTTGTTCAGTGACGTCAGGACTCCTGCCTAGGTGCGAGGGACACCTGGGGATTCTCCTCGAGTCTTGGCATGGCAATTGGGACGCCTCTCCACGTGAGGCGGGAGACCCAGGGTCCCTTTCCACGTGCCACAGGGATCCTGGGACTCCTATCCATTTTCAAGAGGAGTCAGGCATCGTCTCTTTGGAAGCATTGATCTCCTCGGACCTCTAGAGTTTTCAAAGGATGTGAGGCCTCCGGTCGCGATGAGGCGGAGAACTCGCTCTTTCTCTGTGTTCTCCCCAGCGGATTCAGACATCCCTTCGTCTTGGGAGATGCAAGATGAGCCTGCATTCAATTCACTGCAGGGATATCCGGCCTTACTTCGAGTCAGAGCATCTCGGTGTCCATTCCACTTGAGGCAACAAACTCAGGGTCCCTCTCACATACCTGTAGCTGAGAGAAGCCTCCTCTTGAGGTGCTTGTGGAAAGTTCGTATTCCTCTTGAGTCGAAGCCAGGGACTAAGCTCTCATCTCGAGTTGATTTGGGGTCCACTGAGCCCTTTGTTGTTGCTACAGTGACCTCAGGATCCCTCTAGACTTGAGACAGTGATCTTGGGTTTTCTCTGGAGTGCCATCAAGGAAATCAAGGCTCCTTTCATTTTTGATGTGGAATACGGAATTGCTCTGCACGCAGGGCAGGGGAATTGGGCCTCATCTCGCGGCGAGGGGGAAGTCTCATGGTTTTTCTCGAGTTGCGGCCTGAACCTGGGGTATATTCTCGAGTTACGACGGGGAGGTCCCTTCCAGACACGTGTTTGTACAGCGACGTCAGGACTCCTGCCTAGGTGCGAGGGACACCTCGGGATTCTCCTCGAGTCTGGCATGGCAATTGGGACGCGTCTCCACGTGAGGCGGGAGACCCAGTGTCCCTTTCCACGTGCCACAGGGATCCTGGGACTACTATCCATTTTCAAGAGGAGTCAGGCATCGTCTCCTTTGGAAGCATTGATCTCCGCAGACCTCTCGAGTTTTCAAAGGATGTGAGGCCTCCGGTCGCGATGAGGCGGAGGAGTAGGTCTTTCTCTGTGGTCTCCACAGGGGATTCAGACATCCCTTCTTCTTGGGAGATGCAAGACGAGCCTGCATTCAATTCACTGCAGGGATATCCGGCCTTACTTCGAGTCAGAGCATCTCGGTGTCCATTCCACTTGAGGTCACAAACTCAGGGTCCCTCTCACATACCTGTAGCTGAGAGAAGCCTCCTCTTGAGGGGCTTGTGGAAAGTTCATATTCCTCTTGAGTTGAAGCCAGGGACTAAGCTCTCATCTCGAGTTGATTTGTGGTCCACGGAGCCCTTTCCTATTGGTCCAGTGACCTCAGGATCCCTCTAGACTTGAAACAGTGATCTTGGGTTTTCTCTGGAGTGCCATCAAGGAAATCAAGGCTCCTTTCACGTTTGATGTGGAACACGGAATTGCTCTGCACGCAGGGCAGGGGAATCGGGCCTCATCTCGCGGCGAGGGGGGAGTCTCATGGTTTTTCTCGAGTTGCGGCCGGAACCTGGGGTATATTCTTGAGTTACGACAGGGAGGGGCCTTCCAGAACCGTGTTTGTTCAGTGACGTCAGGACTACTGCCTAGGTGCGAGGGACACCTCGGGATTCTCCTCGAGTCTTGGCATGGCTATTGGGACGCCTCTCCACGTGAGGCGGGAGACCCAGGGTCCCTTTCCACGTGCCACAGGGATCCTGGGACTCCTATCCATTTTCAAGAGGAGTCAGGCATCGTTTCCTTTGGAAGCATTGATCTCCGCGGACCTCTCGAGTTTTCAAAGGATGTGAGGCCTCCGCTCGCGATGAGGCGGAGAATTAGGTCTTTCTCTGTGGTCTCCACAGGGGATTCAGACATCCCTTCGCCTTGGGAGATGCAAGACGAGCCTGCATTCAATTCACTGCAGGGATATCCGGCCTTACTTCGAGTCAGAGCATCTCGGTGTCCATTCCATTTGAGGCCACAAACTCAGGGGCCCTCTCACATACCTGTAGCTGAGAGAAGCCTCCTCTTGAGGTTATTGTGGAAAGTTGGTATTCTTCTTGAGTCGAAGCCAGGGACTAAACTCTCATCTCGAGTTGATTTCGGGTCCACAGAGCCCTTTCGTGTTGCTACAGTGACCTCAGGATCCCTCTAGACTTGAAACAGTGATCTTGGGTTTTCTCTGGAGTGCCATCAAGGAAATCAAGGCTCCTTTCACGTTTGATGTGGAACACGGAATTGTTCTGCATGCAGTGCAGGGGAATCGGGCCTCAACTCGCGGCGAGGGGTGAATCTCATGGTTTTGTTCAGTTGCGGCCGGAACCTGGGATATATTCTCGAGTTACGACGGGGAGGGCCCTTCCAGACATGTGTTTGTTGAGCGACGTCAGGACTCCTGCCTAGGTGCGAGGGACACCTCGGGATTCTCCTCGAGTCTTGGCATGGCATTTTGGCCGCGTCTCCACGTGAGGCGGGAGACCCAGGGTCCCTTTTCACGTGCCACAGGGATCCTGGGACTCCTATCCATTTTCAAGAGGAGTCAGGCATCGTCTCTTTGGAAGAATTGATCTCCTCGGACCTCTCGAGTTTTCAAAGGATGTGAGGCCTCCGGTCGCGATGAGGCGGAGTACTCGGTCTTTCTGTGGTCTCCCCAGCGGATTCAGACATCCCTTCGTCTTGGGAGATGCAAGACGAGCCTGCATTCAATTCACTGCAGGGATATCCGGCCTTACTTCGAGTCAGAGCATCTCGGTGTCCATTCCATTTGAGGCCACAAACTCAGGGTCCCTCTCACATACCTGTAGCTGAGAGAAGCCTCTTCTTGAGGTGCTTGTGGAAAGTTGGTATTCCTCTTGACTCGAAGCCAGGGACTAAGCTCTCATCTCGAGTTGATTTGGGGTCCACGGAGCCCTTTCGTGTTGCTCCAGTGACCTCAGGATCCCTCTAGACTTGAGACAGTGACGTTGGGTTTTCTCTGGAGTGCCATCAAGGAAATCAAGGCTCCTTTCACGTTTGATGTGGAACACGGAATTGCTCTGCACGCAGGGCAGGGGAAATGGGCCTCATCCCGCGGCTAGGGGGAAGTCTCATGGTTTTTCTCGAGTTGCGGCCGGAACCTGGGGTATATTCTCGAGTTACGATGGGTAGGGCCCTTCCAGACACGTGTTTGTTCAGCGACGTCTGGACTCCTGCCTAGGTGCGAGGGACAACTAGGGATTCTCCTCGAGTTTTGGCATGGCAATTGAGACGCGTCTCCACGTGAGGCGGGAGACCTAGTGTCCCTTTCCACGTGCCACACGGATCCTGGGACTCCTATCCATTTTCAAGAGGAGTCAGGCATCGTCTCATTTGGAAGCATTGATCTCCGCAGACCTCTTGAGTTTTCAAAGGATCCGAGGCCTCCGTTCGCGATGAGGCGGAGAACTAGGTCTTTCTCTGTGGTCTCCACAGGGGTTTCAGACATCCCTTCGTGTTGGGAGATTCAAGACGGGCCGGCATTCAATTCACTGAAGGGATATCCGGCCTTACGTCGAGTCAGAGCATCTCGGTGTCCATTCCACATGAGGCCACAAATTCAGGGTCCCTCTCACATACCTGTAGCTGAGAGAAGCCTCCTCTTGAGGTGCTTGTGGAAACTTGGTATTCCTCTTGAGTCGAAGCCAGGGACTAAGCTCTCATCTCGAGTTGATTTGGGTTCCACGGAGCCCTTTGGTGTTGCAACAGTGACCTCAGGATCCCTCTAGACTTGAGACAGTGATCTTGGGTTTTCTCTGGAGTGCCACCAAGGAAATCAAGTCTCCTTTCACGTTTGATGTGGAACACGGAATTACTCTGCACGCAGTGCAGGGGCATCGGGCCTCATCTCGCGCCGAGGGGGAAGTCTCATGGTTTTTCTCGAGTTGCGGCCGGAACCTGGGGTATATTCTCGAGTTACGACGGGGAGGGCCCTTCCAGACAAGTGTTTGTTCAGCGACGTCAGGACTCCTGCCTAGGTGCCAGGGACACTTCTGGATTCTCCTCGAGTCTTGACATGGCAATTGGGACGCGTCTCCACGTGAGGCGGGAGACCCAGGGTCCCTTTCCACGTGCCACACGGATCCTGGGACTCCTATCCATTTTCAAGAGGAGTCAGGCATCGTCTCCTTTGGAAGCATTGATCTCCGCGGTCCTCTCGAGTTTTCAAAGGATGTGAGGCTTCCCGTCGCAATGAGGCGGAGAACTGGGTCTTTCTCTGTGGTCTCCACAGGGGATTCAGATATCCCTTCGTCTTGGGAGATGCAAGACGAGCCTGCATTCAATTCACTGCAGGGATATCCGGCCTTACTTCGAGTCAGAGCATCTCGGTGTACATTGCACTTGAGGCCACAAATTCAGGGTTCCACTCACATACCTCTAGCTGAGAGAAGCTTCCTCTTGAGGTGCTTGTGCAAAGTTGGTATTCCTCTTGAGTCTAAGCCAGGGACTAAGCTCTCATCTCGAGTTGATTTGGGGTCCTTGGAGCCCTTTCTTGTTGCTCCAGTGACCTCAGGATCCCTCTAGACTTGAGACACTGATCTTGGGTTTTCTCTGGAGTGCCATCAAGGAAATCAAGTCTCCTTTCATTTTTGATGTGGAATACGGAATTGCTCTGCACGCAGGGCAGGGGAATCGGGCCTCATCTCGCGGCGAGGGGGAAGTCTCATGGTTTTTCTCGAGTTGCGGCCGGAACCTGGGGTATATTCTCGAGTTACGACAGGGAGGTCCCTTCCAGACATGTGTTTGTTCAGCGACGTCAGGACTCCTGCCTAGGTGCGAGGGACACCTCGGGATTCTCCTCGAGTCTTGCATGGCAATTGGGACGTGTCTCCACGTGAGGCGGGAGACCCAGGGTCCCTTTCCAAGTGTCACAGTGATCCTGGGACCCCTATCCATTTTCAAGAAGAGTCAGGCATTGTCTCCTTTGTAAGCATTGATCTCTTCAGACCTCTCGAGTTTTCAAAGGATGTGAGGCCTCCGGTCGCGATGAGGCGGAGGAGTAGGTCTTTCTCTGTGGTCTCCACAGGGGATTCAGACAACCCTTCGTCTTGGGAGATGCAAGACGAGCCTGCATTCAATTCACTGCAGGGATATCCGGCCTTACTTCGAGTCAGAGCATCTCGGTGTGCATTCCACATGAGGCCACAAACTCAGGGTACCTCTCACATACCTGTAGCTGAGAGAAGCCTCCTCTTGAGTTGCTTGTGGAAAGTTGGTATTCCTCTTGTGTCGAAGCCAGGGACTAAGCTCTCATCTCGAGTTGATTTGGGGTCCATGGAGCCCTTTCATTTTGCTCCAGTGACCTCAGGATCCCTCTAGACTTGAGACAGTGATCTTGGGTTTTCTCTGGAGTGTCATCAAGGAAATCAAGGCTCCTTTCACGTTTGATGTGGAAAACGGAATTGCTCTGCATGCAGTGCAGGGGAATCGGGCCTCATGTCGCGTCGAGGGGGAAGTCTCATGGTTTTTCTCGAGTTGCGGCCGGAACCTGGGGTATATTCTCGAGTTATGATGGGGAGGGCCCTTCCATACACGTGTTTGTTCAGCGACATCAGGACTCCTGCCTAGGTGCGACGGACACCTCGGGATTCTCCTCGAGTCTTGGCATGGCAATTGGGACGCGTCTCCACGTGAGGCGGGAGACCCAGGGTCCCTTTCCACGTGCCACAGGGATCCTGGGACTCCTATCCATTTTCAAGAGGAGTCAGGCATCGTCTCCTTTGGAAGCATTGATCTCCGCAGACCTCTCGAGTTTTCAAAGGATGTGAGGCCTCTCGTCGCGATGAGGCGGAGAACTCGGTCTTTCTCTGTGGTCTCCACAGGGAATTCAGATATCCCTTCTTCTTGGGAGATGCAAGACGAGCCTGCATTCAATTCACTGCAGGGATATCCGGCCTTACTTCGAGTCAGAGCATCTCCGTGTCCATTCCACTTGAGGCCACAAACTCAGTGGCCCACTCACATAGCTGTAGCTGAGAGAAGCCTCCTCTTGAGGTGCTTGTGGAAAGTTGGTATTCCTCTTGAGTCGAAGCCAGGGACTAAGCTCTCATCTCGAGTTGATTTGGGGTCCACGGAGCCATTTCATGTTGCTCCAGTGACCTCAGGATCCCTCTAGACTTGAGACAGTGATCTTGGGTTTTCTCTGGAGTGCCATCAAGGAAATCAAGGCTCCTTTCACGTTTGATGTGGAACACGGAATTGCTCTGCACGCAGGGCAGGGGAATCGGGCCTCATCTCGCGGCGAGGGGGAAATCTCATGGTTTTTCTCGAGTTGCGGCCGGAACCTGGGGTATATTCTCGAGTTACGATGGGGAGGGCCCTTCCAGACACGTGTTTGTTCAGCGACGTCAGGACTCCTGCCTAGGTGCGAGGGACACCTCGGGATTCTCCTCGAGTCTTGGCATGGCAATTGGGACGCCTCTCCACGTGAGGCGGGAGACCCAGTGTCCCTTTCCACGTGCCACAGGGATCCTGGGACTCCTATCCATTTTCAAGAGGAGTCAGGCATCGTTTCCTTTGGAAGCATTGATCTCCGCGGACCTCTCGAGTTTTCAAAGCATGTGAGGCCTCCGCTCGCGATGAGGCGGAGAATTAGGTCTTTCTCTGTGGTCTCCACAGGGGATTCAGACATCCCTTCACCTTGGGAGATGCAAGACGAGCCTGCATTCAATTCACTGCAGGGATATCCGGCCTTACTTCGAGTCAGAGCATCTCGGTGTCCATTCCATTTGAGGCCACAAACTCAGGGGCCCTCTCACATACCTGTAGCTGAGAGAAGCCTCCTCTTGAGGTGCTTGTGGAAAGTTGGTATTCTTCTTGAGTCGAAGCCAGGGACTAAACTCTCATCTCGAGTTGATTTCGGGTCCACAGAGCCCTTTCGTGTTGCTACAGTGACCTCAGGATCCCTCTAGACTTGAAACAGTGATCTTGGGTTTTCTCTGGAGTGCCATCAAGGAAATCAAGGCTCCTTTCACGTTTGATGTGGAACACGGAATTGTTCTGCATGCAGTGCAGGGGAATCGGGCCTCAACTCGCGGCGAGGGGTGAATCTCATGGTTTTGTTCAGTTGCGGCCGGAACCTGGGATATATTCTCGAGTTACGACGGGGAGGGCCCTTCCAGACACGTGTTTGTTGAGCGACGTCAGGACTCCTGCCTATGTGCGAGGGACACCTCGGGATTCTCCTCGAGTCTTGGCATGGCATTTTGGCCGCGTCTCCACGTGAGGCGGGAGACCCAGGGTCCCTTTTCACGTGCCACAGGGATCCTGGGACTCCTATCCATTTTCAAGAGGAGTCAGGCATCGTCTCTTTGGAAGCATTGATCTCCTCGGACCTCTCGAGTTTTCAAAGGATGTGAGGCCTCCGGTCGCGATGAGGCGGAGTACTCGGTAATTCTGTGGTCTCCCCAGCGGATTCAGACATCCCTTCGTCTTGGGAGATGCAAGACGAGCCTGCATTCAATTCACTGCAGGGATATCCGGCCTTACTTCGAGTCAGAGCATCTCGGTGTCCATTCCATTTGAGGCCACAAACTCAGGGTCCCTCTCACATACCTGTAGCTGAGAGAAGCCTCTTCTTGAGGTGCTTGTGGAAAGTTTGTATTCCTCTTGACTCGAAGCCAGGGACTAAGCTCTCATCTCGAGTTGATTTGGGATCCACGGAGCCCTTTCGTGTTGCTCCAGTGACCTCAGGATCCCTCTAGACTTGAGACAGTGACGTTGGGTTTTCTCTGGAGTGCCATCAAGGAAATCAAGGCTCCTTTCACGTTTGATGTGGAACACGGAATTGCTCTGCACGCAGGGCAGGGGAAATGGGCCTCATCCCGCGGCTAGGGGGAAGTCTCATGGTTTTTCTCGAGTTGCGGCCGGAACCTGGGGTATATTCTCGAGTTACGACGGCGAGGGCCCTTCCAGACACGTGTTTGTTCAGCGACGTCTGGACTCCTGCCTAGGTGCGAGGGACAACTAGGGATTCTCCTCGAGTTTTGGCATGGCAATTGAGACGCGTCTCCACGTGAGGCGGGAGACCTAGTGTCCCTTTCCACGTGCCACACGGATCCTGGGACTCCTATCCATTTTCAAGAGGAGTCAGGCATCGTCTCCTTTGGAAGCATTGATCTCCGCAGACCTCTTGAGTTTTCAAAGGATCCGAGGCCTCCGTTCGCGATGAGGCGGAGAACTAGGTCTTTCTCTGTGGTCTCCACAGGGGATTCAGACATCCCTTCGTGTTGGGAGATTCAAGACGGGCCGGCATTCAATTCACTGAAGGGATATCCGGCCTTACTTCGAGTCAGAGCATCTCGGTGTCCATTCCACATGAGGCCACAAATTCAGGGTCCCTCTCACATACCTGTAGCTGAGAGAAGCCTCCTCTTGAGGTGCTTGTGGAAACTTGGTATTCCTCTTGAGTCGAAGCCAGGGACTAAGCTCTCATCTCGAGTTGATTTGGGTTCCACGGAGCCCTTTGGTGTTGCAACAGTGACCTCAGGATCCCTCTAGACTTGAGACAGTGATCTTGGGTTTTCTCTGGAGTGCCACCAAGGAAATCAAGTCTCCTTTCACGTTTGATGTGGAACACGGAATTACTCTGCACGCAGTGCAGGGGCATCGGGCCTCATCTCGCGCCGAGGGGGAAGTCTCATGGTTTTTCTCGAGTTGCGGCCGGAACCTGGGGTATATTCTCGAGTTACGACGGGGAGGGCCCTTCCAGACAAGTGTTTGTTCAGCGACGTCAGGACTCCTGCCTAGGTGCCAGGGACACTTCTGGATTCTCCTCGAGTCTTGACATGGCAATTGGGACGCGTCTCCACGTGAGGCGGGAGACCCAGGGTCCCTTTCCATGTGCCACACGGATCCTGGGACTCCTATCCATTTTCAAGAGGAGTCAGGCATCGTCTCCTTTGGAAGCATTGATCTCCGCGGTCCTCTCGAGTTTTCAAAGGATGTGAGGCTTCCCGTC
Organism: Dama dama; assembly: GCF_033118175.1. Lineage (NCBI taxonomy): Eukaryota > Metazoa > Chordata > Mammalia > Artiodactyla > Cervidae > Dama > Dama dama. The sequence continues at coordinate 386,371 of NW_026870890.1, read as the reverse complement.
GCAATGAGGCGGAGAACTGGGTCTTTCTCTGTGGTCTCCACAGGGGATTCAGACATCCCTTCGTCTTGGGAGATGCAAGACGAGCCTGCATTCAATTCACTGCAGGGATATCCGGCCTAACTTCGAGTCAGAGCTTCTCGGTGTCCATTCCACTTGAGGTCACAAACTCAGGGTCCCTCTCACATACCTGTAGCTGAGAGAAGCCTCCTCTTGAGGTGCTTGTGGAAAATTGGTATTCCTCTTGAGTTGAAGCCAGGGACTAAGCTCTCTTCTCGAGTTGATTTGGGTTCCACGGAGCCATTTCGTGTTGCTACAGTGACCTCAGGATCCCTCTAGACTTGAGACACTGATCTTGGGTTTTCTCTGGAGTGCCATCAAGGAAATCAAGGCTCCTTTCATTTTTGATGTGGAATACGGAATTGCTCTGCACGCAGGGCAGGGGAATTGGGCCTCATCTCGCGGCGAGGGGGAAGTCTCATGGTTTTTCTCGAGTTGCGGCCGGAACCTGGGGTATATTCTCGAGTTACGACGGGGAGGTCCCTTCCAGACACGTGTTTGTTCAGCGACGTCAGGACTCCTGCCTAGGTGCGAGGGACACCTCGGGATTCTCCTCGAGTCTGGCATGGCAATTGGGACGTGTCTCCACGTGAGCCGGGAGACCCAGAGTCCCTTTCCAAGTGCCACAGTGATCCTGGGACTCCTATCCATTTTCAAGAAGAGTCAGGCATCGTATCCTTTAGAAGCATTGATCTCTGCAGACCTCTCGAGTTTTCAAAGGATGTGAGGCCTCCGGTCGCGATGAGGCGGAGGAGTAGGTCTTTCTCTGTGGTCTCCACAGGGGATTCAGACATCCCTTCGTCTTGGGAGATGCAAGACGAGCCTGCATTCAATTCACTGCAGGGATATCCGGCCTTACTTCGAGTCAGAGCATCTCGGTGTCCATTCCACTTGAGGCCACAAACTCAGGGTCCCTCTCACATACCTGTAGCTGAGAGAAGCCTCCTCTTGAGTTGCTTGTGGAAAGTTGGTATTCCACTTGTGTCGAAGCCAGGAACTAAGCTCTCATCTCGAGTTGATTTGGGGTCCATGGAGCCCTTTCATGTTGCTCCAGTGACCTCAGGATCCCTCTAGACTTGAGACAGTGATCTTGGTTTTTCTCTGGAGTGCCATCAAGGAAATCAAGGCTCCTTTCACGTTTGATGTGGAACTCGGAATTGCTCTGCACGCAGGGCAGGGGAAATGGGCCTCATCCCGCGGCTAGGGGGAAGTCTCATGGTTTTTCTCGAGTTGCGGCCAGAACCTGGGGTATATTCTCGAGTTACGACGGCGAGGGCCCTTCCAGACACGTGTTTGTTCAGCGACGTCTGGACTCCTGCCTAGGTGCGAGGGACAACTAGGGATTCTCCTCGAGTTTTGGCATGGCAATTGAGACGCGTCTCCATGTGAGGCGGGAGACCTAGTGTCCCTTTCCACGTGCCACACGGATCCTGGGACTCCTATCCATTTTCAAGAGGAGTCAGGCATCGTCTCCTTTGGAAGCATTGATCTCCGCAGACCTCTTGAGTTTTCAAAGGATCCGAGGCCTCCGTTCGCGATGAGGCGGAGAACTAGGTCTTTCTCTGTGGTCTCCACAGGGGATTCAGACATCCCTTCGTCTTGGGAGATTCAAGACGGGCCGGCATTCAATTCACTGAAGGGATATCCGGCCTTACTTCGAGTCAGAGCATCTCGGTGTCCATTCCACATGAGGCCACAAATTCAGGGTCCCTCTCACATACCTGTAGCTGAGAGAAGCCTCCTCTTGAGGTGCTTGTGGAAACTTGGTATTCCTCTTGAGTCGAAGCCAGGGACTAAGCTCTCATCTCGAGTTGATTTGGGTTCCACGGAGCCCTTTGGTGTTGCAACAGTGACGTCAGGATCCCTCTAGACTTGAGACAGTGATCTTGGGTTTTCTCTGGAGTGCCACCAAGGAAATCAAGTCTCCTTTCACGTTTGATGTGGAACACGGAATTACTCTGCACGCAGTGCAGGGGCATCGGGCCTCATCTCGCGCCGAGGGGGAAGTCTCATGGTTTTTCTCGAGTTGCGGCCGGAACCTGGGGTATATTCTCGATTTATGACGGGGAGGGCCCTTCCAGACAAGTGTTTGTTCAGCGACGTCAGGACTCCTGCCTAGGTGTCAGGGACACTTCTGAATTCTCCTCGAGTCTTGACATGGCAATTGGGACGCGTCTCCACGTGAGGCGGGAGACCCAGGGTCCCTTTTCACGTGCCACACGGATCCTGGGACTCCTATCCATTTTCAAGAGGAGTCAGGCATCGTCTCCTTTGGAAGCATTGATCTCCGCGGTCCCCTCGAGTTTTCAAAGGATGTGAGGCTTCCCGTCGCGATGAGGCGGAGAACTGGGTCTTTCTCTGTGGTCTCCACAGGGGATTCAGATATCCCTTCGTCTTGGGAGATGCAAGACGAGCCTGCATTCAATTCACTGCAGGGATATCCGGCCTAACTTCGAGTCAGAGCTTCTCGGTGTCCATTCCACTTGAGGTCACAAACTCAGGGTCCCTCTCACATACCTGTAGCTGAGAGAAGCCTTCTCTTGAGGTGCTTGTGGAAAATTGGTATTCCTCTTGAGTTGAAGCCAGGGACTAAGCTCTCATCTCGAGTTGATTTGGGTTCCACGGAGCCATTTCGTGTTGCTACAGTGACCTCAGGATCCCTCTAGACTTGAGACAGTGATCTTGGGTTTTCTCTGGAGTTCCATCCAGGAAATCAAGGCTACTTTCACGTTTCATGTGGAAAACGGAATTGCTCTGCATGCAGTGCAGGGGAATCGGGCCTCAACTCGCGGCGAGGGGGAAATCTCATGGTTTTTCTCGAGTTGCGGCCGGAACCTGGGGTATATTCTCGAATTACGACGGGGAGGGCCCTTCCAGACACGTGTTTGTTCAGCGACGTCAGGACTCCTGCCTAAGTGCGAGGGACACTTCGGGATTCTCCTCGAGTCTTGGCATGGCAATTGGGACGCGTCTCCACGTGAGGCGGGAGACCCAGTGTCCCTTTCCACGTGCCACAGGGATCCTGGGACTCCTATCCATTTTCAAGAGGAGTCAGGCATCGTCCTCTTTGGAAGCATTAATCTCTGTGGACCTCTCGAATTTTCAAAGGATGTGAGGCCTCCGGTTGCGATGAGGGGGAGAATTAGGTCTTTCTCTGTGGTCTCCACAGGGGATTCAGTCATCCCTTCGTCTTGGGAGATGCAAGACTAGCGTGCATTCAATTCCCTGCAGGGATATCCGGCCTTACATCGAGCCAGAGCATCTCGGTGTCCATTCCACTTGAGGCCACAAACTCAGGGTCGCCATCACATACTGTAGCTGAGAGAAGCCTCCTCTTGAGGTGCTTGTGGAAACTTGGTATTCCTCTTCAGTTGAAACCAGGGACTAAGCTCTCATCTCGAGTTGATTTGGGGTCCACGGAGCCCTTTCGTGTTGCTCCAGTGACCTCAGGATCCCTCTAGACTTGAGACAGTCATCTTGAGTTTTCTCTGGAGTGCCATCAAGGAAATCAAGGCTCCTTTCACGTTTGATGTGGAACACGGAATTGTGCTGCATGCAGTGCAAGGGAATCGGGCCTCATCTTGGGGCGAGGGGGAAGTCTCATGGTTTTTCTCGAGTTGCGGCCGGAACCTGGGGTATATTCTTGAGTTACGACGGGGAGGGCCCTTCCAGACACGTGTTTGTACAGCGACGTCAGGACTCCTGCCTAGGTGCGAGGGACACCTCGGGGTTCTCCTCGAGTCTTGGCATGGCAATTGGGACGCGTCCCCACGTGAGGCGGGAGACCCAGGGTCCCTTTCCACGTGCCACAGGGATCCTGGGTCTCCTATCAATTTTCAAGAGGAGTCAGGCATCGTCTCCTTTGGAAGCATTGATGTCCGCGGACCTCTCGAGTTTTCAAAGGATGTCAGGCCTCCGGTCGCGATGAGGCGGAGAACTAGGTCTTTCTCTGTGGTCTCCACAGGGGATTCAGACATCCCTTCGTCTTGGGAGATGCAAGACGAGCCTGCATTCAATTCACTGCAGGGATATCCGGCCTTACTTCGAGTCACAGCGTGTCGGTGTCCATTCCACTTGAGGCCACAGACTCAGGGTCCCTCTCACCTACGTGTAGCTGAGAGAAGCCTCCTCTTAAGGTGCTTGTGGAAAGTTGGTATTCCTCTTGAGTCGAATCCAGGGACTAAGCTCTCATCTCGAGTTGATTTGGGGTCCTCGGAGCCCTTTCGTGTTGCTCCAGTGACCTCAGGACCCCTCTAGTCTTGAGACAGTGATGTTGGGTTTTCTCTGGAGTGCCATCAAGGAAATCAAGGCTCCTTTCACATTTGATGTGGAACACGGAATTTCTCTGTACGCAGTGCAGGGGAATCGGGCCTCATCTCGCGGCGAGGGGGAAGTCTCAGGGTTTTTCTCGAGTTGCGGCCGGAACCTGGGGTATATACTCGAGTTACGACGGGGAGGGCCCTTCCAGACACGTGTTTGTTCAGCGACGTCAGGACTCCTGCCTAGGTGCGAGGGACACCTGGGGATTCTCCTCAAGTCTTGGCATAGCAATTGGGACGCGACTCCACGTGAGGCGGGAGACCCAGGGTCCCTTTCCACGTGCCACAGGGATCCTGGGACTCCTATCCATTTTCAAGAGGAGTCAGGCATCATCTCCTTTGGAACTATTGATCTCCGCAGACCTCTCGAGTTTTCAAAGGATGTGAGGCTTGCGGTCGCGATGAGGCGGAGAACTAGGACTTTCTCTGTGGTCTCCACAGGGGATTCAGACATCCCTTTGTCTTGGGCGATGCAAGACGAGCCTGCATTCTATTCACTGCAGGGATATCCAGCCTTACTTCCAGTCAGAGCATCTCGGTGTCCATTCCACTTGAGGCCACAAACTCAGGGTCCCTGTCACATACCTGTAGCTGAGAGAAGCCTCCTCTTGAGGTGCTTGTGGAAAGTTGGTATTCCTCTTGAGTCGAAGCCAGGGACTAAGCTCTCATCTCGAGATGATTTGGGGTCCACGGATCCCTTTCTTTTTGCACCAGTGACCTCAGGATCCCTCTAGACTAAAGACAGTGACTTTGGGTTTTCTCTGGAGTGCCATCAAGGAAATCAAGGCTCCTTTCAGGTTGGATGTGGAACACGGAATTGCTCTGCACGCAGTGCAGGGGAATCGGGCCTCATCTCGCAGCGAGGGGGAAGTCTCATGGTTTTTCTCGAGTTGCGACCGCAACCTGGGGTATATTCCCGAGTTACGACGGGGAGGGCCCTTCCAGAAACGTGTTTGTTCAGCGACGTCAGGACTCCTGCCTAGGTGGGAGGGACACCCGGGATTCTCCTCGAGTCTCGTCATGGCAATTGGCTCGCTTCTCCACGTGAGGCGGGAGACCCAGGTTCCCTTTCCACGTGCAACAGGGATCCTCGGACTCCTATCCATTTTCAAGAGGAGTCAGTCATCGTCTCCTTTGGAAGCATTGATCTCCGCGGACCTCTCCATTTTTCAAAGGATGTGAGGACTCCAGTGGTGATGATGCGGAGAACTAGGTCTTTTTCTGTGGTCTCCACAGGGGATTCAGACATGCCTTCGTCTTGGGAGATGCAAGACGAGCCTGCATTCAATTCACTGCAGGGATATCTCGCCTTACTTCGAGTCAGAACACCTCGATGTCCATTACACTTGAGGCCACAAACTCAGGGTCCCTCTCACATACCTGCAGCTGAGAGAAGCCTCCTCTTGAGGTGCTTGTGGAAAGTTGGTATTGCTCTTGAGTCGAAGCCAGGGACTAAGCTCTCATCTCGAGTTGATTTCGGGTCCTCGGAGCCCTTTCATGTTGCTACAGTGACCTCAGGATCCCTCTAGACTTGAGACAGTGATCTTGGGTTTTCTCTGGAGGGCCATCAAGGAAATCAAGGCTCCTTTCACGTTTGATGTGGAACACGGAATTGCTCTGCAGCCAGTCCAGGGAAATCGGGCCTCATCTCTCGGCGAGGGGGGATTCTCATCGTTTTTCTCGAGTTGCGGCCGGATCCTGGGGTATATTCTCGAGTTACGACGGGGAAGGCCCTTCCAGACACGTGTTTGTTCAGCGACGTCAGGACTCCTGCCTTGGTGTGAGGGACACCTCGGGATTCACCTCGAGTCTTGGCATGGCAATTGGCTCGCGTCTCCACATGAGGCGGGGGACCCAGGGTCCCTTTCCACGTGCCACAGGGATCCTGGGACTCCTATCCATTTTCAAGAGGAGTCAGGCATCATCTCCTTTGGAAGCATTGAACTCCACGGACCTCTCCAGTTTTCAAAGGATGTGAGGCCTCCTGTCGCGATGAGGAGGAGAACTAGGTCTTTCTCTGTGGTCTCCACAGGGGATTCAGACATCCCTTCGTTTTGGGAGATGCAAGTCGAGCCTGCACTCAATTCACTGCAGGGATATCCGGCCTTACTTCGAGTCAGAGCATCTCGGTGTCCATTCCACTTGAGGCCACAAACTCAGGGTCCCTCTCGCATACATGTAGCTGAGAAAAGACTCCTCTTGAGGTTCTTGGGGAAAGTTGGTATTCGTCTTGACTCGAAGCCAGGGACTAAGCTCTCATCTCGAGTTGATTTGGGGTCCACGGAGCCCTTTCGTGTTGCTACAGTGACCTCAGGATCCCTCTAGACTTGAAACAGTGATCTTGGGTTTTCTCTGGAGTGCCATCAAGGAAATCAAGGCTCCTTTCACGTTTGATGTGGAACACGGAATTGCTCTGCACGCAGGGCAGGGGAAATGGGCCTCATCCCGCGGCGAGGGGGAAGTCTCATGGTTTTTCTCGAGTTGCGCCCGGAACCTGGGGTATATTCTCGAGTTACGACGGGGAGGGCCCTTCCAGACACGTGTTTGTTCAGCGACGTCAGGACTCCTGCCTAGGTGCGAGGGACAACTCGGGATTCTCCTCGAGTTTTGGCATGGCAATTGAGACGCGTCTCCACGTGAGGCGGGAGACCCAGTGTCCCTTTCCACGTGCCACACGGATCCTGGGACTCCTATCCATTTTCAAGAGGAGCCAGGCTTCGTCTCCTTTGGAAGCATTGATCTCCGCTGACCTCTCGAGTTTTCAAAGGATGTGAGGCCTCCGGTCGCGTTGAGGCGGAGGACTAGGTCTTTCTCTGTGGTCTCCACAGGAGATTCAGACATCCCTTCGTCTTGGGAGATGCAAGACGAGCCTGCATTCAATTCACTGCAGGGATATCCAGCCATACTTCGAGTCAGAGCATCTCGGTGTCCATTCCACTTGAGGACACAAACTCAGGGTCCCTCTCACATAACTGTAGCTGAGAGAATCCTCCTCTTGAGGTGCTTGTTGAAAGTTGGTATTCCTCTTGAGTCGAAGCCAGGGACTAAGCTATCATCTCGAGTTGATTGGGGGTCCACGGAGCCTTTTAGTGTTGCTCAAGTGACCTCAGGATCCCTCTAGACTTGAGACACTGATCTTGGGTTTTCTCTGGAGTGCCATCAAGGAAATCAAGGCTCCTTTCACGTTTGATGTGGAACACGGAATTGCTCTGCACGCAGTGCAGGGGAATCGGGCCTCATCTCGCGCTGAAGGGGAAATCTCATGGTTTATCTCGAGTTGTGGCCGGAACCTGGGGTATATTCTCGAGTTACGACGGGGAGGGCCCTTCCAGACACGTGTTTGTTCAGCGATGTCAGGACTCCTGCCTAGGTGCGAGGGACACCTCGGGATTCTCCTCGAGTCTTGGCATGGCAATGGGGACGCGTCTCCACGTGAGGCGGGAGACCCAGGGTCCCTTTCCACGTGCCACAGGGATCCTGGGACTCCTATCCATTTTCAAGAAGAGTCAGGCATCGTCTCCTTTGGAAGCATTCATCTCTGCAGACCTCTCGAGTTTTCAAAGGATGTGAGTCCTCCGGACGCGATGAGGCAGAGGACTAGTTCTTTCTCTGTCGTCTCCACAGGGGATTCAGACATCCCTTCGTCTTGGGAGATGCAAGACGAGCCTGCATTCAATTTACTGCAGGGATATCCGGGCTTACTTCGAGTCAAAGCATCTCGGTGTCCATTCCACTTGAGGCCACAAGCTCAGGGTCCCTCTCACATACCTGTAGCTGAGAGAAGCCTCCTCTTGAGGTGCTTGTGGAAAGTTGGTATTCCTCTTGAGTCGAAGCCAGGGACTAAGCTCTCATCTCGAGTTGAATTGGTGTCCACGGAGCCCTTTCGTGTTGCTAAAGTGACCTCAGGATCCCTCTAGACTTGAGACAGTGATCTTGGGTTTTCTCTAGAGTGCCATCAAGGAAATCAGGGCTCCTTTCACGTTTGATGTGGAACACGGAATTGCTCTGCATGCAGTGCAGGGGAATCGGGCCTCACCTCGCGGCTAGGTGGAAATCTCATGGTTTTTCTCGATTTGCGGCCGGAACCTAGGGTATATTCTCGAGTTCCGATTGGGAGGACCCTTCCAGACACGTGTTTGTTCAGCGACGTCAGGACTCCTACCTAGGTGCGAAGGACACCTCGGGATTCTCCTCGAGTCTTGGCATGGCAATTGGGACGCGTCTCCACGTGAGGCGGGAGACCCAGGGTCCCTTTCCACGTGCAACAGGGATCCTGGGACTCCTATCCATTTTCAAGAGGAGTCAGGCATCGTCTCCTTTGGAAGCATTGATCTCCGCGGACCTCTCGAGTTTTCAAAGGATGTGAGGCCTCCGGTCGCGTTGAGGCGGAGGACTAGGTCTTTATCTGTGGTCTCCACAGGGGATTCACACATCCCTTTGTCTTGGGAGATGCAAGACGAGCCTGCATTCAATTCACTGCAGGGATATCCGGCCTAACTGCGAGTCAGAGCATCTCGGTATCCATTCCACTTGAGGCCACAAACTCAGGGTCCCTCTCACATTCCTGTAGCTGAGAGAAGCCTCCTCTTGAGGTGCTTGTGGAAAGTTGGTATTCCTCTTGAGTCGAAGCCAGGGACTAAGCTCTCATCTCGAGTTGATTTGGGGTCCACGGAGCCCTTTCGTGTTGCTCCAGTGACCTCAGGATCCCTCTAGACTTGAGACAGTGATCTTGGGTTTTCTCTAGAGTGCCATCAAGGAAATCAGGGCTCCTTTCACGTTTGATGTGGAACACGGAATTGCTCTGCATGCAGTGCAGGGGAATCGGGCCTCACCTCGCGGCTAGGTGGAAATCTCATGGTTTTTCTCGATTTGCGGCCGGAACCTAGGGTATATTCTCGAGTTCCGATTGGGAGGACCCTTCCAGACACGTGTTTGTTCAGCGACGTCAGGACTCCTACCTAGGTGCGAAGGACACCTCGGGATTCTCCTCGAGTCTTGGCATGGCAATTGGGACGCGTCTCCACGTGAGGCGGGAGACCCAGGGTCCCTTTCCACGTGCAACAGGGATCCTGGGACTCCTATCCATTTTCAAGAGGAGTCAGGCATCGTCTCCTTTGGAAGCATTGATCTCCGCGGACCTCTCGAGTTTTCAAAGGATGTGAGGCCTCCGGTCGCGTTGAGGCGGAGGACTAGGTCTTTATCTGTGGTCTCCACAGGGGATTCACACATCCCTTTGTCTTGGGAGATGCAAGACGAGCCTGCATTCAATTCACTGCAGGGATATCCGGCCTAACTGCGAGTCAGAGCATCTCGGTATCCATTCCACTTGAGGCCACAAACTCAGGGTCCCTCTCACATTCCTGTAGCTGAGAGAAGCCTCCTCTTGAGGTGCTTGTGGAAAGTTGGTATTCCTCTTGAGTCGAAGCCAGGGACTAAGCTCTCATCTCGAGTTGATTTGGGGTCCACGGAGCCCTTTCGTGTTGCTCCAGTGACCTCAGGATCCCTCTAGACTTGAGACAGTGATCTTGGGTTTTCTCTGGAATGCCATCAAGGAAATCAAGGCTCCTTTCACTTTTGATGTGGAACACGGAATTGCTCTGCACGCAGTGCAGGGTAATCGGGCCTCATCTCGCGGCGAGGGGGAAGTCTCATGGTTTTTCTCGAGTTGCTGTGGAACCTGGGGTATATTCTCGAGTTACGACAGGGAGGGCCCTTCCAGACACGTGTTTGTTCAGCGACGTCAGGACTCCTGTCTAGGTGCGAGGGACACCTCAGGATTCTCCTCGAGTCTTGGCATGGCAATTGGGACGCGTCTCCACGTGAGGCGGGAGACCCAGGGTCCCTTTCCACGTGCCACAGGGATCCTGGGACTCCTATCCATTTTCAAGAGGAGTCAGGCATCGTCTCCTTTGGAGGCATTGATCTCCGTGGACCTCTCGAGTTTTCAAAGGATATGAGGCCTCCGGTCGCGATGAGGCGGAGAACTAGGACTTTCTCTGTGGTCTCCACAGGGGATTCAGACATCCCTTTGTCTTGGGCGATGCAAGACGAGCCTGCATTCCATTCACTGCAGGGATATCCAGCCTTACTTCCAGTCAGAGCATCTCGGTGTCCATTCCACCTGAGGCCACAAACTCAGGGTCCCTCTCCCATACCTGTAGCTGAGAGAAGCCTCCTCTTGAGGTGCTTGTGGAAAGTTGGTATTCCTCTTGAGTCGAAGCCAGGGACTAAGCTCTCATCTCGAGATGATTTGGGGTCCACGGATCCCTTTCTTTTTGCACCAGTGACCTCAGGATCCCTCTAGACTAGAGACAGTGACTTTGGGTTTTCTCTGGAGTGCCATCAAGGAAATCAAGGCTCCTTTCACGTTTGATGTGGAACACGGAATTGCTCTGCACGCAGTGCAGGGGAATCGGGCCTCATCTCGCAGCGAGGGCGAAGTCTCATGGTTTTTCTCGAGTTGCGACCGCAACCCGGGGTATATTCTCGAGTTACGACAGGGAGGGCCCTTCCAGGCACGTGTTTGTTCAGCGACGTCAGGACTCCTGCCTAGGTGGGAGGGACACCCGGGATTCTCCTCGAGTCTCGTCATGGCAATTGGCTCGCGTCCCCACGTGAGGCGGGAGACCCAGGTTCCCTTTCCACGTGCAACAGGGATCCTCGGACTCCTATCCATTTTCAAGAGGAGTCAGTCATCGTCTCCTTTGGAAGCAATGATCTCCGCGGACCTCTCCATTTTTCAAAGGATGTGAGGACTCCAGTGGCGATGATGCGGAGAACTAGGTCTTTCTCTGTGGTCTCCACAGGGGATTCAGACATGCCTTCGTCTTGGGAGATGCAAGACGAGCCTGCATTCAATTCACTGCAGGGATATCTGGCCTTACTTCGAGTCAGAACACCTCGATGTCCATTCCACTTGAGGCCACAAACTCAGGGTCCCTCTCACATACCTGCAGCTGAGAGAAGCCTCCTCTTGAGGTGCTTGTGGAAAGTTGGTATTGCTCTTGAGTCGAAGCCAGGGACTAAGCTCTCATCTTGAGTTGATTTCGGGTCCTCGGAGCCCTTTCATGTTGCTACAGTTACCTCAGGATCCCTCTAGACTTGAGACAGTGATCTTGGGTTTTCTCTGGAGGGCCATCAAGTATATCAAGGCTCCTTTCACGTTTGATGTGGAACACGGAATTGCTCTGCAGCCAGTCCAGGGAAATCGGGCCTCAACTCGCGGCGAGGGGGAAGTCTCATGGTTTTTCTCGAGTTGCGGCCGGATCCAGGGGTATATTCTCGAGTTACGACGGGGAGGGCCCTTCCAGACACGTGTTTATTCAGCGACGTCAGGACTCCTGCCTTGGTGTGAGGGACACTTCGGGATTCACCTCGAGTCTTGGCATGGCAATTGGCTCGCGTCTCCACGTGAGGCGGGAGACCCAGGGTCCCTTTCCACGTGCCACAGGGATCCTGGGTCTCCTATCCATTTTCAAGAGGAGTCAGGCATCATCTCCTTTGAAGCATTGAACTCCACGGACCTCTCCAGTTTTCAAAGGATGTGAGGCCTCCTGTCGCGATGAGGAGGAGAACTAGGTCTTTCTCTGTGGTCTCCACAGGGGATTCAGACATCCCTTCGTTTTGGGAGATGCAAGTCGAGCCTGCACTCAATTCACTGCAGGGATATACGGCCTTACTTCGAGTCAGAGCATCTCGGTGTCCATTCCACTTGAGGCCACAAACTCAGGGTCCCTCTCACATACATGTAGCTGAGAAAAGCCTCCTCTTGAGGTTCTTGGGGAAAGTTGGTATTCCTCTTGACTCGAAGCCAGGGACTAAGCTCTCATCTCGAGTTGATTTGGGGTCCACGGAGCCCTTTCGTGTTGCTCCAGTGACCTCAGGATCCCTCTAGACTTGAGACAGTGATCTTGGGTTTTCTCTGGAGTGCCATCAAGGAAATCAAGGCTCCTTTCACGTTTGATGTGGAACACAGAATTGCTCTGCCCGCAGTGCAGGGGAATCGGGCCTCATCTCGCGGCGAGGCGGAAGTCTCATGGTTTTACTCCACTTGTGGCCGGAACCTGGGGTATATTCTCGAGTTATGAAGTGGGTGGCCCTTCCAGAAACGTGTTTGTTTAACGACGCAGAAGTCCTGCCTTGGTTCGATGGACAACTCGGGATTCTCCCCGAGTCTTGGCATGGCAATTTGGACGCGTCTCCACGTGTGGCGGGAGACCCAGGTTCCCTTTCCACGTGCCACAGGGATCCTGGGACTCCTATCCATTTTCAAGAGGAGTCAGGAATCATCTCCTTTGGAAGCATTGATCTCCGCGGACCTCTCGAATTTTCAAAGGATGTGAGGCCTCCAGTCGCGATGTGGCGAGAACTAGGTCTTTCTCTGTGGTCTCCACAGGGGATTCAGACATCCAGTCTTCTTGGGAGATGCAAGACGAGCCTGCATTCAATTCACTGCAGGGATATCCGGCCTTACTTCGAGGCAGAGTATCTCGGTGTCCATTCCACTTGAGGCCACAAACTCAGGGTCCCTCTCACATACCTGTAGCTGAGAGAAGCCTCCTCTTGAGGTGCTTGTGGAAAGTTGGTATTCCTCTTGAGTCGAAGCCAGGGACTTAGCTCTCATCTCGAGGTGATTTGGGGTCCACGAAGCCCTTTCGAGCTGCTACAGTGACCTGAGTATACCTCTAGACTTGAGACAGTGATCTTGGGTTTTCTCTGGAGTGCCATCAAGGATATCAAGGCTCCTTTCACGTTTGATGTGGAACACGGAATTGCTCCGCACGCAGTGCAGGGGAATCGGGCCTCATCTCACGGCGAAGGGGAACTCTCATGGTTGTTCTCGAGTTGCGGCCGGAACCTGCGGTATATTCTCGATTTACGACGGGGAGGGTCTTTCCAGACACGTGTTTGTTCAGCGACCTCAGGACCCCTGCCTAGGGGCGAGGGACACCTCTGGATTCTCCTCGAGTCTTGGCATGGCAATTGGGATGCGTCTCCACGTGAGGCGGGAGCCCCAGAGTCCCTTTCCACGTGCCACAGGGATCCTGGGACTCCTATCCATTTTCAAGAGGAGTCAGGAATCGTCTCCTTTGAAAGCATTGATCTCTGTGGACCTCTTGAATTTTCAAAGGATGTGAGGCCTCCGGTCGCAATGAGAGGGAGAACTAGGTCTTTCTCTGTGGTCTCCACAGGGGATTCAGACATCCCTTCATCTTGGGAGATGCAAGACGAGCCTGCATTCAATTCACTACAGGGATAACCGGCCTTACTTCGAGTCAGAGCATCTCGGTGTCCATTCCACTTGAGGCCACAAACTGCGGGTCCCTCTCACATACCTGTAGCTGAGAGAAGCCTCCTCTTGAGGTGCTTGTGGAAACGTGGTATTCCTCTTGAGTCGAAGCCAGGGACTAAGCTCTCATCTCGAATTGATTTTGGGTCCACGGAGCCCTTTCGTGTTGCTACTGTGACCTCAGGATCCCTCTAGACTTGAGACAGTGATCTTGGGTTTTCTCTGGAGTGCCATCAAGGAAATCAAGGCTCCTTTCACGTTTGATGTGGAATACGGAATTGCTCTGCACACAGTGCAAGGGAATTGGGCCTCATCTCGCGGCGAGGGGGAAGTCTCATGGTTTTTCTCGAGTTGCGGCCGGGACCTGGGGTATATTCTCGAGTTACGACGGGGAGGGCCCTTCCAGACACGTGTTTGTTCAGCGACGTCAGGACTCCTGCCTAGGTGCGAGGGACACCTCGGGATTCTCCTCGAGTCTTGGCATGGCAATTGGGACGCGTCTCCACGTGAGGCGGGAGACGCAGGGTCCCTTTCCACGTGCCACAGGGATCCTGGGACTCCTATCCATTTTCAAGAGGAGTCAGGCATCGTCTCCTTTGGAAGCATTGATCTCCGCAGACCTCTCGAATTTTCAAAGGATGTGAGGCCTCCGGTCGCGATGAGGCGGGGGACTAGGTCTTTCTCTGTGGTCTCCACAGCGGATTCAGACATCTCTTCGTCTTGGGAGATGCAAGACGAGCCTACATTCACTTCACTGCAGGGATATCCGGCCTTACTTCGAATCAGAGCATCTCGGTGTCCATTCCACTTGAGGCCACAAACTCAGGGTCCTTCTCACATACCTGTGGCTGAGAGAAGACTCCTCTTGAGGTGCTTGTGGAATGTTGGTACTCCTCTTGAGTCGAAGCCAGGGACTAAGCTGTCATCTCGAGTTGATTTGGGGTCCACGGAGCCCTTTCCTTTTGCTCCAGTGACCTCAGGATCCCTCTAGACTTGAGACAGTGATCTTGGGTTTTCTCTGTAGTGCCATCAAGGAAATCAAGGCTCCTTTCACTTTTGACTTGGAACACGGAATTGCTCTGCATGCAGTGCAGGGAAATCGGGGCTCAAGTTGCGGCGAGGGGGAAGTCTCATAGTTTTTCTCGAGTTGCGGCCGGAACCTGGGGTATATTCTCGAGTTACGATGGGGAGGGCCCTTCCAGACACGTGTTTGTTCAGCGACGTCAGGACTCCTGCCTAGGTGCGAGGGACACCTCGGGATTCTCCTCGAGTCTTGGCATGGCAATTGGGACGCGTCACCACGTGAGGCGGGAGACCCAAGGTCCCTTTCCACGTGCCACAGGGATCCTGGGTCTCCTATCCATTTTCAAGAGGAGTCAGGCATCGTCTCCTTTGGAAGTATTGATCTCCGCGGACCTCTCGAGTTTTCAAAGGATATGAGGCCTCAGTTTGCGTTGATGCGGAGGACTAGGTCTTTCTCTGTGGTCTTGACAGGGGATTCAGACATCCCTTCGTCTTGGGAGATGCAAGACGAGCCTGCATTCAATTCACTGCAGGGATATCCGGCCTTACTTCGAGTCAGAGCATCTCGGTGTCCATTCCACTTGAGGCCACAAACTCAGGGTCCCTCTCACATACCTGTAGCTGAGAGAAGCCTCCTCTTGAGGTGCTTGTGGAAAGTTGGTATTCCTCTTTAGTGGAAACCAGGGACTAAGCTCTCATCTCGAGTTGATTTGGGGTCCACGGAGCCCTTTCCTGTTGCTCCAGTGACCTCAGGATCCCTCTAGACTTGAGACAGTGATCTTGGGTTTTCTCTGGAGTGCCATCAAGGAAATCAAGGCTCCTTTCACGTTTGATTTGGAACACGGAATTGCTCTGCACGCAGTGAAGGGGAATCGGGCATCATGTCGCGGAGAGGGGGAAGTCTCATGGTTTTTCTCGAGTTACGGCCGGAACCTGGGGTACATTCTCGATTTACGATGGGGAGGGCCCTTCCAGACACGTGTTTGTTCAGCGACGTCAGGACTCCTGCCTAGGTGCGAGGGACACCTAGGTATTCTGCTCGAGTCTTGGCATGGCAATTGGGACGCGTCTCCACGTGAGGCGGGAGACCCAGGGTCCCTTTCCACGTGCCACAGGGATCCTGGGACTCCTATCCATTTTCAAGAGGAGTCAGGCATCGTCTCCTTTGGAAGCATTGATCTCCGCTGACCTCTCGAGTTTTCAAAGAATGTGAGGCCACAGGTCGCGATGAGGAGGAGGACTAGGTCTTTCTCTGTGGTCTGCACAGGGGTTTCAGACATCCCTTCATCTTGGGAGATGCAAGACGAACCTGCATTCCATTCACTGCAGGGATATCCGGCCTTATTTCGAGTCAGAGCAGCTCGGTGTCCATTCCACTTGAGGCCACAAACTCAGGGTCCCTCTCACATACCTGTAGCTGAGAGAAGCCTCCTCTTGAGGTGCTTGTGGAAAGTTGGTATTCCTCTTGAGTCTAAGCCAGGGACTAAGCTCTCATCTCGAGTTGATTTGGGGTCCACGGAGCCCTTTCGTGTTGCTCCAGTGACCTCAGGATCCCTCTAGACTTGAGGCAGTGATCCTGGGTTTTCTCTGGAGTGCCATCAAGGAAATCAAGGCTCCTTTCAGGTTTGATGTGGAACACGGAATTGCTCTGCACGCAGTCCAGGGGAATCGGGCCTCATCTCGCGACGAGGGGAAAGTCTCATGGTTTTTCTCGAGTTCCGGCCGGAACCTGGGGTATATTCTCGATTTACGACGGGGAGGACCCTTCCAGACACGTGATAGGTGCGAGGGACACCTCGGGATTCTCCTAAAGTCTTGGCATGGCAATTGGAACGCGTCTCCACATGAGGCGGGAGACCCAGGGTCCCTTTCCACGTGCCACAGTGATCCTGGGACTCCTATCCATTTTCAAGAGGAGTCAGGAATCGTCTCTTTGGAAGCATTGATATCCGCTGACCTCTCGAGTTTTCAAAGGATGTGAGGCCTCCGGTCGCGATGAGGCGGAGGACTAGGTCTTTCTCTGCGGTCTCCGCAGGGGATTCAGACATCCCTTCGTCTTGGGAGATGCAAGACGAGCCTGCATTCAATTCACTGCAGGGATATCCGGCCTTACTTCGAGTCAGAGCATCTCGGTGTCCATTCCACCTGAGGCCACAAACTCAGGGTCCCTCTCACATAGCTTTAGCAAAGAGAAGCCTCCTCTTGAGGTGCTTGTGGAAAGTTAGTATTCCTCTTGACTCGAATCCAGGATCTAAGCTCTCATCTCGAGTTGATTTGGGGTCCACGGAACCCTTTCGTGTTGCGCCAGTGACCTCAGGATCCCTCTAGACTTGAGACAGTGATCTTGGGTTTTCTCTGGAGTGCCATCAAGGAAATCAGGGCTCCTTTCCCATTTGATGTGGAACACGGAATTGCTCTGCACGCAGTGCAGGGGAATCGGGCCTCATCTCGCGGCGATGGGGAAGTCTCATGGTTTTTCTCGAGTTGCGGCCGGAACCTGGGGTATATTTTCGAGTTACAACGGGGAGGGCCCTTCCAGACACGTGTTTGTTCAGCGATGTCAGGACTCCTGCCTAGGTGCGAGGAACACCTCGGGATTCTCCTCGAGTCTTGGCATGGCAATTGGGACGCGTCTCCACGTGAGGCGGGAGACCCAGGGTCCCTTTCCACGTGCCACAGGGATCCTGGGACTCCTATCCATTTTCAAGAGGAGTCAGGCATCGCCTCCTTTGAAAGCATTGATCTCCACGGACCTCTCGAGTTTTCAAAGAATGTGAGGCCTTCGCTCGCGATGAGGCGGAGAACTAGGTCTTTCTTGTGGTCTCCACAGGGGATTCAGACATCCCTTCGTCTTGGGAGATGCAAGACGAGCCTGCATTCAATTCACTGCAGGGATATCCGGCCTTACTTAAGTCAGAGCATCTCGGTGTCCATTCCACTTGAGGCCAAAAACTCAGGGTCCCTCTCACATACATGTAGCTGAGAGAAACCTCCTCTTGAAGTGCTTGTGGAAACTAGGAATTCCTCTTGCGTCGAAGCCAGGGACTAAGCTCTCATCTCGAGCAGATTTGGGGTCCACGGAGCCCTTTGGTGTTGCTCCAGTGACCGCAGGATCCCTCTAGACTTGAGACAGTGGTCTTCTGTTTTCTCTGGAGTGCCATCAAGGAAATCAAGTCTCCTTTCCCGTTTGATGTGGAACACGGAATTGCTCTGCACGCAGTGCAGGGGAATCAGGCCTCATCTCGCGGCGAGGGGGAATTCTCATGGTTTTTCTCGAGTTGCGGCCGGAACCTGGGGTATATTCTCGAGTTACGACGGGGAGGGCCCTTCCAGACACGTGTTTGTTCAGCGACGTCAGTACTCCTGCCTAGGTGCGAGGGACACCTCGGGATTCTCCTCGAGTCTTGGCATGGCAATTGGGACGCGTCTCCACGTGAGGCGGGAGACCCAGTGTCCCTTTCCACGTGCAACAGGGATCCTGGGACTCCTATCCATTTTCAAGAGGAGTCAGGCATCGTCTCCTGTGGAAGCATTGATCTCCGCGGACCTCTCCAGTTTTCAAAAGATGTGAGGCCTCCGGTCGCGATGAGGCGGAGAACTAGGTCTTTCTCTGTGGTCTGCACAGGGGATTCAGACATCCCTTCGTCTTGGGAGATGCAAGACGCACCGGCATTCAATTCTCTGCAGGGATATCTGGCCTTACTTCGAGTCACAGCATCTCAGGGTCCATTCCACCTGAGGCCACAAACTCAGGGACCCTCTCACATACCTGTAGCTGAGAGAAACCCCTTCTTGAGGTGCTTGTGGAAAGTTGGTATGACTCTTGAGTCGAAGCCAGGGACTAAGCTGTCATCTCGAGTTGATTTGGGGTCCATGGAGCCATTTCGTTTTGCTACAGTGACTTCAGGATCCCTCTAGACTTGAGACAGTGATCTTGGGTTTTCTCTGGAGTGCCATCAAGGAAATCAAGGCTCCTTTCACGTTTGATGTGGAACACGGAATTGCTCTGCACGCAGTGCAGGGGAATCGGGCCTCATCTCGCGGCGAGGGGGAAGTCTCATGGTTTTTCTCGAGTTGCGGCCGGAACCTGGGGTATAATATCGAGTTAAGACGGAGAGGGCCCTTCCAGACACGTGTTTGTTCAGCTACCTGAGTACTCCTGCCTAGGTGCGAGGGACACCTCGGGATTCTCCTCGAGTCTTGGCATGGCAATTGGGACACGTCTCCCCATGAGGCGGGAGACCCAGGGTCCCTTTCCACGTGCCACAGGGATCCTGAGACACCTATCCATTTTCAAGAGGAGTCAGGCATCGTCTCCTTTGGAAGCATTGATCTCCGCGGACCTCTCGAGTTTTCAAAGGATGTGAGGCCTCCGGTCGCGATGAGGCGGAGGACTAGGAGTTTCTCTGTGGTCTCCACAGGGGATTCAGACATCCCTTCGTCTTGGGAGATGCAAGACGACCCTGCATTCAATTCACTGCAGGGATATCCGGCCTTACTTCGAGTCAGAGCATCTCGGTGTCCATTCCATTTGAGGCCACAAACTCAGGGTCCCTCTCACATTCCTGTAGCTGAGAGAAGCCTCCTCTTGAGGTGCTTGTGGAAAGTTGGTATTCCTCTTGAGTCGAAACCAGGGACTAAGCTCTCATCACGGGTTGATTTGGGGTCCACGGAGCCCTTTCGTGTTGCTCCAGTGACCTCAGGATCCCTCTAGACTTGAGAGAGTGATCTTGGGTATTCTCTGGAGTGCCATCAAGGAAATCAAGGCTCCTTTCACGTTTAATGTGGAACACGGAATTGCTCTGCACGCAGTGCAGGGGAATCGGGCCTCATCTCTTGGTGAGGGGGAAGTGTCTTGGTTTTTCTCGAGTTGTGGCCGGAACCTGGGGTATATTCTCGAGTTACGACGGGGAGGGCCCTTCCAGACACGTGTTTGTTCAGCGACGTCAGGACTCCTGCCTAGGTGCGAGGGACACCTCGGGATTCTCCTCGAGTCTTGGCATGGCAATTAGGACGCGTCTCCACGTGAGGCGGGAAACCCAGGGTCCCTTTCCACGTGCCACAGGGATCCTGGGACTCCTATCCATTTTCAGGAGGAGTCAGGCATCGTCTCCTTTGGAAGCATTGATCTCCGCGGACCTCTAGAGTTTTCAAAGTATGTGAGGCCTCCGGTCGCGATGAGGGGGAGAACTAAGTCTTTCTCTGTGGTCTCCACAGGAGATTCAGACCTCCCTTCCTCTAGGGAGATGCAAGACGAGCCTGCATTCAATTCACTGCAGGGATATCCGGTCTTATTTCTAGTCAGAGCATCTCGGTGTCCATTCCACTTGAGGCCACAAATTCAGGGTCCCTCTCACATACCTCTAGCTGAGAGAAACCTCCTCTTCAGGTGCTTGTGGAAAGTTGGTATTTCTCCTGAGTCAAAGCCAGGGACTAGGCTCTCATCTCGAGTTGATTTGGGGTCCACGGAGCCCTTTCGTGTTCCTACAGTGACCTCAGAATGCCTCTAGACTTGAGACAGTGATCTTGGGTTTGCTCTGGAGTGCCATCAAGGAAATCAAGGCTCCTTTCACGTTGGATGTGGAATACGGAATTGCTCAGCAGGCAGTGCAGGGGATTCGGGCCATATCTCGCGGCGAGGGGGCATTTCATGGTTTGTCTCGAGTTGCGGACAGAACCTGGGGTATATTCTTGAGTTACGACGGGGAGGGCCCTTCCAGACACGTGTTTGTTCAGCGACGTCCGGACTCCTGCCTAGGTGCGAGGGACACCTCGGGATTCTCCTCGATTCTTGGCATGGCAATTGGGACGCGTCTCCACGTGAGGCGGGAGACCCAGGGTCCCTTTCCACGTGCCACAGGGATCCTGGGACTCCGATCCATTTTGAAGAGGAGTCAGGCATGGTCTCCTTTGGAAGCATTGATCTCCGCTGACCTCTCGAGTTTTCAAAGGATGTGAGGCCTCCGGTCGCGATGAGGCAGAGAACTAGGTCTTTCTCTGTGGTCTACACAGGGGATTCAGACATCCCTTCGTCTTGGGAGATGCAAGACGAGCCTGCATTCAATTCACTGCAGGGATATCTGGCCTTACTTCGAGTCAGAGCATCTCGGTGTCCATTCCACTTGAGGCCACAAACTCAGGGTCCTTCTCACATACCTGTGGCTGAGAGAACCCTCCTCTTGAGGTGCTTGTGGAAAGTTGGTATTCCTCTTGAGTCGAAGCCAGGGACTAAGCTCTCATCTCGAGTTGATTTGGGGTCCACAGAGCCCTTTCGTGTTGCTCCAGTGACCTCAGGATCCCTCTAGACTTGAGACAGTGATCTTGGGTTTTCTCTGGAATGCCATCAAGGAAATCAAGGCTCCTTTCACTTTTGATGTGGAACACGGAATTGCTCTGCACGCAGTGCAGGGTAATGGGGCCTCATCTCGCGGCGAGGGGGAAGTCTCATGGTTTTTCTCGAGTTGCTGCGGAACCTGGGGTATATTCTCGAGTTACGACAGGGAGGGCCCTTCCAGACACGTGTTTGTTCAGCGACGTCAGGACTCCTGCCTAGGTGCGAGGGACACCTCGGGATTCTCCTCGAGTCTTGGCATGGCAATTGGGACGCGTCTCCACGTGAGGCGGGAGACCCAGGGTCCCTTTCCACGTGCCACAGGGATCCTGGGACTCCTATTCATTTTCAAGAGGAGTCAGGCATCGTCTCCTTTGGAAGCATTGATCTCCGCGGACCTCTCGAGTTTTCAAAGGATATGAGGCCTCCGGTCGCGATGAGGCGGAGGACTAGGTCTTTCTCTGTGGTCTCCACATGGGATTCAGACATCCCTTCGACTTGGGAGATGCAAGACGAGCCTGCATTCAATTCACTGCAGGGATATCCGGCCTTACTTCGAGTCAGAGCATCTCGGTGTCCATTCCACTTGAGGCCACAAACTCAGGGTCCCTCTCACATACTTGTAGCTGAGAGAAGCCTTCTCTTGAGGTGCTTGTGGAAAGTTGGTATTCCTCTTGAGTCGAAGCCAGGGACTAAGCTCTCATCTCGAGTTGGTTTGCGGTCCACGGAGACCTTTCGTGTTGGTCCAGTGACCTCAGGATCCCTCTAGACTTGAGACAGTGATCTTGGGTTTTCTCTGGAGTGCCATCAAGGAAATCAAGGCTCCTATCATGTATGATGTGGAGCACGGAATTGCTCTGCACGCAGTGCAGGGGAATTGGGCCTCATCTCGCGGCGAGGGGGAAGTCTCATGGTTTTTCTCGAGTTGCGGCCAGAACCTGGGGTATATTCTCGAGTTACGACAGGGAGGGCCCTTCCAGACACGTGTTTGTTCAGCGACGTCAGGACTCCTCCCTAGGTGCGAGGGACACCTCGGGATTCTCCTCAAGTCTTGGCATAGCAATTGGGACGCGACTCCACGTGAGGCGGGAGACCCAGGGTCCCTTTCCACGTGCCACAGTGATCCTGGGACTCCTATCCATTTTCAAGAGGAGTCAGGCATCGTCTCCTTTGGAAGCATTGATCTCCGCGGACCTCTCGAGTTTTCAAAGGATGTGATGCCTGTGGTCGCGATGAGGCGGAGAACTAGGACTTTCTCTGTGGTCTCCACAGGGGATTCAGACATCCCTTTGTCTTGGGCGATGCAAGACGAGCCTGCATTCAATTCACTGCAGGGATATCCAGCCTTACTTCCAGTCAGAGCATCTCGGTGTCCATTCCACTTGAGGCCACAAACTCAGGGTCCCTCTCACATACCTGTAGCTGAGAGAAGCCTCCTCTTGAGGTGCTTGTGGAAAGTTGGTATTCCTCTTGAGTCGAAGCCAGGGACTAAGCTCTCATCACGAGATGATTTGGGGTCCACGGATCCCTTTCTTTTTGCACCAGTGACCTCAGGATCCCTCTAGACTAGAGACAGTGACTTTGGGTTTTCTCTGGAGTGCCATCAAGGAAATCAAGGCTCCTTTCACGTTTGATGTGGAACACGGAATTGCTCTGCACGCAGTGCAGGGGAATCGGGCCTCATCTCTCGGCGAGGGCGAATTCTCATGGTTTTTCTCGAGTTGCGACCGCAACCTGGGGTATATTCTCGAGTTACGACGGGGAGGGCCCTTCCAGAAACGTGTTTGTTCAGCGACGTCAGGACTCCTGCCTAGGTGGGAGGGACACCCGGGATTCTCCTCGAGTCTCGTCATGGCAATTGGCTCGCGTCTCCACGTGAGGCGGGAAACCCAGGGTCCCTTTCCACGTGCAACAGGGATCCTCGGACTCCTATCCATTTTCAAGAGGAGTCAGTCATCGTCTCCTTTGGAAGCATTGATCTCCGCGGACCTCTCCATTTTTCAAAGGATGTGAGGACTCCAGTGGCGATGATGCGGAGAACTAGGTCTTTCTCTGTGGTCTCCACAGGGGATTCAGACATGCCTTCGTCTTGGGAGATGCAAGACGAGCCTGCATTCAATTCACTGCAGGGATATCTGGCCTTACTTCGAGTCAGAACACCTCGATGTCCATTCCACTTCAGGCCACAAACTCAGGGTCCCTCTCACATACCTCCAGCTGAGAGAAGCCTCCTCTTGAGGTGCTTGTGGAAAGTTGGTATTGCTCTTGAGTCGAAGCCAGGACTAAGCTCTCATCTCGAGTTGATATCGGGTCCTCGGAGCCCTTTCATGTTGCTACAGTGACCTCAGGATCCCTCTAGACTTGAGACAGTGATCTTTGGTTTTCTCTGGAGGGCCATCAAGGAAATCAAGGCTCCTTTCACGTTTGATGTGGAACACGGAATTGCTCTGCAGCCAGTCCAGGGAAATCGGCCCTCATCTCGTGGCGAGGGGGAAGTCTCATGGTTTTTCTCGAGTTGCGGCCGGATCCTGGGGTATATTCTTGAGTTACGACGGGGAGGGACCTTTCAGAAACGTGTTTGTTCAGCGATGTCAGGACTCCTGCCTTGGTGCTAGGGACACCTCGGGATTCTCCTCGAGGCTTGACATGGCAATTGGGACGCGTCTCCACGTGAGGTGAGAGACCCAGGGTCCCTTTCCACGTGAAACAGGGATCCTGGGACTCCTATCCATTTTCAAGAGGAGTCAGGCATCGTCTCCTTTGGAAGCATTGATCTCCGCGGACTTTTCGAATTTTCAAAGGATGTGAGGCCTTGTCGCAATGAGGCGGAGAACTAGGTCTTTCTCTGGGGTCTCCACAGGGGATACAGACATCCCTTCGTCTTGGGAGATGCAAGACGAGCCTGCATTCAATTCACTGCAGCGAAATCCAGCCTTACTTCGAGTCAGAGCATCTCGGTGTCCATTCCACTTGAGGCCACAAACTCAGGGTCCCTCTCACATACATGTAGCTGAGAAAAGCCTCCTCTTGAGGTTCTTGGGGAAAGTTGGTATTCCTCTTGACTCGAAGCCAGGGACTAAGCTCTCATCTGGAGTTGATTTGGGGTCCACGGAGCCCTTTCGTGTTGCTCCAGTGACCTCAGGATCCCTCTAGACTTGAAACAGTGATCTTGGGTTTTCTCTGGAGTGCCATCAAGGAAATCAAGGCTCCTTTCACGTTTGATGTGGAACACAGAATTGCTCTGCCCGCAGTGCAGGGGAATCGCGCCTCATCTCGCGGCGAGGCGGAAGTCTCATGGTTTTACTCCACTTGTGGCCGGAACCTGGGGTATATTCTCGAGTTACGACGTGGGTGGCCCTTCCAGAAACGTGTTTGTTTAACGACGTCAGAACTCCTGCCTTGGTTCGATGGACAACTCGGGATTCTCCCCGAGTCTTGGCATTGCAATTTGGACGCGTCTCCACGTGTGGCAGGAGACCCAGGTTCCCTTTCCACGTGCCACAGGGATCCTCGGACTCCTATCCATTTTCAAGAGGAGTCAGGAATCGTCTCCTTTGGAAGCATTGATCTCCGCGGACCTCTCGAGTTTTCAAACGATGTGAGGCCTCCTGTCGCGATGTGGCGAGAACTAGGTCTTTCTCTGTGGTCTCCACAGGGGATTCAGACATCCCTTCGTCTTGGGAGATGCAAGACGAGCCTGCATTCAATTTACTGCAGGGATATCTGGCCTTACTTCGAGTCAGAGCATCTCGATGTCCATTCCACTTGAGGCCACAAACTCAGGGTCCCTCTCACATACCTGTAGCTGAGAGAAGCCTCCTCTTGAGGTGCTTGTGGAACGTTGGTATACCTCTTGAATCGAAGTTAGGGACTAAGCTCTCATCTCGAGTTGATTTCGGGTCCACGGAGCCCTTTCTTGTTGCTCCAATGACCTCAGGATCCCTCTAGACTTGGGACAGTGATCTTGGGTTTTCTCTGGAGTGCCATCAAGGAAATCAAGTCTCCTTTCCCGTTTGATGTGGAACACGGAATTGCTCTGCACGCAGTGCAGGGGAATCGGGCCTCATGTCGCGGCGAGGGGGAAGTCTCATGGTTTTTCTCGAGTTGCGGCTGGAACCTGGGGTATATTCTCGAGTTACGACGGGGAGGTCCCTTCCAGACACGTGTTTGTTCAGGGACGTCTGGACTCCTGCCTAGGTGCGAAGGACACCTCGGTATTCTCCTCGAGTCTTGGCATGGCAATTGCGAGGCGTCTCCACGTGAAAGGGAGACCCAGGGTCCCTTTCCCCGTGCCACAGGGATCCTGGGACTCCTATCAATTTTCAAGAGGAGTCAGGCATCCTCTCCTTTGGAAGCATTGATCTCCGAGGACCTCTCAAGTTTTCAAAGGATGTGAGTCCTCCGCTCACGATGTGGTGAGAACTAGATCTTTCTCTGTGGTATCCTCAGGGGATTCAGACATCCCTTCATCTTGGGAGATGCAAGACGAGCCTGCATTCAATTCACTGCAGGGATAACGGGCCTTACTTCGAGTCACAGCGTCTCGGTGTCCATTCCACTTGAGGCCACAAACTCAGGGTCCCTCTCACATACCTGTAGCTGAGAGAAGCCTCCTCTTGAGGTGCTTGTGGAAAGTTGGTATTCCCCTTGAGTCGAAGCCAGGGACTAAGCTCTCATCTCGAGTTGATTTGAGGTCCACGGAGCCCTGTCTTGTTGCTACAGTGACCTCAGGATCCCTCTAGACTTGAGACAATGATCTTGGGTTTTCTCTGGAGTGCCATCAAGGAAATCAAGGCTCCTTTCCCGTTTGATGTGGAACACGGAATTGCTCTGCACGCAGTGCAGGGGAATCTGGCCTCATCTCGCAGCGAGGGGGAAGTCTCATGGTTTTTCTCGAGTTGCGGCCGGAACCTGGGGTATATTCTCGAGTTATGACGGGGAGGGCACTTCCAGACACGTGTTTGTTCAGCGACGTCAGCACTCCTGCCTAGGTGCGAGGGACACCTCAGGATTCTCCTCGAGTCTTGGCATGGCAATTGGGACGCGTCTCCACGTGAGGCGGAAGACCCAGGGTCCCTTTCCACGTGCCACAGGGATCCTGGGACTCCTATCCATTTTCAAGAGGAGTCAGGCATCGTCTCCTTTGGAAGCATTGATCTCCGCTGACCTCTCGAGTTTTCAAAGAATGTGAGGCCACAGGTCGCGATGAGGAGGAGGACTAGGTCTTTCTCTGTGGTCTGCACAGGGGTTTCAGACATCCCTTCGTCTTGGGAGATGCAAGACGAGCCTGCATTCCATTCACTGCAGGGATATCCGGCCTTATTTCGAGTCAGAGCATCTCGGTGTCCATTCCACTTGAGGCCACAAACTCAGGGTCCCTCTCACATACCATTA
The DNA here is from genome assembly GCF_033118175.1 of Dama dama. NCBI lineage: Eukaryota > Metazoa > Chordata > Mammalia > Artiodactyla > Cervidae > Dama > Dama dama. The sequence goes on along the minus strand of NW_026870890.1, from coordinate 359,958 downwards.
GCTGAGAGAAGCCTCCTCTTGAGGTGCTTGTGGAAAGTTGGTATTCCTCTTGAGTCTAAGCCAGGGAGTAAGCTCTCATCTCGAGTTGATTTGGGGTCCACGGAGCCCTTTCGTGTTTCTCAAGTGACCTCAGGATCCCTCTAGACTTGAGACAGTGATCTTGGGTTTTCTCTGGAGTGCCATCAAAGAAATCAAGGCTCCTTTCATTTTTGATGTGGAATACGGAATGGCTCTGCATGCAGTGCAGGGGAATCGGGCCTCATGTATTGGCGAGGGGGAAGTCTCATGGTTTTTCTCGAGTTGCGGCCGGAACCTGGGGTATATTCTCGAGTTACGACGGGGACGGCCCTTCCAGACACGTGTTTGTTCAGCGACGTCAGGACTCCTGCCTAGGTGCGAGGGACACCTCGGGATTCTCCTCGAGTCTTGGCATGGCAAATGGGACGCGTCTACACGTGAGGTGGGAGACCCAGGGTCCCTTTCCACGTGCCACAGGGATCCTGGGACTCCTATCAATTTTCAAGAGGAGTCAGGCATCGTCTCCTTTGGAAGCATTGATCTCCGCGGACCTCTTGAGTTTTCAAAGGATGTGAGGCCTCCGGTCGCGATGAGGCGGAGAAGTAGTTCTTTCTCTGTGGTCTCCACAGGGGATTCAGACATTCCTTCGTCTTGAGAGATGCAAGACGAGCCTGCATTCAATTCACTGCAGGGATATCTGGCCTTACTTCGAGTCAGAGCATCTCGGTGTCCATTCCACTTGAGGCCACAAACTCAGGGTCCTTCTCACATACCTGTGGCTGAGAGAACCCTCCTCTTGGGGTGCTTGTGGAGAGTTGGTATTCCTCTTGCGTCGAAGCCAGGTACTAAGCTCTCATCTCAAGTTGATTTGGGGTCCACGGAGACCTTTCGTGTTGCTCCAGTGACCTCAAGATCCCTCTAGACTTGAGACAGTGATCCTGGGTTTTCTCTGGAGTGCCATCAAGGAAATCAAGGCTCCTTTCAGGTTTGATGTGGAACACGGAATTGCTCTGCACGCAGTCCAGGGGAATCGGGCCTCATCTCGCGTCGAGGGGAAAGTCTCATGGTTTTTCTTGAGTTGCGGCCGGAACCTGGGGTATATTCTCGATTTACGACGGGGAGGACCCTTCCAGACACGTGATAGGTTCGAGGGACACCTCGGGATTCTCCTAAAGTCTTGGCATGGCAATTGGAACGCGTCTCCACATGAGGCGGGAGACCCAGGGTCCCTTTCCACGTGCCACAGGGATCCTGTGACTCCTATCCAATTTCAAGAGGAGTCAGGCATCGTCTCTTTGGAAGCATTGATCCCCGTGGACCTCTCGAGTTTTCAAAGGATGTGAGGCCTCTGGTCGCGATGAGGCGGAGAACTCGGTCTTTCTCTGTGGTCTCCACAGGGGATTCACACATCCCTTCGTCTTGGGAGATGCAAGACGAGCCTGCATTCAATTCACTGCAGGGATATCCGGCCTTACTTCGAGTCAGAGCATCTCGGTGTCCATTCCACTTGAGGCCACAAACTCAGGGTCCCTCTCACATACCTGTACCTGAGAGAAGCCTCCTCTTGAGGTGCTTGTGGAAAGTTGGTATTCCTCTTGAGTCGAAGCCAGGGACTAAGCTCTCATCTCGAGTTGATTTGGGGTCCACGGAGCCCTTTTGTGTTGCTCCAGTGACCTCAGGATCCCTCTATACTTGAGACAGTGATCTTGGGATTTCTCTGGAGTGTCATCAAGGAAATCAAGGCTCCTTTCACGTTTGATGTGGAACACGGAATTGTTCTGCACGCAGTGCAGGGGAATCGGGTCTCATCTCGCAGCGAGGGGGAAGTCTCATGGTTTTTCTCGAGTTGCGGCCGGAACCTGGGGTATATTCTCGAGTTACGACGGGGAGGGCCCTTCCAGACACGTGTTTGTTCAGCGACGTCAGGACTCCTGCCTAGGTGCGAGGGACACCTCGGGATTCTCCGCGAGTCTTGGCATGGCAATTGGGATGCGTCTCCACGTGAGGCGGGAGACCCAGGGTCCCTTTCCACGTGCCACAGGGATCCTGGGACTCCTATCCATTTTCAAGAGGAGTCAGGCATCGTCTCCTTTGGAAGCATTGATCTCCGCTGACCTCTCGAGTTTTCAAAGAATGTGAGGCCACAGGTCGCGATGAGGAGGAGGACTATGTCATTCTCTGTGGTCTGCACAGGGGTTTCAGACATCCCTTCGTCTTGGGAGATGCAAGACGAGCCTGCATTCACTTCACTGCAGGGATATCCGGCCTTACTTCGAGTCAGAGCATCTCGGTGTCCATTCCCCTTGAGGCCACAAACTCAGGGTCCCTCTCACATTCATGTAGCTGAGAGAAGCCTCCCCTTGAGGTGCTTGTGGAAAGTTGGTATTCCTCTTGAGTCGACCTCAGGGCCTAAGCTCTCATCTCGAGTTGATTTGGGGTCCACGGAGCCCTTTCGTGTTGCTCCAGTGACCTCAGGATCCCTCTAGACTTGAGACAGTGATCTTGGGTTTTCTCTGGAGTGCCATCAAAGAAATCAAGGCTCCTTTCATTTTTGATGTGGAATACGGAATTGCTCTGCATGCAGTGAAGGGGAATCGGGCCTCATCTCTCGGCGAGGGGGAAGTCTCATGGTTTTTCTCGAGTTGCGGCCGGTACCTGTGGTATATTCTCGAGTTACGACGGGGACGGCCCTTCCAGACACGTGTTTGTTCAGCGACGTCAGGACTCCTGCCTAGGTGCGAGGGACACCTCGGGATTCTCCTCGAGTCTTGGCATGGCAATTGGGACGCGTCTCCACGTGAGGCGGGAGACCCAGGGTCCCTTTCCACGTGCCACAGGGATCCTGGGACTCCTATCCATTTTCAAGAGGAGTCAGGCATCGTCTCCTTTGGAAGCATTGATCTCCGCGGACCTCTTGAGTTTTCAAAGGATGTGAGGCCTCCGGTCGTGATGAGGCGGAGAACTAGGACTTTCTCTGTGGTCTCCACAGGGGATTCAGACATTCCTTCGTCTTGAGAGATGCAAGACGAGCCTGCGTTCAATTCATTGCAGGGATATCTGGCCTTACTTCGAGTCAGAGCATCTCGGTGTCCATTCCACTTGAGGCCACAAACTCAGAGTCCTTCTCACATACCTGTGGCTGAGAGAACCCTCCTCTTGGGGTGCTTGTGGAGAGTTGGTATTCCTCTTGCGTCGAAGCCAGGTACTAAACTCTCATCTCGAGTTGATTTGAGGTCCACGGAGCCCTTTCGTGTTGCTCCAGTGACCTCAAGATCCCTCTAGACTTGAGACAGTGATCCTGGGTTTTCTCTGGAGTGCCATCAAGGAAATCAAGGCTCCTTTCAGGTTTGATGTGGAACACGGAATTGCTCTGGACGCAGTCCAGGGGAATCGGGCCTCATCTCGCGTCGAGGGGAAAGTCTCATGGTTTTTCTCGAGTTGCGGCCGGAACCTGGGGTATATTCTCGATTTACGACGGGGAAGGCCCTTCCAGACACGTGTTTGTTCAGCGACGTCAGGACTCCTGCCTAGGTGCCAGGGACACCTCGGGATTCTCCTCGAGTCTTGGCATGGCAATTGGGACGCGTCTCCACGTGAGGCGGGAGACCCAGGGTCCCTTTCCACGTGCCACAGGAATCCTGGGACTCCTATCCATTTTCAAGAGGAGTCAGGCATCGTCTCCTTTGGAAGCATTGATCTCCGCGGACCTCTCGAGTTTTCAAACGATGTGAGGCCTCCGGTCGCGATGAGGCGGAGAACTCGGTCTTTCTCTCTGGTCTCCACAGGGGATTCAGACATCCCTTCGTCTTGGGAGATGCAAGACGAGCCTGCATTCAATTCACTGCAGGGATATCCGGCCTTACTTTGAGTCAGAGCATCTCGGTGTCCATTCCACTTGAGGCCACAAACTCAGGGTCCCTCTCACATACCTGTACCTGAGAGAAGCCTCCTCTTGAGGTGCTTGTGGAAAGTTGGTATTCCTCTTGAGTCGAAGCCAGGGACTAAGCTCTCATCTCGAGTTGATTTGGGGTCCACGAGCCCTTTCGTGTTGCTCCAGTGACCTCAGGATCCCTCTATACTTGAGACAGTGATCTTGGGATTTCTCTGGAGTGTCATCAAGGAAATCAAGGCTCCTTTCACGTTTGATGTGGAACACGGAATTGTTCTGCACGCAGTGCAGGGGAATCGGGTCTCATCTCGCAGCGAGGGGGAAGTCTCATGGTTTTTCTCGAGTTGCGGCCGGAACCTGGGGTATATTCTCGAGTTACGACGGGGAGGGCCCTTCCAGACACGTGTTTGTTCAGCGACGTCAGGACTCCTGCCTAGGTGCGAGGGACACCTCGGGATTCTCCGCGAGTCTTGGCATGGCAATTGGGATGCGTCTCCACGTGAGGCGGGAGACCCAGGGTCCCTTTCCACGTGCCACAGGGATCCTGGGACTCCTATCCATTTTCAAGAGGAGTCAGGCATCGTCTCCTTTGGAAGCATTGATCTCCGCTGACCTCTCGAGTTTTCAAAGAATGTGAGGCCACAGGTCGCGATGAGGAGGAGGACTATGTCATTCTCTGTGGTCTGCACAGGGGTTTCAGACATCCCTTCGTCTTGGGAGATGCAAGACGAGCCTGCATTCACTTCACTGCAGGGATATCCGGCCTTACTTCGAGTCAGAGCATCTCGGTGTCCATTCCCCTTGAGGCCACAAACTCAGGGTCCCTCTCACATTCATGTAGCTGAGAGAAGCCTCCCCTTGAGGTGCTTGTGGAAAGTTGGTATTCCTCTTGAGTCGACGCCAGGGCCTAAGCTCTCATCTCGAGTTGATTTGGGGTCCACGGAGCCCTTTCGTGTTGCTCCAGTGACCTCAGGATCCCTCTAGACTTGAGACAGTGATCTTGGGTTTTCTCTGGAGTGCCATCAAAGAAATCAAGGCTCCTTTCATTTTTGATGTGGAATACGGAATTGCTCTGCATGCAGTGCAGGGGAATCGGGCCTCATCTCTCGGCGAGGGGGAAGTCTCATGGTTTTTCTCGAGTTGCGGACGGAACCTGTGGTATATTCTCGAGTTACGACGGGGACGGCCCTTCCAGACACGTGTTTGTTCAGCGACGTCAGGACTCCTGCCTAGGTGCGAGGGACACCTCGGGATTCTCCTCGAGTCTTGGCATGGCAATTGGGACGCGTCTCCACGTGAGGCGGGAGACCCAGGGTCTCTTTCCACGTGCCACAGGGATCCTGGGACTCCTATCCATTTTCAAGAGGAGTCAGGCATCGTCTCCTTTGGAAGCATTGATCTCCGCGGACCTCTTGAGTTTTCAAAGGATGTGAGGCCTCCGGTCGTGATGAGGCGGAGAACTAGGACTTTCTCTGTGGTCTCCACAGGGGATTCAGACATTCCTTCGTCTTGAGAGATGCAAGACGAGCCTGCGTTCAATTCATTGCAGGGATATCTGGCCTTACTTCGAGTCAGAGCATCTCGGTGTCCATTCCACTTGAGGCCACAAACTCAGAGTCCTTCTCACATACCTGTGGCTGAGAGAACCCTCCTCTTGGGGTGCTTGTGGAGAGTTGGTATTCCTCTTGCGTCGAAGCCAGGTACTAAACTCTCATCTCGAGTTGATTTGGGGTCCACGGAGCCCTTTCGTGTTGCTCCAGTGACCTCAAGATCCCTCTAGACTTGAGACAGTGATCCTGGGTTTTCTCTGGAGTGCCATCAAGGAAATCAAGGCTCCTTTCAGGTTTGATGTGGAACACGGAATTGCTCTGGACGCAGTCCAGGGGAATCGGGCCTCATCTCGCGTCGAGGGGAAAGTCTCATGGTTTTTCTCGAGTTGCGGCCGGAACCTGGGGTATATTCTCGATTTACGACGGGGAAGGCCCTTCCAGACACGTGTTTGTTCAGCGACGTCAGGACTCCTGCCTAGGTGCCAGGGACACCTCGGGATTCTCCTCGAGTCTTGGCATGGCAATTGGGACGCGTCTCCACGTGAGGCGGGAGACCCAGGGTCCCTTTCCACGTGCCACAGGAATCCTGGGACTCCTATCCATTTTCAAGAGGAGTCAGGCATCGTCTCCTTTGGAAGCATTGATCTCCGCGGACCTCTCGAGTTTTCAAACGATGTGAGGCCTCCGGTCGCGATGAGGCGGAGAACTCGGTCTTTCTCTCTGGTCTCCACAGGGGATTCAGACATCCCTTCGTCTTGGGAGATGCAAGACGAGCCTGCATTCAATTCACTGCAGGGATATCCGGCCTTACTTTGAGTCAGAGCATCTCGGTGTCCATTCCACTTGAGGCCACAAACTCAGGGTCCCTCTCACATACCTGTACCTGAGAGAAGCCTCCTCTTGAGGTGCTTGTGGAAAGTTGGTATTCCTCTTGAGTCGAAGCCAGGGACTAAGCTCTCATCTCGAGTTGATTTGGGGTCCACGAGCCCTTTCGTGTTGCTCCAGTGACCTCAGGATCCCTCTATACTTGAGACAGTGATCTTGGGATTTCTCTGGAGTGTCATCAAGGAAATCAAGGCTCCTTTCACGTTTGATGTGGAACACGGAATTGTTCTGCACGCAGTGCAGGGGAATCGGGTCTCATCTCGCAGCGAGGGGGAAGTCTCATGGTTTTTCTCGAGTTGCGGCCGGAACCTGGGGTATATTCTCGAGTTACGACGGGGAGGGCCCTTCCAGACACGTGTTTGTTCAGCGACGTCAGGACTCCTGCCTAGGTGCGAGGGACACCTCGGGATTCTCCTCGAGTCTTGGCATGGCAATTGGGATGCGTCTCCACGTGAGGCGGGAGACCCAGGGTCCCTTTCCACGTGCCACAGGGATCCTGGGACTCCTATCCATTTTCAAGAGGAGTCAGGCATCGTCTCCTTTGGAAGAATTGATCTCCGCGGACCTCTCGAGTTTTCAAAGGATGTGAGGCCTCCGGTCGCGAAGAGGCGGAGGACTAGGTCTTTCTCTGTGGTCTCCACAGCGGATTCAGACATCCCTTCGCCTTGGGAGATGCAAGACGAGCCTGCATTCAATTCACTGCAGGGATGTCCGGCCTTACTTCGAGTCAGAGAATATCGGTATCCATTCCACTTGAGGCCACAAACTCAGGGTCCCTCTCACATACCTTTAGCTGAGAGAAGCCTCCTCTTGAGGTGCTTTTGGAAAGTTGGTATTCCTCTTGACTCGAAGCCAGGGACTAAGCTCTCATCTCGAGTTGATTTGGGGTCCATGGAGAACTTTCTTGTTGCTCCAGTGTCCTCAGGATCGCTCTAGACTTGAGACAGTGATCTTGGGTTTTCTCTGGAGTGCCATCAAGGAAATCAAGGCTCCTTTCACGTTTGACGTGGAACTCAGAATTGCTCTGCACGCAGTGCAGGGGAATCGGGCTTCATCTCGCGGCGAGGGGGAAGTCTCATGGTTTTTCTCGAGTTGCGGCCGGAACCTGGGGTATATTCTCGAGTTACGACGGGGAGGGCCCTTCCAGACACGTGTTTGTTCAGCGACGTCAGGACTCCTGCCTAGGTGCGAGGGACACCCCGGGATTCTCCTCGAGTCTTGGCATGGCAATTGGGACGCGTCTCCACGTGAGGCGGGAGACCCAGAGTCCCTTTCCACGTGCCACAGGCATCCTGGGACTCCTATCCTTTTTCAAGAGGAGTCAGGCATCGTCTCCTTTGGAAGCATTGATCTCCGCGGACCTCTCGAGTTTTCAAAGATGGGAGGCCTCCGGTCGCAATGAGGAGGAGAACTAGGTATTTCTCTGTGGTCTCCACAGGGGATTCAGACATCCCTTCGTCTTGGGAGATGCAAGACGAGCCTGCACTCAATTCACTGCACGGATATCCGGCCTTACTTCGAGTCAGAGCATCTCGGTGTCCATTCCACCTGAGGCGACAAACTCAGGGTCCCTCTCACATACCTGTAGCTGAGAGAAGCCTCGTCTTGATGTGCTTGTGGAAACTTGGTATTCCTCTTGACTCGAAGCCAGGGACTAAGCTCTCATCTCGAGTTGATTTGGGGTCCACGGAGCCCTTTCGTGGTGCTCCAGTGACCTCAGGATCCCTCTAGACTTGAGACAGTGATCTTGGGTTTTCTCTGGAGTGCCATCAAGGAAATCAAGGCTCCTTTCACGTTTGATGTGTAACACGGAACTGCTCTGCAAGCAGTGCAGGGAAATCGGCCCTCATCTCGCGGCGAGGGGGAAGTCTCATGGTTTTTCTCGAGTTGCAGCCAGGACCTGAGGTATATTCTCGAGTTACAACGGGGAGGGCCCTTCCAGACACGTGTTTGTTCAGCGACGTCAGGACTCCTGCCTTGGTGCGAGGGACTCCTCAGGATTCTCCTCGAGTCTTGGCATGGCAATTGGGACGCGTCTCCACGTGAGGCGGGAGACCCACGGTCCCTTTCCACGTGCCACAGGGATCCTGGGACTCCTATGCATTTTCAAGAGGAGTCAGGCATCGTCTCCTTTGGAAGCATTGATCTCTGCAGACCTCTCGAGTTTTCAAAGGATATGAGGCCTCCGGTCACGATGAGGCGGAGGACTAGGTCTTTCTCTGTGGTCTCCACAGGGGATTCAGACATCCCTTCGTCTTGGGAGATGCAAGACGAGCCTGCATTCAATTCACTGCAGGGATATCCGGCCTTCCTTCGAGTCAGAGCATCTCGGTGTCCATTGCACTTGAGGCCACAAACTCAGGGTCCCTCTCACATAACTGTAGCTGAGAGAAGCCTCCTCTTGAGGTGCTTGTGGAAAGTTGGTATTCCTCTTGAGTCGAAGCCAGGGACTAAGCTCTCATCACAAGTTGATTTGGGGTCCACGGAGCCCTTTCATATTGCTCCAGTTACCTCAGGATCCCTCTAGACTTGAGACAGTGATCCTGGGTTTTCTTTGGAGTGCCATCAAGGAAATCAAGGCTCCTTTCAGGTTTAATGTGGAACACGGAATTGCTCTGCACGCAGTCCAGGGGAATCGGGCCTCATCTCGCGTCGAGGGGAAAGTCTCATGGTTTTTCTCGAGTTGCGGCCGGAACCTGGGGTATATTCTCGATTTACGACGGGGAGGACCCTTCCAGACACGTGATAGGTGCGAGGGACACCTCGGGATTCTCCTAAATTCTTGGCATGGCAATTGGAACGCGTCTCCACATGAGGCGGGAGACCCAGGGTCCCTTTCCACGTGCCACAGGGATCCTGGTACTCCTATCCATTTTCAAGAGGAGTCAGGCATCGTCTCTTTGGAAGCATTGATCTCCGCGGACCTCTCGAGTTTTCAAAGGATGTGAGGCCTCCGGTCGCGATGAGGCGAAGGACTAGGTCTTTCTCTGCGGTCTCCGCAGGGGATTCAGACATCCCTTCGTCTTGGGAGATGCAAGACGAGCCTGCATTCAATTCACTGCAGGGATATGCGGCCTTACATCGAGTCAGAGCATCTCGATGTCCATTCCACTTGAGGCCACAAGCTCAGGGTCCCTCTCACATACCTTTAGCAGAGAGAAGCCTCCTCTTGAGGTGCTTGTGGAAAGTTAGTATTCCTCTTGACTCGAAACCAGGATCTAAGCTCTCATCTCGAGTTGATTTGGGGTCCACGGAACGCTTTCGTGTTGCTCCAGTGACCTCAGGATCCCTCTAGACTTGAGACAGTGATCCTGGGTTTTCTCTGGAGTGCCATCAAGGAAATCAAGGCTCCTTTCAGGTTTGATGTGGAACACGGAATTGCTCTGCACGCAATGCAGGGGAATCAGGCCTCATCTCGCGGCGAGGGGGAAGTCTCATGGTTTTTCTCGAGTTGCGGCCGGAACCTGGGATATATACTCGAGTTACGACGGGGAGGGCCCTTCCAGACACGTGTTTGTTCAGCGACGTCAGTACTCCTGCCTAGGTGCGAGGGACACCTCGGGATTCTCCTCGAGTCTTGGCATGGCAATTGGGACGCGTCTCCACGTGAGGCGGGAGACCCAGGGTCCCTTTCCACGTGCCACAGGGATCCTGGGACTCCTATCCATTTTCAAGAGGAGTCAGGCATCGTCTCCTTTGGAAGCATTGATCTCCGCTGACCTCTCGAGTTTTCAAAGAATGTGAGGCCACAGGTCGCGATGAGGAGGAGGACTAGGTCTTTCTCTGTGGTCTGCACAGGGGTTTCAGACATCCCTTCGTCTTGGGAGATGCAAGACGAGCCTGCATTCCATTCACTGCAGGGATATCCGGCCTTATTTCGAGTCAGAGCATCTCGGAGTCCATTCCACTTGAGGCCACAAACTCAGGGTCCCTCTCACATACCATTAGCTGAGAGAAGCCTCCTCTTGAGGTGCTTGTGGAAAGTCGGTATTCCTCTTGAGTCTAAGCCAGGGAGTAAGCTCTCATCTCGAGTTGATTTGGGGTCCACGGAGCCCTTTCGTGTTTCTCAAGTGACCTCAGGATCCCTCTAGACTTGAGACAGTGATCTTGGGTTTTCTCTGGAGTGCCATCAAAGAAATCAAGGCTCCTTTCATTTTTGATGTGGAATACGGAATTGCTCTGCATGCAGTGCAGGGGAATCGGGCCTCATGTATTGGCGAGGGGGAAGTCTCATGGTTTTTCTCGAGTTGCGGCCGGAACCTGGGGTATATTCTCGAGTTACGACGGGGACGGCCCTTCCAGACACGTGTTTGTTCAGCGACGTCAGGACTCCTGCCTAGGTGCGAGGGACACCTCAGGATTCTCCTCGAGTCTTGGCATGGCAATTGGGACGCGTCTCCACGTGAGGTGGGAGACCCAGGGTCCCTTTCCACGTGCCACAGGGATCCTGGGACTCCTATCAATTTTCAAGAGGAGTCAGGCATCGTCTCCTTTGGAAGCATTGATCTCCGCGGACCTCTTGAGTTTTCAAAGGATGTGAGGCCTCCGGTCGCGATGAGGCGGAGAAGTAGTTCTTTCTCTGTGGTCTCCACAGGGGATTCAGACATTCCTTCGTCTTGAGAGATGCAAGACGAGCCTGCATTCAATTCACTGCAGGGATATCTGGCCTTACTTCGAGTCAGAGCATCTCGGTGTCCATTCCACTTGAGGCCACAAACTCAGGGTCCTTCTCACATACCTGTGGCTGAGAGAACCCTCCTCTTGGGGTGCTTGTGGAGAGTTGGTATTCCTCTTGCGTCGAATCCAGGTACTAAGCTCTCATCTCAAGTTGATTTGGGGTCCACGGAGCCCTTTCGTGTTGCTCCAGTGACCTCAAGATCCCTCTAGACTTGAGACAGTGATCCTGGGTTTTCTCTGGAGTGCCATCAAGGAAATCAAGGCTCCTTTCAGGTTTGATGTGGAACACGGAATTGCTCTGCACGCAGTCCAGGGGAATCGGGCCTCATCTCGCGTCGAGGGGAAAGTCTCATGGTTTTTCTCGAGTTGCGGCCGGAACCTGGGGTATATTCTCGATTTACGACGGGGAGGACCCTTCCAGACACGTGATAGGTGCGAGGGACACCTCGGGATTCTCCTAAAGTCTTGGCATGGCAATTGGAACGCGTCTCCACATGAGGCGGGAGACCCAGGGTCCCTTTCCACGTGCCACAGGGATCCTGTGACTCCTATCCATTTTCAAGAGGAGTCAGGCATCGTCTCTTTGGAAGCATTGATCCCCGTGGACCTCTCGAGTTTTCAAAGGATGTGAGGCCTCTGGTCTCGATGAGGCGGAGAACTCGGTCTTTCTCTGTGGTCTCCACAGGGGATTCACACATCCCTTCGTCTTGGGAGATGCAAGACGAGCCTGCATTCAATTCACTGCAGGGATATCCGGCCTTACTTTGAGTCAGAGCATCTCGGTGTCCATTCCACTTGAGGCCACAAACTCAGGGTCCCTCTCACATACCTGTAACTGAGAGAAGCCTCCTCTTGAGGTGCTTGTGGAAAGTTGGTATTCCTCTTGAGTCGAAGCCAGGGACTAAGCTCTCATCTCGAGTTGATTTGGGGTCCACGGAGCCCTTTTGTGTTGCTCCAGTGACCTCAGGATCCCTCTATACTTGAGACAGTGATCTTGGGATTTCTCTGGAGTGTCATCAAGGAAATCAAGGCTCCTTTCACGTTTGATGTGGAACACGGAATTGCTCTGCACGCAGTGCAGGGGAATCGGGCCTCATCTCGCGGCGAGGGGGAAGTCTCATGGTTTTTCTCGAGTTGCGGCCGGAACCTGGGGTATATTCTCGAGTTATGACGGGGAGGGCACTTCCAGACACGTGTTTGTTCAGCGACGTCAGCACTCCTGCCTAGGTGCGAGGGACACCTCGGGATTCTCCTCGAGTCTTGGCATGGCAATTGGGACGCGACTCCACGTGAGGCGAAAGACCCAGGGTCCCTTTCCACGTGCCACAGGGATCCTGGGACTCCTATCCATTTTCAAGAGGAGTCAGGCATCGTCTCCTTTGGAAGCATTGATCTCCGCTGACCTCTCGAGTTTTCAAAGAATGTGAGGCCACAGGTCGCGATGAGGAGGAGGACTAGGTCTTTCTCTGTGGTCTGCACAGGGGTTTCAGACATCCCTTCGTCTTGGGAGATGCAAGACGAGCCTGCATTCCATTCACTGCAGGGATATCCGGCCTTATTTCGAGTCAGAGCATCTCGGAGTCCATTCCACTTGAGGCCACAAACTCAGGGTCCCTCTCACATACCATTAGCTGAGAGAAGCCTCCTCTTGAGGTGCTTGTGGAAAGTCGGTATTCCTCTTGAGTCTAAGCCAGGGAGTAAGCTCTCATCTCGAGTTGATTTGGGGTCCACGGAGCCCTTTCATGTTTCTCAAGTGACCTCAGGATCCCTCTAGACTTGAGACAGTGATCTTGGGTTTTCTCTGGAGTGCCATCAAAGAAATCAAGGCTCCTTTCATTTTTGATGTGGAATACGGAATTGCTCTGCATGCAGTGCAGGGGAATCGGGCCTCATGTATTGGCGAGGGGGAAGTCTCATGGTTTTTCTCGAGTTGCGGACGGAACCTGGGGTATATTCTCGAGTTACGACGGGGACGGCCCTTCCAGACACGTGTTTGTTCAGCGACGTCAGGACTCCTGCCTAGGTGCGAGGGACACCTCAGGATTCTCCTCGAGTCTTGGCATGGCAATTGGGACGCGTCTCCACGTGAGGTGGGAGACCCAGGGTCCCTTTCCACGTGCCACAGGGATCCTGGGACTCCTATCAATTTTCAAGAGGAGTCAGGCATCGTCTCCTTTGGAAGCATTGATCTCCGCGGACCTCTTGAGTTTTCAAAGGATGTGAGGCCTCCGGTCGCGATGAGGCGGAGAAGTAGTTCTTTCTCTGTGGTCTCCACAGGGGATTCAGACATTCCTTCGTCTTGAGAGATGCAAGACGAGCCTGCATTCAATTCACTGCAGGGATATCTGGCCTTACTTCGAGTCAGAGCATCTCGGTGTCCATTCCACTTGAGGCCACAAACTCAGGGTCCTTCTCACATACCTGTGGCTGAGAGAACCCTCCTCTTGGGGTGCTTGTGGAGAGTTGGTATTCCTCTTGCGTCGAAGCCAGGTACTAAGCTCTCATCTCAAGTTGATTTGGGGTCCACGGAGCCCTTTCGTGTTGCTCCAGTGACCTCAAGATCCCTCTAGACTTGAGACAGTGATCCTGGGTTTTCTCTGGAGTGCCATCAAGGAAATCAAGGCTCCTTTCAGGTTTGATGTGGAACACGGAATTGCTCTGCACGCAGTCCAGGGGAATCGGGCCTCATCTCGCGTCGAGGGGAAAGTCTCATGGTTTTTCTCGAGTTGCGGCCGGAACCTGGGGTATATTCTCGATTTACGACGGGGAGGACCCTTCCAGACACGTGATAGGTGCGAGGGACACCTCGGGATTCTCCTAAAGTCTTGGCATGGCAATTGGAACGCGTCTCCACATGAGGCGGGAGACCCAGGGTCCCTTTCCACGTGCCACAGGGATCCTGTGACTCCTATCCATTTTCAAGAGGAGTCAGGCATCGTCTCTTTGGAAGCATTGATCCCCGTGGACCTCTCGAGTTTTCAAAGGATGTGAGGCCTCTGGTCGCGATGAGGCGGAGAACTCGGTCTTTCTCTGTGGTCTCCACAGGGGATTCACACATCCCTTCGTCTTGGGAGATGCAAGACGAGCCTGCATTCAATTCACTGCAGGGATATCCGGCCTTACTTTGAGTCAGAGCATCTCGGTGTCCATTCCACTTGAGGCCACAAACTCAGGGTCCCTCTCACATACCTGTAACTGAGAGAAGCCTCCTCTTGAGGTGCTTGTGGAAAGTTGGTATTCCTCTTGAGTCTAAGCCAGGGACTAAGCTCTCATCTCGAGTTGATTTCGGTCCACGGAGCCGTTTCCTTTTGGTCCAGTGACCTCAGGATCCCTCTAGACTTGAAACAGTGTTCTTGGGTTTTCTCTGGAGTGCCATCAAGGAAATCAAGGCTGCTTTCACGTTTGATGTGGAAAACGGAATTGCTTTGCACGCAGGGCAGGGGAATCAGGCCTCATCTCGCGGCGAGGGGGAAGTCTCATGGTTTTTCTCGAGTTGCGGCCCGAACCTGGGGTATATTCTCGAGTTACAACGGGGAGGGCCCTTCCAGACACGTGTTTGTTCAGCGACGTCAGGACTCCTGCCTAGGTGCGAGGGACACCTCGGGATTCTCCTCGAGTCTTGGCATGGCAATTGGGACGCGTCTCCTCGTGAGGCGGGAGACCCAGGGTTCCTTTCCACGTGCCACAGGGATCCTGGGACTCCTATCCATTTTCAAGAGGAGTCAGTCATCGTCTCCTTTGGAAGCAATGATCTCCGCAGAACTCTCGAGTTTTCAAAGGATGTGAGGCCTCCGCTCGCGAGTAGGCGGAGAATTAGGTTTTTCTCTGTGGTCTCCAAAGGGGATTCAGACATCCCTTCGTCTTGGGAGATGCAAGACGAGCCTGCATTCAATTCACTGCAGGGATATCCGGCCTTACTTCGAGTCAGAGCATCCCGGTGTCCATTCCACTTGAGGCCACAAACTCGGGGTCCCTCAAATATACATGTAGCTGAGAGAAGCTTCCTCTTGAGATGCTTGTGGAAAGTTGGTATTCCTCTTGAGTCTACGCCAGGGACTAAGCTCTCATCTCGAGTGTATTTCGGTCCACGGAGCCCTTTCCTGTTGGTCCAGTGACCTCAGGATCCCTCTAGACTTGAGACAGTGATCTTGGGTTTTCTCTGGAGTGTCATCAAGGAAATCAAGGCTCCTTTCACGTTTGATGTGGAACACGGAATTGCTCTGCATGCAGTGCAGGGAAATCGTGCCTCAACTCGCGGCGAGGGGGAAATCTCATTGTTTTTCTCGAGTTGCGGCCCGAACCTGGGGTATGTTCTCGAGTTACGACGGGGAGGGCCCTTCCAGACACGTGTTTGTTCAGCGACGTCAGGACTCCTGCCTAGGTGTGAGGGACACCTCGGGATTCTCCTCGAGTCTTGGCATGGCAATTTGGACGCGTCTCCACGTGAGGCGGGAGACCCAGGGTCCCTTTCCACGTGCCACAGGGATCCTGGGACTCCTATCCATTTTCAAGAGGAGTCAGGCATCGTCTCCTTTGGAAGCATTGATCTCCGCGGACCTCTCGAGTTTTCAAAGAATGTGAGGCCTCCGGTCTCGATGAGGCGGAGAACTCGGTCTTTCTCTGTGGTCTCCACAGGGGATTCAGACATCCCTTCGTCTTGTTAGATGCAAGACGAGTCTGCATTCAATTCACTGCAGGGATATCCGGCCTTACTTCGAGTCAGAGCATCTCGGTGTCCATTCCACTTGAGGCCACAAACTCAGGGTCCCTCTCACATACCTGTAGCTGAGAGAAGCCTCCTCTTGAGGTCCTTGTGGAAAGTTGGTATTCCTCTTGAGTCGAAGCCAGGGACTAAGCTCTCATCTCGAGTTGATTTGGGGTCCACGGAGCCCGTTCGTGTTGCTCCAGTGACCTCAGGATTCCTCTAGACTTGAGACAGTGATCTTGGGTTTTCTCTGGAGTGCCATCAAGGAAATCAAGGCTCCTTTCACGTTTGATGTGGAACACGGAATTGTTCTGCACGCAGTGCAGGGGAATCGGGCTTCATCCAGCGGCGAGGGGGAAGTCTCATGGTTTTTCTCGAGTTGCGGCCGGAACCTGGGGTATATTCTCGAGTTACGACGGGGAGGGCCCTTCCAGACACGTGTTTGTTCAGTGACGTCAGGACTCCTGCCTAGGTGCGAGGGTCACCTCGGGATTCTCCTCGAGTCTTGGCATGGCAATTGGACGCGTCTCCATGTGAGGCGGGAGATCCAGGGTCCCTTTCCACGTGCCACAGGGATCCTGGGACTCCTATCCATTTTCAAGAGGAGTCAGGTATCGTCTCCTTTGGAAGCATTGATCTCCGCGGACCTCTCGAGTTTTCAAAGGATGTGAGGCCTCCGCTCGTGATGAGGCGGAGGACTAGCTCTTTCTCTGTCATCTCCACAGGGGATTCAGACATCCCTTCGTTTTGGGAGATGCATGGCGATCGTGCATTCAATTCACTGCAGGGATATCCGGCCTTACTTTGAGTCAGAGCATCTCGGTGTCCATTCCACTTGAGGCCACAAACTCAGGGTCCCTCTCACATACCTGTAGCTGAGAGAAGCCTCCTCTTGAGGTGCTTGTGGAAAGTTGGTATTCCTCTTGAGTCGAAGCTAGGGACTAAACTCTCATCTCGAGTTGATTTGTGGTCCACGGAGCCCTTTCGTGTTGCTCCAGTGACCTCAGGATCCCTCTAGACTTGAGACAGAGAACTTGGGTTTTCTCTGGAGTGCCATCAAGGAAATCAAGGCTCCTTTCACGTTTGATGTGGAAAACGGAATTGCTTTGCACGCAGGGCAGGGGAATCAGGCCTCATCTCGCGGCGAGGGGGAAGTCTCATGGTTTTTCTCGAGTTGCGGCCCGAACCTGGGGTATATTCTCGAGTTACGACGGGGAGGGCCCTTCCAGACATGTGTTTGTTCAGCGACGTCAGGACTCCTGCCTAGGTGCGAGGGACACCTCGGGATTCTCCTCGAGTCTTGGCATGGGTATTGGGACGCGTCTCCACGTGAGGCGGGAGACCCAGGGTCCCTTTCCACGTGCCACATGGATCCTGGGACTCCTATCCATTTTCAAGAGGAGTCAGGCATCGTCTCCTTTGGAAGCATTGTTATCTGTGGAGCTCTCGAGTTTTCAAAGGATGTGAGGCCTCTGGTCGCGATGAGGCAGAAAGTTAGGTCTTTCTCTGTGGTCTCCTCAGGGGATCAGACATCCCTTCGTCTTGGGAGATGCAAGACGAGCCTGCATTCAATTCACTGCAGGGATATCCGGCCTTACGTCGAGTCAGAGCATCTCGGTGTCCATTCCACTTGAGGCCACAAACTCAGGGTCCCTCTCACATACCTGTACCTGAGAGAAGCCTCCTGTTGAGGTTCTTGTGGAAAGTTGATATTCCTCTTGAGTCGAAGCCAGGGACTAAGCTCTCATCTCGAGTTGATTTGGGGTCCACGGAGCCCTTTCCTGTTGCTCCAGTGACCTCAGGATCCCTCTAGACTTGAGACAGTGATCTTGGGGTTTCTCTGGAGTGCCATCAAGGAAATCAAGGCTCCTTTCACTTTTGATGTGGAACACTTAATTGCTCTGCATGCAGTGCAGGGGAATCGGGCCTCATCTCGCGGCGAGGGGGAAGTCTCATGGTTTTTCGCGAGTTGCGGGCGGAACCTGGGGTATATGCTCGAGTTACGACGGGGAGGGCCCTTCCAGACACGTGTTTGTTCAGCGACGTCAGGACTCCTGCCTAGGTGCGAGGGACACCTCGGGATTCTCCTCGAGTCTTGGCATGGCAATTTGGACGCGTCTCCATGTGAGGCGGGAGACCCAGGGTCCCTTTCCACGTGCCACAGCGATCCTGGGACTCCTATCCATTTTCAAGAGGAGTCAGGCATCGTCTCCTTCGGAAGCATTGATCTCCGCGGACCTCTCGAATTTTCAAAGGATGTGAGGCCTCTGGTCGCGATGAGGCGGTGGACTAGGTCTTTCCCTGTGGTCTCCACAGGGGTTTAGACATCCCTTCATCTTGGGAGATGCAAGACGAGCCTGCATTCAATTCACTGCAGGGATATTCGGCCTTACTTCGAGTCAGAGCATCTCGGTGTCCATTCCATTTGAGGCCACAAACTCAGGGGCCCTCTCACTTACATGTAGCTGAGAGAAGCCTCCTCTTGAGCTGCTTGTGGAAAGTTGGTATTCCTCTTGAGTCGAAGCCAGGGACTAAGCTCTCATCTCGAGTTGATTTGGGGACCACAGAGCCCTTTCATGTTGCTACAGTGACCTCAGGATCCCTCTAGACTTGAGACAGTAATCTTGGGTTTTCTCTGGAGTGCCATCAAAGAAATCAAGGCTCCTTTCATTTTTGATGTGGAATACGCAGTTGCTCTGCACGCAGGGCAGGGGAATCGGGCCTCATCTCGCGGCGAGGGGGAAGTCTCATGGTTTTTCTCGAGTTGCGGCCGGAACCTGGGGTATATTCTCGAGTTACGAAGGGGAGGGCCCTTCCAGACACGTGATAGGTGCGAGGGACACCTTTGGATTCTCCTAAAGTCTTGGCATGGCAATTGGAACGCGTCTCCACATGAGGCAAGAGACCCTTGGTCCCTTTCCACGTGCCACAGGGATCCTGGGACTCCTATCCATTTTCAAGAGGATTCAGGCATTGTCTCCTTTGGAAGCATTGATCTCCTCAGACCTCTCGAGTTTTCAAAGGATGTGAGGCCTCGGGTCGCGATGAGGCAGAGGACTAGGTCTTTCTCTGTCGTCTCCACAGGGCTTTCAGACATCCCTTCGTTTTGGGAGATGCAAGACGAGCCTGCATTCAATTCACTGCAGGGATATCCGGCCTTAATTCGAGTCAGAGCATCTCGGTGTCTTTTACACTTGAGGCCACAAATTCAGGGTCACTCTCACATACCTGTAGCTGAGAGAAGCCTCCTCTTGAGGTGCTTGTGGAAAGTTCGTATTCCTCTTGAGTCGAAGCCAGGGACTAAGCTCTCATCTCGAGTTGATTTGGGGTCCAAAGAGCCCTTTCTTGTTGCTCCAGTGACCTCAGGATCCCTCTAGACTTGAGACAGTGATCTTGGGTTTTCTCTGGAGTGCCATCAAGGAAATCAAGGCTCCTTTCAAGTTTGATGTGGAACACGGAATTGCTCTGCACACAGTGCATGGGAATCGGGCCTCATCTCGCGGCAAGGGGGATGTCTCAGGTTTTTTCTCAAGTTACGGTCGGAACCTGGGGTATATTCTCGAGTTACGACGGGGAGGGCCCTTCCAGACACGTGTTTGTTCAGCGACGTCAGGACTCCTGCCTAGGTGCGAGGGACACCTCGGGATTCTCCTCGAGTCTTGGCATGGCAATTGGGATGCGTCTCCACGTGAGGCGGGAGACCCAGGGTCCCTTTCCACGTGCCACAGGGATCCTGGGACTCCTATCCATTTTCAAGAAGAGTCAGGCATCGTCTCCTTTGGAAGCATTGATCTCAGCGGACCTCTCGAGTTTTCAAAGTATGGGAGGCCTCCGGTCTCGATGAGGCGGAGAACTAGGTCTTTCTCTGTGGTCTCCACAGGGGATTCAGACATCCCTTCGTCTTGGGAGATGCAAGACAAGCCTGCTTTCAATTCACTGCAGGAATATCCGGCCTTACTTCGAGTCAGAGCATCTTCGTGTCCATTCCACTTGAGGCCACAAACTCAGGGTCCCTCTCACATACCTGTAGCTGGGAGAAGCCTCCTCTTGAGGTGCTTGTGGAAATTGGTATTCCTCTTGAGTCGAAGCCAGGGACTAAGCTCTCATCTCGAGTTGATTTGGGGTCCACGGAGCCCTTTCGTGTTGCTCCAGTGACCTCAGGATCCCTCTAGACTTGAGACAGTGATCTTTGGTTTTCTCTGGAGTGCCATCAAGGAAATCAAGGCTCCTTTCACGTTTGATGTGGAACACGGAATTGCTCTGCACACAGTGCATGGGAATCCGGTCTCATCTCGCGGCAAGGGGGATGTCTCATGGTTTTTCTCAAGTTACGGTCGGAACCTAGGGTATTTTCTCGAGTTACGACGGGGAGGGCCCTTCCAGACACGTGTTTGTTCAGCGACGTCAGGACTCCTGCCTAGGTGCGAGGGACACCTCGGGATTCTCCTCGAGTCCTGGCATGGCAATGGGGACGCGTCTCCACGTGAGGCGGGAGACCCAGTGTCCCTTTCCACGTGCCACTCGGATCCTGGGACTCCTATCCATTTTCAAGAGGAGTCAGGCATCGTCTCCTTTGGAAGCATTGATCTCCGAGGACCTCTTGAGTTTTCAAAGGATCCGAGGCCTCCGTTCGCGATGAGGCGGAGATCTAGGTCTTTCTCTGCGGTCTCCACAGGGGATTCAGACATCCCTTCGTCTTGGGAGATGCAAGACGGGCCGGCATTCAATTCACTGAAGGGATATCCGGCCTTACTTCGAGTCAGAGCATCTCGGTGTCCATTCCACATGAGGCCACAAATTCAGGGTCCCTCTCACATACCTGTAGCTGAGAGAAGCCTCCTCTTGAGGTGCTTGTGGAAACTTGGTATTCCTCTTGAGTCGAAGCCAGGGACTAAGCTCTCATCTCGAGTTGATTTGGGTTCCACGGAGCCCTTTGGTGTTGCAACAGTGACGTCAGGATCCCTCTAGACTTGAGACAGTGATCTTGGGTTTTCTCTGGAGTGCCACCAAGGAAATCAAGTCTCCTTTCACGTTTGATGTGGAACACGGAATTGCTCTGCACGCAGTGCAGGGGCATCGGGCCTCATCTCGCGCCGAGGGGGAAGTCTCATGGTTTTTCTCGAGTTGCGGCGGGAACCTGGGGTATATACTCGAGTTACGACGGGGAGGGCCCTTCCAGACAAGTGTTTGTTCAGCGACGTCAGGACTCCTGCCTAGTTGCCAGGGACACCTCTGGATTCTCCTCGAGTCTTGACATGGCAATTGGGATGCGTCTCCACGGGAGGCGGGAGACCCAGGGTCCCTTTCCACGTGTCACAGGGATCCTGGGACTCCTATCCATTTTCAAGAGGAGTCAGGCATCGTCTCCTTTGGAAGCATTGATCTCCGCAGTCCTCTCGAGTTTTCAAAGGATGTGAGGCTTCCCGTCGCGTTGAGGCGGAGAACTGGGTCTTTCTCTGTGGTCTCCACAGGGGATTCAGACAACCCTTCGTCTTGGGAGATGCAAGACGAGCCTGCATTCAATTCACTGCAGGGATATCTGGCCTTACTTCGAGTCAGAGCATCTCGGTGTCCATTCCACTTGAGGTCACAAACTCAGGGTCCCTCTCACATACCTGTAGCTGAGAGAAGCCTCCTGTTGAGGTGCTTTTGGAAAGTTGGTATTCCTCTTGAGTCGAAGCCAGGGACTAAGCTCTCATCTCGAGTTGATTTGGGGTCCACGGAGCCCTTTCGTGTTTCTCCAGTGACCTCAGGATCCCTCTAGACTTGAGACAGTGATCTTGGGTTTTCTCTGGAGTGCCGTCAAGGAAATCAAGGCTCCTTTCACGTTTGATGTGGAACACGGAATTGCTCTGCACGCAGTGCAGGGGACTCGGGCCTCATCTCGCAGCGAGGGGGAAGTCTCATGGTTTTTCTCGAGTTGCGGCCGGAACCTGGGGTGTATTCTCGAGTTACGACGGGGAGGGACCTTCCAGACACGTGTTTGTTCAGCGACGTCAGGACTCCTGCCTAGGTGCGAGGGACACCTCGGGATTCTCCTCGAGTCTTCGCATGGCAATTGGGACGCGTCTCCACGTGAGGCGGGAGACGCAGGGTCCCTTTCCACGTGCCACAGGGATCCTGGGACTCCTATCCATTTTCAAGAGGAGTCAGGCATCGTCTCCTTTGGAAGCATTGATCTCCGCGGACGTCTCGAGTTTTCAAAGGATGTGAGGCCTCCGGTCGCGTTGAGGCGGAGAACTAGGTCTTTCTCTGTGGTCTCCACAGGGGATTCAGACAACCCTTCGTCTTGGGAGATGCAAGACGAGCCTGCATTCAATTCACTGCAGGGATATCTGGCCTTACTTCGAGTCAGAGCATCTCGGTGTCCATTCGACTTGAGGCCACAAACTCAGGGTCCCTCTCACATACCTGTAGCTGAGAGAAGCCTCCTCTTGAGGTGCTTGTGGAAACTTGGTATTCCTCTTGAGTCGAAGCCAGGGACTAAGCTCTCATCTCGAGTTGATTTGGGGTCCACGGAGCCCTTTCGTGTTGCTCCAGTGACCTCAGGAACCCTCTAGACTTGAGACAGTGATCTTGGGTTTTCTCTGGAGTGCCATCAAGGAAATCAAGTCTCCTTTCTTTTTTGTTGTGGAATACGGAATTGCTCTGCACGCAGTGCAGGGGAATCGGGCCTCATCTCGCAGCGAGGGGGAAGTCTCATGGTTTTTCTCGAGTTGCGGCCGGAACCTGGGGTATATTCTCGAGTTACGACGGGGAGGGCCCTTCCAGACATGTGTTTGTTCAGCGACGTCAGGACTCCTGCCTAGGTGCGAGGGACACCTCGGGATTCTCCTCGAGTCTTGGCATGGCAATTGGGACGCGTCTCCACGTGAGGCGGGAGACGCAGGGTCCCTTTCCACGTGCCACAGGGATCCTGGGACTCCTATCCATTTTCAAGAGGAGTCAGGCATCGTCTCCTTTGGAAGCATTGATCTCCGCGGACTTCTCGAGTTTTCAAAGGATGTGAGGCCTCTGTTCGCGTTGAGACGGAGACTAGGTCTTTCTCTGTGGTCTCCACAGGGGATTCAGACAACCCTTCGTCTTGGGAGATGCAAGACGAGCCTGCATTCAATTCACTGCAGGGATATCCAGCCTTACTTCGAGTCAGAGCATCTCGGGGTCCATTCCACTTGAGGCCACAAACTCAGGGTCCCTCTCACATACATGTAGTTGAGAGAAGCCTCCTCTTGAGGTGCTTGTGGAAAGTTGGTATTCCTCTTGAGTCGAAGCCAGGGACTAAGCTCTCATCTCGAGTTGATTTGGGGTCCACGGAGCCCTTTCGTGTTGCTCCAGTGACCTCAGGATCCCTCTAGACTTGAAACAGTGACCTTGGGTTTTCTCTGGAGTGCCATCAAGGATATAAAGGCTCCTTTCACGTTTGATGTGGAACACGGAATTGCTCTGCACGCAGTGCAGGGGAATCGGACCTCATCTCGCGGCGAGGGGGAAGTGTCATGGTTTATCTCGAGTTGCGGCCGGAACCTGGGGTATATTCTCGAGTTACGACGGGGAGGGCCATTCCTTACACGTGTTTGTTCAGCGACGTCAGGACTCCTGCATAGGTGCGAGGGACACCTCGGGATTCTCCTCGAGTCTTGGCATGGCAATTGGGACGTGTCTCCACGTGAGGCGGGAGACCCAGGGTCCCTTTCCACGTGCCACATTGATCCTGGGACTCCTATCCATTTTCAAGAGGAGTCAGGCATCGTCTCCTTTGGAAGCATTGATCTCCGCGGACCTCTCGAGTTTTCAAAGGATGTGAGGCCTCCGGTCGCGATGAGGCGGAGGACTAGGTCTTTCTCTGTGGACTCCACAGGGGATTCAGACATCCCTTCGTCTTGGGAGATGCAAGATGAGCCTGCATTCAATTCACTCCAGGGATATCTGGTCTTACTTCGAGTCACAGCATCTCGGTGTCCATTCCACTTGAGGCCTCAAACTCAGGGTCCCTCTCACATACCTGTAGCTGAGAGAAGCCTCCTCTTGAGGTGCTTGTGGAAAGTTGGTATTCCTCTTGAGTCGAAGCTAGGGACTAAGCTCTCATCTCGAGTTGATTTGGGGTCCACGGAGCCCTTTCGTGTTGCTCCAGTGACCTCAGGATCCCTCTAGACTTGAGACAGTGATCTTGGGTTTTCTCTGGAGTGCCATCAAGGAAATCAAGGCTCCTTTCACGTTTGATGTGGAACACGGAAATGTTCTGCATGCAGTGCAGGGGAATCGGGCCTCATCTCGCGGCGAGGGGGAAGTCTCATGGTTTTTCTCGAGTTGCGGCCGGAACCTGGGGTATATTCTCGAGTTACGACGGGGAGGGCCCTCCCAGACACGTGTTTGTTCAGCGACGTCAGGACTCCTGCCTAGGTGCGAGGGACACCTCGGGATTCTTCTCGAGTCTTGGCATGGCAATTGCGACGCCTCTCCATGTGAGGCGGGAGACCCAGGGTCCCTTTCCACGTGCCACAGGGATCCTGGGACTCCTATCCATTTTCAAGAGGAGTCAGGCATCGTCTCCTTTGGAAGCATTGATCTCCGCAGACCTCTCGAGTTTTCAAAGGATGTGGGGCCTTCGGGCTCGATGAGCGGAGAACGATGTCTTTCTCTGTGGTCTCCACAGGGGATTCAGACAACCCTTCGTCTTGGGAGATGCAAGACGATCCTGCATTCAATTCACTGCAGGGATATCCGGCCTTACTTCGAGTCAGAGCATCTCGGTGTCCATTCCACTTGAGGCCACAAATTCAGGGTTCCTCTCACATACCTGTAGCTGAGCGAAGCTTCCTCTTGAGGTGCTTGTGGAAAGTTGGTATTCCCCTTGAGTCTAAGCCAGGGACTAAGCTCTCATCTCGAGTTGATTTGGGGTCCTTGGAGCCCTTTCGTGTTGCTCCAGGGACCTCAGGATCCCTCTAGACTTGAGACACTGATGTTGGGTTTTCTCTGGAGTGCCATCAAGGAAATCAAGGCTCCTTTCATTTTTATGTGGAATACGGAATTGCTCTGCACGCAGGGCAGGGGAATCGGGCCTCATCTCGCGGCGAGGGGGAAGTCTCATGGTTTTTCTCGAGTTGCGGCCGGAACCTGGGGTATATTCTCGAGTTACGACGGGGAGGTCCCTTCCAGACATGTGTTTGTTCAGCGACGTCAGGACTCCTGCCTAGGTGCGAGGGACACCTCGGGATTCTCCTCGAGTCTGGCATGGCAATTGGGACGTGTGTCCATGTGAGGCGGGAGACCCAGGTTCCCTTTCCAAGTGGCACAGGGATCCTGGGACTCCTATCCATTTTCAAGAGGAGTCAGGAATCGTCTCCTTTAGAAGCATTGATCTCTTCAGACCTCTCCAGTTTTCAAAGGATGTGAGGCCTCCGGTCGCGATGAGGCGGAGGAGTAGGTCTTTCTCTGTGGTCTCCACAGGGGATTCAGACAACCCTTCGTCTTGGGAGATGCAAGACGAGCCTGCATTCAATTCACTGCAGGGATATCCGGTCTTACTTCGAGTCAGAGCATCTCGGTGTCCTTTCCACTTGAGGCCACAAACTCGGGGTCCCTCAAATATACCTGTAGCTGAGAGAAGCCTCCTCTTGAGGTGCTTGTGGAAAGTTGGTATTCCTCTTGAGTCTAAGCCAGGGACTAAGCTCTCATCTCGAGTTGATTTGGGGTCCATGGAGCCCTTTCATGTGGCTCCAGTGACCTCAGGATCCCTCTAGACTTGAGACAGTGATCTTGGGTTTTCTCTGGAGTGCCATCAAGGAAATCAAGGCTCCTTTCTTTTTTGATGTGGAATACGGAATTGCTCTGCACGCAGGGCAGGGGAATCGGGCCTCATCTCGCGGCGAGGGGGAAGTCTCATGGTTTTTCTCGAGTTGCGGCCGGAACCTGGGGTATATTCTCGAGTTACAACGGGGAGGGCCCTTCCAGACACGTGTTTGTTCAGTGACGTCAGGACTCCTGCCTAGGTGCGAGGGACACCTCGGGATTCGCCTCGAATCTTGGCATGGCAATTGGGACGCCTCTCCACGTGAGGCGGGAGACCCAGTGTCCCTTTCCCCGTGCCACAGGGATCCTGGGACTCCTATCCATTTTCAAGAGGAGTCAGGTATCGTTTCCTTTGGAAGCATTGATCTCCGCGGACCTCTCGAGTTTTCATAGGATGTGAGGCCTCCGCTCGCGATGAGGCGGAGAATTAGGTCTTTCTCTGTGGTCTCCACAGGGGATTCAGACATCCCTTCGCCTTGGGAGATGCAAGACGAGCCTGCATTCAATTCACTGCAGGGATATCCGGCCTTACTTCGAGTCAGAGCATCTCGGTGTCCATTCCATTTGAGGCCACAAACTCCGGGGCCCTCTCACATACCTGTAGCTGAGAGAAGCCTCCTCTTGAGGTGCTTGTGGAAAGTTGGTATTCTTCTTGAGTCGAAGCCAGGGACTAAACTCTCATCTCGAGTTGATTTCGGGTCCACAGAGCCCTTTCGTGTTGCTACAGTGACCTCAGGATCCCTCTAGACTTGAAACAGTGATCTTGGGTTTTCTCTGGAGTGCCATCAAGGAAATCAAGGCTCCTTTCACGTTTGATGTCGAACACGGAATTGCTCTGCATGCAGTGCAGGGGAATCGGGCCTCAACTCGCGGCGAGGGGTAAATCTCATGGTTTTTTTCAGTTCCGGCCGGAACCTGGGATATATTCTCGAGTTACGACGCGGAGGGCCCTTCCAGACACGTGTTTGTTGAGCGACGTCAGGACTCCTGCCTAGGTGCAAGGGACACCTCGGGATTCTCCTCGAGTCTTGGCATGGCATTTTGGACGCGTCTCCACGTGAGGCGGGAGACCCAGGGTCCCTTTTCACGTGCCACAGGGATCCTGGGACTCCTATCCATTTTCAAGAGGAGTCAGGCATCGTCTCCTTTGGAAGCATTGATCTCCTCGGACCTCTCGAGTTTTCAAAGGATGTGAGGCCTCGGTTCGCGTTGAGGCGGAGAACTCGGTCTTTCTCTGTGGTCTCCCCAGCGGATTCAGACATCCCTTCGTCTTGGGAGATGCAAGATGAGCCTGCATTCAATTCACTGCAGGGATATCCGGCCTTACTTCGAGTCAGAGCATCTCGGTGTCCATTCCACTTGAGGCAACAAACTCAGGGTCCCTCTCACATACCTTTAGCTGAGAGAAGCCTCCTCTTTAGGTGCTTGTGGAAAGTTCGTATTCCTCTTGAGTCGAAGCCAGGGACTAAGCTCTCATCTCGAGTTGATTTGGGGTTCATGGAGCCCTTTGGTGTTGCTCCAGTGACCTCAGGATCCCTCTAGACTTGAGACAGTGATCTTGGGTTTTCTCTGGAGTGCCATCAAGGAAATCAAGGCTCCTTTCACGTTTGATGTGGAACACGGAATTGCTCTGCACGCAGGGCAGGGGAAATGGGCCTCATCCCGCGGCGAGGGGGAAGTCTCATGGTTTTTCTCGAGTTGCGGCCGGAACCTGGGGTATATTCTCCAGTTACGACGGGGAGGGCCCTTCCAGACACGTGTTTGTTCAGCGACGTCTGGACTCCTGCCTAGGTGCGAGGGACAACTCGGGATTCTCCTCGAGTTTTGACATGGCAATTGAGACGCGTCTCCAAGTGAGGCGGGAGACCCAGTGTCCCTTTCCACGTGCCACTCGGATCCTGGGACTCCTATCCATTTTCAAGAGGAGTCAGGCATCGTCTCCTTTGGAAGCATTGATCTCCGAGGACCTCTTGAGTTTTCAAAGGATCCGAGGCCTCCGTTCGCGATGAGGCGGAGAACTAGGTCTTTCTCTGCGGTCTCCACAGGGGATTCAGACATCCCTTCGTCTTGGGAGATTCAAGACGGGCCGGCATTCAATTAACTGAAGGGATATCCGGCCTTACTTCGAGTCAGAGCATCTCGGTGTCCATTCCACATGAGGCCACAAATTCAGGGTCCCTCTCACATACCTGTAGCTGAGAGAAGCCTCCTCTTGAGGTGCTTGTGGAAACTTGGTATTCCTCTTGAGTCGAAGCCAGGGACTAAGCTCTCATCTCGAGTTGATTTGGGTTCCACGGAGCCCTTTGGTGTTGCAACAGTGACGTCAGGATCCCTCTAGACTTGAGACAGTGATCTTGGGTTTTCTCTGGAGTGCCACCAAGGAAATCAAGTCTCCTTTCACGTTTGATGTGGAACACGGAATTGCTCTGCACGCAGTGCAGGGGCATCGGGCCTCATCTCGCGCCGAGGGGGAACTCTCATGGTTTTTCTCGAGTTGCGGCGGGAACCTGGGGTATATACTCGAGTTACGACGGGGAGGGCCCTTCCAGACAAGTGTTTGTTCAGCGATGTCAGGACTCCTGCCTAGGTGCCAGGGACACCTCTGGATTCTCCTCGAGTCTTGACATGGCAATTGGGATGCGTCTTCACGTGAGGCGGGAGACCCAGGGTCCCTTTCCACGTGTCACAGGGATCCTGGGACTCCTATCCATTTTCAAGAGGAGTCAGGCATCGTCTCCTTTGGAAGCATTGATCTCCGCCGACCTCTCGAGTTTTCAAAGGATGTGAGGCTTCCCGTCGCGATGAGGCGGAGAACTGGGTCTTTCTCTGTGGTCTCCACAGGGGATTCAGACATCCCTTCGTCTTGGGAGATGCAAGACGACCCTGCATTCAATTCACTGCAGGGATATCCGGCCTAACTTCGAGTCAGAGCTTCTCGGTGTCCATTCCACTTGAGGTCACAAACTCAGGGTCCCTCTCACATACCTGTAGCTGAGAGAAGCCTCCTCTTGAGGTGCTTGGGGAAAATTGGTATTCCTCTTGAGTCGAAGCCAGGGACTAAGCTCTCATCTCGGGTTGATTTGGGGTCCACGGAGCCATTTCGTGTTGCTACAGTGACCTCAGGATCCCTCTAGACTTGAGAGACTGATCTTGGGTTTTCCCTGGAGTGCCATCAAGGAAATCAAGGCTCCTTTCATTTTTGATGTGGAATACGGAATTGCTCTGCACGCAGGGCAGGGGAATTTGGCCTCATCTCGCGGCGAGGGGGAAGTCTCATGGTTTTTCTCGAGTTGCGGCCGGAACCTGAGGTATATTCTCGAGTTACGACGGGGAGGTCCCTTCCAGACACGTGTTTGTACAGCGACGTCAGGACTCCTGCCTAGGTGCGAGGGACACCTCGGGATTCTCCTCGAGTCTGGCATGGCAATTGGGACGTGTCTCCACGTGAGGCGGGAGACCCAGGGTCCCTTTCCAAGTGCCACAGTGATCCTGGGACTCCTATCCATTTTCAAGAAGAGTCAGGCATCGTCTCCTTTAGAAGCATTGATCTCTGCAGACCTCTCGAGTTTTCAAAGGATGTGAGGCCTCCGGTCGCGATGAGGCGGAGGAGTAGGTCTTTCTCTGTGGTCTCCACAGGGGATTCAGACATCCCTTCGTCTTGGGAGATGCAAGACGAGCCTGCATTCAATTCACTGCAGGGATATCCGGCCTTACTTCGAGTCAGAGCATCTCGGTGTCCATTCCACTTGAGGTCACAAACTCAGGGTCCCTCTCACATACCTGTAGCTGAGAGAAGCCTCCTCTTGAGTTGCTTGTGGAAAGTTGGTATTCCACTTGTGTCGAAGCCAGGGACTAAGCTCTCATCTCGAGTTGATTTGGGGTCCATGGAGCCCTTTCATGTGGCTCCAGTGACCTCAGGATCCCTCTAGACTTGAGACAGTGATCTTGCGTTTTCTCTGGAGTGCCATCAAGGAAATCAAGGCTACTTTCACGTTTGATGTGGAAAACGGAATTGCTCTGCATGCAGTGCAGGGGAATCGGGCCTCAACTCGCGGCGAGGGGGAAATCTCATGGTTTTTCTCGAGTTGCGGCCGGAACCTGGGGTATATTCTCGAGTTACGACGGGGAGGGCCCTTCCAGACACGTGTTTGTTCAGCGACGTCAGGACTCCTGACTAAGTGCGAGGGACACCTCGGGATTCTCCTCGAGTCTTGGCATGGCAATTGGGACGTGTTTCCACGTGAGGCGGGAGACCCAGGGTCCCTTTCCAAGTGCCACAGTGATCCTGGGACTCCTATCCATTTTCAAGAAGAGTCAGGCATCGTCTCCTTTAGAAGCATTGATCTCTGCAGACCTCTCGAGTTTTCAAAGGATGTGAGGCCTCCGGTCGCGATGAGGCGGAGGAGTAGGTCTTTCTCTGTGGTCTCCACAGGGGATTCAGACATCCCTTCGTCTTGGGAGATGCAAGACGAGCCTGCATTCAATTCACTGCAGGGATATCCGGCCTTACTTCGAGTCAGAGCATCTCGGTGTCCATTCCACTTGAGGTCACAAACTCAGGGTCCCTCTCACATACCTGTAGCTGAGAGAAGCCTCCTCTTGAGTTGCTTGTGGAAAGTTGGTATTCCACTTGTGTCGAAGCCAGGGACTAAGCTCTCATCTCGAGTTGATTTGGGGTCCATGGAGCCCTTTCATGTGGCTCCGGTGATCTCAGGATCCCTCTAGACTTGAGACAGTGATCTTGCGTTTTCTCTGGAGTGCCATCAAGGAAATCAAGGCTACTTTCACGTTTGATGTGGAAAACGGAATTGCTCTGCATGCAGTGCAGGGGAATCGGGCCTCAACTCGCGGCGAGGGGGAAATCTCATGGTTTTTCTCGAGTTGCGGCCGGAACCTGGGGTATATTCTCGAGTTACGACGGGGAGGGCCCTTCCAGACACGTGTTTGTTCAGCGACGTCAGGACTCCTGCCTAAGTGCGAGGGACACTTCGGGATTCTCCTCGAGTCTTGGCATGGCAATTGGGACGCGACTCCACGTGAGGCGGGAGACCCAGTGTCCCTTTCCACGTGCCACAGGGATCCTGGGATTCCTATCCATTTTCAAGAGGAGTCAGGCATCGTCTCCTTTGGAAGCATTGATCTCCGCAGACCTCTCGAGTTTTCAAAGGATGTGAGGCCTCTGGTCGCGATGAGGCGGAGAACTCGGTCTTTCTCTGTGGTCTCCACAGGGGATTCAGACATCCCTTCTACTTGGGAGATGCAAGACGAGCCTGCATTCAATTCACTGCAGGGATATCCGGCCTTACTTCGAGTCAGAGAATCTCGGTGTCCATTCCACTTGAGGCCACAAACTCAGTGGCCCTCTCACATAGCTGTAGCTGAGAGAAGCCTCCTCTTGAGGTGCTTGTGGAAAGTTGCTATTCCTCTTGAGTCGAAGCCAGGGACTAAGCTCTCATCTCGAGTTGATTTGGGGTCCACGGAGCCATTTCATGTTGCTCCAGTGACCTCAGGATCCCTCTAGACTTGAGACAGTGATCTTGGGTTTTCTCTGGAGTGCCATCAAGGAAATCAAGGCTCCTTTCACGTTTGATGTGGAACACGGAATTGCTCTGCATGCAGTGCAGGGGAATCGGGTCTCAACTCGCGGCGAGGGGGAAATCTCAAGGTTTTTCTCGAGTTGCGGCCGGAACCTGGGGTATATACTCGAGTTACGATGGGGAGGGCCCTTCCAGACACGTGTTTGTTCAGCAACGTCAGGACTCCTGCCTAGGTGCGAGGGACACATCGGGATTCTCCTCGAGTCTTGGCATGGCAATTGGGACGCGTCTCCACGTGAGGCGGGAGACCCAGGGTCCCTTTCCACGTGCCACAGGGATCCTGGGACACCTATCCATTTTCAAGAGGAGTCAGGCATCGTCTCCTTTGGAAGCATTGATCTCCGCGGACCTCTCGAGTTTTCAAAGGATGTGAGGCCTCCGCTCGCGATGAGGCGCAGAATTAGGTCTTTCTCTGTGGTCTCCACAGGGGATTCAGACATCCCTTCGTCTTGGGAGATGCAAGATGAGCCTGCATTCAATTCACTGCAGGGATATCCGGTCTTACTTCGAGTCAGAGCATCTCGGTGTCCATTCCACTTGATGCCACAAACTCAGGGTCCCTCTCACATACCTGTAGCTGAGAGAAGCCTCCTCTTGAGGGGCTTGTGGAAAGTTCATATTCCTCTTGAGTTGAAGCCAGGGACTAAGCTCTCATCACGAGTTGATTTGTGGTCCACGGAGCCCTTTCCTGTTGGTCCAGTGACCTCAGGATCCCTCTAGACTTGAAACAGTGAATTTGGGTTTTCTCTGGAGTGCCATCAAGGAAATGAAGGCTCCTTTCACGTTTGATGTCGAACACGGAATTACTCTGCATGCAGTGCAGGGGAATCGGGCCTCAACTCGCGGGGAGGGGTAAATCTCATGGTATTTTTCAGTTGCGGCCGGAACCTGGGATATATTCTCGAGTTACGACAGGGAGGGCCCTTCCAGACACGTGTTTGTTGAGCGACGTCAGGACTCCTGCCTAGGTGCGAGGGACACCTCGGGATTCTCCTCGAGTCTTGCCATGGCAATGGGGACGCGTCTCCACGTGAGGCGGGAGACCCAGGGTCCCTTTTCACGAGCCACAGGAATCCTAGGACTCCTATCCATTTTCAAGAGGAGTCAGGCATCGTCTCCTTTGGAAGCATTGATCTCCGGGGACCTCTCGAGTTTTCAAAGGATGTGAGGCCTCCGGTCGCGATGAGGCGGAGAACACGGTCTTTCTCTGTGGTCTCCACAGGGGATTCACACATCCCTTCGTCTTGGGAGATGCAAGACGAGCCTGCATTCAATTCACTGCAGGAATATCCGGCCTTACTTCGAGTCAGAGCATCTCGGTGTCCATTCCACTTGAGGCCACAAACTCAGGGTCCCTCAAATATACCTGTAGCTGAGAGAAGCCTCCTCTTGAGGTGCTTGTGGAAAGTTGGTATTCCTCTTGAGTCAAAACCAGGGACTAAGCTCTCATCTCGAGTTGATTTGGGGTCCACAGAGCCCTTACTTGTTGCTCCAGTGACTTCAGGATCCCTCTAGACTTGAGACAGTGATCTTGGGTTTTCTCTGGAGTGCCATCAAGGAAATCAAGGCTCCTTTCTATTTTGATGTGGAATACGGAATTGCTCTGCACGCAGGGCAGGGGAATCGGGCCTCATCTCGCGGCGAGGGGGGAGTCTCATGGTTTTTCTTGAGTTGCGGCCGGAACCTGGGGTATATTCTCGAGTTACGACGGGGAGGGGACTTCCAGACACGTGTTTGTTCAGTGACGTCAGGACTCCTGCCTAGGTGCGAGGGACACCTGGGGATTCTCCTCGAGTCTTGGCATGGCAATTGGGACGCCTCTCCACGTGAGGCGGGAGACCCAGGGTCCCTTTTCACGTGCCACAGGGATCCTGGGACTCCTATCCATTTTCAAGAGGAGTCAGGCATCGTCTCTTTGGAAGCATTGATCTCCTCGGACCTCTAGAGTTTTCAAAGGATGTGAGGCCTCCGGTCGCGATGAGGCGGAGAACTCGCTCTTTCTCTGTGTTCTCCCCAGCGGATTCAGACATCCCTTCGTCTTGGGAGATGCAAGATGAGCCTGCATTCAATTCACTGCAGGGATATCCGGCCTTACTTCGAGTCAGAGCATCTCGGTGTCCATTCCACTTGAGGCAACAAACTCAGGGTCCCTCTCACATACCTGTAGCTGAGAGAAGCCTCCTCTTGAGGTGCTTGTGGAAAGTTCGTATTCCTCTTGAGTCGAAGCCAGGGACTAAGCTCTCATCTCGAGTTGATTTGGGGTCCACTGAGCCCTTTGTTGTTGCTACAGTGACCTCAGGATCCCTCTAGACTTGAGACACTGATCTTGGGTTTTCTCTGGAGTGCCATCAAGGAAATCAAGGCTCCATTCATTTTTGATGTGGAATACGGAATTGCTCTGCACGCAGGGCAGGGGAATTGGGCCTCATCTCGCGGCGAGGGGGAAGTCTCATGGTTTTTCTCGAGTTGCGGCCTGAACCTGGGGTATATTCTCGAGTTACGACGGGGAGGTCCCTTCCAGACACGTGTTTGTACAGCGACGTCAGGACTCCTGCCTAGGTGCGAGGGACACCTCGGGATTCTCCTCGAGTCTGGCATGGCAATTGGGACGCGTCTCCACGTGAGGCGGGAGACCCAGTGTCCCTTTCCACGTGCCACAGGGATCCTGGGACTACTATCCATTTTCAAGAGGAGTCAGGCATCGTCTCCTTTGGAAGCATTGATCTCCGCAGACCTCTCGAGTTTTCAAAGGATGTGAGGCCTCCGGTCGCGATGAGGCGGAGGAGTAGGTCTTTCTCTGTGGTCTCCACAGGGGATTCAGACATCCCTTCTTCTTGGGAGATGCAAGACGAGCCTGCATTCAATTCACTGCAGGGATATCCGGCCTTACTTCGAGTCAGAGCATCTCGGTGTCCATTCCACTTGATGCCACAAACTCAGGGTCCCTCTCACATACCTGTAGCTGAGAGAAGCCTCCTCTTGAGGGGCTTGTGGAAAGTTCATATTCCTCTTGAGTTGAAGCCAGGGACTAAGCTCTCATCTCGAGTTGATTTGTGGTCCACGGAGCCCTTTCCTGTTGGTCCAGTGACCTCAGGATCCCTCTAGACTTGAAACAGTGATCTTGGGTTTTCTCTGGAGTGCCATCAAGGAAATCAAGGCTCCTTTCACGTTTGATGTGGAACACGGAATTGCTCTGCACGCAGGGCAGGGGAATCGGGCCTCATCTCGCGGCGAGGGGGGAGTCTCATGGTTTTTCTCGAGTTGCGGCCGGAACCTGGGGTATATTCTCGAGTTACGACAGGGAGGGGCCTTCCAGAACCGTGTTTGTTCAGCGACGTCAGGACTCCTGCCTAGGTGCGAGGGACACCTCGGGATTCTCCTCGAGTCTTGCATGGCAATTGGGACGTGTCTCCACGTGAGGCGGGAGACCCAGGGTCCCTTTCCAAGTGTCACAGTGATCCTGGGACCCCTATCCATTTTCAAGAAGAGTCAGGCATTGTCTCCTTTGTAAGCATTGATCTCTTCAGACCTCTCGAGTTTTCAAAGGATGTGAGGCCTCCGGTCGCGATGAGGCGGAGGAGTAGGTCTTTCTCTGTGGTCTCCACAGGGGATTCAGACAACCCTTCGTCTTGGGAGATGCAAGACGAGCCTGCATTCAATTCACTGCAGGGATATCCGGCCTTACTTCGAGTCAGAGCATCTCGGTGTGCATTCCACATGAGGCCACAAACTCAGGGTCCCTCTCACATACCTGTAGCTGAGAGAAGCCTCCTCTTGAGTTGCTTGTGGAAAGTTGGTATTCCTCTTGTGTCGAAGCCAGGGACTAAGCTCTCATCTCGAGTTGATTTGGGGTCCATGGAGCCCTTTCATTTTGCTCCAGTGACCTCAGGATCCCTCTAGACTTGAGACAGTGATCTTGGGTTTTCTCTGGAGTGTCATCAAGGAAATCAAGGCTCCTTTCACGTTTGATGTGGAAAACGGAATTGCTCTGCATGCAGTGCAGGGGAATCGGGCCTCATGTCGCGTCGAGGGGGAAGTCTCATGGTTTTTCTCGAGTTGCGGCCGGAACCTGGGGTATATTCTCGAGTTATGATGGGGAGGGCCCTTCCATACACGTGTTTGTTCAGCGACATCAGGACTCCTGCCTAGGTGCGACGGACACCTCGGGATTCTCCTCGAGTCTTGGCATGGCAATTGGGACGCGACTCCACGTGAGGCGGGAGACCCAGGGTCCCTTTCCACGTGCCACAGGGATCCTGGGACTCCTATCCATTTTCAAGAGGAGTCAGGCATCGTCTCCTTTGGAAGCATTGATCTCCGCAGACCTCTCGAGTTTTCAAAGGATGTGAGGCCTCTCGTCGCGATGAGGCGGAGAACTCGGTCTTTCTCTGTGGTCTCCACAGGGAATTCAGATATCCCTTCTTCTTGGGAGATGCAAGACGAGCCTGCATTCAATTCACTGCAGGGATATCCGGCCTTACTTCGAGTCAGAGCATCTCCGTGTCCATTCCACTTGAGGCCACAAACTCAGTGGCCCACTCACATAGCTGTAGCTGAGAGAAGCCTCCTCTTGAGGTGCTTGTGGAAAGTTGGTATTCCTCTTGAGTCGAAGCCAGGGACTAAGCTCTCATCTCGAGTTGATTTGGGGTCCACGGAGCCATTTCATGTTGCTCCAGTGACCTCAGGATCCCTCTCGACTTGAGACAGTGATCTTGGGTTTTCTCTGGAGTGCCATCAAGGAAATCAAGGCTCCTTTCACGTTTGATGTGGAACACGGAATTGCTCTGCACGCAGGGCAGGGGAATCGGGCCTCATCTCGCGGCGAGGGGGAAATCTCATGGTTTTTCTCGAGTTGCGGCCGGAACCTGGGGTATATTCTCGAGTTACGACGGGGAGGGCCCTTCCAGACACGTGTTTGTTCAGCGACGTCAGGACTCCTGCCTAGGTGCGAGGGACACCTGGGGATTCTCCTCGAGTCTTGGCATGGCAATTGGGACGCCTCTCCACGTGAGGCGGGAGACCCAGTGTCCCTTTCCACGTGCCACAGGGATCCTGGGACTCCTATCCATTTTCAAGAGGAGTCAGGCATCGTTTCCTTTGGAAGCATTGATCTCCGCGGACCTCTCGAGTTTTCAAAGGATGTGAGGCCTCCGCTCGCGATGAGGCGGAGAATTAGGTCTTTCTCTGTGGTCTCCACAGGGGATTCAGACATCCCTTCGCCTTGGGAGATGCAAGACGAGCCTGCATTCAATTCACTGCAGGGATATCCGGCCTTACTTCGAGTCAGAGCATCTCGGTGTCCATTCCATTTGAGGCCACAAACTCAGGGGCCCTCTCACATACCTGTAGCTGAGAGAAGCCTCCTCTTGAGGTGCTTGTGGAAAGTTGGTATTCTTCTTGAGTCGAAGCCAGGGACTAAACTCTCATCTCGAGTTGATTTCGGGTCCACAGAGCCCTTTCGTGTTGCTACAGTGACCTCAGGATCCCTCTAGACTTGAAACAGTGATCTTGGGTTTTCTCTGGAGTGCCATCAAGGAAATCAAGGCTCCTTTCACGTTTGATGTGGAACACGGAATTGTTCTGCATGCAGTGCAGGGGAATCGGGCCTCAACTCGCGGCGAGGGGTGAATCTCATGGTTTTGTTCAGTTGCGGCCGGAACCTGGGATATATTCTCGAGTTACGACGGGGAGGGCCCTTCCAGACACGTGTTTGTTGAGCGACGTCAGGACTCCTGCCTAGGTGCGAGGGACACCTCGGGATTCTCCTCGAGTCTTGGCATGGCATTTTGGCCGCGTCTCCACGTGAGGCGGGAGACCCAGGGTCCCTTTTCACGTGCCACAGGGATCCTGGGACTCCTATCCATTTTCAAGAGGAGTCAGGCATCGTCTCTTTGGAAGCATTGATCTCCTCGGACCTCTCGAGTTTTCAAAGGATGTGAGGCCTCCGGTCGCGATGAGGCGGAGTACTCGGTCTTTCTGTGGTCTCCCCAGCGGATTCAGACATCCCTTCGTCTTGGGAGATGCAAGACGAGCCTGCATTCAATTCACTGCAGGGATATCCGGCCTTACTTCGAGTCAGAGCATCTCGGTGTCCATTCCATTTGAGGCCACAAACTCAGGGTCCCTCTCACATACCTGTAGCTGAGAGAAGCCTCTTCTTGAGGTGCTTGTGGAAAGTTGGTATTCCTCTTGACTCGAAGCCAGGGACTAAGCTCTCATCTCGAGTTGATTTGGGGTCCACGGAGCCCTTTCGTGTTGCTCCAGTGACCTCAGGATCCCTCTAGACTTGAGACAGTGACGTTGGGTTTTCTCTGGAGTGCCATCAAGGAAATCAAGGCTCCTTTCACGTTTGATGTGGAACACGGAATTGCTCTGCACGCAGGGCAGGGGAAATGGGCCTCATCCCGCGGCTAGGGGGAAGTCTCATGGTTTTTCTCGAGTTGCGGCCGGAACCTGGGGTATATTCTCGAGTTACGACGGCGAGGGCCCTTCCAGACACGTGTTTGTTCAGCGACGTCTGGACTCCTGCCTAGGTGCAAGGGACAACTAGGGATTCTCCTCGAGTTTTGGCATGGCAATTGAGACGCGTCTCCACGTGAGGCGGGAGACCTAGTGTCCCTTTCCACGTGCCACACGGATCCTGGGACTCCTATCCATTTTCAAGAGGAGTCAGGCATCGTCTCCTTTGGAAGCATTGATCTCCGCAGACCTCTTGAGTTTTCAAAGGATCCGAGGCCTCCGTTCGCGATGAGGCGGAGAACTAGGTCTTTCTCTGTGGTCTCCACAGGGGATTCAGACATCCCTTCGTCTTGGGAGATTCAAGACGGGCCGGCATTCAATTCACTGAAGGGATATCCGGCCTTACTTCGAGTCAGAGCATCTCGGTGTCCATTCCACATGAGGCCACAAATTCAGGGTCCCTCTCACATACCTGTAGCTGAGAGAAGCCTCCTCTTGAGGTGCTTGTGGAAACTTGGTATTCCTCTTGAGTCGAAGCCAGGGACTAAGCTCTCATCTCGAGTTGATTTGGGTTCCACGGAGCCCTTTGGTGTTGCAACAGTGACGTCAGGATCCCTCTAGACTTGAGACAGTGATCTTGGGTTTTCTCTGGAGTGCCACCAAGGAAATCAAGTCTCCTTTCACGTTTGATGTGGAACACGGAATTACTCTGCACGCAGTGCAGGGGCATCGGGCCTCATCTCGCGCCGAGGGGGAAGTCTCATGGTTTTTCTCGAGTTGCGGCCGGAACCTGGGGTATATTCTCGATTTATGACGGGGAGGGCCCTTCCAGACAAGTGTTTGTTCAGCGACGTCAGGACTCCTGCCTAGGTGCCAGGGACACTTCTGGATTCTCCTCGAGTCTTGACATGGCAATTGGGACGCGTCTCCACGTGAGGCGGGAGACCCAGGGTCCCTTTTCACGTGCCACACGGATCCTGGGACGCCTATCCATTTTCAAGAGGAGTCAGGCATCGTCTCCTTTGGAAGCATTGATCTCCGCGGTCCCCTCGAGTTTTCAAAGGATGTGAGGCTTCCCGTCGCGATGAGGCGGAGAACTGGGTCTTTCTCTGTGGTCTCCACAGGGGATTCAGATATCCCTTCGTCTTGGGAGATGCAAGACGAGCCTGCATTCAATTCACTGCAGGGATATCCGGCCTAACTTCGAGTCAGAGCTTCTCGGTGTCCATTCCACTTGAGGTCACAAACTCAGGGTCCCTCTCACATACCTGTAGCTGAGAGAAGCCTTCTCTTGAGGTGCTTGTGGAAAATTGGTATTCCTCTTGAGTTGAAGCCAGGGACTAAGCTCTCATCTCGAGTTGATTTGGGGTCCACGGAGCCATTTTGTGTTGCTACAGTGACCTCAGGATCCCTCTAGACTTGAGAC
This sequence comes from Dama dama, assembly GCF_033118175.1. NCBI lineage: Eukaryota > Metazoa > Chordata > Mammalia > Artiodactyla > Cervidae > Dama > Dama dama. The sequence goes on along the minus strand of NW_026870890.1, from coordinate 320,963 downwards.
AGTGATCTTGGGTTTTCTCTGGAGTTCCATCCAGGAAATCAAGGCTACTTTCACGTTTCATGTGGAAAACGGAATTGCTCTGCATGCAGTGCAGGGGAATCGGGCCTCAACTCGCGGCGAGGGGGAAATCTCATGGTTTTTCTCGAGTTGCGGCCGGAACCTGGGGTATATTCTCGAGTTACGACGGGGAGGGCCCTTCCAGACACGTGTTTGTTCAGCGACGTCAGGACTCCTGCCTAAGTGCGAGGGACACTTCGGGATTCTCCTCGAGTCTTGGCATGGCAATTGGGACGCGTCTCCACGTGAGGCGGGAGACCCAGTGTCCCTTTCCACGTGCCACAGGGATCCTGGGACTCCTATCCATTTTCAAGAGGAGTCAGGCATCGTCCTCTTTGGAAGCATTAATCTCTGTGGACCTCTCGAATTTTCAAAGGATGTGAGGCCTCCGGTTGCGATGAGGGGGAGAATTAGGTCTTTCTCTGTGGTCTCCACAGGGGATTCAGACATCCCGTCGTCTTGGGAGATGCAAGACGAGCGTGCATTCAATTCCCTGCAGGGATATCCGGCCTTACATCGAGCCAGAGCATCTCGGTGTCCATTCCACTTGAGGCCACAAACTCAGGGTCGCCATCACATACTGTAGCTGAGAGAAGCCTCCTCTTGAGGTGCTTGTGGAAACTTGGTATTCCTCTTCAGTTGAAACCAGGGACTAAGCTCTCATCTCGAGTTGATTTGGGGTCCACGGAGCCCTTTCGTGTTGCTCCAGTGACCTCAGGATCCCTCTAGACTTGAGACAGTCATCTTGAGTTTTCTCTGGAGTGCCATCAAGGAAATCAAGGCTCCTTTCACGTTTGATGTGGAACACGGAATTGTGCTGCATGCAGTGCAAGGGAATCGGGCCTCATCTTGGGGCGAGGGGGAAGTCTCATGGTTTTTCTCGAGTTGCGGCCGGAACCTGGGGTATATTCTTGAGTTACGACGGGGAGGGCCCTTCCAGACACGTGTTTGTACAGCGACGTCAGGACTCCTGCCTAGGTGCGAGGGACACCTCGGGGTTCTCCTCGAGTCTTGGCATGGCAATTGGGACGCGTCCCCACGTGAGGCGGGAGACCCAGGGTCCCTTTCCACGTGCCACAGGGATCCTGGGTCTCCTATCAATTTTCAAGAGGAGTCAGGCATCGTCTCCTTTGGAAGCATTGATGTCCGCGGACCTCTCGAGTTTTCAAAGGATGTGAGGCCTCCGGTCGCGATGAGGCGGAGAACTAGGTCTTTCTCTGTGGTCTCCACAGGGGATTCAGACATCCCTTCGTCTTGGGAGATGCAAGACGAGCCTGCATTCAATTCACTGCAGGGATATCCGGCCTTACTTCGAGTCACAGCGTGTCGGTGTCCATTCCACTTGAGGCCACAGACTCAGGGTCCCTCTCACCTACGTGTAGCTGAGAGAAGCCTCCTCTTAAGGTGCTTGTGGAAAGTTGGTATTCCTCTTGAGTCGAATCCAGGGACTAAGCTCTCATCTCGAGTTGATTTGGGGTCCTCGGAGCCCTTTCGTGTTGCTCCAGTGACCTCAGGACCCCTCTAGTCTTGAGACAGTGATGTTGGGTTTTCTCTGGAGTGCCATCAAGGAAATCAAGGCTCCTTTCACATTTGATGTGGAACACGGAATTTCTCTGTACGCAGTGCAGGGGAATCGGGCCTCATCTCGCGGCGAGGGGGAAGTCTCAGGGTTTTTCTCGAGTTGCGGCCGGAACCTGGGGTATATTCTCGAGTTACGACGGGGAGGGCCCTTCCAGACACGTGTTTGTTCAACGACGTCAGGACTCCTGCCTAGGTGCGAGGGACACCTGGGGATTCTCCTCAAGTCTTGGCATAGCAATTGGGACGCGACTCCACGTGAGGCGGGAGACCCAGGGTCCCTTTCCACGTGCCACAGGGATCCTGGGACTCCTATCCATTTTCAAGAGGAGTCAGGCATCATCTCCTTTGGAAGTATTGATCTCCGCAGACCTCTCGAGTTTTCAAAGGATGTGAGGCTTGCGGTCGCGATGAGGCGGAGAACTAGGACTTTCTCTGTGGTCTCCACAGGGGATTCAGACATCCCTTTGTCTTGGGCGATGCAAGACGAGCCTGCATTCCATTCACTGCAGGGATATCCAGCCTTACTTCCAGTCAGAGCATCTCGGTGTCCATTCCACTTGAGGCCACAAACTCAGGGTCCCTGTCACATACCTGTAGCTGAGAGAAGCCTCCTCTTGAGGTGCTTGTGGAAAGTTGGTATTCCTCTTGAGTCGAAGCCAGGGACTAAGCTCTCATCTCGAGATGATTTGGGGTCCACGGATCCCTTTCTTTTTGCACCAGTGACCTCAGGATCCCTCTAGACTAGAGACAGTGACTTTGGGTTTTCTCTGGAGTGCCATCAAGGAAATCAAGGCTCCTTTCAGGTTGGATGTGGAACACGGAATTGCTCTGCACGCAGTGCAGGGGAATCGGGCCTCATCTCGCAGCGAGGGGGAAGTCTCATGGTTTTTCTCGAGTTGCGACCGCAACCTGGGGTATATTCCCGAGTTACGACGGGGAGGGCCCTTCCAGAAACGTGTTTGTTCAGCGACGTCAGGACTCCTGCCTAGGTGGGAGGGACACCCGGGATTCTCCTCGAGTCTCGTCATGGCAATTGGCTCGCTTCTCCACGTGAGGCGGGAGACCCAGGTTCCCTTTCCACGTGCAACAGGGATCCTCGGACTCCTATCCATTTTCAAGAGGAGTCAGTCATCGTCTCCTTTGGAAGCATTGATCTCCGCGGACCTCTCCATTTTTCAAAGGATGTGAGGACTCCAGTGGTGATGATGCGGAGAACTAGGTCTTTTTCTGTGGTCTCCACAGGGGATTCAGACATGCCTTCGTCTTGGGAGATGCAAGACGAGCCTGCATTCAATTCACTGCAGGGATATCTCGCCTTACTTCGAGTCAGAACACCTCGATGTCCATTACACTTGAGGCCACAAACTCAGGGTCCCTCTCACATACCTGCAGCTGAGAGAAGCCTCCTCTTGAGGTGCTTGTGGAAAGTTGGTATTGCTCTTGAGTCGAAGCCAGGGACTAAGCTCTCATCTCGAGTTGATTTCGGGTCCTCGGAGCCCTTTCATGTTGCTACAGTGACCTCAGGATCCCTCTAGACTTGAGACAGTGATCTTGGGTTTTCTCTGGAGGGCCATCAAGGAAATCAAGGCTCCTTTCACGTTTGATGTGGAACACGGAATTGCTCTGCAGCCAGTCCAGGGAAATCGGGCCTCATCTCTCGGCGAGGGGGGATTCTCATCGTTTTTCTCGAGTTGCGGCCGGATCCTGGGGTATATTCTCGAGTTACGACGGGGAAGGCCCTTCCAGACACGTGTTTGTTCAGCGACGTCAGGACTCCTGCCTTGGTGTGAGGGACACCTCGGGATTCACCTCGAGTCTTGGCATGGCAATTGGCTCGCGTCTCCACATGAGGCGGGGGACCCAGGGTCCCTTTCCACGTGCCACAGGGATCCTGGGACTCCTATCCATTTTCAAGAGGAGTCAGGCATCATCTCCTTTGGAAGCATTGAACTCCACGGACCTCTCCAGTTTTCAAAGGATGTGAGGCCTCCTGTCGCGATGAGGAGGAGAACTAGGTCTTTCTCTGTGGTCTCCACAGGGGATTCAGACATCCCTTCGTTTTGGGAGATGCAAGTCGAGCCTGCACTCAATTCACTGCAGGGATATCCGGCCTTACTTCGAGTCAGAGCATCTCGGTGTCCATTCCACTTGAGGCCACAAACTCAGGGTCCCTCTCACATACATGTAGCTGAGAAAAGCCTCCTCTTGAGGTTCTTGGGGAAAGTTGGTATTCGTCTTGACTCGAAGCCAGGGACTAAGCTCTCATCTCGAGTTGATTTGGGGTCCACGGAGCCCTTTCGTGTTGCTACAGTGACCTCAGGATCCCTCTAGACTTGAAACAGTGATCTTGGGTTTTCTCTGGAGTGCCATCAAGGAAATCAAGGCTCCTTTCACGTTTGATGTGGAACACAGAATTGCTCTGCCCGCAGTGCAGGGGAATCGGGCCCCATCTCGCGGCGAGGGGGAAGTCTCATGGTTTTTCTCGAGTTGTGGCCGGAACCTGGAGTATATTCTCGAGTTACGACGGGCAGGGCCCTTCCAGACACGTGTTTGTTCAGCGACGTCAGGACTCCTGCCTAGGTGCGAGGGACAACTCGAGATTCTCCTCGAGTCTTGGCATGGCAATTGGGACGCGTCTCCACGTGTGGCGGGAGACCCAGTGTACCTTTCAACGTGCCACAGGGATCCTGGGACTCCTATCCATTTTCAAGAGGAGCCAGGCTTCGTCTCCTTTGGAAGCATTGATCTCCGCTGACCTCTCGAGTTTTCAAAGGATGTGAGGCCTCCGGTCGCGTTGAGGCGGAGGACTAGGTCTTTCTCTGTGGTCTCCACAGGAGATTCAGACATCCCTTCGTCTTGGGAGATGCAAGACGAGCCTGCATTCAATTCACTGCAGGGATATCCAGCCATACTTCGAGTCAGAGCATCTCGGTGTCCATTCCACTTGAGGACACAAACTCAGGGTCCCTCTCACATAACTGTAGCTGAGAGAATCCTCCTCTTGAGGTGCTTGTTGAAAGTTGGTATTCCTCTTGAGTCGAAGCCAGGGACTAAGCTATCATCTCGAGTTGATTGGGGGTCCACGGAGCCTTTTAGTGTTGCTCCAGTGACCTCAGGATCCCTCTAGACTTGAGACACTGATCTTGGGTTTTCTCTGGAGTGCCATCAAGGAAATCAAGGCTCCTTTCACGTTTGATGTGGAACACGGAATTGCTCTGCACGCAGTGCAGGGGAATCGGGCCTCATCTCGCGCTGAAGGGGAAATCTCATGGTTTATCTCGAGTTGTGGCCGGAACCTGGGGTATATTCTCGAGTTACGACGGGGAGGGCCCTTCCAGACACGTGTTTGTTCAGCGATGTCAGGACTCCTGCCTAGGTGCGAGGGACACCTCGGGATTCTCCTCGAGTCTTGGCATGGCAATTGGGACGCGTCTCCACGTGAGGCGGGAGACCCAGGGTCCCTTTCCACGTGCCACAGGGATCCTGGGACTCCTATCCATTTTCAAGAAGAGTCAGGCATCGTCTCCTTTGAAAGCATTCATCTCTGCAGACCTCTCGAGTTTTCAAAGGATGTGAGTCCTCCGGACGCGATGAGGCAGAGGACTAGTTCTTTCTCTGTCGTCTCCACAGGGGATTCAGACATCCCTTCGTCTTGGGAGATGCAAGACGAGCCTGCATTCAATTTACTGCAGGGATATCCGGGCTTACTTCGAGTCAAAGCATCTCGGTGTCCATTCCACTTGAGGCCACAAGCTCAGGGTCCCTCTCACATACCTGTAGCTGAGAGAAGCCTCCTCTTGAGGTGCTTGTGGAAAGTTGGTATTCCTCTTGAGTCGAAGCCAGGGACTAAGCTCTCATCTCGAGTTGATTTGGGGTACACGGAGCCCTTTCGTGTTGCTAAAGTGACCTCAGGATCCCTCTAGACTTGAGACAGTGATCTTGGGTTTTCTCTAGAGTGCCATCAAGGAAATCAGGGCTCCTTTCACGTTTGATGTGGAACACGGAATTGCTCTGCATGCAGTGCAGGGGAATCGGGCCTCACCTCGCGGCTAGGTGGAAATCTCATGGTTTTTCTCGATTTGCGGCCGGAACCTAGGGTATATTCTCGAGTTACGATTGGGAGGACCCTTCCAGACACGTGTTTGTTCAGCGACGTCAGGACTCCTACCTAGGTGCGAAGGACACCTCGGGATTCTCCTCGAGTCTTGGCATGGCAATTGGGACGCGTCTCCACGTGAGGCGGGAGACCCAGGGTCCCTTTCCACGTGCAACAGGGATCCTGGGACTCCTATCCATTTTCAAGAGGAGTCAGGCATCGTCTCCTTTGGAAGCATTGATCTCCGCGGACCTCTCGAGTTTTCAAAGGATCTGAGGCCTCCGGTCGCGATGAGGCGGAGAACTAGGACTTTCTCTGTGGTCTCCACAGGGGATTCAGACATCCCTTTGTCTTGGGCGATGCAAGACGAGCCTGCATTCCATTCACTGCAGGGATATCCAGTCTTACTTCCAGTCAGAGCATCTCGGTGTCCATTCCACCTGAGGCCACAAACTCAGGGTCCCTCTCCCATACCTGTAGCTGAGAGAAGCCTCCTCTTGAGGTGCTTGTGGAAAGTTGGTATTCCTCTTGAGTCGAAGCCAGGGACTAAGCTCTCATCTCGAGATGATTTGGGGTCCACGGATCCCTTTCTTTTTGCACCAGTGACCTCAGGATCCCTCTAGACTAGAGACAGTGACTTTGGGTTTTCTCTGGAGTGCCATCAAGGAAATCAAGGCTCCTTTCACGTTTGATGTGGAACACGGAATTGCTCTGCACGCAGTGCAGGGGAATCGGGCCTCATCTCGCAGCGAGGGCGAAGTCTCATGGTTTTTCTCGAGTTGCGACCGCAACCCGGGGTATATTCTCGAGTTACGACAGGGAGGGCCCTTCCAGGCACGTGTTTGTTCAGCGACGTCAGGACTCCTGCCTAGGTGGGAGGGACACCCGGGATTCTCCTCGAGTCTCGTCATGGCAATTGGCTCGCGTCCCCACGTGAGGCGGGAGACCCAGGTTCCCTTTCCACGTGCAACAGGGATCCTCGGACTCCTATCCATTTTCAAGAGGAGTCAGTCATCGTCTCCTTTGGAAGCAATGATCTCCGCGGACCTCTCCATTTTTCAAAGGATGTGAGGACTCCAGTGGCGATGATGCGGAGAACTAGGTCTTTCTCTGTGGTCTCCACAGGGGATTCAGACATGCCTTCGTCTTGGGAGATGCAAGACGAGCCTGCATTCAATTCACTGCAGGGATATCTGGCCTTACTTCGAGTCAGAACACCTCGATGTCCATTCCACTTGAGGCCACAAACTCAGGGTCCCTCTCACATACCTGCAGCTGAGAGAAGCCTCCTCTTGAGGTGCTTGTGGAAAGTTGGTATTGCTCTTGAGTCGAAGCCAGGGACTAAGCTCTCATCTTGAGTTGATTTCGGGTCCTCGGAGCCCTTTCATGTTGCTACAGTTACCTCAGGATCCCTCTAGACTTGAGACAGTGATCTTGGGTTTTCTCTGGAGGGCCATCAAGTATATCAAGGCTCCTTTCACGTTTGATGTGGAACACGGAATTGCTCTGCAGCCAGTCCAGGGAAATCGGGCCTCAACTCGCGGCGAGGGGGAAGTCTCATGGTTTTTCTCGAGTTGCGGCCGGATCCAGGGGTATATTCTCGAGTTACGACGGGGAGGGCCCTTCCAGACACGTGTTTATTCAGCGACGTCAGGACTCCTGCCTTGGTGTGAGGGACACCTCGGGATTCACCTCGAGTCTTGGCATGGCAATTGGCTCGCGTCTCCACGTGAGGCGGGAGACCCAGGGTCCCTTTCCACGTGCCACAGGGATCCTGGGTCTCCTATCCATTTTCAAGAGGAGTCAGGCATCATCTCCTTTGAAGCATTGAACTCCACGGACCTCTCCAGTTTTCAAAGGATGTGAGGCCTCCTGTCGCGATGAGGAGGAGAACTAGGTCTTTCTCTGTGGTCTCCACAGGGGATTCAGACATCCCTTCGTTTTGGGAGATGCAAGTCGAGCCTGCACTCAATTCACTGCAGGGATATACGGCCTTATTTCGAGTCAGAGCATCTCGGTGTCCATTCCACTTGAGGCCACAAACTCAGGGTCCCTCTCACATACATGTAGCTGAGAAAAGCCTCCTCTTGAGGTTCTTGGGGAAAGTTGGTATTCCTCTTGACTCGAAGCCAGGGACTAAGCTCTCATCTCGAGTTGATTTGGGGTCCACGGAGCCCTTTCGCGTTGCTCCAGTGACCTCAGGATCCCTCTAGACTTGAGACAGTGATCTTGGGTTTTCTCTGGAGTGCCATCAAGGAAATCAAGGCTCCTTTCACGTTTGATGTGGAACACAGAATTGCTCTGCCCGCAGTGCAGGGGAATCGGGCCTCATCTCGCGGCGAGGCGGAAGTCTCATGGTTTTACTCCACTTGTGGCCGGAACCTGGGGTATATTCTCGAGTTATGAAGTGGGTGGCCCTTCCAGAAACGTGTTTGTTTAACGACGCAGAAGTCCTGCCTTGGTTCGATGGACAACTCGGGATTCTCCCCGAGTCTTGGCATGGCAATTTGGACGCGTCTCCACGTGTGGCGGGAGACCCAGGTTCCCTTTCCACGTGCCACAGGGATCCTGGGACTCCTATCCATTTTCAAGAGGAGTCAGGAATCATCTCCTTTGGAAGCATTGATCTCCGCGGACCTCTCGAATTTTCAAAGGATGTGAGGCCTCCAGTCGCGATGTGGCGAGAACTAGGTCTTTCTCTGTGGTCTCCACAGGGGATTCAGACATCCAGTCTTCTTGGGAGATGCAAGACGAGCCTGCATTCAATTCACTGCAGGGATATCCGGCCTTACTTCGAGGCAGAGTATCTCGGTGTCCATTCCACTTGAGGCCACAAACTCAGGGTCCCTCTCACATACCTGTAGCTGAGAGAAGCCTCCTCTTGAGGTGCTTGTGGAAAGTTGGTATTCCTCTTGAGTCGAAGCCAGGGACTTAGCTCTCATCTCGAGGTGATTTGGGGTCCACGAAGCCCTTTCGAGCTGCTACAGTGACCTGAGTATACCTCTAAACTTGAGACAGTGATCTTGGGTTTTCTCTGGAGTGCCATCAAGGATATCAAGGCTCCTTTCACGTTTGATGTGGAACACGGAATTGCTCCGCACGCAGTGCAGGGGAATCGGGCCTCATCTCACGGCGAAGGGGAACTCTCATGGTTGTTCTCGAGTTGCGGCCGGAACCTGCGGTATATTCTCGATTTACGACGGGGAGGGTCTTTCCAGACACGTGTTTGTTCAGCGACCTCAGGACCCCTGCCTAGGGGCGAGGGACACCTCTGGATTCTCCTCGAGTCTTGGCATGGCAATTGGGATGCGTCTCCACGTGAGGCGGGAGCCCCAGAGTCCCTTTCCACGTGCCACAGGGATCCTGGGACTCCTATCCATTTTCAAGAGGAGTCAGGAATCGTCTCCTTTGAAAGCATTGATCTCTGTGGACCTCTTGAATTTTCAAAGGATGTGAGGCCTCCGGTCGCAATGAGAGGGAGAACTAGGTCTTTCTCTGTGGTCTCCACAGGGGATTCAGACATCCCTTCATCTTGGGAGATGCAAGACGAGCCTGCATTCAATTCACTACAGGGATAACCGGCCTTACTTCGAGTCAGAGCATCTCGGTGTCCATTCCACTTGAGGCCACAAACTGCGGGTCCCTCTCACATACCTGTAGCTGAGAGAAGCCTCCTCTTGAGGTGCTTGTGGAAACGTGGTATTCCTCTTGAGTCGAAGCCAGGGACTAAGCTCTCATCTCGAATTGATTTTGGGTCCACGGAGCCCTTTCGTGTTGCTACTGTGACCTCAGGATCCCTCTAGACTTGAGACAGTGATCTTGGGTTTTCTCTGGAGTGCCATCAAGGAAATCAAGGCTCCTTTCACGTTTGATGTGGAACACGGAATTGCTCTGCACACAGTGCAAGGGAATTGGGCCTCATCTCGCGGCGAGGGGGAAGTCTCATGGTTTTTCTCGAGTTGCGGCCGGGACCTGGGGTATATTCTCGAGTTACGACGGGGAGGGCCCTTCCAGACACGTGTTTGTTCAGCGACGTCAGGACTCCTGCCTAGGTGCGAGGGACACCTCGGGATTCTCCTCGAGTCTTGGCATGGCAATTGGGACGCGTCTCCACGTGAGGCGGGAGACGCAGGGTCCCTTTCCACGTGCCACAGGGATCCTGGGACTCCTATCCATTTTCAAGAGGAGTCAGGCATCGTCTCCTTTGGAAGCATTGATCTCCGCAGACCTCTCGAATTTTCAAAGGATGTGAGGCCTCCGGTCGCGATGAGGCGGGGGACTAGGTCTTTCTCTGTGGTCTCCACAGCGGATTCAGACATCTCTTCGTCTTGGGAGATGCAAGACGAGCCTACATTCACTTCACTGCAGGGATATCCGGCCTTACTTCGAATCAGAGCATCTCGGTGTCCATTCCACTTGAGGCCACAAACTCAGGGTCCTTCTCACATACCTGTGGCTGAGAGAAGACTCCTCTTGAGGTGCTTGTGGAATGTTGGTACTCCTCTTGAGTCGAAGCCAGGGACTAAGCTGTCATCTCGAGTTGATTTGGGGTCCACGGAGCCCTTTCCTTTTGCTCCAGTGACCTCAGGATCCCTCTAGACTTGAGACAGTGATCTTGGGTTTTCTCTGGAGTGCCATCAAGGAAATTCAGGCTCCTTTCACTTTTGACTTGGAACACGGAATTGCTCTGCATGCAGTGCAGCGAAATCGGGGCTCAAGTTGCGGCGAGGGGGAAGTCTCATAGTTTTTCTCGAGTTGCGGCCGGAACCTGGGGTATATTCTCGAGTTACGATGGGGAGGGCCCTTCCAGACACGTGTTTGTTCAGCGACGTCAGGACTACTGCCTAGGTGCGAGGGACACCTCGGGATTCTCCTCGAGTCTTGGCATGGCAATTGGGACGCGTCACCACGTGAGGCGGGAGACCCAAGGTCCCTTTCCACGTGCCACAGGGATCCTGGGTCTCCTATCCATTTTCAAGAGGAGTCAGGCATCGTCTCCTTTGGAAGTATTGATCTCCGCGGACCTCTCGAGTTTTCAAAGGATATGAGGCCTCCGTTTGCGTTGATGCGGAGGACTAGGTCTTTCTCTGTGGTCTTGACAGGGGATTCAGACATCCCTTCGTCTTGGGAGATGCAAGACGAGCCTGCATTCAATTCACTGCAGGGATATCCGGCCTTACTTCGAGTCAGAGCATCTCGGTGTCCATTCCACTTGAGGCCACAAACTCAGGGTCCCTCTCACATACCTGTAGCTGAGAGAAGCCTCCTCTTGAGGTGCTTGTGGAAAGTTGGTATTCCTCTTTAGTGGAAACCAGGGACTAAGCTCTCATCTCGAGTTGATTTGGGGTCCACGGAGCCCTTTCCTGTTGCTCCAGTGACCTCAGGATCCCTCTAGACTTGAGACAGTGATCTTGGGTTTTCTCTGGAGTGCCATCAAGGAAATCAAGGCTCCTTTCACGTTTGATTTGGAACACGGAATTGCTCTGCACGCAGTGAAGGGGAATCGGGCATCATGTCGCGGAGAGGGGGAAGTCTCATGGTTTTTCTCGAGTTACGGCCGGAACCTGGGGTACATTCTCGATTTACGATGGGGAGGGCCCTTCCAGACACGTGTTTGTTCAGCGACGTCAGGACTCCTGCCTAGGTGCGAGGGACACCTAGGTATTCTGCTCGAGTCTTGGCATGGCAATTGGGACGCGTCTCCACGTGAGGCGGGAGACCCAGGGTCCCTTTCCACGTGCCACAGGGATCCTGGGACTCCTATCCATTTTCAAGAGGAGTCAGGCATCGTCTCCTTTGGAAGCATTGATCTCCGCGGACCTCTCGAGTTTTCAAAGAATGTGAGGCCACAGGTCGCGATGAGGAGGAGGACTAGGTCTTTCTCTGTGGTCTGCACAGGGGTTTCAGACATCCCTTCATCTTGGGAGATGCAAGACGAACCTGCATTCCATTCACTGCAGGGATATCCGGCCTTATTTCGAGTCAGAGCATCTCGGTGTCCATTCCACTTGAGGCCACAAACTCAGGGTCCCTCTCACATACCTGTAGCTGAGAGAAGCCTCCTCTTGAGGTGCTTGTGGAAAGTTGGTATTCCTCTTGAGTCTAAGCCAGGGACTAAGCTCTCATCTCGAGTTGATTTGGGGTCCACGGAGCCCTTTCGTGTTGCTCCAGTGACCTCAGGATCCCTCTAGACTTGAGGCAGTGATCCTGGGTTTTCTCTGGAGTGCCATCAAGGAAATCAAGGCTCCTTTCAGGTTTGATGTGGAACACGGAATTGCTCTGCACGCAGTCCAGGGGAATCGGGCCTCATCTCGCGACGAGGGGATAGTCTCATGGTTTTTCTCGAGTTCCGGCCGGAACCTGGGGTATATTCTCGATTTACGACGGGGAGGACCCTTCCAGACACGTGATAGGTGCGAGGGACACCTCGGGATTCTCCTAAAGTCTTGGCATGGCAATTGGAACGCGTCTCCACATGAGGCGGGAGACCCAGGGTCCCTTTCCACGTGCCACAGTGATCCTGGGACTCCTATCCATTTTCAAGAGGAGTCAGGAATCGTCTCTTTGGAAGCATTGATATCCGCGGACCTCTCGAGTTTTCAAAGGATGTGAGGCCTCCGGTCGCGATGAGGCGGAGGACTAGGTCTTTCTCTGCGGTCTCCGCAGGGGATTCAGACATCCCTTCGTCTTGGGAGATGCAAGACGAGCCTGCATTCAATTCACTGCAGGGATATCCGGCCTTACTTCGAGTCAGAGCATCTCGGTGTCCATTCCACCTGAGGCCACAAACTCAGGGTCCCTCTCACATAGCTTTAGCAAAGAGAAGCCTCCTCTTGAGGTGCTTGTGGAAAGTTAGTATTCCTCTTGACTCGAATCCAGGATCTAAGCTCTCATCTCGAGTTGATTTGGGGTCCACGGAACCCTTTCGTGTTGCGCCAGTGACCTCAGGATCCCTCTAGACTTGAGACAGTGATCTTGGGTTTTCTCTGGAGTGCCATCAAGGAAATCAGGGCTCCTTTCCCATTTGATGTGGAACACGGAATTGCTCTGCACGCAGTGCAGGGGAATCGGGCCTCATATCGCGGCGATGGGGAAGTCTCATGGTTTTTCTCGAGTTGCGGCCGGAACCTGGGGTATATTTTCGAGTTACAACGGGGAGGGCCCTTCCAGACACGTGTTTGTTCAGCGATGTCAGGACTCCTGCCTAGGTGCGAGGAACACCTCGGGATTCTCCTCGAGTCTTGGCATGGCAATTGGGACGCGTCTCCACGTGAGGCGGGAGACCCAGGGTCCCTTTCCACGTGCCACAGGGATCCTGGGACTCCTATCCATTTTCAAGAGGAGTCAGGCATCGCCTCCTTTGAAAGCATTGATCTCCACGGACCTCTCGAGTTTTCAAAGAATGTGAGGCCTTCGCTCGCGATGAGGCGGAGAACTAGGTGATTCTTGTGGTCTCCACAGGGGATTCAGACATCCCTTCGTCTTGGGAGATGCAAGACGAGCCTGCATTCAATTCACTGCAGGGATATCCGGCCTTACTTAAGTCAGAGCATCTCGGTGTCCATTCCACTTGAGGCCACAAACTCAGGGTCCCTCTCACATACATGTAGCTGAGAAAAGCCTCCTCTTGAGGTTCTTGGGGAAAGTTGGTATTCCTCTTGACTCGAAGCCAGGGACTAAGCTCTCATCTCGAGTTGATTTGGGGTCCACGGAGCCCTTTCGTGTTGCTCCAGTGACCTCAGGATCCCTCTAGACTTGAGACAGTGATCTTGGGTTTTCTCTGGAGTGCCATCAAGGAAATCAAGGCTCCTTTCACGTTTGATGTGGAACACAGAATTGCTCTGCCCGCAGTGCAGGGGAATCGGGCCTCATCTCGCGGCGAGGCGGAAGTCTCATGGTTTTACTCCACTTGTGGCCGGAACCTGGGGTATATTCTCGAGTTATGAAGTGGGTGGCCCTTCCAGAAACGTGTTTGTTTAACGACGCAGAAGTCCTGCCTTGGTTCGATGGACAACTCGGGATTCTCCCCGAGTCTTGGCATGGCAATTTGGACGCGTCTCCACGTGTGGCGGGAGACCCAGGTTCCCTTTCCACGTGCCACAGGGATCCTGGGACTCCTATCCATTTTCAAGAGGAGTCAGGAATCATCTCCTTTGGAAGCATTGATCTCCGCGGACCTCTCGAATTTTCAAAGGATGTGAGGCCTCCAGTCGCGATGTGGCGAGAACTAGGTCTTTCTCTGTGGTCTCCACAGGGGATTCAGACATCCAGTCTTCTTGGGAGATGCAAGACGAGCCTGCATTCAATTCACTGCAGGGATATCCGGCCTTACTTCGAGGCAGAGTATCTCGGAGTCCATTCCACTTGAGGCCACAAACTCAGGGTCCCTCTCACATACCTGTAGCTGAGAGAAGCCTCCTCTTGAGGTGCTTGTGGAACGTTGGTATTCCTCTTGAGTCGAAGCCAGGGACTTAGCTCTCATCTCGAGGTGATTTGGGGTCCACGAAGCCCTTTCGAGCTGCTACAGTGACCTGAGTATACCTCTAGACTTGAGACAGTGATCTTGGGTTTTCTCTGGAGTGCCATCAAGGATATCAAGGCTCCTTTCACATTTGATGTGGAACACGGAATTGCTCCGCACGCAGTGCAGGGGAATCGGGCCTCATCTCACGGCGAAGGGGAACTCTCATGGTTGTTCTCGAGTTGCGGCCGGAACCTGCGGTATATTCTCGATTTACGACGGGGAGGGTCTTTCCAGACACGTGTTTGTTCAGCGACCTCAGGACCCCTGCCTAGGGGCGAGGGACACCTCTGGATTCTCCTCGAGTCTTGGCATGGCAATTGGGATGCGTCTCCACGTGAGGCGGGAGCCCCAGAGTCCCTTTCCACGTGCCACAGGGATCCTGGGACTCCTATCCATTTTCAAGAGGAGTCAGGAATCGTCTCCTTTGAAAGCATTGATCTCTGTGGACCTCTTGAATTTTCAAAGGATGTGAGGCCTCCGGTCGCAATGAGAGGGAGAACTAGGTCTTTCTCTGTGGTCTCCACAGGGGATTCAGACATCCCTTCATCTTGGGAGATGCAAGACGAGCCTGCATTCAATTCACTACAGGGATAACCGGCCTTACTTCGAGTCAGAGCATCTCGGTGTCCATTCCACTTGAGGCCACAAACTGCGGGTCCCTCTCACATACCTGTAGCTGAGAGAAGCCTCCTCTTGAGGTGCTTGTGGAAACGTGGTATTCCTCTTGAGTCGAAGCCAGGGACTAAGCTCTCATCTCGAATTGATTTTGGGTCCACGGAGCCCTTTCGTGTTGCTACTGTGACCTCAGGATCCCTCTAGACTTGAGACAGTGATCTTGGGTTTTCTCTGGAGTGCCATCAAGGAAATCAAGGCTCCTTTCACGTTTGATGTGGAACACGGAATTGCTCTGCACACAGTGCAAGGGAATTGGGCCTCATCTCGGGTCGAGGGGAAAGTCTCATGGTTTTTCTCGAGTTGCGGCCGGAACCTGGGGTATATTCTCGATTTACGACGGGGAAGGCCCTTCCAGACACGTGTTTGTTCAGCGACGTCAGGACTCCTGCCTAGGTGCCAGGGACACCTCGGGATTCTCCTCGAGTCTTGGCATGGCAATTGGGACGCGTCTCCACGTGAGGCGGGAGACCCAGGGTCCCTTTCCACGTGCCACAGGAATCCTGGGACTCCTATCCATTTTCAAGAGGAGTCAGGCATCGTCTCCTTTGGAAGCATTGATCTCCGCGGACCTCTCGAGTTTTCAAACGATGTGAGGCCTCCGGTCGCGATGAGGCGGAGAACTCGGTCTTTCTCTCTGGTCTCCACAGGGGATTCAGACATCCCTTCGTCTTGGGAGATGCAAGACGAGCCTGCATTCAATTCACTGCAGGGATATCCGGCCTTACTTTGAGTCAGAGCATCTCGGTGTCCATTCCACTTGAGGCCACAAACTCAGGGTCCCTCTCACATACCTGTACCTGAGAGAAGCCTCCTCTTGAGGTGCTTGTGGAAAGTTGGTATTCCTCTTGAGTCGAAGCCAGGGACTAAGCTCTCATCTCGAGTTGATTTGGGGTCCACGAGCCCTTTCGTGTTGCTCCAGTGACCTCAGGATCCCTCTATACTTGAGACAGTGATCTTGGGATTTCTCTGGAGTGTCATCAAGGAAATCAAGGCTCCTTTCACGTTTGATGTGGAACACGGAATTGTTCTGCACGCAGTGCAGGGAAATCGGGTCTCATCTCGCAGCGAGGGGGAAGTCTCATGGTTTTTCTCGAGTTGCGGCCGGAACCTGGGGTATATTCTCGAGTTACGATGGGGAGGGCCCTTCCAGACACGTGTTTGTTCAGCGACGTCAGGACTCCTGCCTAGGTGCGAGGGACACCTCGGGATTCTCCTCGAGTCTTGGCATGGCAATTGGGATGCGTCTCCACGTGAGGCGGGAGACCCAGGGTCCCTTTCCACGTGCCACAGGGATCCTGGGACTCCTATCCATTTTCAAGAGGAGTCAGGCATCGTCTCCTTTGGAAGAATTGATCTCCGCGGACCTCTCGAGTTTTCAAAGGATGTGAGGCCTCCGGTCGCGAAGAGGCGGAGGACTAGGTCTTTCTCTGTGGTCTCCACAGCGGATTCAGACATCCCTTCGTCTTGGGAGATGCAAGACGAGCCTGCATTCAATTCACTGCAGGGATGTCCGGCCTTACTTCGAGTCAGAGAATATCGGTATCCATTCCACTTGAGGCCACAAACTCAGGGTCCCTCTCACATACCTTTAGCTGAGAGAAGCCTCCTCTTGAGGTGCTTTTGGAAAGTTGGTATTCCTCTTGACTCGAAGCCAGGGACTAAGCTCTCATCTCGAGTTGATTTGGGGTCCATGGAGAACTTTCTTGTTGCTCCAGTGTCCTCAGGATCGCTCTAGACTTGAGACAGTGATCTTGGGTTTTCTCTGGAATGCCATCAAGGAAATCAAGGCTCCTTTCACGTTTGACGTGGAACTCAGAATTGCTCTGCACGCAGTGCAGGGGAATCGGGCTTCATCTCGCGGCGAGGGGGAAGTCTCATGGTTTTTCTCGAGTTGCGGCCGGAACCTGGGGTATATTCTCGAGTTACGACGGGGAGGGCCCTTCCAGACACGTGTTTGTTCAGCGACGTCAGGACTCCTGCCTAGGTGTGAGGGACACCCCGGGATTCTCCTCGAGTCTTGGCATGGCAATTGGGACGCGTCTCCACGTGAGGCGGGAGACCCAGAGTCCCTTTCCACGTGCCACAGGCATCCTGGGACTCCTATCCTTTTTCAAGAGGAGTCAGGCATCGTCTCCTTTGGAAGCATTGATCTCCGCGGACCTCTCGAGTTTTCAAAGATGGGAGGCCTCCGGTCGCAATGAGGAGGAGAACTAGGTATTTCTCTGTGGTCTCCACAGGGGATTCAGACATCCCTTCGTCTTGGGAGATGCAAGACGAGCCTGCACTCAATTCACTGCACGGATATCCGGCCTTACTTCGAGTCAGAGCATCTCGGTGTCCATTCCACCTGAGGCGACAAACTCAGGGTCCCTCTCACATACCTGTAGCTGAGAGAAGCCTCGTCTTGATGTGCTTGTGGAAACTTGGTATTCCTCTTGACTCGAAGCCAGGGACTAAGCTCTCATCTCGAGTTGATTTGGGGTCCACGGAGCCCTTTCGTGGTGCTCCAGTGACCTCAGGATCCCTCTAGACTTGAGACAGTGATCTTGGGTTTTCTCTGGAGTGCCATCAAGGAAATCAAGGCTCCTTTCACGTTTGATGTGTAACACGGAACTGCTCTGCAAGCAGTGCAGGGAAATCGGCCCTCATCTCGCGGCGAGGGGGAAGTCTCATGGTTTTTCTCGAGTTGCAGCCAGGACCTGAGGTATATTCTCGAGTTACAACGGGGAGGGCCCTTCCAGACACGTGTTTGTTCAGCGACATCAGGACTCCTGCCTTGGTGCGAGGGACTCCTCAGGATTCTCCTCGAGTCTTGGCATGGCAATTGGGACGCGTCTCCACGTGAGGCGGGAGACCCACGGTCCCTTTCCACGTGCCACAGGGATCCTGGGACTCCTATGCATTTTCAAGAGGAGTCAGGCATCGTCTCCTTTGGAAGCATTGATCTCTGCAGACCTCTCGAGTTTTCAAAGGATATGAGGCCTCCGGTCACGATGAGGCGGAGGACTAGGTCTTTCTCTGTGGTCTCCACAGGGGATTCAGACATCCCTTCGTCTTGGGAGATGCAAGACGAGCCTGCATTGAATTCACTGCAGGGATATCCGGCCTTCCTTCGAGTCAGAGCATCTCGGTGTCCATTGCACTTGAGGCCACAAACTCAGGGTCCCTCTCACATAACTGTAGCTGAGAGAAGCCTCCTCTTGAGGTGCTTGTGGAAAGTTGGTATTCCTCTTGAGTCGAAGCCAGGGACTAAGCTCTCATCACAAGTTGATTTGGGGTCCACGGAGCCCTTTCATATTGCTCCAGTGACCTCAGGATCCCTCTAGACTTGAGACAGTGATCCTGGGTTTTCTTTGGAGTGCCATCAAGGAAATCAAGGCTCCTTTGAGGTTTAATGTGGAACACGGAATTGCTCTGCACGCAGTCCAGGGGAATCGGGCCTCATCTCGCGTCGAGGGGAAAGTCTCATGGTTTTTCTCGAGTTGCGGCCGGAACCTGGGGTATATTCTCGATTTACGACGGGGAGGACCCTTCCAGACACGTGATAGGTGCGAGGGACACCTCGGGATTCTCCTAAAGTCTTGGCATGGCAATTGGAACGCGTCTCCACATGAGGCGGGAGACCCAGGGTCCCTTTCCACGTGCCACAGGGATCCTGGTACTCCTATCCATTTTCAAGAGGAGTCAGGCATCGTCTCTTTGGAAGCATTGATCTCAGCGGACCTCTCGAGTTTTCAAAGGATGTGAGGCCTCCGGTCGCGATGAGGCGAAGGACTAGGTCTTTCTCTGCGGTCTCCGCAGGGGATTCAGACATCCCTTCGTCTTGGGAGATGCAAGACGAGCCTGCATTCAATTCACTGCAGGGATATGCGGCCTTACTTCGAGTCAGAGCATCTCGATGTCCATTCCACTTGAGGCCACAAGCTCAGGGTCCCTCTCACATACCTTTAGCAGAGAGAAGCCTCCTCTTGAGGTGCTTGTGGAAAGTTAGTATTCCTCTTGACTCGAAACCAGGATCTAAGCTCTCATCTCGAGTTGATTTGGGGTCCACGGAACCCTTTCGTGTTGCTCCAGTGACCTCAGGATCCCTCTAGACTTGAGACAGTGATCCTGGGTTTTCTCTGGAGTGCCATCAAGGAAATCAAGGCTCCTTTCAGGTTTGATGTGGAACACGGAATTGCTCTGCACGCAATGCAGGGGAATCAGGCCTCATCTCGCGGCGAGGGGGAAGTCTCATGGTTTTTCTCGAGTTGCGGCCGGAACCTGGGATATATACTCGAGTTACGACGGGGAGGGCCCTTCCAGACACGTGTTTGTTCAGCGACGTCAGTACTCCTGCCTAGGTGCGAGGGACACCTCGGGATTCTCCTCGAGTCTTGGCATGGCAATTGGGACGCGTCTCCACGTGAGGCGGGAGACCCAGGCTCCCTTTCCACGTGCCACAGGGATCCTGGGACTCCTATCCATTTTCAAGAGGAGTCAGGCATCGTCTCCTGTGGAAGCATTGATCTCTGCAGACCTCTCCAGTTTTCAAAAGATGTGAGGCCTCCGGTCGCGATGAGGCGGAGAACTAGGTCTTTCTCTGTGGTCTCCAAAGGGGATTCAGACATCCCTTCGTCTTGGGAGATGCAAGACGAGCCTGCATTCAATTCACTGCAGGGATATCCGGCCTTACTTCGAGTTACAGCATCTCAGGGTCCATTCCACCTGAGGCCACAAACTCAGGGACCCTCTCACATACCTGTAGTTGAGAGAAACCTTCTCTTGAGGTGCTTGTTGAAAGTTGGTATGACACTTGAGTCGAAGCCAGGGACTAAGCTCTCATCTCGAGTTGATTTGGAGTCCATTGAGCCATTTCGTTTTGCTACAGTGACTTCAGGATCCCTCTAGACTTGAGACAGTGATCTTGGGTTTTCTCTGGAGTGCCATCAAGGAAATCAAGGCTCCTTTCACGTTTGATGTGGAACACGGAATTGCTCTGCACGCAGTGCAGAGGAATCGGGCCTCATCTCGCGGCGAGTGGGAAGTCTCATGGTTGTTCTCGAGTTGCGGCCGGAACCAGGGGTATATTCTCGATTTACGACGGGGAGGGTCTTTCCAGACACGTGTTTGTTCAGCGACCTCAGGACGCCTGCCTAGGGGCGAGGGACACCTCGGGATTCTCCTCGAGTCTTGGCATGGCAATTGGGATGCGTCTCCACGTGAGGCGGGAGCCCCAGAGTCCCTTTCCACGTGCCACAGGGATCCTGGGAATCCTATCCATTTTCAAGAGGAGTCAGGAATCGTCTCCTTTGAAAGCATTGATCTCTGTGGACCTCTTGAATTTTCAAAGGATGTGAGGCCTCCGGTCGCAATGAGAGGGAGAACTAGGTCTTTCTCTGTGGTCTCCACAGGGGATTCAGACATCCCTTCATCTTGGGAGTTGCCAGAGGAGCCTGCATTCAATTCACTGCAGGGATAACCGGCCTTACTTCGAGTCATAGCATCTCGGTGTCCATTCCACTTGAAGCCACAAAATGCGGGTCCCTCTCACATACCTGTAGCTGAGAGAATCCTCCTCTTGAGGTGCTTGTGGAAACGTGGTATTGCTCTTGAGTCGAAGCCAGGGACTAATCTCTCATCTCGAGTTGATTTGGGGTCCACAGAGCCCTTTCGTGTTGCTACAGTGACCTCAGGATCCCTCTAGACTTGAGACAGTGATGTTGGGTTTTCTCTGGAGTGCCATCAAGGAAATCAAGGCTCCTTTCACGTTTGATGTGGAACACGGAATTGCTCTGCACGCAGTGCAGGGGAATCGGGCCTCATCTCGCGGCGAGGGGGATGTCTCATGGTTTTTCTCTAGTTGCAGCCGGAACCTGGGGTATATTCTCGAGTTACGACGGGGAGGGCCCTCCCAGACACGTGTTTGTTCAGCGACGTCAGAACTCCTCCCTAGGTGCGAGGGACACATCGGGATTCTCCTCGAGTGTTGGCATGGCAATTGGGACGCGTCTCCTCGTGAGGCGGGAGACCAAGGGCCCCTTTCCACCTTCCACAGGGATCCTGGGACTCCTATCCATTTTCAAGAGGAGTCAGGCATCGTCTCCTTTGGAAGCATTGATCTCCGCGGACCTCTCGAGTTTTCAAAGGATGTGAGGCCTCTGGTCGCGTTGAGGCGGAGAACTAGTTCTTTCTCTGTGGTCTCCACAGTGGATTCAGACATCCCTTCGTCTTGGGAGATGCAAGACGAGCCTGCATTCAATTCACTGCAGGGATATCCGGCCTTACTTCGAGTCAGAGCCTCTCGGTGTCCATTCCACTTGTGGCCACAAACTCAGGGTAACTCTCACATACTTTTAGCTGAGAGAAGCCTCCTCTTGAGGTGCTTGTGGAAAGTTGGTATTCCTCTTGAGTCGAAGCCAGGGACTAAGCTCGCATCTCGAGTTCATTTCGGGTCCACAGAGCCTTTTCGTGTTGCTCCAGTGACCTCAGGATCCCTCTAGATTTGAGACAGTGATCTTGGGTTTTCTCTGGAGTGCCATCAAGGAAATCAAGGCTCCTTTCTCATTTGATGGGGAACACGGAATTGCTCTGCACGCACTGCAGTGAAATCTGGCCTCATCTCGCGGCGAGGGGGAAGTCTCATAATTTTTCTAGAGTTGTGGCCAGAACTTGGGGTATATTCTTGAGTTACGACGGGGAGGGCCCTTCCAGACACGTGTTTGTTCAGCGACATCAGGACTCCTGCCTAGGTGCGAGGGACACCTCGGGATTCTCCTCGAGTCTTGCCATGGCAATTGGGAGGCGTCTACAGGTGAGGCGGGAGACCCAGTGCCCCTTTCCACGTGCCACAGGGATCCTGTGACTCCTATCCATTTTCAAGAGGAGTCAGGCATCGGCTCCTTTGGAAGCATTGATCTCTGCAGACCTCTCGAATTTTCAAAGGATGTGAGGCCTCCGGTCGCGATGAGGCGGGGGACTAGGTCTTTCTCTGTGGTCTCCACAGCGGATTCAGACATCTCTTCGTCTTGGGAGATGCAAGACGAGCCAGCATTCACTTCACTGCAGGGATATCCGGCCTTACTTCGAGTCAGAGCATCTCGGTGTCCATTCCACTTGAGGCCACAAACTCAGGGTCCCTCTCACATAACTGTTGCTGAGAGAAGACTCCTCTTGAGGTGCTTGTGGAAAGTTGGTATTCCTCTTGAGTCGAAGCCAGGGACTAAGTTCTCATCTCGAGTTGATTTGGGGTCCACGGAGCCCTTTCCTTTTGCTCCAGTGACCTCAGGATCCCTCTAGACTTGAGACAGTGATCTTGGGTTTTCTCTGGAGTGCCATCAAGGAAATCAAGGCTCCTTTCTCTTTTGATGTGGAACACGGAATTGCTCTGCATGCAGTGCAGGGAAATCGGGGCTCATGTCGCGGCGAGGGGGAAGTCTCATAGTTTTTCTCGAGTTGTGACCGGAACCTGGGGTATATTCTCGAGTTACGATGGGGAGGGCCATTCCAGACACGTGTTTGTTCAGCGACGTCAGGACTCCTGCCTAGGTGCGAGGGACACCTCGGGATTCTCCTCGAGTCTTGGCATGGCAATTGGGACGCGTCTCCACGTGAGGCGGGAGACCCAAGGTCCCTTTCCACGTGCCACAGGGATACTGGGACTCCTATCCATTTTCAAGAGGAGTCAGGCATCGTCTCCTTTGGAAGTATTGATCTCCGCGGACCTCTCGAGTTTTCAAAGGATATGAGGCCTCCGTTTGCGTTGATGCGGAGGACTAGGTCTTTCTCTGTGGTCTCCACAGGGGATTCAGACATTCCTTCGTCTTGGGAGATGCAAGACGAGCCTGCATTCAATTCACTGCAGGGATATCCGGCCTTCCTTGGAGTCAGAGCATCTCGGTGTCCATTCCACTTGAGGCCACAAACTCAGGGTCCCTCTCACATACCTGTAGCTGTGAGAAGCCTCCTCTTGAGGTGCTTGTGGAAAGTTGGTATTCCTCTTGAGTCGAAGCCAGGGACTAAGCTCTCATCTCGAGTTGATTTGGGGTCCACAGAGCCCTTTCCTGTTGCTCCAGTGACCTCAGGATCCCTCTAGACTTGAGACAGTGATCTTGGGTTTTCTCTGGAGTGCCATCAAGGAAATCAAGGCTCCTTTCACGTTTGATGTGGAACACGGAACTGCTCTGCAAGCAGTGCAGGGAAATCGGCCCTCATCTCGTGGCGAGGGGGAAGTCTCATGGTTTTTCTCGAGTTGCAGCCAGGACCTGGGGTATATTCTCGAGTTACAACGGGGAGGGCCCTTCCAGACACGTTTTGTTCAGCGACGTCAGGACTCCTGCCTTGGTGCGAGGGACACCTCGGAATTCTCCTCGAGTCTTGGCATGGCAATTTGGACGCGTCTCCACGTGAGGCGGGAGACCCAGGGTCCCTTTCCACGTGCCACAGGGATCCTGGGACTCCTATGCATTTTCCAGAGGAGTCAGGCATCGTCTCCTTTGGAAGCATTGATCTCTGCAGACCTCTCGAGTTTTCAAAGGATATGAGGCCTCCGGTCACGAAGAGGCGGAGGACTAGGTCTTTCTCTGTCGTCTCCACAGGGGATTCAGACATCCCTTCGTCTTGGGAGATGCAAGACGAGCCTGCATTCAATTCACTGCAGGGATATCCGGCCTTACTTCGAGTCAGAGCATCTCGGTGTCCATTGCACTTGAGGCCACAAACTCAGGGTCCCTCTCACATAACTGTAGCTGAGAGAAGCCTCCTCTTGAGGTGCTTGTGGAAAGTTGGTATTCCTCTTGAGTCGAAGCGAGGGACTAAGCTCTCATCACGAGTTGATTTGGGGTCCACGGAGCCCTTTCGTGTTGCTACAGTGACCTCAGGATCCCTCTAGGCTT
This sequence comes from Dama dama, assembly GCF_033118175.1. Lineage (NCBI taxonomy): Eukaryota > Metazoa > Chordata > Mammalia > Artiodactyla > Cervidae > Dama > Dama dama. The sequence continues at coordinate 297,157 of NW_026870890.1, read as the reverse complement.
GAGACAATGATCTTGGGTTTTCTCTGGAGTGCCATCAAGGAAATCAAGGCACCTTTCCCGTTTGATGTGGAACACGGAATTGCTCTGCACGCAGTGCAGGGGAATCGGGCCTCATCTCGCGGCGAGGGGGAAGTCTCATGGTTTTTCTCGAGTTGCGGCCGGAACCTGGGGTATATTCTCGAGTTATGACGGGGAGGGCCCTTCCAGACACGTGTTTGTTCAGCGACGTCAGCACTCCTGCCTAGGTGCGAGGGACACCTCGGGATTCTCCTCGAGTCTTGGCATGGCAATTGGGACGCGTCTCCACGTGAGGCGAAAGACCCAGGGTCCCTTTCCACGTGCCACAGGGATCCTGGGACTCCTATCCATTTTCAAGAGGAGTCAGGCATCGTCTCCTTTGGAAGCATTGATCTCCGCTGACCTCTCGAGTTTTCAAAGAATGTGAGGCCACAGGTCGCGATGAGGAGGAGGACTAGGTCTTTCTCTGTGGTCTGCACAGGGGTTTCAGACATCCCTTCGTCTTGGGCGATGCAAGACGAGCCTGCATTCCATTCACTGCAGGGATATCCGGCCTTATTTCGAGTCAGAGCATCTCGGTGTCCATTCCACTTGAGGCCACAAACTCAGGGTCCCTCTCACATACCATTAGCTGAGAGAAGCCTCCTCTTGAGGTGCTTGTGGAAAGTCGGTATTCCTCTTGAGTCTAAGCCAGGGAGTAAGCTCTCATCTCGAGTTGATTTGGGGTCCACGGAGCCCTTTCGTGTTTCTCAAGTGACCTCAGGATCCCTCTAGACTTGAGACAGTGATCTTGGGTTTTCTCTGGAGTGCCATCAAAGAAATCAAGGCTCCTTTCATTTTTGATGTGGAATACGGAATTGCTCTGCATGCAGTGCAGGGGAATCGGGCCTCATGTATTGGCGAGGGGGAAGTCTCATGGTTTTTCTCGAGTTGCGGCCGGAACCTGGGGTATATTCTCGAGTTACGACGGGGACGGCCCTTCCAGACACGTGTTTGTTCAGCGACGTCAGGACTCCTGCCTAGGTGCGAGGGACACCTCAGGATTCTCCTCGAGTCTTGGCATGGCAATTGGGACGCGTCTCCACGTGAGGTGGGAGACCCAGGGTCCCTTTCCACGTGCCACAGGGATCCTGGGACTCCTATCAATTTTCAAGAGGAGTCAGGCATCGTCTCCTTTGGAAGCATTGATCTCCGCGGACCTCTTGAGTTTTCAAAGGATGTGAGGCCTCCGGTCGCGATGAGGCGGAGAAGTAGTTCTTTCTCTGTGGTCTCCACAGGGGATTCAGACATTCCTTCGTCTTGAGAGATGCAAGACGAGCCTGCATTCAATTCACTGCAGGGATATCTGGCCTTACTTCGAGTCAGAGCATCTCGGTGTCCATTCCACTTGAGGCCACAAACTCAGGGTCCTTCTCACATACCTGTGGCTGAGAGAACCCTCCTCTTGGGGTGCTTGTGGAGAGTTGGTATTCCTCTTGCGTCGAAGCCAGGTACTAAGCTCTCATCTCAAGTTGATTTGGGGTCCACGGAGCCCTTTCGTGTTGCTCCAGTGACCTCAAGATCCCTCTAGACTTGAGACAGTGATCCTGGGTTTTCTCTGGAGTGCCATCAAGGAAATCAAGGCTCCTTTCAGGTTTGATGTGGAACACGGAATTGCTCTGCACGCAGTCCAGGGGAATCGGGCCTCATCTCGCGTCGAGGGGAAAGTCTCATGGTTTTTCTCGAGTTGCGGCCGGAACCTGGGGTATATTCTCGATTTACGACGGGGAGGACCCTTCCAGACACGTGATAGGTGCGAGGGACACCTCGGGATTCTCCTAAAGTCTTGGCATGGCAATTGGAACGCGTCTCCACATGAGGCGGGAGATCCAGGGTCCCTTTCCACGTGCCACAGGGATCCTGTGACTCCTATCCATTTTCAAGAGGAGTCAGGCATCGTCTCTTTGGAAGCATTGATCCCCGTGGACCTCTCGAGTTTTCAAAGGATGTGAGGCCTCTGGTCGCGATGAGGCGGAGAACTCGGTCTTTCTCTGTGGTCTCCACAGGGGATTCACACATCCCTTCGTCTTGGGAGATGCAAGAAGAGCCTGCATTCAATTCACTGCAGGGATATCCGGCCTTACTTTGAGTCAGAGCATCTCGGTGTCCATTCCACTTGAGGCCACAAACTCAGGGTCCCTCTCACATACCTGTAACTGAGAGAAGCCTCCTCTTGAGGTGCTTGTGGAAAGTTGGTATTCCTCTTGAGTCGAAGCCAGGGACTAAGCTCTCATCTCGAGTTGATTTGGGGTCCACGGAGCCCTTTTGTGTTGCTCCAGTGACCTCAGGATCCCTCTATACTTGAGACAGTGATCTTGGGATTTCTCTGGAGTGTCATCAAGGAAATCAAGGCTCCTTTCACGTTTGATGTGGAACACGGAATTGCTCTGCACGCAGTGCAGGGGAATCGGGCCTCATCTCGCGGCGAGGGGGAAGTCTCATGGTTTTTCTCGAGTTGCGGCCGGAACCTGGGGTATATTCTCGAGTTATGACGGGGAGGGCACTTCCAGACACGTGTTTGTTCAGCGACGTCAGCACTCCTGCCTAGGTGCGAGGGACACCTCGGGATTCTCCTCGAGTCTTGGCATGGCAATTGGGACGCGACTCCACGTGAGGCGAAAGACCCAGGGTCCCTTTCCACGTGCCACAGGGATCCTGGGACTCCTATCCATTTTCAAGAGGAGTCAGGCATCGTCTCCTTTGGAAGCATTGATCTCCGCTGACCTCTCGAGTTTTCAAAGAATGTGAGGCCACAGGTCGCGATGAGGAGGAGGACTAGGTCTTTCTCTGTGGTCTGCACAGGGGTTTCAGACATCCCTTCGTCTTGGGAGATGCAAGACGAGCCTGCATTCCATTCACTGCAGGGATATCCGGCCTTATTTCGAGTCAGAGCATCTCGGTGTCCATTCCACTTGAGGCCACAAACTCAGGGTCCCTCTCACATACCATTAGCTGAGAGAAGCCTCCTCTTGAGGTGCTTGTGGAAAGTTGGTATTCCTCTTGAGTCTAAGCCAGGGAGTAAGCTCTCATCTCGAGTTGATTTGGGGTCCACGGAGCCCTTTCGTGTTTCTCAAGTGACCTCAGGATCCCTCTAGACTTGAGACAGTGATCTTGGGTTTTCTCTGGAGTGCCATCAAAGAAATCAAGGCTCCTTTCATTTTTGATGTGGAATACGGAATTGCTCTGCATGCAGTGCGGGGGAATCGGGCCTCATGTATTGGCGAGGGGGAAGTCTCATGGTTTTTCTCGAGTTGCGGACGGAACCTGGGGTATATTCTCGAGTTACGACGGGGACGGCCCTTCCAGACACGTGTTTGTTCAGCGACGTCAGGACTCCTGCCTAGGTGCGAGGGACACCTCAGGATTCTCCTCGATTCTTGGCATGGCAATTGGGACGCGTCTCCACGTGAGGTGGGAGACCCAGGGTCCCTTTCCACGTGCCACAGGGATCCTGGGACTCCTATCAATTTTCACGAGGAGTCAGGCATCGTCTCCTTTGGAAGCATTGATCTCCGCGGACCTCTTGAGTTTTCAAAGGATGTGAGGCCTCCGGTCGCGATGAGGCGGAGAAGTAGTTCTTTCTCTGTGGTCTCCACAGGGGATTCAGACATTCCTTCGTCTTGAGAGATGCAAGACGAGCCTGCATTCAATTCACTGCAGGGATATCTGGCCTTACTTCGAGTCAGAGCATCTCGGTGTCCATTCCACTTGAGGCCACAAACTCAGGGTCCTTCTCACATACCTGTGGCTGAGAGAACCCTCCTCTTGGGGTGCTTGTGGAGAGTTGGTATTCCTCTTGCGTCGAAGCCAGGTACTAAGCTCTCATCTCAAGTTGATTTGGGGTCCACGGAGCCCTTTCGTGTTGCTCCAGTGACCTCAAGATCCCTCTAGACTTGAGACAGTGATCCTGGGTTTTCTCTGGAGTGCCATCAAGGAAATCAAGGCTCCTTTCAGGTTTGATGTGGAACACGGAATTGCTCTGCACGCAGTCCAGGGGAATCGGGCCTCATCTCGCGTCGAGGGGAAAGTCTCATGGTTTTTCTCGAGTTGCGGCCGGAACCTGGGGTATATTCTCGATTTACGACGGGGAGGACCCTTCCAGACACGTGATAGGTGCGAGGGACACCTCGGGATTCTCCTAAAGTCTTGGCATGGCAATTGGAACGCGTCTCCACATGAGGCGGGAGACCCAGGGTCCCTTTCCACGTGCCACAGGGATCCTGTGACTCCTATCCATTTTCAAGAGGAGTCAGGCATCGTCTCTTTGGAAGCATTGATCCCCGTGGACCTCTCGAGTTTTCAAAGGATGTGAGGCCTCTGGTCGCGATGAGGCGGAGAACTCGGTCTTTCTCTGTGGTCTCCACAGGGGATTCACACATCCCTTCGTCTTGGGAGATGCAAGACGAGCCTGCATTCAATTCACTGCAGGGATATCCGGCCTTACTTTGAGTCAGAGCATCTCGGTGTCCATTCCACTTGAGGCCACAAACTCAGGGTCCCTCTCACATACCTGTAACTGAGAGAAGCCTCCTCTTGAGGTGCTTGTGGAAAGTTGGTATTCCTCTTGAGTCGAAGCCAGGGACTAAGCTCTCATCTCGAGTTGATTTGGGGTCCACGGAGCCCTTTTGTGTTGCTCCAGTGACCTCAGGATCCCTCTATACTTGAGACAGTGATCTTGGGATTTCTCTGGAGTGTCATCAAGGAAATCAAGGCTCCTTTCACGTTTGATGTGGAACACGGAATTGCTCTGCACGCAGTGCAGGGGAATCGGGCCTCATCTCGCGGCGAGGGGGAAGTCTCATGGTTTTTCTCGAGTTGCGGCCGGAACCTGGGGTATATTCTCGAGTTATGACGGGGAGGGCACTTCCAGACACGTGTTTGTTCAGCGACGTCAGCACTCCTGCCTAGGTGCGAGGGACACCTCGGGATTCTCCTCGAGTCTTGGCATGGCAATTGGGACGCGTCTCCACGTGAGGCGAAAGACCCAGGGTCCCTTTCCACGTGCCACAGGGATCCTGGGACTCCTATCCATTTTCAAGAGGAGTCAGGCATCGTCTCCTTTGGAAGCATTGATCTCCGCTAACCTCTCGAGTTTTCAAAGAATGTGAGGCCACAGGTCGCGATGAGGAGGAGGACTAGGTCTTTCTCTGTGGTCTGCACAGGGGTTTCAGACATCCCTTCGTCTTGGGAGATGCAAGACGAGCCTGCATTCCATTCACTGCAGGGATATCCGGCCTTATTTCGAGTCAGAGCATCTCGGTGTCCATTCCACTTGAGGCCACAAACTCAGGGTCCCTCTCACATACCATTAGCTGAGAGAAGCCTCCTCTTGAGGTGCTTGTGGAAAGTTGGTATTCCTCTTGAGTCTAAGCCAGGGAATAAGCTCTCATCTCGAGTTGATTTGGGGTCCACGGAGCCCTTTCGTGTTTCTCAAGTGACCTCAGGATCCCTCTAGACTTGAGACAGTGATCTTGGGTATTCTCTGGAGTGCCATCAAAGAAATCAAGGCTCCTTTCATTTTTGATGTGGAACACGGAATTGCTCTGCACGCAGTGCAGGGGAATCGGGCCTCATGTATTGGCGAGGGGGAAGTCTCATGGTTTTTCTCGAGTTGCGGCCGGAACCTGGGGTATATTCTCGAGTTACGACGGGGACGGCCCTTCCAGACACGTGTTTGTTCAGCGACGTCAGGACTCCTGCCTAGGTGCGAGGGACACCTCAGGATTCTCCTCGAGTCTTGGCATGGCAATTGGGACGCGTCTCCACGTGAGGTGGGAGACCCAGGGTCCCTTTCCACGTGCCACAGGGATCCTGGGACTCCTATCCATTTTCAAGAGGAGTCAGGCATCGTCTCCTTTGGAAGCATTGATCTCCGCGGACCTCTTGAGTTTTCAAAGGATGTGAGGCCTCCGTTCGCGATGAGGCGGAGAAGTAGTTCTTTCTCTGTGGTCTCCACAGGGGATTCAGACATTCCTTCGTCTTGAGAGATGCAAGACGAGCCTGCATTCAATTCACTGCAGGGATATCTGGCCTTACTTCGAGTCAGAGCATCTCGGTGTCCATTCCACTTGAGGCCACAAACTCAGGGTCCTTCTCACATACCTGTGGCTGAGAGAACCCTCCTCTTGGGGTGCTTGTGGAGAGTTGGTATTCCTCTTGCGTCGAAGCCAGGTACTAAGCTCTCATCTCAAGTTGATTTGGGGTCCACGGAGCCCTTTCGTGTTGCTCCAGTGACCTCAAGATCCCTCTAGACTTGAGACAGTGATCCTGGGTTTTCTCTGGAGTGCCATCAAGGAAATCAAGGCTCCTTTCAGGTTTGATGTGGAACACGGAATTGCTCTGCACGCAGTCCAGGGGAATCGGGCCTCATCTCGCGTCGAGGGGAAAGTCTCATGGTTTTTCTCGAGTTGCGGCCGGAACCTGGGGTATATTCTCGATTTACGACAGGGAGGACCCTTCCAGACACGTGATAGGTGCGAGGGACACCTCGGGATTCTCCTAAAGTCTTGGCATGGCAATTGGAACGCGTCTCCACATGAGGCGTGAGACCCAGGGTCCCTTTCCACGTGCCACAGGGATCCTGTGACTCCTATCCATTTTCAAGAGGAGTCAGGCATCGTCTCCTTTGGAAGCATTGATCTCCGCGGACCTCTCGAGTTTTCAAACGATGTGAGGCCTCCGGTCGCGATGAGGCGGAGAACTCGGTCTTTCTCTCTGGTCTCCACAGGGGATTCAGACATCCCTTCGTCTTGGGAGATGCAAGACGAGCCTGCATTCAATTCACTGCAGGGATATCCGGCCTTACTTTGAGTCAGAGCATCTCGGTGTCCATTCCACTTGAGGCCACAAACTCAGGGTCCCTCTCACATACCTGTACCTGAGAGAAGCCTCCTCTTGAGGTGCTTGTGGAAAGTTGTTATTCCTCTTGAGTCCAAGCCAGGGACTAAGCTCTCATCTCGAGTTGATTTGGGGTCCACGAGCCCTTTCGTGTTGCTCCAGTGACCTCAGGATCGCTCTAGACTTGAGACAGTGATCTTGGGTTTTCTCTGGAGTGCCATCAAGGAAATCAAGGCTCCTTTCCCGTTTGATGTGGAACTCAGAATTGCTCTGCATGCAGTGCAGGGGAATCGGGCTTCATCTCGCGGCGAGGGGGAAGTCTCATGGTTTTTCTCGAGTTGCGGCCGGAACCTGGGGTATATTCTCGAGTTACGACGGGGAGGGCCCTTCCAGACACGTGTTTGTTCAGCGACGTCAGGACTCCTGCCTAGGTGCGAGGGACACCCCGGGATTCTCCTCGAGTCTTGGCATGGCAATTGGGACGCGTCTCCACGTGAGGCGGGAGACCCAGAGTCCCTTTCCACGTGCCACAGGCATCCTGGGACTCCTATCCTTTTTCAAGAGGAGTCAGGCATCGTCTCCTTTGGAAGCATTGATCTCGGCGGACCTCTCGAGTTTTCAAAGATGGGAGGCCTCCGGTCGCAATGAGGAGGAGAACTAGGTATTTCTCTGTGGTCTCCACAGGGGATTCAGACATCCCTTCGTCTTGGGAGATGCAAGACGAGCCTGCACTCAATTCACTGCACGGATATCCGGCCTTACTTCGAGTCAGAGCATCTCGGTGTCCATTCCACCTGAGGCCACAAACTCAGGGTCCCTCTCACATACCTGTAGCTGAGAGAAGCCTCGTCTTGATGTGCTTGTGGAAACTTGGTATTCCTCTTGACTGGAAGCCAGGGACTAAGCTCTCATCTCGAGTTGATTTGGGGTCCACGGAGCCCTTTCGTGGTGCTCCAGTGACCTCAGGATCCCTCTAGACTTGAGACAGTGATCTTGGGTTTTCTCTGGAGTGCCATCAAGGAAATCAAGGCTCCTTTCACGTTTGATGTGGAACACGGAACTGCTCTGCAAGCAGTGCAGGGAAATCGGCCCTCATCTCGCGGCGAGGGGGAAGTCTCATGGTTTTTCTCGAGTTGCAGCCAGGACCGGGGTATATTCTCGAGTTACAACGGGGAGGGCCCTTCCAGACACGTGTTTGTTCAGCGACGTCAGGACTCCTGCCTTGGTGCGAGGGACTCCTCAGGATTCTCCTCGAGTCTTGGCATGGCAATTGGGACGCGTCTCCACGTGAGGCGGGAGACCCAGGGTCACTTTCCACGTGCCACAGGGATCCTGAGACACCTATCCATTTTCAAGAGGAGTCAGGCATCGTCTCCTTTGGAAGCATTGATCTCCGCGGACCTCTCGAGTTTTCAAAGGATGTGAGGCCTCCGCTCGCGATGAGGCGGAGGACTAGGACTTTCTCTGTGGTCTCCACAAGGGATTCAGACATCCCTTCGTCTTGGGAGATGCAAGACGAGCCTGCATTCAATTCACTGCAGGGATATCCGGCCTTACTTCGAGTCAGAGCATCTCGGGGTCCATTCCATTTGAGGCCACAAACTCAGGGTCCCTCTCACATACCTGTAGCTGAGAGAAGCCTCCTCTTGAGGTGCTTGTGGAAAGTTGTTATTCCTCTTGAGTCGAAGCCAGGGACTAAGCTCTCATCACGAGATGATTTGGGGTCCACGGAGCCCTTTCGTGTTGCTCCAGTGACCTCAGGATCCCTCTAGACTTGAGACAGTGATCTTGGGTATTCTCTGGAGTGCCATCAAGGAAATCAAGGCTCCTTTCACGTTTAATGTGGAACACGGAATTGCTCTGCACGCAGTGCAGGGGAATCGGGCCTCATCTCGCGGCGAGGGGGAAGTCTCATGGTTTTTCTCGAGTTGTGGCCGGAACCTGGGGTATATCCTCGAGTTACGACGGGGAGGGCCCTTCCAGACACGTGTTTGTTCAGCGACGTCAGGACTCCTGCCTAGGTGCGAGGGACACCTCGGGATTCTCCTCGAGTCTTGGCATGGCAATTGGGACGCGTCTCCACGTGAGGCGGGAAACCCAGGGTCCCTTTCCACATGCCACAGGGATCCTGGGACTCCTATCCATTTTCAAGAGGAGTCAGGCATCGTCTCCTTTGGAAGCATTGATCTCCGTGGACCTCTCGAGTTTTCAAAGGATGTGAGGCCTCCGGTCGCGATGAGGGGGAGAACTAAGTCTTTCTCTGTGGTCTCCACAGGAGATTCAGACCTCCCTTCCTCTTGGGAGATGCAAGAGGAGCCTGCATTCAATTCACTGCAGGGATATCCGGCCTTAATTCGAGTCAGAGCATCTCGGTGTCCATTCCACTTGAGGCCACAAACTCAGGGTCCCTCTCACATACCTGTAGCTGAGAGAAGCCTCCTCTTGAGGAGCTTGTGGAAAGTTGGTATTCCTCTTGAGTCGAAGCCAGGGACTAAGCTCTCATCTCGAGTTAATTTGGGGTCCACGGAGCCCTTTCGTGTTGCTCCAGTGACCTCAGGATCCCTCTAGACTTGAGACAGTGATCTTGGGTTTTCTCTGGAGTGCCATCAAGGAAATCAAGGCTCATTTCACGTTTGATGAGGAACACGGAATTTCTCTGCATGCAGTGCAGGGGAATCGGGCCTCATCTCGCGGCCAGGGGGAAGTCTCATGGTTTTCCTCGAGTTGCGGCCGGAACCTGGGGTATATTATCGAGCTACGACGGGGAGGGCCCTTCCAGACACGTGTTTGTTCAGCGGCGTCAGGACTCCTGCCTAGGTGCGAGGGACACCTCGGGATTCTCCTCGAGTCTTGGCATGGCAATTGGGACGCGTCTCCACGTGAGGCGGGAGACCCAGGGTCCCTTTCCACGTGCCACAAGGATCCTGGGACTCCTATCCATTTTCAAGAGGAGTCAGGCATTGTCTCCTTTGGAAGCATTGATCTCCGCGGACCTCTCGAGTTTTCAAAGAATGTGAGGCCTCCGGTCGCGTTGAGGCGGAGAACTAGGTCTTTCTCTGTGGTCTCCACAGGGGATTCAGACATCCTTTCATCTTGGGAGATGTAAGATGAGCCTGCATTCAATTCACTGCAGGGATATCCGGCCTTACATCGAGTCAGAGCATCTCGGTGTCCATTCCTCTTGAGGACACAAACTCAGGGTCCCTCTCACATTCCTGTAGCTGAGAGAAACCTCCTCTTGAGGTGCTTGTGGAAAGTTGTATGACTCTTGAGTCGAAGCCAGGGACTAAGCTCTCATCTCAAGTTGATTTGGGGTCCACGGAGCCCTTTCGTGTTGCTACAGTGACCTCAGGATCACTCTAGACTTGAGACAGTGATCTTGGGTTTCCTCTGGAGTGCCATCAAGGAAATCAAGGCTCCTTTCACGTTTGATGTGGAACACGGAATTGCTCTGCACGCAGTGCAGGGGATTCGGGCCTCATCTCGCGGCGAGGGGGAAGTCTCATGGTTTTTCTCGAGTTGCGGCCGGAACATGGGGTATATTCTCGAGTTACGACTGGAAGGGCCCTTCCAGACACGTGTTTGTTCAGTTACGTCAGGACTCCTGCCTAGGTGCGAGGGACACCTAGGGTTTCTCCTCGAGTCTTGGCATGGCAATTGGGACGCGTCTCCACGTGAGGCGGGAGACCCAGGGTCCCTTTCGACGTGCCACAGGGATCCTGAGACTCCTATCCATTTTGAAGAGGAGTCAGGCATGGTCTCCTTTGGAAGCATTGATCTCCGCGGACCTGTCGAGTTTTCAAAGGATGTGAGGCCTCCTGTCGCGATGAGGCAGAGAACTAGGTCTTTCTCTGTGGTCTACACAGGGGATTCAGACATCCCTTCGTCTTGGGAGATGCAAGACGCGCCGGCATTCAATTCTCTGCAGGGATATCCGGCCTTACTTCGAGTCAGAGCATCTCGGTGTCCATTCCACTTGAAGCCACAACCTCAGGGTCCCTCTCACTTTCCTGTAGCTGAGAGAAGCCTCCTCTTGAGGTGCTTGTGGAAAGTTGGTATTCCTCTTGAGTCGAAGCCAGGGACTAAGCTCTCATCTCGAGTTGATTTGGGGTCCACGGAGCCCTTTCGTGTTGCTCCAGTGACCTCAGGATCCCTCTAGACTTGAGCCAGTGATCTTGGGTTTTCTCTGGAGTGCCATCAAAGAAATCAAGGCTCCTTTCATTTTTGATGTGGAATACGGAATTGCTCTGCATGCAGTGCAGGGGAATCGGGCCTCATCTCGCGGCGAGGGGGAAGTCTCATGGTTTTTCTCGAGTTGCAGCCGGAACCTGGGGTATATTCTTGAGTTACGACGGGGAGGGCCCTTCCAGACACGTGTTTGTTCAGCGACGTCAGGACTCCTGCCTAGGTGCGAGGGACACCTCGGGATTCTCCTCGAGTCTTGGAATGGCAATTGGGAGGCGTGTCCACGTGAGGCGGGAGACCCAGTGTCCCTTTCCACGTGCCACAGATATCCTGGGACTCCTATCCATTTTCAAGAGGAGTCAGGCATCGTCTCGTTTGGAAGCATTGATCTCCGCGGACCTCTCGAGTTTTCAAAGGATGTGAGGCCTCCGGTCGCGATGAGGCGGAGAACTAGGTCTTTCTCTGTGGTCTCCACAGGGGATTCAGACATCCCTTCGTCTTGGGAGATGCGAGACGAGCCTGCATTCAATTCACTGCAGGGATATCCGACCTTACTGCGAATCAGAGCATCTCGGTGTCCATTCCACTTGAGGACACAAACTCAGGGTCCCTCTCACATACCTGTAGCTGAGAGAAGCCTCCTCTTGAGGTGCTTGTGGAAAGTTGGTATGCCTGTTGAGTCGAAGCCATGGACTAAGCTCTCATCTCGAGTTGATTGGGGGTTCACGGAGCCCTTTCGTGTTGCTCCAGTGACCTCAGGATCTAGACTTGAGACAGTGATCTTGGGTTTTCTCTGGAGTGCCATCAAGGAAATCAAGGCTCCTTTCACGTTCGATGTGGAACTCGGAATTGCTCAGCACACAGTGCAGGGGATTCGGACCTCATCTCGCGGCGAGGGAGAATTTCATGGTTTGTTTCCAGTTGCGGACAGAACCTGGGGTATATTCCTGAGTTACGACGGGGAGGGCCCTTCCAGACACGTGTTTGTTCAGCGACGTCAGGACTCCTGCCTAGGTGCGAGGGACACCTCGGGATTCTCCTCGATTCTTGGCATGGCAATTGGGACGCGTCTCCACGTGAGGCGGGAGACCCAGAGTCCCATTCGACATGCCACAGGGATCCTGGGACTCCTATCCATTTTCAAGAGGAGTCAGGCATCGTCTCCTTTGGAAGCATTGATCTCCGCTGACCTCTCGAGTTTTCAAAGGATGTGAGGCCTCCGGTCGCGATGAGGCAGAGAACTAGGTCTTTCTCTGTGGTCTACACAGGGGATTCAGACATCCCTTCGTCTTGGGAGATGCAAGACGAGCCTGCATTCAATTCACTGCAGGGATATCCGGCCTTACTTCGAGTCAGAGCATCTCGGTGTCCATTCCACTTGAGGCCACAACCTCAGGGTCCCTCTCACTTTCCTGTAGCTGAGAGAAGCCTCCTCTTGAGGTGCTTGTGGAATGTTGGTATTCCTCTTGACTCGAAGCCAGGGACTAAGCTCTCATCTCGAGTTGATTTGGGGTCCACGGAGCCCTTTCGTGTTGCTCCAGTGACCTCAGGATCCCTCTAGACTTGAGACAGTGATCTTGGGTTTTCTCTGGAGTGCCATCAAGGAAATCAAGGCTCCTTTCACGTTTGATGTGGAACACGGAATTGCTCTGCATGCAGTGCAGGGGAATCAGGCCTCAACTCGCGGCGAGGGGGAAATCTCATGGTTTTTCTCTAGTTGCGGCCGGAACCTTGGGTATATTCTCGAGTTACGATGGGGAGGGCCCTTCCAGACACGTGTTTGTTCAGCGACATCAGGACTCCTGCCTAGGTGCGAGGGACACCTCGGGATTCTCCTCGAGTCTTGGCATGGCAATTGGGACGCGTCTCCACGTGAGGCGGGAGACCCAGGGTCCCTTCCCACGTGCCACAGGGATCCTGGGACTCCTATCCATTTTCAAGAGGAGTCAGGCATCGTCACCTTTGGAAGCATTGATCTCCGCGGACCTCTTGAGTTTTCAAAGGATGTGAGGCCTCCGGTCGCAATGAGGCGGTGAACTAGGTCTTTCTCTGTGGTCTCCACAGGGGATTCAGACATCCCTTCGTCTTGGGAGATGCAAGACGAGCCTGCATTCAATTCACTGCAGGGATATCTGGCCTTACTTCGAGTCAGAGCATCTCGGTGTCCATTCCACTTGAGGCTACAAACTCAGGGTCCTTCTCACATACCTGTGGCTGAGAGAAGCCTCCTCTTGAGGTGCTTGTGGAAAGTTGGTATTCCTCTTGAGTCGAAGCCAGGTACTAAGCTCTCATCTCGAGTTGATTTGGGGTCCACGGAGCCCTTTCGTGTTGCTCCAGTGACCTCAGGATCCCTCTAGACTTGAGATAGTGATCCTGGGTTTTCTCTGGAGTGCCATCAAGGAAATCAAGGCTCCTTTCAGGTTGGATGTGGAACACGGAATTGCTCTGCACGCAGTGCAGGGGAATCGGGCCTCATCTCGCGGGGAAGGGGAAGTCTCATGGTTTTTCTCGAGTTGCGGCCGGAACCTGGGGTATATTCTCGAGTTGCGACGGGGAGGGCCCTTCCAGACACGTGTTTGTTCAGCAACGTCAGTACCCCTGCCTAGGTGCGAGGGACAACTCGGGATTCTCCTCGAGTCTTGGCATGGCAATTGGGACGCGTCTCCACATGAGGCGGGAGACCCAGGGTCCCTTTCGACGTGCCACAGATATCCTGGGACTCCTATCCATTTTCAAGAGGAGTCAGGCATCGTCTCCTTCGGAAGTATTGATCTCAGCGGACCTCTGGAGTTTTCAAAGGATATGAGGCCTCCGGTCGCGAGGAGGCGGAGGACTAGGTCTTTCTCTGTGGTCTCCACAGGGGATTCAGACAACCCTTCGTCTTGGGAGATGCAAGACGAGCCTGCATTCAATTCACTGCAGGGATATCCGGCCTTACTTCGAGTCAGAGCATCTCGGTGTCCATTCCACTTGAGGCCACAAACTCAGGGTCCCTCTCACATACCTGTAGCTGAGAGAAGCCTCCTCTTGAGGTGCTTGTGGAAAGTTGGCATTCCTCTTGAGTCGAAGCCAGGGACTAAGCTCTCATCTCGAGTTGATTTGTGGTCCACGGAGCCCTTTCGTGTTGCTACAGTGACCTCAGGATCCGTCTAGGCTTGAGACAGTGATCTTGGGTTTTCCCTGGAGTGCCATCAAGGAAATCAAGGCTCCTTTCATGTTGGATGTGGAACACGGAATTGCTCTGCACGCAGTCCAGGGGAATCGGGCATCATGTCGCGGCGAGGGGGAAGTCTCCTGGTTTTTCTCGAGTTGCAGCCGGAACCTGGGGTATATTCTCGAGTTACGACTGGGAGGGCCCTTCCAGACACGTGTTTGTTCACCGACGTCAGGACTCCTGCCTAGGAGCGAGGGACACCTCGGGATTCTCCTCGAGTCTTGGCATGGCAATTGGGAGGCGTCTCCACGTGAGGCGGGAAACCCAGGTTCCCTTTCCACGTGCCACAGGGATCCTGGGACTCCTGTCCATTTTCATGAGGAGTCAGGCATCGTCTCCTTTGGAAGCATTGATCTCCGCGGATCTCTCGGGTTTTCAAAGGATGTGAGGCCTCCGCTCGCGATGAGGCGGAGAATTAGGTTTTTCTCTGTGGTCTCCACAGGGGATTCAGACATCCCTTCGTCTTGGGAGATGCAAGACGAGCCTGCATTCAATTCACTGCAGGGATATCCGGCCTTACTTCGAGTCAGAGCATCTCGGTGTCCATTCCATTTGAGGCCACAAACTCAGGGTCCCTCTCACATACCTGTAGCTGAGAGAAGCCTCCTCTTGAGGTGCTTGTGGAAAGTTGGTATTTCTCTTGAGTCGAAGCCAGGGACTAAGCTCTCATCTCGAGTTGATTTGGGGTCCACGGAGCCATTTTCATGTTCTTCCAGTGACCTCAGGATCCCTCTAGGCTAGAGACAGTGATCTTGGGTTTTCTTTGGAGTGCCATCAAGGAACTCAAGGCTCCTTTCACGTTTGATGTGGAACACGGAATTGCTCTGCACGCAGTGCAGGGGATTTGGGCCTCATCCTGCGGCGAGGGGGAATTTCATGGTTTGTCTCGAGTTGCGGACAGAACCTGGGGTATATTCTCGAGTTACGACGGGGAGGGCCCTTCCAGACACGTGTTTGTTCAGCGACATCAGGACTCCTGCCTAGGTGCGAGGGACACCTCAGGATTCTCCTCGATTCTTGGCATGGCAATTGGGACGCGTCCCCACGTGAGGCGGGAGACCCAGGGTCCCTTTCCACGTGCCACAGGGATCCTGGGACTCCTATCCATTTTGAAGAGGAGTCAGGCATGGTCTCCTTTGGAAGCATTGATCTCCGCTGACCTCTCGAGTTTTCAAAGGATGTGAGGCCTCCGGTCGCGATGAGGCAGAGAACTAGGTCTTTCTCTGTGGTCTACACAGGGGATTCAGACATCCCTTCGTCTTGGGAGATGCAAGACGAGCCTGCATTCAATTCACTGCAGGGATATCCGGCCTTACTTCGAGTCAGAGCATCTCGGTGTCCATTCCACTTGAGGCCACAACCTCAGGGTCCCTCTCACTTTCCTGTAGCTGAGAGAAGCCTCCTCTTGAGGTGCTTGTGGAAAGTTGGTATTCCTCTTGAGTCGAAGCCAGGGACTAAGCTCTCATCTCGAGTTGATTTGGGGTCCACGGAGCCCTTTCGTGTTGCTCCAGTGACCTCAGGATCCCTCTAGACTTGAGACAGTGATCCTGGGTTTTCTCTGGAGTGCCATCAAGGAAATCAAGGCTCCTTTCACGTTTGATGTGGAACACGGAATTGCTCTGCATGCAGTGCAGGGGAATCGGGCCTCATCTCGCGGCGAGGGGGAAGTCTCATGGTTTTTCTCGAGTTGCAGCCGGAACCTGGGGTATATTCTCGAGTTACGACGGGGAGGGCCCTTCCAGACACGTGTTTGTTCAGCGACGTCAGGACTCCTGCCTAGGTGCGAGGGACACCTCGGGATTCTCCTCGAGTCTTGGAATGGCAATTGGGAGGCATGTCCACGTGAGGCGGGAGACCCAGGGTCCCTTTCCACGTGCCACAGATATCCTGGGACTCCTATGCATTTTCAAGAGGAGTCAGGCATCGTCTCGTTTGGAAGCATTGATCTCCGCGGACCTCTCGAGTTTTCAAAGGATGTGAGGCCTCCGGTCGCGATGAGGCGGAGAACTAGGTCTTTCTCTGTGGTCTCCACAGGGGATTCAGACATCCCTTCGTCTTGGGAGATGCGAGACGAGCCTGCATTCAATTCACTGCAGGGATATCCGGCCTTACTGCGAGTCAGAGCATCTCGGTGTCCATTCCACTTGAGGACACAAACTCAGGGTCCCTCTCACATACCTGTAGCTGAAAGAAGCCTCCTCTTGAGGTGCTTGTGGAAAGTTGGTATGCCTGTTGAGTCGAAGCCATGGACTAAGCTCTCATCTCGAGTTGATTGGGGGTTCACGGAGCCCTTTCGTGTTGCTCCAGTTACCTCAGGATCCCTCTAGACTTGAGACAGTGATCCTGGGTTTTCTCTGGAGTGCCATCAAGGAAATCAAGGCTCCTTTCAGGTTTGATGTGGAACACGGAATTGCTCTGCACGCAATGCAGGGGAATCGGGCCTCATCTCGCGGCGAGGGGGAAGTCTCATGGTTTTTCTCGAGTTGCGGCCGGAACCTGGGATATATACTCGAGTTACGACGGGGAGGGCCCTTCCAGACACGTGTTTGTTCAGCGACGTCAGTACTCCTGCCTAGGTGCGAGGGACACCTCGGGATTCTCCTCGAGTCTTGGCATGGCAATTGGGACGCGTCTCCACGTGAGGCGGGAGACCCAGGCTCCCTTTCCACGTGCCACAGGGATCCTGGGACTCCTATCCATTTTCAAGAGGAGTCAGGCATCGTCTCCTGTGGAAGCATTGATCTCTGCAGACCTCTCCAGTTTTCAAAAGATGTGAGGCCTCCGGTCGCGATGAGGCGGAGAACTAGGTCTTTCTCTGTGGTCTCCAAAGGGGATTCAGACATCCCTTCGTCTTGGGAGATGCAAGACGCGCCGGCATTCAATTCTCTGCAGGGATATCCGGCCTTACTTCGAGTCAGAGCATCTCGCTGTCCATTACACTTGAAGCCACAACCTCAGGGTCCCTCTCACTTTCCTGTAGCTGAGAGAAGCCTCCTCTTGAGGTGCTTGTGGAAAGTTGGTATTCCTCTTGAGTCGAAGCCAGGGACTAAGCTCTCATCTCGAGTTGATTTGGGGTCCACGGAGCCCTTTCGTGTTGCTCCAGTGACCTCAGGATCCCTCTAGACTTGAGCCAGTGATCTTGGGTTTTCTCTGGAGTGCCATCAAAGAAATCAAGGCTCCTTTCATTTTTGATGTGGAATACGGAATTGCTCTGCATGCAGTGCAGGGGAATCGGGCCTCATCTCGCGGCGACGGGGAAGTCTCATGGTTTTTCTCGAGTTGCAGCCGGAACCTGGGGTATATTCTTGAGTTACGACGGGGAGGGCCCTTCCAGACACGTGTTTGTTCAGCGACGTCAGGACTCCTGCCTAGGTGCGAGGGACACCTCGGGATTCTCCTCGAGTCTTGGAATGGCAATTGGGAGGCGTGTCCACGTGAGGCGGGAGACCCAGTGTCCCTTTCCACGTGCCACAGATATCCTGGGACTCCTATCCATTTTCAAGAGGAGTCAGGCATCGTCTCGTTTGGAAGCATTGATCTCCGCGGACCTCTCGAGTTTTCAAAGGATGTGAGGCCTCCGGTCGCGATGAGGCGGAGAACTAGGTCTTTCTCTGTGGTCTCCACAGGGGATTCAGACATCCCTTCGTCTTGGGAGATGCGAGACGAGCCTGCATTCAATTCACTGCAGGGATATCCGGCCTTACTGCGAATCAGAGCATCTCGGTGTCCATTCCACTTGAGGACACAAACTCAGGGTCCCTCTCACATACCTGTAGCTGAGAGAAGCCTCCTCTTGAGGTGCTTGTGGAAAGTTGGTATGCCTGTTGAGTCGAAGCCATGGACTAAGCTCTCATCTCGAGTTGATTGGGGGTTCACGGAGCCCTTTCGTGTTGCTCCAGTGACCTCAGGATCTAGACTTGAGACAGTGATCTTGGGTTTGCTCTGGAGTGCCATCAAGGAAATCAAGGCTCCTTTCACGTTCGATGTGGAACTCGGAATTGCTCAGCACGCAGTGCAGGGGATTCAGACCTCATCTCGCGGCGAGGGGGAATTTCATGGTTTGTTTCCAGTTGCGGACAGAACCTGGGGTATATTCTTGAGTTACGACGGGGAGGGCCCTTCCAGACACGTGTTTGTTCAGCGACGTCAGGACTCCTGCCTAGGTGCGAGGGACACCTCGGGATTATCCTCGATTCTTGGCATGGCAATTGGGACGCGTCTCCACGTGAGGCGGGAGACCCAGATTCCCATTCGACGTGCCACAGGGATCCTGGGACTCCTATCCATTTTCAAGAGGAGTCAGGCATCGTCTCCTTTGGAAGCATTGATCTCCGCTGACCTCTCGAGTTTTCAAAGGATGTGAGGCCTCCGGTCGCGATGAGGCAGAGAACTAGGTCTTTCTCTGTGGTCTACACAGGGGATTCAGACATCCCTTCGTCTTGGGAGATGCAAGATGAGCCTGCATTCAATTCACTGCAGGGATATCCGGCCTTACTTCGAGTCAGAGCATCTCGGTGTCCATTCCACTTGAGGCCACAACCTCAGGGTCCCTCTCACTTTCCTGTAGCTGAGAGAAGCCTCCTCTTGAGGTGCTTGTGGAATGTTGGTATTCCTCTTGACTCGAAGCCAGGGACTAAGCTCTCATCTCGAGTTGATTTGGGGTCCACGGAGCCCTTTCGTGTTGCTCCACTGACCTCAGGATCCCTCTAGACTTGAGACAGTGATCTTGGGTTTTCTCTGGAGTGCCATCAAGGAAATCAAGGCTCCTTTCACGTTTGATGTGGAACACGGAATTGCTCTGCACGCAGTCCAGGGGAATCGGGCATCATGTCGCGGCGAGGGGGAAGTCTCCTGGTTTTTCTCGAGTTGCAGCAGGAACCTGGGGTATATTCTCGAGTTACGACTGGGAGGGCCCTTCCAGACACGTGTTTGTTCACCGACGTCAGGACTCCTGCCTAGGAGTGAGGGACACCTCGGGATTCTCCTCGAGTCTTGGCATGGCAATTGGGAGGCGTCTCCACGTGAGGCGGGAAACCCAGCGTCCCTTTCCACGTGCCACAGGGATCCTGGGACTCCTGTCCATTTTCATGAGGAGTCAGGCATCGTCTCCTTTGGAAGCATTGATCTCCGCGGACCTCTCGGGTTTTCAAAGGATGTGAGGCCTCCACTCGCGATGAGGCGGAGAATTAGGTTTTTCTCTGTGGTCTCCACAGGGGATTCAGACATCCCTTCGTCTTGGGAGATGCAAGACGAGCCTGCATTCAATTCACTGCAGGGATATCCGGCCTTACTTCGAGTCAGAGCATCTCGGTGTCCATTCCACTTGAGGCCACAAACTCAGGGTCCCTCTCACATACCTGTAGCTGAGAGAAGCCTCCTCTTGAGGTGCTTGTGGAAAGTTGGTATTTCTCTTGAGTCGAAGCCAGGGACTAAGCTCACATCTCGAGTTGATTTGGGGTCCACGGAGCCATTTTCATGTTCTTCCAGTGACCTCAGGATCCCTCTAGGCTTGAGACAGTGATCTTGGGTTTTCTTTGGAGTGCCATCAAGGAACTCAAGGCTCCTTTCACGTTTGATGTGGAACACGGAATTGCTCTGCACGCAGTGCAGGGGATTTGGGCCTCATCTCGCGGCGAGGGGGAATTTCATGGTTTGTCTCGAGTTGCGGACAGAACCTGGGGTATATTCTCGAGTTACGACGGGGAGGGCCCTTCCAGACACGTGTTTGTTCAGCGACATCAGGACTCCTGCCTAGGTGCGAGGGACACCTCAGGATTCTCCTCGATTCTTGGCATGGCAATTGGGACGCGTCCCCACGTGAGGCGGGAGACCCAGGGTCCCTTTCCACGTGCCACAGGGATCCTGGGACTCCTATCCATTTTGAAGAGGAGTCAGGCATGGTCTCCTTTGGAAGCATTGATCTCCGCTGACCTCTCGAGTTTTCAAAGGATGTGAGGCCTCCGGTCGCGATGAGGCGGAGAACTAGGTCTTTCTCTGTGGTCTCCACAGGGGATTCAGACATCCCTTCGTCTTGGGAGATGCGAGACGAGCCTGCATTCAATTCACTGCAGGGATATCCGACCTTACTGCGAATCAGAGCATCTCGGTGTCCATTCCACTTGAGGACACAAACTCAGGGTCCCTCTCACATACCTGTAGCTGAGAGAAGCCTCCTCTTGAGGTGCTTGTGGAAAGTTGGTATGCCTGTTGAGTCGAAGCCATGGACTAAGCTCTCATCTCGAGTTGATTGGGGGTTCACGGAGCCCTTTCGTGTTGCTCCAGTGACCTCAGGATCTAGACTTGAGACAGTGATCTTGGGTTTTCTCTGGAGTGCCATCAAGGAAATCAAGGCTCCTTTCACGTTCGATGTGGAACTCGGAATTGCTCAGCACGCAGTGCAGGGGATTCGGACCTCATCTCGCGGCGAGGGAGAATTTCATGGTTTGTTTCCAGTTGCGGACAGAACCTGGGGTATATTCCTGAGTTACGACGGGGAGGGCCCTTCCAGACACGTGTTTGTTCAGCGACGTCAGGACTCCTGCCTAGGTGCGAGGGACACCTCGGGATTCTCCTCGATTCTTGGCATGGCAATTGGGACGCGTCTCCACGTGAGGCGGGAGACCCAGAGTCCCATTCGACGTGCCACAGGGATCCTGGGACTCCTATCCATTTTCAAGAGGAGTCAGGCATCGTCTCCTTTGGAAGCATTGATCTCCGCTGACCTCTCGAGTTTTCAAAGGATGTGAGGCCTCCGGTCGCGATGAGGCAGAGAACTAGGTCTTTCTCTGTGGTCTACACAGGGGATTCAGACATCCCTTCGTCTTGGGAGATGCAAGACGAGCCTGCATTCAATTCACTGCAGGGATATCCGGCCTTACTTCGAGTCAGAGCATCTCGGTGTCCATTCCACTTGAGGCCACAACCTCAGGGTCCCTCTCACTTTCCTGTAGCTGAGAGAAGCCTCCTCTTGAGGTGCTTGTGGAATGTTGGTATTCCTCTTGACTCGAAGCCAGGGACTAAGCTCTCATCTCGAGTTGATTTGGGGTCCACGGAGCCCTTTCGTGTTGCTCCAGTGACCTCAGGATCCCTCTAGACTTGAGACAGTGATCTTGGGTTTTCTCTGGAGTGCCATCAAGGAAATCAAGGCTCCTTTCACGTTTGATGTGGAACACGGAATTGCTCTGCATGCAGTGCAGGGGAATCAGGCCTCAACTCGCGGCGAGGGGGAAATCTCATGGTTTTTCTCTAGTTGCGGCCGGAACCTTGGGTATATTCTCGAGTTACGATGGGGAGGGCCCTTCCAGACACGTGTTTGTTCAGCGACATCAGGACTCCTGCCTAGGTGCGAGGGACACCTCGGGATTCTCCTCGAGTCTTGGCATGGCAATTGGGACGCGTCTCCACGTGAGGCGGGAGACCCAGGGTCCCTTCCCACGTGCCACAGGGATCCTGGGACTCCTATCCATTTTCAAGAGGAGTCAGGCATCGTCACCTTTGGAAGCATTGATCTCCGCGGACCTCTTGAGTTTTCAAAGGATGTGAGGCCTCCGGTCGCAATGAGGCGGTGAACTAGGTCTTTCTCTGTGGTCTCCACAGGGGATTCAGACATCCCTTCGTCTTGGGAGATGCAAGACGAGCCTGCATTCAATTCACTGCAGGGATATCTGGCCTTACTTCGAGTCAGAGCATCTCGGTGTCCATTCCACTTAAGGCTACAAACTCAGGGTCCTTCTCACATACCTGTGGCTGAGAGAAGCCTCCTCTTGAGGTGCTTGTGGAAAGTTGGTATTCCTCTTGAGTCGAAGCCAGGTACTAAGCTCTCATCTCGAGTTGATTTGGGGTCCACGGAGCCCTTTCGTGTTGCTCCAGTGACCTCAGGATCCCTCTAGACTTGAGATAGTGATCCTGGGTTTTCTCTGGAGTGCCATCAAGGAAATCAAGGCTCCTTTCAGGTTGGATGTGGAACACGGAATTGCTCTGCACGCAGTGCAGGGGAATCGGGCCTCATCTCGCGGGGAAGGGGAAGTCTCATGGTTTTTCTCGAGTTGCGGCCGGAACCTGGGGTATATTCTCGATTTGCGACGGGGAGGGCCCTTCCAGACACGTGTTTGTTCAGCGACGTCAGTACCCCTCCCTAGGTGCGAGGGACAACTCAGGATTCTCCTCGAGTCTTGGCATGGCAATTGGGACGCGTCTCCACATGAGGCGGGAGACCCAGGGTCCCTTTCGACGTGCCACAGATATCCTGGGACTCCTATCCATTTTCAAGAGGAGTCAGGCATCGTCTCCTTCGGAAGTATTGATCTCAGCGGACCTCTGGAGTTTTCAAAGGATATGAGGCCTCCGGTCGCGAGGAGGCGGAGGACTAGGTCTTTATCTGTGGTCTCCACAGGGGATTCAGACAACCCTTCGTCTTGGGAGATGCAAGACGAGCCTGCATTCAATTCACTGCAGGGATATCCGGCCTTACTTCGAGTCAGAGCATCTCGGTGTCCATTCCACTTGAGGCCACAAACTCAGGGTCCCTCTCACATACCTGTAGCTGAGAGAAGCCTCCTCTTGAGGTGCTTGTGGAAAGTTGGCATTCCTCTTGAGTCGAAGCCAGGGACTAAGCTCTCATCTCGAGTTGATTTGTGGTCCACGGAGCCCTTTCGTGTTGCTACAGTGACCTCAGGATCCGTCTAGACTTGAGACAGTGATCTTGGGTTTTCCCTGGAGTGCCATCAAGGAAATCAAGGCTCCTTTCATGTTGGATGTGGAACACGGAATTGCTCTGCACGCAGTCCAGGGGAATCGGGCATCATGTCGCGGCGAGGGGGAAGTCTCCTGGTTTTTCTCGAGTTGCAGCCGGAACCTGGGGTATATTCTCGAGTTACGACTGGGAGGGCCCTTCCAGACACGTGTTTGTTCACCGACGTCAGGACTCCTGCCTAGGAGCGAGGGACATCTCGGGATTCTCCTCGAGTCTTGGCATGGCAATTGGGAGGCGTCTCCACGTGAGGCGGGAAACCCAGCGTCCCTTTCCACGTGCCACAGGGATCCTGGGACTCCTGTCCATTTTCATGAGGAGTCAGTCATCGTCTCCTTTGGAAGCATTGATCTCCGCGGATCTCTCGGGTTTTCAAAGGATGTGAGGCCTCCGCTCGCGATGAGGCGGAGAATTAGGTTTTTCTCTGTGGTCTCCACAGGGGATTCAGACATCCCTTCGTCTTGGGAGATGCAAGACGAGCCTGCATTCAATTCACTGCAGGGATATCCGGCCTTACTTCGAGTCAGAGCATCTCGGTGTCCATTCCACTTGAGGCCACAAACTCAGGGTCCCTCTCACATACCTGTAGCAGAGAGAAGCCTCCTCTTGAGGTGCTTGTGGAAAGTTGGTATTTCTCTTGAGTCGAAGCCAGGGACTAAGCTCTCATTTCGAGTTGATTTGGGGTCCACGGAGCCATTTTCATGTTCTTCCAGTGACCTCAGGATCCCTCTAGGCTAGAGACAGTGATCTTGGGTTTTCTTTGGAGTGCCATCAAGGAACTCAAGGCTCCTTTCACGTTTGATGTGGAACACGGAATTGCTCTGCACGCAGTGCAGGGGATTTGGGCCTCATCTCGCGGCGAGGGGGAATTTCATGGTTTGTCTCGAGTTGCGGACAGAACCTGGGGTATATTCTCGAGTTACGACGGGGAGGGCCCTTCCAGACACGTGTTTGTTCAGCGACATCAGGACTCCTGCCTAGGTGCGAGGGACACCTCAGGATTCTCCTCGATTCTTGGCATGGCAATTGGGACGCGTCCCCACGTGAGGCGGGAGACCCAGGGTCCCTTTCCACGTGCCACAGGGATCCTGGGACTCCTATCCATTTTGAAGAGGAGTCAGGCATGGTCTCCTTTGGAAGCATTGATCTCCGCTGACCTCTCGAGTTTTCAAAGGATGTGAGGCCTCCGGTCGCGATGAGGCAGAGAACTAGGTCTTTCTCTGTGGTCTACACAGGGGATTCAGACATCCCTTCGTCTTGGGAGATGCAAGACGAGCCTGCATTCAATTCACTGCAGGGATATCCGGCCTTACTTCGAGTCAGAGCATCTCGGTGTCCATTCCACTTGAGGCCACAACCTCAGGGTCCCTCTCACTTTCCTGTAGCTGAGAGAAGCCTCCTCTTGAGGTGCTTGTGGAAAGTTGGTATTCCTCTTGAGTCGAAGCCAGGGACTAAGCTCTCATCTCGAGTTGATTTGGGGTCCACGGAGCCCTTTCGTGTTGCTCCAGTGACCTCAGGATCCCTCTAGACTTGAGACAGTGATCCTGGGTTTTCTCTGGAGTGCCATCAAGGAAATCAAGGCTCCTTTCACGTTTGATGTGGAACACGGAATTGCTCTGCATGCAGTGCAGGGGAATCGGGCCTCATCTCGCGGCGAGGGGGAAGTCTCATGGTTTTTCTCGAGTTGCAGCCGGAACCTGGGGTATATTCTCGAGTTACGACGGGGAGGGCCCTTCCAGACACGTGTTTGTTCAGCGACGTCAGGACTCCTGCCTAGGTGCGAGGGACACCTCGGGATTCTCCTCGAGTCTTGGAATGGCAATTGGGAGGCGTGTCCACGTGAGGCGGGAGACCCAGGGTCCCTTTCCACGTGCCACAGATATCCTGGGACTCCTATGCATTTTCAAGAGGAGTCAGGCATCGTCTCGTTTGGAAGCATTGATCTCCGCGGACCTCTCGAGTTTTCAAAGGATGTGAGGCCTCCGGTCGCGATGAGGCGGAGAACTAGGTCTTTCTCTGTGGTCTCCACAGGGGATTCAGACATCCCTTCGTCTTGGGAGATGCGAGACGAGCCTGCATTCAATTCACTGCAGGGATATCCGGCCTTACTGCGAGTCAGAGCATCTCGGTGTCCATTCCACTTGAGGACACAAACTCAGGGTCCCTCTCACATACCTGTAGCTGAAAGAAGCCTCCTCTTGAGGTGCTTGTGGAAAGTTGGTATGCCTGTTGAGTCGAAGCCATGGACTAAGCTCTCATCTCGAGTTGATTGGGGGTTCACGGAGCCCTTTCGTGTTGCTCCAGTTACCTCAGGATCCCTCTAGACTTGAGACAGTGATCCTGGGTTTTCTCTGGAGTGCCATCAAGGAAATCAAGGCTCCTTTCAGGTTTGATGTGGAACACGGAATTGCTCTGCACGCAATGCAGGGGAATCGGGCCTCATCTCGCGGCGAGGGGGAAGTCTCATGGTTTTTCTCGAGTTGCGGCCGGAACCTGGGATATATACTCGAGTTACGACGGGGAGGGCCCTTCCAGACACGTGTTTGTTCAGCGACGTCAGTACTCCTGCCTAGGTGCGAGGGACACCTCGGGATTCTCCTCGAGTCTTGGCATGGCAATTGGGACGCGTCTCCACGTGAGGCGGGAGACCCAGGCTCCCTTTCCACGTGCCACAGGGATCCTGGGACTCCTATCCATTTTCAAGAGGAGTCAGGCATCGTCTCCTGTGGAAGCATTGATCTCTGCAGACCTCTCCAGTTTTCAAAAGATGTGAGGCCTCCGGTCGCGATGAGGCGGAGAACTAGGTCTTTCTCTGTGGTCTCCAAAGGGGATTCAGACATCCCTTCGTCTTGGGAGATGCAAGACGCGCCGGCATTCAATTCTCTGCAGGGATATCCGGCCTTACTTCGAGTCAGAGCATCTCGCTGTCCATTACACTTGAAGCCACAACCTCAGGGTCCCTCTCACTTTCCTGTAGCTGAGAGAAGCCTCCTCTTGAGGTGCTTGTGGAAAGTTGGTATTCCTCTTGAGTCGAAGCCAGGGACTAAGCTCTCATCTCGAGTTGATTTGGGGTCCACGGAGCCCTTTCGTGTTGCTCCAGTGACCTCAGGATCCCTCTAGACTTGAGCCAGTGATCTTGGGTTTTCTCTGGAGTGCCATCAAAGAAATCAAGGCTCCTTTCATTTTTGATGTGGAATACGGAATTGCTCTGCATGCAGTGCAGGGGAATCGGGCCTCATCTCGCGGCGAGGGGGAAGTCTCATGGTTTTTCTCGAGTTGCAGCCGGAACCTGGGGTATATTCTTGAGTTACGACGGGGAGGGCCCTTCCAGACACGTGTTTGTTCAGCGACGTCAGGACTCCTGCCTAGGTGCGAGGGACACCTCGGGATTCTCCTCGAGTCTTGGAATGGCAATTGGGAGGCGTGTCCACGTGAGGCGGGAGACCCAGTGTCCCTTTCCACGTGCCACAGATATCCTGGGACTCCTATCCATTTTCAAGAGGAGTCAGGCATCGTCTCGTTTGGAAGCATTGATCTCCGCGGACCTCTCGAGTTTTCAAAGGATGTGAGGCCTCCGGTCGCGATGAGGCGGAGAACTAGGTCTTTCTCTGTGGTCTCCACAGGGGATTCAGACATCCCTTCGTCTTGGGAGATGCGAGACGAGCCTGCATTCAATTCACTGCAGGGATATCCGGCCTTACTGCGAATCAGAGCATCTCGGTGTCCATTCCACTTGAGGACACAAACTCAGGGTCCCTCTCACATACCTGTAGCTGAGAGAAGCCTCCTCTTGAGGTGCTTGTGGAAAGTTGGTATGCCTGTTGAGTCGAAGC
Source organism: Dama dama (assembly GCF_033118175.1). NCBI lineage: Eukaryota > Metazoa > Chordata > Mammalia > Artiodactyla > Cervidae > Dama > Dama dama. The sequence goes on along the minus strand of NW_026870890.1, from coordinate 270,282 downwards.
CATGGACTAAGCTCTCATCTCGAGTTGATTGGGGGTTCACGGAGCCCTTTCGTGTTGCTCCAGTGACCTCAGGATCTAGACTTGAGACAGTGATCTTGGGTTTGCTCTGGAGTGCCATCAAGGAAATCAAGGCTCCTTTCACGTTCGATGTGGAACTCGGAATTGCTCAGCACGCAGTGCAGGGGATTCAGACCTCATCTCGCGGCGAGGGGGAATTTCATGGTTTGTTTCCAGTTGCGGACAGAACCTGGGGTATATTCTTGAGTTACGACGGGGAGGGCCCTTCCAGACACGTGTTTGTTCAGCGACGTCAGGACTCCTGCCTAGGTGCGAGGGACACCTCGGGATTATCCTCGATTCTTGGCATGGCAATTGGGACGCGTCTCCACGTGAGGCGGGAGACCCAGATTCCCATTCGACGTGCCACAGGGATCCTGGGACTCCTATCCATTTTCAAGAGGAGTCAGGCATCGTCTCCTTTGGAAGCATTGATCTCCGCTGACCTCTCGAGTTTTCAAAGGATGTGAGGCCTCCGGTCGCGATGAGGCAGAGAACTAGGTCTTTCTCTGTGGTCTACACAGGGGATTCAGACATCCCTTCGTCTTGGGAGATGCAAGATGAGCCTGCATTCATTTCACTGCAGGGATATCCGGCCTTACTTCGAGTCAGAGCATCTCGGTGTCCATTCCACTTGAGGCCACAACCTCAGGGTCCCTCTCACTTTCCTGTAGCTGAGAGAAGCCTCCTCTTGAGGTGCTTGTGGAATGTTGGTATTCCTCTTGACTCGAAGCCAGGGACTAAGCTCTCATCTCGAGTTGATTTGGGGTCCACGGAGCCCTTTCGTGTTGCTCCACTGACCTCAGGATCCCTCTAGACTTGAGACAGTGATCTTGGGTTTTCTCTGGAGTGCCATCAAGGAAATCAAGGCTCCTTTCACGTTTGATGTGGAACACGGAATTGCTCTGCACGCAGTCCAGGGGAATCGGGCATCATGTCGCGGCGAGGGGGAAGTCTCCTGGTTTTTCTCGAGTTGCAGCCGGAACCTGGGGTATATTCTCGAGTTACGACTGGGAGGGCCCTTCCAGACACGTGTTTGTTCACCGACGTCAGGACTCCTGCCTAGGAGTGAGGGACACCTCGGGATTCTCCTCGAGTCTTGGCATGGCAATTGGGAGGCGTCTCCACGTGAGGCGGGAAACCCAGCGTCCCTTTCCACGTGCCACAGGGATCCTGGGACTCCTGTCCATTTTCATGAGTTGTCAGGCATCGTCTCCTTTGGAAGCATTGATCTCCGCGGACCTCTCGGGTTTTCAAAGGATGTGAGGCCTCCACTCGCGATGAGGCGGAGAATTAGGTTTTTCTCTGTGGTCTCCACAGGGGATTCAGACATCCCTTCGTCTTGGGAGATGCAAGACGAGCCTGCATTCAATTCACTGCAGGGATATCCGGCCTTACTTCGAGTCAGAGCATCTCGGTGTCCATTCCACTTGAGGCCACAAACTCAGGGTCCCTCTCACATACCTGTAGCTGAGAGAAGCCTCCTCTTGAGGTGCTTGTGGAAAGTTGGTATTTCTCTTGAGTCGAAGCCAGGGACTAAGCTCTCATCTCGAGTTGATTTGGGGTCCACGGAGCCATTTTCATGTTCTTCCAGTGACCTCAGGATCCCTCTAGGCTTGAGACAGTGATCTTGGGTTTTCTTTGGAGTGCCATCAAGGAACTCAAGGCTCCTTTCACGTTTGATGTGGAACACGGAATTGCTCTGCACGCAGTGCAGGGGATTTGGGCCTCATCTCGCGGCGAGGGGGAATTTCATGGTTTGTCTCGAGTTGCGGACAGAACCTGGGGTATATTCTCGAGTTACGACGGGGAGGGCCCTTCCAGACACGTGTTTGTTCAGCGACATCAGGACTCCTGCCTAGGTGCGAGGGACACCTCAGGATTCTCCTCGATTCTTGGCATGGCAATTGGGACGCGTCCCCACGTGAGGCGGGAGACCCAGGGTCCCTTTCCACGTGCCACAGGGATCCTGGGACTCCTATCCATTTTGAAGAGGAGTCAGGCATGGTCTCCTTTGGAAGCATTGATCTCCGCTGACCTCTCGAGTTTTCAAAGGATGTGAGGCCTCCGGTCGCGATGAGGCAGAGAACTAGGTCTTTCTCTGTGGTCTACACAGGGGATTCAGACATCCCTTCGTCTTGGGAGATGCAAGACGAGCCTGCATTCAATTCACTGCAGGGATATCCGGCCTTACTTCGAGTCAGAGCATCTCGGTGTCCATTCCACTTGAGGCCACAACCTCAGGGTCCCTCTCACTTTCCTGTAGCTGAGAGAAGCCTCCTCTTGAGGTGCTTGTGGAAAGTTGGTATTCCTCTTGAGTCGAAGCCAGGGACTAAGCTCTCATCTCGAGTTGATTTGGGGTCCACGGAGCCCTTTCGTGTTGCTCCAGTGACCTCAGGATCCCTCTAGACTTGAGACAGTGATCCTGGGTTTTCTCTGGAGTGCCATCAAGGAAATCAAGGCTCCTTTCACGTTTGATGTGGAACACGGAATTGCTCTGCATGCAGTGCAGGGGAATCGGGCCTCAACTCGCGGCGAGGGGGAAATCTCATAGTTTTTCTCTAGTTGCGGCCGGAACCTTGGGTATATTCTCGAGTTACGATGGGGAGGGCCCTTCCAGACACGTGTTTGTTCAGCGACGTCAGGACTCCTGCCTAGGTGCGAGGGACACCTCGGGATTCTCCTCGAGTCTTGGCATGGAAATTGGGACGCGTCTCCACGTGAGGCGGGAGACCCAGGGTCCCTTCCCACGTGCCACAGGGATCCTGGGACTCCTATCCATTTTCAATAGGAGTCAGGCATCGTCTCCTTTGGAAGCATTGATCTCCGCGGACCTCTTGAGTTTTCAAAGGATGTGAGGCCTCCGGTCGCAATGAGGCGGTGAACTAGGTCTTTCTCTGTGGTCTCCACAGGGGATTCAGACATCCCTTCGTCTTGGGAGATGCAAGACGAGCCTGCATTCAATTCACTGCAGGGATATCTGGCCTTACTTCGAGTCAGAGCATCTCGGTGTCCATTCCACTTGAGGCTACAAACTCAGGGTCCTTCTCACATACCTGTGGCTGAGAGAAGCCTCCTCTTGAGGTGCTTGTGGAACGTTGGTATTCCTCTTGAGTCGAAGCCAGGGACTATGCTCTCATCTCGAGTTGATTTGGGGTCCACGGAGCCCTTTCGTGTTGCTCCAGTGACCTCAGGATCCCTCTAGACTTGAGATAGTGATCCTGGGTTTTCTCTGGAGTGCCATCAAGGAAATCAAGGCTCCTTTCAGGTTGGATGTGGAACACGGAATTGCTCTGCACGCAGTGCAGGGGAATCGGGCCTCATCTCGCGGCGAAGGGGAAGTCTCATGGTTTTTCTCGAGTTGCGGCCGGAACCTGGGTTATATTCTCGAGTTACGACGGGGAGGGCCCTTCCAGACACGTGTTTGTTCAGCGACGTCAGGACTCCTGCCTAGGTGCGAGGGACACCCCGGGATTCTCCACGAGTCTTGGCATGGCAATTGGGACGCGTCTCCACGTGAGGCGGGAGACCCAGGGTCCCTTTCCACGTGCCACAGGCATCCTGGGACTCCTATCCTTTTTCAAGAGGAGTCAGGTATCGTCTCCTTTGGAAGCATTGATCTCCGCGGACCTCTCGAGTTTTCAAAGATGGGAGGCCTCCGGTCACAATGAGGAGGAGAACTAGGTATTTCTCTGTGGTCTCCACAGGGGATTCAGACATCCCTTCGTCTTGGGAGATGCAAGACGAGCCTGCACTCAATTCACTGCACGGATATCCGGCCTTACTTCGAGTCAGAGCATCTCGGTGTCCATTCCACCTGAGGCCACAAACTCAGGGTCCCTCTCACATACCTGTAGCTGAGAGAAGCCTCGTCTTGATGTGCTTGTGGAAACTTGGTATTCCTCTTGACTCGAAGCCAGGGACTAAGCTCTCATCTCGAGTTGATTTGGGGTCCACAGAGCCCTTTCGTGTTGCTCCAGTGACCTCAGGATCCCTCTAGACTTGAGACAGTGATCTTGGGTTTTCTCTGGAGTGCCATCAAGGAAATCAAGGCTCCTTTCACGTTTGATGTGGAACACGGAATTGCTCTGCACGCACTGCAGGGGAATCGGGCCTCATCTCACGGCGAGGGGGAAGTCTCATGGTTGTTCTCGAGTTGCGGCCGGAACCTGCGGTATATTCTCGATTTATGACGGGGAGGGTCTTTCCAGACACGTGTTTGTTCAGCGACGTCAGGAACCCTGCTTAGGTGCGAGGGACAACTCGGGATACTCCTCGAGTCTTGGCATGGCAATTGGGACGCGTCTCCACGTGAGGCGGGAGACCCAGGGTCCCTTTCGATGTGCCACAGGGATCCTGGGACTACTATCCATTTTCAAGAGGAGTCATGCATCGTCTCCTTTGGAAGCATTGATCTCCGTGGACCTCTCGAGTTTTCAAAGGATGTGAGGCCTCCGGTCGCGATGAGAGGGAGAACAAGGTCTTTCTCTGTGGTCTCCACAGGGGATTCAGACATCCCTTCGTCTTGGGAGATGCAAGACGAGCCTGCATTCAATTCACTGCAGGGATATCCGGCCTTACTTCGAGTCAGAGCCTCTCGGTGTCCATTCCACTTGTGGCCACAAACTCAGGGTAACTCTCACATACTTGTAGCTGAGAGAAGCCTCCTCTTGAGGTGCTTGTGGAAAGTTGGTATTCCTCTTGAGTCGAAGCCAGGGACTAAGCTCTCATCTCGAGTTCATTTGGGGTCCACGGAGCCTTTCGTATTGATCCAGTGACCTCAGCATCCCTGTAGACTTGAGACAGTGATCTTGGGTTTTCTCTGGAGTGCCATCAAGGAAATCAAGGGTCCTTTCTCATTTGATGTGGAACACGGAATTGCTCTGCATGCATCGCAAGGGAATCGGGCCTCATCTCGCGGCGAGGGGGAAGTCTCATGGTTTTTCTCGAGTTGCGGCCGGAACCTGGGGTATATTCTCGAGTTACGACGGGGAGGGCCCTTCCAGACACGTGTTTGTTCAGCGACGTCAGGACTCCTGCCTAGGTGCGAGGGACACCTCGGGATTCTCCTCGAGTCTTGGCATGGAAATTGGGACGCGTCTCCACATGAGGCGGAAGACCCAGGGTCCCTTTCCACGTGCCACAGGGATCCTGGGACTCCTATCCATTTTCAAGAGGAGTCAGGCATCGTCTCCTTTGGAAGCATTGATCTCCGCGGACCTCTCGAGTTTTCAAAGGATGTGAGGCCTCCACTCGCGATGAGGCGGAGGACTAGGTCTTTCTCTGTGGTCTCCACAGGGGATTCAGACAACCCTTCGTCTTGGGAGATGCAAGACGAGCCTGCATTCAATTCACTGCAGGGATATCCGGCCTTACTTCAAGTCAGAGCATCTCGGTGTCCATTCCACTTGAGGCCACAAACTCAGGGTCCCTCTCACATACCTGTAGCTGAGAGAAGCCTCCTCTTGAGGTGCTTGTGGAAAGTTGGTATTCCTCTTGAGTCGAAGCCAGGGACTAAGCTCTCATCTCGAGTTGATTTGATGTCCACGGAGCCCTTTCGTGTTGCTCCATTGACCTCAGGATCCCTCTAGACTTGAGAGTGTGATCTTGGGTTTGCTCTGGAGTGCCATCAAGGAAATCAAGGCTCCTTTCACGTTTGATATGGAACACGGAATTGCTCTGCATGCAGGGCAGGGTAATCGGGCCTCATCTCGCGGCGAGGGGGAAGTTTCATGGTTTTTCTCGAGTTGCGGCCGGAACCTGTGGTATATTCTCGAGTTACGACAGGGAGGTCCCTTCCAGACACGTGTTTGTTCAGCGACGTCAGGACTCCTGCCTAGGTGCGAGGGACACCTCGGGATTCTCCTTGAGTCTTGGCATGGCAATTGGGACGCGTCTCCACGTGAGGCGGGAGACCCAGTGTCCCTTTCCACGTGCCACAGGGATCCTGGGACTCCTATCCATTTTCAAGAGGAGTCAGGCATCGTCTCCTTTGGAAGCATTGATCTCCGCGGACCTCTCGAGTTTTCAAAGGATGTGAGGCCTCCGGTCGCGATGATGCGGAGAACTAGGTCTTTCTCTGTGGTCTCCACAGGGGATTCAGACATCGCTTCGTCTTGGGAAATGCAAGACGAGCCTGCACTCAATTCACTGCAGTGATATCCGGCCTTACTTCCTGTCAGAGCATCTCAGTGTCCAGTCCACTTGAGGCCACAAACTCAGGGTCCCTCTCACATACCTGTAGCTGAGAGAAACCTCCTCTTGAGGTGCTTGTGAAAAGTTGGTAATCCTCTTGAGTCGAAGCCAGACACTAAGCTCTCATTTCGAGTTGATTTGGGGTCCACGGAGACCTTTCGTGTTACTCCAGTGACCTCAGGATCCCTCTAGACATGAGACAGTGATCTTGAGTTTTCTCTGGAGTGCCATCAAGGAAATCAAGGCTCCTTTCACGTTTGATGTGGAACACGGAATTGCTCTGCACACAGTGCAGGGGAATCGGGTCTCATCTCGCGGCGAGGGGGAAGTCTCATGGTTTTTCTCGAGTTGCGGTCGGAACCTGGGGTATATTCTTGTGTAACGACGGGGAGGGCCCTTCCAGAAACGTGTTTGTTCAGCGACGTCAGGACTCCTGCCTAGGTGCGAGGGACACCTCGGGATTCTCCTCGAGTCTTGGCATGGCAATTGGGACGCGTATCCATGTGAGGCGTGAGACCCAGAGTCCCTTTACACGTGCCATAGGGATCCTGGGACTCCTATCTATTTTCAAGAGAGTCAGGCATCGTCTCCTTTGGAAGCATTGATCTCCGTGGACCTCTCGAGATGTCAAAGGATGTGAGGCCTACGGTCGCGATGAGGCGGAGGACTAGGTCTTTCTCTGTGGTCTCCACAGCGGATTCAGACATCCCTTCATCTTGGGAGATGCAAGACGAGCCTGCATTCAATTCACTGCAGGGATATCCGGCCTTACTTCGAGTCAGAGCATCTCGGTGTCCATTCCACTTGAGGCCACAAACTCAGTGTCCCTCTCACATACCTGTAGCTGAGAGAAGCCTCCTCTTGAGGTGCTTGTGGAAAGTTGGTAATCCTCTTGTGTCGAAGCCAGGGACTAAGCTCTCATCTCGAGTTGATTTGGGGTCCACGGAGAACTTTCCTGTTGCTCCAGTGACGTCAGGATCCCTCTAGACTTGAGACAGTGATCTTGGGTTTTCTCTGGAGTGCCATCAAGGAAATCAAGGCTCCTTTCACGTTTGATGTGGAACACGGCATTGCTCTGCACACAGTGCAGGGGAATCGGGCCTCATGTCGCGGCGAGAGGGAAGTCTCATGGTTTTTCTCGAGTTGCGGCCGGAACCTGGTGTATATTCTCGAGTTGCGACGGGGAGGGCCCTTCCAGACACGTGTTTGTTCAGCGACGTCAGGACTCCTGCCTAGGTGCGAGGGACACCTCGGGATTCTCCTCGAGTCTTGGCATGGCAATTGGGACGCGTCTCCACGAGAGGCGGGAGACCCAGGGTCCCTTTCCACGTGCCACAGGGATCCTGGGACTCCTATCCATTTTCAAGAGGAGTCAGGCATCGTCTCCTTTGGAAGCATTGATCTCCGCAGACCTCTCGATTTTTCAAAGGATGTGATGTCTCCGGTCGCGATGAGGCTGAGGACTAGGTTTTTCTCTGTGGTCTCCACAGGGGATTCAGACATCCCTTCGTCTTAGGAGATGCAAGACGAGCCTGCATTCAATTCACTGCATGGATATCCGGGCTTACTTCGAGTCAGAGCATCTCGGTGTCCATTCCACTTGAGGCCACAAACTCAGGGTCCATCTCACATACCTGTAGCTGAGAGAAGCCTCCTCTTGAGGTACTTGTGTAAAGTTGGTATTCCTCTTGAGTCGAATTCAGGGACTAAGCTCTCATCTCAGGTTGATTTGTGGGCCACGGAGCTCTTTCGTGTTGCTCCAGGGACCTCAGGATCCCTCTAGACTAGAGACAGTGATCTTGGGTTTTCTCTGGAGTGCCATCAAGGAAATCAAGGCTCCTTTCACGTTTGATGTGGAACACGGAATTGCTCGGCACACAATGCAGGGGAATCGGGCCTCATGTCGCGGCGAGGGGGAAGTCTCATGGTTTTTCTCGAGTTTCGGCCGGAACCTGGGGTATATTCCCGAGTTACGACGAGGAGGGCCCTTCCTGACACGTGTTTGTTCAGCGACGTCAGGACTCCTGCCTAGGTGCGAGGGACACCTCGGGATTCTCCTCGAGTCTTGGCATGGCAATTGGGACGCGTCTCCACGTGAGGCGGGAGACCCAGTGTCCCTTTCCTCGTGCCACAGGGATCCTGGGACTCCTATCCATTTTCAAGTCATCGTCTCCTTTGGAAGCATTGATCTCCGCGGACCTCTCGAGTTTTCAAAGGACGTGAGGCCTCCGTTCGCGTTGAGGCGGAGGACTAGGTCTTTCTCTGTGGACTCCACAGGGGATTCAGACAACCCTTCGTCTTGGGAGATGCAAGACGAGCCTGCATTCAATTCACTGCAGGGATATCCGGCTTTACTTCGAGTCAGAGCATCTCGGTGTCCATTCCACTTGAGGCCACAAACTCAGGGTCCCTCTCACATACCTGTAGCTGAGAGAAGCCTCCTCTTGAGGTGCTTGTGGAAAGTTGGTATTCCTCTTGAGTCGAAGCCAGGGACTAAGCTCTCATCTCGAGTTGATTTGGGGTCCACTGAGCCCTTTGGTGTTGCTCCAGTGACCTCAGGATCCCTCTAGAATTGAGACAGTGATCTTGGGTTTTCTCGGGAGTGCCATCAAGGAAATCAAGGTTCCTTTCACGTTTCATGTGGAACACGGAATTGCTCTGCACGCAGTACAGGGGAATCGGGCCTCATCTCGCGGCGAGGGGGAAGTCTCATGGTTTTTCTCGAGTTGCGGTCGAAACCTGGGGTATATTCTCGAGTTACGACGGGGAGGGCCCTTCCATGCACGTGTTTGTTCAGCGACGTCAGGACTCCTGCCTAGGTGCGAGGGACACCTCGGGATTCTCCTCGAGTCTTGGCATGGCAATTGGGACGCGTCTCCACATGAGGCGGGTGACCCAGGGTCCCTTTCCACGTGCCACAGTGATCCTGGGACTCCTATGCATTTTCAAGAGGAGCCACGCATCGTATCCTTTGGAAGCATTGATCTCTGCAGACCTCTCGAGTTTTCAAATGATATGAGGCCTCCGGTCATGATGAGGCGGAGGACTATGTTTTTCTCTGTGGTCTCCACAGGGGATTCAGACATCCCTTCGTCTTGGGAGATGCAAGACGAGCCTGCATTCAATTCACTGCAGGGATATCCGGACTTACTTCGAGTCAGAGCATCTTGGTGTCCATTGCACTTGAGGCCACAAACTCAGGGTCCCTCTCACATACCTGTAGCTGAGAGAAGCCTCCTCTTGAGGTGCTTGTGGAAAGTTGGTATTCCTCTTGCGTCGAAGCCAGGGACTAAGCTGTCATCTCGAGTTGATTTGGGGTCCACGGAGCCCTTTCGGGTTGCTCCAGTAACCTCAGGATCCCTCTAGACTTGAGACAGTGATCTTGGGTTTTCTCTGGAGTGCCATCAGGGAAATCAAGGCTCCTTTCATGTTTGATGTGGAACACGGAATTGCTCTGCACGCAGTGCACGGGAATCGGGCCTCATGTCGCGGCCAGCGGGAAGTCTCATGGTTTTTCTCGAGTTGCGGCCGGAACCTGGGGTATATTCTCGAGTTACGACGGCGAGGGCCCTTCCAGACATGTGTTTGTTCAGCGACATCAGGACTCCTGCCTAGGTGCGAGGGACACCTCGGGATTCTCCTCGAGTCTTGGCATGGCAATTGGGACGCGTCTCCACGTGAGGCGGGAGACCCAGGTTCCCTTTCCACGTGCCACAGGGATCCTGGGACTCCTATCCATTTTCAAGAGGAGTCAGGCATCGTCTCCTTTGGAAGCATTGATCTCCGCGGACGTCTTGAATTTTCAAAGGATGTGAGGCCTCCCTTCGCGATGAGGCGGAGAACTAGGTCTTTCTCTGTGGTCTCCACAGGGGATTCAGACAAACCTTCGTCTTGGGAGATGCAAGACGAGCCTGCATTCAATTCACTGCAGGGATATCCGGCCTTACATCGAGTCAGAGCATCTCGGTGTCCATTCCACTTGAGGCCACAAACTCAGGGTCCCTCTCACATACCTGTATCTGAGAGAAGCCTCCTCTTGAGGTGCTTGTGGAAAGTTGGTATTCCTCTTGAGTCGAAGCCAGGGACTAAGCTCTCATCTCGAGTTGATTTGGGGTCCACGGAGCCCTTTCATGTTGCTCCAGTGACCTCAGGATCCCTCTAGACTTGAGACAGTGATCTTGGGTTTTCTCTGGAGTGCCATCAAGGAAATCAAGGCTCCTTTCACGTTTGATGTGGAACACGGAATTGCTCTGCACGCAGTGCAGGGGAATCGGGCCTCATCTGGCGGCGAGGGGGAAGTCTCATGGTTTTTCTAGAGTTGCGGCCAGAACCTAGGGTATATTCTCGAGTTACGATGGGGAGGGCACTTCCAGACACGTGTTTGTTCAGCGACGTTAGGACTCCTGCCTAGGTGCGAGGGACACCTCGGGATTCTCGTCCAGTCTTAGCATGGCAATTGGGACGCGTCTCCACATGAGGCGGGAGATGCAGGGTCCCTTTCCACGTGCCACAGGGATCCTGGGACTCCTATTCATTTTCAAGAGGAGTCGGGCATCGTCTCCTTTGGAAGCATTGATCTCCGCGCACCTCTCGAGTTTTCAAAGGATTTGAGGCCTCCGTCCGCGATGAGGCGGAGAACTAGGTCTTTCTCTGTCGTCTCCACAGAGGATTCAGACATCCCTTCGTCTTGGGAGATGCAAGACGAGCCTGCATTCAATTCACTGCAGGGATATCCGGCCTTACTTCGAGTCAGAGCATCTCGGTGTCCATTCCACTTGAGGCCACAAACTCAGGGTCCCTCTCACATACCTGTAGCTGAGAGAGGTGCTTGTGGAAAGTTGGTATTCCTCTTGAGTCGAAGCCAGGGACTAAGCTCTCATCTCGAGTTGATTTGGGGTCCACGGAGCCCTTTCGTGTTGCTCCAGTGACCTCAGGATCACTCTAGACTTGAGACAGAGATCTTGGGTTTTCTCTGGAGTGCCATCAAGGAAATCAAGGCTCCTTTCACGTTTGATGTGGAACACGGAATTGCTCTGCACGCAGTGCAGGGGAATCGGGCCTCATCTCGCGGCGAGGAGTAAGTCTCATGGTTTTTCTCGAGTTGCGGCCGGAACCTGGGGTATATTCTCGAAGTACGACGGCGAGGGCCCTTCCAGACACGTGTTTGTTCAGCGACGTCAGGACTCCTGCCTTGGTGCGAGGGACACCTGGGTATTCTCCACGAGTCTTGGCATGGTAATTGGGACGCGTATCCACGTGATGCGGGAAACCCAGGGTCACTTTCCACGTTCCATAGGGATCCTGGGACTCCTATCCATTTTCAAGAGGAGTCAGGCAACGTCGCCTTTGGAAGCATTGATCTCCGCGCACCTCTTGAGTTTTCAAAGGATGTGAGGCCTCCGTTCGCGTTGAGGCGGAGAAGTAGGTCTTTCTCTGTGGTCTCCACAGGGGATTCAGACATCCCTTCGTCTTGGGAGATGCAAGACGAGCCTGCATTCAATTCACTGCAGGGATATCCGGCCTTACGTCGAGTCAGAGCATCTCGGTGTCCATTCCACTTGAGGCCACAAACTCAGGGGCCCTCTCACATACCTGTAGCAGAGAGAAGCCTCCTCTTGAGGTGCTTGTGGAAAGTTGGTATTCCTCTTGAGTCGAAGCCAGGGACTAAGCTCTCATCTCGAGTTGATTTGGGGTCCACGGAGCCCTTTCGAGTTGCTACAGTGATCTCAGGATCCCTCTAGACTTGAGACAGTGATCTTGGGTTTTCTCTGGAGTGCCATCAAGGAAATCAAGGCTCCTTTCACGTTTGATGTGGAACACGGAATTGCTCTGCACGCAGTCCAGGGGAATCGGGCCTCATCTCGCGGCGAGGGGGAAGTCTCATGGTTTTTCTCGAGTTGCGGCCGGAACTTGGGTATATTCTCGAGTTACGAAGGGGAGGGCCCTTGCAGACACGTGTTTGTTCAGCGACGTCAGGACTCCTGCCTAGGTGCGAGGGACACCTCGGGATTCTCCTCGAGTCTTGGCATGGCAATTGGGACGCGTCTCCACGTGAGGCGGGAGACCCAGGGTCCCTTTCCACGTGCCACAGGGATCCTGGGACTCCTATCCATTTTCAAGAGGAGTCAGGCATCGTCTCCTTTGGAAGCATTGATCTCCGCGGACCTCTCGAGTTTTCAAAGGATATGAGGCCTCCGGTCGCGAAGAGGCGGAGAACTCGGTCTTTCTCTGTGGTCTCCACAGGGGATTCAGACATCCCTTCGTCTTGGGAGATGCAAGACGAGCCTGCATTCAATTCACTGCAGGGATATCCGGCCTTACTTCGAGTCAGACCATCTCGGTGTCCATTCCACTTGAGGCCACAAACTCAGGGGCCCTCTCACATACCTGTAGCTGAGAGAAGCCTCCTCTTGCGGTGCTTGTAGAAAGTTGGTATTCCTCTTGAGTCTAAGCCAGGGACTAAGCTCTCATCTCGAGTTGATTTCAGGTCCACGGAGCCCTTTCGTGTTGCTACAGTGACTTCAGGATCCCTCTAGACTTGAGACAGTGATCTTGGGTTTTCTCTGGAGTGCCATCAAGGAAATCAAGGCTCCTTTCACGTTTGATGTGGAACACGGAATTGCTCTGCACGCAGTGCAGGGGAGTCGGGCCTCATCTCACAGCGAGGGGGAAGTCTCATGGTTTTTCGCGAGTTGCGGCCGGAACCTGGGGTATATTCTCGAGTTACGACGGGGAGGGCCCGTCCAGACACGTGTTTGTTCAGCAACGTCAGGACTCCTGCCTAGGTGCGAGGGACACCTCGGTATTCTCCTCGAGTCTTGGCGTGGCAATTGGGACGCGTCTCCACGTGAGACGTGAGACCCAGGCTCCCTTTCCACGTGCCACAGTGATCCTGGGACTCCTATCCATTTTCAAGAGGAGTCAGGCATCGGCTCCTTTGGAAGCATTAATCTCCGCAGACCTCTCGAGTTTTCAAAGGATGTGAGGCCTCAGGTCGCGTTGAGGCGGAGGACTAGGTCTTTCTCTGTGGTCTGCACAGGGCTTTCAGACATCCCTTCGTCTTGGGAGATGCAAGACGAGCCTGCATTCAATTCACTGCAGGGATATCCGGCCTTACTTTGAGTGAGAGCATCTCGGTGTCCATTCCACTTGAGGCCACAAACTCAGGTTCCCTCTCACATACCTGTAGCTGAGAGAAGCCCCCTCTTGAGGTGCTTGTGGAAAGTTGGTATTCCTCTTGAGTCGAAGCCAGGGACTAAGCTCTCATCTCGAGTTGATTTGGGGTCCACGGAGCCCTTTCGAGTTGCTCCAGTGACCTCAGGATCCCTCTAGACTTGAGACAGTGATCTTGGGTATTCTATGGAGTGCCATCAAGGAAATCAAGGCTCCTTTCACTTTTGATGTCGAACACGGAATTGCTCTGCACGCAGTGCAGGGGAATTGGGCCTCATATCGCGGCGAGGGGGAAGTCTCATGGTTTTTCTCGAGTTGCGGCCTGAACCTGGGGTATATTCTCGAGTTGCGATGGGGAGGGCCCTTCCAGACACGTGTTTGTTCAGCGACGTCAGGACTCCTGCCTTGGTGCGAGGGACACCTCGGGATTCTCCTCGAGTCTTGGCATGGCAATTGGGATGCGTCTCCACGTGAGGCGGGAGACCCAGGGTCCCTTTCCACGTGCCACAGGGATCCTGGGACTCCTATCCATTTTCAAGATGATTCAGGCATCCTGTCCTTTGGAAGCATTGATCTCCGCTGACCTCTCGAGTTTTCAAAGAATGTGAGGCCTCCGTTTGCGTTGAGTCGGAGAACTCGGTCTTTCTCTGTGGTCTCCACAGGGGATTCAGACATCCCTTCGTCTTGGGAGATGCAAGACGAGCCTGCATTCAATTCACTGCAGGGATATCCGGCCTTACTTCGAGTCAGAGCATCTCGGTGTCCATTCCACTTGAGGCCACAAACTCTGGGTCCCTTTCACATACCTGCAGCTGAGAGAAGCCTCCTCTTGAGGTGCTTGTGGAAAGTTGGTATATTCTTGAATCGAAACCAGGGACTAAGCTCTCATCTCGAGTTGATTTGGGGTCCCGGAGCCCTTTCCTGTTGCTACAGTGACCTCAGGATCCCTCTAGACTTGAGACAGTGATCTTGGGTTTTCTCTGGAGTGCCATCAAGGAAATCAAGGCTCCTTTCACGTTTGATGTGGAACACGGAATTGCTCTGCACGCACTGCAGGGGAATCGGGCCTCATCTCGCGGCGAGGAGTAATTCTCATGATTTTTCTCGAGTTGCCTCCGGAACCTGGAGTATATTCTCGAGTTACGACGGGGAGGGCCCTTCCAGACACGTGTTTGTTCAGCGACGTCAGGACTCCTGCCTAGGTGCGAGGGACACCTCGGGATTCTCCTCGAGTCTTGGCATGGTAATTGGGACGCGTCTCCACATGAGACGGGAGACCCAGGGTCCCTTTGGACGTGCCACAGGGATCCTGGAACTCCTATCCATTTTCAAGAGGAGTCAGACATCGTCTCCTTTGGAAGCATATATCTCTGCGGACCTTTCGAGTTTTCAAAGGATGTGAGGCCTCCGTTCCCGTTGAGGCGGAGAACTCGGTCTTTCTCTGTGGTCTCCACAGGGGATTCAGACATTCCTTCATCTTCGGAGATGCAAGACGAGCCTGCATTCAATTCACTGCAGGGATATCCGGCCTTACTTCGAGTCAGAGCATCTCGGTGTCCATTCCACTTGAGGCCACAAACTCAGGGTCCCTCTCACATACCTGTAGCTGAGAGAAACCTCCTCTTGAGGTGCTTGTGAAAAGTTGGTAATCCTCTTGAGTCGAAGCCAGACACTAAGCTCTCATTTCGAGTTGATTTGGGGTCCACGGAGACCTTTCGTGTTACTCCAGTGACCTCAGGATCCCTCTAGACATGAGACAGTGATCTTGAGTTTTCTCTGGAGTGCCATCAAGGAAATCAAGGCTCCTTTCACGTTTGATGTGGAACACGGAATTGCTCTGCACACAGTGCAGGGGAATCGGGTCTCATCTCGCGGCGAGGGGGAAGTCTCATGGTTTTTCTCGAGTTGCGGTCGGAACCTGGGGTATATTCTTGTGTAACGACGGGGAGGGCCCTTCCAGAAACGTGTTTGTTCAGCGACGTCAGGACTCCTGCCTAGGTGCGAGGGACACCTCGGGATTCTCCTCGAGTCTTGGCATGGCAATTGGGACGCGTATCCATGTGAGGCGTGAGACCCAGAGTCCCTTTACACGTGCCATAGGGATCCTGGGACTCCTATCTATTTTCAAGAGAGTCAGGCATCGTCTCCTTTGGAAGCATTGATCTCCGTGGACCTCTCGAGATGTCAAAGGATGTGAGGCCTACGGTCGCGATGAGGCGGAGGACTAGGTCTTTCTCTGTGGTCTCCACAGCGGATTCAGACATCCCTTCATCTTGGGAGATGCAAGACGAGCCTGAATTCAATTCACTGCAGGGATATCCGGCCTTACTTCGAGTCAGAGCATCTCGGTGTCCATTCCACTTGAGGCCACAAACTCAGTGTCCCTCTCACATACCTGTAGCTGAGAGAAGCCTCCTCTTGAGGTGCTTGTGGAAAGTTGGTAATCCTCTTGTGTCGAAGCCAGGGACTAAGCTCTCATCTCGAGTTGATTTGGGGTCCACGGAGAACTTTCCTGTTGCTCCAGTGACGTCAGGATCCCTCTAGACTTGAGACAGTGATCTTGGGTTTTCTCTGGAGTGCCATCAAGGAAATCAAGGCTCCTTTCACGTTTGATGTGGAACACGGCATTGCTCTGCACACAGTGCAGGGGAATCGGGCCTCATGTCGCGGCGAGAGGGAAGTCTCATGGTTTTTCTCGAGTTGCGGCCGGAACCTGGTGTATATTCTCGAGTTGCGACGGGGAGGGCCCTTCCAGACACGTGTTTGTTCAGCGACGTCAGGACTCCTGCCTAGGTGCGAGGGACACCTCGGGATTCTCCTCGAGTCTTGGCATGGCAATTGGGACGCGTCTCCACGAGAGGCGGGAGACCCAGGGTCCCTTTCCACGTGCCACAGGGATCCTGGGACTCCTATCCATTTTCAAGAGGAGTCAGGCATCGTCTCCTTTGGAAGCATTGATCTCCGCAGACCTCTCGATTTTTCAAAGGATGTGATGTCTCCGGTCGCGATGAGGCTGAGGACTAGGTTTTTCTCTGTGGTCTCCACAGGGGATTCAGACATCCCTTCGTCTTAGGAGATGCAAGACGAGCCTGCATTCAATTCACTGCAGGGATATCCGGGCTTACTTCGAGTCAGAGCATCTCGGTGTCCATTCCACTTGAGGCCACAAACTCAGGGTCCATCTCACATACCTGTAGCTGAGAGAAGCCTCCTCTTGAGGTACTTGTGTAAAGTTGGTATTCCTCTTGAGTCGAATTCAGGGACTAAGCTCTCATCTCAGGTTGATTTGTGGGCCACGGAGCTCTTTCGTGTTGCTCCAGGGACCTCAGGATCCCTCTAGACTAGAGACAGTGATCTTGGGTTTTCTCTGGAGTGCCATCAAGGAAATCAAGGCTCCTTTCACGTTTGATGTGGAACACGGAATTGCTCGGCACACAATGCAGGGGAATCGGGCCTCATGTCGCGGCGAGGGGGAAGTCTCATGGTTTTTCTTGAGTTTCGGCCGGAACCTGGGGTATATTCCCGAGTTACGACGAGGAGGGCCCTTCCTGACACGTGTTTGTTCAGCGACGTCAGGACTCCTGCCTAGGTGCGAGGGACACCTCGGGATTCTCCTCGAGTCTTGGCATGGCAATTGGGACGCGTCTCCACGTGAGGCGGGAGACCCAGTGTCCCTTTCCTCGTGCCACAGGGATCCTGGGACTCCTATCCATTTTCAAGTCATCGTCTCCTTTGGAAGCATTGATCTCCGCGGACCTCTCGAGTTTTCAAAGGACGTGAGGCCTCCGTTCGCGTTGAGGCGGAGGACTAGGTCTTTCTCTGTGGACTCCACAGGGGATTCAGACAACCCTTCGTCTTGGGAGATGCAAGACGAGCCTGCATTCAATTCACTGCAGGGATATCCGGCTTTACTTCGAGTCAGAGCATCTCGGTGTCCATTCCACTTGAGGCCACAAACTCAGGGTCCCTCTCACATACCTGTAGCTGAGAGAAGCCTCCTCTTGAGGTGCTTGTGGAAAGTTGGTATTCCTCTTGAGTCGAAGCCAGGGACTAAGCTCTCATCTCGAGTTGATTTGGGGTCCACTGAGCCCTTTGGTGTTGCTCCAATGACCTCAGGATCCCTCTAGAATTGAGACAGTGATCTTGGGTTTTCTCGGGAGTGCCATCAAGGAAATCAAGGTTCCTTTCACGTTTCATGTGGAACACGGAATTGCTCTGCACGCAGTACAGGGGAATCGGGCCTCATCTCGCGGCGAGGGGGAAGTCTCATGGTTTTTCTCGAGTTGCGGTCGAAACCTGGGGTATATTCTCGAGTTACGACGGGGAGGGCCCTTCCATGCACGTGTTTGTTCAGCGACGTCAGGACTCCTGCCTAGGTGCGAGGGACACCTCGGGATTCTCCTCGAGTCTTGGCATGGCAATTGGGACGCGTCTCCACATGAGGCGGGTGACCCAGGGTCCCTTTCCACGTGCCACAGTGATCCTGGGACTCCTATGCATTTTCAAGAGGAGCCACGCATCGTATCCTTTGGAAGCATTGATCTCTGCAGACCTCTCGAGTTTTCAAATGATATGAGGCCTCCGGTCATGATGAGGCGGAGGACTAGGTTTTTCTCTGTGGTCTCCACAGGGGATTCAGACATCCCTTCGTCTTGGGAGATGCAAGACGAGCCTGCATTCAATTCACTGCAGGGATATCCGGACTTACTTCGAGTCAGAGCATCTTGGTGTCCATTGCACTTGAGGCCACAAACTCAGGGTCCCTCTCACATACCTGTAGCTGAGAGAAGCCTCCTCTTGAGGTGCTTGTGGAAAGTTGGTATTCCTCTTGCGTCGAAGCCAGGGACTAAGCTGTCATCTCGAGTTGATTTGGGGTCCACGGAGCCCTTTCGGGTTGCTCCAGTAACCTCAGGATCCCTCTAGACTTGAGACAGTGATCTTGGGTTTTCTCTGGAGTGCCATCAGGGAAATCAAGGCTCCTTTCATGTTTGATGTGGAACACGGAATTGCTCTGCACGCAGTGCACGGGAATCGGGCCTCATGTCGCGGCCAGCGGGAAGTCTCATGGTTTTTCTCGAGTTGCGGCCGGAACCTGGGGTATATTCTCGAGTTACGACGGCGAGGGCCCTTCCAGACATGTGTTTGTTCAGCGACATCAGGACTCCTGCCTAGGTGCGAGGGACACCTCGGGATTCTCCTCGAGTCTTGGCATGGCAATTGGGACGCGTCTCCACGTGAGGCGGGAGACCCAGGTTCCCTTTCCACGTGCCACAGGGATCCTGGGACTCCTATCCATTTTCAAGAGGAGTCAGGCATCGTCTCCTTTGGAAGCATTGATCTCCGCGGACGTCTTGAATTTTCAAAGGATGTGAGGCCTCCCTTCGCGATGAGGCGGAGAACTAGGTCTTTCTCTGTGGTCTCCACAGGGGATTCAGACAAACCTTCGTCTTGGGAGATGCAAGACGAGCCTGCATTCAATTCACTGCAGGGATATCCGGCCTTACATCGAGTCAGAGCATCTCGGTGTCCATTCCACTTGAGGCCACAAACTCAGGGTCCCTCTCACATACCTGTATCTGAGAGAAGCCTCCTCTTGAGGTGCTTGTGGAAAGTTGGTATTCCTCTTGAGTCGAAGCCAGGGACTAAGCTCTCATCTCGAGTTGATTTGGGGTCCACGGAGCCCTTTCATGTTGCTCCAGTGACCTCAGGATCCCTCTAGACTTGAGACAGTGATCTTGGGTTTTCTCTGGAGTGCCATCAAGGAAATCAAGGCTCCTTTCACGTTTGATGTGGAACACGGAATTGCTCTGCACGCAGTGCAGGGGAATCGGGCCTCATCTGGCGGCGAGGGGGAAGTCTCATGGTTTTTCTAGAGTTGCGGCCAGAACCTAGGGTATATTCTCGAGTTACGATGGGGAGGGCACTTCCAGACACGTGTTTGTTCAGCGACGTTAGGACTCCTGCCTAGGTGCGAGGGACACCTCGGGATTCTCGTCCAGTCTTAGCATGGCAATTGGGACGCGTCTCCACATGAGGCGGGAGATGCAGGGTCCCTTTCCACGTGCCACAGGGATCCTGGGACTCCTATTCATTTTCAAGAGGAGTCGGGCATCGTCTCCTTTGGAAGCATTGATCTCCGCGCACCTCTCGAGTTTTCAAAGGATTTGAGGCCTCCGTCCGCGATGAGGCGGAGAACTAGGTCTTTCTCTGTCGTCTCCACAGAGGATTCAGACATCCCTTCGTCTTGGGAGATGCAAGACGAGCCTGCATTCAATTCACTGCAGGGATATCCGGCCTTACTTCGAGTCAGAGCATCTCGGTGTCCATTCCACTTGAGGCCACAAACTCAGGGTCCCTCTCACATACCTGTAGCTGAGAGAGGTGCTTGTGGAAAGTTGGTATTCCTCTTGAGTCGAAGCCAGGGACTAAGCTCTCATCTCGAGTTGATTTGGGGTCCACGGAGCCCTTTCGTGTTGCTCCAGTGACCTCAGGATCACTCTAGACTTGAGACAGAGATCTTGGGTTTTCTCTGGAGTGCCATCAAGGAAATCAAGGCTCCTTTCACGTTTGATGTGGAACACGGAATTGCTCTGCACGCAGTGCAGGGGAATCGGGCCTCATCTCGCGGCGAGGAGTAAGTCTCATGGTTTTTCTCGAGTTGCGGCCGGAACCTGGGGTATATTCTCGAAGTACGACGGCGAGGGCCCTTCCAGACACGTGTTTGTTCAGCGACGTCAGGACTCCTGCCTTGGTGCGAGGGACACCTGGGTATTCTCCACGAGTCTTGGCATGGTAATTGGGACGCGTATCCACGTGATGCGGGAAACCCAGGGTCACTTTCCACGTTCCATAGGGATCCTGGGACTCCTATCCATTTTCAAGAGGAGTCAGGCAACGTCGCCTTTGGAAGCATTGATCTCCGCGCACCTCTTGAGTTTTCAAAGGATGTGAGGCCTCCGTTCGCGTTGAGGCGGAGAAGTAGGTCTTTCTCTGTGGTCTCCACAGGGGATTCAGACATCCCTTCGTCTTGGGAGATGCAAGACGAGCCTGCATTCAATTCACTGCAGGGATATCCGGCCTTACGTCGAGTCAGAGCATCTCGGTGTCCATTCCACTTGAGGCCACAAACTCAGGGGCCCTCTCACATACCTGTAGCAGAGAGAAGCCTCCTCTTGAGGTGCTTGTGGAAAGTTGGTATTCCTCTTGAGTCGAAGCCAGGGACTAAGCTCTCATCTCGAGTTGATTTGGGGTCCACGGAGCCCTTTCGAGTTGCTACAGTGATCTCAGGATCCCTCTAGACTTGAGACAGTGATCTTGGGTTTTCTCTGGAGTGCCATCAAGGAAATCAAGGCTCCTTTCACGTTTGATGTGGAACACGGAATTGCTCTGCACGCAGTCCAGGGGAATCGGGCCTCATCTCGCGGCGAGGGGGAAGTCTCATGGTTTTTCTCGAGTTGCGGCCGGAACTTGGGTATATTCTCGAGTTACGAAGGGGAGGGCCCTTGCAGACACGTGTTTGTTCAGCGACGTCAGGACTCCTGCCTAGGTGCGAGGGACACCTCGGGATTCTCCTCGAGTCTTGGCATGGCAATTGGGACGCGTCTCCACGTGAGGCGGGAGACCCAGGGTCCCTTTCCACGTGCCACAGGGATCCTGGGACTCCTATCCATTTTCAAGAGGAGTCAGGCATCGTCTCCTTTGGAAGCATTGATCTCCGCGGACCTCTCGAGTTTTCAAAGGATATGAGGCCTCCGGTCGCGAAGAGGCGGAGAACTCGGTCTTTCTCTGTGGTCTCCACAGGGGATTCAGACATCCCTTCGTCTTGGGAGATGCAAGACGAGCCTGCATTCAATTCACTGCAGGGATATCCGGCCTTACTTCGAGTCAGACCATCTCGGTGTCCATTCCACTTGAGGCCACAAACTCAGGGGCCCTCTCACATACCTGTAGCTGAGAGAAGCCTCCTCTTGCGGTGCTTGTAGAAAGTTGGTATTCCTCTTGAGTCTAAGCCAGGGACTAAGCTCTCATCTCGAGTTGATTTCAGGTCCACGGAGCCCTTTCGTGTTGCTACAGTGACTTCAGGATCCCTCTAGACTTGAGACAGTGATCTTGGGTTTTCTCTGGAGTGCCATCAAGGAAATCAAGGCTCCTTTCACGTTTGATGTGGAACACGGAATTGCTCTGCACGCAGTGCAGGGGAGTCGGGCCTCATCTCACAGCGAGGGGGAAGTCTCATGGTTTTTCGCGAGTTGCGGCCGGAACCTGGGGTATATTCTCGAGTTACGACGGGGAGGGCCCGTCCAGACACGTGTTTGTTCAGCAACGTCAGGACTCCTGCCTAGGTGCGAGGGACACCTCGGTATTCTCCTCGAGTCTTGGCGTGGCAATTGGGACGCGTCTCCACGTGAGACGTGAGACCCAGGCTCCCTTTCCACGTGCCACAGTGATCCTGGGACTCCTATCCATTTTCAAGAGGAGTCAGGCATCGGCTCCTTTGGAAGCATTAATCTCCGCAGACCTCTCGAGTTTTCAAAGGATGTGAGGCCTCAGGTCGCGTTGAGGCGGAGGACTAGGTCTTTCTCTGTGGTCTGCACAGGGCTTTCAGACATCCCTTCGTCTTGGGAGATGCAAGACGAGCCTGCATTCAATTCACTGCAGGGATATCCGGGCTTACTTCGAGTCAGAGCATCTCGGTGTCCATTCCACTTGAGGCCACAAACTCAGGGTCCATCTCACATACCTGTAGCTGAGAGAAGCCTCCTCTTGAGGTGCTTGTGGAAAGTTGGTATTCCTCTTGGGTCTAAGCCAGGGACTAAGCTCTCATCTCGTGTGGATTTTTTGTCGACGGAGCCCTTTCATATTGGTCCAGTGACCTCAGGATCCCTCTAGACTTGAGACAGTGATCTTGGGTTTTCGCTGGAGTGCCATCAAGGAAATCAAGGCTCCTTTCACTTTTGATGTGGAATACGGAATTGCTCTGCACGCAGGGCAGGGGAATCGGGCCTCATCTCGCTGTGAGGGGGAATTCTCATGGTTTTTCTCGAGTTGCGTCCGGATCCAGGGGTGTATTCTCGAGTTACGATGGGGAGGGCCCTTCCAGACATGTGTTTGTTCAGCGAAGTCAGGACTCCTGCCTAGGTGCGAGGGACACCTCGGGATTCTCCTCGAGTCTTGGCATGGCAATTGTGATGCGTCTCCACGTGAGGAGGGAGACCCAGGGTCCCTTTCCACTTGCCAGAGTGATCCTGGGACTCCTATCCATTTTCAAGTGGAGTCAGGCATCGTCTCCTTTGGAAGCATTGATCTCCGCATACCTCTCGAGTTTTCAAAGGATGTCAGGCCTCCGGGCGCATTGAGGCGGAAGACTAGGTCTTTCTCTGTGGTCTCCACAGGGGATTCAGACATCCCTTCGTCTTGGGAGATGCAAGACGAGCCTGCATTCAATTCACTGCAGGGATATCCGGCCTTACTTCGAGTCAGAGCATCTCGGTGTCCATTCCACTTGAGGCCACAAACTCAGGGTTCCTCAAATATACCTGTACCTGAGAGAAGCCTCCTCTTGAGGTGCTTGTGGAAAGTTGGTATTCCTCTTGAGTCGAAGCCAGGGACTAAGCTCTCATCTCGAGTTGATTTGGGGTCCACGGAGCCCTTTCGTGTTGCTACAGTGACCTCAGGATCCCTCTAGACTTGAGACACTGATCTTGGGTTTTCTCTGGAGTGCCATCAAAGAAATCAAGGCTCCTTTCATGTTTGATGTGGAACATGGAATTGCTCTGCACGCAGTGCAGGGGAATCGGGCCTCATCTCGCGGCGAGGGGGAAGTCTCATGGTTTTTCTCGAGTTGCGGCCGGAACCTGGGGTATATTCTCGAGTTACGACGGGGAGGGCCCTTCCAGACACGTGTTTGTTCAGCGACGTCAGGACTCCTGCCTAGGTGCGAGGGACAACTCGGGATTCTCCTCGAGTCTTGGCATGGCAATTGGGACGCGTCTCCACGTGAGGCGGGAGACTCAGGGTCCCTTTAAACGTGCCACAGGGATCCTGGAACTCCTATCCATTTTCAAGAGGAGTCAGGCATCATCTCCTTTGGAAGCATTGATCTCCTCGGACCTCTCGAGTTTTCAAAGGATGTGAGGCCTCCGCTCGCGATGAGGCGGAGAATTAGGTCTTTCTCTGTGGTCTCGACAGGGGATTCAGACATCCCTTCGTCTTGGGAGACGCAAGGCGAGCCTGCATTCAATTCACTGCAGGGATATCCGGCCTTACTTCGAGTCAGAGCATCTCGGTGTCCATTCCACTTGAGGCCACAAACTCAGGGTCCCTCTCACATACTTTTAGCTGAGAGAAGCCTCCTCTTGAGGTGCCTGTGGAAAGTTGGTATTCCTCTTGACTCGAAGCCAGGGACTAAGCTCTCATCTCGAGTTGATTTGGGGTCCACGGAGCCCTTTCGTGTTGCTCCAGTGACCTCAGGATCCCTCTAGACTTGAGACAGTGATCTTGGGTTTTCGCTGGAGTGCCATCAACGAAATCAAGGCTCCTTTCACGTTTGATGTGGAACACGGAATTGCTCTGCACGCAGTGCAGGGGAATCGGGCCTCATCTCGCGGCGAGGGGGAAGTCTCATGGTTTTTCTCAAGTTGCGGCCGGAACCTGGGGTATATTCTCGAGTTACGACGGGGAGGGCCCTTCCCGACACGTGTTTGTACAGCGAGGTCAGGACTCCTGCCTACGTGCGAGGGACACCTCGGGATTCCCCTCGAGTCTTGGCATGGCAATTGGGACGCGTCTCCACGTGAGGCGGGAGACCCAGGGTCCCTTTCCACGTGCCACAGGGATCCTGGGACTCCTATCCATTTTCAAGAGGAGTCAGGCATCGTCTCCTTTGGAAGCATTGATCCCCGCGGACCTCTCGAGTTTTCCAAGGATATGAGGCCTCCGGTTGCGTTGAGGTGGAGGACTAGGTCTTTCTCTGTGGTCTCCACAGGGGATTCAGACAACCCTTCGTCTTTGGAGATGCAAAACGAGCCTGCATTCAATTCACTGCAGGGATATCCGGCCTTACTTCGAGTCAGAGCATCTCGGTGTCCATTCCACTTGAGGCCACAAACTCAGGGTCCCTCTCACATACTTGTAGCTGAGAGAAGCCTCCTCTTGAGGTGCTTGTGGAAACGTGGTATTCCTCTTGAGTCGAAGCCAGGGACTAAGCTCTCATCTCGAGTTGATTTGGGGTCCACGGAGCCCTTTTGTGTTGCTACAGTGACCTCAGGATCCCTCTAGACTTGAGACAGTGATCTTGTATTTTCTCTGGAGTGCCATCAAGGAAATCAAGGCTCCTTTCACGTTTGATGTGGAACACGGAATTGCTCTGCACGCAGTGCAGGGGAATCGGGCCTCATCTCGCGGCGAGGGGGAAGTCTCATGCTTCTTCTCGAGTTGCGGCCGGAACCTGGGGTATATTCTCGAGATACGACGGGGAGGGCCCTTCCAGACACGTGTTTGTTCAGCGACGTCAGGACTCCTGCCTAGGTGCGAGGGACACCTCGGGATTCTCCTCGAGTCTTGGCATGGCAATTGGGACGCGTCTCCACGTGAGGCGGGAGACCCAGGGTCCCTTTCCACGTGCCACAGGGATCCTGGGACTCCTATCCATTTTCAACAGGAGTCAGGCATCGTCTCCTTTGGAAGCATTGATCTCCGCGGACCTCTCGAGTTTTCAAAGGATGTGAGGCCTTCAGTGTCGATGAGGCGGAGGACTAGGTCTTTCTCTATCGTCTCCACAGCGGATTCAGACATCCCTTCGTCTTGGGAGATGCAAGACGAGCCTGCATTCAATTCACTGCAGGGATATCCGGCCTTACTTCGAGTCAGAGCATCTCAATGTCCATTCCACTTGAGGCCACAAACTCAGGGGCCCTCTCACATACCTGTAGCTGAGAGAAGCCTCCTCTTGAGGTGCTTGTGGAAAGTTGGTATTCCTCTTGAGTCGAAGCCAGGGACTAAGCTCTCATCTCGAGTTGATTTGGGGTCCACGGAGCCCTTTCGTGTTGCTCCAGTGACTTCAGGATCCCTCTAGACTTGAGACAGTGATCTTGGGTTTTCTCTGGAGTGCCATCAAGGAAATCAAGTCTCCTTTCACGTTTGATGTGGAACACGGAATTGCTCTGCACGCAATCTAGGGGAATCGGGCCTCATGTCGCGGCGAGGGGGAAGTCTCATGGTTTTTCTCGAGTTGCGGCCGGAACCTGGGGTATATTCTCGAGTTACGACGGGGAGGGCCCTTCCAGACACGTGTTTGTTCAGCAACGTCAGGACTCCTGCCTAGGTGCGAGGGACACCTCGGGATTCTCCTCGAGTCTTGGCATGGCAATTGGGACGCGTCTCCACGTGAGGCGGGAGACCCAGGGTCCCTTTCTACGTGCCACAGGGATGCTGGGACTCCTATCCATTTTCAAGAGGAGTCAGGCATCGTCTCCTTTGGAAGCATTGATATCCGCGGACCTCTCGAGTTTTCAAAGGATGTGAGACCTCTGGTCGCGATGAGGCGGAGAATTAGGTCTTTCTCTGTGGTCTCCACAGGGGATTCAGACATCCCTTCGTCTTGGGAGATGCAAGACGAGCCTGCATTCAATTCACTGCAGAAATATCCGGCCTTACTTCGAGTCAGAGCATCTTGGTGTCCTTTCCACTTGAGGCCACAAACTCAGGGGCCCTCAAATATACCTGTAGCTGAGAGAAGCCTCCTCTTGAGGTGCATGTGGAAAGTTGGTATTCCTCTTGAGTCGAAGCCAGGGACTAAGCTCTCATCTCGAGTTGATTTGGGGTCGACGGAGCCCTTTCATGTTGGTCCAGTGACCTCAGGATCCCTCTAGACTTGAGACAGTGATCTTGGGTTTTCTCTGGAGTGCCATCAAGGAAATCAAGGCTCCTTTCACGTTTGATGTGGAACACGGAATTGCTCTGCACGCAGTGCAGGGGAATCGGGCCTCATCTCGCGGCGAGGGGGAAGTCTCATGGTTTTTCTCGAGTTGCGGCCGGAACCGGGGGTATATTCTCGAGTTACGACGGGGAGGGCCCTTCCAGACACGTGTTTGTTCAGCGACGTCAGGACTCCTGCCCAGGTGCGAGGGACACCTCGGGATTCTCCTCGAGTCTTGGCATGGCAATTGGGACGCGTATCCACGTGAGGCGGGAGACCCACGGTCCCTTTCCACGTGCCACAGGGATCCTGGGACTCCTATCCATTTTCAAGAGGAGTCAGGCATCGTCTCCTTTGGAAGCATTGATCTCTGCGGACCTATCGAGTTTTCAAAGGATATGAGGCCTCCGGTTGTGTTGAGGTGGAGGACTAGATCTTTCTCTATGGTCTCCACAGGGGATTCAGACAACCCTTCGTCTTGGGAGATGCAAGACGAGCCTGCATTCAATTCACTGCAGGGATATCCGGCCTTACTTCGAGTCAGACCATCTCGGTGTCCATTCCACTTGAGGCCACAAACTCAGGGTCCCTCTCACATACCTGTAGCTGAGAGAAGCCTCCTCTTGAGGTGCTTGTGGAAAGTTGGTATTCCTCTTGAGTCGAAGCCAGGGACTAAGCTCTCATCTCGAGTTGATTTGGGGTCCACGGAGCCCTTTCGTGTTGCTCCAGTGACCTCAGGATCCCTCTAGACTTGAGACAGTGATCTTGGGTTTTCTCTGGAGTGCCATCAACGAAATCAAGGCTCCTTTCACGTTTGATGTGGAACACGGAATTGCTCTGCACGCAGTGCAGGGGAATCGGGCCTCATCTCGCGGCGAGGGGGAAGTCTCATGGTTTTTCTCGAGTTGCGGCCGGAACCTGGGGTATATTCTCGAGTTACGACGGGGAGGGCCCTTCCAGACACGTGTTTGTTCAGCGACGTCAGGACTCTTGCCTAGGTGCAAGGGACAACTCGTGATTCTCCTCGAGTCTTGGCATGGCAATTGGTACGTGTCTCCACGTGAGGCGGGAGATGCAGGGTCCCTTTCCACGTGCCACAGGGATCCTGGGACTCCTATCCATTTTCAAGAGGAGTCAGGCATCGTCTCCTTTGGAAGCATTGATCTCCACACAACTCTCGAATTTTCAAAGGATGTGAGGCCTCCGTTCGGATGAGGCGGAGGACTAGGTCTTTCTCTGTGGTCTCCACAGGGGATTCAGACATCCCTTCGTCTTGGAGGATGCAAGACGAGCCTGCATTCAATTGACTGCAGGGATATCCGGCCTTACTTCGAGTCAGAGCATCTCGGTGTCCATTACACTTGAGGCCACAAACTCAGGGTCCCTGTCACATACCTGTAGCTTAGAGAAGCCTCCTCTTGAGGTGCTTGTGGAAAGTTGGTATTCCTCTTGAGTCTAAGCCAGGGACTAAAGTCTCATCTCGAGTTGATTTCGGTCCACGGAGCCCTTTCCTGTTGGTCCAGTGACCTCAGGATCCCTCTAGACTTGAGACAGTGATCTTGGGTTTTCTCTGGAGTGCCATCAAGGAAATCAAGGCTCCTTTCACGTTTGATGTGGAACACGGAATTGCTCTGCACGCAGTGCAGGGGAATCGGGCCTCATCTCGCGGCAAGGGGGATGTCTCATGGTTTTTCTCAAGTTGCAGCCGGAACCTGGGGTATATTCTCGAGTTAAGACGGGTAGGGCCCTTCCAGACAAGTGTTTGTTCAGCGATGTCAGGACTCCTGCCTAGGTGCGAGGGACACCTCGGGATTCTCCTCGAGTCTTGGCATGGCAATTGGGACGCGTCTCCACGTGAGGCGGGAGACCCAGGGTCCCTTTCCACGTGCCACAGGGATCCTGGGACTCCTATCCATTTTCAAGAGGAGTCAGGCATCGTCTCCTTCGGAAGTATTGATCTCCGCGGACCTCTCGAGTTTTCAAAGGATGTGAGGCATCCGGTCGCGTTGAGGCGGAGGACTAGGTCTTTCTCTGTGGTCTCCACAGGGGATTCAGACAACCCTTCGTCTTGGGAGATGCAAGACGAACCTGCATTCAATTCACTGCAGGGATATCTGGCCTTACTTCGAGTCAGACCATCTCGGTGTTCATTCCACTTGAGGTCAGCAACTCAGGGTCCCTCTCACATACCTGTAGCTGAGAGAAGCCTCCTCTTGAGGTGCTTGTGGAAACGTGGTATTCCTCTTGAGTCGAAGCCAGGGACTAAGCTCTCATCTCGAGTTGATTTGGGGTGCACAGAGCCCTTTCGAGTTGCTCCAGTGACCTCAGGATCCCTCTAGACTTGAGACAGTGATCTTGGATTTTCTCTGGAGTGCCATCAAGGAAATCAAGGCTCCTTTCACGTTTGATGTGGAACACGGAATTGCTCTGCACGCAGTGCAGGGGAATCGGGCCTCATCTCGCGGCGAGGAGTAAGTCTCATGGTTTATCTCAGGTTGCGGCTGGAAAATGGGGTATATTCTCGAGTTACGACGGGGAGTGCCCTTCCAGACACGTGTTTGTTCAGAGACGTCAGGACTCCTGCCTAGGTGCAAGGGACACCTCGGGATTCTCCTCGAGTCTTGGCATGGCAAATGGGACGCGTCTCCACGTGAGGCGGGAGACCCAGGGTCCCTTTCCCCGTGCCACAGGGATCCTGGGACTCCTATCCATTTTCAAGAGGAGTCAGGCATCGTCTCCTTTGGAAGCATTGATCTCCGCGGACCTCTCGAGTTTTCAAAGGATATGAGGCCTCCGGTTGCGTTGAGTTGGAGGACTAGGTCTTTCTCTGTGGTCTCCACAGGGGATTCAGACAACCCTTCGTCTTGGGAGATGCAAAACGAGCCTGCATTCAATTCACTGCAGGGATATCCGGCCTTACTTCGAGTCAGAGCATCTCGGTGTCCATTCCACTTGAGGCCAAAAATTCAGGGTCCCTCTCACATACTTGTAGCTGAGAGAAGCCTCCTCTTGAGGTGCTTGTGGAAACGTGGTATTCCTCTTGAGTCGAAGCCAGGGACTAAGCTCTCATCTCGAGTTGATTTGGCGTCCACGGAGCCCTTTTGTGTTGCTACAGTGACCTCAGGATCCCTCTAGACTTGAGACAGTGATCTTGGATTTTCTCTGGAGTGCCATCAAGGAAATCAAGGCTCCTTTCACGTTTGATGTGGAACACGGAATTGCTCTGCACGCAGTGCAGGGGAATCGGGCTTCATCTCGAGGCGAGGGGGAAGTCTCATGCTTTTTCTCGAGTTGCGGCCGGAACCTGGGGTATATTCTCGAGTTACGACGGGGAGGGCCCTTCCAGACACGTGTTTGTTCAGCAACGTCAGGACTCCTGCCTAGGTGCGAGGGACACCTCGGGATTCTCCTCGAGTCTTGGCATGGCAATTGGGACGCGTCTCCACGTGAGGCGGGAGACCCAGGGTCCCTTTCCACGTGCCACAGGGATGCTGGGACTCCTATCCATTTTCAAGAGGAGTCAGGCATCGTCTCCTTTGGAAGCATTGATCTCCGCGGACCTCTCGAGTTTTCAAAGGATGTGAGGCCTCCGGGGTCGATGAGGCGGAGGACTAGGTCTTTCTCTATCGTCTCCACAGGGGATTCAGACATCCCTTCGTCTTGGGAGATGCAAGACGAGCCTGCATTCAATTCACTGCAGGGATATCCGGCATTACTTCGAGTCAGAGAATCTCGGTGTCCATTCCACTTGAGGCCACAAACTCAGGGGCCCTCTCACATACCTGTAGCTGAGAGAAGTCTCCTCTTGAGGTGCTTGTGGAAAGTTGGTATTCCTCTTGAGTCGAAGCCAGGGACTAAGCTCTCATCTCGAGTTGATTTGGGGTCCACGGAGCCCTTTCGTGTTGCTCCAGTGACTTCAGGATCCCTCTAGACTTGAGACAGTGATCTTGGGTTTTCTCTGGAGTGCCATCAAGGAAATCAAGTCTCCTTTCACGTTTGATGTGGAACACGGAATTGCTCTGCACGCAATCTAGGGGAATCGGGCCTCATGTCGCGGCGAGGGGGAAGTTTCATGGTTTTTCTCGAGTTGCGGCCGGAACCTGGGGTATATTCTCGAGTTACGACGGGGAGGGCCCTTCCAGACACGTGTTTGTTCAGCAACGTCAGGACTCCTGCCTAGGTGCGAGGGACACCTCGGGATTCTCCTCGAGTCTTGGCATGGCAATTGGGACGCGTCTCCACGTGAGGCGGGAGACCCAGGGTCCCTTTCTACGTGCCACAGGGATGCTGGGACTCCTATCCATTTTCAAGAGGAGTCAGGCATCGTCTCCTTTGGAAGCATTGATATCCGCGGACCTCTCGAGTTTTCAAAGGATGTGAGGCCTCTGGTCGCGATGAGGCGGAGAATTAGGTCTTTCTCTGTGGTCTCATCAGGGGATTCAGACATCCCTTCGTCTTGGGAGATACAAGACGAGCCTGCATTCAATTCACTGCAGGGATATCCGGCCTTACTTCGAGTCAGAGCATCTCAGTGTCCATTCCACTTGAGGCCACAAACTCAGGGGCCCTCTCACATACCTGTAGCTGAGAGAAGCCTCCTCTTGAGGTGCTTGTGGAAAGTTGGTATTCCTCTTGAGTCGAAGCCAGGGACTAAGCTCTCATCTCGAGTTGATTTGGGGTCCACAGAGCCCTTTCGTTTTGCTACAGTGACCTCAGGGTCAATCTAGACTTGAGAGAGTGATCTTGGGTTTTCTCTGGAGTGCCATCTAGGAAATCAAGGCTCCTTTCACTTTTGATGTGCAATACGGCATTGCTCTGCACGCAGGGTACGGGAATCGGGCCTGATGTCGCGGCGAGGGGGAAGTCTCATGGCTTTTCTCGAGTTGCGGCCGGAACCTGGGTTATATTCTCGAGTTACGACGGGGAGGGCCCTTCCAGACACCTGTTTGTTCAGCGACATCAAGACTCCTGCCTAGGTGCGAGGGACACCTCGGGATTCCCCTCGAGTCCTGGCATGGCAATTGGGACGCGTCTCCACGTGAGGCGGGAGACCCAGGGTCCCTTTCCACGTGCCACAGTGATCCTGGGACTCCTACCCATTTTCAAGAGGAGTCAGGCATCATCTCCATTGGAAGCATTGATCTCCTCGGACCTCTCGAGTTTTCAAAGGATGTGAGGCCTCCGCTCGCGATGAGGCGGAGGACTAGGTCTTTCTCTGTGGTCTCCACAGGGGATTCAGACATCCCTTCGTCTTGGGAGATGCAAGACGAGCCTGCATTCAATTCACTGCAGGGATATCCGGCCTCACTTCGAGTCAGAGCATCTCGGTGTCCATTCCACTTGAGGCCACAAACTCAGGGTCCCTCTCACATACCTGTAGCTGAGTGAAGCCTCCTCTTGAGGTGCTTGTGGAAAGTTGGTATTCCTCTTGAGTCGAAGCCAGGGACTAAGCTCTCATCTCGAGTTGATTTGGGGTCCACGGAGCCCTTTCGTGTTGCTCCAGTGACCTCAGGATCCCTCTAGACTTGAGACAGTGATCGTGGGTTTTCTCTGGAGTTCCATCAAGGAAATCAAGGCTCCTTTCACTTTTGATGTGAAATACGGAATTGCTCTGCACGCAGGGCAGGGGAATCGGGCCTCATCTCGCGGCGAGGGGGAAGTCTCATGGTTTTTCTCGAGTTTCGGCCGGAACCTGGGGTATATTCTCGAGTTACGATGGGGAGGGCCCTTCCAGACACGTGTTTGTTCAGCGACGTCAGGACTCCTGCCTAGGTGCGAGGGACACCTCGGGATTCTCCTCGAGTCTTGGCATGGCAATTGGGATGCGTCTCCACGTGAGGCGGGAGACCCAGTGTCCCTTTACACTTGCCAGAGTAATCCTGGGACTCCTATCCATTTTCAAGAGGAGTCAGGCATCGTCTCCTTTGGAAGCATTGATCTCCGCAGACCTTTCGAGTTTTGAAAGGATGTCAGGCCTCCGGGCGCATTGAGGCGGAAGACTAGGTCTTTCTCTTTGGTCTCCACAGGGGATTCAGACATCCCTTCGTCTTGGGAGATCCAAGACGAGCTTGCATTCAATTCACTGCAGGGATATCCGGCCTTACTTCGAGTCAGAGCATCTCGGTGTCCATTCCACTTGAGGCCACAAACTCAGGGTCCCTCTCACATACCTGTAGCTGAGAGAAGCCTCCTCGTGAGGTGCTTGAGGAAAGTTGGTATTCCTCTTGAGTCGAAGCCAGGGACTAAGCTCTCATCTCGAGTTGATTTATGGTCCACGGATCACTTTCGTGTTGATACAGTGAACTCAGGATCCCTCTAGACTTGAGGCAGTGATCTGGGGTTTTCTCTGGAGTGCCATAAAGGAAATCATGGCTCCTTTCATGTTTGATGTGGAACAAGGAATTTCTCTGCACGCAGTGCATGGGAATCGGGCCTCATCTCGCGGCGAGGGGGAAGTCTCATGGTTTTTCTCGAGTTGCGGCCGGAACCTGGGGTATATTCTCGAGTTACAAAGGGGAGGGCCCTTCCAGACCCGTGTTTGTTCAGCGACGTCAGGACTTCTGCCTAGCTGCGAGGGACACCTCGGTATTATCCTCGAGTCTTGGCCTGGCAATTGGGACGCGTCTCCACGTGAGGCGCGAGACCAAGGGTCCCTTTCCACGTGAGACAGGGATCCTGGGACTCCTATCCATTTTCAAGAGGAGTCAGGCATCGTCTCCTTTGTAAGCGTTGATCTCCGCGGACCTCTCGAGTTTTCAAACGATGTGAGGGCTCCGGTCGCGATGAGGCGGAGAACAAGGTCTTTCTCTGTGGTCTCCACAGGGGATTCAGACATCCCTTCATCTTGGGAGATGCAAGACGAGCCTGCATTCAATTCAGTGCAGGGATATCTGGCCTTACTTTGTGTCAGAGCATCTCGGTGTCCATTCCACTTGAGGCCACAAACTCAGGGTCCCTCTCACATACCTGTAGCTGAGAGAAGCCTCCTCTTGAGGTGCTTGTGGAAAGTTGATATTCCACTTGAGTCGAAGCCAGGGACTAAGCTCTCATCTCGAGTTGATTTGGGGTCCACGGAGCCCTTTCGTGTTGCTCCAGTGACTTCAGGATCCCTCTAGACTTGAGACAGTGATCTTGGGTTTTCTCTGGAGTGCCATCAAGGAAATCAAGTCTCCTTTCACGTTTGATGTCGAACACGGAATTGCTCTGCACCCAGTACATGGGAATCTGGCCTCATCTCGCCGTGAGGGGGGAGTCTCATGGTTTTTCTCGAGTTGCGGCCTGAACCTGGGGTATATTCTCGAGTTACGACGGGGAGGCCCTTCCAGACACGTGTTTGTTCAGCGACTTCAGGACTCCTGCCTAGGTGTGAGGGACACCTCGGGATTCTCCTCGAGTCTGGGCATGGCAATTGGGACGCGTCTCCACGTGAGGCGCGAGACCCAGTGTCCCTTTCCACGTGCCACAGTGATCCTGGGACTCCTATCCATTTTCAAGAGAAGTCAGGCATCGTCTCCTTTGGAAGCATTGATCTCTGCAGACCTCTCGGGTTTTCAAAGGATATGAGGCCTCCGGTCACGATGAGGCGGAGGACTAGGTCTTTCTCTGTGGTCTCCACAGGGGATTCAGACATCCCTTCGTCTTGGGAGATGCAAGACGAGCCTGCATTCAATTCACTGCAGGGATATCCGGACTTACTTCAGGTCAGAGCATCTCGGTGTCCATTGCACTTGAGGCCACAAACTCAGAGTCCCTCTCACATACCTGTAGCTGAGAGAAGCCTCCTCTTGAGGTGCTTGTGGAAAGTTGGTATTCCTCTTGAGTCGAAGCCAGGGACTAAGCTCTCATCTCGAGTTGATTTGGGGTCCATGGAGCCCTTTCGTGTTGCTACAGTGAGCTCAGGATCCCTCTAGACTAGGGACAGTGATCTTGGGTTTTCTCTGGAGTGCCATCAAGGAAATCAAGGCTCCTTTCACTTTTGATGTGGAATACGGAATTGCTCTGCATGCAGGGCAGGGGAATCGGGCCTCATCTCGCGGCGAGGGGGAAGTCTCATGGTTTTTCTCGAGTTGCGGCCGGAACCTGGGGTATATTCTCGAGTTACGACAGGGAGGGCCCTTCCAGACACGTGTTTGTTCAGCGACGTCAGGACTCCTGCCTAGGTGCGAGGGACATCTCGGGATTCTCCTCGCGTCTTGTCATAGCAATTGGGACGCGTCTCCACGTGAGGCGGGAGACCCAGGGTCCCTTTCCACGTGCCACAGGGATCCTGGGACTCCTATCCATTTTCAAGAGGAGTCAGTCATCGTCTCCTTTGGAAGCAATGATCTCCGCGGACCTCTCGAGTTTTCAAAGGATGTGAGGCCTCCGCTCGCGATGAGGCGGAGAATTAGGTATTTCTCTGTGGTCTCCACAGGGGATTCAGACATCCCTTCGTCTTGGGAGATGCAAGACGAGCCTGCATTCAATTCACTGCAGGGATATCCGGCCTTACTTCGAGTCAGAGCATCCCGGTGTCCATTCCACTTGAGGCCACAAACTCGGGGTCCCTCAAATATACATGTAGCTGAGAGAATCCTCCTCTTGAGGTGCTTGTGGAAAGTTGGTATTCCTCTTGAGTCTAAGCCAGGGACTAAGCTCTCATCTCTAGTTGATTTCGGTCCACGGAGCCCTTTCCTGTTGGTCCAGTGACCTCAGGATCCCTCTAGACTTGAGACAGTGATCTTGGGTTTTCTCTGGAGTGTCATCAAGGAAATCAAGGCTCCTTTCACGTTTGATATGGAACACGGAATTGCTCTGCATGCAGTGCAGGGGAATCGGACCTCAACTCGCGGCGAGGGGGAAATCTCATGGTTTTTCTCGAGTTGCGGCCTGAACCTGGGGTATATTCTCGAGTTACGACGGGGAGGGCCCTTCCAGACACGTGTTTGCTCAGCGACGTCAGGACTCCTGCCTAGGTGCGAGGGACACCTCGGGATTCTCCTCGAGTCTTGGCATGGCAATTGGGACGGGTCTCCACGTGAGGCGGGAGACCCAGGGTCCCTTTCCACGTGTCACAGGGATCCTGGGACTCCTATCCATTTTCAAGAGGAGTCAGGCATCGTCTCCTTTGGAAGCATTGATCTCCACGGACCTCTCGAGTTTTCAAAGGATGTGAGGCCTCCGGTCGCAATGAGGCGGAGAACTCGGTCTTTCTCTGTGGTCTCCACAGGGGATTCAGACATCCCTTCGTCTTGGGAGATGCAAGACGAGCCTGCATTCAATTCACTGCAGGGATATCCGGCCTTACTTCTAGTCAGAGCATCTCGGTGTCCATTCCACTTGAGGGCACAAACTCAGGGTCCCTCTCACATACCTGTAGCTGAGAGAAGCCTCCCCTTGAGGTGCTTGTGGAAAGTTGGTTTTCCTCTTGAGTCGAAGCCAGGGACTAAGCTCTCATCTCGAGTTGATTTGTGGTCCACGGAGCCCTTTCGTGTTGCTCCAGTGACCTCAGGATCCCTCTAGACTTGAGACAGTGAACTTGGGTTTTCTCTGGAGTGCCATCAAGGAAATCAAGGCTCCTTTCACTTTTGATGTGGAAAACGGAATTGCTTTGCACGCAGGCCAGGGGAATCAGGCCTCATCTCGCGGCGAGGGGGAAGTCTCATGGTTTTTCTCGAGTTGCGGCCGGAACCTGGGGTATATTCTCGAGTTACGACTGGGAGGGCCCTTCCAGACACGTGTTTGTTCAGCGATGTCAGGACTCCTGCCTAGGTGCGAGGGACACCTCGGGATTCTCCTCGAGTCTTGGCATGGCAATTGGGACGCGTCTCCACGTGAGGCGGGAGACCCAGGGTCCCTTTCCACGTGCCACAGGGATCCTGGGACTCCTATCCATTTTCAAGAGGAGTCAGGCATCGTCTCCTTTGGAAGCAATGATCTCCGCGGACCTCTCGAGTTTTCAAAGGATGTGTGGCCTCTGCTCGTGATGAGGCGGAGAATTAGGTTTTTCTCTGTGGTCTCCACAGGAGATTCAGACATCCCTTCGTCTTGGGAGATGCAAGACGATCGTGCATTCAATTCACTGCAGGGATATCCGGCCTTACTTCGAGTCAGAGCATCTCGGTGTCCATTCCACTTGAGGCCACAAACTCAGGGGCCCTCTCACATACCTGTAGCTGAGAGAAGCCTCCTCTTGAGGTGCTTGTGGAAAGTTGGTATTCCTCTTGAGTCGAAGCCAGGGACTAAGCTCTCATCTCGAGTTGATTTGGGGTCCATGGAGCCCTTTCTTGTTGCTACAGTGAGCTCAGGATCCCTCTAGACTAGGGACAGTGATCTTGGGTTTTCTCTGGAGTGCCATCAAGGAAATCAAGGCTCCTTTCACTTTTGATGTGGAATACGGAATTGCTCTGCATGCAGGGCAGGGGAATCGGGCCTCATCTCGCCGTGAGGGGGAAGTCTCATGGTTTTTCTCGAGTTGCGGCCGGAACCTGGGGTATATTCTCGAGTTAGGACGGGGAGGGCCCTTCCAGACACGTGTTTGTTCAGCGACGTCAGGACTCCTGCCTAGGTGCGAGGGACACCTCGGGATTCTCCTCGAGTCTTGGCATGGCAATTGGGACGCGTCTCCACGTGAGGCGGGAGACCCAGGGTCCCTTTCCACGTGCCACAGGGATCCTGGGACTCCTATCCATTTTCAAGAGGAGTCAGTCATCGTCTCCTTTGGAAGCAATGATCTCCGCGGACCTCTCGAGTTTTCAAAGGATGTGAGGCCTCCGCTCGCGATGAGGCGGAGAATTAGGTTTTTCTCTGTGGTCTCCACAGGGGATTCAGACATCCCTTCGTCTTGGGAGATGCAAGACGAGCCTGCATTCAATTCACTGCAGGGATATCCGGCCTTACTTCGAGTCAGAGCATCCCGGTGTCCATTCCACTTGAGGCCACAAACTCGGGGTCCCTCAAATATACATGTAGCTGAGAGAAGCCTCCTCTTGAGGTGCTTGTGGAAAGTTGGTATTCCTCTTGAGTCTAAGCCAGGGACTAAGCTCTCATCTCGAGTTGATTTCGGTCCACGGAGCCCTTTCCTGTTGGTCCAGTGACCTCAGGATCCCTCTAGACTTGAGACAGTGATCTTGGGTTTTCTCTGGAGTGTCATCAAGGAAATCAAGGCTCTTTTCACAATTGATGTGGAACACGGAATTGCTCTGCATGCAGTGCAGGGGAATCGGACCTCAACTCGCGGCGAGGGGGAAATCTCATGGTTTTTCTCGAGTTCCGGCCCGAACCTGGGGTATATTCTCGAGTTACGACGGGGAGGGCCCTTCCAGACACGTGTTTGTTCAGCGACGTCAGGACTCCTGCCTAGGTGCGAGGGACACCTCGGGATTCTCCTCGAGTCTTGGCATGGCAATTTGGACGCGTCTCCACGTGAGGCGGGAGACCCAGGGTCCCTTTCCACGTGCCACAGCGATCCTGAGACTCCTATCCATTTTCAAGAGGAGTCAGGCATCGTCTCCTTTGGAAGCATTGATCTCCGCGGACCTCTCGAGTTTTCAAAGGATGTGAGGCCTCCGGTCGCGATGAGGCGGAGAACTCGGTCTTTCTCTGTGGTCTCCACAGGGGATTCAGACATCCCTTCGTCTTGGGAGATGCAAGACGAGCCTGCATTCAATTCACTGCAGGGATATCTGGCCTTACTTCGAGTCAGAGCATCTCGGTGTCCATTCCACCTAAGGCCACAAACTCAGGGTCCCACTCACACACCTATAGCTGAGAGAAGCCTCCCCTTGAGGTGCTTTGGAAAGTTGGTATTCCTCTTGAGTCGAAGCCAGGGACTAAGCTCTCATCTCGAGTTGATTTGGGGTCCACAGAGCCCTTTCGTGTTGCTCCAGTGACCTCAGGATCCCTCTAGACTTGAGACAGTGATCTTGCGTTTTCTCTGCAGTGCCATCAAGGAAATCAAGGCTCCTTTCACTTTTGATGTGAAATACGGAATTGCTCTGCACGCAGGGCAGGGGAATCGGGCCTCATCTCGCGGCGAGGGGGAAGTCTCATGGTTTTTCTCGAGTTTCGGCCGGAACCTGGGGTATATTCTCGAGTTACGATGGGGAGGGCCCTTCCAGACACGTGTTTGTTCAGCGACGTCAGGACTCCTGCCTAGGTGCGAGGGACACCTCGGGATTCTCCTCGAGTCTTGGCATGGCAATTGGGATGCGTCTCCACGTGAGGCGGGAGACCCAGTGTCCCTTTACACTTGCCAGAGTAATCCTGGGACTCCTATCCATTTTCAAGAGGAGTCAGGCATCGTCTCCTTTGGAAGCATTGATCTCCGCAGACCTTTCGAGTTTTGAAAGGATGTCAGGCCTCCGGGCGCATTGAGGCGGAAGACTAGGTCTTTCTCTTTGGTCTCCACAGGGGATTCAGACATCCCTTCGTCTTGGGAGATCCAAGACGAGCTTGCATTCAATTCACTGCAGGGATATCCGGCCTTACTTCGAGTCAGAGCATCTCGGTGTCCATTCCACTTGAGGCCACAAACTCAGGGTCCCTCTCACATACCTGTAGCTGAGAGAAGCCTCCTCGTGAGGTGCTTGAGGAAAGTTGGTATTCCTCTTGAGTCGAAGCCAGGGACTAAGCTCTCATCTCGAGTTGATTTATGGTCCACGGATCACTTTCGTGTTGATACAGTGAACTCAGGATCCCTCTAGACTTGAGGCAGTGATCTGGGGTTTTCTCTGGAGTGCCATAAAGGAAATCATGGCTCCTTTCATGTTTGATGTGGAACAAGGAATTTCTCTGCACGCAGTGCATGGGAATCGGGCCTCATCTCGCGGCGAGGGGGAAGTCTCATGGTTTTTCTCGAGTTGCGGCCGGAACCTGGGGTATATTCTCGAGTTACAAAGGGGAGGGCCCTTCCAGACCCGTGTTTGTTCAGCGACGTCAGGACTTCTGCCTAGCTGCGAGGGACACCTCGGTATTATCCTCGAGTCTTGGCCTGGCAATTGGGACGCGTCTCCACGTGAGGCGCGAGACCAAGGGTCCCTTTCCACGTGAGACAGGGATCCTGGGACTCCTATCCATTTTCAAGAGGAGTCAGGCATCGTCTCCTTTGTAAGCGTTGATCTCCGCGGACCTCTCGAGTTTTCAAACGATG
The DNA here is from genome assembly GCF_033118175.1 of Dama dama. NCBI lineage: Eukaryota > Metazoa > Chordata > Mammalia > Artiodactyla > Cervidae > Dama > Dama dama. The sequence goes on along the minus strand of NW_026870890.1, from coordinate 230,812 downwards.
TGAGGGCTCCGGTCGCGATGAGGCGGAGAACAAGGTCTTTCTCTGTGGTCTCCACAGGGCATTCAGACATCCCTTCATCTTGGGAGATGCAAGACGAGCCTGCATTCAATTCAGTGCAGGGATATCTGGCCTTACTTTGTGTCAGAGCATCTCGGTGTCCATTCCACTTGAGGCCACAAACTCAGGGTCCCTCTCACATACCTGTAGCTGAGAGAAGCCTCCTCTTGAGGTGCTTGTGGAAAGTTGATATTCCACTTGAGTCGAAGCCAGGGACGAAGCTCTCATCTCGAGTTGATTTGGGGTCCACGGAGCCCTTTCGTGTTGCTCCAGTGACTTCAGGATCCCTCTAGACTTGAGACAGTGATCTTGGGTTTTCTCTGGAGTGCCATCAAGGAAATCAAGTCTCCTTTCACGTTTGATGTCGAACACGGAATTGCTCTGCACCCAGTACATGGGAATCGGGCCTCATCTCGCCGTGAGGGGGGAGTCTCATGGTTTTTCTCGAGTTGCGGCCTGAACCTGGGGTATATTCTCGAGTTACGACGGGGAGGGCCCTTCCAGACACGTGTTTGTTCAGCGACTTCAGGACTCCTGCCTAGGTGTGAGGGACACCTCGGGATTCTCCTCGAGTCTGGGCATGGCAATTGGGACGCGTCTCCACGTGAGGCGCGAGACCCAGGGTCCCTTTCCACGTGCCACAGTGATCCTGGGACTCCTATCCATTTTCAAGAGGAGTCAGGCATCGTCTCCTTTGGAAGCATTGATCTCTGCAGACCTCTCGAGTTTTCAAAGGATATGAGGCCTCCGGTCACGATGAGGCGGAGGACTAGGTCTTTCTCTGTGGTCTCCACAGGGGATTCAGACATCCCTTCGTCTTGGGAGATGCAAGACGAGCCTGCATTCAATTCACTGCAGGGATATCCGGACTTACTTCAGGTCAGAGCATCTCGGTGTCCATTGCACTTGAGGCCACAAACTCAGAGTCCCTCTCACATACCTGTAGCTGAGAGAAGCCTCCTCTTGAGGTGCTTGTGGAAAGTTGGTATTCCTCTTGAGTCGAAGCCAGGGACTAAGCTCTCATCTCGAGTTGATTTGGGTTCCATGGAGCCCTTTCGTGTTGCTACAGTGAGCTCAGGATCCCTCTAGACTAGGGACAGTGATCTTGGGTTTTCTCTGGAGTGCCATCAAGGAAATCAAGGCTCCTTTCACTTTTGATGTGGAATACGGAATTGCTCTGCATGCAGGGCAGGGGAATCGGGCCTCATCTCGCGGCGAGGGGGAAGTCTCATGGTTTTTCTCGAGTTGCGGCCGGAACCTGGGGTATATTCTCGAGTTACGACAGGGAGGGCCCTTCCAGACACGTGTTTGTTCAGCGACGTCAGGACTCCTGCCTAGGTGCGAGGGACATCTCGGGATTCTCCTCGCGTCTTGTCATAGCAATTGGGACGCGTCTCCACGTGAGGCGGGAGACCCAGGGTCCCTTTCCACGTGCCACAGGGATCCTGGGACTCCTATCCATTTTCAAGAGGAGTCAGTCATCGTCTCCTTTGGAAGCAATGATCTCCGCGGACCTCTCGAGTTTTCAAAGGATGTGAGGCCTCCGCTCGCGATGAGGCGGAGAATTAGGTATTTCTCTGTGGTCTCCACAGGGGATTCAGACATCCCTTCGTCTTGGGAGATGCAAGACGAGCCTGCATTCAATTCACTGCAGGGATATCCGGCCTTACTTCGAGTCAGAGCATCCCGGTGTCCATTCCACTTGAGGCCACAAACTCGGGGTCCCTCAAATATACATGTAGCTGAGAGAATCCTCCTCTTGAGGTGCTTGTGGAAAGTTGGTATTCCTCTTGAGTCTAAGCCAGGGACTAAGCTCTCATCTCTAGTTGATTTCGGTCCACGGAGCCCTTTCCTGTTGGTCCAGTGACCTCAGGATCCCTCTAGACTTGAGACAGTGATCTTGGGTTTTCTCTGGAGTGTCATCAAGGAAATCAAGGCTCCTTTCACGTTTGATGTGGAACACGGAATTGCTCTGCATGCAGTGCAGGGGAATCGGACCTCAACTCGCGGCGAGGGGGAAATCTCATGGTTTTTCTCGAGTTGCGGCCGGAACCTGGGGTATATTCTCGAGTTACGACGGGGAGGGCCCTTCCAGACACGTGTTTGTTCAGCGACGTCAGGACTCCTGCCTAGGTGCGAGGGACACCTCGGGATTCTCCTCGAGTCTTGGCATGGCAATTGGGACGCGTCTCCACGTGAGGCGGGAGACCCAGGGTCCCTTTCCACGTGTCACAGGGATCCTGGGACTCCTATCCATTTTCAAGAGGAGTCAGGCATCGTCTCCTTTGGAAGCATTGATCTCCACGGACCTCTCGAGTTTTCAAAGGATGTGAGGCCTCCGGTCGCAATGAGGCGGAGAACTCGGTCTTTCTCTGTGGTCTCCACAGGGGATTCAGACATCCCTTCGTCTTGGGAGATGCAAGACGAGCCTGCATTCAATTCACTGCAGGGATATCCGGCCTTACTTCTAGTCAGAGCATCTCGGTGTCCATTCCACTTGAGGGCACAAACTCAGGGTCCCTCTCACATACCTGTAGCTGAGAGAAGCCTCCCCTTGAGGTGCTTGTGGAAAGTTGGTTTTCCTCTTGAGTCGAAGCCAGGGACTAAGCTCTCATCTCGAGTTGATTTGTGGTCCACGGAGCCCTTTCGTGTTGCTCCAGTGACCTCAGGATCCCTCTAGACTTGAGACAGTGAACTTGGGTTTTCTCTGGAGTGCCATCAAGGAAATCAAGGCTCCTTTCACTTTTGATGTGGAAAACGGAATTGCTTTGCACGCAGGCCAGGGGAATCAGGCCTCATCTCGCGGCGAGGGGGAAGTCTCATGGTTTTTCTCGAGTTGCGGCCGGAACCTGGGGTATATTCTCGAGTTACGACTGGGAGGGCCCTTCCAGACACGTGTTTGTTCAGCGATGTCAGGACTCCTGCCTAGGTGCGAGGGACACCTCGGGATTCTCCTCGAGTCTTGGCATGGCAATTGGGACGCGTCTCCACGTGAGGCGGGAGACCCAGGGTCCCTTTCCACGTGCCACAGGGATCCTGGGACTCCTATCCATTTTCAAGAGGAGTCAGGCATCGTCTCCTTTGGAAGCAATGATCTCCGCGGACCTCTCGAGTTTTCAAAGGATGTGTGGCCTCTGCTCGTGATGAGGCGGAGAATTAGGTTTTTCTCTGTGGTCTCCACAGGAGATTCAGACATCCCTTCGTCTTGGGAGATGCAAGACGATCGTGCATTCAATTCACTGCAGGGATATCCGGCCTTACTTCGAGTCAGAGCATCTCAGTGTCCATTCCACTTGAGGCCACAAACTCAGGGGCCCTCTCACATACCTGTAGCTGAGAGAAGCCTCCTCTTGAGGTGCTTGTGGAAAGTTGGTATTCCTCTTGAGTCGAAGCCAGGGACTAAGCTCTCATCTCGAGTTGATTTGGGGTCCATGGAGCCCTTTCTTGTTGCTACAGTGAGCTCAGGATCCCTCTAGACTAGGGACAGTGATCTTGGGTTTTCTCTGGAGTGCCATCAAGGAAATCAAGGCTCCTTTCACTTTTGATGTGGAATACGGAATTGCTCTGCATGCAGGGCAGGGGAATCGGGCCTCATCTCGCCGTGAGGGGGAAGTCTCATGGTTTTTCTCGAGTTGCGGCCGGAACCTGGGGTATATTCTCGAGTTAGGACGGGGAGGGCCCTTCCAGACACGTGTTTGTTCAGCGACGTCAGGACTCCTGCCTAGGTGCGAGGGACACCTCGGGATTCTCCTCGAGTCTTGGCATGGCAATTGGGACGCGTCTCCACGTGAGGCGGGAGACCCAGGGTCCCTTTCCACGTGCCACAGGGATCCTGGGACTCCTATCCATTTTCAAGAGGAGTCAGTCATCGTCTCCTTTGGAAGCAATGATCTCCGCGGACCTCTCGAGTTTTCAAAGGATGTGAGGCCTCCGCTCGCGATGAGGCGGAGAATTAGGTTTTTCTCTGTGGTCTCCACAGGGGATTCAGACATCCCTTCGTCTTGGGAGATGCAAGACGAGCCTGCATTCAATTCACTGCAGGGATATCCGGCCTTACTTCGAGTCAGAGCATCCCGGTGTCCATTCCACTTGAGGCCACAAACTCGGGGTCCCTCAAATATACATGTAGCTGAGAGAAGCCTCCTCTTGAGGTGCTTGTGGAAAGTTGGTATTCCTCTTGAGTCTAAGCCAGGGACTAAGCTCTCATCTCGAGTTGATTTCGGTCCACGGAGCCCTTTCCTGTTGGTCCAGTGACCTCAGGATCCCTCTAGACTTGAGACAGTGATCTTGGGTTTTCTCTGGAGTGTCATCAAGGAAATCAAGGCTCTTTTCACAATTGATGTGGAACACGGAATTGCTCTGCATGCAGTGCAGGGGAATCGGACCTCAACTCGCGGCGAGGGGGAAATCTCATGGTTTTTCTCGAGTTCCGGCCCGAACCTGGGGTATATTCTCGAGTTACGACGGGGAGGGCCCTTCCAGACACGTGTTTGTTCAGCGACGTCAGGACTCCTGCCTAGGTGCGAGGGACACCTCGGGATTCTCCTCGAGTCTTGGCATGGCAATTTGGACGCGTCTCCACGTGAGGCGGGAGACCCAGGGTCCCTTTCCACGTGCCACAGCGATCCTGAGACTCCTATCCATTTTCAAGAGGAGTCAGGCATCGTCTCCTTTGGAAGCATTGATCTCCGCGGACCTCTCGAGTTTTCAAAGGATGTGAGGCCTCCGGTCGCGATGAGGCGGAGAACTCGGTCTTTCTCTGTGGTCTCCACAGGGGATTCAGACATCCCTTCGTCTTGGGAGATGCAAGACGAGCCTGCATTCAATTCACTGCAGGGATATCCGGCCTTACTTCGAGTCAGAGCATCTCGGTGTCCATTCCACCTAAGGCCACAAACTCAGGGTCCCACTCACACACCTATAGCTGAGAGAAGCCTCCCCTTGAGGTGCTTTGGAAAGTTGGTATTCCTCTTGAGTCGAAGCCAGGGACTAAGCTCTCATCTCGAGTTGATTTGGGGTCCACAGAGCCCTTTCGTGTTGCTCCAGTGACCTCAGGATCCCTCTAGACTTGAGACAGTGATCTTGCGTTTTCTCTGCAGTGCCATCAAGGAAATCAAGGCTCCTTTCACGTTTGATGTGGAACACGGAATTGTTCTGCACGCAGTGCAGGGGAATCGGGCTTCATCCAGCGGCGAGGGCGAAGTCTCATGGTTTTTCTCGAGTTGCGGCCGGAACCTGGGGTATATTCTCGAGTTACGACGGGGAGGGCCCTTCCAGACACGTGTTTGTTCAGCGACGTCAGGACTCCTGCCTAGGTGCGAGGGACACCTCGGGATTCTCCTCGAGTCTTGGCATGGCAATGGGGACGCGTCTCCACGTGAGGCGGGAAACCCAGTGTCCCTTTCCACGTGCCACAGGGATCCTGGGACTCCTATCCATTTTCAATAGGAGTCAGGCATCGTCTCCTTTGGAAGCATTGATCTCCGCGGACCTCTCGGATTTTCAAAGGATGTGAGGTCTCTGGTCGCGATGAGGCAGAAAGTTAGGTATTTCTCTGTGGTCTCCACAGGGGATTCAGACATCCCTTCGTCTTGGGAGATGCAAGACGAGCCTGCATTCAATTCACTGCAGGGATATCCGGCCTTACTTCGAGTCAGAGCATCTCGGTGTCCATTCCATTTGAGGCCACAAACTCAGGGTCCCTCTCACATACCTGTAGCTCAGAGAAGCCTCCTCTTGAGGTGCTTGTGGAAAGTTTATATTCCTCATGAGTCGAAGCCAGGGACTAAGCTCTCATCTCGAGTTGATCTGGGGTCCACGGAGCCCTTTCGTGTTGCTCCAGTGACCTCAGGATCCCTCTAGACTTGTGACAGTGATCTTGGGTTTCCTCTGGAGTGCCATCAAGGAAATCAAGGCTCCTTTCAAATTTGATGTTGAACACGGAATTGCTCTGCACGCAGTGCAGGGGAATCGGGCCTCATCTCGTGGCAAGGGGGAAGTCTCATGGTTTTTCTCGAGTTGCGGCCGGAACCTAGGGTATATTCTCGAGTTACGACGGGGAGAGCCCTTCCAGACACGTGTTTGTTCAGCGACGTCAGGACTCCTGCCTAGGTGCGAGGGACACCTCGGGATTCTCCTCGAGTCTTGGCATGGCAATTGGGACGCGTCTCCACGTGAGGCGGGAGACCCAGGGTCCCTTTCCACGTGCCACAGGTATCCTGGGACTCCTATCCATTTTCAAGAGGAGTCAGGCATCGTCTCCTTTGGAAGCATTGATCTCCATGGACCTCTCGAGTTTTCAAAGGATGTGAGGCCTCCGCTCGCGATGAGGCTTAGGACTAGCTCTATCTCTGTCATCTCCACAGGGGATTCAGACATCCCTTCGTCTTGGGAGATGCAAGACGAGCCTGCATTCAATTCACTGCAGGGATATCCGGCCTTATTTCGAGTCAGAGCATCTCGGTGTCCATTCCACTTGAGGCCACAATCTCAGGGGCCCTCTCACATACCTGTAGCTGAGAGACGCCTCCTCTTGAGGTGCTTGTGGAAAGTTGGTATTCCTCTTGAGTCGAAGCCAGGTACTAAGCTCTCATCTCGAGTTGATTTGGGGTCCATGGAGCCCTTTCGTGTTGCTACAGTGAGCTCAGGATCCCTCTAGACTAGGGACAGTGATCTTGGGTTTTCTCTGGAGTGCCATCAAGGAAATCAAGGCTCCTTTCACTTTTGATGTGGAATACGGAATTGCTCTGCATGCAGGGCAGGGGAATCGGGCCTCATCTCGCGGCGAGGGGGAAGTCTCATGGTTTTTCTCGAGTTGCGGCCGGAACCTGGGGTATATTCTCGAGTTAGGACGGGGAGGGCCCTTCCAGACACGTGTTTGTTCAGCGACGTCAGGACTCCTGCCTAGGTGCGAGGGACACCTCGGGATTCTCCTCGAGACTTGGCATGGCAATTGGGACGCGTCTCCTCGTGAGGCGGGAGACCCAGGGTCCCTTTCCACGTGCCACAGGGATCCTGGGACTCCTATCCATTTTCAAGAGGAGTCAGTCATCGTCTCCTTTGGAAGCAATGATCTCCGCGGACCTCTCGAGTTTTCAAAGGATGTGAGGCCTCCGCTCGCGATGAGGCGGAGAATTAGGTTTTTCTCTGTGGTCTCCACAGGGGATTCAGACATCCCTTCGTCTTGGGAGATGCAAGACGAGCCTGCATTCAATTCACTGCAGGGATATCCGGCCTTACTTCGAGTCAGAGCATCCCGGTGTCCATTCCACTTGAGGCCACAAAATCGGGGTCCCTCAAATATACATGTAGCTGAGAGAAGCCTCCTCTTGAGGTGCTTGTGGAAAGTTGGTATTCCTCTTGAGTCGAAGCCAGGGACTAAGCTCTCATCTCGACTTGATTTCGGTCCACGGAGCCCTTTCCTGTTGGTCCACTGACCTCAGGATCCCTCTAGACTTGAGACAGTGATCTTGGGTTTTCTCTGGAGTGTCATCAAGGAAATCAAGGCTCCTTTCACGTTTGATGTGGAACACGGAATTGCTCTGCATGCAGTGCAGGGGAATCGGACCTCAACTCGCGGCGAGGGGGAAATCTCATGGTTTTTCTCGAGTTGCGGCCCGAACCTGGGGTATATTCACGAGTTACGACGGGGAGGGCCCTTACAGACACGTGTTTGTTCAGCGACGTCAGGACTCCTGCCTAGGTGCGAGGGACACCTCGGGATTCTCCTCGAGTCTTGGCATGGCAATGGGGACGCGTCTCCACGTGAGGCGGGAAACCCAGTGTCCCTTTCCACGTGCCACAGGGATCCTGGGACTCCTATCCATTTTCAAGAGGAGTCAGGCATCGTCTCCTTTGGAAGCATTGATCTCCGCGGACCTCTCGAGTTTTCAAATGATGTGAGGCCTCCGCTCGCGATGAGGCGGAGGACTAGCTCTTTCTCTGTCATCTCTACAGGGGATTCAGACATCCCTTCGTCTTGGGAGATGCAAGACGATCGTGCATACAATTCACTGCAGGGATATCCGGCCTTACTTCAAGTCAGAGCATCTCGATGTCCATTCCACTTGAGGCCACAAACTCAGGGTCCCTCTCACATACCTGTAGCTGAGAGACGCCTCCTCTTGAGGTGCTTGTGGAAAGTTGGTATTCCTCTTGAGTCGAAGCCAGGGACTAAGCTCTCATCCCGAGTTGATTTGTGGTCCACGGAGCCCTTTCGTGTTGCTCCAGTTACCTCAGGATCCCTCTAGACTTGAGACAGTGATCTTGGGTTTTCTCTGGAGTGCCATCAAGGAAATCAAGGCTCCTTTCACGTTTGATGTGGAAAACGGAATTGGTTTGCACGCAGGGCAGGGGAATCAGCCCTCATCTCGCGGCGAGGGGGAAGTCTCATGGTTTTTCTCGAGTTGCGGCCCGAACCTGGGGTATATTCTCGAGTTACGACGGGGAGGGCCCTTCCAGACACGTGTTTGTTCAGCGACGTCAGGACTCCTGCTTAGGTGCGAGGGACACCTCGGGATTCTCCTCGAGTCTTGGCATGGCAATTGGGACGCGTCTCCACGTGAGGCAGGAGACCCAGGGTCCCTTTCCACGTGCCACAGGGATCCTGGGACTCCTATCCATTTTCAAGAGGAGTCAGGCATCGTCTCCTTTGGAAGCAATGATCTCCGCGGACCTCTCGAGTATTCAAAGGATGTGAGGCCTCCGCTCGCGATGAGGCGGAGAATTAGGTTTTTCTCTGTGGTCTCCACAGGGGATTCAGACATCCCTTCGTCTTGGGAGATGCAAGACGAGCCTGCATTCAATTCACTGCAGGGATATCCGGCCTTACTTCGAGTCGGAGCATCTCGGTGTCCATTCCACTTGAGGCCACAAACTCAGGGTCCCTCTCACATACCTGTAGCTGAGAGAAGCCTCCTCTTGAGGTGCTTGTGGAAAGTTGGTATTCCTCTTGAGTCGAAGCCAGGGACTAAGCTCTCATCTCGAGTTGATTTGTGGTCCACGGAGCCCTTTCGTGTTGCTCCAGTGACCTCAGGATCCCTCTAGACTTGAGACAGTGAACTTGGGTTTTCTCTGGAGTGCCATCAAGGAAATCAAGGCTCCTTTCACTTTTGATGTGGAAAACGGAATTGCTTTGCACGCAGGGCAGGGGAATCAGGCCTCATCTCGTGGCGAGGGGGAAGTCTCATGGTTTTTCTCGAGTTGCGGCGGAACCTGGGGTATATTCTCGAGTTAGAACGGGGAGGGCCCTTCCAGACACGTGTTTGTTCAGCGACGTCAGGACTCCTGCCTAGGTGCGAGGGACACCTCGGGATTCTCCTCGAGTCTTGGCATGGCAATGGCGACGCGTCTCCACGTGAGGCGGGAAACCCAGTGTCCCTTTCCACGTGCCACAGGGATCCTGGGACTCCTATCCATTTTCAAGAGGAGTCAGGCATCGTCTCCTTTGGAAGCATTGATCTCCGCGGACCTCTCGGATTTTCAAAGGATGTGAGGTCTCTGGTCGCGATGAGGCAGAAAGTTAGGTCTTTCTCTGTGGTCTCCACAGGGGATTCAGACATCCCTTCGTCTTGGGAGATGCAAGACGAGCCTGCATTCAATTCACTGCAGGGATATTCGGCCTTACTTCGAGTCGGAGCATCTCGGTGCCCATTCCATTTGAGGCCACAAACTCAGGGTCCCTCTCACATACCTGTAGCTCAGAAAAGCCTCCTCTTGAGGTGCTTGTGGAAAGTTGATATTCCTCTTGAGTCGAAGCCAGGGACTAAGCTCTCATCTCAAGTTGATTTGGGGTCCACGGAGCCCTTTCGTGTTGCTCCAGTGACCTCAGGATCCCTCTAGACTTGAGACAGTGATCTTGGGTTTTCTCTGGAGTGCCATCAAGGAAATCAAGGCTCCTTTCAAATTTGATGTGGAACACGGAATTGCTCTGCACGCAGTGCAGGGGAATCGGGCCTCATCTCGTGGCAAGGGGGAAGTCTCATGGTTTTTCTCGAGTTGCGGCCGGAACCTGGGGTATATTCTCGAGTTACGACGGGGAGAGCCCTTCCAGACACGTGTTTGTTCAGCGACGTCAGGACTCCTGCCTAGGTGCGAGGGACACCTCGGGATTCTCCTCGAGTCTTGGCATGTCAATGGGGACGCGTCTCCACGTGAGGCGGGAGACCCAGGGTCCCTTTCCACGTGCCACAGGGATCCTGGGACTCCTATCCATTTTCAAGAAAAGTCAGGCATCGTCTCCTTTGAAAGCATTGATCTCCGCGGACCTCTCAAGTTTTCAAAGGATGTGAGGCCTCCGCTCGCGATGAGGCGGAGGACTAGCTCTTTCTCTGTCATCTCTACAGGGGATTCAGACATCCCTTCGTCTTGGGAGATGCAAGACGATCGTGCATTCAATTCACTGCAGGGATATCCGGCCTTACTTCGAGTCGGAGCATCTCGGTGTCCATTCCACTTGAGGCCACACACTCAGGGTCCCTCTCACATACCTGTAGCTGAGAGAAGCCTCCTCTTGAGGTGCTTGTGGAAAGTTGGTATTCCTCTTGAGTCGAAGCCAGGGACTAAGCTCTCATCTCGAGTTGATTTGTGGTCCACGGAGCCCTTTCGTGTTGCTCCAGTGACCTCAGGATCCCTCTAGACTTGAGACAGTGAACTTGGGTTTTCTCTGGAGTGCCATCAAGGAAATCAAGGCTCCTTTCACTTTTGATGTGGAAAACGGAATTGCTTTGCACGCAGGGCAGGGGAATCAGGCCTCATCTCGCGGCGAGGGGGAAGTCTCATGGTTTTTCTCGAGTTGCGGCGGAACCTGGGGTATATTCTCGAGTTACGACGGGGAGGGCCCTTCCAGACACGTGTTTGTTCAGCGACGTCAGGACTCCTGCCTAGGTGCGAGGGACACCTCGGGATTCTCCTCGAGTCTTGGCATGGCAATGGCGACGCGTCTCCACGTGAGGCGGGAAACCCAGTGTCCCTTTCCACGTGCCACAGGGATCCTGGGACTTTTATCCATTTTCAAGAGGAGTCAGGCATCGTCTCCTTTGGAAGCATTGATCTCCGCGGACCTCTCGGATTTTCAAAGGATGTGAGGTCTCTGGTCGCGATGAGGCGGAGAACTAGGACTTTCTCTGTGGTCTCCACAGGGGATTCAGACATCCCTTTGTCTTGGGCGATGCAAGACGAGCCTGCATTCAATTCACTGCAGGGATATCCAGCCTTACTTCCAGTCAGAGCATCTCGGTGTCCATTCCACTTGAGGCCACAAACTCAGGGTCCCTCTCACATACCTGTAGCTGAGAGAAGCCTCCTCTTGAGGTGCTTGTGGAAAGTTGGTATTCCTCTTGAGTCGAAGCCAGGGACTAAGCTCTCATCACGAGATGATTTGGGGTCCACGGATCCCTTTCTTTTTGCACCAGTGACCTCAGGATCCCTCTAGACTAGAGACAGTGACTTTGGGTTTTCTCTGGAGTGCCATCAAGGAAATCAAGGCTCCTTTCACGTTTGATGTGGAACACGGAATTGCTCTGCACGCAGTGCAGGGGAATCGGGCCTCATCTCTCGGCGAGGGCGAATTCTCATGGTTTTTCTCGAGTTGCGACCGCAACCTGGGGTATATTCTCGAGTTACGACGGGGAGGGCCCTTCCAGAAACGTGTTTGTTCAGCGACGTCAGGACTCCTGCCTAGGTGGGAGGGACACCCGGGATTCTCCTCGAGTCTCGTCATGGCAATTGGCTCGCGTCTCCACGTGAGGCGGGAAACCCAGGGTCCCTTTCCACGTGCAACAGGGATCCTCGGACTCCTATCCATTTTCAAGAGGAGTCAGTCATCGTCTCCTTTGGAAGCATTGATCTCCGCGGACCTCTCCATTTTTCAAAGGATGTGAGGACTCCAGTGGCGATGATGCGGAGAACTAGGTCTTTCTCTGTGGTCTCCACAGGGGATTCAGACATGCCTTCGTCTTGGGAGATGCAAGACGAGCCTGCATTCAATTCACTGCAGGGATATCTGGCCTTACTTCGAGTCAGAACACCTCGATGTCCATTCCACTTCAGGCCACAAACTCAGGGTCCCTCTCACATACCTCCAGCTGAGAGAAGCCTCCTCTTGAGGTGCTTGTGGAAAGTTGGTATTGCTCTTGAGTCGAAGCCAGGACTAAGCTCTCATCTCGAGTTGATATCGGGTCCTCGGAGCCCTTTCATGTTGCTACAGTGACCTCAGGATCCCTCTAGACTTGAGACAGTGATCTTTGGTTTTCTCTGGAGGGCCATCAAGGAAATCAAGGCTCCTTTCACGTTTGATGTGGAACACGGAATTGCTCTGCAGCCAGTCCAGGGAAATCGGCCCTCATCTCGTGGCGAGGGGGAAGTCTCATGGTTTTTCTCGAGTTGCGGCCGGATCCTGGGGTATATTCTTGAGTTACGACGGGGAGGGACCTTTCAGAAACGTGTTTGTTCAGCGATGTCAGGACTCCTGCCTAGGTGCGAGGGACACCTCGGGATTCTCCTCGAGGCTTGACATGGCAATTGGGACGCGTCTCCACGTGAGGTGAGAGACCCAGGGTCCCTTTCCACGTGAAACAGGGATCCTGGGACTCCTATCCATTTTCAAGAGGAGTCAGGCATCGTCTCCTTTGGAAGCATTGATCTCCGCGGACTTTTCGAATTTTCAAAGGATGTGAGGCCTTGTCGCAATGAGGCGGAGAACTAGGTCTTTCTCTGTGGTCTCCACAGGGGATACAGACATCCCTTCGTCTTGGGAGATGCAAGACGAGCCTGCATTCAATTCACTGCAGCGAAATCCAGCCTTACTTCGAGTCAGAGCATCTCGGTGTCCATTCCACTTGAGGCCACAAACTCAGGGTCCCTCTCACATACATGTAGCTGAGAAAAGCCTCCTCTTGAGGTTCTTGGGGAAAGTTGGTATTCCTCTTGACTCGAAGCCAGGGACTAAGCTCTCATCTGGAGTTGATTTGGGGTCCACGGAGCCCTTTCGTGTTGCTCCAGTGACCTCAGGATCCCTCTAGACTTGAAACAGTGATCTTGGGTTTTCTCTGGAGTGCCATCAAGGAAATCAAGGCTCCTTTCACGTTTGATGTGGAACACAGAATTGCTCTGCCCGCAGTGCAGGGGAATCGGGCCTCATCTCGCGGCGAGGCGGAAGTCTCATGGTTTTACTCCACTTGTGGCCGGAACCTGGGGTATATTCTCGAGTTACGACGTGGGTGGCCCTTCCAGAAACGTGTTTGTTTAACGACGTCAGAACTCCTGCCTTGGTTCGATGGACAACTCGGGATTCTCCCCGAGTCTTGGCATTGCAATTTGGACGCGTCTCCACGTGTGGCAGGAGACCCAGGTTCCCTTTCCACGTGCCACAGGGATCCTCGGACTCCTATCCATTTTCAAGAGGAGTCAGGAATCGTCTCCTTTGGAAGCATTGATCTCCGCGGACCTCTCGAGTTTTCAAACGATGTGAGGCCTCCTGTCGCGATGTGGCGAGAACTAGGTCTTTCTCTGTGGTCTCCACAGGGGATTCAGACATCCCTTCGTCTTGGGAGATGCAAGACGAGCCTGCATTCAATTTACTGCAGGGATATCTGGCCTTACTTCGAGTCAGAGCATCTCGATGTCCATTCCACTTGAGGCCACAAACTCAGGGTCCCTCTCACATACCTGTAGCTGAGAGAAGCCTCCTCTTGAGGTGCTTGTGGAACGTTGGTATACCTCTTGAATCGAAGTTAGGGACTAAGCTCTCATCTCGAGTTGATTTCGGGTCCACGGAGCCCTTTCTTGTTGCTCCAATGACCTCAGGATCCCTCTAGACTTGGGACAGTGATCTTGGGTTTTCTCTGGAGTGCCATCAAGGAAATCAAGTCTCCTTTCCCGTTTGATGTGGAACACGGAATTGCTCTGCACGCAGTGCAGGGGAATCGGGCCTCATGTCGCGGCGAGGGGGAAGTCTCATGGTTTTTCTCGAGTTGCGGCTGGAACCTGGGGTATATTCTCGAGTTACGACGGGGAGGTCCCTTCCAGACACGTGTTTGTTCAGGGACGTCTGGACTCCTGCCTAGGTGCGAAGGACACCTCGGTATTCTCCTCGAGTCTTGGCATGGCAATTGCGAGGCGTCTCCACGTGAAAGGGAGACCCAGGGTCCCTTTCCCCGTGCCACAGGGATCCTGGGACTCCTATCAATTTTCAAGAGGAGTCAGGCATCCTCTCCTTTGGAAGCATTGATCTCCGAGGACCTCTCAAGTTTTCAAAGGATGTGAGTCCTCCGCTCACGATGTGGTGAGAACTAGATCTTTCTCTGTGGTATCCTCAGGGGATTCAGACATCCCTTCATCTTGGGAGATGCAAGACGAGCCTGCATTCAATTCACTGCAGGGATAACGGGCCTTACTTCGAGTCACAGCGTCTCGGTGTCCATTCCACTTGAGGCCACAAACTCAGGGTCCCTCTCACATACCTGTAGCTGAGAGAAGCCTCCTCTTGAGGTGCTTGTGGAAAGTTGGTATTCCCCTTGAGTCGAAGCCAGGGACTAAGCTCTCATCTCGAGTTGATTTGAGGTCCACGGAGCCCTGTCTTGTTGCTACAGTGACCTCAGGATCCCTCTAGACTTTAGACAGTGATCTTGGGTTTTGTATGGAGTGCCATCAAGGAAATCAAGGCTCCTTTCAAGTTTGATGTGGAACACGGAATTGCTCTGCACGCAGTGCAGAGGAATCGGGCCTCATCTCGCGGCGAGTTGGAAGTCTCATGGTTGTTCTCGAGTTGCGGCCGGAACCTGCGGTATATTCTCGATTTACGACGGGGAGGGTCTTTCCAGACACGTGTTTGTTCAGCGACCTCAGGACGCCTGCCTAGGGGCGAGGGACACCTCTGGATTCTCCTCGAGTCTTGGCATGGCAATTTGGACGCGTCTCCACGTGAGGCGGGAGACCCAGTGTCCCTTTCCACGTGCCACAGGGATCCTGGGACTCCTATGCATTTTCCAGAGGAGTCAGGCATCGTCTCCTTTGGAAGCATTGATCTCTGCAGACCTCTCGAGTTTTCAAAGGATATGAGGCCTCCGGTCACGAAGAGGCGGAGGACTAGGTCTTTCTCTGTCGTCTCCACAGGGGATTCAGACATCCCTTCGTCTTGGGAGATGCAAGACGAGCCTGAATTCAATTCACTGCAGGGATATCCGGCCTTACTTCGAGTCAGAGCATCTCGGTGTCCATTCCACTTGAGGCCACAAACTCAGGGTCCCTCTCACATAACTGTAGCTGAGAGAAGCCTCCTCTTGAGGTGCTTGTGGAAAGTTGGTATTCCTCTTGAGTCGAAGCGAGGGACTAAGCTCTCATCACGAGTTGATTTGGGGTCCACGGAGCCCTTTCGTGTTGCTCCAGTGACCTCAGGATCCCTCTAGACTTGAGACAATGATCTTGGGTTTTCTCTGGAGTGCCATCAAGGAAATCAAGGCTCCTTTCCCGTTTGATGTGGAACACGGAATTGCTCTGCACGCAGTGCAGGGGAATCTGGCCTCATCTCGCGGCGAGGGGGAAGTCTCATGGTTTTTCTCGAGTTGCGGCCGGAACCTGGGGTATATTCTCGAGTTATGACGGGGAGGGCACTTCCAGACACGTGTTTGTTCAGCGACGTCAGCACTCCTGCCTAGGTGCGAGGGACACCTCAGGATTCTCCTCGAGTCTTGGCATGGCAATTGGGACGCGTCTCCACGTGAGGCGGAAGACCCAGGGTCCCTTTCCACGTGCCACAGGGATCCTGGGACTCCTATCCATTTTCAAGAGGAGTCAGGCATCGTCTCCTTTGGAAGCATTGATCTCCGCGGACCTCTCGAGTTTTCAAAGAATGTGAGGCCAAAGGTCGCGATGAGGAGGAGGACTAGGTCTTTCTCTGTCGTCTGCACAGGGGTTTCAGAAATCCCTTCGTCTTGGGAGATGCAAGACGAGCCTGCATTCCATTCACTGCAGGGATATCCGGCCTTATTTCGAGTCAGAGCATCTCGGTGTCCATTCCACTTGAGGCCACAAACTCAGGGTCCCTCTCACATACCATTAGCTGAGAGAAGCCTCCTCTTGAGGTGCTTGTGGAAAGTTGGTATTCCTCTTGAGTCTAAGCCAGGGAGTAAGCTCTCATCTCGAGTTGATTTGGGGTCCACGGAGCCCTTTCGTGTTTCTCAAGTGACCTCAGGATCCCTCTAGACTTGAGACAGTGATCTTGGGTTTTCTCTGGAGTGCCATCAAAGAAATCAAGGCTCCTTTCATTTTTGATGTGGAATACGGAATGGCTCTGCATGCAGTGCAGGGGAATCGGGCCTCATGTATTGGCGAGGGGGAAGTCTCATGGTTTTTCTCGAGTTGCGGCCGGAACCTGGGGTATATTCTCGAGTTACGACGGGGACGGCCCTTCCAGACACGTGTTTGTTCAGCGACGTCAGGACTCCTGCCTAGGTGCGAGGGACACCTCGGGATTCTCCTCGAGTCTTGGCATGGCAAATGGGACGCGTCTCCACGTGAGGTGGGAGACCCAGGGTCCCTTTCCACGTGCCACAGGGATCCTGGGACTCCTATCAATTTTCAAGAGGAGTCAGGCATCGTCTCCTTTGGAAGCATTGATCTCCGCGGACCTCTTGAGTTTTCAAAGGATGTGAGGCCTCCGGTCGCGATGAGGCGGAGAAGTAGTTCTTTCTCTGTGGTCTCCACAGGGGATTCAGACATTCCTTCGTCTTGAGAGATGCAAGACGAGCCTGCATTCAATTCACTGCAGGGATATCTGGCCTTACTTCGAGTCAGAGCATCTCGGTGTCCATTCCACTTGAGGCCACAAACTCAGGGTCCTTCTCACATACCTGTGGCTGAGAGAACCCTCCTCTTGGGGTGCTTGTGGAGAGTTGGTATTCCTCTTGCGTCGAAGCCAGGTACTAAGCTCTCATCTCAAGTTGATTTGGGGTCCACGGAGCCCTTTCGTGTTGCTCCAGTGACCTCAAGATCCCTCTAGACTTGAGACAGTGATCCTGGGTTTTCTCTGGAGTGCCATCAAGGAAATCAAGGCTCCTTTCAGGTTTGATGTGGAACACGGAATTGCTCTGCACGCAGTCCAGGGGAATCGGGCCTCATCTCGCGTCGAGGGGAAAGTCTCATGGTTTTTCTTGAGTTGCGGCCGGAACCTGGGGTATATTCTCGATTTACGACGGGGAGGACCCTTCCAGACACGTGATAGGTTCGAGGGACACCTCGGGATTCTCCTAAAGTCTTGGCATGGCAATTGGAACGCGTCTCCACATGAGGCGGGAGACCCAGGGTCCCTTTCCACGTGCCACAGGGATCCTGTGACTCCTATCCAATTTCAAGAGGAGTCAGGCATCGTCTCTTTGGAAGCATTGATCCCCGTGGACCTCTCGAGTTTTCAAAGGATGTGAGGCCTCTGGTCGCGATGAGGCGGAGAACTCGGTCTTTCTCTGTGGTCTCCACAGGGGATTCACACATCCCTTCGTCTTGGGAGATGCAAGACGAGCCTGCATTCAATTCACTGCAGGGATATCCGGCCTTACTTCGAGTCAGAGCATCTCGGTGTCCATTCCACTTGAGGCCACAAACTCAGGGTCCCTCTCACATACCTGTACCTGAGAGAAGCCTCCTCTTGAGGTGCTTGTGGAAAGTTGGTATTCCTCTTGAGTCGAAGCCAGGGACTAAGCTCTCATCTCGAGTTGATTTGGGGTCCACGGAGCCCTTTTGTGTTGCTCCAGTGACCTCAGGATCCCTCTATACTTGAGACAGTGATCTTGGGATTTCTCTGGAGTGTCATCAAGGAAATCAAGGCTCCTTTCACGTTTGATGTGGAACACGGAATTGTTCTGCACGCAGTGCAGGGGAATCGGGTCTCATCTCGCAGCGAGGGGGAAGTCTCATGGTTTTTCTCGAGTTGCGGCCGGAACCTGGGGTATATTCTCGAGTTACGACGGGGAGGGCCCTTCCAGACACGTGTTTGTTCAGCGACGTCAGGACTCCAGCCTAGGTGCGAGGGACACCTCGGGATTCTCCGCGAGTCTTGGCATGGCAATTGGGATGCGTCTCCACGTGTGGCGGGAGACCCAGGGTCCCTTTCCACGTGCCACAGGGATCCTGGGACTCCTATCCATTTTCAAGAGGAGTCAGGCATCGTCTCCTTTGGAAGCATTGATCTCCGCTGACCTCTCGAGTTTTCAAAGAATGTGAGGCCACAGGTAGCGATGAGGAGGAGGACTATGTCATTCTCTGTGGTCTGCACAGGGGTTTCAGACATCCCTTCGTCTTGGGAGATGCAAGACGAGCCTGCATTCACTTCACTGCAGGGATATCCGGCCTTACTTCGAGTCAGAGCATCTCGGTGTCCATTCCCCTTGAGGCCACAAACTCAGGGTCCCTCTCACATTCATGTAGCTGAGAGAAGCCTCCCCTTGAGGTGCTTGTGGAAAGTTGGTATTCCTCTTGAGTCGACGCCAGGGCCTAAGCTCTCATCTCGAGTTGATTTGGGGTCCACGGATCCCTTTCGTGTTGCTCCAGTGACCTCAGGATCCCTCTAGACTTGAGACAGTGATCTTGGGTTTTCTCTGGAGTGCCATCAAAGAAATCAAGGCTCCTTTCATTTTTGATGTGGAATACGGAATTGCTCTGCATGCAGTGCAGGGGAATCGGGCCTCATCTCTCGGCGAGGGGGAAGTCTCATGGTTTTTCTCGAGTTGCGGCCGGAACCTGTGGTATATTCTCGAGTTACGACGGGGACGGCCCTTCCAGACACGTGTTTGTTCAGCGACGTCAGGACTCCTGCCTAGGTGCGAGGGACACCTCGGGATTCTCCTCGAGTCTTGGCATGGCAATTGGGACGCGTCTCCACGTGAGGCGGGAGACCCAGGGTCCCTTTCCACGTGCCACAGGGATCCTGGGACTCCTATCCATTTTCAAGAGGAGTCAGGCATCGTCTCCTTTGGAAGCATTGATCTCCGCGGACCTCTTGAGTTTTCAAAGGATGTGAGGCCTCCGGTCGTGATGAGGCGGAGAACTAGGACTTTCTCTGTGGTCTCCACAGGGGATTCAGACATTCCTTCGTCTTGAGAGATGCAAGACGAGCCTGCGTTCAATTCATTGCAGGGATATCTGGCCTTACTTCGAGTCAGAGCATCTCGGTGTCCATTCCACTTGAGGCCACAAACTCAGAGTCCTTCTCACATACCTGTGGCTGAGAGAACCCTCCTCTTGGGGTGCTTGTGGAGAGTTGGTATTCCTCTTGCGTCGAAGCCAGGTACTAAACTCTCATCTCGAGTTGATTTGGGGTCCACGGAGCCCTTTCGTGTTGCTCCAGTGACCTCAGGATCCCTCTAGACTTGAGACAGTGATCTTGGGTTTTCTCTGGAGTGCCATCAAGGAAATCAAGGCTCCTTTCACGTTTGATGTGTAACACGGAACTGCTCTGCAAGCAGTGCAGGGAAATCGGCCCTCATCTCGCGGCGAGGGGGAAGTCTCATGGTTTTTCTCGAGTTGCAGCCAGGACCTGAGGTATATTCTCGAGTTACAACGGGGAGGGCCCTTCCAGACACGTGTTTGTTCAGCGACGTCAGGACTCCTGCCTTGGTGCGAGGGACTCCTCAGGATTCTCCTCGAGTCTTGGCATGGCAATTGGGACGCGTCTCCACGTGAGGCGGGAGACCCACGGTCCCTTTCCACGTGCCACAGGGATCCTGGGACTCCTATGCATTTTCAAGAGGAGTCAGGCATCGTCTCCTTTGGAAGCATTGATCTCTGCAGACCTCTCGAGTTTTCAAAGGATATGAGGCCTCCGGTCACGATGAGGCGGAGGACTAGGTCTTTCTCTGTGGTCTCCACAGGGGATTCAGACATCCCTTCGTCTTGGGAGATGCAAGACGAGCCTGCATTCAATTCACTGCAGGGATATCCGGCCTTCCTTCGAGTCAGAGCATCTCGGTGTCCATTGCACTTGAGGCCACAAACTCAGGGTCCCTCTCACATAACTGTAGCTGAGAGAAGCCTCCTCTTGAGGTGCTTGTGGAAAGTTGGTATTCCTCTTGAGTCGAAGCCAGGGACTAAGCTCTCATCACAAGTTGATTTGGGGTCCACGGAGCCCTTTCATATTGCTCCAGTGACCTCAGGATCCCTCTAGACTTGAGACAGTGATCCTGGGTTTTCTTTGGAATGCCATCAAGGAAATCAAGGCTCCTTTCAGGTTTGATGTGGAACACGGAATTGCTCTGCACGCAGTCCAGGGGAATCGGGCCTCATCTCGCGTCGAGGGGAAAGTCTCATGGTTTTTCTCGAGTTGCGGCCGGAACCTGGGGTATATTCTCGATTTACGACGGGGAGGACCCTTCCAGACACGTGATAGGTGCGAGGGACACCTCGGGATTCTCCTAAAGTCTTGGCATGGCAATTGGAACGCGTCTCCACATGAGGCGGGAGACCCAGGGTCCCTTTCCACGTGCCACAGGGATCCTGTGACTCCTATCCATTTTCAAGAGGAGTCAGGCATCGTCTCTTTGGAAGCATTGATCCCCGTGGACCTCTCGAGTTTTCAAAGGATGTGAGGCCTCTGGTCGCGATGAGGCGGAGAACTCGGTCTTTCTCTGTGGTCTCCACAGGGGATTCACACATCCCTTCGTCTTGGGAGATGCAAGACGAGCCTGCATTCAATTCACTGCAGGGATATCCGGCCTTACTTTGAGTCAGAGCATCTCGGTGTCCATTCCACTTGAGGCCACAAACTCAGGGTCCCTCTCACATACCTGTAACTGAGAGAAGCCTCCTCTTGAGGTGCTTGTGGAAAGTTGGTATTCCTCTTGAGTCGAAGCCAGGGACTAAGCTCTCATCTCGAGTTGATTTGGGGTCCACGGAGCCCTTTTGTGTTGCTCCAGTGACCTCAGGATCCCTCTATACTTGAGACAGTGATCTTGGGATTTCTCTGGAGTGTCATCAAGGAAATCAAGGCTCCTTTCACGTTTGATGTGGAACACGGAATTGCTCTGCACGCAGTGCAGGGGAATCGGGCCTCATCTCGCGGCGAGGGGGAAGTCTCATGGTTTTTCTCGAGTTGCGGCCGGAACCTGGGGTATATTCTCGAGTTACGACGGGGAGGGCCCTTCCAGACACGTGTTTGTTCAGCGACGTCAGGACTCCTGCCTAGGTGCGAGGGTCACCTCGGGATTCTCCTCGAGTCTTGGCATGGCAATTGGACGCGTCTCCATGTGAGGCGGGAGATCCAGGGTCCCTTTCCACGTGCCACAGGGATCCTGGGACTCCTATCCATTTTCAAGAGGAGTCAGGCATCGTCTCCTTTGGAAGCATTGATCTCCGCGGACCTCTCGAGTTTTCAAAGGATGTGAGGCCTCCGCTCGTGATGAGGCGGAGGACTAGCTCTTTCTCTGTCATCTCCACAGGGGATTCAGACATCCCTTCGTTTTGGGAGATGCATGGCGATCGTGCATTCAATTCACTGCAGGGATATCCGGCCTTACTTTGAGTCAGAGCATCTCGGTGTCCATTCCACTTGAGGCCACAAACTCAGGGTCCCTCTCACATACCTGTAGCTGAGAGAAGCCTCCTCTTGAGGTGCTTGTGGAAAGTTGGTATTCCTCTTGAGTCGAAGCTAGGGACTAAACTCTCATCTCGAGTTGATTTGTGGTCCACGGAGCCCTTTCGTGTTGCTCCAGTGACCTCAGGATCCCTCTAGACTTGAGACAGAGAACTTGGGTTTTCTCTGGAGTGCCATCAAGGAAATCAAGGCTCCTTTCACGTTTGATGTGGAAAACGGAATTGCTTTGCACGCAGGGCAGGGGAATCAGGCCTCATCTCGCGGCGAGGGGGAAGTCTCATGGTTTTTCTCGAGTTGCGGCCCGAACCTGGGGTATATTCTCGAGTTACGACGGGGAGGGCCCTTCCAGACATGTGTTTGTTCAGCGACGTCAGGACTCCTGCCTAGGTGCGAGGGACACCTCGGGATTCTCCTCGAGTCTTGGCATGGGTATTGGGACGCGTCTCCACGTGAGGCGGGAGACCCAGGGTCCCTTTCCACGTGCCACATGGATCCTGGGACTCCTATCCATTTTCAAGAGGAGTCAGGCATCGTCTCCTTTGGAAGCATTGTTATCTGTGGAGCTCTCGAGTTTTCAAAGGATGTGAGGCCTCTGGTCGCGATGAGGCAGAAAGTTAGGTCTTTCTCTGTGGTCTCCTCAGGGGATCAGACATCCCTTCGTCTTGGGAGATGCAAGACGAGCCTGCATTCAATTCACTGCAGGGATATCCGGCCTTACGTCGAGTCAGAGCATCTCGGTGTCCATTCCACTTGAGGCCACAAACTCAGGGTCCCTCTCACATACCTGTACCTGAGAGAAGCCTCCTGTTGAGGTTCTTGTGGAAAGTTGATATTCCTCTTGAGTCGAAGCCAGGGACTAAGCTCTCATCTCGAGTTGATTTGGGGTCCACGGAGCCCTTTCCTGTTGCTCCAGTGACCTCAGGATCCCTCTAGACTTGAGACAGTGATCTTGGGGTTTCTCTGGAGTGCCATCAAGGAAATCAAGGCTCCTTTCACTTTTGATGTGGAACACTTAATTGCTCTGCATGCAGTGCAGGGGAATCGGGCCTCATCTCGCGGCGAGGGGGAAGTCTCATGGTTTTTCGCGAGTTGCGGGCGGAACCTGGGGTATATGCTCGAGTTACGACGGGGAGGGCCCTTCCAGACACGTGTTTGTTCAGCGACGTCAGGACTCCTGCCTAGGTGCGAGGGACACCTCGGGATTCTCCTCGAGTCTTGGCATGGCAATTTGGACGCGTCTCCATGTGAGGCGGGAGACCCAGGGTCCCTTTCCACGTGCCACAGCGATCCTGGGACTCCTATCCATTTTCAAGAGGAGTCAGGCATCGTCTCCTTCGGAAGCATTGATCTCCGCGGACCTCTCGAATTTTCAAAGGATGTGAGGCCTCTGGTCGCGATGAGGCGGTGGACTAGGTCTTTCCCTGTGGTCTCCACAGGGGTTTAGACATCCCTTCATCTTGGGAGATGCAAGACGAGCCTGCATTCAATTCACTGCCGGGATATTCGGCCTTACTTCGAGTCAGAGCATCTCGGTGTCCATTCCATTTGAGGCCACAAACTCAGGGGCCCTCTCACTTACATGTAGCTGAGAGAAGCCTCCTCTTGAGCTGCTTGTGGAAAGTTGGTATTCCTCTTGAGTCGAAGCCAGGGACTAAGCTCTCATCTCGAGTTGATTTGGGGACCACAGAGCCCTTTCATGTTGCTACAGTGACCTCAGGATCCCTCTAGACTTGAGACAGTAATCTTGGGTTTTCTCTGGAGTGCCATCAAAGAAATCAAGGCTCCTTTCATTTTTGATGTGGAATACGCAGTTGCTCTGCACGCAGGGCAGGGGAATCGGGCCTCATCTCGCGGCGAGGGGGAAGTCTCATGGTTTTTCTCGAGTTGCGGCCGGAACCTGGGGTATATTCTCGAGTTACGAAGGTGAGGGCCCTTCCAGACACGTGATAGGTGCGAGGGACACCTTTGGATTCTCCTAAAGTCTTGGCATGGCAATTGGAACGCGTCTCCACATGAGGCAAGAGACCCTTGGTCCCTTTCCACGTGCCACAGGGATCCTGGGACTCCTATCCATTTTCAAGAGGATTCAGGCATTGTCTCCTTTGGAAGCATTGATCTCCTCAGACCTCTCGAGTTTTCAAAGGATGTGAGGCCTCGGGTCGCGATGAGGCAGAGGACTAGGTCTTTCTCTGTCGTCTCCACAGGGCTTTCAGACATCCCTTCGTTTTGGGAGATGCAAGACGAGCCTGCATTCAATTCACTGCAGGGATATCCGGCCTTAATTCGAGTCAGAGCATCTCGGTGTCTTTTACACTTGAGGCCACAAATTCAGGGTCACTCTCACATACCTGTAGCTGAGAGAAGCCTCCTCTTGAGGTGCTTGTGGAAAGTTCGTATTCCTCTTGAGTCGAAGCCAGGGACTAAGCTCTCATCTCGAGTTGATTTGGGGTCCACGGAGCCCTTTCTTGTTGCTCCAGTGACCTCAGGATCCCTCTAGACTTGAGACAGTGATCTTGGGTTTTCTCTGGAGTGCCATCAAGGAAATCAAGGCTCCTTTCAAGTTTGATGTGGAACACGGAATTGCTCTGCACACAGTGCATGGGAATCGGGCCTCATCTCGCGGCAAGGGGGATGTCTCAGGTTTTTTCTCAAGTTACGGTCGGAACCTGGGGTATATTCTCGAGTTACGACGGGGAGGGCCCTTCCAGACACGTGTTTGTTCAGCGACGTCAGGACTCCTGCCTAGGTGCGAGGGACACCTCGGGATTCTCCTCGAGTCTTGGCATGGCAATTGGGATGCGTCTCCACGTGAGGCGGGAGACCCAGGGTCCCTTTCCACGTGCCACAGGGATCCTGGGACTCCTATCCATTTTCAAGAAGAGTCAGGCATCGTCTCCTTTGGAAGCATTGATCTCAGCGGACCTCTCGAGTTTTCAAAGTATGGGAGGCCTCCGGTCTCGATGAGGCGGAGAACTAGGTCTTTCTCTGTGGTCTCCACAGGGGATTCAGACATCCCTTCGTCTTGGGAGATGCAAGACAAGCCTGCTTTCAATTCACTGCAGGAATATCCGGCCTTACTTCGAGTCAGAGCATCTTCGTGTCCATTCCACTTGAGGCCACAAACTCAGGGTCCCTCTCACATACCTGTAGCTGGGAGAAGCCTCCTCTTGAGGTGCTTGTGGAAATTGGTATTCCTCTTGAGTCGAAGCCAGGGACTAAGCTCTCATCTCGAGTTGATTTGGGGTCCACGGAGCCCTTTGGTGTTGCTCCAGTGACCTCAGGATCCCTCTAGACTTGAGACAGTGATCTTGGGTTTTCTCTGGAGTGCCATCAAGGAAATCAAGGCTCCTTTCACGTTTGATGTGGAACACGGAATTGCTCTGCACACAGTGCATGGGAATCCGGTCTCATCTCGCGGCAAGGGGGATGTCTCATGGTTTTTCTCAAGTTACGGTCGGAACCTAGGGTATTTTCTCGAGTTACGACGGGGAGGGCCCTTCCAGACACGTGTTTGTTCAGCGACGTCAGGACTCCTGCCTAGGTGCGGAGGACATCTCGGGATTCTCCTCGAGTCTTGGCATGGCAATTGGGACGCGTCTCCACGTGAGGCGGGAGACCCAGTGTCCCTTTCCACGTGCCACTCGGATCCTGGGACTCCTATCCATTTTCAAGAGGAGTCAGGCATCGTCTCCTTTGGAAGCATTGATCTCCGAGGACCTCTTGAGTTTTCAAAGGATCCGAGGCCTCCGTTCGCGATGAGGCGGAGATCTAGGTCTTTCTCTGCGGTCTCCACAGGGGATTCAGACATCCCTTCGTCTTGGGAGATGCAAGACGGGCCGGCATTCAATTCACTGAAGGGATATCCGGCCTTACTTCGAGTCAGAGCATCTCGGTGTCCATTCCACATGAGGCCACAAATTCAGGGTCCCTCTCACATACCTGTAGCTGAGAGAAGCCTCCTCTTGAGGTGCTTGTGGAAACTTGGTATTCCTCTTGAGTCGAAGCCAGGGACTAAACTCTCATCTCGAGTTGATTTGGGTTCCACGGAGCCCTTTGGTGTTGCAACAGTGACGTCAGGATCCCTCTAGACTTGAGACAGTGATCTTGGGTTTTCTCTGGAGTGCCACCAAGGAAATCAAGTCTCCTTTCACGTTTGATGTGGAACACGGAATTGCTCTGCACGCAGTGCAGGGGCATCGGGCCTCATCTCGCGCCGAGGGGGAAGTCTCATGGTTTTTCTCGAGTTGCGGCGGGAACCTGGGGTATATACTCGAGTTACGACGGGGAGGGCCCTTCCAGACAAGTGTTTGTTCAGCGACGTCAGGACTCCTGCCTAGGTGCCAGGGACACCTCTGGATTCTCCTCGAGTCTTGACATGGCAATTGGGATGCGTCTCCACGGGAGGCGGGAGACCCAGGGTCCCTTTCCACGTGTCACAGGGATCCTGGGACTCCTATCCATTTTCAAGAGGAGTCAGGCATCGTCTCCTTTGGAAGCATTGATCTCCGCAGTCCTCTCGAGTTTTCAAAGGATGTGAGGCTTCCCGTCGCGATGAGGCGGAGAACTGGGTCTTTCTCTGTGGTCTCCACAGGGGATTCAGACAACCCTTCGTCTTGGGAGATGCAAGACGAGCCTGCATTCAATTCACTGCAGGGATATCTGGCCTTACTTCGAGTCAGAGCATCTCGGTGTCCATTCCACTTGAGGTCACAAACTCAGGGTCCCTCTCACATACCTGTAGCTGAGAGAAGCCTCCTGTTGAGGTGCTTTTGGAAAGTTGGTATTCCTCTTGAGTCGAAGCCAGGGACTAAGCTCTCATCTCGAGTTGATTTGGGGTCCACGGAGCCCTTTCGTGTTTCTCCAGTGACCTCAGGATCCCTCTAGACTTGAGACAGTGATCTTGGGTTTTCTCTGGAGTGCCGTCAAGGAAATCAAGGCTCCTTTCACGTTTGATGTGGAACACGGAATTGCTCTGCACGCAGTGCAGGGGAATCGGGCCTCATCTCGCAGCGAGGGGGAAGTCTCATGGTTTTTCTCGAGTTGCGGTCGGAACCTGGGGTGTATTCTCGAGTTACGACGGGGAGGGACCTTCCAGACACGTGTTTGTTCAGCGACGTCAGGACTCCTGCCTAGGTGCGAGGGACACCTCGGGATTCTCCTCGAGTCTTCGCATGGCAATTGGGACGCGTCTCCACGTGAGGCGGGAGACGCAGGGTCCCTTTCCACGTGCCACAGGGATCCTGGGACTCCTATCCATTTTCAAGAGGAGTCAGGCATCGTCTCCTTTGGAAGCATTGATCTCCGCGGACGTCTCGAGTTTTCAAAGGATGTGAGGCCTCCGGTCGCGTTGAGGCGGAGAACTAGGTCTTTCTCTGTGGTCTCCACAGGGGATTCAGACAACCCTTCGTCTTGGGAGATGCAAGACGAGCCTGCATTCAATTCACTGCAGGGATATCTGGCCTTACTTCGAGTCAGAGCATCTCGGTGTCCATTCGACTTGAGGCCACAAACTCAGGGTCCCTCTCACATACCTGTAGCTGAGAGAAGCCTCCTCTTGAGGTGCTTGTGGAAACTTGGTATTCCTCTTGAGTCGAAGCCAGGGACTAAGCTCTCATCTCGAGTTGATTTGGGGTCCACGGAGCCCTTTCGTGTTGCTCCAGTGACCTCAGGATCCCTCTAGACTTGAGACAGTGATCTTGGGTTTTCTCTGGAGTGCCATCAAGGAAATCAAGTCTCCTTTCTTTTTTGTTGTGGAATACGGAATTGCTCTGCACGCAGTGCAGGGGAATCGGGCCTCATCTCGCAGCGAGGGGGAAGTCTCATGGTTTTTCTCGAGTTGCGGCCGGAACCTGGGGTATATTCTCGAGTTACGACGGGGAGGGCCCTTCCAGACATGTGTTTGTTCAGCGACGTCAGGACTCCTGCCTAGGTGCGAGGGACACCTCGGGATTCTCCTCGAGTCTTGGCATGGCAATTGGGACGCGTCTCCACGTGAGGCGGGAGACGCAGGGTCCCTTTCCACGTGCCACAGGGATCCTGGGACTCCTATCCATTTTCAAGAGGAGACAGGCATCGTCTCCTTTGGAAGCATTGATCTCCGCGGACTTCTCGAGTTTTCAAAGGATGTGAGGCCTCTGTTCGCGTTGAGACGGAGACTAGGTCTTTCTCTGTGGTCTCCACAGGGGATTCAGACAACCCTTCGTCTTGGGAGATGCAAGACGAGCCTGCATTCAATTCACTGCAGGGATATCCAGCCTTACTTCGAGTCAGAGCATCTCGGGGTCCATTCCACTTGAGGCCACAAACTCAGGGTCCCTCTCACATACATGTAGTTGAGAGAAGCCTCCTCTTGAGGTGCTTGTGGAAAGTTGGTATTCCTCTTGAGTCGAAGCCAGGGACTAAGCTCTCATCTCGAGTTGATTTGGGGTCCACGGAGCCCTTTCGTGTTGCTCCAGTGACCTCAGGATCCCTCTAGACTTGAAACAGTGACCTTGGGTTTTCTCTGGAGTGCCATCAAGGATATAAAGGCTCCTTTCACGTTTGATGTGGAACACGGAATTGCTCTGCACGCAGTGCAGGGGAATCGGACCTCATCTCGCGGCGAGGGGGAAGTGTCATGGTTTATCTCGAGTTGCGGCCGGAACCTGGGGTATATTCTCGAGTTACGACGGGGAGGGCCCTTCCTTACACGTGTTTGTTCAGCGACGTCAGGACTCCTGCATAGGTGCGAGGGACACCTCGGGATTCTCCTCGAGTCTTGGCATGGCAATTGGGACGTGTCTCCACGTGAGGCGGGAGACCCAGGGTCCCTTTCCACGTGCCACATTGATCCTGGGACTCCTATCCATTTTCAAGAGGAGTCAGGCATCGTCTCCTTTGGAAGCATTGATCTCCGCGGACCTCTCGAGTTTTCAAAGGATGTGAGGCCTCCGGTCGCGATGAGGCGGAGGACTAGGTCTTTCTCTGTGGACTCCACAGGGGATTCAGACATCCCTTCGTCTTGGGAGATGCAAGATGAGCCTGCATTCAATTCACTCCAGGGATATCTGGTCTTACTTCGAGTCACAGCATCTCGGTGTCCATTCCACTTGAGGCCTCAAACTCAGGGTCCCTCTCACATACCTGTAGCTGAGAGAAGCCTCCTCTTGAGGTGCTTGTGGAAAGTTGGTATTCCTCTTGAGTCGAAGCTAGGGACTAAGCTCTCATCTCGAGTTGATTTGGGGTCCACGGAGCCCTTTCGTGTTGCTCCAGTGACCTCAGGATCCCTCTAGACTTGAGACAGTGATCTTGGGTTTTCTCTGGAGTGCCATCAAGGAAATCAAGGCTCCTTTCACGTTTGATGTGGAACACGGAAATGTTCTGCATGCAGTGCAGGGGAATCGGGCCTCATCTCGCGGCGAGGGGGAAGTCTCATGGTTTTTCTCGAGTTGCGGCCGGAACCTGGGGTATATTCTCGAGTTACGACTGGGAGGGCCCTTCCAGACACGTGTTTGTTCAGCGACGTCAGGACTCCTGCCTAGGTGCGAGGGACACCTCGGGATTCTTCTCGAGTCTTGGCATGGCAATTGCGACGCCTCTCCATGTGAGGCGGGAGACCCAGGGTCCCTTTCCACGTGCCAAAGGGATCCTGGGACTCCTATCCATTTTCAAGAGGAGTCAGGCATCGTCTCCTTTGGAAGCATTGATCTCCGCAGACCTCTCGAGTTTTCAAAGGATGTGGGGCCTTCGGGCTCGATGAGGCGGAGAACGATGTCTTTCTCTGTGGTCTCCACAGGGGATTCAGACAACCCTTCGTCTTGGGAGATGCAAGACGATCCTGCATTCAATTCACTGCAGGGATATCCGGCCTTACTTCGAGTCAGAGCATCTCGGTGTCCATTCCACTTGAGGCCACAAATTCAGGGTTCCTCTCACATACCTGTAGCTGAGCGAAGCTTCCTCTTGAGGTGCTTGTGGAAAGTTGGTATTCCCCTTGAGTCTAAGCCAGGGACTAAGCTCTCATCTCGAGTTGATTTGGGGTCCTTGGAGCCCTTTCGTGTTGCTCCAGGGACCTCAGGATACCTCTAGACTTGAGACACTGATGTTGGGTTTTCTCTGGAGTGCCATCAAGGAAATCAAGGCTCCTTTCATTTTTGATGTGGAATACGGAATTGCTCTGCACGCAGGGCAGGGGAATCGGGCCTCATCTCGCGGCGAGGGGGAAGTCTCATGGTTTTTCTCGAGTTGCGGCCGGAACCTGGGGTATATTCTCGAGTTACGACGGGGAGGTCCCTTCCAGACATGTGTTTGTTCTGCGACGTCAGGACTCCTGCCTAGGTGCGAGGGACACCTCGGGATTCTCCTCGAGTCTGGCATGGCAATTGGGACGTGTGTCCATGTGAGGCGGGAGACCCAGGTTCCCTTTCCAAGTGCCACAGGGATCCTGGGACTCCTATCCATTTTCAAGAGGAGTCAGGAATCGTCTCCTTTAGAAGCATTGATCTCTTCAGACCTCTCCAGTTTTCAAAGGATGTGAGGCCTCCGGTCGCGATGAGGCGGAGGAGTAGGTCTTTCTCTGTGGTCTCCACAGGGGATTCAGACAACCCTTCGTCTTGGGAGATGCAAGACGAGCCTGCATTCAATTCACTGCAGGGATATCCGGTCTTACTTCGAGTCAGAGCATCTCGGTGTCCTTTCCACTTGAGGCCACAAACTCGGGGTCCCTCAAATATACCTGTAGCTGAGAGAAGCCTCCTCTTGAGGTGCTTGTGGAAAGTTGGTATTCCTCTTGAGTCTAACCCAGGGACTAAGCTCTCATCTCGAGTTGATTTGGGGTCCATGGAGCCCTTTCATGTGGCTCCAGTGACCTCAGGATCCCTCTAGACTTGAGACAGTGATCTTGGGTTTTCTCTGCAGTGCCATCAAGGAAATCAAGGCTCCTTTCTTTTTTGATGTGGAATACGGAATTGCTCTGCACGCAGGGCAGGGGAATCGGGCCTCATCTCGCGGCGAGGGGGAAGTCTCATGGTTTTTCTCGAGTTGCGGCCGGAACCTGGGGTATATTCTCGAGTTACAACGGGGAGGGCCCTTCCAGACACGTGTTTGTTCAGTGACGTCAGGACTCCTGCCTAGGTGCGAGGGACACCTCGGGATTCTCCTCGAATCTTGGCATGGCAATTGGGACGCCTCTCCACGTGAGGCGGGAGACCCAGTGTCCCTTTCCCCGTGCCACAGGGATCCTGGGACTCCTATCCATTTTCAAGAGGAGTCAGGTATCGTTTCCTTTGGAAGCATTGATCTCCGCGGACCTCTCGAGTTTTCATAGGATGTGAGGCCTCCGCTCGCGATGAGGCGGAGAATTAGGTCTTTCTCTGTGGTCTCCACAGGGGATTCAGACATCCCTTCGCCTTGGGAGATGCAAGACGAGCCTGCATTCAATTCACTGCAGGGATATCCGGCCTTACTTCGAGTCAGAGCATCTCGGTGTCCATTCCATTTGAGGCCACAAACTCCGGGGCCCTCTCACATACCTGTAGCTGAGAGAAGGCTCCTCTTGAGGTGCTTGTGGAAAGTTGGTATTCTTCTTGAGTCGAAGCCAGGGACTAAACTCTCATCTCGAGTTGATTTCGGGTCCACAGAGCCCTTTCGTGTTGCTACAGTGACCTCAGGATCCCTCTAGACTTGAAACAGTGATCTTGGGTTTTCTCTGGAGTGCCATCAAGGAAATCAAGGCTCCTTTCACGTTTGATGTCGAACACGGAATTGCTCTGCATGCAGTGCAGGGGAATCGGGCCTCAACTCGCGGCGAGGGGTAAATCTCATGGTTTTGTTCAGTTCCGGCCGGAACCTGGGGTATATTCTCGAGTTACGACGCGGAGGGCCCTTCCAGACACGTGTTTGTTGAGCGACGTCAGGACTCCTGCCTAGGTGCAAGGGACACCTCGGGATTCTCCTCGAGTCTTGGCATGGCATTTTGGACGCGTCTCCACGTGAGGCGGGAGACCCAGGGTCCCTTTTCACGTGCCACAGGGATCCTGGGACTCCTATCCATTTTCAAGAGGAGTCAGGCATCGTCTCCTTTGGAAGCATTGATCTCCTCGGACCTCTCGAGTTTTCAAAGGATGTGAGGCCTCGGTTCGCGTTGAGGCGGAGAACTCGGTCTTTCTCTGTGGTCTCCCCAGCGGATTCAGACATCCCTTCGTCTTGGGAGATGCAAGATGAGCCTGCATTCAATTCACTGCAGGGATATCCGGCCTTACTTCGAGTCAGAGCATCTCGGTGTCCATTCCACTTGAGGCAACAAACTCAGGGTCCCTCTCACATACCTTTAGCTGAGAGAAGCCACCTCTTGAGGTGCTTGTGGAAAGTTCGTATTCCTCTTGAGTCGAAGCCAGGGACTAAGCTCTCATCTCGAGTTGATTTGGGGTTCATGGAGCCCTTTGGTGTTGCTCCAGTGACCTCAGGATCCCTCTAGACTTGAGACAGTGATCTTGGGTTTTCTCTGGAGTGCCATCAAGGAAATCAAGGCTCCTTTCACGTTTGATGTGGAACACGGAATTGCTCTGCACGCAGGGCAGGGGAAATGGGCCTCATCCCGCGGCGAGGGGGAAGTCTCATGGTTTTTCTCGAGTTGCGGCCGGAACCTGGGGTATATTCTCCAGTTACGACGGGGAGGGCCCTTCCAGACACGTGTTTGTTCAGCGACGTCTGGACTCCTGCCTAGGTGCGAGGGACAACTCGGGATTCTCCTCGAGTTTTGACATGGCAATTGAGACGCGTCTCCACGTGAGGCGGGAGACCCAGTGTCCCTTTCCACGTGCCACTCGGATCCTGGGACTCCTATCCATTTTCAAGAGGAGTCAGGCATCGTCTCCTTTGGAAGCATTGATCTCCGAGGACCTCTTGAGTTTTCAAAGGATCCGAGGCCTCCGTTCGCGATGAGGCGGAGAACTAGGTCTTTCTCTGCGGTCTCCACAGGGGATTCAGACATCCCTTCGTCTTGGGAGATTCAAGACGGGCCGGCATTCAATTAACTGAAGGGATATCCGGCCTTACTTCGAGTCAGAGCATCTCGGTGTCCATTCCACATGAGGCCACAAATTCAGGGTCCCTCTCACATACCTGTAGCTGAGAGAAGCCTCCTCTTGAGGTGCTTGTGGAAACTTGGTATTCCTCTTGAGTCGAAGCCAGGGACTAAGCTCTCATCTCGAGTTGATTTGGGTTCCACGGAGCCCTTTGGTGTTGCAACAGTGACGTCAGGATCCCTCTAGACTTGAGACAGTGATCTTGGGTTTTCTCTGGAGTGCCACCAAGGAAATCAAGTCTCCTTTCACGTTTGATGTGGAACACGGAATTGCTCTGCACGCAGTGCAGGGGCATCGGGCCTCATCTCGCGCCGAGGGGGAACTCTCATGGTTTTTCTCGAGTTGCGGCGGGAACCTGGGGTATATACTCGAGTTACGACGGGGAGGGCCCTTCCAGACAAGTGTTTGTTCAGCGATGTCAGGACTCCTGCCTAGGTGCCAGGGACACCTCTGGATTCTCCTCGAGTCTTGACATGGCAATTGGGATGCGTCTTCACGTGAGGCGGGAGACCCAGGGTCCCTTTCCACGTGTCACAGGGATCCTGGGACTCCTATCCATTTTCAAGAGGAGTCAGGCATTGTCTCCTTTGGAAGCATTGATCTCCGCCGACCTCTCGAGTTTTCAAAGGATGTGAGGCTTCCCGTCGCGATGAGGCGGAGAACTGGGTCTTTCTCTGTGGTCTCCACAGGGGATTCAGACATCCCTTCGTCTTGGGAGATGCAAGACGACCCTGCATTCAATTCACTGCAGGGATATCCGGCCTAACTTCGAGTCAGAGCTTCTCGGTGTCCATTCCACTTGAGGTCACAAACTCAGGGTCCCTCTCACATACCTGTAGCTGAGAGAAGCCTCCTCTTGAGGTGCTTGGGGAAAATTGGTATTCCTCTTGAGTCGAAGCCAGGGACTAAGCTCTCATCTCGGGTTGATTTGGGGTCCACGGAGCCATTTCGTGTTGCTACAGTGACCTCAGGATCCCTCTAGACTTGAGAGACTGATCTTGGGTTTTCCCTGGAGTGCCATCAAGGAAATCAAGGCTCCTTTCATTTTTGATGTGGAATACGGAATTGCTCTGCACGCAGGGCAGGGGAATTTGGCCTCATCTCGCGGCGAGGGGGAAGTCTCATGGTTTTTCTCGAGTTGCGGCCGGAACCTGAGGTATATTCTCGAATTACGACGGGGAGGTCCTTTCCAGACACGTGTTTGTACAGCGACGTCAGGACTCCTGCCTAGGTGCGAGGGACACCTCGGGATTCTCCTCGAGTCTGGCATGGCAATTGGGACGTGTCTCCACGTGAGGCGGGAGACCCAGGGTCCCTTTCCAAGTGCCACAGTGATCCTGGGACTCCTATCCATTTTCAAGAAGAGTCAGGCATCGTCTCCTTTAGAAGCATTGATCTCTGCAGACCTCTCGAGTTTTCAAAGGATGTGAGGCCTCCGGTCGCGATGAGGCGGAGGAGTAGGTCTTTCTCTGTGGTCTCCACAGGGGATTCAGACATCCCTTCGTCTTGGGAGATGCAAGACGAGCCTGCATTCAATTCACTGCAGGGATATCCGGCCTTACTTCGAGTCAGAGCATCTCGGTGTCCATTCCACTTGAGGTCACAAACTCAGGGTCCCTCTCACATACCTGTAGCTGAGAGAAGCCTCCTCTTGAGTTGCTTGTGGAAAGTTGGTATTCCACTTGTGTCGAAGCCAGGGACTAAGCTCTCATCTCGAGTTGATTTGGGGTCCATGGAGCCCTTTCATGTGGCTCCAGTGACCTCAGGATCCCTCTAGACTTGAGACAGTGATCTTGCGTTTTCTCTGGAGTGCCATCAAGGAAATCAAGGCTACTTTCACGTTTGATGTGGAAAACGGAATTGCTCTGCATGCAGTGCAGGGGAATCGGGCCTCAACTCGCGGCGAGGGGGAAATCTCATGGTTTTTCTCGAGTTGCGACCGGAACCTGGGGTATATTCTCGAGTTACGACGGGGAGGGCCCTTCCAGACACGTGTTTGTTCAGCGACGTCAGGACTCCTGACTAAGTGCGAGGGACACCTCGGGATTCTCCTCGAGTCTTGGCATGGCAATTGGGACGTGTCTCCACGTGAGGCGGGAGACCCAGGGTCCCTTTCCAAGTGCCACAGTGATCCTGGGACTCCTATCCATTTTCAAGAAGAGTCAGGCATCGTCTCCTTTAGAAGCATTGATCTCTGCAGACCTCTCGAGTTTTCAAAGGATGTGAGGCCTCCGGTCGCGATGAGGCGGAGGAGTAGGTCTTTCTCTCTGGTCTCCACAGGGGATTCAGACATCCCTTCGTCTTGCGAGATGCAAGACGAGCCTGCATTCAATTCACTGCAGGGATATCCGGCCTTACTTCGAGTCAGAGCATCTCGGTGTCCATTCCACTTGAGGTCACAAACTCAGGGTCCCTCTCACATACCTGTAGCTGAGAGAAGCCTCCTCTTGAGTTGCTTGTGGAAAGTTGGTATTCCACTTGTGTCGAAGCCAGGGACTAAGCTCTCATCTCGAGTTGATTTGGGGTCCATGGAGCCCTTTCATGTGGCTCCGGTGACCTCAGGATCCCTCTAGACTTGAGACAGTGATCTTGCGTTTTCTCTGGAGTGCCATCAAGGAAATCAAGGCTACTTTCACGTTTGATGTGGAAAACGGAATTGCTCTGCATGCAGTGCAGGGGAATCGGGCCTCAACTCGCGGCGAGGGGGAAATCTCATGGTTTTTCTCGAGTTGCGGCCGGAACCTGGGGTATATTCTCGAGTTACGACGGGGAGGGCCCTTCCAGACACGTGTTTGTTCAGCGACGTCAGGACTCCTGCCTAAGTGCGAGGGACACTTCGGGATTCTCCTCGAGTCTTGGCATGGCAATTGGGACGCGACTCCACGTGAGGCGGGAGACCCAGTGTCCCTTTCCACGTGCCACAGGGATCCTGGGATTCCTATCCATTTTCAAGAGGACTCAGGCATCGTCTCCTTTGGAAGCATTGATCTCCGCAGACCTCTCGAGTTTTCAAAGAATGTGAGGCCTCTGGTCGCGATGAGGCGGAGAACTCGGTCTTTCTCTGTTGTCTCCACAGGGGATTCAGACATCCCTTCTACTTGGGAGATGCAAGACGAGCCTGCATTCAATTCACTGCAGGGATATCCGGCCTTACTTCGAGTCAGAGAATCTCGGTGTCCATTCCACTTGAGGCCACAAACTCAGTGGCCCTCTCACATAGCTGTAGCTGAGAGAAGCCTCCTCTTGAGGTGCTTGTGGAAAGTTGCTATTCCTCTTGAGTCGAAGCCAGGGACTAAGCTCTCATCTCGAGTTGATTTGGGGTCCACGGAGCCATTTCATGTTGCTCCAGTGACCTCAGGATCCCTCTAGACTTGAGACAGTGATCTTGGGTTTTCTCTGGAGTGCCATCAAGTAAATCAAGGCTCCTTTCACGTTTGATGTGGAACACGGAATTGCTCTGCATGCAGTGCAGGGGAATCGGGTCTCAACTCGCGGCGAGGGGGAAATCTCATGGTTTTTCTCGAGTTGCGGCCGGAACCTGGGGTATATACTCGAGTTACGATGGGGAGGGCCCTTCCAGACACGTGTTTGTTCAGCGACGTCAGGACTCCTGCCTAGGTGCGAGGGACACATCGGGATTCTCCTCGAGTCTTGGCATGGCAATTGGGACGCGTCTCCACGTGAGGCGGGAGACCCAGTGTCCCTTTCCACGTGCCACAGGGATCCTGGGACACCTATCCATTTTCAAGAGGAGTCAGGCATCGTCTCCTTTGGAAGCATTGATCTCCGCGGACCTCTCGAGTTTTCAAAGGATGTGAGGCCTCCGCTCGCGATGAGGCGCAGAATTAGGTCTTTCTCTGTGGTCTCCACAGGGGATTCAGACATCCCTTCGTCTTGGGAGATGCAAGATGAGCCTGCATTCAATTCACTGCAGGGATATCCGGTCTTACTTCGAGTCAGAGCATCTCGGTGTCCATTCCACTTGATGCCACAAACTCAGGGTCCCTCTCACATACCTGTAGCTGAGAGAAGCCTCCTCTTGAGGGGCTTGTGGAAAGTTCATATTCCTCTTGAGTTGAAGCCAGGGACTAAGCTCTCATCACGAGTTGATTTGTGGTCCACGGAGCCCTTTCCTGTTGGTCCAGTGACCTCAGGATCCCTCTAGACTTGAAACAGTGATCTTGGGTTTTCTCTGGAGTGCCATCAAGGAAATCAAGGCTCCTTTCACGTTTGATGTCGAACACGGAATTACTCTGCATGCAGTGCAGGGGAATCGGGCCTCAACTCGCGGGGAGGGGTAAATCTCATGGTATTTTTCAGTTGCGGCCGGAACCTGGGATATATTCTCGAGTTACGACAGGGAGGGCCCTTCCAGACACGTGTTTGTTGAGCGACGTCAGGACTCCTGCCTAGGTGCGAGGGACACCTCGGGATTCTCCTCGAGTCTTGCCATGGCAATGGGGACGCGTCTCCACGTGAGGCGGGAGACCCAGGGTCCCTTTTCACGAGCCACAGGAATCCTAGGACTCCTATCCATTTTCAAGAGGAGTCAGGCATCGTCTCCTTTGGAAGCATTGATCTCCGGGGACCTCTCGAGTTTTCAAAGGATGTGAGGCCTCCGGTCGCGATGAGGCGGAGAACACGGTCTTTCTCTGTGGTCTCCACAGGGGATTCACACATCCCTTCGTCTTGGGAGATGCAAGACGAGCCTGCATTCAATTCACTGCAGGAATATCCGGCCTTACTTCGAGTCAGAGCATCTCGGTGTCCATTCCACTTGAGGCCACAAACTCAGGGTCCCTCAAATATACCTGTAGCTGAGAGAAGCCTCCTCTTGAGGTGCTTGTGGAAAGTTGGTATTCCTCTTGAGTCAAAACCAGGGACTAAGCTCTCATCTCGAGTTGATTTGGGGTCCACAGAGCCCTTACTTGTTGCTCCAGTGACCTCAGGATCCCTCTAGACTTGAGACAGTGATCTTGGGTTTTCTCTGGAGTGCCATCAAGGAAATCAAGGCTCCTTTCTATTTTGATGTGGAATACGGAATTGCTCTGCACGCAGGGCAGGGGAATCGGGCCTCATCTCGCGGCGAGGGGGGAGTCTCATGGTTTTTCTTGAGTTGCGGCCGGAACCTGGGGTATATTCTCGAGTTACGACGGGGAGGGGACTTCCAGACACGTGTTTGTTCAGTGACGTCAGGACTCCTGCCTAGGTGCGAGGGACACCTGGGGATTCTCCTCGAGTCTTGGCATGGCAATTGGGACGCCTCTCCACGTGAGGGGGGAGACCCAGGGTCCCTTTTCACGTGCCACAGGGATCCTGGGACTCCTATCCATTTTCAAGAGGAGTCAGGCATCGTCTCTTTGGAAGCATTGATCTCCTCGGACCTCTAGAGTTTTCAAAGGATGTGAGGCCTCCGGTCGCGATGAGGCGGAGAACTCGCTCTTTCTCTGTGTTCTCCCCAGCGGATTCAGACATCCCTTCGTCTTGGGAGATGCAAGATGAGCCTGCATTCAATTCACTGCAGGGATATCCGGCCTTACTTCGAGTCAGAGCATCTCGGTGTCCATTCCACTTGAGGCAACAAACTCAGGGTCCCTCTCACATACCTGTAGCTGAGAGAAGCCTCCTCTTGAGGTGCTTGTGGAAAGTTCGTATTCCTCTTGAGTCGAAGCCAGGGACTAAGCTCTCATCTCGAGTTGATTTGGGGTCCACTGAGCCCTTTGTTGTTGCTACAGTGACCTCAGGATCCCTCTAGACTTGAGACACTGATCTTGGGTTTTCTCTGGAGTGCCATCAAGAAAATCAAGGCTCCATTCATTTTTGATGTGGAATACGGAATTGCTCTGCACGCAGGGCAGGGGAATTGGGCCTCATCTCGCGGCGAGGGGGAAGTCTCATGGTTTTTCTCGAGTTGCGGCCTGAACCTGGGGTATATTCTCGAGTTACGACGGGGAGGTCCCTTCCAGACACGTGTTTGTACAGCGACGTCAGGACTCCTGCCTAGGTGCGAGGGACACCTCGGGATTCTCCTCGAGTCTGGCATGGCAATTGGGACGCGTCTCCACGTGAGGCGGGAGACCCAGTGTCCCTTTCCACGTGCCACAGGGATCCTGGGACTACTATCCATTTTCAAGAGGAGTCAGGCATCGTCTCCTTTGGAAGCATTGATCTCCGCAGACCTCTCGAGTTTTCAAAGGATGTGAGGCCTCCGGTCGCGATGAGGCGGAGGAGTAGGTCTTTCTCTGTGGTCTCCACAGGGGATTCAGACATCCCTTCTTCTTGGGAGATGCAAGACGAGCCTGCATTCAATTCACTGCAGGGATATCCGGCCTTACTTCGAGTCAGAGCATCTCGGTGTCCATTCCACTTGATGCCACAAACTCAGGGTCCCTCTCACATACCTGTAGCTGAGAGAAGCCTCCTCTTGAGGGGCTTTTGGAAAGTTCATATTCCTCTTGAGTTGAAGCCAGGGACTAAGCTCTCATCTCGAGTTGATTTGTGGTCCACGGAGCCCTTTCCTGTTGGTCCAGTGACCTCAGGATCCCTCTAGACTTGAAACAGTGATCTTGGGTTTTCTCTGGAGTGCCATCAAGGAAATCAAGGCTCCTTTCACGTTTGATGTGGAACACGGAATTGCTCTGCACGCAGGGCAGGGGAATCGGGCCTCATCTCGCGGCGAGGGGGGAGTCTCATGGTTTTTCTCGAGTTGCGGCCGGAACCTGGGGTATATTCTCGAGTTACGACAGGGAGGGGCCTTCCAGAACCATGTTTGTTCAGTGACGTCAGGACTACTGCCTAGGTGCGAGGGACACCTCGGGATTCTCCTCGAGTCTTGGCATGGCTATTGGGACGCCTCTCCACGTGAGGCGGGAGACCCAGGGTCCCTTTCCACGTGCCACAGGGATCCTGGGACTCCTATCCATTTTCAAGAGGAGTCAGGCATCGTTTCCTTTGGAAGCATTGATCTCCGCGGACCTCTCGAGTTTTCAAAGGATGTGAGGCCTCCGCTCGCGATGAGGCGGAGAATTAGGTCTTTCTCTGTGGTCTCCACAGGGGATTCAGACATCCCTTCGCCTTGGGAGATGCAAGACGAGCCTGCATTCAATTCACTGCAGGGATATCCGGCCTTACTTCGAGTCAGAGCATCTCGGTGTCCATTCCATTTGAGGCCACAAACTCAGGGGCCCTCTCACATACCTGTAGCTGAGAGAAGCCTCCTCTTGAGGTGCTTGTGGAAAGTTGGTATTCTTCTTGAGTCGAAGCCAGGGACTAAACTCTCATCTCGAGTTGATTTCGGGTCCACAGAGCCCTTTCGTGTTGCTACAGTGACCTCAGGATCCCTCTAGACTTGAAACAGTGATCTTGGGTTTTCTCTGGAGTGCCATCAAGGAAATCAAGGCTCCTTTCACGTTTGATGTGGAACACGGAATTGTTCTGCATGCAGTGCAGGGGAATCGGGCCTCAACTCGCGGCGAGGGGTGAATCTCATGGTTTTGTTCAGTTGCGGCCGGAACCTGGGATATATTCTCGAGTTACGACGGGGAGGGCCCTTCCAGACACGTGTTTGTTCAGCGACGTCAGGACTCCTGCCTAGGTGCGAGGGACACCTCGGGATTCTCCTCGAGTCTTGGCATGGCATTTTGGCCGCGTCTCCACGTGAGGCGGGAGACCCAGGGTCCCTTTTCACGTGCCACAGGGATCCTGGGACTCCTATCCATTTTCAAGAGGAGTCAGGCATCGTCTCTTTGGAAGCATTGATCTCCTCGGACCTCTCGAGTTTTCAAAGGATGTGAGGCCTCCGGTCGCGATGAGGCGGAGTACTCGGTCTTTCTGTGGTCTCCCCAGCGGATTCAGACATCCCTTCGTCTTGGGAGATGCAAGACGAGCCTGCATTCAATTCACTGCAGGGATATCCGGCCTTACTTCGAGTCAGAGCATCTCGGTGTCCATTCCATTTGAGGCCACAAACTCAGGGTCCCTCTCACATACCTGTAGCTGAGAGAAGCCTCTTCTTGAGGTGCTTGTGGAAAGTTGGTATTCCTCTTGACTCGAAGCCAGGGACTAAGCTCTCATCTCGAGTTGATTTGGGGTCCACGGAGCCCTTTCGTGTTGCTCCAGTGACCTCAGGATCCCTCTAGACTTGAGACAGTGACGTTGGGTTTTCTCTGGAGTGCCATCAAGGAAATCAAGGCTCCTTTCACGTTTGATGTGGAACACGGAATTGCTCTGCACGCAGGGCAGGGGAAATGGGCCTCATCCCGCGGCTAGGGGGAAGTCTCATGGTTTTTCTCGAGTTGCGGCCGGAACCTGGGGTATATTCTCGAGTTACGATGGGTAGGGCCCTTCCAGACACGTGTTTGTTCAGCGACGTCTGGACTCCTGCCTAGGTGCGAGGGACAACTAGGGATTCTCCTCGAGTTTTGGCATGGCAATTGAGACGCGTCTCCACGTGAGGCGGGAGACCTAGTGTCCCTTTCCACGTGCCACAGGGATCCTGGGACTCCTATCCATTTTCAAGAGGAGTCAGGCATCGTCTCCTTTGGAAGCATTGATCTCCGCAGACCTCTTGAGTTTTCAAAGGATCCGAGGCCTCCGTTCGCGATGAGGCGGAGAACTAGGTCTTTCTCTGTGGTCTCCACAGGGGATTCAGACATCCCTTCGTGTTGGGAGATTCAAGACGGGCCGGCATTCAATTCACTGAAGGGATATCCGGCCTTACTTCGAGTCAGAGCATCTCGGTGTCCATTCCACATGAGGCCACAAATTCAGGGTCCCTCTCACATACCTGTAGCTGAGAGAAGCCTCCTCTTGAGGTGCTTGTGGAAACTTGGTATTCCTCTTGAGTCGAAGCCAGGGACTAAGCTCTCATCTCGAGTTGATTTGGGTTCCACGGAGCCCTTTGGTGTTGCAACAGTGACCTCAGGATCCCTCTAGACTTGAGACAGTGATCTTGGGTTTTCTCTGGAGTGCCACCAAGGAAATCAAGTCTCCTTTCACGTTTGATGTGGAACACGGAATTACTCTGCACGCAGTGCAGGGGCATCGGGCCTCATCTCGCGCCGAGGGGGAAGTCTCATGGTTTTTCTCGAGTTGCGGCCGGAACCTGGGGTATATTCTCGAGTTACGACGGGGAGGGCCCTTCCAGACAAGTGTTTGTTCAGCGACGTCAGGACTCCTGCCTAGGTGCCAGGGACACTTCTGGATTCTCCTCGAGTCTTGACATGGCAATTGGGACGCGTCTCCACGTGAGGCGGGAGACCCAGGGTCCCTTTCCACGTGCCACACGGATCCTGGGACTCCTATCCATTTTCAAGAGGAGTCAGGCATCGTCTCCTTTGGAAGCATTGATCTCCGCGGTCCTCTCGAGTTTTCAAAGGATGTGAGGCTTCCCGTCGCAATGAGGCGGAGAACTGGGTCTTTCTCTGTGGTCTCCACAGGGGATTCAGATATCCCTTCGTCTTGGGAGATGCAAGACGAGCCTGCATTCAATTCACTGCAGGGATATCCGGCCTTACTTCGAGTCAGAGCATCTCGGTGTACATTGCACTTGAGGCCACAAATTCAGGGTTCCACTCACATACCTCTAGCTGAGAGAAGCTTCCTCTTGATGTGCTTGTGCAAAGTTGGTATTCCTCTTGAGTCTAAGCCAGGGGCTAAGCTCTCATCTCGAGTTGATTTGGGGTCCTTGGAGCCCTTTCTTGTTGCTCCAGTGACCTCAGGATCCCTCTAGACTTGAGACACTGATCTTGGGTTTTCTCTGGAGTGCCATCAAGGAAATCAAGTCTCCTTTCATTTTTGATGTGGAATACGGAATTGCTCTGCACGCAGGGCAGGGGAATCGGGCCTCATCTCGCGGCGAGGGGGAAGTCTCATGGTTTTTCTCGAGTTGCGGCCGGAACCTGGGGTATATTCTCGAGTTACGACGGGGAGGTCCCTTCCAGACACGTGTTTGTTCAGCGACGTCAGGACTCCTGCCTAGGTGCGAGGGACACCTCGGGATTCTCCTCGAGTCTTGCATGGCAATTGGGACGTGTCTCCACGTGAGGCGGGAGACCCAGGGTCCCTTTCCAAGTGTCACAGTGATCCTGGGACCCCTATCCATTTTCAAGAAGAGTCAGGCATTGTCTCCTTTGTAAGCATTGATCTCTTCAGACCTCTCGAGTTTTCAAAGGATGTGAGGCCTCCGGTCGCGATGAGGCGGAGGAGTAGGTCTTTCTCTGAGGTCTCCACAGGGGATTCAGACAACCCTTCGTCTTGGGAGATGCAAGACGAGCCTGCATTCAATTCACTGCAGGGATATCCGGCCTTACTTCGAGTCAGAGCATCTCGGTGTGCATTCCACATGAGGCCACAAACTCAGGGTCCCTCTCACATACCTGTAGCTGAGAGAAGCCTCCTCTTGAGTTGCTTGTGGAAAGTTGGTATTCCTCTTGTGTCGAAGCCAGGGACTAAGCTCTCATCTCGAGTTGATTTGGGGTCCATGGAGCCCTTTCATTTTGCTCCAGTGACCTCAGGATCCCTCTAGACTTGAGACAGTGATCTTGGGTTTTCTCTGGAGTGTCATCAAGGAAATCAAGGCTCCTTTCACGTTTGATGTGGAAAACGGAATTGCTCTGCATGCAGTGCAGGGGAATCGGGCCTCATGTCGCGTCGAGGGGGAAGTCTCATGGTTTTTCTCGAGTTGCGGCCGGAACCTGGGGTATATTCTCGAGTTATGATGGGGAGGGCCCTTCCATACACGTGTTTGTTCAGCGACATCAGGACTCCTGCCTAGGTGCGACGGACACCTCGGGATTCTCCTCGAGTCTTGGCATGGCAATTGGGACGCGTCTCCACGTGAGGCGGGAGACCCAGGGTCCCTTTCCACGTGCCACAGGGATCCTGGGACTCCTATCCATTTTCAAGAGGAGTCAGGCATCGTCTCCTTTGGAAGCATTGATCTCCGCAGACCTCTCGAGTTTTCAAAGGATGTGAGGCCTCTCGTCGCGATGAGGCGGAGAACTCGGTCTTTCTCTGTGGTCTCCACAGGGAATTCAGATATCCCTTCTTCTTGGGAGATGCAAGACGAGCCTGCATTCAATTCACTGCAGGGATATCCGGCCTTACTTCGAGTCAGAGCAT
This sequence comes from Dama dama, assembly GCF_033118175.1. Classification (NCBI taxonomy): domain Eukaryota; kingdom Metazoa; phylum Chordata; class Mammalia; order Artiodactyla; family Cervidae; genus Dama; species Dama dama. The sequence goes on along the minus strand of NW_026870890.1, from coordinate 186,994 downwards.
CTCCGTGTCCATTCCACTTGAGGCCACAAACTCAGTGGCCCTTTCACATACCTGTAGCTGAGAGAAGCCTCCTCTTGAAGTGCTTGTGGAAAGTTGGTATTCCTCTTGAGTCTAAGCCAGGGACTAAGCTCTCATCTCGAGTTGATTTGGGGTCCACGGAGCCCTTTCTTGTTGCTCCAGTGACCTCAGGATCCCTCTATACTTGAGACAGTGATCTTGGTTTTTCTCTGGAGTGCCATCAAGGAAATCAAGGCTCCTTTCACGTTTGATGTGGAACACGGAATTGCTCTGCACGCATTACAGGGGAATCGGGCCTCATCTCACGGCGAGGGGGAAGTCTCATGGTTTTCCTCGAGTTGCGGCAGGAACCTGGGGTATATTCTCGAGTTACGATGGGGAGGGCCCTTCCAGTCACGTGTTTGTTCAGCGACGTCAGGACTCCTGACTAGGTGCGAGGGACACCTCGGGATTCTCCTCGAGTCTTGGCATGGCAATTGGGACGCGTTTCCACATGAGGCGGGAGACCCAGGGTCCCTTTCCACGTGCCACAGTGATCCTGGGACTCCTATCCATTTTCAAGAGGAGTCAGGCATCGTCTCCTTTGGAAGCATTGATCTCTGCAGACCTCTCGAGTTTTCAAAGGATGTGAGGCCTCCGGTCGCGATGAGGCGGAGGACTAGGTCTTTCTCTGTGCTCTCCACAAGGGATTCAGACATCCCTTCATCTTGGGAGATGCAAGACGAGCCTGCATTCAATTCACTGCAGGGATATCCGGCCTTACTTCGAGTCAGAGCATCTCGGTGTCCATTGCACTTGAGGCCACAAACTCAGGGTCCCTCTCACATACCTGTAGCTGAGAGAAGCCTCCTCTTGAGGTGCTTGTGGAAAGTTGGTATTCCTCTTGAGTCTAAGCCAAGGACTAAGCTCTCATCTCGAGTTGATTTGGGGTCCACGGAGCCCTTTCGTGTTGCTCCAGTGACCTCAGGATGACTCGAGACTTGAGAAAGTGATCTTGGGTTTTCTCTGGAGTGCCATCAAGGAAATCAAGGCTCCTTTTTCGTTTGATGTGGAACACGGAATTGCTCTGCACGCAGTGCAGGGGAATCGGGCCTCATCTCCCAGCAAGGGGGATGTCTCATGGTTTTTCTCAAGTTGCGGCTGAAACCTGGGGTATATTCTCGAGTTACGACGGGGAGGGCCCTTCCAGACACGTGTTTGTTCAGCGACGTCAGGACTCCTGCCTAGGTGCGAGGGACACCTCGGGATTCTCCTCGAGTCTTGGCATGGCAATTGGGACGCGTCTCCACGTGAGGCGGGAGACCCAGGGTCCCTTTCCACGTGCCACAGGGATCCTGGGACTCCTATCCATTTTCAAGAAGAGGCAGGCATCTTCTCCTTTTGAAGCATTGATCTCCGCGGACCTCTCGAGTTTTCAAAGGATGTGAGGCCTTCGGTCTCGATGAGGCGGAGAAGGAGGTCTTTCTCTGTGGTCTCCACAGGGGATTCAGACAACACTTCGTCTTGGGAGATGCAAGACGATCCTGCATTCAATTCACTGCAGGGATATCCGGCCTTACTTCGAGTCAGAGCATCTCGGTGTCCATTCCACTTGAGGCCACAAACACAGGGGCCCTCTCACATACCTGTAGCTGAGAGAAGCCTCCTCTTGAGGTGCTTGTGGAAAGTTGGTATTCCTCTTGAGTCTAAGCCAAGGACTAAGCTCTCATCTCGAGTTGATTTGGGGTCCACGGAGACCTTTCGTGTTGCTCCAGTGACCTCAGGATCCCTCGAGACTTGAGAAAGTGATCTTGGGTTTTCTCTGGAGTGCCATCAAGGAAATCAAGGCTCCTTTCACGTTTGATGTGGAACACGGAATTGCTCTGCATGCAGTGCAGGGGAATCGGGCCTAAGCTCGCGGCAAGGGGGAAATCTCATGGTTTTTCTCGAGTTGCGGCCGGAACCTTGGGTATATTCTCGAGTTACGACGAGGAGGGCCCTTCCAGACACGTGTTTGTTCAGCGACGTCAGGACTCCTGCCTAGGTGCGAGGGACACCTCGGGATTCTCCTCGATTCTTGGCATGGCAATTGGGACGCGTCTCCACGGGAGGCGGGAGACCCAGTGTCCCTTTAAACGTGCCACAGGGATCCTGGGACTCCTATCCATTTTCAAGAGGAGTCAGGCATCGTCTCCTTTGGAAGCATTGATCTCCGCGGACCTCTCGAGTTTTCAAAGGATGTGAGGTCTCCGGTCGCGTAGAGGCGGAGGACTAGGTCTTTCTCTGTGGTCTCCACAGGGGATTCAGACATCCCTTCGTCTTGGGAAATGCAAGACGAGCCTGCATTCAATTCACTGCAGGGATATCCGGCCTTACTTCGAGTCAGAGCATCTCGGTGTCCATTCCACTTGAGGCCACAAACTCAGGGGCCCGCTCACATACCTGTAGCTGAGAGAAGGCTCCTCTTGACGTGCTTGTGGAAACTTGGTATTCCTCTTGAGTTGAAGCCAGGGACTAAGCTCTCATCTCGAGTTGATTTGGGGTCCACGGAGCCCTTTCGTGTTGCTCCAGTGACCTCAGGATGACTCGAGACTTGAGAAAGTGATCTTGGGTTTTCTATGGAGTGCCATCAAGGAAATCAAGGCTCCTTTTTCGTTTGATGTGGAACACGGAATTGCTCTGCACGCAGTGCAGGGGAATCGGGCCTCATCTCCCAGCAAGGGGGATGTCTCATGGTTTTTCTCAAGTTGCGGCTGAAACCTGGGGTATATTCTCGAGTTACGACGGGGAGGGCCCTTCCAGACACGTGTTTGTTCAGCGACGTCAGGACTCCTGCCTAGGTGCGAGGGACACCTCGGGATTCTCCTCGAGTCTTGGCATGGCAATTGGGACGCGTCTCCACGTGAGGCGGGAGACCCAGGGTCCCTTTCCACGTGCCACAGGGATCCTGGGACTCCTATCCATTTTCAAGAAGAGGCAGGCATCTTCTCCTTTGGAAGCATTGATCTCCGCGGACCTCTCGAGTTTTCAAAGGATGTGAGGCCTTCGGTCTCGATGAGGCGGAGAAGGAGGTCTTTCTCTGTGGTCTCCACAGGGGATTCAGACATCCCTTCGTCTTGGGAGATGCAAGACGAGCCTGCATTCAATTCACTGCAGGGATATCCGGCCTTACTTCGAGTCAGAGCATCTCGGTGTCCATTCCACTTGAGGCCACAAACTCAGGGTCCCTCAAATATACCTGTAGCTGAGAGAAGCCTCCTCTTGAGGTGCTCGTGGAAAGTTGGTATTCCTCTTGAGTTGAAGCCAGGGACTAAGCTCTCATCTCGAGTTGATTTGGGGTCCACGGAGCCGTTTCGTGTTGCTCCAGTGACGTCAGGATCCCTCTAGACATGAGACAGTGATGTTGGGTTTTCTCTGGACTGCCATCAAGAAAATCAAGGCTCCTGTCACGTTTGATGTGGAACACGGAATTGCTCTGCACGCAGTCCAGGGGAATCGGGCCTCATCTCGCGGCGAGGGGGAAGTCTCATGGTTTTTCTCGAGTTGCGGCCGGAACCTTTGGTATATTCTCGAGTTACGACGGGGAGGGCCCTTCCAGACACGTGTTTGTTCAGCGACGTCAGGACTCCTGCCTAGGTGCGAGGGACACCTCGGGATTCTCTTTGAGTCTTGGCATGGCAATTGGGACGCGTCTCCACGTGAGGCGGGAGACCCAGGATCCCTTTCCACGTGCCAAAGGAATCCTGGGACTCCTATCCATTTTCAAGAGGAGTCAGGCATCGTCTCCTTTGGAAGCATTGATCTGCGCGGACCTCTCGAGTTTTCAAAGGATGTGAGGCCTCCGGTCGCGTTGAAGCGGAGAACTAGGTCTTTCTCTGTGTTCTGCACAGGGGATTCAGACATCCCTTCGTCTTGGGAGATGCAAGATGAGTCTGCATTCAATTCACTGCAGGGATATCCGGCCGTACTTCGAGTCAGAGCATCTCGGTGTCCATTCCACTTGATGCCACAAACTGAGGGTCCTTCTCACTTACCTGTAGCTGAGAGAAGCCTCGTCTTGAGGGGCTTGTGGAAAGTTCGTATTCCTCTTGAGTTGAAGCCGATGACTAATCTCTCAACTCGAGTTGATTTGGGGTCCACTGAGCCCTTTCATGTTGCTCCAGTGACCTCAGGATCCCTCTAGACTTGAGACAGTGGTCTTGGGTTTTCTCTGGAGTGCCATCAAGGAAATCAAGGCTCCTTTCATTTTTGATGTGGAATACGGAATTGCTCTGCACGCAGTCCAGGGGAATCGGACCTCATCTCACGGCGAGGGGGAAGTCTCATGGTTTTTCTCGAATTGCGGCCGGAACCTAGGGTATATTCTCGAGTTACGACAGGGAGGGCCCTTCCAGTCACGTGTTTGTTCAGCGACGTAAGGTCTCCTGACTAGGTGCGAGGGACACCTCGGGATTCTCCTCGAGTCTTGGCATGGCAATTGGGACGCGTCTCCACGTGAGGCGGGAGACCCAGGGTCCCTTTCCACGTGCCACAGTGATCCTGGGACTCCTATCCATTTTCAAGAGGAGTCAGGCATCGTCTCCTTTGGAAGCATTGATCTCTGCAGACCTCTCGAGTTTTCAAAGGATGTGAGGCCTCCGGTCGCGATGAGGCGGAGGACTAGGTCTTTCTCTGTGGTCTCCACAGGGTATTCAGACATCCCTTCGTCTTGGGAGATGCAAGACGAGCCTGCATTCAATTCACTGCAGGGATATCCGGCCTTACTTCGAGTCAGAGCATCTCGGTGTCCATTGCACTTGAGGCCACAAACTCAGGGTCCCTCTCACATACCTGTAGCTGAGAGAAGCCTCCTCTTGAGGTGCTTGTGGAAAGTTGGCATTCCTCTTGAGTCTAAGGCAGGGACTAAGCTCTCATCTCGAGTTGATTTGGGGTCCACGGAGCCCTTTCTTGTTGCTCCAGTGACCTCAGGGTCCCTCTACACTTGAGACAGTGATCTTGGGTTTTCTCTGGAGTGCCATCAAGGAAATCAAGGCTCCTTTCACGTTTGATGTGGAACACCGAATTGCTCTGCACGCATTACAGGGGAATCGGGCCTCATCTCCCGGCGAGGGGGAAGTCTCATGGTTTTCCTCGAGTTGCGGCACGAACCTGGGGTATATTCTCGAGTTACGATGGGGAGGGCCCTTCCAGTCACGTGTTTGTTCAGCGACGTCAGGACTCCTGACTAGGTGCGAGGGACACCTCGGGATTCTCCTCGATTCTTGGCATGGCAATTGGGACGCGTCTCCACGGGAGGCGGGAGACCCAGGGTCCCTTTAAACGTGCCACAGGGCTCCTGGGACTCCTATCCATTTTCAAGAGGAGTCAGGCATCGTCTCCTTTGGAAGCATTGATCTCCGCGGACCTCTCGAGTTTTCAAAGGATGTGAGGTCTCCGGTCACGTAGAGGCGGAGGACTAGGTCTTTCTCTGTGGTCTCCACAGGGGATTCAGACATCCCTTCGTCTTGGGAAATGCAAGACGAGCCTGCATTCAATTCACTGCAGGGATATCCGGCCTTACTTCGAGTCAGAGCATCTCGGTGTCCATTCCACTTGAGGCCACAAACTCAGGGGCCCGCTCACATACCTGTAGCTGAGAGAAGGCTCCTCTTGACGTGCTTGTGGAAACTTGGTATTCCTCTTGAGTTGAAGCCAGGGACTAAGCTCTCATCTCGAGTTGATTTGCGTTCCACGGAGCACTTTCGTGTTGCTACAGTGACCTCAGGATCCCTCTAGACTTGAGACAGTGATCTTGGGTTTTCTCTGGAGTGCCATTAAGGAAATCAAGGCCCCTTTAACGTTTGATGTGGAACACGGAATTGCTCTGCATGCAGTGCAGGGGAATCGGGCCTCATCTCCGGCGAGGGGGAAGTCTCATGGTTTTTCTCGAGTTGCAGCCGGAACCTGGGGTATATTCTCGAGTTACGACGGGGAGGGCCCTTATAGACACGTGTTTGTTCAGCGACGTCAGGACTCCTGCCTAGGTGCGAGGGACTCCTCGGGATTCTCCTCGAGTCTTGGCATGGCAATTGGGACGCGTCTCCACGTGAGGCGGGAGACCCAGGGTCCCTTTCCACGTGCCACAGGGATCCTGGGACTCCTATCCATTTTCAAGAGGAGTCAGGCATCGTCTCCTTTGGAAGCATTGATCTCCGCGGACCTCTCGAGTTTTCAAAGGATGTGAGTCCTCCGGTCGCGATGAGGCGGAGAATTAGGTCTTTCTCTGTGTTCTGCACAGGGGATTCAGACATCCCTTCGTCTTGGGAGATGCAAGACGAGCCTGCATTCAATTCACTGCAGGGACATCTGGCCTTACTTCGAGTCAGAGCATCTCGGTGTCCATTCCACTTGAGGCCACAAACTCAGGGTCCTTCTCACATACATGTGGCTGAGAGAACCCTCCTCTTGAGGTGCTTGTGGAAAGTTGGTACTCCTCTTGAGCCGAAGCCAGGGACTAAGCTCTCATCTCGAGTTGATTTGGGGTCGACGGAGCCCTTTCGTGTTGCTCCAGTGACCTCAGGATCCCTCTAGACTTGAGACAGTGATGTTGGGTTTTCTCTGGACTGCCATCAAGGAAATCAAGGCTCCTGTCACGTTCGATGTGGAACACGGAATTGCTCTGCACGCAGTCCAGGGGAATCGGACCTCATCTCACGGCGAGGGGGAAGTCTCATGGTTTTTCTCGAGTTGCGGCCGGAACCTTTGGTATATTCTCGAGTTACGACGGGGAGGGCCCTTCCAGACACGTGTTTGTTCAGCGACGTCAGGACTCCTGCCTAGGTGCGAAGGACACCTCGGGATTCTCCTTGAGTCTTGGCATGGCAATTGGGACGCGTCTCCATGTGAGGCGGGAGACCCAGGATCCCTTTCCACGTGCCACAGGGATCCTGGGACACCTATCCATTTTCAGGAGGAGTCAGGCATCGTCTCCTTTGGAAGCATTGATCTGCGCGGACCTCTCGAGTTTTCAAAGGATGTGAGGCCTCCGGTCGCGTTGAGGCGGAGAACTAGGTCTTTCTCTCTGTTCTGCACAGGGGATTCAGACATCCCTTCGTCTTGGGAGATGCAAGATGAGTCTGCATTCAATTCACTGCAGGGATATCCGGCCGTACTTCGAGTCAGAGCATCTCGGTGTCCATTGCACTTGATGCCACAAACGCAGGGTCCCTCTCACATACCTGTAGCTGAGAGAAGCCTCGTCTTGAGGGGCTTGTGGAAAGTTCGTATTCCTCTTCAGTTGAAGCCGATGACTAATCTCTCAATTCGAGTTGATTTGGGGTCCAAGGAGCCCTTTCGTGTTGCTCCAGTGACCTCAGGATCCCTCTAGACTTGAGACAGTGGTCTTGGGATTTCTCTGGAGTGCCATCAAGGAAATCAAGGCTCCTTTCACGTTTGATGTGGAACACGGAATTGCTCTGCACGCATTACAGGGGAATCGGGCCTCATCTCGCGGCGAGGGGGAAGTGTCATGGTTTTTCTCGAGTTGCGGCAGGAACCTGGGGTATATTCTCGAGTTACGATGGGGGGGGCCCTTCCAGACACGTGTTTGTTACGCGACGTCAGGAATCCTGCCTAGGTGCGAGGGACACCTCGGGATTTTCCTCAAGTCTTGGCATGGCAATTGGGACGCGTCTCCAAGTGAGCCGGGAGACCCAGGGTCCCTTTCCACGTGCCACAGGGATCCTGGGACTCCTATCTATTTTCAAGAGGTGTCAGGCATCGTCTCCTTTGGAAGCATTGATCTCCGCGGACCTCTCGAGTTTTCAAAGAATGTGAGGCGTCCGGTCGCGTTGAGCCGGAGGACTAGGTGTTTCTCTGTGGTCTCCACAGGGGATTCAGACATCCCTTCGTCTTGAGAGGTGCAAGACGAGCCTGCATTCAATTCACTGCAGGGATATCCGGCCTTACTTCGAGTCAGAGCATCTCGGTGTCCATTCCACTTGAGGCCACAAACTCAGGGTCCCTCTCACATACCTGTAGCTGAGAGAAGCCTCCTCTTGAGGTGCTTGGGGCAAGTTGGTATTCCTCTTGAGTCGAAGCCAAGGACTAAGCTCTCATCTCGAGTTGATTTGGGGTCCACGGAGCCCTTTCGTGTTGCTACAGTGACCTCAGGATCCCTCTAGACTTGAAACAGTGATCTTGGGTATTCTATGGAGTGCCATCAAGGAAATCAATGCTCCTTTCACTTTTGATGTGGAATACGGAATTGCTCTGCACGCAGTGCAGGGGAATCGGGCCTCATCTCGCGGAGAGGGGGAAATCTCATGGTTTTTCTCCAGTTGCGGCCGGAACCTGGTTTATATTCTCGAGTTACGACGGGGAGGGCCCTTCCAGACACGTGTTTGTTCAGCGACGTCAGGACTCCTGCCTAGGTGGGAGGGACACCCGGGATTCTTCTCGAGTCTCGTCATGGCAATTGGCTCGCGTCTCCACATGAGGCGGGAGAACCAGGGTCCCTTTCCACATGCCACAGTGTCCTGGGACTCCTATCCATTTTCAAGAGGAGTCAGGCATCGTCTCCTTTGGAAGCATTGATCTCCGCGGACCTCTCGAGTTTTCAAAGGATGAGAGGCATCTGGTCGCGATGTGGCGAAAACTAGGTCTTTCTCTGTGGTCTCCACATGGGATTCAGACATCTCTTCGTCTTGGGAGATGCAAGATGAGCCTGGATTCAATTCACTGTTGGGATATCCGGCCTTACTACGAGTCAGAGCATCTCGGTGTCCATTCCACTTGAGGCCACAAACTCAGGGTCCCTCTCACATACCTGTAGCTGAGAGAAGCCTCCTCTTTAGGAGCTTGTGGAAAGTTGGTATTCCTCTTGAGTCGAAGCTAGGGACGAAGCTCTCATCTCGAGTTGATCTGGGGTCCACGGAGCCCTTTCGTGTTCCTCCAGTGACCTCGGGATCCCATTATTCTTGAGACAGTGATCTTGGGTTTTCTCTGGAGTGCCATCAAGGAAATCAAGGCTCCTTTCACGTTTGATGTGGAACACGGAATTGCTCTGCACGCAGTGCAGGGGAATCTGGCCTCATCTCGCGGCGAGGGGGAAGTCTCATGGTTTTTCTCGAGTTGCGGCCGGAACCTGGGGTATATTCTCGAGTTACGACGGGGAGGGCCCTTCCAGACACGTGTTTGTTCAGCGACGTCAGGACTCCTGCCTAGGTTCGAGGGACACCTCGGGATTCTCCTCGAGTCTTGGCATGGCAATTGGGACGCGTCTCCACGTGAGGCGGGAGACCCAGGGTCCCTTTCCACGTGCCACAGGGATCCTGGGACTCCTATCCATTTTCAAGAGAGTCAGGCATCGTCTCCTTTGGAAGCATTGATCTCCGTGGACCTCTCGAGTTTTCAAAGGATGTGAGGCCTCCGGTCGCGATGAGGCGGAGGACTAGGTCTTTCTCTGTAGTCTCCACACCGGATTCAGACATCCCTTCGTCTTGGGAGATGCAAGACGAGCCTGCATTCAATTCACTGCAGGGATATCCGGCCTTACTTCGAGTCAAAGTCTCGGTGTCCATTCCACTTCAGGCCACAAACTCAGTGTCCCTCTCACATACCTGTAGCTGAGAGAAGCCTCCTTTTGAGGTGCTTGTGGAAAGTTGGTATTCCTCTTGACTCGAAGCCAGGGACTAAGCTCTCATCTCGAGTTGATTTGGGGTGCACGGAGCCCTTTCGTGTTGTTCCAGTGACCTCAGGATCCCTCTAGACTTGAGACAGTGATTTTGGGTTTTCTCTGGAGTGCGATCAAGGAAATCAAGGCTCCTTTCACGTTTGATGTGGAACACGGAATTGCTCTGCACGCAGTGCAGGGGAATCGGGCCTCATGTCGCGTCGAGGGGGAAGTCTCATGGTTTTTCTCGAGTTGAGGCCGGAACCTGGGGTATATTCTCGAGTTACGACGGGGAGGGCCCTTCCACACACATGTTTGTTCAGCGACGTCAGGACTCCTGCCTAGGTGCGAGGGACACTTCGGAATTCACCTCGAGTCTTGGCATGGCAATTGGGACGCGTCTCCACGTGAGGCGGGAGACCCAGGGTCCCTTCCACGTGCCACAGGGATCCTGGGACTCCTATCCATTTTCAAGAGGAGTCAGGCATCGTCTCCTTTGGAAGCATTGATCTCCGCAGACCTCTCGAATTTTCAAAGGATGTGAGGCCTCCGGTTGCGATGAGGCAGAAGACTAGGTCTTTCTCTGTCGTCTCCAGAGGGGATTCAGACATTTCTTCGTCTTGGGAGATGCAAGATGAGCCTGGATTCAATTCACTGTTGGGATATCCGGCCTTACTACGAGTCAGAGCATCTCGGTGTCCATTCCACTTGAGGCCACAAACTCAGGGTCCCTCTCACATACCTGTAGCTGAGAGAAGCCTCCTCTTGAGGTGCTTGTGGAAAGTTGGTATTCCTCTTGAGTCGAAGCTAGGGACTAAGCTCTCATCTCGAGTTGATTTGGGGTCCACGGAGCCCTTTCGTGTTCCTCCAGTGACCTCGGGATCCCTCTATTCTTGAGACAGTGATCTTGGGTTTTCTCTGGAGTGCCATCAAGGAAATCAAGGCTCCTTTCACGTTTGATGTGGAACACGGAATTGCTCTGCACGCAGTGCAGGGGAATCTGGCCTCATCTCGCGGCGAGGGGGAAGTCTCATAGTTTTTCTCGAGTTGCGGCCGGAACCTGGGGTATATTCTCGAGTTACGACGGGGAGGGCCCTTCCAGACACGTGTTTGTTCAGCGACGTCAGGACTCCTGCCTAGGTGCGAGGGACACCTCGGGATTCTCCTCGAGTCTTGGCATGGCAATTGGGACGCGTCCCCACGTGAGGCGGGAGACGCAGTGTCCCTTTCCACGTGCCACAGGGATCCTGGGACTCCTATCCGTTTTCAAGAGAGTCAGGCATCGTCTCCTTTGGAAGCATTGATCTCCGTGGACCTCTCGAGTTTTCAAAGGATGTGAGGCCTCCGGTCGCGATGAGGCGGAGGACTAGGTCTTTCTCTGTGGTCTCCACACCGGATTCAGACATCCCTTCGTCTTGGGAGATGCAAGACGAGCCTGCATTCAATTCACTGCAGGGATATCCGGCCTTACTTCGAGTCAAAGCATCTCGGTGTCCATTCCACTTCAGGCCACAAACTCAGTGTCCCTCTCACATACCTGTAGCTGAGAGAAGCCTATTCTTGAGGTGCTTGTAGAAAGTTGGTATTCCTCTTGACTCGAAGCCAGGGACTAAGCTCTCATCTCGAGTTGATTTGGGGTGCACGGAGCCCTTTCGTGTTGTTCCAGTGACCTCAGGATCCCTCTAGACTTGAGACAGTGATTTTGGGTTTTCTCTGGAGTGCCATCAAGGAAATCAAGGCTCCTTTCACGTTTGATGTGGAACACGGAATTGCTCTGCACGCAGTGCAGGGGAATCGGGCCTCATGTCGCGGCGAGGGGGAAGTCTCATGGTTTTTCTCGAGTTGAGGCCGGAACCTGGGGTATATTCTCGAGTTACGACGGGGAGGGCCCTTCCAGACACGTGTTTGTTCAGCGACGTCAGGAATCCTGCCTAGGTGCGAGGGACACCTCGGGGTTCTCCTCGAGTCTTGACATGGCAATTGGGACGCGTCTCCACGTGAGGCGGGAGACCCAGGGTCCCTTTCCACGTGCCACAGGGATCCTGGGACTCCTATCCATTTTCAAGAGGAGTCAGGCATCGTCTCCTTTGGAAGCATTGATCTCCGCAGACCTCTCGATTTTTCAAAGGATGTGGGGTCTCCGGTCGCGATGAGGCTGAGGACTAGGTCTTTATCTGTCGTCTCCACAGGGGATTCAGACATCCCTTCGTCTTGGGAGATGCAAGACGAGCCTGCATTCAATTCACTGCAGGGATATCCGGCCTTACTTCGAGTCAGAGCATCTCGGTGTCCATTCCACTTCAGGCCACAAACTCAGGGTCCCTCTCACATACCTGTAGCTGAGAGAAGCCTCCTCTTGAGGTGCTTGTGGAAAGTTGGTATTCCTCTTGAGTCGAAGCCAGGGACTAATCTCTCATCTCGAGTTGATTTGGCATCCACTTAGCCCTTTCGTGCTGCTTCCGTGACCTCAGGATCCCTCTAGACTTGAGACAGTGATCTTGGGTTTTCTCTGGGGTGCCATCAAGGAAATCAAGGCTCCTTTCAAGTTTGATGTGGAAAACGGAATTGCTCTGCACACAGTGCATGGGAATCGGGCCTCATCTCGCGGCAAGGGGGATGTCTCATTGTTTTTCTGAAGATATGGTCGGAACCTAGGGAATATTCTCGAGTTACGACGGGGAGGGCCCTTCCAGACACGTGTTTGTTCAGCGACGTCAGGACTCCTGCCTAGGTGCGAGGGACACTTCGGAATTCACCTCGAGTCTTGGCATGGCAATTGGGACGCGTCTCCACGTGAGGCGGGAGACCCAGGGTCCCTTTCCACGTGCCACAGGGATCCTGGGACTCCTATCCATTTTCAAGAGGAGTCAGGCATCGTCTCCTTTGGAAGCATTGATCTCCACAGACCTCTCGAATTTTCAAAGGATGTGAGGCCTCCGGTCGCGATGAGGCGGAGGACTAGGTCTTTCTCTGTCGTCTCCAGAGGGGATTCAGACATCTCTTCGTCTTGGGAGATGCAAGATGAGCCTGCATTCAATTCACTCCAGGGATATCCGGCCTTACTACGAGTCAGAGCATCTCGGTGTCCATTCCACTTGAGGCCACAAACTCAGGGTCCCTCTCACATACCTGTAGCTGAGAGAAGCCTCCTCTTGAGGTGCTTGTGGAAAGTTGGTATTCCTCTTGAGTCGAAGCTAGGGACTAAGCTCTCATCTCGAGTTGATTTGGGGTCCACGGAGCCCTTTCGTGTTCCTCCAGTGACCTCGGGATCCCTCTATTCTTGAGACAGTGATCTTGGGTTTTCTCTGGAGTGCCATCAAGGAAATCAAGGCTCCTTTCACGTTTGATGTGGAACACGGAATTGCTGTGCACGCAGTGCAGGGGAATCTGGCCTCATCTCGCGGCGAGGGGGAAGTCTCATGGTTTTTCTCGAGTTGCGGCCGGAACCTGGGGTATATTCTCCAGTTACGACGGGGAGGGCCCTTCCAGACACGTGTTTGTTCAGCGACGTCAGGACTCCTGCCTAGGTGCGAGGGACACCTCGGGATTCTCCTCGACTCTTGGCATGGCAATTGGGACGCGTCCCCACGTGAGACGGGAGACGCAGAGTCCCTTTCCACGTGCCACAGGGATCCTGGGACTCCTATCCATTTTCAAGAGAGTCAGGCATCGTCTCCTTTGGATGCATTGATCTCCGTGGACCTCTCGCGTTTTCAAAGGATGTGAGGCCTCCGGTCGCGATGAGGCGGAGGACTAGGTCTTTCTCTGTGGTCTCCACACCGGATTCAGACATCCCTTCGTCTTGGGAGATGCAAGACGAGCCTGCATTCAATTCACTGCAGGGATATCCGGCCTTACTTCGAGTCAAAGCATCTCGGTGTCCATTCCACTTCAGGCCACAAACTCAGTGTCCCTCTCACATACCTGTAGCTGAGAGAAGCCTCCTCTTGAGGTGCTTGTAGAAAGTTGGTATTCCTCTTGACTCGAAGCCAGGGACTAAGCTCTCATCTCGAGTTGATTTGGGGTGCACGGATCCCTTTCGTGTTGTTCCAGTGACCTCAGGATCCCTCTAGACTTGAGACAGTGATTTTGGGTTTTCTCTGGGGTGCCATCAAGGAAATCAAGGCTCCTTTCACGTTTGATGTGGAACACGGAATTGCTCTGCACGCAGTGCAGGGGAATCGGGCCTCATGTCGCGGCGAGGGGGAAGTCTCATGGTTTTTCTCGAGATGAGGCCGGAACCTGGGGTATATTCTCGAGTTACGACGGGGAGGGCCCTTCCAGACACGTGTTTGTTCAGCGACGTCAGGAATCCTGCCTAGGTGCGAGGGACACCTCGGGGTTCTCCTCGAGTCTTGACATGGCAATTGGGACGCGTCTCCACGTGAGGCGGGAGACCCAGGGTCCCTTTCCACGTGCCACAGGGATCCTGGGACTCCTATCCATTTTCAAGAGGAGTCAGGCATCGTCTCCTTTGGAAGCATTGATCTCCGCAGACCTCTCGATTTTTCAAAGGATGTGGTGTCTCCGGTCGCGATGAGGCTGAGGACTAGGTCTTTCTCTGTCGTCTCCACAGGGGATTCAGACATCCCTTCGTCTTGGGAGATGCAAGACGAGCCTGCATTCAATTCACTGCAGGGATATCCGGCCTTACTTCGAGTCAGAGCATCTCGGTGTCCATTCCACTTGAGGCCACAAACTCAGGGTCCCTCTCACATACCTGTAGCTGAGAGAAGCCTCCTCTTGAGGTGCTTGTGAAAAGTTGGTATTCCTCTTGAGTCGAAGCCAGAGACTAATCTCTCATCTCGAGTTGATTTGGCATCCACTTAGCCCTTTCGTGCTGCTTCCGTGACCTCAGGATCCCTCTAGACTTGAGACAGTGATCTTGGGTTTTCTCTGGGGTGCCATCAAGGAAATCAAGGCTCCTTTCATGTTTGATGTGGAAAACGGAATTGCTCTGCACACAGTGCATGGGAATCGGGCCTCATCTCGCGGCAAGGGGGATGTCTCATTGTTTTTCTGAAGTTACGGTCGGAACCTAGGGAATATTCTCGAGTTACGACGGGGAGGGCCCTTCCAGACACGTGTTTGTTCAGCGACGTCAGGACTCCTGCCTAGGTGCGAGGGACACCTCGGGTATCTCCTCGAGTCTTGGCATGGTAATTGGGACGCGTCTCCACGTGAGGCGGGAGACCCAGGGTCCCTTTCCACGTGCCACAGGGATCCTGGGACTCCTATCCATTTTCAAGAAGAGTCAGGCATCCTCTCCTTTGGAAGCATTGATCTCCGCAGACCTCTCGAGTTTTCAAAGGATGGGAGGCCTCCGGTCTCGATGAGGCGGGGAACTAGGTCTTTCTCTGTGGTCTCCACAGGGGATTCAGACATCCCTTCGTCTTGGGAGATGCAAGACGAGCCTGCTTTCAATTCACTGCAGGGATATCCGGCCTTACTTCGAGTCAGAGCATCTCCGTGTCCATTCCACTTGAGGCCACAAACTCAGGGTCACTCTCACATACCTGTAGCTGAGAGAAGCCTCATCTTGAGGTGCTTGTGGAAAGTTGGTATTCCTCTTGAGTCGAAGCCAGGGACTAAGCTCTCATCTCGAGTTGATTTGGGGTCCACGGAGCCCTTTCGTGTTGCTCCAGTGACCTCAGGATCCCTCTAGACTTGAGACAGTGATCTTGGGTTTTCTCTGGAGTGCCATCAAGGAAATCAAGGTTCCTTTCACGTTTCATGTGGAACACGGAATTGCTCTGCACACAGTGCAGGGGAATCGGGCCTCATCTCGTGGCGAGGGGGAAGTCTCATGGTTTTTCTCGAGTTGCGGCCGAAACCTGGGGTATATTCTCGAGTTACGACGGGGAGGGCCCTTCCAGACACGTGTTTGTTCAGTGACGTCAGGACTCCTGACTTGGTGCGAGGGACACCTCGGGATTCTCTTCGAGTCTTTGCATGGCAATTATGACGCGTCTCCAAGTGAGTCGGGAGACCCAGTGTCCCTTTCCAAGTTCCACAGGTGTCCTGGAACTCCTATCCATTTTCAAGAGGAGTCAGGCATCGTCTGCTTTGGAAGCATTGATCTCCGCGGACCTCTCGAGTTTTCAAAGGATGTGAAGCCTCCGGTCGCGATGAGGCGGAGAACTAGGTCTTTCTCTGTGGTCTCCACAGGGGATTCAGACATCCCTTCGTCTTGGGAGATGCAAGACGAGCCTGCATTCAATTCACTGCAGGGATATCCGGCCTTACTTCGAGTCAGAGCATCTCGGTGTCCATTCCACTTGAGGCCACAAACTCAGTGTCCCTCTCACATACCTGTAGCTGAGAGAAGCCTCCTCTTGAGGTGCTTGTGGAAAGTTGGTATTCCTCTTGAGTCGATGCCAGGGATGAAGTTCTCATCTTGAGTTGATTTGGGGTCGACTGAGCCCTTTCATTTTGCTCCAGTGACATCAGGATCCGTCTAGACTTTAGACAGTGATTTTGGGTTTTCTCTGGAGTGCCATCAAGGAAATCAAGGCTCCTTTCACGTTTGATGTGGAACACGGAATTGCTCTGCACGCAGTGTAGGGGAATCGGGCCTCATCTCGCGGCGAGGGGGAAGTCTCATGTTTTTTCTCCAGTTGCGGAAGGACACTGGGGTATATTCTCGAGTTACGACGGGGAGGGCCCTTCCAGACACGTGTTTGTTCAGGGACATCAGGACTCGGGCCTAGGTGCGAGGGACACCTACGGATTCTCCTCGAGTCTTGGCATGGCAATTGGGACGCGTCTCCACGTGAGGCGGGAGACCCAGGGTCCCTTTCCACGTGCCACAGGGATCCTGGGACTCCTATCCATTTTCAAGAGGAGTCAGGCATCGTCTCCTTTGGAAGCATTGATCTCCGCGGACCTCTCGAGTTTTCAAAGAATGTGAGGCCTCCGGTCGCGATGAGGCAGAGAACTAGGTCTTTCTCTGTGGTCTCCACAGGGGATTCAGACATCCCTTCGTCTTGGGAGATGCAAGACGAGCCTGCATTCAATTCACTGCAGGGATATCCGGCCTTACTTCGAGTCAGAGCATCTCGGTGTCCATTCCACTTCAGGCCA
Organism: Dama dama; assembly: GCF_033118175.1. Classification (NCBI taxonomy): domain Eukaryota; kingdom Metazoa; phylum Chordata; class Mammalia; order Artiodactyla; family Cervidae; genus Dama; species Dama dama. Next base: position 170,262 of record NW_026870890.1, on the reverse strand, counting down.
CAAACTCAGGGTCCCTCTCACTTTCCTGTAGCTGAGAGAAGCCTCCTCTTGAGGTGCTTGTGGAAAGTTGGTATTCCTCTTGAGTCGAAGCCAGGGACTAAGCTCTCATCTCGAGTTGATTTGGGGTCCACGGAGCCCTTTCGTGTTGCTCCAGTGACCTCAGGATCCCTCTAGACTTGAGACAGTGATCTTGGGTTTTCTCTGGAGTGCCATCAAGGAAATCAAGGCTCCTTTCACGTTTGATGTCGAATACGGAATTGCTCTGCATGCAGTGCAGGGAAATCGGGCCTCAACTCGCGGCGAGGGGGAAATCTCATGGTTTTTCTCTAGTTGCGCCCGGAACCTTGGGTATATTCTCGAGTTACGATGGGGAGGGCCCTTCCAGACACGTGTTTGTTCAGCGACGTCAGAACTCCTGCCTAGGTGCGAGGGACACCTCGGGATTCTCCTCGAGTCTTGGCATGGCAATTGGGACGCGTCTCCACGTGAGGCGGGAGACCCAGGGTCCCTTCCCACGTGCCACAAGGATCCTGGGACTCCTATCCATTTTCAAGAGGAGTCAGGCATCCTCTCCTTTGGAAGCATTGATCTCCGCGGACCTCTTGAGTTTTCAAAGGATGTGAGGCCTCCGGTCGCAATGAGGCGGTGAACTAGGTCTTTCTCTGTGGTCTCCACAGGGGATTCAGACATCCCTTCGTCTTGGGAAATGCAAGACGAGCCTGCACTCAATTCACTGCAGTGATATCCGGCCTTACTTCCTGTCAGAGCATCTCGGTGTCCAGTCCACTTGAGGCCACAAACTCAGGGTCCCTCTCACATACCTCTAGCTGAGAGAAGCCTCCTCTTGAGGTGCTTGTGTAAAGTTGGTAATCCTCTTGAGTCGAAGCCAGACACTAAGCTCTCATCTCGAGTTGATTTGGGGTCCACGGAGCCCTTTCGTGTTACTCCAGTGACCTCAGGATCCCTCTAGACATGAGACAGTGATCTTGAGTTTTCTCTGGAGTGCCATCAAAGAAATCAAGGCTCCTTTCACGTTTGATGTGGAACACGGAATTGCTCTGCACACAGTGCAGGGGAATCGGGCCTCATCTCCCGGCGAGGGGGAAGTCTCATGGTTTTTCTCGAATTGCGGCCGGAACCTGGGGTATATTCTCGAGTTACGATGGGGAGGGCCCTTCCAGACATGTGTTTGTTCAGCGACGTCAGGACTCCTGCCTAGGTGCGAGGGACACCTCGGGATTCTCCTCGAGTCTTGGCATGGCAATTGGGACGCGTCCCCACATGAGGCGGGAGACCCAGTGTCCCTTTCGACGTGCCACAGGGATCCTGGGACTCCTATCCATTTTGAAGAGGAGTCAGGCATGGTCTCCTTTGGAAGCATTGATCTCAGCTGACCTCTCGAGTTTTCAAAGGATGTGAGGCCTCCGGTCGCGATGAGTCGGAGGACTAGGTCTTTCTCTGTCGTCCCCACAGGGGATTCAGACATCCCTTCGTCTTGGGAGATGCAAGACGGGCCTGCTTTCAATTCACTGCAGGGATATCCGGCCTTACTTCGAGTCAGAGCATCTCGGTGTCCATTCCACCTGAGGCCACAAACTCAGGGTCCCTCTCACATACCTGTAGCTGAGAGAAGCCTCCTCTTGAGGTGCTTGTGGAAAGTTGGTATTCCTCTTGAGTCGAAGCCAGGGACTAAGCTCTCATCTCGAGTTGATTTGGGGTCCACCGAGCCCTTTCGTGTTGCTCCAGTGACCTCAGGATCCCTCTAGACTTGAGACAGTGATCTTGGGTTTTCTCTGGAGTGCCATCAAGGAAATCAAGGCTCCTTTCACGTTTGATGTGGAACGCGGAATTGCTATGCACGCAGTGCAGGGGAATCGGGCCTCATCTCGCGGCGAGGGGGAAGTCTCATGGTTTTTCTCGAATTGCGGCCGGAACCTGGGGTATATTCTCGAGTTACGACGGGGAGGGCCCTTCCAGAAACGTGTTTGTTCAGCGACGTCAGGACTCCTGCCTAGGTGTGAGGGACAACTCAGGATTCTCCTCGAGTCTCGGCATGGCAATTGGGACGCGTCTCCACGTGAGGCGGGAGACCCAGGGTCCCTTTCCACGTGCCACAGGGATCCTGGGACTCCTATCCATTTTCAAGTCATCGTCTCCTTTGGAAGCATTGATCTCCGCGGACCTCTCTAGTTTTCAAAGGACGTGAGGCCTCCGTTCGCGTTGAGGCGGAGGACTAGGTCTTTCTCTGTGGACTCCACAGGGGATTCAGACAACCCTTCGTCTTGGGAGATGCAAGACGAGCCTGCATTCAATTCACTGCAGGGATATCCGGCCTTACTTCGAGTCAGAGCATCTCGGTGTCCATTCCACTTGAGGCCACAAACTCAGGGGCCCTCTCACATACCTGTAGCTGAGAGAAGCCTCCTCTTGAGGTGCTTGTGGAAAGTTGGTATTCCTCTTGAGTCGAAGCCAGGGACTAAGCTCTCATCTCGAGTTGATTTGGGGTCCACTGAGCCCTTTGGTGTTGCTCCAGTGACCTCAGGATCCCTCTAGAATTGAGACAGTGATCTTGGGTTTTCTCTGGAGTGCCATCAAGGAAATCAAGGTTCCTTTCACGTTTCATGTGGAACACGGAATTGCTCTGCACGCAGTACAGGGGAATCGGGCCTCATCTCGCGGCGAGGGGGAAGTCTCATGGTTTTTCTCGAGTTGCGGCCGAAACCTGGGGTATATTCTCGAGTTACAACGGGGAGGGCCCTTCCATACACGTGTTTGTTCAGCGACGTCAGGACTCCTACCTAGGTGCGAAGGACACCTCGGGATTCTCCTCGAGTGTTGGCATGGCAATTGGGACGCGTCTCCACGTGAGGCGGGACACCCAGGGTCCCTTTCCATGTGCCACAGGGATCCTGGGACTCCTATCCATTTTCAAGAGGAGTCAGGCATCGTCTCCTTTGGAAGCATTGATCTCCGTGGACCTCTCGAGTTTTCAAAGGATGTGAGGCCTCTGGTCGCGTTGAGGCGGAGGACTAGGTCTTTCTCTGTCGTCTCCACAGGGGATTCAGACATCCCTTCGTCTTGTGAGATGGAAGACGAGCCTGCATTCAATTCACTGCAGGGATATCCGGCCTTACTTCTAGTCAGAGCATCTCGGTGTCCATTCAACTTGAGGCCACAAACTCAGGGTCCCTCTCACATACATGTAGCTGAGAGAAGCCTTCTCTTGAGGGGCTTGTGGAAAGTTGGTATTCCTCTTGAGTCGAAGCCAGGGACTAAGCTCTCATCTCGAGTTGATTTGGGTTCCACGGAGCCCTTTTCTGTTGCTCCAGTGACCTCAGGATCCCTCTAGACTTCAGACAGTGATCTTGGGTTTTCTCTGGAGTGCCATCAAGGAAATCAAGGCTCCTTTCACGTTTGATGTGGAACACGGAATTGCTCTGCACGCAGTGCAGGGGAATCGGGCCTCATGTCGCGGCGAGGGGGAAGTCTCATGGTTTTTCTCGAGTTGCGGCCGGAACCTGGTGTATATTCTCGAGTTACGACGGGGAGGGCCCTTCCTGACACGTGTTTGTTCAGCGACGTCAGGACTCCTGCCTAGGTGCGAGGGACAACTCGAGATTCTCCTCGAGTCTTGGCATGGCAATTGGGACGCGTCTCCACGAGAGGCGGGAGACCCAGGGACCCTTTCCACGTGCCACAGGGATCCTGGGACTCCTATCCATTTTCAAGAGGAGTCAGGCATCGTCTCCTTTGGAAGCATTGATCTCCGCAGACCTCTCGATTTTTCAAAGGATGTGATGTCTCCGGTCGCGATGAGGCTGAGGACTAGGTCTTTCTCTGTGGTCTCCACAGGGGATTCAGACATCCCTTCGTCTTGCGAGATGCAAGACGAGCCTGCATTCAATTCACTGCAGGGATATCCGGCCTTACTTCGAGTCAGAGCATCTCGGTGTCCATTCGACTTGAGGCCACAAACTCAGGGTCCCTCTCACATACCTGTAGCTGAGAGAAGCCTCCTCTTGAGGTGCTTGTGGAAAGTTGGTATTCCTCTTGAGTCGAAGCCAGGGACTAAGCTCTCATCTCGAGTTGATTTGGGGTCCACGGAGCCATTTCATGTTGCTCCAGTGACCTCAGGATCCCTCTAGACTTGAGACAGTGATCTTGGGTTTTCTCTGGAGTGCCATCAAGGAAATCAAGGCTCCTTTCACGTTTGATGTGGAACACGGAATTGCTTTGCATGCAGTGCAGGGGAATCGGGCCTCAACTCGCGGCGAGGGGGAAATCTCATGGTTTTTCTCGAGTTGCGGCCGGAACCTGGGGTATATTCTCGAGTTACGACGGGGAGGGCCCTTCCAGAGACGTGTTTGTTCAGCGACGTCAGGACTCCTGCCTAAGTGCGAGGGACACCTCGGGATTCTCCTCGAGTCTGGCATGGCAATTGGGACGTGTCTCCACGTGAGGCGGGAGACCCAGGGTCCCTTTCCAAGTACCACAGTGATCCTGGGACTCCTATCCATTTTCAAGAAGAGTCAGGCATCGTCTCCTTTAGAAGCATTGATCTCTGCAGACCTCTCGAGTTTTCAAAGGATGTGAGGCCTCCGGTCGCGATGAGGCGGAGGAGTAGGTCTTTCTCTGTGGTCTCCACAGGGGATTCAGACATCCCATCGTCTTGGGAGATGCAAGACGAGCCTGCATTCAATTCACTGCAGGGATATCCGGCCTTACTTCGAGTCAGAGCATCTCGGTGTCCATTCCACTTGAGGTCACAAACTCAGGGTCCCTCTCACATACCTGTAGCTGAGAGAAGCCTCCTCTTGAGTTGCTTGTGGAAAGTTGGTATTCCACTTGTGTCGAAGCCAGGGACTAAGCTCTCATCTCGAGTTGATTTGGGGTCCATGGAGCCCTTTCATGTGGCTCCAGTGACCTCAGGATCCCTCTAGACTTGAGACAGTGATCTTGCGTTTTCTCTGGAGTGCCATCAAGGAAATCAAGGCTACTTTCACGTTTGATGTGGAAAACGGAATTGCTCTGCATGCAGTGCAGGGGAATCGGGCCTCAACTCGCGGCGAGGGGGAAATCTCATGGTTTTTCTCGAGTTGCGGCCGGAACCTGGGGTATATTCTCGAGTTACGACGGGGAGGGCCCTTCCAGACACGTGTTTGTTCAGCGACGTCAGGACTCCTGCCTAAGTGCGAGGGACACTTCGGGATTCTCCTCGAGTCTTGGCATGGCAATTGGGACGCGTCTCCACGTGAGGCGGGAGACCCAGTGTCCCTTTCCACGTGCCACAGGGATCCTGGGACTCCTATCCATTTTCAAGAGGAGTCAGGCATCGTCTCCTTTGGAAGCATTGATCTCCGCAGACCTCTCGAGTTTTCAAAGGATGTGAGGCCTCTGGTCGCGATGAGGCGGAGAACTCGGTCTTTCTCTGTGGTCTCCACAGGGGATTCAGACATCCCTTCTACTTGGGAGATGCAAGACGAGCCTGCATTCAATTCACTGCAGGGATATCCAGACTTACTTCGAGTCAGAGCATCTCGGTGTCCTTTCCACTTGAGGCCACAAACTCGGGGTCCCTCAAATATACCTGAAGCTGAGAGAAGCCTCCTCTTGAGATGCTTGTGGAAAGTTGGTATTCCTCTTGAGTCTAAGCCAGGGATTAAGCTCTCATCTCGAGTTGATTTGGGGTCCACGGAGCCATTTCATGTTGCTCCAGTGACCTCAGGATCCCTCTAGACTTGAGTCAGTGATCTTGGGTTTTCTCTGGAGTGCCATCAAGGAAATCAAGGCTCCTTTCACGTTTGATGTGGAAAACCGAATTGCTCTGCACGCAGTGCAGGGGAATCGGGCCTCATCTCGCGGCGAGGGGGAAGTCTCATGGTTTTCCTCGAGTTGCGGCCGGAACTTGGGGTATATTCTCGAGTTACGATGGGGAGGGCCCTTCCAGACACGTGTTTGTTCAGCGACGTCAGGACTCCTGCCTAGGTGCGAGGGACACCTCGGGATTCTCCTCGAGTCTTGGCATGGCAATTGGGACGCGTCTCCACGTGAGGCGGGAGACCCAGTGTCCCTTTCCACGTGCCACAGGGATCCTGGGACTCCTGTCCATTTTCAAGAGGAGTCAGGCATCGTCTCCTTTGGAAGCATTGATCTCCGCGGACCTCTCGAGTTTTCAAAGGATGTGAGGCCTCCGCTCGCGATGAGGCGGAGAATTAGGTCTTTCTCTGTGGTCTCCACAGGGGATTCAGACATCCCTTCGTCTTGGGAGATGCAAGATGAGCCTGCATTCAATTCACTGCAGGGATATCCGGTCTTACTTCGAGTCAGAGCATCTCGGTGTCCATTCCACTTGATGCCACAAACTCAGGGTCCCTCTCACATACCTGTAGCTGAGAGAAGCCTCCTCTTGAGGGGCTTGTGGAAAGTTCATATTCCTCTTGAGTTGAAGCCAGGGACTAAGCTCTCATCTCGAGTTGATTTGTGGTCCACGGAGGCCTTTCCTGTTGGTCCAGTGACCTCAGGATCCCTCTAGACTTGAAACAGTGATCTTGGGTTTTCTCTGGAGTGCCATCAAGGAAATCAAGGCTCCTTTCACGTTTGATGTCGAACACGGAATTGCTCTGCATGCAGTGCAGGGGAATCGGGCCTCAACTCGCGGGGAGGGGTAAATCTCATGGTATTTTTCAGTTGCGGCCGGAACCTGGGATATATTCTCGAGTTACGACAGGGAGGGCCCTTCCAGACACGTGTTTGTTGAGCGACGTCAGGACTCCTGCCTAGGTGCGAGGGACACCTCGGGATTCTCCTCGAGTCTTGCCATGGCAATGGGGACGCGTCTCCATGTGAGGCGGGAGACCCAGGGTCCCTTTTCACGTGCCACAGGAATCCTAGGACTCCTATCCATTTTCAAGAGGAGTCAGGCATCGTCTCCTTTGGAAGCATTGATCTCCGGGGACCTCTCGAGTTTTCAAAGGATGTGAGGCCTCCGGTCGCGATGAGGCGGAGAACACGGTCTTTCTCTGTGGTCTCCACAGGGGATTCACACATCCCTTCGTCTTGGGAGATGCAAGACGAGCCTGCATTCAATTCACTGCAGGAATATCCGGCCTTACTTCGAGTCAGAGCATCTCGGTGTCCATTCCACTTGAGGCCACAAACTCAGGGTCCCTCAAATATACCTGTAGCTGAGAGAAGCCTCCTCTTGAGGTGCTTGTGGAAATTTGGTATTCCTCTTGAGTCAAAACCAGGGACTAAGCTCTCATCTCGAGTTGATTTGGGGTCCACGGAGCCCTTACTTGTTGCTCCAGTGACCTCAGGATCCCTCTAGACTTGAGACAGTGATCTTGGGTTTTCTCTGGAGTGCCATCAAGGAAATCAAGGCTCCTTTCATTTTTGATGTGGAATACGGAATTGCTCTGCACGCAGGGCAGGGGAATCGGGCCTCATCTCGCGGCGAGGGGGGAGTCTCATGGTTTTTCTCGAGTTGCGGCCGGAACCTGGGGTATATTCTCGAGTTACGACGGGGAGGGGACTTCCAGACACGTGTTTGTTCAGTGACGTCAGGACTCCTGCCTAGGTGCGAGGGACACCTCGGGATTCTCCTCGAGTCTTGGCATGGCAATTGGGACGCCTCTCCACGTGAGGCGGGAGACCCAGTGTCCCTTTCCACGTGCCACAGGGATCCTGGGACTCCTATCCATTTTCAAGAGGAGTCTGGCATCGTTTCCTTTGGAAGCATTGATCGCCGCATACCTCTCGAGTTTTCAAAGGATGTGAGGCCTCCGCTCGCGATGAGGCGGAGAATTAGGTCTTTCTCTGTGGTCTCCACAGGGGATTCAGACATCCCTTCGCCTTGGGAGATGCAAGACGAGCCTGCATTCAATTCACTGCAGGGATATCCGGCCTTACTTCGAGTCAGAGCATCTCGGTGTCCATTCCATTTGAGGCCACAAACTCAGGGTCCCTGTCACATACCTGTAGCAGAGAGAAGCCTCCTCTTGAGGTGCTTGTGGAAAGTTGGTATTCTTCTTGAGTCGAAGCCAGGGACTAAACTCTCATCTCGAGTTGATTTCGGGTCCACAGAGCCCTTTCGTGTTGCTACAGTGACCTCAGGATCCCTCTAGATTTGAAACAGTGATCTTGGGTTTTCTCTGGAGTGCCATCAAGGAAATCAAGGCTCCTTTCACGTTTGATGTCGAACACGGAATTGCTCTGCATGCAGTGCAGGGGAATCGGGCCTCAACTCGCGGCGAGGGGTAAATCTCATGGTTTTGTTCAGTTGCGGCCGGAACCTGGGATATAATCTCGAGTTACGACGGGGAGGGCCCTTCCAGACACGTGTTTGTTGAGCGACGTCAGGACTCCTGCCTAGGTGCGAGGGACACCTCGGGATTCTCCTCGAGTCTTGGCATGGCATTTTGGACGCGTCTCCACGTGAGGCGGGAGACCCAGGGTCCCTTTTCACGTGCCACAGGGATCCTGGGACTCCTATCCATTTTCAAGAGGAGTCAGGCATCGTCTCTTTGGAAGCATTGATCTCCTCGGACCTCTCGAGTTTTCAAAGGATGTGAGGCCTCCGGTCGCGATCAGGCGGAGAACTCGCTCTTTCTCTGTGGTCTCCCCAGTGGATTCAGACATCCCTTCGTCTTGGGAGATGCAAGATGAGCCTGCATTCAATTCACTGCAGGGATGTCCGGCCTTACTTCGAGTCAGAGCATCTCGGTGTCCATTCCACTTGAGGCAACAAACTCAGGGTCCCTCTCACATACCTGTAGCTGAGAGAAGCCTCCTCTTGAGGTGCTTGTGGAAAGTTCGTATTCCTCTTGAGTCGAAGCCAGGGACTAAGCTCTCATCTCGAGTTGATTTGGGGTCCACTGAGCCCTTTGTTGTTGCTACAGTGACCTCAGGATCCCTCTAGACTTGAGACACTGATCTTGGGTTTTCTCTGGAGTGCCATCAAGGAAATCAAGGCTCCTTTCATTTTTGATGTGGAATACGGAATTGCTCTGCACGCAGGGCAGGGGAATTGGGCCTCATCTCGCGGCGAGGGGGAAGTCTCATGGTTTTTCTCGAGTTGCGGCCGGAACCTGGGGTATATTCTCGAGTTACGACGGGGAGGTCCCTTCCAGACACGTGTTTGTACAGCGACGTCAGGACTCCTGCCTAGGTGCGAGGGACACCTCGGGATTCTCCTCGAGTCTGGCATGGCAATTGGGACGCGTCTCCACGTGAGGCGAGAGACCCAGTGTCCCTTTCCACGTGCCACAGGGATCCTGGGACTCCTATCCATTTTCAAGAGGAGTCAGGCATCGTCTCCTTTGGAAGCATTGATTACGCAGACCTCTCGAGTTTTCAAAGGATGTGAGGCCTCCGGTCGCGATGAGGCAGAGGAGTAGGTCTTTCTCTGTGGTCTCCACAGGGGATTCAGACATCCCTTCTTCTTGGGAGATGCAAGACGAGACTGCATTCAATTCACTGCAGGGATATCCGGCCTTACTTCGAGTCAGAGCATCTCGGTGTCCATTCCACTTGATGCCACAAACTCAGGGTCCCTCTCACATACCTGTAGCTGAGAGAAGCCTCCTCTTGAGGGGCTTGTGGAAAGTTCATATTCCTCTTGAGTTGAAGCCAGGGACTAAGCTCTCATCTCGAGTTGATTTGTGGTCCACGGAGCCCTTTCCTGTTGGTCCAGTGACCTCAGGATCCCTCTAGACTTGAAACAGTGATCTTGGGTTTTCTCTGGAGTGCCATCAAGGAAATCAAGGCTCCTTTCACGTTTGATGTCGAACACGGAATTGCTCTGCATGCAGTGCAGGGGAATCGGGCCTCAACTCGCGGCGAGGGGTAAATCTCATGGTATTTTTCAGTTGCGGCCGGAACCTGGGATATATTCTCGAGTTACGACAGGGAGGGCCCTTCCAGACACGTGTTTGTTGAGCGACGTCAGGACTCCTGCCTAGGTGCGAGGGACACCTCGGGATTCTCCTCGAGTCTTGCCATGGCAATGGGGACGCGTCTCCACGTGAGGCGGGAGACCCAGGATCCCTTTTCACGTGCCACGGGAATCCTGGGACTCCTATCCATTTTCAAGAGGAGTAAGGCATCGTCTCCTTTGGAAGCATTGATCTCCGGGGACCTCTCGAATTTTCAAAGGATGTGAGGCCTCCGGTCGCGATGAGGCGGAGAACTCGGTCTTTCTCTGTGGTCTCCACAGGGGATTCACACATCCCTTCGTCTTGGGAGATGCAAGACGAGCCTGCATTCAATTCACTGCAGGAATATCTGGCCTTACTTCGAGTCAGAGCATCTCGGTGTCCATTCCACTTGAGGCCACAAACTCAGGGTCCCTCAAATATACCTGTAGCTGAGAGAAGCCTCCTCTTGAGGTGCTTGTGGAAAGTTGGTATTCCTCTTGAGTCAAAGCCAGGGACTAAGCTCTCATCTCGAGTTGATTTGGGGTCCACGGAGCCCTTTCTTGTTGCTCCAGTGACCTCAGGATCCCTCTAGACTTGAGACAGTGATCTTGGGTTTTCTCTGGAGTGCCATCAAGGAAATCAAGGCTCCTTTCACGTTTGATGTGGAACACGGAATTGCTCTGCACGCAGGGCAGGGGAATCGGGCCTCATCTCGCGGCGAGGGGGGAGTCTCATGGTTTTTCTCGAGTTGCGGCCGGAACCTGGGGTATATTCTCGAGTTACGACAGGGAGGGGCCTTCCAGAACCGTGTTTGTTCAGTGACGTCAGGACTACTGCCTAGGTGCGAGGGACACCTCGGGATTCTCCTCGAGTCTTGGCATGGCAATTGGGACGCCTCTCCACGTGAGGCGGGAGACCCAGTGTCCCTTTCCACGTGCCACAGGGATCCTGGGACTCCTATCCATTTTCAAGAGGAGTCAGGCATCGTTTCCTTTGGAAGCATTGATCTCCGCGGACCTCTCGAGTTTTCAAAGGATGTGAGGCCTTCGCTCGCGATGAGGCGGAGAATTAGGTCTTTCTCTGTGGTCTCCACAGGGGATTCAGACATCCCTTCGCCTTGGGAGATGCAAGACGAGCCTGCATTCAATTCACTGCAGGGATATCCGGCCTTACTTCGAGTCAGAGCATCTCGGTGTCCATTCCATTTGAGGCCACAAACTCAGGGGCCCTCTCACATACCTGTAGCTGAGAGAAGCCTCCTCTTGAGGTGCTTGTGGAAAGTTGGTATTCTTCTTGAGTCGAAGCCAGGGACTAAACTCTCATCTCGAGTTGATTTCGGGTCCACAGAGCCCTTTCGTGTTGCTACAGTGACCTCAGGATCCCTCTAGACTTGAAACAGTGATCTTGGGTTTTCTCTGGAGTGCCATCAAGGAAATCAAGGCTCCTTTCACGTTTGATGTCGAACACGGAATTGCTCTGCATGCAGTGCAGGGGAATCGGGCCTCAACTCGCGGCGAGGGGTGAATCTCATGGTTTTGTTCAGTTGCGGCCGGAACCTGGGATATATTCTCGAGTTACGACGGGGAGGGCCCTTCCAGACACGTGTTTGTTGAGCGACGTCAGGACTCCTGCCTAGGTGCGAGGGACACCTCGGGATTCTCCTCGAGTCTTGGCATGGCATTTTGGCCGCGTCTCCACGTGAGGCGGGAGACCCAGGGTCCCTTTTCACGTGCCACAGGGATCCTGGGACTCCTATCCATTTTCAAGAGGAGTCAGGCATCGTCTATTTGGAAGCATTGATCTCCTCGGACCTCTCGAGTTTTCAAAGGATGTGAGGCCTCCGGTCGCGATGAGGCGGAGTACTCGATCTTTCTGTGGTCTCCCCAGCGGATTCAGACATCCCTTCGTCTTGGGAGATGCAAGACGAGCCTGCATTCAATTCACTGCAGGGATATCCGGCCTTACTTCGAGTCAGAGCATCTCGGTGTCCATTCCACTTGAGGCCACAAACTCAGGGTCCCTCTCACATACCTGTAGCTGAGAGAAGCCTCTTCTTGAGGTGCTTGTGGAAAGTTGGTATTCCTCTTGACTCGAAGCCAGGGACTAAGCTCTCATCTCGAGTTGATTTGGGGTCCACGGAGCCCTTTCGTGTTGCTCCAGTGACCTCAGGATCCCTCTAGACTTGAGACAGTGACCTTGGGTTTTCTCTGGAGTGCCATCAAGGAAATCAAGGCTCCTTTCACGTTTGATGTGGAACACGGAATTGCTCTGCACGCAGGGCAGGGGAAATGGGCCTCATCCCGCGGCTAGGGGGAAGTCTCATGGTTTTTCTCGAGTTGCGGCCGGAACCTGGGGTATATTCTCGAGTTACGACGGCGAGGGCCCTTCCAGACACGTGTTTGTTCAGCGACGTCTGGACTCCTGCCTAGGTGCGAGGGACAACTAGGGATTCTCCTCGAGTTTTGGCATGGCAATTGAGACGCGTCTCCACGTGAGGCGGGAGACCTAGTGTCCCTTTCCACGTGCCACAGGGATCCTGGGACTCCTATCCATTTTCAAGAGGAGTCAGGCATCGTCTCCTTTGGAAGCATTGATCTCCGCAGACCTCTTGAATTTTCAAAGGATCCGAGGCCTCCGTTCGCGATGAGGCGGAGAACTAGGTCTTTCTCTGTGGTCTCCACAGGGGATTCAGACATCCCTTCGTCTTGGGAGATTCAAGACGGGCCGGCATTCAATTAACTGAAGGGATATCCGGCCTTACCTCGAGTCAGAGCATCTCGGTGTCCATTCCACATGAGGCCACAAATTCAGGGTCCCTCTCACATACCTGTAGCTGAGAGAAGCCTCCTCTTGAGGTGCTTGTGGAAACTTGGTATTCCTCTTGAGTCGAAGCCAGGGACTAAGCTCTCATCTCGAGTTGATTTGGGTTCGACGGAGCCCTTTGGTGTTGCAACAGTGACCTCAGGATCCCTCTAGACTTGAGACAGTGATCTTGGGTTTTCTCTGGAGTGCCACCAAGGAAATCAAGTCTCCTTTCACGTTTGATGTGGAACACGGAATTACTCTGCACGCAGTGCAGGGGCATCGGGCCTCATCTCGCGCCGAGGGGGAAGTCTCATGGTTTTTCTCGAGTTGCGGCCGGAACCTGTGGTATATTCTCGAGTTACGACGGGGAGGGCCCTTCCAGACAAGTGTTTGTTCAGCGACGTCAGGACTCCTGCCTAGGTGCCAGGGACACTTCTGGATTCTCCTCGAGTCTTGACATGGCAATTGGGACGCGTCTCCACGTGAGGCGGGAGACCCAGGGACCCTTTCCACGTGCCACACGGATCCTGGGACTCCTATCCATTTTCAAGAGGAGTCAGGCATCGTCTCCTTTGGAAGCATTGATCTCCGCGGTCCTCTCGAGTTTTCAAAGGATGTGAGTCTTCCCGTCGCAATGAGGCGGAGAACTGGGTCTTTCTCTGTGGTCTCCACAGGGGATTCAGATATCCCTTCGTCTTGGGAGATGCAAGACGAGCCTGCATTCAATTCACTGCAGGGATATCCGGCCTAACTTCGAGTCAGAGCTTCTCGGTGTCCATTCCACTTGAGGTCACAAACTCAGGGTCCCTCTCACATACCTGTAGCTGAGAGAAGCCTCCTCTTGAGGTGCTTGTGGAAAGTTGGTATTCCTCTTGGGTCTAAGCCAGGGACTAAGCTCTCATCTCGTGTGGATTTTTTGTCGACGGAGCCCTTTCATATTGGTCCAGTGACCTCAGGATCCCTCTAGACTTGAAACAGTGATCTTGGGTTTCTCTGGAGTGCCATCAAGGAAATCAAGGCTCCTTTCACGTTTGATGTGGAACACGGAATTGCTCTGCATGCAGTGCAGGGGAATTGGGCCTCATCTCGCGGCGAGGGGGAAGTCTCATGGTTTTTCTCGAGTTGCGGCCGGAACCTGGGGTATATTCTCGAGTTACGACGGGGAGGTCCCTTCCAGACACGTGTTTGTTCAGCGACGTCAGGACTCCTGCCTAGGTGCGAGGGACACCTCGGGATTCTCCTCGAGTCTGGCATGGCAATTGGGACGTGTCTCCACGTGAGGCGGGAGACCCAGAGTCCCTTTCCAAGTGTCACAGTGATCCTGGGACTCCTATCCATTTTCAAGAAGAGTCAGGCATCGTATCCTTTAGAAGCATTGATCTCTGCAGACCTCTCGAGTTTTCAAAGGATGTGAGGCCTCCGGTCGCGATGAGGCGGAGGAGTAGGTTTTTCTCTGTGGTCTCCACAGGGGATTCAGACATCCCTTCGTCTTGGGAGATGCAAGACGAGCCTGCATTCAATTCACTGCAGGGATATCCGGCCTTACTTCGAGTCAGAGCATCTCGGTGTCCATTCCACTTGAGGCCACAAACTCAGGGTCCCTCTCACATACCTGTAGCTGAGAGAAGCCTCCTCTTGAGTTGCTTGTGGAAAGTTGGTATTCCACTTGTGTCGAAGCCAGGGACTAAGCTCTCATCTCGAGTTGATTTGGGGTCCATGGAGCCCTTTCATGTTGCTCCAGTGACCTCAGGATCCCTCTAGACTTGAGACAGTGACCTTGGTTTTTCTCTGGAGTGCCATCAAGGAAATCAAGGCTCCTTTCACGTTTGATGTGGAACACGGAATTGCTCTGCACGCAGGGCAGGGGAAATGGGCCTCATCCCGCGGCTAGGGGGAAGTCTCATGGTTTTTCTCGAGTTGCGGCCGGAACCTGGGGTATATTCTCGAGTTACGACGGCGAGGGCCCTTCCAGACACGTGTTTGTTCAGTGACGTCAGGACTCCTGCCTAGGTGCGAGGGACACCTCGGGATTCTCCTCGAGTCTGGCATGGCAATTGGGACGTGTCTCCACGTGAGGCGGGAGACCCAGAGTCCCTTTCCAAGTGCCACAGTGATCCTGGGACTCCTATCCATTTTCAAGAAGAGTCAGGCATCGTATCCTTTAGAAGCATTGATCTCTGCAGACCTCTCGAGTTTTCAAAGGATGTGAGGCCTCCGGTCGCGATGAGGCGGAGGAGTAGGTCTTTCTCTGTGGTCTCCACAGGGGATTCAGACATCCCTTCGTCTTGGGAGATGCAAGACGAGCCTGCATTCAATTCACTGCAGGAATATCCGGCCTTACTTCGAGTCAGAGCATCTCGGTGTCCATTCCACTTGAGGCCACAAACTCAGGGTCCCTCTCACATAACTGTAGCTGAGAGAAGCCTCCTCTTGAGTTGCTTGTGGAAAGTTGGTATTCCACTTGTGTGGAAGCCAGGGACTAAGCTCTCATCTCGAGTTGATTTGGGGTCCATGGAGCCCTTTCATGTTGCTCCAGTGACCTCAGGATCCCTCTAGACTTGAGACAGTGATCTTGGGTTTTCTCTGGAGTGCCATTAAGGAAATCAAGGCTCCTTTCACGTTTGATGTCGAACACGGAATTGCTCTGCATGCAGTGCAGGGGAATCGGGCCTCAACTCGCGGGGAGGGGTAAATCTCATGGTATTTTTCAGTTGCGGCCGGAACCTGGGATATATTCTCGAGTTACGACAGGGAGGGCCCTTCCAGACACGTGTTTGTTGAGCGACGTCAGGACTCCTGCCTAGGTGCGAGGGACACCTCGGGATTCTCCTCGAGTCTTGCCATGGCAATGGGGACGCGTCTCCATGTGAGGCGGGAGACCCAGGGTCCCTTTTCACGTGCCACAGGAATCCTAGGACTACTATCCATTTTCAAGAGGAGTCAGGCATCGTCTCCTTTGGAAGCATTGATCTCCGGGGACCTCTCGAGTTTTCAAAGGATGTGAGGCCTCCGGTCGCGATGAGGCGGAGAACACGGTCTTTCTCTGTGGTCTCCACAGGGGATTCAGATATCCCTTCGTCTTGGGAGATGCAAGACGAGCCTGCATTCAATTCACTGCAGGGATATCCGGCCTAACTTCGAGTCAGAGCTTCTCGGTGTCCATTCCACTTGAGGTCACAAACTCAGGGTCCCTCTCACATACCTGTAGCTGAGAGAAGCCTCCTCTTGAGGTGCTTGTGGAAAGTTGGTATTCCTCTTGGGTCTAAGCCAGGGACTAAGCTCTCATCTCGTGTGGATTTTTTGTCGACGGAGCCCTTTCATATTGGTCCAGTGACCTCAGGATCCCTCTAGACTTGAAACAGTGATCTTGGGTTTCTCTGGAGTGCCATCAAGGAAATCAAGGCTCCTTTCACGTTTGATGTGGAACACGGAATTGCTCTGCATGCAGTGCAGGGGAATTGGGCCTCATCTCGCGGCGAGGGGGAAGTCTCATGGTTTTTCTCGAGTTGCGGCCGGAACCTGGGGTATATTCTCGAGTTACGACGGGGAGGTCCCTTCCAGACACGTGTTTGTTCAGCGACGTCAGGACTCCTGCCTAGGTGCGAGGGACACCTCGGGATTCTCCTCGAGTCTGGCATGGCAATTGGGACGTGTCTCCACGTGAGGCGGGAGACCCAGAGTCCCTTTCCAAGTGTCACAGTGATCCTGGGACTCCTATCCATTTTCAAGAAGAGTCAGGCATCGTATCCTTTAGAAGCATTGATCTCTGCAGACCTCTCGAGTTTTCAAAGGATGTGAGGCCTCCGGTCGCGATGAGGCGGAGGAGTAGGTTTTTCTCTGTGGTCTCCACAGGGGATTCAGACATCCCTTCGTCTTGGGAGATGCAAGACGAGCCTGCATTCAATTCACTGCAGGGATATCCGGCCTTACTTCGAGTCAGAGCATCTCGGTGTCCATTCCACTTGAGGCCACAAACTCAGGGTCCCTCTCACATACCTGTAGCTGAGAGAAGCCTCCTCTTGAGTTGCTTGTGGAAAGTTGGTATTCCACTTGTGTCGAAGCCAGGGACTAAGCTCTCATCTCGAGTTGATTTGGGGTCCATGGAGCCCTTTCATGTTGCTCCAGTGACCTCAGGATCCCTCTAGACTTGAGACAGTGACCTTGGTTTTTCTCTGGAGTGCCATCAAGGAAATCAAGGCTCCTTTCACGTTTGATGTGGAACACGGAATTGCTCTGCACGCAGGGCAGGGGAAATGGGCCTCATCCCGCGGCTAGGGGGAAGTCTCATGGTTTTTCTCGAGTTGCGGCCGGAACCTGGGGTATATTCTCGAGTTACGACGGCGAGGGCCCTTCCAGACACGTGTTTGTTCAGTGACGTCAGGACTCCTGCCTAGGTGCGAGGGACACCTCGGGATTCTCCTCGAGTCTGGCATGGCAATTGGGACGTGTCTCCACGTGAGGCGGGAGACCCAGAGTCCCTTTCCAAGTGCCACAGTGATCCTGGGACTCCTATCCATTTTCAAGAAGAGTCAGGCATCGTATCCTTTAGAAGCATTGATCTCTGCAGACCTCTCGAGTTTTCAAAGGATGTGAGGCCTCCGGTCGCGATGAGGCGGAGGAGTAGGTCTTTCTCTGTGGTCTCCACAGGGGATTCAGACATCCCTTCGTCTTGGGAGATGCAAGACGAGCCTGCATTCAATTCACTGCAGGAATATCCGGCCTTACTTCGAGTCAGAGCATCTCGGTGTCCATTCCACTTGAGGCCACAAACTCAGGGTCCCTCAAATATACCTGTAGCTGAGAGAAGCCTCCTCTTGAGGTGCTTGTGGAAAGTTGGTATTCCTCTTGAGTCAAAACCAGGGACTAAGCTCTCATCTCGAGTTGATTTGGGGTCCACGGAGCCCTTACTTGTTGCTCCAGTGACCTCAGGATCCCTCTAGACTTGAGACAGTGATCTTGGGTTTTCTCTGGAGTGCCATCAAGGAAATCAAGGCTCCTTTCATTTTTGATGTGGAATACGGAATTGCTCTGCACGCAGGGCAGGGGAATCGGGCCTCATCTCGCGGCGAGGGGGGAGTCTCATGGTTTTTCTCGAGTTGCGGCCGGAACCTGGGGTATATTCTCGAGTTACGACGGGGAGGGGACTTCCAGACACGTGTTTGTTCAATGACGTCAGGACTCCTGCCTAGGTGCGAGGGACACCTCGGGATTCTCCTCGAGTCTTGGCATGGCAATTGGGACGCCTCTCCACGTGAGGCGGGAGACCCAGTGTCCCTTTCCACGTGCCACAGGGATCCTGGGACTCCTATCCATTTTCAAGAGGAGTCTGGCATCGTTTCCTTTGGAAGCATTGATCTCCGCATACCTCTCGAGTTTTCAAAGGATGTGAGGCCTCCGCTCGCGATGAGGCGGAGAATTAGGTCTTTCTCTGTGGTCTCCACAGGGGATTCAGACATCCCTTCGCCTTGGGAGATGCAAGACGAGCCTGCATTCAATTCACTGCAGGGATATCCGGCCTTACTTCGAGTCAGAGCATCTCGGTGTCCATTCCATTTGAGGCCACAAACTCAGGGTCCCTGTCACATACCTGTAGCTGAGAGAAGCCTCCTCTTGAGGTGCTTGTGGAAAGTTGGTATTCTTCTTGAGTCGAAGCCAGGGACTAAACTCTCATCTCGAGTTGATTTCGGGTCCACAGAGCCCTTTCGTGTTGCTACAGTGACCTCAGGATCCCTCTAGACTTGAAACAGTGATCTTGGGTTTTCTCTGGAGTGCCATCAAGGAAATCAAGGCTCCTTTCACGTTTGATGTCGAACACGGAATTGCTCTGCATGCAGTGCAGGGGAATCGGGCCTCAACTCGCGGCGAGGGGTAAATCTCATGGTTTTGTTCAGTTGCGGCCGGAACCTGGGATATATTCTCGAGTTACGACGGGGAGGGCCCTTCCAGACACGTGTTTGTTGAGCGACGTCAGGACTCCTGCCTAGGTGCGAGGGACACCTCGGGATTCTCCTCGAGTCTTGGCATGGCATTTTGGACGCGTCTCCACGTGAGGCGGGAGACCCAGGGTCCCTTTTCACGTGCCACAGGGATCCTGGGACTCCTATCCATTTTCAAGAGGAGTCAGGCATCGTCTCTTTGGAAGCATTGATCTCCTCGGACCTCTCGAGTTTTCAAAGGATGTGAGGCCTCCGGTCGCGATCAGGCGGAGAACTCGCTCTTTCTCTGTGGTCTCCCCAGCGGATTCAGACATCCCTTCGTCTTGGGAGATGCAAGATGAGCCTGCATTCAATTCACTGCAGGGATGTCTGGCCTTACTTCGAGTCAGAGCATCTCGGTGTCCATTCCACTTGAGGCAACAAACTCAGGGTCCCTCTCACATACCTGTAGCTGAGAGAAGCCTCCTCTTGAGGTGCTTGTGGAAAGTTCGTATTCCTCTTGAGTCGAAGCCAGGGACTAAGCTCTCATCTCGAGTTGATTTGGGGTCCACTGAGCCCTTTGTTGTTGCTACAGTGACCTCAGGATCCCTCTAGACTTGAGACACTGATCTTGGGTTTTCTCTGGAGTGCCATCAAGGAAATCAAGGCTCCTTTCATTTTTGATGTGGAATACGGAATTGCTCTGCACGCAGGGCAGGGGAATTGGGCCTCATCTCGCGGCGAGGGGGAAGTCTCATGGTTTTTCTCGAGTTGCGGCCGGAACCTGGGGTATATTCTCGAGTTACGACGGGGAGGTCCCTTCCAGACACGTGTTTGTACAGCGACGTCAGGACTCCTGCCTAGGTGCGAGGGACACCTCGGGATTCTCCTCGAGTCTGGCATGGCAATTGGGACGCGTCTCCACGTGAGGCGAGAGACCCAGTGTCCCTTTCCACGTGCCACAGGGATCCTGGGACTCCTATCCATTTTCAAGAGGAGTCAGGCATCGTCTCCTTTGGAAGCATTGATCTCCGCAGACCTCTCGAGTTTTCAAAGGATGTGAGGCCTCCGGTCGCGATGAGTCAGAGGAGTAGGTCTTTCTCTGTGGTCTCCACAGGGGATTCAGACATCCCTTCTTCTTGGGAGATGCAAGACGAGACTGCATTCAATTCACTGCAGGGATATCCGGCCTTACTTCGAGTCAGAGCATCTCGGTGTCCATTCCACTTGATGCCACAAACTCAGGGTCCCTCTCACATACCTGTAGCTGAGAGAAGCCTCCTCTTGAGGGGCTTGTGGAAAGTTCATATTCCTCTTGAGTTGAAGCCAGGGACTAAGCTCTCATCTCGAGTTGATTTGTGGTCCACGGAGCCCTTTCCTGTTGGTCCAGTGACCTCAGGATCCCTCTAGACTTGAAACAGTGATCTTGGGTTTTCTCTGGAGTGCCATCAAGGAAATAAAGGCTCCTTTCACGTTTGATGTCGAACACGGAATTGCTCTGCATGCAGTGCAGGGGAATCGGGCCTCAACTCGCGGGGAGGGGTAAATCTCATGGTATTTTTCAGTTGCGGCCGGAACCTGGGATATATTCTCGAGTTACGACAGGGAGGGCCCTTCCAGACACGTGTTTGTTGAGCGACGTCAGGACTCCTGCCTAGGTGCGAGGGACACCTCGGGATTCTCCTCGAGTCTTGCCATGGCAATGGGGACGCGTCTCCACGTGAGGCGGGAGACCCAGGGTCCCTTTTCACGTGCCACGGGAATCCTGGGACTCCTATCCATTTTCAAGAGGAGTCAGGCATCGTCTCCTTTGGAAGCATTGATCTCCGGGGACCTCTCGAATTTTCAAAGGATGTGAGGCCTCCGGTCGCGATGAGGCGGAGAACTCGGTCTTTCTCTGTGGTCTCCACAGGGGATTCAGACATCCCTTCTTCTTGGGAGATGCAAGACGAGCCTGCATTCAATTCACTGCAGGAATATCCGGCCTTACTTCGAGTCAGAGCATCTCGGTGTCCATTCCACTTGAGGCCACAAACTCAGGGTCCCTCAAATATACCTGTAGCTGAGAGAAGCCTCCTCTTGAGGTGCTTGTGGAAAGTTGGTATTCCTCTTGAGTCAAAGCCAGGGACTAAGCTCTCATCTCGAGTTGATTTGGGGTCCACGGAGCCCTTTCTTGTTGCTCCAGTGACCTCAGGATCCCTCTAGACTTGAGACAGTGATCTTGGGTTTTCTCTGGAGTGCCATCAAGGAAATCAAGGCTCCTTTCACGTTTGATGTGGAACACGGAATTGCTCTGCACGCAGGGCAGGGGAATCGGGCCTCATCTCGCGGGAAGGGGGGAGTCTCATGGTTTTTCTCGAGTTGCGGCCGGAACCTGGGGTATATTCTCGAGTTACGACAGGGAGGGGCCTTCCAGAACCGTGTTTGTTCAGTGACGTCAGGACTACTGCCTAGGTGCGAGGGACACATCGGGATTCTCCTCGAGTCTTGGCATGGCAATTGGGACGCCTCTCCACGTGAGGCGGGAGACCCAGTGTCCCTTTCCACGTGCCACAGGGATCCTGGGACTCCTATCCATTTTCAAGAGGAGTCAGGCATCGTTTCCTTTGGAAGCATTGATCTCCGCGGACCTCTCGAGTTTTCAAAGGATGTGAGGCCTTCGCTCGCGATGAGGCGGAGAATTAGGTCTTTCTCTGTGGTCTCCACAGGGGATTCAGACATCCCTTCGCCTTGGGAGATGCAAGACGAGCCTGCATTCAATTCACTGCAGGGATATCCGGCCTTACTTCGAGTCAGAGCATCTCGGTGTCCATTCCATTTGAGGCCACAAACTCAGGGGCCCTCTCACATACCTGTAGCTGAGAGAAGCCTCCTCTTGAGGTGCTTGTGGAACGTTGGTATTCTTCTTGAGTCGAAGCCAGGGACTAAACTCTCATCTCGAGTTGATTTCGGGTCCACAGAGCCCTTTCGTGTTGCTACAGTGACCTCAGGATCCCTCTAGACTTGAAACAGTGATCTTGGGTTTTCTCTGGAGTGCCATCAAGGAAATCAAGGCTCCTTTCACGTTTGATGTCGAACACGGAATTGCTCTGCATGCAGTGCAGGGGAATCGGGCCTCAACTCGCGGCGAGGGGTGAATCTCATGGTTTTGTTCAGTTGCGGCCGGAACCTGGGATATATTCTCGAGTTACGACGGGGAGGGCCCTTCCAGACACGTGTTTGTTGAGCGACGTCAGGACTCCTGCCTAGGTGCGAGGGACACCTCGGGATTCTCCTCGAGTCTTGGCATGGCATTTTGACCGCGTCTCCACGTGAGGCGGGAGACCCAGGGTCCCTTTTCACGTGCCACAGGGATCCTGGGACTCCTATCCATTTTCAAGAGGAGTCAGGCATCTTCTCTTTGGAAGCATTGATCTCCTCGGACCTCTCGAGTTTTCAAAGGATGTGAGGCCTCCGGTCGCGATGAGGCGGAGTACTCGGTCTTTCTGTGGTCTCCCCAGCGGATTCAGACATCCCTTCGTCTTGGGAGATGCAAGACGAGCCTGCATTCAATTCACTGCAAGGATATCCGGCCTTACTTCGAGTCAGAGCATCTCGGTGTCCATTCCACTTGAGGCCACAAACTCAGGGTCCCTCTCACATACCTGTAGCTGAGAGAAGCCTCTTCTTGAGGTGCTTGTGGAAAGTTGGTATTCCTCTTGACTCGAAGCCAGGGACTAAGCTCTCATCTCGAGTTGATTTGGGGTCCACGGAGCCCTTTCGTGTTGCTCCAGTGACCTCAGGATCCCTCTAGACTTGAGACAGTGATCTTGGGTTTTCTCTGGAGTGCCACCAAGGAAATCAAGTGTCCTTTCACGTTTGATGTGGAACACGGAATTACTCTGCACGCATTGCAGGGGCATCGGGCCTCATCTCGCGCCGAGGGGGAAGTCTCATGGTTTTTCTCGAGTTGCGGCCGGAACCTGGGGTATATTCTCGAGTTACGACGGGGAGGGCCCTTCCAGACAAGTGTTTGTTCAGCGACGTCAGGACTCCTGCCTAGGTGCGAGGGACACCTCGGGATTCTCCTCGAGTCTTGGCATGGCAATTGGGACGCGTCTCCACGTGAGGCGGGAGACCCAGGGACCCTTTCCACGTGCCACACGGATCCTGGGACTCCTATCCATTTTCAAGAGGAGTCAGGCATCGTCTCCTTTGGAAGCATTGATCTCCGCGGTCCTCTCGAGTTTTCAAAGGATGTGAGTCTTCCCGTCGCAATGAGGCGGAGAACTGGGTCTTTCTCTGTGGTCTCCACAGGGGATTCAGATATCCCTTCGTCTTGGGAGATGCAAGACGAGCCTGCATTCAATTCACTGCAGGGATATCCGGCCTAACTTCGAGTCAGAGCTTCTCGGTGTCCATTCCACTTGAGGTCACAAACTCAGGGTCCCTCTCACATACCTGTAGCTGAGAGAAGCCTCCTCTTGAGGTGCTTGTGGAAAATTGGTATTCCTCTTGAGTTGAAGCCAGGGACTAAGCTCTCATCTCGAGTTGATTTGGGTTCCACGGAGCCATTTCGTGTTGCTACAGTGACCTCAGGATCCCTCTAGACTTGAGACACTGATCTTGGGTTTTCTCTGGAGTGCCATCAAGGAAATCAAGGCTCCTTTCATTTTTGATGTGGAATATGGAATTGCTCTGCACGCAGGGCAGGGGAATTGGGCCTCATCTCGCGGCGAGGGGGAAGTCTCATGGTTTTTCTCGAGTTGCGGCCGGAACCTGGGGTATATTCTCGAGTTACGACGGGGAGGTCCCTTCCAGACACGTGTTTGTTCAGCGACGTCAGGACTCCTGCCTAGGTGCGAGGGACACCTCGGGATTCTCCTCGAGTCTGGCATGGCAATTGGGACGTGTCTCCACGTGAGGCGGGAGACCCAGAGTCCCTTTCCAAGTGTCACAGTGATCCTGGGACTCCTATCCATTTTCAAGAAGAGTCAGGCATCGTATCCTTTAGAAGCATTGATCTCTGCAGACCTCTCGAGTTTTCAAAGGATGTGAGGCCTCCGGTCGCGATGAGGCGGAGGAGTAGGTTTTTCTCTGTGGTCTCCACAGGGGATTCAGACATCCCTTCGTCTTGGGAGATGCAAGACGAGCCTGCATTCAATTCACTGCAGGGATATCCAGCCTTACTTCGAGTCAGAGCATCTCGGTGTCCATTCCACTTGAGGCCACAAACTCAGGGTCCCTCTCACATACCTGTAGCTGAGAGAAGCCTCCTCTTGAGTTGCTTGTGGAAAGTTGGTATTCCACTTGTGTCGAAGCCAGGGACTAAGCTCTCATCTCGAGTTGATTTGGGGTCCATGGAGCCCTTTCATGTTGCTCCAGTGACCTCAGGATCCCTCTAGACTTGAGACAGTGACCTTGGTTTTTCTCTGGAGTGCCATCAAGGAAATCAAGGCTCCTTTCACGTTTGATGTGGAACACGGAATTGCTCTGCACGCAGGGCAGGGGAAATGGGCCTCATCCCGCGGCTAGGGGGAAGTCTCATGGTTTTTCTCGAGTTGCGGCCGGAACCTGGGGTATATTCTCGAGTTACGACGGCGAGGGCCCTTCCAGACACGTGTTTGTTCAGCGACGTCAGGACTCCTGCCTAGGTGCGAGGGACTCCTCGGGATTCTCCTCGAGTCTGGCATGGCAATTGGGACGTGTCTCCACGTGAGGCGGGAGACCCAGAGTCCCTTTCCAAGTGCCACAGTGATCCTGGGACTCCTATCCATTTTCAAGAAGAGTCAGGCATCGTATCCTTTAGAAGCATTGATCTCTGCAGACCTCTCGAGTTTTCAAAGGATGTGAGGCCTCCGGTCGCGATCAGGCGGAGGAGTAGGTCTTTCTCTGTGGTCTCCACAGGGGATTCAGCCATCCCTTCGTCTTGGGAGATGCAAGACGAGCCTGCATTCAATTCACTGCAGGGATATCCGGCCTTACTTCGAGTCAGAGCATCTCGGTGTCCATTCCACTTGAGGCCACAAACTCAGGGTCCCTCTCACATAACTGTAGCTGAGAGAAGCCTCCTCTTGAGTTGCTTGTGGAAAGTTGGTATTCCACTTGTGTGGAAGCCAGGGACTAAGCTCTCATCTCGAGTTGATTTGGGGTCCATGGAGCCCTTTCATGTTGCTCCAGTGACCTCAGGATCCCTCTAGACTTGAGACAGTGATCTTGGGTTTTCTCTGGAGTTCCATCCAGGAAATCAAGGCTACTTTCACGTTTGATGTGGAACACGGAATTGCTCTGCATGCAGTGCAGGGGAATCGGGCCTCAACTCGCGGCGAGGGGGAAATCTCATGGTTTTTCTCGAGTTGTGGCCGGAACCTGGGGTATATTCTCGAGTTACGACGGGGAGGGCCCTTCCAGACACGTGTTTGTTCAGCGACGTCAGGACTCCTGCCTAAGTGCGAGGGACACTTCGGGATTCTCCTCGAGTCTTGGCATGGCAATTGGGACGCGTCTCCACGTGAGGCGGGAGACCCAGTGTCCCTTTCCACGTGCCACAGGGATCCTGGGACTCCTATCCATTTTCAAGAGGAGTCAGGCATCGTCCTCTTTGGAAGCATTAATCTCTGTGGACCTCTCGAATTTTCAAAGGATGTGAGGCCTCCGGTTGCGATGAGGGGGAGAATTAGGTCTTTCTCTGTGGTCTCCAGAGGGGATTCAGACATCCCTTCGTCTTGGGAGATGCAAGACGAGCGTGCATTCAATTCCCTGCAGGGATATCCGGCCTTACATCGAGCCAGAGCATCTCGGTGTCCATTCCACTTGAGGCCACAAACTCAGGGTCGCTATCACATACTGTAGCTGAGAGAAGCCTCCTCTTGAGGTGCTTGTGGAAACTTGGTATTCCTCTTCAGTTGAAGCCAGGGACTAAGCTCTCATCTCGAGTTGATTTGGGGTCCACGGAGCCCTTTCGTGTTGCTCCAGTGACCTCAGGATCCCTCTAGACTTGAGACAGTCATCTTGAGTTTTCTCTGGAGTGCCATCAAGGAAATCAAGGCTCCTTTCACGTTTGATGTCGAACACGGAATTGTGTTGCACGCAGTGCAAGGGAATCGGGCCTCATCTTGGGGCGAGGGGGAAGTCTCATGGTTTTTCTCGAGTTGCGGCCGGAACCTGGGGTATATTCTTGAGTTACGACGGGGAGGGCCCTTCCAGACACGTGTTTGTACAGCGACGTCAGGACTCCTGCCTAGGTGCGAGGGACACCTCGGGGTTCTCCACGAGTCTTGGCATGGCAATTGTGACGCGTCCCCACGTGAGGCGGGAGACCCAGGTTCCCTTTCCACGTGCCACAGGGATCCTGGGTCTCCTATCCATTTTCAAGAGGAGTCAGGCATCGTCTCCTTTGGAAGCATTGATGTCCGCGGACCTCTCGAGTTTTCAAAGGATGTGAGGCCTCCGCTCGCGATGAGGTGGAGAACTAGGTCTTTCTCTGTGGTCTCCACAGGGGATTCAGACATCCCTTCGTCTTGGGAGATGCAAGACGAGCCTGCATTCAATTCACTGCAGGGATATCCGGCCTTACTTCGAGTCACAGCGTGTCGGTGTCCATTCCACTTGAGGCCACAGACTCAGGGTCCCTCTCACCTACGTGTAGCTGAGAGAAGCCTCCTCTTCAGGTGCTTGTGGAAAGTTGGTATTCCTCTTGAGTCGAATCCAGGGACTAAGCTCTCATCTCGAGTTGATTTGGGGTCCTCGGAGCCCTTTCGTGTTGCTCCAGTGACCTCAGGACCCCTCTAGTCTTGAGACAGTGATGTTGGGTTTTCTCTGGAGTGCCATCAAGGAAATCAAGGCTCCTTTCACGTTTGATGTGGAACACGGAATTTCTCTGTACGCAGTGCAGGGGAATCGGTCCTCATCTTGCGGCGAGGGGGAAGTCTCAGGGTTTTTCTCGAGTTGCGGCCGGAACCTGGGGTATATTCTCGAGTTACGACGGGGAGGGCCCTTCCAGACACGTGTTTGTTCAGCGACGTCAGGACTCCTGCCTAGGTGCGAGGGACACCTCGGGATTCTCTTCAAGTCTTGGCATAGCAATTGGGACGCGACTCCACGTGAGGCGGGAGGCCCAGGGTCCCATTCCACGTGCCACAGGGATCCTGGGACTCCTATCCATTTTCAAGAGGAGTCAGGCATCATCTCCTTTGGAAGTACTGATCTCCGCGGACCTCTCGAGTTTTCAAAGGATGTGAGGCTTGCGGTCGCGATGAGGCGGAGAACTAGGACATTCTCTGTGGTCTCCACAGGGGATTCAGACATGCCTTCGTCTTGGGAGATGCAAGACGAGCCTGCATTCAATTCACTGTAGGGATATCTCGCCTTACTTCGAGTCAGAACACCTCGATGTCCATTACACTTGAGGCCACAAACTCAGGGTCCCTCTCACATACCTGCAGCTGAGAGAAGCCTCCTCTTGAGGTGCTTGTGGAAAGTTGGTATTGCTCTTGAGTCGAAGCCAGGGACTAAGCTCTCATCTTGAGTTGATTCGGGTCCTCGGAGCCCTTTCATGTTGCTACAGTGACCTCAGGTTCCCTCTAGACTTGAGACAGTGATCTTGGGTTTGCTCTGGAGTGCCATCAAGGAATACAAGGCTCCTTTTACGTTCGATGTGGTACACGGAATTGCTCTGCACGCAGTGCAGGGGATTCGGGCCTCATCTCGCGGCGAGGGGGAATTTCATGGTTTGTCTCGAGTTGCGGACAGAACCTGGGGTATATTCTCGAGTTACGACGGGGAGGGCCCTTCCAGACACGTGTTTGTTCAGGGACGTCAGGACTCGGGCCTAGGTGCGAGGGACACCTACGGATTCTCCTCGAGTCTTGGCATGGCAATTGGGACGCGTCTCCCCGTGAGGCGGGAGACCCAGGGTCCCTTTCCACGTGCCAAAGGGATCCTGGGACTCCTATCCATTTTCAAGAGGAGTCAGGCATCGTCTCCTTTGGAAGCATTGATCTCCGCGAACCTCTCGAGTTTTCAAAGGATGTGAGGCCTCCGGTCGCGATGATGCGGAGAACTAGGGCTTCTCTGTGGTCTCCACAGGGGATTCAGACATCCCTTCGTCTTGGGAAATGCAAGACGAGCCTGCACTCAATTCACTGCAGTGATATCCGGCCTTACTTCCTGTCAGAGCATCTCGGTGTCCAGTCCACTTGAGGCCACAAACTCAGGGTCCCTCTCACATACCTGTAGCTGAGAGAAGCCTCCTCTTGAGGTGCTTGTGGAAAGTTGGTATTCCTCTTGAGTCGAAGCCAGGGACTAAGCTCTCATCTCGAGTTGATTTGGGGTCCACGGAGCCCTTTCGTGTTGCTCCATTGACCTCAGGATCCCTCTAGACTTGAGAGTGTGATCTTGGGTTTTCTCTGGAGTGCCATCAAGGAAATCAAGGCTCCTTTCACGTTTGATATGGAACACGGAATTGCTCTGCATGCAGTGCAGGGTAATCGGGCCTCATCTCGCGGCGAGGGGGAAGTTTCATGGTTTTTCTCGCGTTGCGGCCGGAACCTGGGTTACATTCTCGAGTTACGACGGGGAGGGCCTTTCCAGACACGTGTTTGTTCAGCGACGTCAGTACTCCTGCCTAGGTGCGAGGGACACCTCGGGATTCTCCTCAAGTCTTGACATGGCAATTGGGATGCGTCTCCACGTGAGGCGGGAGACCCAGTGTCCCTTTCCACGTGCCACAAGGATCCTGGAACTCCTATATATTTTCAAGAGGAGTCAGGCATCGTCTCCTTTGGGAGCATTGATCTCCGCAGACCTCTCGAATTTTCAAAGGATGTGAGGCCTCCGGTCGCGTTGAGGCGGCGGACTCGGTCTTTCTCTGTTGTCTCCACAGGGGATTCAGACATCACTTTGTCTTGGGAGATGCAAGAAGAGCCTGCATTCAATTCACTGTTGGGATATCCGGCCTTACTTCGAGTCAGAGCATCTCGGTGTCCATTCCACTTGAGGCCACAAATTCAGGGTCCCTCTCACATACCTGTAGCTGAGAGAAGCCTCCTCTTGAGGTGCTTGTGGAAAGTTGGTATTCCTCTTGAGTCGAAGCCAGGGACTAAGCTCTCATCTCGAGTTGATTTGGGGTCCACCGAGCCCTTTCCTGTTGCTCCAGTGACCTCAGGATCATTCTAGACTTGAGACAGTGATCTTGGGTTTTCTCTGGAGTGCCATCAAGGAAATCAAGGCTCCTTTCACGTTTGATGTGGAACGCGGAATTGCTCTGCACGCAGTGCAGGGGAATCGGGCCTCATCTCGCGGCGAGGGGGAAGTCTCATGGTTTTTCTCGAATTGCGGCCGGAACCTGGGGTATATTCTCGAGTTACGACGGGGAGGGCCCTTCCAGAAACGTGTTTGTTCAGCGACGTCAGGACTCCTGCCTAGGTGTGAGGGACAATTCAGGATTCTCCTCGAGTCTCGGCATGGCAATTGGGACGCGTCTCCACGTGAGGCGGGAGACCCAGGGTCCCTTTCCATGTGCCACAGGGATCCTGGGACTCCTATCCATTTTCAAGTCATCGTCTCCTTTGGAAGCATTGATCTCCGCGGACCTCTCTAGTTTTCAAAGGACGTGAGGCCTCCGTTCGCGTTGAGGCGGAGGACTAGGTCTTTCTCTGTGGACTCCACAGGGGATTCAGACAACCCTTCGTCTTGGGAGATGCAAGACGAGCCTGCATTCAATTCACTGCAGGGATATCCGGCTTTACTTCGAGTCAGAGCATCTCGGTGTCCATTCCACTTGAGGCCACAAACTCAGGGGCCCTCTCACATACCTGTAGCTGAGAGAAGCCTCCTCTTGAGGTGCTTGTGGAAAGTTGGTATTCCTCTTGAGTCGAAGCCAGGGACTAAGCTCTCATCTCGAGTTGATTTGGGGTCCACTGAGCCCTTTGCTGTTGCTCCAGTGACCTCAGGATCCCTCTAGAATTGAGACAGTGATCTTGGGTTTTCTCTGGAGTGCCATCAAGGAAATCAAGGTTCCTTTCACGTTTGATGTGGAACACGGAATTGCTCTGCACGCAGTACAGGGGAATCGGGCCTCATCTCGCGGCGAGGGGGAAGTCTCATGGTTTTTCTCGAGTTGCGGTCGAAACCTGGGGTATATTCTCGAGTTACGACGGGGAGGGCCCTTCCATACACGTGTTTGTTCAGCGACGTCAGGACTCCTGCCTAGGTGCGAAGGACACCTCGGGATTCTCCTCGAGTCTTGGCATGGCAATTGGGACGCGTCTCCACGTGAGGCGGGAGACCCAGGGTCCCTTTCCATGTGCCACAGGGATCCTGGGACTCCTATCCACTTTCAAGAGGAGTCAGGCATCGTCTCCTTTGGAAGCATTGATCTCCGTGGACCTCTCGAGTTTTCAAATGATGTGAGGCCTCCGGTCGCGTTGAGGCGGAGGACTAGGTCTTTCTCTGTCGTCTCCACAGGGGATTCAGACATCCCTTCGTCTTGGGAGATGGAAGACGAGCCTGCATTCAATTCACTGCAGGGATATCCGGCCTTACTTCTAGTCAGAGCATCTCGGTGTCCATTCCACTTGAGGACACAAACTCAGGGTCCCTCTCACATACATGTAGCTGAGAGAAGCCTTCTCTTGAGGGGCTTGTGGAAAGTTGGTATTCCTCTTGAGTCGAAGCCAGGGACTAAGCTCTCATCTCGAGTTGATTTGGGTTCCACGGAGCCCTTTCCTGTTGCTCCAGTGACATCAGGATCCCTCTAGCCTTCAGACAGTGATCTTGGGTTTTCTCTGGAGTGCCATCAAGGAAATCAAGGCTCCTTTCACGTTTGATGTGGAACACGGAATTGCTCTGCACGCAGTCCAGGGGAATCGGGCCTCATCTGGCGGCGAGGGGGATGTCTCATGGTTTTTCTCGAGTTGCGGCCTGAACCTGGGGTATATTCTCGATTTACGACAGGGAGGGCCCTTCCAGATACGTGTTGGTTCATCGACGTCAGGACTCCTGCCTAGGTGCGAGGGACACCTCGGGATTCTCCTCGAGTCTTGGCATGGAAATTGGGACGCGTCTCCACGTGAGGTGGGAGACCCAGTGGCCCTTTCCACGTGCCACAGGGATCCTGGGACTCCTATCCATTTTCAAGAGGAGCCAGGCATCGTATCCTTTGGAAGCATTGATCTCTGCAGACCTCTCGAGTTTTCAAATGATATGAGGCCTCCGGTCATGATGAGGCGGAGGACTAGGTTTTTCTCTGTGGTCTCCACAGGGGATTCAGACATCCCTTCGTCTTGGGAGATGCAAGACGAGCCTGCATTCAATTCACTGCAGGGATATCCGGACTTACTTCGAGTCAGAGCATCTCGGTGTCCATTGCACTTGAGGCCACAAACTCAGGGTCCCTCTCACATACCTGTAGCTGAGAGAAGCCTCCTCTTGAGGTGCTTGTGGAAAGTTGGTATTCCTCTTGCGTCGAAGCCAGGGACTAAGCTGTCATCTCGAGTTGATTTGGGGTCCACGGAGCCCTTTCGGGTTGCTCCAGTGACCTCAGGATCCCTCTAGACTTGAGACAGTGATCTTGGGTTTTCTCTGGAGTGCCATCAGGGAAATCAAGGCTCCTTTCATGTTTGATGTGGAACACTGAATTGCTCTGCACGCAGTGCACGGGAATCGGGCCTCATGTCGCGGCCAGCGGGAAGTCTCATGGTTTTTCTCGAGTTGCGGCCGGAACCTGGGGTATATTCTCGAGTTACGACGGCGAGGGCCCTTCCAGACATGTGTTTGTTCAGCGACATCAGGACTCCTGCCTAGGTGCGAGGGACACCTCGGGATTCTCCTCGAGTCTTGGCATGGCAATTGGGACGCGTCTCCACGTGAGGTGGGAGACCCAGGGTCCCTTTCCACGTGCCACAGGGATCCTGGGACTCATATCCATTTTCAAGAGGAGTCAGGCATCGTCTCCTTTGGAAGCATTGATCTCCGCGGACCTCTCGAGTTTTCAAAGTATGTGAGGCCTCCCTTCGCGATGAGTCGGAGAACTAGGTCTTTCTCTGTGGTCTCCACAGGGGATTCAGACAAACCTTCGTCTTGGGAGATGCAGGACGAGCCTGCATTCAATTCACTGCAGGGATATCCGGCCTTACTTCGAGTCAGAGCATCTCGGTGTCCATTCCACTTGAGGCCACAAACTCAGGGTCCCTCTCACATACCTGTATCTGAGAGAAGCCTCCTCTTGAGGTGCTTGTGGAAAGTTGGTATTCCTCTTGAGTCGAAGCCAGGGACTAAGCTCTCATCTCGAGTTGATTTGGGGTCCACGGAGCCCTTTCGTGTTGCTCCAGTGACCTCAGGATCCCTCTAGACTTGAGACAGTGATCTTGGGTTTTCTCTGGAGTGCCATCAAGGAAATCAAGGCTCCTTTCACGTTTGATGTGGAACACGGAATTGCTCTGCACGCAGTGCAGGGGAATCGGGCCTCATCTGGCGGCGAGGGGGAAGTCTCATGGTTTTTCTAGAGTTGCGGCCAGAACCTAGGGTATATTCTCGAGTTACGATGGGGAGGCCACTTCCAGACACGTGTTTGTTCAGCGACGTTAGGACTCCTGCCTAGGTGCGAGGGACACCTCGGGATTCTCGTCGAGTCTTAGCATGGCAATTGGGACGCGTCTCCACATGAGGCGGGAGATGCAGGGTCCCTTTCCACGTGCCACAGGGATCCTGGGACTCCTATCCATTTTCAAGAGGAGTCGGGCATCGTCTCCTTTGGAAGCATTGATCTCCGCGCACCTCTCGAGTTTTCAAAGGATGTGAGGCCTCCGTCCGCGATGAGGCGGAGAACTAGGTCTTTCTCTGTCGTCTCCACAGAGGATTCAGACATCCCTTCGTCTTGGGAGATGCAAGACGAGCCTGCATTCAATTCACTGCAGGGATATCCGGCCTTACGTCGAGTCAGAGCATCTCGGTGCCCATTCCACTTGAGGCCACAAACTCAGGGGCCCTCTCACATACCTGTAGCAGAGAGAAGCCTCCTCTTGAGGTGCTTGTGGAAAGTTGGTATTCCTCTTGAGTCGAAGCCAGGGACTAAGCTCTCATCTCGAGTTGATTTGGGGTCCACGGAGCCCTTTCGAGTTGCTACAGTGACCTCAGGATCCCTCTAGACTTGAGACAGTGATCTTGGGTTTTCTCTGGAGTGCCATCAAGGAAATCAAGGCTCCTTTCACGTTTGATGTGGAACACGGAATTGCTCTGCACGCAGTCCAGGGGAATCGGGCCTCATCTCGCGGCGAGGGGGAAGTCTCATGGTTTTTCTCGAGTTGCGGCCGGAACCTGGGTATATTCTCGAGTTACGAATGGGAGGGCCCTTGCAGACACGTGTTTGTTCAGCGATGTCAGGACTCCTGCCTAGGTGCGAGGGACACCTCGGGATTCTCCTCGAGTCTTGGCATGGCATTTGGGACGCGTCTCCACGTGAGGCGGGAGACCCAGGGTCCCTTTCCACGTGCCACAGGGATCCTGGGACTCCTATCCATTTTCAAGAGGAGTCAGGCATCGTCTCCTTTGGAAGCATTGATCTCCGCGGACCTCTCGAGTTTTCAAAGGATATGAGGCCTCCGGTCCGAAGAGGCGGAGAACTCGGTCTTTCTCTGTGGTCTCCACAGGGGATTCAGACATCCCTTCGTCTTGGGAGATGCAAGACGAGCCTGCATTCAATTCACTGCAGGGATATCCGGCCTTACTTTGAGTGAGAGCATCTCGGTGTCCATTCCACTTGAGGCCACAAACTCAGGGTCCCTCTCACATACCTGTAGCTGAGAGAGGTGCTTGTGGAAAGTTGGTATTCCTCTTGAGTCGAAGCTAGGGACTAAGCTCTCATCTCGAGTTGATTTGGGGTCCACGGAGCCCTTTCGTGTTGGTACAGTGACCTCAGGATCCCTCTAGACTTGAGACAGTGACCTTGGGTTTTCTCTGGAGTGCCATCAAGGAAATCAAGGCTCCTTTCACTTTTGATGTGGAATAGGGAATTGCTCTGCACGCAGGGCAGATGAATCGGGCCTGATGTCGCGGCGAGGGGGAAGTCGCATGGTTTTTCTCGAGTTGCGGCCGGAACCTCGGCTATATTCTCGAGTTAAGATGGGGAGGGCCCTTCCAGACATGTGTTTGTTCAGCGACGTCAGGACTCCTGCCTAGGTGCGAGGGATACCTCGGGATTCTCCTCGATTCTTGGCATGTCAATTGGGACGTGTCTCCACGTGAGTCGGGAGACCCAGGGTCCCTTTCCACGTGCCACAGGGATCCTGGGACTCCTATCCATTTTCAAGAGGAGTCAGGCATCGTCTCCTTTGGAAGCATTGATCTCCGCAGACCTCTCGAATTATCTAAGGATGTCAGGCCTCCGGTCGCATTGAGGCGGAGGACTAGGTTTTTCTCTGTGGTCTCCACAGGGGATTCAGATATTCCTTCGTCTTGGGAGATGCAAGAGGAGCCTGCATTCAATTCACTGCAGGGATATCCGGCCTTACTTCGAGTCAGAGCATCTCGGTGTCCATTCCACTTGAGGCCACAAACTCAGGGTCCCTCAAATATACCTGTAGTTGAGAGAAGCCTCCTCTTGAGGTGCTTGTGGAAAGTTGGTATTCCTCTTGGGTCTAAGCCAGGGACTAAGCTCTCATCTCGTGTGGATTTTTTGTCGACGGAGCCCTTTCATATTGGTCCAGTGACCTCAGGATCCCTCTAGACTTGAAACAGTGATCTTGGGTTTCTCTGGAGTGCCATCAAGGAAATCAAGGCTCCTTTCACGTTTGATGTGGAACACGGAATTGCTCTGCATGCAGTGCAGGGGAATCGGGCCTCAACTCACGGCGAGGGGGATATCTCATGGGTTTTCTCGAGTTGCGGCCGGAACCTGGGTTATATTCTCGAGTTACGACGGGGAGGGCCCTTCCAGACACGTGTTTGTTCAGCGACATCAAGACTCCTGCCTAGGTGCGAGGGACACCTCGGGATTCCCCTCGAGTCCTGGCATGGCAATTGGGACGCGTCTCCACGTGAGGCGGGAGACCCAGGGTCCCTTTCCACGTGCCACAGGGATCCTGGGACTCCTATCCATTTTCAAGAGGAGTCAGGCATCATCTCCTTTGGAAGCATTGATCTCCTCGGCCCTCTCGAGTTTTCAAAGGATGTGAGGCCTCCGGTCGCGATGAGGCGGAGAATTAGGTCTTTCTCTGTGGTCTCCACAGGGGATTCAGACAACCCTTCGTCTTGGGAGATGCAAGACGAGCCTGCATTCAATTCACTGCTGGGATATCCGGCCTTACTTCGAGTCAGAGCATCTCGGTGTCCATTCCACTTGAGGCCACAAACTCAGGGTCCCTCTCACATACCTGTAGCTGAGTGAAGCCTCCTCTTGAGGTGCTTGTGGAAAGTTGGTATTCCTCTTGAGTCGAAGCCAGGGACTAAGCTCTCATCTCGAGTTGATTTCGGGTCCACGGAGCCCTTTCGTGTTGCTCCAGTGACCTCAGGATCCCTCTAGACTTGAGACAGTGATCTTGGGTTTTCTCTGGAGTGCCATCAAGGAAATCAAGGCTCCTTTCACTTTTGATGTGCAATACGGCATTGCTCTGCACGCAGGGTACGGGAATCGGGCCTGATGTCGCGGCGAGGGGGAAGTCTCATGGTTTTTCTCGAGTTGCGGCCGGAACCTGGGTTATATTCTCGAGTTACGACAGGGAGGGCCCTTCCAGACACGTGTTTGTTCAGCGACATCAAGACTCCTGCCTAGGTGCGAGGGACACCTCGGGATTCCCCTCGAGTCCTGGCATGGCAATTGGGACGCGTCTCCACGTGAGGCGGGAGACCCAGGGTCCCTTTCCACGTGCCACAGGGATCCTGGGACTCCTATCCATTTTCAAGAGGAGTCAGGCATCGTCTCCTTTGGAAGCATTGATATCCGCGGACCTCTCGAGTTTTCAAAGGATGTGAGGCCTCTGGTCGCGATGAGGCGGAGAATTAGGTCTTTCTCTGTGGTCTCCACAGGGGATTCAGACATCCCTTCGTCTTGGGAGATGCAAGACGAGCCTGCATTCAATTCACTGCAGGGATATCCGGCCTTACTTCGAGTCAGAGCATCTCGGTGTCCATTCCACTTGAGGCCACAAACTCAGGGTTCCTCAAATATACCTGTAGCTGAGAGAATCCTCCTCTTGAGGTGCATGTGGAAAGTTGGTATTCCTCTTGAGTCGAAGCCAGGGACTAAGCTCTCATCTCGAGTTGATTTGGGGTCGACGGAGACCTTTCCTGTTGCTCCAGTGACCTCAGGATCCCTCTAGACTTGAGACAGTGATCTTGGGTTTTCTCTGGAGTGCCATCAAGGAAATCAAGTCTCCTTTCACGTTTGATGTGGAACACGGAATTGCTCTGCACGCAATCTAGGGGAATCGGGCCTCATGTCGCGGTGAGGGGGAAGTCTCATGGTTTTTCTCGAGTTGCGGCCGGAACCTGGGGTATATTCTCGAGTTACGACGGGGAGGGCCCTTCCAGACACGTGTTTGTTCAGCAACGTCAGGACTCCTGCCTAGGTGCGAGGGACACCTCGGGATTCTCCTCGAGTCTTGGCATGGCAATTGGGACGCGTCTCCACGTGAGGCGGGAGACCCAGGGTCCCTTTCTACGTGCCACAGGGATGCTGGGACTCCTATCCATTTTCAAGAGGAGTCAGGCATCGTCTCCTTTGGAAGCATTGATATCCGCGGACCTCTCGAGTTTTCAAAGGATGTGAGGCCTCTGGTCGCGATGAGGCGGAGAATTAGGTCTTTCTCTGTGGTCTCATCAGGGGATTCAGACATCCCTTCGTCTTGGGAGATACAAGGCGAGCCTGCATTCAATTCACTGCAGGGATATCCGGCCTTACTTCGAGTCAGAGCATCTCGGTGTCCATTCCACTTGAGGCCACAAACTCAGGGGCCCTCTCACATACCTGTAGCTGAGAGAAGCCTCCTCTTGAGGTGCTTGTGGAAAGTTGGTATTCCTCTTGAGTCGAAGCCAGGGACTAAGCTCTCATCTCGAGTTGATTTGGGGTCCACAGAGCCCTTTCGTTTTGCTACAGTGACCTCAGGGTCAATCTAGACTTGCGAGAGTGATCTTGGGTTTTCTCTGGAGTGCCATCTAGGAAATCAAGGCTCCTTTCACTTTTGATGTGCAATACGGCATTGCTCTGCACGCAGGGTATGGGAATCGGGCCTGATGTCGCGGCGAGGGGGAAGTCTCATGGTTTTTCTCGAGTTGCGGCCGGAACCTGGGTTATATTCTCGAGTTACGACGGGGAGGGCCGTTCCAGACACGTGTTTGTTCAGCGACATCAAGACTCCTGCCTAGGTGCGAGGGACACCTCGGGATTCCCCTCGAGTCCTGGCATGGCAATTGGGACGCGTCTCCACGTGAGGCGGGAGACCCAGGGTCCCTTTCCACGTGCCACAGTGATCCTGGGACTCCTACCCATTTTCAAGAGGAGTCAGGCATCATCTCCATTGGAAGCATTGATCTCCTCGGACCTCTCGAGTTTTCAAAGGATGTGAGGCCTCCGCTCGCGATGAGGCGGAGAATTAGGTCTTTCTCTGTGGTCTCCACAGGGGATTCAGACATCCCTTCGTCTTGGGAGATGCAAGACGAGCCTGCATTCAATTCACTGCAGGGATATCTGGCCTTACTTCGAGTCAGAGCATCTCGGTGTCCATTCCACTTGAGGCCACGAACTCAGGGTCCCTCTCACATACCTGTAGCTGAGTGAAGCCTCCTCTTGAGGTGCTTGTGGAAAGTTGGTATTCCTCTTGAGTCGAAGCCAGGGACTAAGCTCTCATCTCGAGTTGATTTGGGGTCCACGGAGCCCTTTCGTGTTGCTCCAGTGACCTCAGGATCCCTCTAGACTTGAGACAGTGATCTTGGGTTTTCTCTGGAGTGCCATCAAGGAAATCAAGGCTCCTTTCACTTTTGATGTGGAATACGGAATTGCTCTGCACGCAGGGCAGGGGAATCGGGCCTCATCTCGCGGCGAGGGGGAAGTCTCATGGTTTTTCTCGAGTTTCGGCCGGAACCTGGGGTATATTCTCGAGTTACGATGGGGAGGGCCCTTCCAGACACGTGTTTGTTCAGCGACGTCAGGACTCCTGCCTAGGTGCGAGGGACACCTCGGGATTCTCCTCGAGTCTTGGCATGGCAATTGGGATGCGTCTCCACGTGAGGCGGGAGACCCAGTGTCCCTTTCCACTTGCCAGAGTAATCCTGGGACTCCTATCCATTTTCAAGAGGAGTCAGGCATCGTCTCCTTTGGAAGCATTGATCTCCGCAGACCTTTCGAGTTTTCAAAGGATGTCAGGCCTCCGGGCGCTTTGAGGCGGAAGACTAGGTCTTTCTCTTTGGTCTCCACAGGGGATTCAGACATCCCTTCGTCTTGGGAGATCCAAGACGAGCTTGCATTCAATTCACTGCAGGGATATCCGGCCTTACTTTGAGTCAGAGCATCTCGGTGTCCATTCCATTTGAGGCCACAAACTCAGGGTCCCTCTCACATACCTGTAGCTCAGAGAAGCCTCCTCTTGAGGTGCTTGTGGAAAGTTGGTATTCCTCTTGAGTCGAAGCCAGGGACTAAGCTCTCATCTCGAGTTGATTTGGGGTGCACAGAGCCCTTTCGAGTTGCTCCAGTGACCTCAGGATCCCTCTAGACTTGAGACAGTGATTTTGGGTTTTCTCTGGAGTGCCATCAAGGAAATCAAGGCTCCTTTCACGTTTGATGTGGAACACCGAATTGCTCTGCACGCAGTGCAGGGGAATCGGGCCTCATCTCGCGGCGAGGAGTAAGTCTCATGGTTTATCTCGAGTTGCGGCTGGAACATGGGGTATATTCTCGAGTTACGACGGGGATGCCCTTCCAGACACGTGTTTGTTCAGAGACGTCAGGACTCCTGCCTAGGTGCAAGGGACACCTCGGGATTCTCCTCGAGTCTTGGCATGGCAAATGGGACGCGTCTCCACGTGAGGCGGGAGACCCAGGGTCCCTTTCCCCGTGCCACAGGGATCCTGGGACTCCTATCCATTTTCAAGAGGAGTCAGGCATCGTCTCCTTTGGAAGCATTGATCTCCGCTGACCTCTCGAGTTTTCAAAACATGTGAGGCCACAGGTCGCGATGAGGCGGAGAACTAGGTCTTTCTCTGTGGTCTCCACAGGGGATTCAGACATCCCTTCGTCTTGGGAGATGCAAGACGAGCCTGCATTCAATTCACTGCAGGGATATCCGGCCTTACTTCGAGTCAGAGCATCTCGGTGTCCATTCCACTTGAGGCCACAAACTCAGGGTCCCACTCACATACCTGTAGCTGAGAGAAGCCTCCTCTTTAGGTGCTTGTGGAAAGTTGGTATTCTTCTTGAGTCGAAGCCAGGGACTAAGCTCTCATCTCGAGTTGATTTGGGGTCCCGGAGCCCTTTCGTGTTGCTCCAGTGACCTCAGGATCCCTCTAGATTTGAGACAGTGATCTTGGGTTTTCTCTGGAGTGCCATCAAGGAAATCAAGGCTCCTTTCACGTTTGATGTGGAACACGGAATTGCTCTGCACGCATTGCAGGGGATTCGGGCCTCATCTCTCGGCGAGGAGTAAGTCTCATGGTTTTTCTCGAGTTGCGGCCGGAACCTGGGGTATATTCTCGAGTTATGACGGGGAGGGCCCTTCCAGACACGTGTTTGTTCAGCGACGTCAGGACTCCTGCCTAGGTGCGAGGGACACCTCGGGATTCTCCACGAGTCTTGGCATGGTAATTGGGACGCGTCTCCACGTGATGCGGGAGACCCAGGGTCCCTTTCCACGTGCCACAGGGATCCTGGGACTCCTATCCATTTTCAAGAGGAGTCAGGCAACGTCTCCTTGGAAGCATTGATCTCCGCGCACCTCTCGAGTTTTCAAAGGATGTGAGGCCTCCGTTCGCGTTGAGGCGGAGAACTAGGTTTTTCTCTGTGGTCTCCACAGGGGATTCAGACATCCCTTCGTCTTGGGAGATGCAAGACGAGCCTGCATTCAATTCACTGCAGGGATATCCGTGCTTACTTCGAGTCAGAGCATCTCGGTGTCCATTCCACTTGAGGCCACAAACTCAGGGTCCCTCTCACATACCTGTAGCTGAGAGAAGCCTCCTCTTGAGGTGCTTGTGGAAAGTTGGTATTCCTCTTGCGTCGAAGCCAGGGACCAAGCTCTCATCTCGAGTTGATTTGGGGTCCACAGAGCCCTTTCGTGTTGCACCAGTGACCTCAGGATCCCTCTAGACTTGAGACAGTGATCTTGGGTTTTCTCTGGAGTGCCATCAAGGAAATCAAGGCTCCTTTCACGTTTGTTGTGGAACACGGAATTGCTCTGCATGCAGTGCAGTGGAATCGGGCCTCATCTCGCGGCGAGGAGTAAGTCTCATGGTTTTTCTCGAGTTGCGGCCGGAACCTGGGGTATATTCTCGAGTTATGACGGGGAGGGCCCTTCCAGACACGTGTTTGTTCAGCGACGTCAGGACTCCTGCCTAGGTGCGAGGGACACCTCGGGATTCTCCACGAGTCTTGGCATGGCAATTGGGACGCGTCTCCACGTGAGGCGGGAGACGCAGGGTCCCTTTCCACGTGCCACAGGGATCCTGGGACTCCTATCCATTTTCAAGAGGAGTCAGGCATCGTCTCCTTTGGAAGCATTGATCTCCGCAGACCTCTCGAATTTTCAAAGGATGTGAGGCCTCCGGTCGCGATGAGGCGGGGGACTAGGTCTTTCTCTGTGGTCTCCACAGCGGATTCAGACATCTCTTCGTCTTGGGAGATGCAAGACGAGCCTGCATTCACTTCACTGCAGGGATATCCGGCCTTACGTCGAGTCAGAGCATCTCGGTGTCCATTCCACTTGAGGCCACAAACTCAGGGTCCCTCTCACATAACTGTAGCTGAGAGAAGCCTCCTCTTGAGGTGCTTGTGGAAAGTTGGTATTCCTCTTGAGTCGAAGCCAGGGACTAAGCTCTCATCTCGAGTTGATTTAGGGTCCACAGAGCACTTTCGTGTTGCTCCAGTGCCCTCAGGATCCCTCTAGACT
The DNA here is from genome assembly GCF_033118175.1 of Dama dama. Lineage (NCBI taxonomy): Eukaryota > Metazoa > Chordata > Mammalia > Artiodactyla > Cervidae > Dama > Dama dama. The sequence continues at coordinate 129,558 of NW_026870890.1, read as the reverse complement.
TGAGACAGTGATCTTGCGTTTTCTCTGCAGTGCCATCAAGGAATTCAAGGCTCCTTTCACGTTTGATGTGGAACACGGAATTGTTCTGCACGCAGTGCAGGGGAATCTTGCTTCATCCAGCGGCGAGGGGGAAGTCTCATGGTTTTTCTCGACTTGCGGCCGGAACCTGGGTTATATTCTCGAGTTACGACGGGGAGGGCCCTTCCAGACACGTGTTTGTTCAGCGACGTTAGGACTCATGCCTAGGTGCGAGGGACACCTCGGGATTCTCCTCGAGTCTTGGCATGGCAATGGGGACGCGTCTCCACGTGAGGCGGGAAACCCAGTGTTCCTTTCCACGTGCCACAGGGATCCTGGGACGCCTATCCATTTTCAAGAGGAGTCAGGCATCGTCTCCTTTGGAAGCATTGATCTCCGCGGACCTCTCAGATTTTCAAAGGATGTGAGGTCTCTGGTCGCGATGAGGCAGAAAGTTAGGTCTTTCTCTGTGGTCTCCACAGGGGATTCAGACATCCCTTCGTCTTGGGAGATGCAAGACGAGCCTGCATTCAATTCACTGCAGGGATATCCGGCCTTACTTCGAGTCAGAGCATCTCAGTGTCCATTCCATTTGAGGCCACAAACTCAGGGTCCCTCTCACATACCTGTAGCTCAGAGAAGCCTCCTCTTGAGGTGCTTGTGGAAAGTTGGTATTCCTCTTGAGTCTAAGCCAGGGACTAAGCTCTCATCTCGAGTTGATTTGGGGTCCACGGAGCCCTTTCGTGTTGCTCCAGTGACCTCAGGATCCCTCTAGGCTTGAGACAGTGATCTTGGGTTTTCTCTGGAGTGCCATCAAGGAAATCAAGGCTCCTTTCAAATTTGATGTGGAACACGGAATTGCTCTGCACGCAGTGCAGGGGAATCGGGCCTCATCTCGTGGCAAGCGGGAAGTCTCATGGTTTTTCTCGAGTTGCGGCCGGAACCTGGGGTATATTCTCGAGTTACGACGGGGAGGGCCCTTCCAGAAACGTGTTTGTTCAGCGACGTCAGGACTCCTGCCTAGGTGCGAGGGACACCTCGGGATTCTCCTCGAGTCTTGGCATGGCAATTGGGACGCGTCTCCACGTGAGGCGCGAGACCCAAGGTCCCTTTCCACGTGCCACAGGGATCCTGGGACTCCTATCCATTTTCAAGAGGAGTCAGGCATCGTCTCCTTTGGAAGCATTGATCTCCGCGGACCTCTCGAGTTTTCAAAGGATGTGAGGCCTCCGCTCGAGATGAGGCGGAGGACTAGGTCTTTCTCTGTCATCTCCAAAGGGGATTCAGACATCCCTTCGTCTTGGGAGATGCAAGACGAGCCTGCATTCAATTCACTGCAGGGATATCCAGCCTTACTTCGAGTCAGAGCATCTCGGTGTCCATTCCACTTGAGGCCACAAACTCAGGGTCCCTCTCACATACCTGTAGCTGAGAGAAGCCTCCTCTTGAGGTGCTTGTGGAAAGTTGGTATTCCTCTTGAGTCGAAGCCAGGGACTAAGCTCTCATCTCGAGTTGATTTGTGGTCCATGGAGCCCTTTCGTGTTGCTCCAGTGACCTCAGGATCCCTCTAGACTTGAGACAGTGAACTTGGGTTTTCTCTGGAGTGCCATCAAGGAAATCAAGGCTCCTTTCACTTTTGATGTGGAAAACGGAATTGCTTTGCACGCAGGGCAGGGAAATCAGGCCTCATCTCGCGGCGAGGGGGAAGTCTCATGGTTTTTCTCGAGTTGGGGCCGGAACCTGGGGTATATTCTCGAGTTACGACTGGGAGGGCCCTTCCAGACACGTGTTTGTTCAGCGACGTCAGGACTCCTGCCTAGGTGCGAGGGACACCTCGGGATTCTCCTCGAGTCTTGGCATGGCAATTGGGACGCGTCTCCACGTGAGGCGGGAGACCCAGGGTCCCTTTCCACGTGCCACAGGGATCCTGGGACTCCTATCCATTTTCAAGAGGAGTCAGGCATCGTCTCCTTTGGAAGCAATGATTTCCGCGGACCTCTCGAGTTTTCAAAGGATGTGAGGCCTCTGCTCGTGATGAGGCGGAGAATTAGGTTTTTCTCTGTGGTCTCCACAGGGGATTCAGACATCCCTTCGTCTTGGGAGATGCAAGACGATCCTGCATTCATTTCACTGCAGGGATATCCGGCCTTACTTCGAGTCAGAGCATCTCGGTGTCCATTCCACTTGAGGTCACAAACTCAGGGGCCCTCTCACATACCTGTAGCTGAGAGAAGCCTCCTCTTGAGGTGCTTGTGGAAAGTTGGTATTCCTCTTGAGTCGAAGCCAGGGACTAAGCTCTCATCTCGAGTTGATTTGGGGTCCATGGAGCCCTTTCGTGTTGCTACAGTGAGCTCAGGATCCCTCTAGACTAGGGACAGTGATCTTGGGTTTTCTCTGGAGTGCCATCAAGGAAATCAAGGCTCCTTTCACTTTTGATGTGGAATACGGAATTGCTCTGCATGCAGGGCAGGGGAATCGGGCCTCATCTCGCGGCGAGGTGGAAGTCTCATGGTTTTTCTCGAGTTGCGGCTGGAACCTGGGGTATATTCTCGAGTTACGACGGGGAGGGCCCTTCCAGACACGTGTTTGTTCAGCGACGTCAGGACTCCTGCCTAGGTGCGAGGGACACCTCGGGATTCTCCTCGAGTCTTGGCATGGCAATTGGGACGCGTCTCCACGTGAGGCGGGAGACCCAGGGTCCCTTTCCACGTGCCACAGGGATCCTGGGACTCCTATCCATTTTCAAGAGGAGTCAGTCATCGTCTCCTTTGGAAGCAATGATCTCCGCGGACCTCTCGAGTTTTCAAAGGATGTGAGGCCTCCGCTCGCGATGAGGCGGAGAATTAGTTTTTTCTCTGTGGTCTCCACAGGGGATTCAGACATCCCTTCGTTTTGGGAGATGCAAGACGAACCTGCATTCAATTCACTGCAGGGATATCCGGCCTTACTTCGAGTCAGAGCATCCCGGTGTCCATTCCACTTGAGGCCACAAACTCGGGGTCCCTCAAATATATATGTAGCTGAGAGAAGCCTCCTCTTGAGGTGCTTGTGGAAAGTTGGTATTCCTCTTGAGTCGAATCCAGGGACTAAGCTCTAATCCCGAGTTGATTTGTGGTCCACGGAGCCCTTTCGTGTTGCTCCAGTTACCTCAGGATCCCTCTAGACTTGAGACAGTGAACTTGTGTTTTCTCTGGAGTGTCATCAAGGAAATCAAGGCTCCTTTCACGTTTGATGTGGAAAACGGAATTGGTTTGCACGCAGGGCAAGGGAATCAGGCCTCATCTCGCGGCGAGGGGGAAGTCTCATGGTTTTTCTCGAGTTGCGGCCCGAACCTGGGGTATATTCTCGAGTTACGACGGGGAGGGCCCTTCCAGACACGTGTTTGTTCAGCGACGTCAGGACTCCTGCCTAGGTGCGAGGGACACCTCGGGATTCTCCTCGAGTCTTGGCATGGCAATTGGGACGCGTCTCCACGTGAGGCAGGAGACCCAGGGTCCCTTTCCACGTGCCACAGTGATCCTGGGACTCCTATCCATTTTCAAGAGGAGTCAGGTATCGTCTCCTATGGAAGCATTGATCTCCGCGGACCTCTCGAGTTTTCAAAGGATGTGAGGCCTCCGCTCGCGATGAGGCGGAGAATTAGGTTTTTCTCTGTGGTCTCCACAGGGGATTCAGACATCCCTTCGTCTTGGGAGATGCAAGACGAGCCTGCATTCAATTCACTGCAGGGATATCCGGCCTTACTTCGAGTCAGAGCATCACAGTGTCCATTCCACTTGAGGCCACAAACTCAGGGGCCCTCTCACATACCTGTAGCTGAGAGAAGCCTCCTCTTGAGGTGCTTGTGGAAAGTTGGTATTCCTCTTGAGTCGAAGCCAGGGACTAAGCTCTCATCTCGAGTTGATTTGGGGTCCATGGAGACCTTTCGTGTTGTTACACTGACCTCAGGATCCCTCTAGACTAGGGACAGTGATCTTGGGTTTTCTCTGGAGTGCCATCAAGGAAATCAAGGCTCCTTTCACTTTTGATGTGGAATACGGAATTGCTCTGCATGCAGGGCAGGGGAATCGGGCCTCATCTCGTGGCGAGGGGGAAGTCTCATGGTTTTTCTCGAGTTGCGGCCGGAACCTGGGGTATATTCTCGAGTTACGACGGGGAGGGCCCTTCCAGACACGTGTTTGTTCAGCGACGTCAGGACTCCTGCCTAGGTGCAAGGGACCCCTCGGGATTCTCCTCGAGTCTTGGCATGGCAATTGGGACGCTTCTCCACGTGAGGAGGGAGACCCAGGGTCCCTTTCCACGTGCCACAGGGATCCTGGGACTCCTATCCATTTTCAAGAGGAGTCAGGCATCGTCTCCTTTGGAAGCATTGATCTCCGCGGACCTCTCGGATTTTCAAAGGATGTGAGGTCTCTGGTCGCGATGAGGCAGAAAGTTAGGTCTTTCTCTGTGGTCTCCACAGGGGATTCAGACATCCCTTCGTCTTGGGAGATGCAAGACGAGCCTGCATTCAATTCACTGCAGGGATATCCGGCCTTACTTCGAGTCAGAGCATCTCGGTGTCCATTCCATTTGAGGCCACAAACTCAGGGTCCCTCTCACATACCTGTAGCTCAGAGAAGCCTCCTCTTGAGGTGCTTGTGGAAAGTTGATATTCCTCTTGAGTTGACGCCAGGGACTAAGCTCTCATCTCGAGTTGATTTGGGGTCCACGGAGCCCTTTCGTGTTGCTCCAGTGACCTCAGGATCCCTCTAGACATGAGACAGTGATCTTGGGTTTTCTCTGGAGTGCCATCAAGGAAATCAAGGCTCCTTTCAAATTTGATGTGGAAAACGGAATTGCTCTGCACGCAGTGCAGGGGAATCGGGCCTCATCTCGTGGCAAGGGGGAAGTCTCATGGTTTTTCTCGAGTTGCGGCCGGAACTGGGGTATATTCTCGAGTTACGACGGGGAGGGCCCTTCCAGACACGTGTTTGTTCAGCGACGTCAGGACTCCTGCCTAGTTGCGAGGGACACCTCGGGATTCGCCTGGAGTCTTGGCATGGCAATTGGGACGCGTCTCCACGTGAGGCGGGAGACCCACGGTCCCTTTCCACGTGCCACAGGACTGCTGGGACTCCTATCCATTTTCCAGAGGAGTCAGGCATCGTCTCCTTTGGAAGCATTGATCTCCGCGGACCTCTCGAGTTTTCAAAGGATGTGAGGCCTCCGCTCGCGATGAGACTTAGGACTAGCTCTTTCTCTGTCATCTCCACAGGGGATTCAGACATCCCTTCGTCTTGGGAGATGCAAGACGAGCCTGCATTCAATTCACTGCAGGGATATCCGGCCTTAATTCGAGTCAGAGCATCCCGATGTCCATTCCACTTGAGGCCACAAACTCAGGGTCCCTCTCACATACCTGTAGCTGAGAGAAGCCTCCTCTTGAGGTGCTTGTGGAAAGTTGGTATTCCTCTTGAGTCGAAACCAGGGACTAAGCTCTCATCTTGAGTTGATTTCGGTCCACGGAGCCCTTTCCTGTTGGTCCAGTGACCTCAGGATCCCTCTAGACTTGAGACAGTGATCTTGGGTTTTCTCTGGAGTGCCATCAAGGAAATCAAGGCTCCTTTCACTTTTGATGTGGAAAACGGAATTGCTTTGCACGCAGGGCAGGGGAATCAGACCTCATCTCGCGGCGAGGGGGAAGTCTCATGGTTTTTCTCGAGTTGCGGCCGAAACCTGGGGTATATTCTCGAATTACGACGGATAGGGCCCTTCCAGACACGTGTTTGTTCAGTGACGTAAGGACTCCTGCCTAGGTGCGAGGGACACCTCGGGATTCTCCTCGAGTCTTGGCATGGCAATTGGGACGCGTCTCCACGTGAGGCGGGAGACCCAGGGTCCCTTTTCACGTGCCACAGGGATCCTGGGACTCCTACCCATTTTCAAGAGGAGTCAGGCATCGTCTCCTTTGGAAGCAATGATCTCCGCGTAACTCTCGAGTTTTCAAAGGATGTGAGGCCTCCGGTCGCGATGAGGCGGAGAATTAGGTTTTTCTCTGTGGTCTCCACAGGAGATTCAGACATCCCTTCATCTTGGGAGATGCAAGACGAGCCTGCATTCAATTCACTGCAGGGATATCCGGCCTTACTTCGAGTCAGAGCATCCCGGTGTCCATTCCACTTGAGGCCACAAAGTAAGGGGCCCTCTCACATACCTGTAGCTGAGAGAAGCCTCCTCTTGAGGTGCTTGTGGAAAGTTGGTATCCCTCTTGAGTCTAAGCCAGGGACTAAGCTCTCATTTCGAGTTCATTTGGGGTCCATGGAGCCCTTTCGTGTTGCTACAGTGAGCTCAGGATCCCTCTAGACTAGGGACAGTGATTTTGGGTTTTCTCTGGAGTGCCATCAAGGAAATCAAGGCTCCTTTCACGTTTGATGTGGAATACGGAATTGCTCTGCATGCAGGACAGGGGAATCGGACCTCAACTCGCGGCGAGGGGGAAGTCTCATGGTTTTTCTCGAGTTGCGGCCGGAACCTGGGGTATATTCTCGAGTTACGACAGGGAGGGCCCTTCCAGACACGTGTTTGTTCAGCGACGTCAGGACTCCTGCCTAGGTGCGAGGGACACCTCGGGATTCTCCTCGAGTCTTGGCATGGCAATTTGGACAAGTCTCCACGTGAGGCGGGAGACCCAGGGTCCCTTTCCACGTGCCACAGGGATCCTGGGACTCCTATCCATTTTCAAGAGGAGTCAGGCATCGTCGCCTTTGGAAGCATTGATCTCCGCGGACCTCTCGAGTTTTCAAAGGATGTGAGGCCTCCGGTCGCGATGAGGCGGAGAACTCGGTCTTTCTCTGTGGTCTCCACAGGGGATTCAGACATCCCTTCGTCTTGGGAGATGCAAGACGAGCCTGCATTCAATTCACTGCAGGGATATCCGGCCTTACTTCGAGTCAGAGCATCTCGGTGTCCATTCCACTTGAGGCCACAAACTCAGGGTCCCTCTCACATACCTGTAGCTGAGAGAAGCCTCCCCTTGAGGTGCTTGTGGAAAGTTGGTATTCCTCTTGAGTCAAAGCCAGGGACTAAGCTCTCACCTCGAGTTGATTTGGGGTCCAAAGAGCCCTTTCGTGTTGCTCCAGTGACCTCAGGATCCCTCTAGACTTGAGACAGTGATCTTGCGTTTTCTCTGCAGTGCCATCAAGGAAATCAAGGCTCCTTTCACGTTTGATGTGGAACACGGAATTGCTCTGCACGCAGTGCAGGGGAATCGGGCCTCATGTCGTGGCAAGGGGGATGTCTCATGGTTTTTCTCAAGTTGCGGCCGGAACACGGGGTATATTCTCGAGTTACGACGGGGAGGGCCCTTCCAGACACGTGTTTGTTCAGTGACGTCAGGACTCCTACCTAGGTGTGAGGGACAACTCAGGATTCTCCTCGAGTCTCGGCATGGCAATTGGGACGCGTCTCCACGTGAGGCGGGAGACCCAGGGTCCCTTTCCACGTGCCACAGGGATCCTGGGACTCCTATCCATTTTCAAGTCATCGTCTCCTTTGGAAGCATTGATCTCCGCGGACCTCTCTAATTTTCAAAGGACGTGAGGCCTCCGTTCGCGTTGAGGCTGAGAACTATGTCTTTCTCTGTGGACTCCACAGGGGATTCAGACAAACCTTCGTCTTGGAAGATGCAAGACGATCCTGCATTCAATTCACTGCAGGGATATCCGGCTTTACTTCGAGTCAGATCATCTCGGTGTCCATTCCACTTGAGGCCACAAACTCAGGGGCCCTCTCACATACCTGTAGCTGAGAGAAGCCTCCTCTTGAGGTGCTTGTGGAAAGTTGGTATTCCTCTTGAGTCGAAGCCAGGGACTAAGCTCTCATCTCGAGTTGATTTGGGGTCCACTGAGCCCTTTGGTGTTGCTCCAGTGACCTCAGGATCCCTCTAGAATTGAGACAGTGATCTTGGGTTTTCTCTGGAGTGCCATCAAGGAAATCAAGGCTCCTTTCACGTTTGATGTGAAACACGGAATTGCTCTGCATGCAGTGCTGGTGAATCGGGCCTCATCTCGCGGCCAGGGGGAAGTCTCATGGTTTTTCTCGAGTTGCGGCCGGAACCTGGGATATATTCTCGAGTTACGACGGGGAGGGCCCTTCCAGACACGTGTTTGTTCAGCGACGTAAGGAATCCTGCCTAGGTGCGAGGGACACCTCGGGATTCTCCTCGAGTCTTGGCATGGCAATTGGGACGCGTCTCCACGTGAGGCGGGAGACCCAGTGTCCCTTTCCACGTGCCACAGGGATCCTGGGACTCCTATCCATTTTCAAGAGGAGTCAGGCATCGTCTCCTTTGGAAGCATTGATTTCCGCAGACCTCTCGAGTTTTCAAAGGATGTGAGGCCTCTGGTCGCGTTGAGGCGGAGGACTAGGTATTTCTCTGTGGTCTCCACAGGGGATTCAGACACCCCTTCGTCTTGGGAGATGCAAGACGAGCCTGCATTCAATTCACTGCAGGGATATCCGGCCTTACTTCGAGTCATAGCATCTTGGTGTCCATTCCACTTGTGGCCACAAACTCAGGGTCCCTCTCACATACCTGTAGCTGAGAGAAGCCTCCTCTTGAGGTGCTTGTGGAAAGTTGGTATTCCTCTTGAGTTGAAGCCAGACACTAAGCACTCATCTCCAGTTGATTTGGGGTCCACGGAGCCCTTTCGTGTTGCTCCAGTGACCTCAGGATCCCTCTAGACTTGAGACAGTGATCTTGGGTTTTCTCTGGAGTGCCATCAAGGAAATCAAGGCTCCTTTCACGTTTGATGTGGAACACGGCATTGCTCTGCACACAGTGCAGGGGAATCGGGCCTCATCTCGCGGCGAGGGGGAAGTCTCATGGTTTTTCTCGAGTTGCGGCCGGAACCTGGGGTATATTCTCGAGTTACGACTGGGAGGGCCCTTCCAGACATGTGTTTGTTCAGCGACGTCAGGACTCCTGCCTAGGTGCGAGGGACACCTCGGGATTCTCCTCGAGTCTTGGCATGGCAATTGGGACGCGTCCCCACATGAGGCGGGAGACCCAGTGTCCCTTTCGACGTGCCACAGGGATCCTGGGACTCCTATCCATTTTCAAGAGGAGTCATTCATAGTCTCCTTTGGAAGCATTGATCTCCGCTGACCTCTCAAGTTTTCAAAGGATGTGAGGACTCCGGTCGCGATGAGGCGGAGGACTAGGTCTTTCTCTGTGGTCTCCACAGGCAATTCAGACATCCCTTCGTCTTGGGAGATGCAAGGCGAGCCTGCATTCAATTCACTGCAGGGATATCCGGCCTTACTTCGAGTCAGAGCATCTCGGTGTCCATTCCACTTGAGGCCACAAACTCAGGGTCCCTCTCACATACCTGTAGCTGAGAGAAGCCTCCTCTTGAGGTGCTTGTGGAAAGTTGGTATTCCTCTTGAGTCGAAGCCAGGGACTAAGCTCTCATCTCGAGTTGATTTGGGGTCCACGGAGCCCTTTCCTGTTGCTCCAGTGACCTCAGGATCCCTCTAGACCTGAGACAGTGATCTTGGGTTTTCTCTGGAGTGCCATCAAGGAAATCAAGGCTCCTTTCACGTTTGATGTGGAACACGGAATTGCTCTGCACGCAGTGCAGGGGAATCGGGCCTCATCTCTCGGCGAGGGGGAAGTCTCATGGTTTTTCTCGAGTTGCGGCCAGAACCTGGGGTATATTCTCGAGTTACGACAGGGAGGGCCCTTCGAGACACGTGTTTGTTCAGCGACATCAGGACTCCTGCCTAGGTGCGAGGGACTCCTCGGGATTCTCCTCGAGTCTTGGCATGGAAATTGGGACGCGTCTCCACGTCAGGCGCGAGACCCAGGGTCCCTTTCCACGTGCCACACGGATCCTGGGACTCCTATCCATTTTCAAGAGGAGTCAGGCATCGTCGCCTTTGGAAGCATTGATCTCCGCGGACCTCTCGAGTTTTCAAAGGACGTGAGGCTTCCGGTCGCGATGAGGCGGAGAACTAGGTCTTTCTCTGTGGTCTCCACAGTGGATTCAGACATCCCTTCATCTTGGGAGATGCAAGACGAGCCTGCATTCAATTCACTGCAAGGATATCCCGCCTTACTTCGAGTCAGAGCATCTCGGTGTCCATTCCACTTGAGGCCACAAACTCAGGGTCCCTCTCACATACCTGTAGCTGAGAGAAGCCTCCTCTTGAGGTGCTTGTGGAAAGGTGGTATTCCTCTTGAGTCGAAGCCAGGGACTAAGCTCTCATCTCGAGTTGATTTGGGGTCCACGGAGCCCTTTCATGTTGCTAAAGTGACCTCAGGATCCCTCTAGACTTGAGACAGTGATCTTGGGTTTTCTCTGGAGTGCCATCAAGAAAATCAAGGCTCCTTTCACGTTTGATGTGAAACACGGAATTGCTCTGCACGCAGTGCAGGGTAATCGGGCCTCATCTCGCGGCGAGGGGGAAGTCTCATGGTTTTTCTCGAGTTGCAGCCGGAACCTGGGGTATATTCTCGAGTTACGACGGGGAGGGCCCTTCCAGACACGTGTTTGTTCAGCAACGTCTGGACTCCTGCCTAGGTGCGAGGGACACCTCGGGATTCTCCGCGAATCTTGGCATTGCAATTGAGACGCGTCTCCACGTGAGGCTGGAGACCCAGGGTCCCTTTCCACGTGAAACAGGGATCCTGGGACTCCTATCCATTTTCAAGAGGAGTCAGGCATCGTCTCCTTTGGAAGCATTGATCTCCGCGGACCTCTCGAGTTTTCAAAGGATGTGAGGCCTCCGGTCGCGATGAGGCGGAGAACTAGGTCTTTCTCTGTGGTCTCCACAGGGGATTCAGACATCCCTTCATCTTGGGAGATGCAATACGAGCCTGCATTCAATTCACTGCAGGGTTATCCCGCCTTACTTGGAGTCAGAGCATCTCGGTGTCCATTCCACTTGAGGCCACAAACTCAGGGTCCCTTTCACATACCTGTAGCTGAGAGAAGCCTCCTCTTGAGGTGCTTGTGGAAATTTGGAATGCCTCTTGAGTCGAAGCCAGGGACTAAGCTCTCATCTCGAGTTGATTTGGGGTCCACGGAGCCCTTTCGTGTTGCTCCAGTGACCTCAGCATCCCTCTAGACTTGAGACAGTGATCTTGGGTTTTCTCTGGATTGCCATCAAGGAAATCAAGGCTCCTTTCACGTTTGATGTGGAACACGGAATTGCTCTGCACGCAGTGCAGGGGAATCGGGCCTCATCTCCCAGCAAGAGGGATGTCTCATCGTTTTTCTCAAGTTGCGGCTGAAACCTGGGGTATATTCTCGAGTTACGACGGGGAGGGCCTTTCCAAACACGTGTTTGTTCAGCGACGTCAGGACTCCTGCCTAGGTGCGAGGGACACCTTGGGATTCTCCTCGAGTCTTGGCATGGCAATTGGGACGCGTCTCCACGTGAGGCGGGAGACCCAGGGTCCCTTTCCACGTGCCACAGGGATCCTGGGACTCCTATCCATTTTCAAGAAGAGTCAGGCATCTTCTCCTTTGGAAGCATTGATCTCCGCGGACCTCTCGAGTTTTCAAAGGATGTGAGGCCTTCGGTCTCGATGAGGCGGAGAAGGAGGTCTTTCTCTGTGGTCTCCACAGGGGATTCAGACAACCCTTCGTCTTGGGAGATGCAAGACGATCCTGCATTCAATTCACTGCAGGGATATCCGTCCTTACTTCGAGTCAGAGCATCTCGGTGTCCATTCCACTTGAGGCCACAAACTCAGGGTCCCTCTCACATACCTGTAGCTGAGAGAAGCCTCCTCTTGAGGTGCTTGTGGAAAGTTGGTATTCCTCTTGAGTCGAAGCCAGGGACTAAGCTCTCATCTCGAGTTGATTTGGGGTCCACGGAGGCCTTTCTTGGTGCTCCAGTGACCTCAGGATCCCTCTAGACTTGAGACAGTGAACTTGGGTTTTCTCTGGAGTACCATCAAGGAAATCAAGGCTCCTTTCACGTTTGATGTGGAACACGGAATTGCTCTGCACGCAGTCCAGGGGAATCGGGCCTCATCTCGCGGCGAGGGGGAAGTCTCATGGTTTTTCTCGAGTTGCGGCCGGAACCTTTGGTATATTCTCGAGTTACGACGGGGAGGGCCCTTCCAGACACGTGTTTGTTCAGCGACGTCAGGACTCCTGCCTAGGTGCGAGGGACACCTCGGGATTCTCTTTGAGTCTTGGCATGGCAATTGGGACGCGTCTCCACGTGAGGCGGGAGACCCAGGATCCCTTTCCACGTGTCACAGGGATCCTGGGACTCCTATCCATTTTCAAGAGGAGTCAGGCATCGTCTCCTTTGGAAGCATTGATCTGCGCGGACCTCTCGAGTTTTCAAAGGATGTGAGGCCTCCGGTCGCGTTGAGGCGGAGAACTAGGTCTTTCTCTGTGTTCTGCACAGGGGATTCAGACATCCCTTCGTCTTGGGAGATGCAAGATGAGTCTGCATTCAATTCACTGCAGGGATATCCGGCCGTACTTCGAGTCAGAGCATCTCGGTGTCCATTCCACTTGATGCCACAAACTGAGGGTCCTTCTCACTTACCTGTAGCTGAGAGAAGCCTCGTCTTGAGGGGCTTGTGGAAAGTTCGTATTCCTCTTGAGTTGAAGCCGATGACTAATCTCTCAACTCGTGTTGATTTGGGGTCCACGGAGCCCTTTCTTGTTGCTCCAGTGACCTCAGGATCCCTCTAGACTTGAGACAGTGGTCTTGGGATTTCTCTGGAGTGCCATCAAGGAAATCAAGGCTCCTTTCATTTTTGATGTGGAATACGGAATTGCTCTGCACGCAGGGCAGGGGAATTGGACCTCATCTCGCGGCGAGGGGGAAGTCTCATGGTTTTTCTCGAATTGCGGCCGGAACCTGGGGTATATTCTCGAGTTACGACGGGGAGGGCCCTTCCAGACACGTGTTTGTTCAGCGACGTCAGGACTCCTGACTAGGTGCGAGGGACACCTCGGGATTCTCCTCGAGTCTTGGCATGGCAATTGGGACGCGTCTCCACGTGAGGCGGGAGACCCAGGGTCCCTTTCCACGTGCCACAGGGATCCTGGGACTCCTATCCATTTTCAAGAGGAGTCAGGCATCGTCTCCTTTGGAAGCATTGATCTCTGCAGACCTCTCGAGTTTTCAAAGGATGTGAGGCCTCCGGTCGCGATGAGGCGGAGGACTAGGTCTTTCTCTGTGGTCTCCACAGGGGATTCAGACATCCCTTCGTCTTGGGAGATGCAAGACGAGCCTGCATTCAATTCACTGCAGGGATATCCGGCCTTACTTCGAGTCAGAGCATCTCGGTGTCCATTGCACTTGAGGCCACAAACTCAGCGTCCCTCTCACATACCTGTAGCTGAGAGAAGCCTCCTCTTGAAGTGCTTGTGGAAAGTTGGTATTCCTCTTGAGTCTAAGCCAGGGACTAAGCTCTCATCTCGAGTTGATTTGGGGTCCACGGAGCCCTTTCTTGTTGCTCCAGTGACCTCAGGATCCCTCTATACTTGAGACAGTGATCTTGGTTTTTCTCTGGAGTGCCGTCAAGGAAATCAAGGCTCCTTTCACGTTTGACGTGGAACACGGAATTGCTCTGCACGCATTACAGGGGAATCGGGCCTCATCTCACGGCGAGGGGGAAGTCTCATGGTTTTCCTCGAGTTGCGGCAGGAACCTGGGGTATATTCTCGAGTTACGATGGGGAGGGCCCTTCCAGTCACGTGTTTGTTCAGCGATGTCAGGACTCCTGACTAGGTGCGAGGGACACCTCGGGATTCTCCTCGATTCTTGGCATGGCAATTGGGACGCGTTTCCACATGAGGCGGGAGACCCAGGGTCCCTTTCCACGTGCCACAGTGATCCTGGGACTCCTATCCATTTTCAAGAGGAGTCAGGCATCGTCTCCTTTGGAAGCATTGATCTCTGCAGACCTCTCGAGTTTTCAAAGGATGTGAGGCCTCCGGTCGCGATGAGGCGGAGGACTAGGTCTTTCTCTGTGCTCTCCACAAGGGATTCAGACATCCCTTCATCTTGGGAGATGCAAGACGAGCCTGCATTCAATTCACTGCAGGGATATCCGGCCTTACTTCGAGTCAGAGCATCTCGGTGTCCATTGCACTTGAGGCCAAAAACTCAGGGTCCCTCTCACATACCTGTAGCTGAGAGAAGCCTCCTCTTGAGGTGCTTGTGGAAAGTTGGTATTCCTCTTGAGTCTAAGCCAAGGACTAAGCTCTCATCTCGAGTTGATTTGGGGTCCACGGAGCCCTTTCGTGTTGCTCCAGTGACCTCAGGATCCCTCGAGACTTGAGAAAGTGATCTTGGGTTTTCTCTGGAGTGCCATCAAGGAAATCAAGGCTCCTTTCACGTTTGATGTGGAACACGGAATTGCTCTGCATGCAGTGCAGGGAAATCGGGCCTAAGCTCGCGGCAAGGGGGAAATCTCATGGTTTTTCTCGAGTTGCGGCCGGAACCTTGGGTATATTCTCGAGTTACGACGAGGAGGGCCCTTCCAGACACGAGTTTGTTCAGCGACGTCAGGACTCCTGCCTAGGTGCGAGGGACACCTCGGGATTCTCCTCGATTCTTGGCATGGCAATTGGGACGCGTCTCCACGGGAGGCGGGAGACCCAGGGTCCCTTTAAACGTGCCACAGGGATCCTGGGACTCCTATCCATTTTCAAGAGGAGTCAGGCATCGTCTCCTTTGGAAGCATTGATCTCCGCGGACCTCTCGAGTTTTCAAAGGATGTGAGGTCTCCGGTCGCGTAGAGGCGGAGGACTAGGTCTTTCTCTGTGGTCTCCACAGGGGATTCAGACATCCCTTCGTCTTGGGAAATGCAAGACGAGCCTGCATTCAATTCACTGCAGGGATATCCGGCCTTACTTCGAGTCAGAGCATCTCGGTGTCCATTCCACTTGAGGCCACAAACTCAGGGGCCCGCTCACATACCTGTAGCTGAGAGAAGGCTCCTCTTGACGTGCTTGTGGAAACTTGGTATTCCTCTTGAGTTGAAGCCAGGGACTAAGCTCTCATCTCGAGTTGATTTGGGGTCCACGGAGCCCTTTCGTGTTGCTCCAGTGACCTCAGGATGACTCGAGACTTGAGAAAGTGATCTTGGGTTTTCTATGGAGTGCCATCAAGGAAATCAAGGCTCCTTTTTCGTTTGATGTGGAACACGGAATTGCTCTGCACGCAGTGCAGGGGAATCGGGCCTCATCTCCCAGCAAGGGGGATGTCTCATGGTTTTTCTCAAGTTGCGGCTGAAACCTGGGGTATATTCTCGAGTTACGACGGGGAGGGCCCTTCCAGACACGTGTTTGTTCAGCGACGTCAGGACTCCTGCCTAGGTGCGAGGGACACCTCGGGATTCTCCTCGAGTCTTGGCATGGCAATTGGGACGCGTCTCCACGTGAGGCGGGAGACCCAGGGTCCCTTTCCACGTGCCACAGGGATCCTGGGACTCCTATCCATTTTCAAGAAGAGTCAGGCATCTTCTCCTTTGGAAGCATTGATCTCCGCGGACCTCTCGAGTTTTCAAAGGATGTGAGGCCTTCGGTCTCGATGAGGCGGAGAAGGAGGTCTTTCTCTGTGGTCTCCACAGGGGATTCAGACAACACTTCGTCTTGGGAGATGCAAGACGATCCTGCATTCAATTCACTGCAGGGATATCCGTCCTTACTTCGAGTCAGAGCATCTCTGTGTCCATTCCACTTGAGGCCACAAACACAGGGGCCCTCTCACATACCTGTAGCTGAGAGAAGCCTCCTCTTGAGGTGCTTGTGGAAAGTTGGTATTCCTCTTGAGTCGAAGCCAGGGACTAAGCTCTCATCTCGAGTTGATTTGGGGTCCACGGAGGCCTTTCGTGTTGCTCCAGTGACCTCAGGATCCCTCTAGACTTGAGACAGTGAACTTGGGTTTTCTCTGGAGTGCCATCAAGGAAATCAAGGCTCCTTTCACGTTTGATGTGGAACACGGAATTGCTCTGCACGCAGTGCAGGGGAATCGGGCCTCATCTCGCGGCGAGGGGGAAGTCTCATGGTTTTTCTCGAGTTGCGGCCGGAACCTGGGGTATATTCTCGAGTTACGACGGGGAGGGCCATTCCAGACACGTGTTTGTTCAGCGACGTCAGGACTCCTGCCTAGGTGCGAGGGACACCTCGGGATACTCCTCGAGTCTTGGCATGGCAATTGGGACGCGTCTCCACGTGAGGCGGGAGACCCAGGGTCCCTTTCCACGTGCCACAGGGATCCTGGGACTCCTATCCATTTTCAAGAGGAGTCAGGCATCGTCTCCTGTGGAAGCATTGATCTCCGCAGACCTCTCGAGTTTTCAAAGGATATAAGGCCTCCGGTTGCGTTGAGGTGGAGGACTAGGTCTTTCTCTGTGGTCTCCACAGGGGATTCAGACATCCCTTCGTCTTGGGAGACGCAAGACGAGCCTGCATTCAATTCACTGCAGGGATATCCGGCCTTACTTCGAGTCAGAGCATCTCGGTGTCCATTCCACTTGAGGCCACAAACTCAGGGTCCCTCAAATATACCTGTAGCTGAGAGAAGCCTCCTCTTGAGGTGCTCGTGGAAAGTTGGTATTCCTCTTGAGTTGAAGCCAGGGACTAAGCTCTCATCTCGAGTTGATTTGGGGTCCACGGAGCCGTTTCGTGTTGCTCCAGTGACCTCAGGATCCCTCTAGACATGAGACAGTGATGTTGGGTTTTCTCTGGACTGCAATCAAGAAAATCAAGGCTCCTGTCACGTTTGATGTGGAACACGGAATTGCTCTGCACGCAGTCCAGGGGAATCGGGCCTCATCTCGCGGCGAGGGGGAAGTCTCATGGTTCTTCTCGAGTTGCGGCCGGAACCTTTGGTATATTCTCGAGTTACGACGGGGAGGGCCCTTCCAGACACGTGTTTGTTCAGCGACGTCAGGACTCCTGCCTAGGTGCGAGGGACACCTCGGGATTCTCTTTGAGTCTTGGCATGGCAATTGGGACGCGTCTCAACGTGAGGCGGGAGACCCAGGATCCCTTTCCACGTGCCAAAGGAATCCTGGGACTCCTATCCATTTTCAAGAGGAGTCAGGCATCGTCTCCTTTGGAAGCATTGATCTGCGCGGACCTCTCGAGTTTTCAAAGGATGTGAGGCCTCCGGTCGCGTTGAAGCGGAGAACTAGGTCTTTCTCTGTGTTCTGCACAGGGGATTCAGACATCCCTTCGTCTTGGGAGATGCAAGATGAGTCTGCATTCAATTCACTGCAGGGATATCCGGCCGTACTTCGAGTCAGAGCATCTCGGTGTCCATTCCACTTGATGCCACAAACTGAGGGTCCTTCTCACTTACCTGTAGCTGAGAGAAGCCTCGTCTTGAGGGGCTTGCGGAAAGTTCGTATTCCTCTTGAGTTGAAGCCGATGACTAATCTCTCAACTCGAGTTGATTTGGGGTCCACTGAGCCCTTTCTTGTTGCTCCAGTGACCTCAGGATCCCTCTAGACTTGAGACAGTGGTCTTGGGATTTCTCTGGAGTGCCATCAAGGAAATCAAGGCTCCTTTCATTTTTGATGTGGAATACGGAATTGCTCTGCACGCAGGGCAGGGGAATTGGACCTCATCTCGCGGCGAGGGGGAAGTCTCATGGTTTTTCTCGAATTGCGGCCGGAACCTAGGGTATATTCTCGAGTTACGACAGGGAGGGCCCTTCCAGTCACGTGTTTGTTCAGCGACGTCAGGTCTCCTGACTAGGTGCGAGGGACACCTCGGGATTCTCCTCGAGTCTTGGCATGGCAATTGGGACGCGTCTCCACGTGAGGCGGGAGACCCAGGGTCCCTTTCCACGTGCCACAGTGATCCTGGGACTCCTATCCATTTTCAAGAGGAGTCAGGCATCGTCTCCTTTGGAAGCATTGATCTCTGCAGACCTCTCGAGTTTTCAAAGGATGTGAGGCCTCCGGTCGCGATGAGGCGGAGGACTAGGTCTTTCTCTGTGGTCTCCACAGGGTATTCAGACATCCCTTCGTCTTGGGAGATGCAAGACGAGCCTGCATTCAATTCACTGCAGGGATATCCGGCCTTACTTCGAGTCAGAGCATCTCGGTGTCCATTGCACTTGAGGCCACAAACTCAGGGTCCCTCTCACATACCTGTAGCTGAGAGAAGCCTCCTCTTGAGGTGCTTGTGGAAAGTTGGCATTCCTCTTGAGTCTAAGGCAGGGACTAAGCTCTCATCTCGAGTTGATTTGGGGTCCACGGAGCCCTTTCTTGTTGCTCCAGTGACCTCAGGATCCCTCTACACTTGAGACAGTGATCTTGGGTTTTCTCTGGAGTGCCATCAAGGAAATCAAGGCTCCTTTCACGTTTGATGTGGAACACCGAATTGCTCTGCACGCATTACAGGGGAATTGGGCCTCATCTCACGGCGAGGGGGAAGTCTCATGGTTTTCCTCGAGTTGCGGCACGAGCCTGGGGTATATTCTCGAGTTACGATGGGGAGGGCCCTTCCAGTCACGTGTTTGTTCAGCGACGTCAGGACTCCTGACTAGGTGCGAGGGACACCTCGGGATTCTCCTCGATTCTTGGCATGGCAATTGGGACGCGTCTCCACGGGAGGCGGGAGACCCAGGGTCCCTTTAAACGTGCCAGAGGGCTCCTGGGACTCCTATCCATTTTCAAGAGGAGTCAGGCATCGTCTCCTTTGGAAGCATTGATCTCCGCGGACCTCTCGAGTTTTCAAAGGATGTGAGGTCTCCGGTCGCGTAGAGGCGGAGGACTAGGTCTTTCTCTGTGGTCTCCACAGGGGATTCAGACATCCCTTCGTCTTGGGAAATGCAAGACGAGCCTGCATTCAATTCACTGCAGGGATATCCGGCCTTACTTCGAGTCAGAGCATCTCGGTGTCCATTCCACTTGAGGCCACAAACTCAGGGGCCCGCTCACATACCTGTAGCTGAGAGAAGGCTCCTCTTGACGTGCTTGTGGAAACTTGGTATTCCTCTTGAGTTGAAGCCAGGGACTAAGCTCTCATCTCGAGTTGATTTGCGTTCCACGGAGCACTTTCGTGTTGCTACAGTGACCTCAGGATCCCTCTAGACTTGAGACAGTGATCTTGGGTTTTCTCTGGAGTGCCATTAAGGAAATCAAGGCCCCTATAACGTTTGATGTGGAACACGGAATTGCTCTGCATGCAGTGCAGGGGAATCGGGCCTCATCTCGCGGCGAGGGGGAAGTCTCATGGTTTTTCTCGAGTTGCAGCCGGAACCTGGGGTATATTCTCGAGTTACGACGGGGAGGGCCCTTCCAGACACGTGTTTGTTCAGCGACGTCAGGACTCCTGCCTAGGTGCGAGGGACTCCTCAGGATTCTCCTCGAGTCTTGGCATGGCAATTGGGACGCGTCTCCACGTGAGGCGGGAGACCCAGGGTCCCTTTCCACGTGCCACAGGGATCCTGGGACTCCTATCCATTTTCAAGAGGAGTCAGGCATCGTCTCCTTTGGAAGCATTGATCTCCGCGGACCTCTCGAGTTTTCAAAGGATGTGAGTCCTCCGGTCGCGATGAGGCGGAGAATTAGGTCTTTCTCTGTGTTCTGCACAGGGGATTCAGACATCCCTTCGTCTTGGGAGATGCAAGACGAGCCTGCATTCAATTCACTGCAGGGACATCTGGCCTTACTTCGAGTCAGAGCATCTCGGTGTCCATTCCACTTGAGGCCACAAACTCAGGGTCCTTCTCACATACATGTGGCTGAGAGAACCCTCCTCTTGAGGTGCTTGTGGAAAGTTGGTATTCCTCTTGAGCCGAAGCCAGGGACTAAGCTCTCATCTCGAGTTGATTTGGGGTCGACGGAGCCCTTTCGTGTTGCTCCAGTGACCTCAGGATCCCTCTAGACTTGAGACAGTGATGTTGGGTTTTCTCTGGACTGCCATCAAGAAAATCAAGGCTCCTGTCACGTTCGATGTGGAACACGGAATTGCTCTGCACGCAGTCCAGGGGAATCGGACCTCATCTCACGGCGAGGGGGAAGTCTCATGGTTTTTCTCGAGTTGCGGCCGGAACCTTTGGTATATTCTCGAGTTACGACGGGGAGGGCCCTTCCAGACACGTGTTTGTTCAGCGACGTCAGGACTCCTGCCTAGGTGCGAAGGACACCTCGGGATTCTCCTTGAGTCTTGGCATGGCAATTGGGACGCGTCTCCATGTGAGGCGGGAGACCCAGGATCCCTTTCCACGTGCCACAGGGATCCTGGGACACCTATCCATTTTCAGGAGGAGTCAGGCATCGTCTCCTTTGGAAGCATTGATCTGCGCGGACCTCTCGAGTTTTCAAAGGATGTGAGGCCTCCGGTCGCGTTGAGGCGGAGAACTAGGTCTTTCTCTGTGTTCTGCACAGGGGATTCAGACATCCCTTCGTCTTGGGAGATGCAAGATGAGTCTGCATTCAATTCACTGCAGGGATATCCGGCCGTACTTCGAGTCAGAGCATCTCGGTGTCCATTCCACTTGATGCCACAAACGCAGGGTCCCTCTCACATACCTGTAGCTGAGAGAAGCCTCGTCTTGAGGGGCTTGTGGAAAGTTCGTATTCCTCTTCAGTTGAAGCCGATGACTAATCTCTCAATTCGAGTTGATTTGGGGTCCAAGGAGCCCTTTCGTGTTGCTCCAGGGACCTCAGGATCCCTCTAGACTTGAGACAGTGGTCTTGGGATTTCTCTGGAGTGCCATCAAGGAAATCAAGGCTCCTTTCACGTTTGATGTGGAAAACGGAATTGCTCTGCACGCATTACAGGGGAATCGGGCCTCATCTCGCGGCGAGGGGGAAGTGTCATGGTTTTTCTCGAGTTGCGGCAGGAACCTGGGGTATATTCTCGAGTTACGATGGGGGGGGCCCTTCCAAACACGTGTTTGTTAAGCGACGTCAGGAATCCTGCCTAGGTGCGAGGGACACCTCGGGATTTTCCTCAAGTCTTGGCATGGCAATTGGGACGCGTCTCCAAGTGAGCCGGGAGACCCAGGGTCCCTTTCCACGTGCCACAGGGATCCTGGGACTCCTATCTATTTTCAAGAGGAGTCAGGCATCGTCTCCTTTGGAAGCATTGATCTCCGCGGACCTCTCGAGTTTTCAAAGAATGTGAGGCGTCCGGTCGCGTTGAGCCGGAGGACTAGGTGTTTCTCTGTGGTCTCCACAGGGGATTCAGACATCCCTTCGTCTTGAGAGGTGCAAGACGAGCCTGCATTCAATTCACTGCAGGGATATCCGGCCTTACTTCGAGTCAGAGCATCTCGGTGTCCATTCCACTTGAGGCCACAAACTCAGGGTCCCTCTCACATACCTGTAGCTGAGAGAAGCCTCCTCTTGAGGTGCTTGGGGCAAGTTGGTATTCCTCTTGAGTCGAAGCCAAGGACTAAGCTCTCATCTCGAGTTGATTTGGGGTCCACGGAGCCCTTTCGTGTTGCTACAGTGACCTCAGGATCCCTCTAGACTTGAAACAGTGATCTTGGGTATTCTCTGGAGTGCCATCAAGGAAATCAATGCTCCTTTCACTTTTGATGTGGAATACGGAATTGCTCTGCACGCAGTGCAGGGGAATCGGGCCTCATCTCGCGGAGAGGGGGAAGTCTCATGGTTTTTCTCCAGTTGCGGCCGAAACCTGGTTTATATTCTCGAGTTACGACGGGGAGGGCCCTTCCAGACACGTGTTTGTTCAGCGACGTCAGGACTCCTGCCTAGGTGGGAGGGACACCCGGGATTCTTCTCGAGTCTCGTCATGGCAATTGGCTCGCGTCTCCACATGAGGCGGGAGACCCAGGGTCCCCTTCCACATGCCACAGTGTCCTGGGACTCCTATCCATTTTCAAGAGGAGTCAGGCATCGTCTCCTTTGGAAGCATTGATCTCCGCGGACCTCTCGAGTTTTCAAAGGATGAGAGGCATCTGGTCGCGATGTGGCGAAAACTAGGTCTTTCTCTGTGGTCTCCACATGGGATTCAGACATCTCTTCGTCTTGGGAGATGCAAGATGAGCCTGGATTCAATTCACTGTTGGGATATCCGGCCTTACTACGAGTCAGAGCATCTCGGTGTCCATTCCACTTGAGGCCACAAACTCAGGGTCCCTCTCACATACCTGTAGCTGAGAGAAGCCTCCTCTTTAGGAGCTTGTGGAAAGTTGGTATTCCTCTTGAGTCGAAGCTAGGGACGAAGCTCTCATCTCGAGTTGATCTGGCGTCCACGGAGCCCTTTCGTGTTCCTCCAGTGACCTCGGGATCCCATTATTCTTGAGACAGTGATCTTGGGTTTTCTCTGGAGTGCCATCAAGGAAATCAAGGCTCCTTTCACGTTTGATGTGGAACACGGAATTGCTCTGCACGCAGTGCAGGGGAATCTGGCCTCATCTCGCGGCGAGGGGGAAGTCTCATGGTTTTTCTCGAGTTGCGGCCGGAACCTGGGGTATATTCTCGAGTTACGACGGGGAGGGCCCTTCCAGACACGTGTTTGTTCAGCGACGTCAGGACTCCTGCCTAGGTTCGAGGGACACCTCGGGATTCTCCTCGAGTCTTGGCATGGCAATTGGGACGCGTCTCCACGTGAGGCGGGAGACCCAGGGTCCCTTTCCACGTGCCACAGGGATCCTGGGACTCCTATCCATTTTCAAGAGAGTCAGGCATCGTCTCCTTTGGAAGCATTGATCTCCGTGGACCTCTCGAATTTTCAAAGGATGTGAGGCCTCCGGTCGCGATTAGGCGGAGGACTAGGTCTTTCTCTGTGGTCTCCACACCGGATTCAGACATCCCTTCGTCTTGTGAGATGCAAGACGAGCCTGCATTCAATTCACTGCAGGGATATCCGGCCTTACTTCGAGTCAAAGTCTCGGTGTCCATTCCACTTCAGGCCACAAACTCAGTGTCCCTCTCACATACCTGTAGCTGAGAGAAGCCTCCTCTTGAGGTGCTTGTGGAAAGTTGGTATTCCTCTTGACTCGAAGCCAGGGACTAAGCTCTCATCTCGAGTTGATTTGGGGTGCACGGAGCCCTTTCGTGTTGTTCCAGTGACCTCAGGATCCCTCTAGACTTGAGACAGTGATTTTGGGTTTTCTCTGGAGTGCGATCAAGGAAATCAAGGCTCCTTTCACGTTTGATGTGGAACACGGAATTGCTCTGCACGCAGTGCAGGGGAATCGGGCCTCATGTCGCGTCGAGGGGGAAGTCTCATGGTTTTTCTCGAGTTGAGGCCGGAACCTGGGGTATATTCTCGAGTTACGACGGGGAGGGCCCTTCCACACACATGTTTGTTCAGCGACGTCAGGACTCCTGCCTAGGTGCGAGGGACACTTCGGAATTCACCTCGAGTCTTGGCATGGCAATTGGGACGCGTCTCCACGTGAGGCGGGAGACCCAGGGTCCCTTTCCACGTGCCACAGGGATCCTGGGACTCCTATCCGTTTTCAAGAGAGTCAGGCATCGTCTCCTTTGGAAGCATTGATCTCCGTGGACCTCTCGAGTTTTCAAAGGATGTGAGGCCTCCGGTCGCGATGAGGCGGAGGACTAGGTCTTTCTCTGTGGTCTCCACACCGGATTCAGACATCCCTTCGTCTTGGGAGATGCAAGACGAGCCTGCATTCAATTCACTGCAGGGATATCCGGCCTTACTTCGAGTCAAAGCATCTCGGTGTCCATTCCACTTCAGGCCACAAACTCAGTGTCCCTCTCACATACCTGTAGCTGAGAGAAGCCTATTCTTGAGGTGCTTGTAGAAAGTTGGTATTCCTCTTGACTCGAAGCCAGGGACTAAGCTCTCATCTCGAGTTGATTTGGGGTGCACGGAGCCCTTTCGTGTTGTTCCAGTGACCTCAGGATCCCTCTAGACTTGAGACAGTGATTTTGGGTTTTCTCTGGAGTGCCATCAAGGAAATCAAGGCTCCTTTCACGTTTGATGTGGAACACGGAATTGCTCTGCACGCAGTGCAGGGGAATCGGGCCTCATGTCGCGGCGAGGGGGAAGTCTCATGGTTTTTCTCGAGTTGAGGCCGGAACCTGGGGTATATTCTCGAGTTACGACGGGGAGGGCCCTTCCAGACACGTGTTTGTTCAGCGACGTCAGGAATCCTGCCTAGGTGCGAGGGACACCTCGGGGTTCTCCTCGAGTCTTGACATGGCAATTGGGACGCGTCTCCACGTGAGGCGGGAGACCCAGGGTCCCTTTCCACGTGCCACAGGGATCCTGGGACTCCTATCCATTTTCAAGAGGAGTCAGGCATCGTCTCCTTTGGAAGCATTGATCTCCGCAGACCTCTCGATTTTTCAAAGGATGTGGGGTCTCCGGTCGCGATGAGGCTGAGGACTAGGTCTTTCTCTGTCGTCTCCACAGGGGATTCAGACATCCCTTCGTCTTGGGAGATGCAAGACGAGCCTGCATTCAATTCACTGCAGGGATATCCGGCCTTACTTCGAGTCAGAGCATCTCGGTGTCCATTCCACTTGAGGCCACAAACTCAGGGTCCCTCTCACATACCTGTAGCTGAGAGAAGCCTCCTCTTGAGGTGCTTGTGGAAAGTTGGTATTCCTCTTGAGTCGAAGCCAGGGACTAATCTCTCATCTCGAGTTGATTTGGCATCCACTTAGCCCTTTCGTGCTGCTTCCGTGACCTCAGGATCCCTCTAGACTTGAGACAGTGATCTTGGGTTTTCTCTGGGGTGCCATCAAGGAAATCAAGGCTCCTTTCAAGTTTGATGTGGAAAACGGAATTGCTCTGCACACAGTGCATGGGAATCGGGCCTCATCTCGCGGCAAGGGGGATGTCTCATTGTTTTTCTGAAGTTATGGTCGGAACCTAGGGAATATTCTCGAGTTACGACGGGGAGGGCCCTTCCAGACACGTGTTTGTTCAGCGACGTCAGGACTCCTGCCTAGGTGCGCGGGACACTTCGGAATTCACCTCGAGTCTTGGCATGGCAATTGGGACGCGTCTCCACGTGAGGCGGGAGACCCAGGGTCCCTTTCCACGTGCCACAGGGATCCTGGGACTCCTATCCATTTTCAAGAGGAGTCAGGCATCGTCTCCTTTGGAAGCATTGATCTCCACAGACCTCTCGAATTTTCAAAGGATGTGAGGCCTCCGGTCGCGATGAGGCGGAGGACTAGGTCTTTCTCTGTCGTCTCCAGAGGGGATTCAGACATCTCTTCGTCTTGGGAGATGCAAGATGAGCCTGCATTCAATTCACTCCAGGGATATCCGGCCTTACTACGAGTCAGAGCATCTCGGTGTCCATTCCACTTGAGGCCACAAACTCAGGGTCCCTCTCACATACCTGTAGCTGAGAGAAGCCTCCTCTTGAGGTGCTTGTGGAAAGTTGGTATTCCTCTTGAGTCGAAGCTAGGGACTAAGCTCTCATCTCGAGTTGATTTGGGGTCCACGGAGCCCTTTCGTGTTCCTCCAGTGACCTCGGGATCCCTCTATTCTTGAGACAGTGATCTTGGGTTTTCTCTGGAGTGCCATCAAGGAAATCAAGGCTCCTTTCACGTTTGATGTGGAACACGGAATTGCTGTGCACGCAGTGCAGGGGAATCTGGCCTCATCTCGCGGCGAGGGGGAAGTCTCATGGTTTTTCTCGAGTTGCGGCCGGAACCTGGGGTATATTCTCCAGTTACGACGGGGAGGGCCCTTCCAGACACGTGTTTGTTCAGCGACGTCAGGACTCCTGCCTAGGTGCGAGGGACACCTCGGGATTCTCCTCGACTCTTGGCATGGCAATTGGGACGCGTCCCCACGTGAGACGGGAGACGCAGAGTCCCTTTCCACGTGCCACAGGGATCCTGGGACTCCTATCCATTTTCAAGAGAGTCAGGCATCGTCTCCTTTGGAAGCATTGATCTCCGTGGACCTCTCGAGTTTTCAAAGGATGTGAGGCCTCCGGTCGCGATGAGGCGGAGGACTAGGTCTTTCTCTGTGGTCTCCACACCGGATTCAGACATCCCTTCGTCTTGGGAGATGCAAGACGAGCCTGCATTCAATTCACTGCAGGGATATCCGGCCTTACTTCGAGTCAAAGCATCTCGGTGTCCATTCCACTTCAGGCCACAAACTCAGTGTCCCTCTCACATACCTGTAGCTGAGAGAAGCCTCCTCTTGAGGTGCTTGTAGAAAGTTGGTATTCCTCTTGACTCGAAGCCAGGGACTAAGCTCTCATCTCGAGTTGATTTGGGGTGCACGGATCCCTTTCGTGTTGTTCCAGTGACCTCAGGATCCCTCTAGACTTGAGACAGTGATTTTGGGTTTTCTCTGGGGTGCCATCAAGGAAATCAAGGCTCCTTTCACGTTTGATGTCGAACACGGAATTGCTCTGCACGCAGGGCAGGGGAATCGGGCCTCATTTCGTGGTGAGGGGGAAGTCTCATGGTTTTTCTCGAGTTGCGGCCAGAACCTGGGGTATATTCTCGAGTTCAGACGGGGAGTGCCCTTCCAGACACGTGTTTGTTCAGCGACGTCAGGACTCCTGCCTAGGTGCGAGGGACAACTTGGGATTCTCCTCGAGTCTTGGCATGGCAATTGGGAGGCGTCTCCACGTGAGGTGGGAGACCCAGGGTCCCTTTCCACGTGATTCAGGGATCCTGGGACTCCTATCCATTTTCAATAGGAGTCAGGCATCGTCTCCTTTGGAAGCATTGATCTCCGCGGACCTCTCGAGTTTTCAAAGGATATGAGGCCTCCGGTCGCGATGAGGCAGAGAACTAGGTCTTTCTTGTGGTCTCCACAGGGGATTCAGACATCCCTTCGTCTTGGCAGATGCAAGACGAGCCTGCTTTCAATTCACTGCAGGGATATCCGGCCTTACTTCGAGTCAGAGCATCTCGGTTTCCATTCCACTTGAGGCCACAAACTCAGGGTCCTTCTCACATACTTGTGGCTGAGAGAACCCTTCTCTTGAGGTGCTTGTGGAAAGTTGGTATTCCTCTTGAGTCGAAGCCAGGGACTAAGCTCTCATCTCGAGTTAATTTGTGGTCCACGGAGCCCTTTCGTGTTGCTCCAGTGACCTCAGGATCCCTCTAGACTTGAGACAGTGATCTTGGGTTTTCTCTGGAGTGCCATCAAGGAAATCAAGGCTTTTTTCTCGTTTGTTGTGGAACACGGAATTGCTCTACACGCAGTGCAGGGGAATCGGGCCTCATCTCGCGGTGAGGGGGAAGTCTCATGGTTTTTCTCGAGTTGCGGCCGGAACCTGGGGTATATTCTCGAGTTACAACCGGGAGGGCCATTCCAGACACGTGTTTGTTCAGCGACGTCAGGACTCCTGCCTAGGTGCGAGGGACACCTCGGGATTCTCCTCGAGTCTTGGCATGGCAATTGGGACGCGTCTCCACGTGAGGCGGGAGACCCAGGGTCCCTTTCCACGTGCCACAGGGATCCTGGGACTCCTATCCATTTTCAAGAGGAGTCAGGCATCGTCTCCTTTGGAAGCATTGATCTCCGCGGACCTCTACAGTTTTCAAAGGATGTGAGGCCTCTGGTCGCGATGAGGCGGAGGACTAGGTCTTTCTCTGTGGTCTCCACAGGGGATTCAGACATTCCTTCGTCTTGGGAGATGCAAGACGAGCCTGCATTCAATTCACTGCAGGGATATCCGGCCTTACTTCGAGTCAGAGCATCTCGGTGTCCATTCCACTTGAGGCCACAAACTCAGGGTCCCTCTCACATACCTGTAGCTGAGAGAAGCCTCCTCTTGAGGTGCTTGTGGAAAGTTGGTATTCCTCTTGAGTCGAAGCCAGGGACTAAGCTCTCATCTCGAGTTGATTTGGGGTCCACGGAGCCCTTTCGTGTTGCTCCAGTGACCTCAGGATCCCTCTAGACTTGAGACAGTGATCTTGGGTTTTCTCTGGAGTGTCATCAAGGAAATCAAGGCTCCTTTCACGTTTGATGTGGAACACGGAATTGCTCTGCAGGCAGTGCAGGGGAATCGGGCCTCATCTCGCGGCGAGGGGGAAGTCTCATGGTTTTTCTCGAGTCGAGGCCGGAACCTGGGGTATATTCTCGAGTTACGACGGGGAGGTCCCTTCCATACACGTGTTTGGTCAGCGACGTCAGGACTCCAGCCTATGTGCGAGGGACACTTCGGGATTTTCCTTGAGTCTTGGCATGGCAATTGGGACGTGTCTCCACGTGAGGCGGGAGACGCAGGGTCCCTTTCCACGTGCCACAGGGATCCTGGAACTCCTATCCATTTTCAAGAGGAGTCAGGCATCGTCTCCTTTGCAAGCATTGATCTCCGCAGACCTCTCGAGTTTTCAAAGGATATGAGGCCTCCGATCGCGTTGAGGCGGAGGACTAGGTCTTTCTCTGTGGTCTCCACAGGGGATTCAGACATCCGTTGGTCTTGGGAGATGCAAGACGAGCCTGCATTCAATTCACTGCATGGATATCCGGCCTTACTTCGAGTCAGACCATCTCCGTGTCCATTCCACTTGAGGCCAAAAACTCAGGGTCCCTCTCACATACCTGTAGCTGAGAGAAGCCTCCTCTTGAGGTGCTTGTGGAAAGTTGGTATTCCTCTTGAGTCAAAGCCAGGGACTAAGCTCTCATCTCGAGTTGATTTGGGGTCCACGGAGCCCTTTCGTGTTGCTAAAGTGACCTCAGGATCCCTCTAGACTTGAGACAGTGATCTTGAGGTTTCTCTGGAGTGCCGTCAAGGAAATCAAGGCTCCTTTCACGTTTGATGTGGAACACGGAATTGCTCTGCACGCAGTGCAGGGGAATCGGGCCTCATGTCGCGTCGAGGGGGAAGTCTCATGGTTTTTCTCAAGTTGCGCCCGGAATCTGGGGTATATTCTCGAGTTACGACGGGGATGACCTTCCAGACACGTGTTTGTTCAGCGATGTCAGGACTCCTGCCTAGGTGCGAGGGACACCTCGGGATTCTCCTCGAATCTTGGCATGGCAATAGGGACGCGTCTCCACGTGAGGCGGGAGACCCAGGGTCCCTTTCCACGTGCCACAGGGATCCTGGGACTCCTATCCATTTTCAAGAGGAGTCAGGCATCGTCTCCTTTGGAAGCATTGATCTCCGCAGACCTCTCGATTTTTCAAAGGATGTGAAGCCTCCGGTCGCGATGAGGCGGAGGACTAGGTCTTTCTCTGTCGTCTCCACAGGGGATTCAGACATCCCTTCGTCTTGGGAGATGCAAGACGAGCTTACATTCAATTCACTGCAGGGATATCCGGCCTTACTTCGAGTCAGAGCATCTCGGTGTCCATTCCACTTGAGGCCACAAACTCAGGGTCCCTCTCACATACCTGTAGCTGAGAGAAGCCTCCTCTTGAGGTGCTTGTGGAAACTTGGTATTCCTCTTGAGTCGAAGCCAGGGACTAAGCTCTCATCTCGAGTTGATTTGGGGTCCACGGAGCCCTTTCGTGTTGCTCCAGTGACCTCAGGATCCCTCTAGACTTGAGACAGTGATCTTGGGTTTTCTGTGGAGTGCCAGCAAGGAAATCAAGGCTCCTTTCACATTTGATGTGGAACACGGAATTGCTGTGCACGCAGTGCAGGGGAATTGGGCCTCATCTCGCGGCGAGGGGGAAGTCTCATGGTTTTTCTCGAGTTGCGGCCGGGACCTGGGGTATATTCTCGAGTTACGACGGGGAGGGCCCTTCCAGACACGTGTTTGTTCAGCGATGTCAGGACTCCTGCCTAGGTGCGAGGGACACCTCGGGATTCTCCTCGAGCCTTGGCATGGCAATTGGGACGCGTCTCCACGTGAGGCGGGAGACCCAGGGTCCCTTTCCACGTGCCACAGGGATCCTGGGACTCCTATCCGTTTTCAAGAGGAGTCAGGCATCGTCTCCTTTGGAAGCATTGATCTCCGTGGACGTCTCGAGTTTTCAAAGGATGTGAGGCCTCCAGTGGTGAAGAGGTGGAGAACTAGGTCTTCTCTGTGGTCTCCACAGGTGATTCAGACATCCCTTCATCTTGGGAGATGGAAGACGAGCCTGCATTCAATTCACTGCAGGGATATCCGGCCTTACGTAGAGTCAGAGCATCTCGGTGTCCATTCCACTTGAGGCCACAAACTCAGGGTCCCTCTCACATACCTGTAGCTGAGAGAAGCCTCCTCTTGAGGTGCTTGTGGAAAGTTGGTATTCCTCTTGAGTCGAAGCCAGGGACTAAGCTCTCATCTCGAGTTGATTTGGGGTCCACGGAGCCCTTTCCTGTTGCTACAGTGACCTCAGGATCCCTCTAGACTTGAGACAGTGATCTTGGGTTTTCTCTGGAGTGCCATCAAGGAAATCAAGGCTCCTTTCACGTTTGATGTGGAACATGGAATTGCTCTGCACGCAGTGCAGGGAAATCGGGCCTCATCTCGCGGCGAGGGGGAAGTCTAATGGTTTTTCTCGAGTTGCGGCCGGGACCTGGGGTATATTCTCGAGTTACGACGGGGAGGGCCCTTCCAGACACGTGTTTGTTCAGCGACGTCAGGACTCCTGCCTAGGTGCGAGGGACACCTCGGGATTCTCTTCGAGTCTTGGCATGGCAATTGAGACGCGTCTCCACGTGAGGCGTGAGACCCAGGGTCCCTTTCGACGTGCCACAGGGAATCTGGGGCTCCTATCCATTTTCAAGAGGAGTCAGGCATCGTCTCCTTTGGAAGCATTGATCTCCGCGGACCTCTCGAGTTTTCAAAGGATGTGAGGCCTCCGGTCGCAATGAGGCGGAGGACTAGATTTTTCTCTATGGTCTCCACAGGGGCTTCAGACATCCCTTCGTCTTGGGAGATGCAAGACGAGCCGGCATTCAATTCACTGCAGGGATATCCGGCCTTACTTCGAGTCAGAGCATCTCGGTGTCCATTCCACTTGAGGCCACAAACTCAGGGTCCCTCTCACATACCTGTAGCTGAGAGAAGCTTCCTCTTGAGGTGCTTGTGGAAACTTGGTATTCCTCTTGAGTCGAAGCCAGGGACTAAGCTCTCATCTCGAGTTGATTTGGGGTCCACGGAGCCCTTTCGTGTTGCTCCAGTGACCTCAGGATCCCTCTAGACTTGAGACAGTGATCTTGGGTTTTCTCTGGAGTGCCATCAAGGAAATCAAGGCTCCTTTCACGTTTGATGTGGAACACGGAATTGCTCTGCATGCAGTGCAGGGGAATCGGGCCTCATCTCGCAGCGAGGGGGAAGTCTCATGGTTTTTCTCGAGTTGCGGCCGGAACCTGGGGTATATTCTCGAGTTACGACGGGGAGGGCCCTTCCAGACACGTGTTTGTTCAGCGACGTCAGGACTCCTGCCTAGGTGCGAGGGACACCTCGGGATTCTCCTCGAGTCTTGGCATGGCAATTGGGACGCGTCTCCACGTGAGGCGGGAGACCCAGGGTCCCTTTCCACGTGCCACAGGGATCCTGGGACTCCTATCCATTTTCAAGAGGAGTCAGGCATCGTCTCCTTTGGAAGCATTGATCTCCGCGGACTTCTCGAGTTTTCAAAGGATGTGAGGCCTCCGTTCGCGTTGAGGCGGAGGACTAGGTCTTTCTCTGTGGTCTCCACAGGGTATTCAGACAACCCTTCATCTTGGGAGATGCAAGACGAGCCTGTATTCAATTCACTGCAGGTATATGCGGCCTTACTTCGAGTCAGAGCATCTCGGTGTCCATTCCACTTGAGGCCACAAACTCAGGGTCCCTCTCACATACCTGTAGCTGAGAGAAGCCTCCTCTTGAGGTGCTTGTGGAAAGTTGGTATTCCTCTTGAGTCGAAGCCAGGGACTAAGCTCTCATCTCGAGTTGATTTGGGGTCCATGGAGCCCTTTCGTGTTGCTCCAGTGACCTCAGGATCCCTCTAGACTTGAGACAGTGATCTTGGGTTTTCTCTGGAGTGCCATCAAGGAAATCAAGGCTCCTTTCACGTTTGATGTGGAACACGGAATTGCTCTGCACGCAGTGCAGGGGAATCGGGCCTCATCTCGCGGCGAGGGGGAAGTCTCATGGTTTTTCTCGAGTTGCGGCCGGAACCTGGGGTGTATACTCGAGTTACGACGGGGAGGGCCCTTCCAGACACGTGTTTGTTCAGCGACGTAAGGACTCCAGCCTAGGTGCGAGGGACACCTCGGGATTCTCCTCGAGTCTTGGCATGGCAATTGGGACGCGTCTCCACGTGAGGCGGGAGACGCAGGGTCCCTTTCCACGTGCCACAGGGATCCTTGGACTCCTATCCTTTTTCAAGAGGAGACAGGCATCGTCTCCTTTGGAAGCATTGATCTCCACAGACCTCTCGAGTTTTCAAAGGATGTGAGGCCTCCGGTCGCGTTGAGGCGGAGGACTAGGTCTTTCTCTGTGGTCTCCACAGGGGATTCAGACAACCCTTCGTCTTGGGAGATGCAAGACGAGCCTGCATTCAATTCACTGCAGGGA
Source organism: Dama dama (assembly GCF_033118175.1). NCBI lineage: Eukaryota > Metazoa > Chordata > Mammalia > Artiodactyla > Cervidae > Dama > Dama dama. Next base: position 97,175 of record NW_026870890.1, on the reverse strand, counting down.
TATCTGGCCTTACTTCGAGTCAAAGCATCCCGGTGTCCATTCGACTTGAGGCCACAAACTCAGGGTCCCTCTCACATACCTGTAGCTGAGAGAAGCCTCCTCTTGAGGTGCTTGTGGAAACTTGGTATTCCTCTTGAGTCGAAGGCAGGGACTAAGCTCTCATCTCGAGTTGATTTGGGGTCCACGGAGCCCTTTCGTGTTGCTCCAGTGACCTCAGGATCCCTCTAGACTTGAGACAGTGACCTTGGGTATTCTCTGGAGTGCCATCAAGGAAATCAAGGCTCCTTTCACGTTTGATGTGGAACACGGAATTGCTCTGCACGCAGTGCAGGGGAATCGGACCTCATCTCGCGGCGAGGGGGAAGTCTCATGGTTTATCTCGAGTTGCGGCCGGAACCTGGGGTATATTCTCGAGTTATGACGGGGAGGGCCCTTCCTTACACGTGTTTGTTCAGCGACGTCAGGACTCCTGCATAGGTGCGAGGGACACCTCGGGATTCTCCTCGAGTCTTGGCATGGCAATTGGGACGCGTCTCCACGTGAGGCGGGAGACCCAGGGTCCCTTTCCACGTGCCACAGGGATCCTGGGACTCCTATCCATTTTCAAGAGGAGTCAGGCATCGTCTCCTTTGGAAGCATTGATCTCCGCGGACCTCTCGAGTTTTCAAAGGATGTGAGGCCTCCGGTCGCGATGAGGCGGAAGACTAGGTCTTTCTCTGTGGACTCCACAGGGGATTCAGACATCCCTTCGTCTTGGGAGATGCAAGATGAGCCTGCATTCAATTCACTCCAGGGATATCTGGTCTTACTTCGAGTCACAGCATCTCGGTGTCCATTCCACTTGAGGCCACAATCTCAGGGTCCCTCTCACATACCTGTAGCTGAGAGAAGCCTCCTCTTGAGGTGCTTGTGGAAAGTTGGTATTCCTCTTGAGTCGAAGCCAGGGACTAAGCTCTCATCTCGAGTTGATTTGGGGTCCACGGAGCCCTTTCGTGTTGCTCCAGTGACCTCAGGATCCCTCTAGACTTGAGACAGTGATCTTGGGTTTTCTGTGGAGTGCCAGCAAGGAAATCAAGGCTCCTTTCACATTTGATGTGGAACACGGAATTGCTGTGCACGCAGTGCAGGGGAATCGGGCCTCATCTCGCGGCGAGGGGGAAGTCTCATGGTTTTTCTCGAGTTGCGGCCGGAACCTGGGGTATATTCTCGAGTTACGACGGGGAGGGCCCTTCCAGACACGTGTTTGTTCAGTGACGTCAGGACTCCTGCATAGGTGCGAGGGAAACCTCGGGATTCTCCTCGAGTCTTGGCATGGCAATTGGGACGTGTCTCCACGTGAGGCGGGAGACCCAGGGTCCCTTTTCACGTGCCACAGGGATCCTGGGACTCCTATCCATTTTCAAGAGGAGTCAGGCATCGTCTCCTTTGGAAGCATTGATCTCCGCGGACCTCTCGAGTTTTCAAAGGATGTGAGGCCTCCGGTCGCGATGAGGCGGAGGACTAGGTCTTTCTCTGTGGACTCCACAGGGGATTCAGACATCCCTTCGTCTTGGGAGATGCAAGATGAGCCTGCATTCAATTCACTCCAGGGATATCTGGTCTTACTTCGAGTCACAGCATCTCGGTGTCCATTCCACTTGAGGCCACAAACTCAGGGTCCCTCTCACATACCTGTAGCTGAGAGAAGCCTCCTCTTGAGGTGCTCGTGGAAAGTTGGTATTCCTCTTGAGTCGAAGCCAGGGACTAAGCTCTCATCTCGAGTTGATTTGGGGTCCACGGAGCCCTTTCGTGTTGCTCCAGTGACCTCAGGATCCCTCTAGACTTGAGACAGTGATCTTGGGTTTTCTCTGGAGTGCCAGCAAGGAAATCAAGGCTCCTTTCACATTTGATGTGGAACACGGAATTGCTGTGCACGCAGTGCAGGGGAATTGGGCCTCATCTCGCGGCGAGGGGGAAGTCTCATGGTTTTTCTCGAGTTGCGGCCGGAACCTGGGGTATATTCTCGAGTTACGACGGGGAGGGCCCTTCCAGACACGTGTTTGTTCAGCGATGTCAGGACTCCTGCCTAGGTGCGAGGGACACCTCGGGATTCTCCTCGAGCCTTGGCATGGCAATTGGGACGCGTCTCCACGTGAGGCGGGAGACCCAGGGTCCCTTTCCACGTGCCACAGGGATCCTGGGACTCCTATCCATTTTCAAGAGGAGTCAGGCATCGTCTCCTTTGGAAGCATTGATCTCCGTGGACGTCTCGAGTTTTCAAAGGATGTGAGGCCTCCAGTCGTGAAGAGGTGGAGAACTAGGTCTTCTCTGTGGTCTCCACAGGTGATTCAGACATCCCTTCATCTTGGGAGATGGAAGACGAGCCTGCATTCAATTCACTGCAGGGATATCCGGCCTTACGTAGAGTCAGAGCATCTCGGTGTCCATTCCACTTGAGGCCACAAACTCAGGGTCCCTCTCAGATACCTGTAGCTGAGAGAAGCCTCCTCTTGAGGTGCTTGTGGAAAGTTGGTATTCCTCTTGAGTCGAAGCCAGGGACTAAGCTCTCATCTCGAGTTGATTTGGGGTCCACGGAGCCCTTTCGTGTTGCTCCAGTGACCTCAGGATCCCTCTAGACTAGAGACAGTGATCTTGGGTTTTCTCTGGAGTGCCATCAAGGAAATCAAGGCTCCTTTCACGTTTGATGTGGAACATGGAATTGCTCTGCACACAGTGCAGGGGAATCGGGCCTCATCTCGCGGCGAGGGGGAAGTCTCATGGTTTTTCTCGAGTTGCGGCCGGAACCTGGGGTATATTCTCCAGTTACGACGGGGAGGGCCCTTCCTGACACGTGTTTGTTCATCGACGTCAGGACTCCTGCCTAGGTGCGAGGGACACCTTGGGATTCTCCTCGAGTCTAGGCATGGCCATTGGGACGCGTCTCCACGTGAGGCGGGAGACCAGGGTCCCTTTCTACGTGCCACAGGGATCCTGGGACTCCTATCCATTTTCAAGAGGAGTCAGGCATCGTCTCCTTTGGAAGCATTGATCTCCGCAGACCTCTCGAGTTTTCAAAGGATGTGAGGCCTCCGGTCGCGATGAGGTGGAGAACTAGTTCTTTCTCTGTGGTCTCCACAGGGGATTCAGACATGCCTTCGTCTTGGCAGATGCAAGACGAGCCTGCTTTCAATTCACTGCAGGGATATCTGGCCTTACTTCGAGTCAGAGCATCTCGGTGTCCATTCCACTTGAGGCCACAAACTCAGGGTCCTTCTCACATACCTGTGGCTGAGAGAACCCTCCTCTTGAGGTGCTTGTGGAAAGTTGGTATTCCTCTTGAGTCGAAGCCAGGGACTAAGCTCTCATCTCGAGTTAATTTGGGGTCCACGGAGCCCTTTCGTGTTGCTCCAGTGACCTCAGGATCCCTCTAGACTTGAGACAGTGATCTTGGGTTTTCTCTGGAGTGCCATCAAGGAAATCAAGGCTTTTTTCTCGTTTGATGTGGAACACGGAATTGCTCTACACGCAGTGCAGGGGAATCGGGCCTCATCCTGCGGCAAGGGGGATGTCTCATGGTTTTTCTCAAGTTGCGGCCGGAACCTGGGGTATATTCTCAAGTTACGACGGGGAGGGCCCTTCCAGACACGTGTTAGTTCAGCGACGTCAGGACTCCTGCCTAGGTGCGAGGGACACCTCGGGATTCTTCTCGAGTCTTGGCATGGCAATTGGGATGCGTCTCCACGTGAGGCGGGAGACCAGGGTCCCTTTCCACGTGCCACAGGGATCCTGGGACTCCTATCCATTTTCAAGAGGAGTCAGGCATCGTCTCCTTTGAAAGCATTGATCTCCGCAGACCTCTCGAGTTTTCAAAGGATGTGAGGCCTCCGGTCGCGATGAGGCGGAGAATTAGGTCTTTCTCTGTGGTCTCCACAGGGGATTCAGACATCCCTTCGTCTTGGGAGATGAAAGACGAGCCTGCATTCAATTCACTGCAGGGATATCCGGCCTTACTTCGAGTCAGAGCATCTCGGTGTCCATTCCACTTGAGGCCACAAACTCAGGGTCCCTCTCACATACCTGTAGCTGAGAGAAGCCTCCTCTTGAGGTGCTTGTGAAACTTTGGTATTCCTCTTGAGTCAAAGCCAGGGAGTAAGCTCTCATCTCGAGTTGATTTGGCGTCCACAGAGCCCTTTCGTGTTGCTCCAGTGACCTCAGGATCCCTCTAGACTTGAGACAGTGATCTTGGGTTTTCTCTGGAGTGCCATCAAGGAAATCAAGGCTCCTTTCACTTTTGATGTCGAACACGGAATTGCTCTGCACGCAGGGCAGGGGAATCGGGCCTCATCTCGTGGTCAGGGGGAAGTCTCATGGTTTTTCTCGAGTTGCGGCCAGAACCTGGGGTATATTCTCGAGTTCGGACGGGGAGTGCCCTTCCAGACACGTGTTTGTTCAGCGACGTCAGGACTCCTGCCTAGGTGCGAGGGACAACTTGGGATTCTCCTCGAGTCTTGGCATGGCAATTGGGACGCGTCTCCACGTGAGGTGGGAGACCCAGGGTCCCTTTCCACGTGATTCAGGGATCCTGGGACTCCTATCCATTTTCAAGAGGAATCAGGCATCGTCTCCTTTGCAAGCATTGATCTCCGCAGACCTCTCGAGTTTTCAAAGGATGTGAGGCCTCCGATCGCGTTGAGGCGGAGGACTAGGTCTTTCTCTGTGGTCTCCACAGGGGATTCAGACATCCGTTGGTCTTGGGAGATTCAAGACGAGCCTGCATTCAATTCAGTGCATGGATATCCGGCCTTACTTCGAGTCAGAGCATCTCCGTGTCCATTCCACTTGAGGCCAAAAACTCAGGGTCCCTCTCATATACCTGTAGCTGAGAGAAGCCTCCTCTTGAGGTGCTTGTGGAAAGTTGGTATTCCTCTTGAGTCAAAGCCAGGGACTAAGCTCTCATCTCGAGTTGATTTGGGGTCCTCGGAGCCCTTTCCTGTTGCTCCAGTGACCTCAGGATCCCTCCAGACTTGAGACAGTGATCTTGGGTTTTCTCTGGAGTGCCATCAAGGAAATCAAGGCTCCTTTCACGTTTGATGTGGAACACGGAATTGCTCTGCACGCAGTGCAGGGGAATCGGGCCTCATGTCGTGGCGATGGGGAAGTCTCATGGTTTTTCTCGAGTTGAGGCCGGAACCTGGGGTATATTCTCGAGTTACGACGGGGAGGGCCCTTCCAGACACGTGTTTGTTCAGCGACGTCTGGACTCCTGCCTAGGTGCGAGGGACAACTCGGGATTCTCCTCGAGTCTTGGCATTGTAATTGGGACGCGTTTCCACGTGAGGCGGGAGACCCAGGGTCCCTTTCCACGAGTCACAGGGATCCTGGGACTCCTATCCATTTTCAAGAAGAGTCAGGCATCGTCTCCTTTGGAAGCATTGATATCTGCGGACTTCTCGAGTTTTCAAAGGATGTGAGGCCTCCGTTCGCGTTGAGGCGGAGGACTAGGTCTTTCTCTGTGGTCTCCACAGGGGATTCAGACAACCCTTCATCTTGAGAGATGCAAGACGAGCCTGCATTCAATTCACTGCAGGGATATCTGGCCTTACTTCGAGTCAGAGCATCTCGGTGTCCATTCCACTTGAGGCCACAAACTCAGGGCCCCTCTCATATACCTGTAGCTGAGAGAAGCCTCCTCTTGAGGTGCTTGTGGAAAGTTGGTATTCCTCTTGAGTCGAAGCCAGGGACTAAGCTCTCATCTCGAGTTGATTTGGGGTCCACGGAGCCCTTTCGTGTTGCTCCAGTGACCTCAGGATCCCTCTAGACTTGAGACAGTGATCTTGGGTTTTCTCTGGAGTGCCATCAAGGAAATCAAGGCTCCTTTCACTTTTGATGTCGAACACGGAATTGCTCTGCACGCAGGGCAGGGGAATCGGGCCTCATCTCGTGGTGAGGGGGAAGTCTCATGGTTTTTCTCGAGTTGCGGCCAGAACCTGGGGTATATTCTCGAGTTCAGACGGGGAGTGCCCTTCCAGACACGTGTTTGTTCAGCGACGTCAGGACTCCTGCCTAGGTGCGAGGGACAACTTGGGATTCTCCTCGAGTCTTGGCATGGCAATTGGGAGGCGTCTCCACGTGAGGTGGGAGACCCAGGGTCCCTTTCCACGTGATTCAGGGATCCTGGGACTCCTATCCATTTTCAATAGGAGTCAGGCATCGTCTCCTTTGGAAGCATTGATCTCCGCGGACCTCTCGAGTTTTCAAAGGATATGAGGCCTCCGGTCGCGATGAGGCAGAGAACTAGGTCTTTCTTGTGGTCTCCACAGGGGATTCAGACATCCCTTCGTCTTGGCAGATGCAAGACGAGCCTGCTTTCAATTCACTGCAGGGATATCCGGCCTTACTTCGAGTCAGAGCATCTCGGTGTCCATTCCACTTGAGGCCACAAACTCAGGGTCCTTCTCACATACTTGTGGCTGAGAGAACCCTTCTCTTGAGGTGCTTGTGGAAAGTTGGTATTCCTCTTGAGTCGAAGCCAGGGACTAAGCTCTCATCTCGAGTTAATTTGGGGTCCACGGAGCCCTTTCGTGTTGCTCCAGTGACCTCAGGATCCCTCTAGACTTGAGACAGTGATCTTGGGTTTTCTCTGGAGTGCCATCAAGGAAATCAAGGCTTTTTTCTCGTTTGTTGTGGAACACGGAATTGCTCTACACGCAGTGCAGGGGAATCGGGCCTCATCTCGCGGTGAGGGGGAAGTCTCATGGTTTTTCTCGAGTTGCGGCCCAAACCTGGGGTATATTCTCGAGTTACAACCGGGAGGGCCATTCCAGACACGTGTTTGTTCAGCGACGTCAGGACTCCTGCCTAGGTGCGAGGGACACCTCGGGATTCTCCTCGAGTCTTGGCATGGCAATTGGGACGCGTCTCCACGTGAGGCGGGAGACCCAGGGTCCCTTTCCACGTGCCACAGGGATCCTGGGACTCCTATCCATTTTCAAGAGGAGTCAGGCATCGTCTCCTTTGGAAGCATTGATCTCCGCGGACCTCTACAGTTTTCAAAGGATGTGAGGCCTCTGGTCGCGATGAGGCGGAGGACTAGGTCTTTCTCTGTGGTCTCCACAGGGGATTCAGACATTCCTTCGTCTTGGGAGATGCAAGACGAGCCTGCATTCAATTCACTGCAGGGATATCCGGCCTTACTTCGAGTCAGAGCATCTCGGTGTCCATTCCACTTGAGGCCACAAACTCAGGGTCCCTCTCACATACCTGTAGCTGAGAGAAGCCTCCTCTTGAGGTGCTTGTGGAAAGTTGGTATTCCTCTTGAGTCGAAGCCAGGGACTAAGCTCTCATCTCGAGTTGATTTGGGGTCCACGGAGCCCTTTCGTGTTGCTCCAGTGACCTCAGGATCCCTCTAGACTTGAGACAGTGATCTTGGGTTTTCTCTGGAGTGTCATCAAGGAAATCAAGGCTCCTTTCACGTTTGATGTGGAACACGGAATTGCTCTGCAGGCAGTGCAGGGGAATCGGGCCTCATCTCGCGGCTGGGGGAAGTCTCATGGTTTTTCTCGAGTCGAGGCCGGAACCTGGGGTATATTCTCGAGTTACGACGGGGAGGGCCCTTCCATACACGTGTTTGGTCAGCGACGTCAGGACTCCAACCTATGTGCGAGGGACACTTCGGGATTTTCCTTGAGTCTTGGCATGGCAATTGGGACGTGTCTCCACGTGAGGCGGGAGACGCAGGGTCCCTTTCCACGTGCCACAGGGATCCTGGGACTCCTATCCATTTTCAATAGGAGTCAGGCATCGTCTCCTTTGCAAGCATTGATCTCCGCAGACCTCTCGAGTTTTCAAAGGATATGAGGCCTCCGATCGCGTTGAGGCGGAGGACTAGGTCTTTCTCTGTGGTCTCCACAGGGGATTCAGACATCCGTTGGTCTTGGGAGATGCAAGACGAGCCTGCATTCAATTCACTGCATGGATATCCGGCCTTACTTCGAGTCAGAGCATCTCCGTGTCCATTCCACTTGAGGCCAAAAACTCAGGGTCCCTCTCACATACCTGTAGCTGAGAGAAGCCTCCTCTTGAGGTGCTTGTGGAAAGTTGGTATTCCTCTTGAGTCAAAGCCAGGGACTAAGCTCTCATCTCGAGTTGATTTGGGGTCCACGGAGCCCTTTCGTGTTGCTAAAGTGACCTCAGGATCCCTCTAGACTTGAGACAGTGATCTTGAGGTTTCTCTGGAGTGCCGTCAAGGAAATCAAGGCTCCTTTCACGTTTGATGTGGAACACGGAATTGCTCTGCACGCAGTGCAGGGGAATCGGGCCTCATGTCGCGTCGAGGGGGAAGTCTCATGGTTTTTCTCAAGTTGCGCCCGGAACCTGGGGTATATTCTCGAGTTACGACGGGGAAGGCCTTCCAGACACGTGTTTGTTCAGCGATGTCAGGACTCCTGGCTAGGTGCGAGGGACACCTCGGGATTCTCCTCGAATCTTGGCATGGCAATAGGGACGCGTCTCCACGTGAGGCGGGAGACCCAGGGTCCCTTTCCACGTGCCACAGGGATCCTGGGACTCCTATCCATTTTCAAGAGGAGTCAGGCATCGTCTCCTTTGGAAGCATTGATCTCCGCAGACCTCTCGATTTTTCAAAGGATGTGAAGCCTCCGGTCGCGATGAGGCGGAGGACTAGGTCTTTCTCTGTCGTCTCCACAGGGGATTCAGACATCCCTTCGTCTTGGGAGATGCAAGACGAGCTTACATTCAATTCACTGCAGGGATATCCGGCCTTACTTCGAGTCAGAGCATCTCGGTGTCCATTCCACTTGAGGCCACAAACTCAGGGTCCCTCTCACATACCTGTAGCTGAGAGAAGCCTCCTCTTGAGGTGCTTGTGGAAACTTGGTATTCCTCTTGAGTCGAAGCCAGGGACTAAGCTCTCATCTCGAGTTGATTTGGGGTCCACGGAGCCCTTTCGTGTTGCTCCAGTGACCTCAGGATCCCTCTAGACTTGAGACAGTGATCTTGGGTTTTCTGTGGAGTGCCAGCAAGGAAATCAAGGCTCCTTTCACATTTGATGTGGAACACGGAATTGCTGTGCACGCAGTGCAGGGGAATTGGGCCTCATCTCGCGGCGAGGGGGAAGTCTCATGGTTTTTCTCGAGTTGCGGCCGGAACCTGGGGTATATTCTCGAGTTACGACGGGGAGGGCCCTTCCAGACACGTGTTTGTTCAGCGATGTCAGGACTCCTGCCTAGGTGCGAGGGACACCTCGGGATTCTCCTCGAGCCTTGGCATGGCAATTGGGACGCGTCTCCACGTGAGGCGGGAGACCCAGGGTCCCTTTCCACGTGCCACAGGGATCCTGGGACTCCTATCCGTTTTCAAGAGGAGTCAGGCATCGTCTCCTTTGGAAGCATTGATCTCCGTGGACGTCTCGAGTTTTCAAAGGATGTGAGGCCTCCAGTGGTGAAGAGGTGGAGAACTAGGTCTTCTCTGTGGTCTCCACAGGTGATTCAGACATCCCTTCATCTTGGGAGATGGAAGACGAGCCTGCATTCAATTCACTGCAGGGATATCCGGCCTTACGTAGAGTCAGAGCATCTCGGTGTCCATTCCACTTGAGGCCACAAACTCAGGGTCCCTCTCACATACCTGTAGCTGAGAGAAGCCTCCTCTTGAGGTGCTTGTGGAAAGTTGGTATTCCTCTTGAGTCGAAGCCAGGGACTAAGCTCTCATCTCGAGTTGATTTGGGGTCCACGGAGCCCTTTCCTGTTGCTACAGTGACCTCAGGATCCCTCTAGACTTGAGACAGTGATCTTGGGTTTTCTCTGGAGTGCCATCAAGGAAATCAAGGCTCCTTTCACGTTTGATGTGGAACATGGAATTGCTCTGCACGCAGTGCAGGGGAATCGGGCCTCATCTCGCGGCGAGGGGGAAGTCTCATGGTTTTTCTCGAGTTGCGGCCGGGACCTGGGGTATATTCTCGAGTTACGACGGGGAGGGCCCTTCCAGACACGTGTTTGTTCATCGACGTCAGGACTCCTGCCTAGGTGCGAGGGACACCTCGGGATTCTCTTCGAGTCTTGGCATGGCAATTGAGACGCGTCTCCACGTGAGGCGTGAGACCCAGGGTCCCTTTCGACGTGCCACAGGGAATCTGGGGCTCCTATCCATTTTCAAGAGGAGTCAGGCATCGTCTCCTTTGGAAGCATTGATCTCCGCGGACCTCTCGAGTTTTCAAAGGATGTGAGGCCTCCGGTCGCAATGAGGCGGAGGACTAGATTTTTCTCTATGGTCTCCACAGGGGCTTCAGACATCCCTTCGTCTTGGGAGATGCAAGACGAGCCGGCATTCAATTCACTGCAGGGATATCCGGCCTTACTTCGAGTCAGAGCATCTCGGTGTCCATTCCACTTGAGGCCACAAACTCAGGGTCCCTCTCACATACCTGTAGCTGAGAGAAGCTTCCTCTTGAGGTGCTTGTGGAAACTTGGTATTCCTCTTGAGTCGAAGCCAGGGACTAAGCTCTCATCTCGAGTTGATTTGGGGTCCACGGAGCCCTTTCGTGTTGCTCCAGTGACCTCAGGATCCCTCTAGACTTGAGACAGTGATCTTGGGTTTTCTCTGGAGTGCCATCAAGGAAATCAAGGCTCCTTTCACGTTTGATGTGGAACACGGAATTGCTCTGCATGCAGTGCAGGGGAATCGGGCCTCATCTCGCGGTGAGGGGGAAGTCTCATGGTTTTTCTCGAGTTGCGGTCGGAACCTGGGGTATATTCTCGAGTTACGACGGGGAGGGCCCTTCCAGACACGTGTTTGTTCAGCGACGTCAGGACTCTTGCCTAGGTGCGAGGGACACCTCGGGATTCTCCTCGAGTCTTGGCATGGCAATTGGGACGCGTCTCCACGTGAGGCGGGAGACCCAGGGTCCCTTTCCACGTGCCACAGGGATCCTGGGACTCCTATCCATTTTCAAGAGGAGTCAGGCATCGTCTCCTTTGGAAGCATTGATCTCCGCGGACTTCTCGAGTTTTCAAAGGATGTGAGGCCTCCGTTCGCGTTGAGGCGGAGGACTAGGTCTTTCTCTGTGGTCTCCACAGGGTATTCAGACAACCCTTCATCTTGGGAGATGCAAGACGAGCCTGCATTCAATTCACTGCAGGGATATCCGGCCTTACTTCGAGTCAGAGCATCTCGGTGTCCATTCCACTTGAGGCCACAAACTCAGGGTCCCTCTCACATACCTGTAGCTGAGAGAAGCCTCCTCTTGAGGTGCTTGTGGAAAGTTGGTATTCCTCTTGAGTCGAAGCCAGGGACTAAGCTCTCATCTCGAGTTGATTTGGGGTCCATGGAGCCCTTTCGTTTTGCTCCAGTGACCTCAGGATCCCTCTAGACTTGAGACAGTGATCTTGGGTTTTCTCTGGAGTGCCATCAAGGAAATCAAGGCTCCTTTCACGTTTGATGTGGAACACGGAATTGCTCTGCACGCAGTGCAGGGGAATCGGGCCTCATCTCGCGGCGAGGGGGAAGTCTCATGGTTTTTCTCGAGTTGCGGCCGGAACCTGGGGTGTATTCTCGAGTTACGACGGGGAGGGCCCTTCCAGACACGTGTTTGTTCAGCGACGTAAGGACTCCAGCCTAGGTGCGAGGGACACCTCGGGATTCTCCTCGAGTCTTGGCATGGCAATTGGGACGCGTCTCCACGTGAGGCGGGAGACGCAGGGTCCCTTTCCACGTGCCACAGGGATCCTTGGACTCCTATCCATTTTCAAGAGGAGACAGGCATCGTCTCCTTTGGAAGCATTGATCTCCGCAGACCTCTCGAGTTTTCAAAGGATGTGAGGCCTCCGGTCGCGTTGAGGCGGAGGACTAGGTCTTTCTCTGTGGACTCCACAGGGGATTCAGACATCCCTTCGTCTTGGGAGATGCAAGATGAGCCTGCATTCAATTCACTCCAGGGATATCTGGTCTTACTTCGAGTCACAGCATCTCGGTGTCCATTCCACTTGAGGCCACAAACTCAGGGTCCCTCTCACATACCTGTAGCTGAGAGAAGCCTCCTCTTGAGGTGCTTGTGGAAAGTTGGTATTCCTCTTGAGTCGAAGCCAGGGACTAAGCTCTCATCTCGAGTTGATTTGGGGTCCACGGAGCCCTTTCGTGTTGCTCCAGTGACCTCAGGATCCCTCTAGACTAGAGACAGTGATCTTGGGTTTTCTCTGGAGTGCCATCAAGGAAATCAAGGCTCCTTTCACGTTTGATGTGGAACATGGAATTGCTCTGCACGCAGTGCAGGGGAATCGGGCCTCATCTCGCGGCGAGGGGGAAGTCTCATGGTTTTTCTCGAGTTGCGGCCGGAACCTGGGGTATATTCTCCAGTTACGACGGGGAGGGCCCTTCCTGACACGTGTTTGTTCATCGACGTCAGGACTCCTGCCTAGGTGCGAGGGACACCTCGGGATTCTCTTCGAGTCTTGGCATGGCAATTGAGACGCGTCTCCACGTGAGGCGTGAGACCCAGGGTCCCTTTCGACGTGCCACAGGGAATCTGGGGCTCCTATCCATTTTCAAGAGGAGTCAGGCATCGTCTCCTTTGGAAGCATTGATCTCCGCGGACCTCTCGAGTTTTCAAAGGATGTGAGGCCTCCGGTCGCAATGAGGCGGAGGACTAGATTTTTCTCTATGGTCTCCACAGGGGCTTCAGACATCCCTTCGTCTTGGGAGATGCAAGACGAGCCGGCATTCAATTCACTGCAGGGATATCCGGCCTTACTTCGAGTCAGAGCATCTCGGTGTCCATTCCACTTGAGGCCACAAACTCAGGGTCCCTCTCACTACCTGTAGCTGAGAGAAGCCTCCTCTTGAGGTGCTTGTGGAAAGTTGGTATTCCTCTTGAGTCGAAGCCAGGGACTAAGCTCTCATCTCGAGTTGATTTGGGGTCCACGGAGCCCTTTCGTGTTGCTCCAGTGACCTCAGGATCCCTCTAGACTTGAGACAGTGATCTTGGGTTTTCTCTGGAGTGTCATCAAGGAAATCAAGGCTCCTTTCACGTTTGATGTGGAACACGGAATTGCTCTGCACGCAGTGCAGGGGAATCGGGCCTCATCTCGCGGCGAGGGGGAAGTCTCATGGTTTTTCTCGAGTCGAGGCCGGAACCTGGGGTATATTCTCGAGTTACGACGGGGAGGTCCCTTCCATACACGTGTTTGGTCAGCGACGTCAAGACTCCAGCCTATGTGCGAGGGACACTTCGGGATTTTCCTTGAGACTTGGCATGGCAATTGGGACGTGTCTCCACGTGAGGCGGGAGACGCAGGGTCCCTTTCCACGTGCCACAGGGATCCTGGGACTCCTATCCATTTTCAAGAGGAGTCAGGCATCGTCTCCTTTGCAAGCATTGATCTCCGCAGACCTCTCGAGTTTTCAAAGGATGTGAGGCCTCCGATCGCGTTGAGGCGGAGGACTAGGTCTTTCTCTGTGGTCTCCACAGGGGATTCAGACATCCGTTGGTCTTGGGAGATGCAAGACGAGCCTGCATTCAATTCACTGCATGGATATCCGGCCTTACTTCGAGTCAGAGCATCTCCGTGTCCATTCCACTTGAGGCCAAAAACTCAGGGTCCCTCTCACATACCTGTAGCTGAGAGAAGCCTCCTCTTGAGGTGCTTGTGGAAAGTTGGTATTCCTCTTGAGTCAAAGCCAGGGACTAAGCTCTCATCTCGAGTTGATTTGGGGTCCACGGAGCCCTTTCGTGTTGCTAAAGTGACCTCAGGATCCCTCTAGACTTGAGACAGTGATCTTGGGGTTTCTCTGGAGTGCCGTCAAGGAAATCAAGGCTCCTTTCACGTTTGATGTGGAACACGGAATTGCTCTGCACGCAGTGCAGGGGAATCGGGCCTCATGTCGCGTCGAGGGGGAAGTCTCATGGTTTTTCTCAAGTTGCGCCCGGAACCTGGGGTATATTCTCGAGTTACGACGGGGAATGCCTTCCAGACACGTGTTTGTTCAGCGACGTCAGGACTCCTGCCTAGGTGCGAGGGACACCTCGGGATTCTCCTCGAATCTTGGCATGGCAATAGGGACGCGTCTCCACGTGAGGCGGGAGACCCAGGGTCCCTTTCCACGTGCCACAGGGATCCTGGGACTCCTATCCATTTTCAAGAGGAGTCAGGCATCGTCTCCTTTGGAAGCATTGATCTCCGCAGACCTCTCGATTTTTCAAAGGATGTGAAGCCTCCGGTCGCGATGAGGCTGAGGACTAGGTCTTTCTCTGTCGTCTCCACAGGGGATTCAGACATCCCTTCGTCTTGGGAGATGCAAGACGAGCTTACATTCAATTCACTGCAGGGATATCCGGCCTTACGTAGAGTCAGAGCATCTCGGTGTCCATTCCACTTGAGGCCACAAACTCAGGGTCCCTCTCACATACCTGTAGCTGAGAGAAGCCTCCTCTTGAGGTGCTTGTGGAAAGTTGATATTCCTCTTGAGTCGAAGCCAGGGAGTAAGCTCTCATCTCGAGTTGATTTGGCGTCCACAGAGCCCTTTCGTGTTGCTCCAGTGACCTCAGAATCCCTCTAGACTTGAGACAGTGATCTTGGGTTTTCTCTGGAGTGTCATCAAGGAAATCAAGGCTCCTTTCACGTTTGATGTGGAACACGGAATTGTTCTGGATGCAGTGCAGGGGAATCGGGCCTCATCTCGCGGCGAGGGGGAAGTCTCATGCTTTTTCTCGAGTTGTGGCCGGAACCTGGGGTATATTCTCGAGTTACGACGGGGAGGTCCCTTCCATACACGTGTTTGTTCAGCGACGTAAGGACTCCAGCCTAGGTGCGAGGGACACCTCGGGATTTTCCTAGAGTCTTGGCATTGCAATTGGGACGCGTCTCCACGTGAGGCGGGAGACCCAGGGTCCCTTTCCATGTGCCACAGGGATCCTGGGACTCCTATCCATTTTCAAGAGGAGTCAGGCATCGTCTCCTTTGGAAGCATTGATCTCCGCAGACCTCTCGAGTTTTCCAAGGATGTGAGGCCTCCGGTCGCGTTGAGGCGGAGGACTAGGTCTTTCTCTGTGGTCTCCACAGGGGATTCAGACATCCCTTCGTCTTGGGAGATGCAAGACGAGCCTGCATTCAATTCACTGCAGGGATATCCGGCCTTACTTGGAGTCAGAGCATCTCGGTGTCCATTCCACTTGAGGCCACAAACTCAGGGTCCCTCTCACATACATGTAGTTGAGAGAAGCCTCCTCTTGAGGTGCTTGTGGAAAGTTGGTATTCCTCTTGAGTCGAAGCCAGGGACTAAGCTCTCATCTCGAGTTGATTTGGGGTCCACGGAGCCCTTTCTTGTTGCTCCAGTGACCTCAGGATCCCTCTAGACTTGAGACAGTGACCTTGGGTTTTCTCTGGAGTGCCATCAAGGAAATCAAGGCTCCTTTCACGTTTGATGTGGAACACGGAATTGCTCTGCAGGCAGTGCAGGGGAATCGGACCTCATCTCGCGGCGAGGGGGAAGTCTCATGGTTTATCTCGAGTTGCGGCCGGAACCTGGGGTATATTCTCGAGTTACGACGGGGAGGGCCCTTCCTTACACGTGTTTGTTCAGCGACGTCAGGACTCCTGCATAGGTGCGAGGGACACCTCGGGATTCTCCTCAAGTCTTGGCATGGCAATTGGGACGCGTCTCCACGTGAGGCGGGAGACCCAGGGTCCCTTTCCCCGTGCCACAGGGATCCTGGGACTCCTATCCGTTTTCAAGAGGAGTCAGGCATCGTCTCCTTTGGAAGCATTGATCTCCGTGGACGTCTCGAGTTTTCAAAGGATGTGAGGCCTCCAGTGGTGAAGAGGTGGAGAACTAGGTCTTCTCTGTGGTCTCCACAGGTGATTCAGACATCCCTTCATATTGGGAGATGGAAGACGAGCCTGCATTCAATTCACTGCAGGGATATCCGGCCTTACGTAGAGTCAGAGCATCTCGGTGTCCATTCCACTTGAGGCCACAAACTCAGGGTCCCTCTCACATACCTGTAGCTGAGAGAAGCCTCCTCTTGAGGTGCTTGTGGAAAGTTGGTATTCCTCTTGAGTCGAAGCCAGGGACTAAGCTCTCATCTCGAGTTGATTTGGGGTCCACGGAGCCCTTTCCTGTTGCTACAGTGACCTCAGGATCCCTCTAGACTTGAGACAGTGATCTTGGGTTTTCTCTGGAGTGCCATCAAGGAAATCAAGGCTCCTTTCACGTTTGATGTGGAACATGGAATTGCTCTGCACGCAGTGCAGGGGAATCGGGCCTCATCTCGCAGCGAGGGGGAAGTCTAATGGTTTTTCTCGAGTTGCGGCCGGGACCTGGGGTATATTCTCGAGTTACGACGGGGAGGGCCCTTCCAGACACGTGTTTGTTCATCGACGTCAGGACTCCTGCCTAGGTGCGAGGGACACCTCGGGATTCTCTTCGAGTCTTGGCATGGCAATTGAGACGCGTCTCCACGTGAGGCGTGAGACCCAGGGTCCCTTTCGACGTGCCACAGGGAATCTGGGGCTCCTATCCATTTTCAAGAGGAGTCAGGCATCGTCTCCTTTGGAAGCATTGATCTCCGCGGACCTCTCGAGTTTTCAAAGGATGTGAGGCCTCCGGTCGCAATGAGGCGGAGGACTAGATTTTTCTCTATGGTCTCCACAGGGGCTTCAGACATCCCTTCGTCTTGGGAGATGCAAGACGAGCCGGCATTCAATTCACTGCAGGGATATCCGGCCTTACTTCGAGTCAGAGCATCTCGGTGTCCATTCCACTTGAGGCCACAAACTCAGGGTCCCTCTCACATACCTGTAGCTGAGAGACGCTTCCTCTTGAGGTGCTTGTGGAAACTTGGTATTCCTCTTGAGTCGAAGCCAGGGACTAAGCTCTCATCTCGAGTTGATTTGGGGTCCACGGAGCCCTTTCGTGTTGCTCCAGTGACCTCAGGATCCCTCTAGACTTGAGACAGTGATCTTGGGTTTTCTCTGGAGTGCCATCAAGGAAATCAAGGCTCCTTTCACGTTTGATGTGGAACACGGAATTGCTCTGCATGCAGTGCAGGGGAATCGGGCCTCATCTCGCGGTGAGGGGGAAGTCTCATGGTTTTTCTCGAGTTGCGGTCGGAACCTGGGGTATATTCTCGAGTTACGACGGGGAGGGCCCTTCCAGACACGTGTTTGTTCAGCGACGTCAGGACTCTTGCCTAGGTGCGAGGGACACCTCGGGATTCTCCTCGAGACTTGGCATGGCAATTGGGACGCGTCTCCACGTGAGGCGGGAGACCCAGGGTCCCTTTCCACGTGCCACAGGGATCCTGGGACTCCTATCCATTTTCAAGAGGAGTCAGGCATCGTCTCCTTTGGAAGCATTGATCTCCGCGGACTTCTCGAGTTTTCAAAGGATGTGAGGCCTCCGTTCGCGTTGAGGCGGAGGACTAGGTCTTTCTCTGTGGTCTCCACAGGGTAATCAGACAACCCTTCATCTTGGGAGATGCAAGACGAGCCTGCATTCAATTCACTGCAGGGATATCCGGCCTTACTTCGAGTCAGAGCATCTCGGTGTCCATTCCACTTGAGGCCACAAACTCAGGGTCCCTCTCACATACCTGTAGCTGAGAGAAGCCTCCTCTTGAGGTGCTTGTGGAAAGTTGGTATTCCTCTTGAGTCGAAGCCAGGGACTAAGCTCTCATCTCGAGTTGATTTGGGGTCCATGGAGCCCTTTCGTGTTGCTCCAGTGACCTCAGGATCCCTCTAGACTTGAGACAGTGATCTTGGGTTTTCTCTGGAGTGCCATCAAGGAAATCAAGGCTCCTTTCACGTTTGATGTGGAACACGGAATTGCTCTGCACGCAGTGCAGGGGAATCGGGCCTCATCTCGCGGCGAGGGGGAAGTCTCATGGTTTTTCTCGAGTTGCGGCCGGAACCTGGGGTGTATTCTCGAGTTACGACGGGGAGGGCCCTTCCAGACACGTGTTTGTTCAGCGACGTAAGGACTCCAGCCTAGGTGCGAGGGACACCTCGGGATTCTCCTCGAGTCTTGGCATGGCAATTGGGACGCGTCTCCACGTGAGGCGGGAGACGCAGGGTCCCTTTCCACGTGCCACAGGGATCCTTGGACTCCTATCCATTTTCAAGAGGAGACAGGCATCGTCTCCTTTGGAAGCATTGATCTCCGCAGACCTCTCGAGTTTTCAAAGGATGTGAGGCCTCCGGTCGCGTTGAGGCGGAGGACTAGGTCTTTCTCTGTGGACTCCACAGGGGATTCAGACATCCCTTCGTCTTGGGAGATGCAAGATGAGCCTGCATTCAATTCACTCCAGGGATATCTGGTCTTACTTCGAGTCACAGCATCTCGGTGTCCATTCCACTTGAGGCCACAAACTCAGGGTCCCTCTCACATACCTGTAGCTGAGAGAAGCCTCCTCTTGAGGTGCTTGTGGAAAGTTGGTATTCCTCTTGAGTCGAAGCCAGGGACTAAGCTCTCATCTCGAGTTGATTTGGGGTCCACGGAGCCCTTTCGTGTTGCTCCAGTGACCTCAGGATCCCTCTAGACTAGAGACAGTGATCTTGGGTTTTCTCTGGAGTGCCATCAAGGAAATCAAGGCTCCTTTCACGTTTGATGTGGAACATGGAATTGCTCTGCACGCAGTGCAGGGGAATCGGGCCTCATCTCGCGGCGAGGGGGAAGTCTCATGGTTTTTCTCGAGTTGCGGCCGGAACCTGGGGTATATTCTCCAGTTACGACGGGGAGGGCCCTTCCTGACACGTGTTTGTTCATCGACGTCAGGACTCCTGCCTAGGTGCGAGGGACACCTCGGGATTCTCTTCGAGTCTTTGCATGGCAATTGAGACGCGTCTCCACGTGAGGCGTGAGACCCAGGGTCCCTTTCGACGTGCCACAGGGAATCTGGGGCTCCTATCCATTTTCAAGAGGAGTCAGGCATCGTCTCCTTTGGAAGCATTGATCTCCGCGGACCTCTCGAGTTTTCAAAGGATGTGAGGCCTCTGGTCGCAATGAGGCGGAGGACTAGATTTTTCTCTATGGTCTCCACAGGGGCTTCAGACATCCCTTCGTCTTGGGAGATGCAAGACGAGCCGGCATTCAATTCACTGCAGGGATATCCGGCCTTACTTCGAGTCAGAGCATCTCGGTGTCCATTCCACTTGAGGCCACAAACTCAGGGTCCCTCTCACTACCTGTAGCTGAGAGAAGCCTCCTCTTGAGGTGCTTGTGGAAAGTTGGTATTCCTCTTGAGTCGAAGCCAGGGACTAAGCTCTCATCTCGAGTTGATTTGGGGTCCACGGAGCCCTTTCGTGTTGCTCCAGTGACCTCAGGATCCCTCTAGACTTGAGACAGTGATCTTGGGTTTTCTCTGGAGTGTCATCAAGGAAATCAAGGCTCCTTTCACGTTTGATGTGGAACACGGAATTGCTCTGCACGCAGTGCAGGGGAATCGGGCCTCATCTCGCGGCGAGGGGGAAGTCTCATGGTTTTTCTCGAGTCGAGGCCGGAACCTGGGGTATATTCTCGAGTTACGACGGGGAGGTCCCTTCCATACACGTGTTTGTTCAGCGACGTAAGGACTCCAGCCTAGGTGCGAGGGACACCTCGGGATTTTCCTAGAGTCTTGGCATTGCAATTGGGACGCGTCTCCACGTGAGGCGGGAGACCCAGGGTCCCTTTCCATGTGCCACAGGGATCCTGGGACTCCTATCCATTTTCAAGAGGAGTCAGGCATCGTCTCCTTTGGAAGCATTGATCTCCGCAGACCTCTCGAGTTTTCCAAGGATGTGAGGCCTCCGGTCGCGTTGAGGCGGAGGACTAGGTCTTTCTCTGTGGTCTCCACAGGGGATTCAGACATCCCTTCGTCTTGGGAGATGCAAGACGAGCCTGCATTCAATTCACTGCAGGGATATCCGGCCTTACTTGGAGTCAGAGCATCTCGGTGTCCATTCCACTTGAGGCCACAAACTCAGGGTCCCTCTCACATACATGTAGTTGAGAGAAGCCTCCTCTTGAGGTGCTTGTGGAAAGTTGGTATTCCTCTTGAGTCGAAGCCAGGGACTAAGCTCTCATCTCGAGTTGATTTGGGGTCCACGGAGCCCTTTCTTGTTGCTCCAGTGACCTCAGGATCCCTCTAGACTTGAGACAGTGACCTTGGGTTTTCTCTGGAGTGCCATCAAGGAAATCAAGGCTCCTTTCACGTTTGATGTGGAACACGGAATTGCTCTGCAGGCAGTGCAGGGGAATCGGACCTCATCTCGCGGCGAGGGGGAAGTCTCATGGTTTATCTCGAGTTGCGGCCGGAACCTGGGGTATATTCTCGAGTTACGACGGGGAGGGCCCTTCCTTACACGTGTTTGTTCAGCGACGTCAGGACTCCTGCATAGGTGCGAGGGACACCTCGGGATTCTCCTCGAGTCTTGGCATGGCAATTGGGACGCGTCTCCACGTGAGGCGGGAGACCCAGGGTCCCTTTCCCCGTGCCAAAGGGATCCTGGGACTCCTATCCGTTTTCAAGAGGAGTCAGGCATCGTCTCCTTTGGAAGCATTGATCTCCGTGGACGTCTCGAGTTTTCAAAGGATGTGAGGCCTCCAGTGGTGAAGAGGTGGAGAACTAGGTCTTCTCTGTGGTCTCCACAGGTGATTCAGACATCCCTTCATCTTGGGAGATGGAAGACGAGCCTGCATTCAATTCACTGCAGGGATATCCGGCCTTACGTAGAGTCAGAGCATCTCGGTGTCCATTCCACTTGAGGCCACAAACTCAGGGTCCCTCTCACATACCTGTAGCTGAGAGAAGCCTCCTCTTGAGGTGCTTGTGGAAAGTTGGTATTCCTCTTGAGTCGAAGCCAGGGACTAAGCTCTCATCTCGAGTTGATTTGGGGTCCACGGAGCCCTTTCCTGTTGCTACAGTGACCTCAGGATCCCTCTAGACTTGAGACAGTGATCTTGGGTTTTCTCTGGAGTGCCATCAAGGAAATCAAGGCTCCTTTCACGTTTGATGTGGAACATGGAATTGCTCTGCACGCAGTGCAGGGGAATCGGGCCTCATCTCGCAGCGAGGGGGAAGTCTAATGGTTTTTCTCGAGTTGCGGCCGGGACCTGGGGTATATTCTCGAGTTACGACGGGGAGGGCCCTTCCAGACACGTGTTTGTTCATCGACGTCAGGACTCCTGCCTAGGTGCGAGGGACACCTCGGGATTCTCTTCGAGTCTTGGCATGGCAATTGAGACGCGTCTCCACGTGAGGCGTGAGACCCAGGGTCCCTTTCAACGTGCCACAGGGAATCTGGGGCTCCTATCCATTTTCAAGAGGAGTCAGGCATCGTCTCCTTTGGAAGCATTGATCTCTGCGGACCTCTCGAGTTTTCAAAGGATGTGAGGCCTCCGGTCGCAATGAGGCGGAGGACTAGATTTTTCTCTATGGTCTCCACAGGGGCTTCAGACATCCCTTCGTCTTGGGAGATGCAAGACGAGCCGGCATTCAATTCACTGCAGGGATATCCGGCCTTACTTCGAGTCAGAGCATCTCGGTGTCCATTCCACTTGAGGCCACAAACTCAGGGTCCCTCTCACATACCTGTAGCTGAGAGAAGCTTCCTCTTGAGGTGCTTGTGGAAACTTGGTATTCCTCTTGAGTCGAAGCCAGGGACTAAGCTCTCATCTCGAGTTGATTTGGGGTCCACGGAGCCCTTTCGTGTTGCTCCAGTGACCTCAGGATCCCTCTAGACTTGAGACAGTGATCTTGGGTTTTCTCTGGAGTGCCATCAAGGAAATCAAGGCTCCTTTCACGTTTGATGTGGAACACGGAATTGCTCTGCATGCAGTGCAGGGGAATCGGGCCTCATCTCGCAGCGAGGGGGAAGTCTCATGGTTTTTCTCGAGTTGCGGCCGGAACCTGGGGTATATTCTCGAGTTACGATTGGGAGGTCCCTTCCAGACACGTGTTTGTTCAGCGACGTCATGACTCCGGCCTAGGTGTGAGGGACACCTCGGTATTCTCCTCGAGTCTTGGCATGGCAATTGGGACGCGTCTCCACGTCAGGCGGGAGACCGAGGGTCCCATTCCACGTGCCACAGGGATCCTGGGACTCCTATCCATTTTCAAGAGGAGTCAGGCATCGTCTCCTTTGGGAGCATTGATCTCCGCGGACCTCTCGAGGTTTCAAAGGATGTGAGGCCTCCGGTAGCGTTGAGGAGGCGGACTCAGTCTTTCTCTGGTCTCCACAGGGGATTCAGACATCCCTTCGTCTTGGGAAATGCAAGACGAGCCTGCATTCCATTCACTGCAGGGATATCCGGCCTTACTTCGAGTCAGAGCATATCGGTGTCCATTCCACTTGAGGCCACAAACTCAGGGTCCCTCTCATATACCTATGGCTGAGAGAAGCCTCCTCTTGAGGTGCTTGTGGAATGTTGGTATTCCTCTTGAGTCGAAGCTAGGGACTAAGCTCTCATCTCGAGTTGATTTGGGGTCCACGGAACCCTTTCGTGTTGCTCCAGTGATCTCAGGATCCCTCTAGACTTGAGACAGTGATCTTGGGGTTTCTCTGGAGTGCCATCAAGGAAATCAAGGCTCCTTTCAGTTTTGATGTGGAACACGGAATTTCTCTGCACGCAGTGCAGGGGAATCGGGCCTCATCTCGCGGCGAGGGGGAAGTCTCATGGTTTTTCTCGAGTTGCGGCCGGAACCTGGGGTATATTCTCGAGTTACGACGGGGAGGGCCCTTCCAGACACGTGTTTGTTCAGCGACTTCAGGACTCCTGCCTAGGTGCGAGGGACACCTCGGGATTCTCCTCGAGTCTTGGCATGGCAATTGGGACGCGTCTCCATGTGAGGCGGGAGACCCAGGGTCCCTTTGCATGTGCCACAGGGATCCTGGGACTCGTATCCATTTTCAAGAGGAGTCAGGCATCGTCTCCTTTGGAAGCATTGATCTCCGTGGACTTCTCGAGTTTTCAAAGGATGTGAGGCCTCCGTTCGCGTTGAGGCGGAGGACTAGGTCTTTCTCTGTGGTCTCCACAGAGGATTCAGACATCCATTCGTCTTGGGAGATGCAATACGAGCCTGCATTCAATTCACTGCAGGGATATCCAGCCTTACTTCGAGTCAGGGCATCTCCGTGTCCATTCCACTTGAGGCCACAAACACAGGGTCCCTCTCACATACCTGTAGCTGAGAGAAGCCTCCTCTTGAGCTGCATGTGGAAAGTTGGTATTCCTCTTGAGTCGAAGCCAGGGACTAAGCTCTCATCTCGAGTTGATTTGGGGTCCACGGAGCCCTTTCGTGTTGCTCCAGTGACCGCAGGATCCCTCTAGACTTGAGACAGTGATCTTGGGTTTTATCTGGAGTGCCGTCAAGGAAATCAAGGCTCCTTTCACATTTGATGTGGAACACGGAATTGCTCTGCACGCAGTGCAGGGGAATCGGGCCTCATCTCGCGGCGAGGGGGAATTCTCATGGTTTTTCTCGAGTTGCGGCCGGAACCTGGGGTATATTCTCGAGTTACGACGGGGAGGGCCCTTCCTGACACGTGTTTGTTCATCGACGTCAGGACTCCTACCTAGGTGCGAGGGACACCTCGGGATTCTCCTCTAGTCTTGGCATGGCAATTGAGACCCGTCTCCACGTGAGGCGGGAGACCCAGCATCCCTTTCCACGTGCCACAGGGATCCTGGGGCTCCTATCCATTTCCAAGAGGAGTCAGGCATCGTCTCCTTTGGAAGCATTGATCTCCGCGGACCTCTCGAGTTTTCAAAGGATGTGAGGCCTCCGGTCGCAATGAGGTGGAGGACTAGGTCTTTCTCTGTGGTATCCACAGGGGATTCAGACATCCCTTCGTCTTGGGAGATGCAAGACGAGCCTGCATTCAATTCACTGCAGGGATATCCGGACTTACTTCGAGTCAGAGCATCTCGGTGTCCATTCCACTTGAGGACACAAACTCAGGGTCCCTCTCACATACCTGTAGCTGAGAGAAGCCTCCCCTTGAGGTGCTTGTGGAAAGTTGGTATTCCTCTTGAGTCGAAGCCAGGGACTAAGCTCTCATCTCGAGTTGATTTGGGGTCCACGGAGCCCTTTCGTGTTGCTACAGTGACCTCAGGATCCCTCTAGACTTGAGACAGTGATCTTGGGTTTTCTCTGGAGTGCCATCAAGGAAATCAAGGCTCCTTTCACGTTTTATGTGGAACACGGAATTGCTCTGCACGCAGTGCAGGGGAATCGGGCCTCATCTCGCGGGGAGGGGGAAGTCTCATGGTTTTTCTCGAGTTGCGGCCGGAATCTAGGGTATATTCTCGACTTACGACGGGGAGTGCCCTTCCAGACACATGATTGTTCAGCGACGTTAGGACTCCTGCCTAGGTGCGAGGGACACCTCGGGATTCTCCTCCAGTCTTGGCATGGCAATTGGGACGCGTCTCCACGTGAGGCTGGATACCCAGTGTCCCTTTATATGTACCACCGGGATCCTGTGACTCGTATCCATTTTGAAGAGGAGTCAGGCATCGTCTCCTTTGGAAGCATTGATCTCCGCGGACCTCTCGAGTTTTCAAAGGTTGTGAGTCCTCCGGTCACGATGTGGCGAGAACTAGGTCTTTCTCTGTGGTCTCCACAGGGGATTCAGACATCCCTTCGTCTTGGGAGATGCAAGACGAGCATTCGTTCAATTCACTGCAGGGATATCCGGCCTTACTTCAAGTCACAGCGTCTCGGTGTCCATTCCACTCGAGGCCACAAACTCAGGGTCCCTCTCACATACCTGTAGCTGAGAGAAGCCTACTCTTGAGGTGCTTGTGGAAAGTTGGTATTCCTCTTGAGTCGAAGCCAGGGACTAAGCTCTCATCTCGAGTTGATTTGGGGTCCACGGAGCCCTTTCTTGTTGCTACAGTGACCTCAGGATCCCTCTAGACTTGAGACAGTGATCTTGGGTTTTGTATGGAGTGCCATCAAGGAAATCAAGGCTCCTTTCACGTTTGATGTGGAACACGGAATTGCTCTGCACGCAGTGCAGGGGAATCGGGCCTCATCTCGCGGCGAGGGGGAAGTCTCATGGTTGTTCTCGAGTTGCGGCCGGAACCTGGGGTATATTCTCGACTTACGACGGGGAGGGTCTTTCCAGACACATGTTTGTTCAGCGACGTCAGGACCCCTGCCTAGGTGCGAGGGACAACTCGGGATACTCCTCGAGTCTTGGCATGGCAATTGGGACGCGTCTCCACGTGAGGCGGGAGACCCAGGGTCCCTTTCCACGTGCCACAGGGATCCTGGGACTCCTATCCATTTTCAAGAGGAGTCAGGCATCGTCTCCTTTGGAAGCATTGATCTCCGTGGACCTCTCGAGTTTTCAAAGGATGTGAGGCCTCCGCTCGCGATGAGGCGGAGAATTAGGTTTTTCTCTGTGGTCTCCACAGGGGATTCAGATATCCCTTCGTCTTGGGAGATGCAAGACGAGCCTGCATTCAATTCACTGCAGGGATATCCAGCCTTACTTCGAGTCAGAGCATCCCGGTGTCCATTCTACTTGAGGCCACAAACTCGGGGTCCCTCAAATATACATGTAGCTGAGACAAGCCTCCTCTTGAGGTGCTTGTGGAAAGTTGGTATTCCTCTTGAGTCTAAGCCAGGGACTAAGCTCTCATCTCGCGTGTATTTCGGTCCACAGAGCCCTTTCCTGTTGGTCCAGTGACCTAAGGATCCCTCTAGACTAGTGACAGTGATCTTGGGTTTTCTCTGGAGTGCCATCAAGGAAATCAAGGCTCCTTTCACGTTTGATGTGGAACACGGAATTGCTCTGCATGCAGTGCAGGGGAATCGGGCCTCAACTCGCGGCGAGGGGGAAATCTCATGGTTTTTCTCGAGTTGCGGCCCAAACCTGGGGTATATTCTCGAGTTACGACGGGGAGGGCCCTTCCAGACACGTGTTTGTTCAGCGACGTCAGGACTCCTGCCTAGGTGCGAGGGACACCTCGGGATTCTCCACGAGTCTTGGCATGGCAATTTGAACGCGTCTCCACGTGAGGCGGGAGACCCAGTGTCCCTTTCCACGTGCCACAGTGATCCTGGGACTCCTATCCATTTTCAAGAGGAGTCAGGCATCGTCTCCTTTGGAAGCATTGATCTCCGCGGACCTCTCGAGTTTTCAAAGGATGTGAGGCCTCCGGTCGCGATGAGGCGGAGAACTCGGTCTTTCTCTGTGGTCTCCACAGGGGATTCAGACATCCCTTCGTCTTGGGAGATGCAAGGCGAGTCTGCATTCAATTCACTGCAGGGATATCCGGCCTTACTTCGAGTCAGAGCATCTCGGTGTCCATTCCATTTGAGGCCACAAACTCAGGGTACCTCTCACATACCTGTAGCTGACTGAAGCCTCCTCTTGATGTGCTTGTGGAAAGTTGGTATTCCTCTTGAGTCGAAGCCAGGGACTAAGCTCTCATCTAGAGTTGATTTGGGGTCCACGGAGCCCTTTCGTGTTGTTCCAGTGACCACAGGATCCCTCTAGACTTGAGACAGTGATCTTGGGTTTTCTCTGGAGTGCCATCAAGGAAATCAAGGCTCCTTTCACTTTTGATGTGGAATACGGAATTGCTCTGCACGCAGGGCAGGGGAATCGGGCCTCATCTCTCGGCGAGGGGGAAGTCTCATGTTTTTTCTCGAGTTGCGGCCGGAACCTGGGGTATATTCTCGAGTTACAACGGGGAGGTCCCTTCCAGACAAGTGTATGTTCAGCGACGTCAGGACTCCTGCCTAGGTGCGAGGGACACCTCGGGATTCTCCTCGAGTCTTGGCATGGCAATTGGGATGCGTCTCCACTTGAGGCATGAGACCCAGGGTCCCTTTCCACGTGCCACAGGGATCCTGGGACTCCTATCCATTTTCAAGAGGAGTCGGGCATCGTCTCCTTTGGAAGCATTGATTTCTGCAGACCTCTCGAGTTTTCAAAGGATGTGAGGCCTCCGGTCGCGATGAGTCGGAGGACTAGGTCTTTCTCTGTGGTCTCCACAGGGGATTCAGACATACCTTCGTCTTGGGAGATGCAAGACGAGCCTGCATTCAATTCACTGCAGGGATATCCAGCCTTACTTCGAGTCAGAGCATCTCGGGGTCCATTCCGCTTGAGGCCACAAACTCAGGGTCCCCCTCACATACCTGTAGCTGAGAGAAGCCTCCTCTTGAGGTGCTTGTGGAAAGTTGGTATTCCTCTTGAGTCGAAGCCAGGGACTAAGCTCTCATCTCGAGTTGATTTGGGGTCCACGTAGCCCTATCGTGTTGCTACAGTGTCCTCCGGATCTCTCTAGACTTGAGACAGTGATCTTGCGTTTTCTATAGAGTGCCATCAAGGAAATCAAGGCTCCTTTCATGTTTGATCTGGAACACGGAATTGCTCTGCACGCAGTGCAGGGGAATCGGGCCTCATCTCGCGGCGAGGGGGAAGTCTCATGGTTTTTCTCGAGTTGCGGCCGGAACCTGGAGTATATTCTCGAGTTACGACGGATGCCGGCCCTTCCAGACATGTGTTTGTTCAGCGACGTCAGGACTCCTGCCTAGGTGCGAGGGTCACCTCGGGATTCTCCTCGAGTCTTGGCATGGCAATTTGGACGCTTCTCCACGTGAGGCGGGAGACCCAGGGCCCCTTTCCCCGTGCCACAGTGATCCTGGGACTCCTATCCATTTTCAAGAGGTGTCAGGCATCGTCTCCTTTGGAAGCATTGATCTCTGTGGACCTCTCGAATTTTCAAAGATGTGAGGCCTCCGGTCGCGATGAGGGGGAGAATTAGGTCTTTCTCTGTGGTCTCCACAGGGTATTCAGACATCCCTTCATCGTGGGAGATGCAAGACGAGCCTGCATTCAATTCACTGCAGGGATATCCGACCTTACTTCGAATCAGAGCATCACGGTGTCCATTCCATTTGAGGCCACAAACTCAGGGTCGCTTTCACATACCTGTAGCTGAGAGAAGCCTCCACTTGAGGTGCTTTTGGAAAGTTGGTATTCCTCTTGAGTCGAAGCCAGGGACTAAGCTCTCATCTCGAGTTGATTTGGGGTCCACGGAGCCCTTTCGTGTTGCTCCAGTGACCTCAGGATCTCTCTAGACTTGAGACAGTCATCTTGGGTTTTCTCTGGAGTGCCATCAAGGAAATCAAGGCTCCTTTCACGTTTGATGTAGAACAAGGAATTGCTCTGCACGCAGGGCAGGGGAATCGGGCCTCATCTCGCGGCGAGGGGGAAGTCTCATGGTTTTGCTCGAGTTGCGGCCGGAACCTGGGGTATATTCTCGAGTTACGACGGGGAGGGCCCTTCCAGACACGTGTTTTTTCAGCGACGTCAGGACTCCTGCCTGGGTGCGAGGGACACCTCGGGATTCTCCTCGAGTCTTGGCATGGCAATTGGGACGCGTCTCCACGTGAGGTGGGAGACCCAAGGTCCCTTTCCACGTGCCACAGGGATCCTGGGACTCCTGTCCATTGTCAAGAGGAGTCAGGCATCGTCTGCTTTGGAAGCATTGATCTCCGCGGACCTCTAGAGTTTTCAAAGGATGTGAGGCCTCCGGTCGCGATGAGGCGGAGAAATAGATCTTTCTCTGTTGTCTCCACAGGGGATTCAGACATCCCTTCGTCTTGGGAGATGCAAGACGAGCCTGCATTCAATTCACTGCAGGGATATCTGGCTTTACTTCGAGTCAGAGCATCTCGGTGTCCATTCCACTTGAGGCCACAAACTCAGGGTCCCTCTCACATACCTGTAGCTGAGAGAAGCCTCCCCTTGAGGGGCTTGTGGAAAGTTGGTATTCCTCTTGAGTCGAAGCCAGGGACTAAGCTCTCACCTCGAGTTGATTTTGGGTCCAAAGAGCCCTTTCGTGTTGCTCCAGTGACCTCAGGATCCCTCTAGACTTGAGACAGTGATCTTGCGTTTCCTCTGCAGTGCCATCAAGGAAATCAAGGCTCCTTTCACGTTTGATGTGGAACACGGAATTGTTCTGCACGCAGTGCCGGGGAATCGGGCTTCATCCAGCGGCGAGGGGGAAGTCTCATTGTTTTTCTCGAGTTGCGGCCGGAACCTGGGGTATATTCTCGAGTTACGACGGGGAGGGCCCTTCCAGACACGTTTGTTCAGCGACGTCAGGACTCCTGCCTAGGTGTGAGGGACACCTCGGGATTCCCCTCGAGTCTTGGCATGGCAATGGGGACGCGTCTCCACGTGAGGCGGGAGACCCAGGGTCCCTTTCCACGTGCCACAGGGATCCTGGGACTCCTATCCATTTTCAAGAGGAGTCAGGCATCGTCTCCTTTGGAAGCATTGATCTCCGCGGACCTCTCGGATTTTCAAAGGATGTGAGGTCTCTGGTCGCGATGAGGCAGAAAGTTAGGTCTTTCTCTGTGGTCTCCACAGGGGATTCAGACATCCCTTCGTCTTGGGAGATGCAAGACGAGCCTGCATTCAATTCACTGCAGGGATATCCGGCCTTACTTCGAGTCAGAGCATCTCGGTGTCCATTCCATTTGAGGCCACAAACTCAGGGTCCCTCTCACATACCTGTAGCTCAGAGAAGCCTCCCCTTGAGGTGCTTGTGGAAAGTTGATATTCCTCTTGAGTCGAAGCCAGGGACTAAGCTCTCATCTCGAGTTGATTTGGGGTCCACGGAGCCCTTTCGTGTTGCTCCAGTGACCTCAGGATCCCTCTAGACTTGAGACAGTGATCTTGGGTTTTCTCTGGAGTGCCATCAAGGAAATCAAGGCTCCTTTCAAATTTGATGTGGAACACGGAATTGCTCTGCACGCAGTGCAGGGGAATCGGGCCTCATCTCGTGGCAAGGGGGAAGTCTCATGGTTTTTCTCGAGTTGCGGCCGGAACCTGGGGTATATTCTCGAGTTACGACAGGGAGGGCCCTTTCAGAAACGTGTTTGTTCAGCGACGTCAGGACTCCTGCCTAGGTGCGAGGGACACCTCGGGATTCTCCTCGAGTCTTGGCATGGCAATTGGGACGCGTCTCCACGTGAGGCGCGAGACCCAAGGTCCCTTTCCACGTGCCACAGGGATCCTGGGACTCCTATCCATTTTCAAGAGGAGTCAGGCATCGTCTCCTTTGGAAGCATTGATCTCCGCGGACCTCTCGAGTTTTCAAAGGATGTGAGGCCTCCGCTCGCGATGAGGCGGAGGACTAGCTCTTTCTCTGTCATCTCCACAGGGGATTCAGACATCCCTTCGTCTTGGGAGATGCAAGACGAGCCTGCATTCAATTCACTGCAGGGATATCCGGCCTTACTTCGAGTCAGAGCATCTCAATGTCCATTCCACTTGAGGCCACAAACTCAGGGGCCCTCTCACATACCTGTAGCTGAGAGAAGCCTCCTCTTGAGGTGCTTGTGGAAAGTTGGTATTCCTCTTGAGTCGAAGCCAGGGACTAAGCTCTCATCTCGAGTTGATTTGGGGTCCATGGAGCCCTTTCGTGTTGTTACAGTGACCTCAGGATCCCTCTAGACTAGGGACAGTGATCTTGGGTTTTCTCTGGAGTGTCATCAAGGAAATCAAGGCTCCTTTCACTTCTGATGTGGAATACGGAATTGCTCTGCATGCAGGGCAGGGGAATCGGGCCTCATCTCGCGGCGAGGGGGAAGTCTCATGGTTTTTCTCGAGTTGCGGCCGGAACCTGGGGTATATTCTCGAGTTACGACGGGGAGGGCCCTTCCAGACACGTGTTTGTTCAGCGACGTCAGGACTCCTGCCTAGGTGCAAGGGACACCTCGGGATTCTCCTCGAGTCTTGGCATGGCAATTGGGACGCGTCTCCACGTGAGGAGGGAGACCCAGGGTCCCTTTCCACGTGCCACAGGGATCCTGGGACTCCTATCCATTTTCAAGAGGAGTCAGGCATCGTCTCCTTTGGAAGCATTGATCTCCGCGGACCTCTCGAGTTTTCAAAGGATGTGAGGCCTCCGCTCGCGATGAGGCGGAGGACTAGCTCTTTCTCTGTCATCTCTACAGGGGATTCAGACATCCCTTCGTCTTGGGAGATGCAAGACGAGCCTGCATTCAATTCACTGCAGGGATATCCGGCCTTACTTCGAGTCAGAGCATCTCGGTGTCCATTCCACTTGAGGCCACAAACTCAGGGTCCCTCTCACATACCTGTAGCTGAGAGAAGCCTCCCCTTGAGGTGCTTGTGGAAAGTTGGTATTCCTCTTGAGTCGAAGCCAGGGACTAAGCTCTCATCTCGAGTTGATTTGGGGTCCACAGAGCCCTTTTGTGTTGCTCCTGTGCCCTCAGGATCCCTCTAGACTTGAGACAGTGATCTTGCGTTTTCTCTGCAGTGCCATCAAGGAATTCAAGGCTCCTTTCACGTTTGATGTGGAACACGGAATTTTTCTGCACGCAGTGCAGGGGAATCTCGCTTCATCCAGCGGCGAGGGGGAAGTCTCATGGTTTTTCTCGAGTTGCGGCCGGAACCTGGGTTATATTCTCGAGTTAAGACGGGGAGGGCCCTTCCAGACACGTGTTTGTTCAGCGACGTTAGGACTCCTGCCTAGGTGCGAGGGACACCTCGGGATTCTCCTCGAGTCTTGGCATGGCAATGGGGACGCGTCTCCACGTGAGGCGGGAAACCCAGTGTCCCTTTCCACGTGCCACAGGGATCCTGGGACGCCTATCCATTTTCAAGAGGAGTCAAGCATCGTATCCTTTGGAAGCATTGATCTCCGCGGACCTCTCGGATTTTCAAAGATGTGAGGTCTCTGGTCGCGATGAGGCAGAAAGTTAGGTCTTTCTCTGTGGTCTCCACAGGGGATTCAGACATCCCTTCGTCTTGGGAGATGCAAGACGAGCCTGCATTCAATTCACTGCAGGGATATCCGGCCTTACTTCGAGTCAGAGCATCTCGGTGTCCATTCCATTTGAGGCCACAAACTCAGGGTCCCTCTCACATACCTGTAGCTCAGAGAAGCCTCCTCTTGAGGTGCTTGTGGAAAGTTGATATTCCTCTTGAGTCGAAGCCAGGGACTAAGCTCTCATCTCGAGTTGATTTGGGGTCCACGGAGCCTTTTCGTGTTGCTCCAGTGACCTCAGGATCCCTCTAGACTTGAGACAGTGATCTTGGGTTTTCTCTGGAGTGCCATCAAGGAAATCAAGGCTCCTTTCACGTTTGATGTGGAACACGGAATTTCTCTGCATGCACTGCAGGGGAATCGGGCCTCATCTCGCGGCGAGGGGGAAGTCTCATGGTTTTTCTCGAGTTGCGGCCGGAACCTGTGGTATATTCTCGAGTTACGACGGGGAGGGCCCTTCAAGACACGTGTTTGTTCAGCGACATCAGGACTCCTGCCTAGGTGCGAGGGACTCCTCGGGATTCTCCTCGAGTCTTGGCATGGCAATTGGGACGCGTCTCCACGTGAGGCGCGAGACCCAGGGTCCCTTTCCACATGCCACAGGGATCCTGGGACTCCTATCCATTTTCGAGAGGAGTCAGGCATCGTCGCCTTTGGAAGCATTGATCTCCGCGAAACTCTCGAGTTATCAAAGGACGTGAGGCCTCCGGTCGCGATGAGGCAGAGAACTAGGTCTTTCTCTGTGGTCTCCACAGTGGATTCAGACATCCCTTCATCTTGGGAGATGGAAGACGAGCCTGCATTCAATTCACTGCAGGGATATCCCGCCTTACTTCGAGTCAGAGCATCTCGGTGTCCATTCCACTTGAGGCCACAAACTCAGGGTCCCTCTCACATACCTGTAGCTGAGAGAAGCCTCCTCTTGAGGTGCTTGTGGAAAGTTGGTATTCCTCTTGAGTCGAAGCCAGGGACTAAGCTCTCATCTCGAGTTGATTTGGGGTCCACGGAGCCCTTTCTTGTTGCTACAGTGACCTCAGGATCCCTCTAGACTTGAGACAGTGATCTTGGGTTTTCTCTGGAGTGCCATCAAGAAAATCAAGGCTCCTTTCACATTTGATGTGGAACACGGAATTGCTCTGCACGCAGTGCAGGGGAATCGGGCCTCATCTCGCGGCGAGGGGGATGTCTCATGGTTTTTCTCGAGTTGCAGCCGGAACCTGGGGTATATTCTCAAGTTACGACGGGGAGGGCCCTTCCAGACACGTGTTTTTTCAGCAACGTCTGGACTCCTGCCTAGGTGCGAGGAACACTTCGGGATTCTCCGCGAATCTTGACATGGCAATTGAGACGCGTCTCCACGTGAGGCGGGAGACCAGGGCCCCTTTCCACGTGAAACAGGGATCCTGGGACTCCTATCCATTTTCAAGAGGAGTCAGGCATCGTCTCCTTTGGAAGCATTGATCTCCGCGGACCTCTCGAGATTTCAAAGGATGTGAGGCCTCCAGTCGCGTTGAGGCGGAGGACTAGGTCTTCTCTGTGGTCTCCACAGGGGATTCAGACATCCGTTCGTCTTGGGAGATGCAAGACCAGCCTACATTCAATTCACTGCAGGGATATCCGGTTTACTTCGAGTCAGAGCATCTTGGTGTCCATTCCACTTGAGGCCACAAACGCAGGGTCCCTCTCACATACCTGTAGCTGAGAGAAGCCTCCACTTGAGGTGCTTGTGAAAAGTTGGTATTCCTCTTGAGTCGAAGCCAGGGACTAAGCTCTCATCTCGAGTTGATTTGGGGTCCACGGAGACCTTTCGTGTTGCTACAGTGACCTCAGGATCGCTCTAGACTTGACACAGTGATCTTGGGTTTTCTCTGGAGTGTCATCAAGGAAATCAAGGCTCCTCTCATGTTTGAAGGGGAACACGGAATTGCTCTGCACGCAGTGCAGGGGAATCAGGTCTCATCTCGCGGCGAGGGGGAAGTCTCCTGGTTTTTCTCGAGTTGCGGCTGGAACCTGGGGTATATTCTCGAGTTACGATGGGGAGGGCCCTTCCAGACACGTGTTTGTTCAGCGACGTCAGGACTCCTGCCTAGGTGCGAGGGACACCTCGGGATTCTCCTCGAGTCTTGGCATGGCAATTATGACGCGACTACACGTGAGTCGCGAGTCCCAGGGTCCCTTTCCACGTGCCACAGGAATCCTGGGACTCGTATCCATTTTCAATAGGACTCAGGCATCGTCTCCTTTGGAAGCATTGATCTCCGCGGACGTCTCGAGTTTTCAAAGGATGTGAGGACTCCAGTCGCGATGATGCGGAGAACTAGTTCTTTCTCTGTGGTTTCCACACGGGATTCAGACATCCGTTCATCTTGGGAGATGCAAGTCGAGCCTGCATTCAGTTCACTGCAGGGATATGAAAGGTTGCTGCTGAACGATAAGACGCGGGATTCGTGGCCTCCGGAGGAGACGAATTCAATCCGGGGCCAGAGACGAGGCTGGATCGCTCAGAGCTTTTGTGTAATAAAGTTTTATTAAAGCATAGAGAAAGCTTCTGACATAGGCATCAGAAGGGGGCAAAAGAGTACCCCCCTCCTAGTGTTTAGCTGTATGTTAGATAGTCACTCACAGTCTGTTAATGAAATGAAAGGAATGTCATAAAATTTAGAATGGCATCAGATAATCCATCCCAGGCCATAAAACGATTGACTGGAATCTTGTAGAAGGGCAGAATACCAACAAATAGTTCCATTTACATAGATTAGGGGAACAATACCTGAGTAAGTAAGTTAGGCCGTTTGGCGGAACCAACTTGAAGGTAGAGTCTGGGGTTCATTAACATAGCTTAAGACAACATTTCCATACGAAAAAGGAATGTATTGGTTAACTCAAAGTCTGAGAGTAGTTAGCTTTAGGTGAGACCAGGTGTCATGGCAACACAGAATGTTAAGAGAAACCTCCTCTTAAATTTGTATAGAGAAGGAAAAACAGATCGCTGGTTTGTTTCTTCCTGCCGCTTAA
This sequence comes from Dama dama, assembly GCF_033118175.1. Lineage (NCBI taxonomy): Eukaryota > Metazoa > Chordata > Mammalia > Artiodactyla > Cervidae > Dama > Dama dama. Next base: position 62,363 of record NW_026870890.1, on the reverse strand, counting down.
GAGAGATAAAAATGTCTGGCACTTACAGCCTCTTTCCTCCATTTGGAGACCCCTGGCCTTCCTGCCTGTTACCCTCTCAGATATCCGGCCTTTCTTCGAGTAGGAGCATCTCGGTGTCCATTCCACTTGAGGCCACAAACTCAGGGTACCTCTCACATACATGCAGCTGAAAGAAGCCTGCTCTTGACGTGCTTGTGGAAAGTTGGTATTCCTCTTGAGTCGAAGCCAGGGACTAAGCTCTCATCTCGAGTTGATTTGGGGTCCACGGAGCCCTTTCGTGTTGCTCCAGTGACCTCAGGATCCCTCTAGACTTGAGACAGTGATCTTGGGTTTTCTCTGGAGTGCCATTAAGGAAATCAAGGCTCCTTTCTTGTTTGATGTGGAACACGGAATTGCTCTGCACGCAGTGCAGGGGAATCGGGCCTCATCTCGCGGCGAGGGGGAAGTCTCATGGTTTTCCTCGGGTTGCGGCCGGAACCTGGGGTATATTCTCGAGTTACGACGGGGAGGGCCATCCCAGACACGTGTTTGTTCAGCGACGTGAGAACTCCTGCCTAGGTGCGAGGGACAACTCGGGATTCTCCTCGAGTCTTGGCATGGCGTTTGGGACGCGTCTCCACGTGAAGCGGGAGACCCAGGGTCCCTTTCCACGTGCCACAGGGATCCTGGGACTCCTATCCATTTTCAAGAAGAGTCAGGCATCCTCTCCTTTGGAAGCATTGATCTCCGCAGACCTCTCGAGTTTTCAAAGTATGTGAGGCCTCCGGTCGCGATGAGGCGGAGGACTAGGACTTTCTGTGTCGTCTCCACAGGGGATTCAGACATCCCTTTGTCTTGGGAGATGCAAGCCGAGCCTGCATTCAATTCACTGCAGGGATATCCGGCCTTACTTCGAGTCAGACCATCTCGGTGTCCATTCCACTTGAGGCAGGCAAACCAGGGTCCCTCTCACATACCTGTAGCTGAGAGAAGCCTCCTCTTGAGGTGCTTGTGGAAAGTTGGTATTCCTCTTGACTCAAAGCCAGGGACTAAGCTATCATCTCGAGTTGATTTGGGGTCCACGGAACCCTTTCGTGTGGCTCCAGTGACCTCAGGATCCCTCTAGACTTGAGACAGTGATCTTGGGTTTTCTCTGGAGTGCCATCAAGGAAATCAAGGCCCCTTTCACGTTTGATGTGGAACACGGAATTGCTCTGCACGCAGTGCAGGGGAATCGGGCCTCATGTCGCGGCGAGGGGGAAGTCTCATGGTTTTTCTCGAGTTGCGGCCGAAACCTGAGGTATATTCTCGAGTTACGACGGGTAGGGCCCTTCCAGACACGTGTTTGTTCAGTGACGTAAGGACTCCTGCCTAGGTGCGAGGGACACCTCGGGATTCTCCTCGAGTCTTGGCATGGCAATTGGGACGCGTCTCCACGTGAGGCGGGAGACCCAGGGTCCCTTTCCACGTGCCACACGGATCCTGGGACTCCTACCCATTTTCAAGAGGAGTCAGCCATCGTCTCCTTTGGAAGCAATGATCTCCGCGGACCTCTCGAGTTTTCAAAGGATGTGAGGCCTCCGGTCGCGATGAGGCGGAGAATTAGGTTTTTCTGTGTGGTCTCCACAGGAGATTCAGACATCCCTTCGTCTTGGGAGATGCAAGACGAGCCTGCATTCAATTCACTGCAGGGATATCCGGCCTTACTTCGAGTCAGAGCATCCCGGTGTCCATTCCACTTGAGGCCACAAACTCAGGGGCCCTCTCACATACCTGTAGCTGAGAGAAGCCTCCTCTTGAGGTGCTTGTGGAAAGTTGGTATTCCTCTTGAGTCTAAGCCAGGGACTAAGCTCTCATTTCGAGTTCATTTGGGGTCCATGGAGCCCTTTCGTGTTGCTACAGTGAGCTCAGGATCCCTCTAGACTAGGGACAGTGATCTTGGGTTTTCTCTGGAGTGCCATCAAGGAAATCAAGGCTCCTTTCACTTTTGATGTGGAATACGGAATTGCTCTGCATGCAGGTCAGGGGAATCGGACCTCAACTCGCGGCGAGGGGGAAATCTCATGGTTTTTCTCGAGTTGCGGCCGGAACCTGGGGTATATTCTCGAGTTACGACGGGGAGGGCCCTTCCAGACACGTGTTTGTTCAGCGACGTCAGGACTCCTGCCTAGGTGCGAGGGACACCTCGGGATTCTCCTCGAGTCTTGGCATGGCAATTTGGACAGTCTCCACGTGAGGCGGGAGACCCAGGGTCCCTTTCCACGTGCCACAGGGATCCTGGGACTCCTATCCATTTTCAAGCGGAGTCAGGCATCGTCTCCTTTGGAAGCATTGATCTCCGCGGACCTCTCGAGTTTTCAAAGGATGTGAGGCCTCCGGTCGCGATGAGGCAGAGAACTCGGTCTTTCTCTGTGGTCTCCATAGGGGATTCAGACATCCCTTCGTCTTGGGAGATGCAAGACGAGCCTGCATTCAATTCACTGCAGGGATATCCGGCCTTACTTCGAGTCAGAGCATCTCGGTGTCCATTCCACTTGAGGCCACAAACTCAGGGTCCCTCTCACATACCTGTAGCTGAGAGAAGCCTCCCCTTGAGGTGCTTGTGGAAAGTTGGTATTCCTCTTGAGTCGAAGCCAGGGACTAAGCTCTCACCTCGAGTTGATTTTGGGTCCAAAGAGCCCTTTCGTGTTGCTCCAGTGACCTCAGGATCCCTCTAGACTTGAGACAGTGATCTTGCGTTTTCTCTGCAGTGCCATCAAGGAAATCAAGGCTCCTTTCACGTTTGATGTGGAACACGGAATTGTTCTGCACGCAGTGCAGGGGAATCGGGCTTCATCCAGCGGCGAGGGGGAAGTCTCATTGTTTTTCTCGAGTTGCGGCCGGAACCTGGGGTATATTCTCGAGTTACGACGGGGAGGGCCCTTCCAGACACGTTTGTTCAGCGACGTCAGGACTCCTGCCTAGGTGTGAGGGACACCTCGGGATTCTCGTCGAGTCTTGGCATGGCAATGGGGACGCGTCTCCACGTGAGGCGGGAGACCCAGGGTCCCTTTCCACGTGCCACAGGGATCCTGGGACTCCTATCCATTTTCAAGAGGAGTCAGGCATCGTCTCCTTTGGAAGCATTGATCTCCGCGGACCTCTCGGATTTTCAAAGGATGTGAGGTCTCTGGTCGCGATGAGGCAGAAAGTTAGATCTTTCTCTGTGGTCTCCACAGGGGATTCAGACATCCCTTCGTCTTGGGAGATGCAAGATGAGCCTGCATTCAATTCACTGCAGGGATATCCGGCCTTACTTCGAGTCAGAGCATCTCGGTGTCCATTCCATTTGAGGCCACAAACTCAGGGTCCCTCTCACATACCTGTAGCTCAGAGAAGCCTCCCCTTGAGGTGCTTGTGGAAAGTTGATATTCCTCTTGAGTCGAAGCCAGGGACTAAGCTCTCATCTCGAGTTGATTTGGGGTCCACGGAGCCCTTTCGTGTTGCTCCAGTGACCTCAGGATCCCTCTAGACTTGAGACAGTGATCTTGGGTTTTCTCTGGAGTGCCATCAAGGAAATCAAGGCTCCTTTCAAATTTGATGTGGAACACGGAATTGCTCTGCACGCAGTGCAGGGGAATCGGGCCTCATCTCGTGGCAAGGGGGAAGTCTCATGGTTTTTCTCCAGTTGCGGCCGGAACCTGGGGTATATTCTCGAGTTACGACAGGGAGGGCCCTTTCAGAAACGTGTTTGTTCAGCGACGTCAGGACTCCTGCCTAGGTGCGAGGGACACCTCGGGATTCTCCTCGAGTCTTGGCATGGCAATTGGGACGCGTCTCCACGTGAGGCGGGAGACCCAGGGTCCCTTTCCACGTGCCACAGGGATCCTGGGACTCCTATCCATTTTCAAGAGGAGTCAGGCATCGTCTCCTTTGGAAGCAATGATCTCCGCGGACCTCTCGAGTTTTCAAAGGATGTGAGGCCTCTGCTCGTGATGAGGCGGAGAATTAGGTTTTTCTCTGTGGTCTCCACAGGAGATTCAGACATCCCTTCGTCTTGGGAGATGCAAGACGAGCCTGCATTCAATTCACTGCAGGGATATCCGGCCTTACTTCGAGTCAGAGCATCCCGGTGTTCATTCCACTTGAGGCCACAAACTCAGGGTCCCTCTCACATACCTGTAGCTGAGAGAAGCCTCCTCTTGAGGTGCTTGTGGAAAGTTGGTATTCCTCTTGAGTCGAAACCAGGGACTAAGCTCTCATCTTGAGTTGATTTCGTTCCACGGAGCCCTTTCATGTTGGTCCAGTGACCTCAGGATCCCTCTAGACTTGAGACAGTGATCTTGGGTTTTCTCTGGAGTGTCATCAAGGAAATCAAGGCTCCTTTCACGTTTGATGTGGAACACGGAATTGCTCTGCATGCAGTTCAGGGGAATCGGACCTCAACTCGCGGCGAGGGGGAAATCTCATGGTTTTTCTCGAGTTGCGGCCGGAACCTGGGGTATATTCTCGAGTTACGACGGGGAGGGCCCTTCCAGACACGTGTTTGTTCAGCGACGTCAGGACTCCTGCCTAGGTGCGAGGGACACCTCGGGATTCTCCTCGAGTCTTGGCATGGCAATTTGGACGCGTCTCCACGTGAGGCGGGAGACCCAGGGTCCCTTTCCACGTGCCACAGGGATCCTGGGACTCCTCTCCATTTTCAAGAGGAGTCAGGCATCGTCTCCTTTGGAAGCATTGATCTCCGCGGACCTCTCGAGTTTTCAAAGGATGTGAGGCCTCCGGTCGCGATGAGGCGGAGAACTCGGTCTTTCTCTGTGGTCTCCACAGGGGATTCAGACATCCCTTCGTCTTGGGAGATGCAAGACGAGCCTGCATTCAATTCACTGCAGGGATATCCGGCCTTACTTCGAGTCAGAGCATCTCGGTGTCCATTCCACTTGAGGCCACAAACTCAGGGTCCCTCTCACATACCTGTAGCTGAGAGAAGCCTCCTCTTTAGGTGCTTGTGGAAAGTTGCTATTCCTCTTGAGTCGAAGCGAGGGACTAAGCTCTCATCTCGAGTTGATTTGGGGTCCACAGAGCCCTTTCGTGTTTCTACAGGGACCTCAGGATCCATCTAGACTTGAGACAGTGATCTTGCGTTTTCTCTGCAGTGCCATCAAGGAAATCAAGGCTCCTTTCACGTTTGATGTGGAACACGGAATTGTTCTGCACGCAGTGCAGGGGAATCGGGCTTCATCCAGCGGCGAGGGGAAGTCTCATGGTTTTTCTCGAGTTGCGGCCGGAACCTGGGGTATATTCTCGATTTACGACGGGGAGGGCCCTTCCAGACACGTGTTTGTTCAGCGACGTCAGGACTCCTGCCTAGGTGCGAGGGACACCTCGGGATTCTCCTCGAGTCTTGGCATGGCAATGGGGACGCGTCTCCACGTGAGGTGGGAAACCCAGTGTCCCTTTCCACGTGCCACAGGGATCCTGGGACTCCTATCCATTTTCAAGAGGAGTCAGGCATCGTCTCCTTTGGAAGCATTGATCTCCGCGGACCTCTCGTATTTTCAAAGGATGTGAGGTCTCTGGTCGCGATGAGGCAGAAAGTTAGGTCTTTCTCTGTGGTCTCCACAGGGGGTTCAGACATCCCTTCGTCTTGGGAGATGCAAGACGAGCCTGCATTCAATTCACTGCAGGGATATCCGGCCTTACTTCGAGTCAGAGCATCTCGGTGTCCATTCCATTTGAGGCCACAAACTCAGGGTCCCTCTCACATAACTGTAGATCAGAGAAGCCTCCTCTTGAGGTGCTTGTGGAAAGTTGATATTCCTCTTGAGTCGAAGCCAGGGACTAAGCTCTCATCTCGAGTTGATTTGGGGTCCACGGAGCCCTTTCGTGTTGCTCCAGTGACCTCAGGATCCCTCTAGACTTGAGAGAGTGATCTTAGGTTTTCTCTGGAGTGCCATCAAGGAAATCAAGGCTCCTTTCAAATTTGATGTGGAACACGGAATTGCTCTGCACGCAGTGCAGGGGAATCGGGCCTCATCTCGTGGCAAGGGGGATGTCTCATGGTTTTTCTCAAGTTGCGGCCGAAACCTGGGGTATATTCTCGAGTTACGACGGGGAGTGCCCTTCTAGACACGTGTTTGTTCAGCGACGTCAGGACTCCTGCCTAGGTGCGAGGGACACCTCGGGATTCTCCTCGAGTCTTGGCATGGCAATGGGGACGCGTCTCCACGTGAGGCGGGAGACCCAGAGTCCCTTTCCATGTGCGACAGGGATCCTGGGACTCCTATCCATTTTCAAGAGGAGTCAGGCATCGTCTCCTTTGGAAGCATTGATCTCCGCGGACCTCTCGAGTTTTCAAAGGATGTGAGGCCTCCGCTAGCGATGAGGCGGAGGACTAGCTCTTTCTCTGTCATCTCTACAGGGGATTCAGACATCCCTTCGTCTTGGGAGATGCAAGACGATCGTGCATTCAATTCACTGCAGGGATATCCGGCCTTACTTTGAGTCAGAGCATCTCGATGTCCATTCCACTTGAGGCCACAAACTCAGGGTACCTCTCACATACCTGTAGCTGAGAGAAGCCTCCTCTTGAGGTGCTTGTGGAAAGTTGGTATTCCTCTTGAGTCGAAGCCAGGGACTAAGCTCTCATCCCGAGTTGCTTTGTGGTCCACGGAGCCCTTTCGTGTTGCTCCAGTTACCTCAGGATCCCTCTAGACTTGAGACAGTGATCTTGGGTTTTCTCTGGAGTGCCATCAAGGAAATCAAGGCTCCTTTCACGTTTGATGTGGAAAACGGAATTGGTTTGCACGCAGGGCAGGGGAATCAGGCCTCATCTCGCGGCGAGGGGGAAGTCTCATGGTTTTTCTCGAGTTGCGGGCCGAACCTGGGGTACATTCTCGAGTTACGACGGGGAGGGCCCTTCCAGACACGTGTTTGTTCAGCGACGTCAGGACTCCTGCCTAGGTGCGAGGGACACCTCGGGATTCTCCTCGAGTCTTGGCATGGCAATTGGGACGCGTCTCCACGTGAGGCAGGAGACCCAGGGTCCCTTTCCACGTGCCACAGTGATCCTGGGACTCCTATCCATTTTCAAGAGGAGTCAGGCATCGTCTCCTTTGGAAGCAATGATCTCCGCGGACCTCTCGAGTTTTCAAAGGATGTGAGGCCTCTGCTCGTGATGAGGCGGAGAATTAGGTTTTTCTCTGTGGTCTCCACAGGAGATTCAGACATCCCTTCGTCTTGGGAGATGCAAGACGAGCCTGCATTCAATTCACTGCAGGGATATCCGGCCTTACTTCGAGTCAGAGCATCCCGGTGTTCATTCCACTTGAGGCCACAAACTCAGGGTCCCTCTCACATACCTGTAGCTGAGAGAAGCCTCCCCTTGAGGTGCTTGTGGAAAGTTGGTATTCCTCTTGAGTCGAAGCCAGGGACTAAGCTCTCATCTCGAGTTGATTTGGGGTCCACAGAGCCCTTTTGTGTTGCTCCTGTGCCCTCAGGATCCCTCTAGACTTGAGACAGTGATCTTGCGTTTTCTCTGCAGTGCCATCAAGGAATTCAAGGCTCCTTTCACGTTTGATGTGGAACACGGAATTTTTCTGCACGCAGTGCAGGGGAATCTCGCTTCATCCAGCGGCGAGGGGGAAGTCTCATGGTTTTTCTCGAGTTGCGGCCGGAACCTGGGTTATATTCTCGAGTTAAGACGGGGAGGGCCCTTCCAGACACGTGTTTGTTCAGCGACGTTAGGACTCCTGCCTAGGTGCGAGGGACACCTCGGGATTCTCCTCGAGTCTTGGCATGGCAATGGGGACGCGTCTCCACGTGAGGCGGGAAACCCAGTGTCCCTTTCCACGTGCCACAGGGATCCTGGGACGCCTATCCATTTTCAAGAGGAGTCAAGCATCGTATCCTTTGGAAGCATTGATCTCCGCGGACCTCTCGGATTTTCAAAGATGTGAGGTCTCTGGTCGCGATGAGGCAGAAAGTTAGGTCTTTCTCTGTGGTCTCCACAGGGGATTCAGACATCCCTTCGTCTTGGGAGATGCAAGACGAGCCTGCATTCAATTCACTGCAGGGATATCCGGCCTTACTTCGAGTCAGAGCATCTCGGTGTCCATTCCATTTGAGGCCACAAACTCAGGGTCCCTCTCACATACCTGTAGCTCAGAGAAGCCTCCTCTTGAGGTGCTTGTGGAAAGTTGATATTCCTCTTGAGTCGAAGCCAGGGACTAAGCTCTCATCTCGAGTTGATTTGGGGTCCACGGAGCCTTTTCGTGTTGCTCCAGTGACCTCAGGATCCCTCTAGACTTGAGACAGTGATCTTGGGTTTTCTCTGGAGTGCCATCAAGGAAATCAAGGCTCCTTTCACGTTTGATGTGGAACACGGAATTTCTCTGCATGCACTGCAGGGGAATCGGGCCTCATCTCGCGGCGAGGGGGAAGTCTCATGGTTTTTCTCGAGTTGCGGCCGGAACCTGTGGTATATTCTCGAGTTACGACGGGGAGGGCCCTTCAAGACACGTGTTTGTTCAGCGACATCAGGACTCCTGCCTAGGTGCGAGGGACTCCTCGGGATTCTCCTCGAGTCTTGGCATGGCAATTGGGACGCGTCTCCACGTGAGGCGCGAGACCCAGGGTCCCTTTCCACATGCCACAGGGATCCTGGGACTCCTATCCATTTTCGAGAGGAGTCAGGCATCGTCGCCTTTGGAAGCATTGATCTCCGCGAAACTCTCGAGTTATCAAAGGACGTGAGGCCTCCGGTCGCGATGAGGCAGAGAACTAGGTCTTTCTCTGTGGTCTCCACAGTGGATTCAGACATCCCTTCATCTTGGGAGATGGAAGACGAGCCTGCATTCAATTCACTGCAGGGATATCCCGCCTTACTTCGAGTCAGAGCATCTCGGTGTCCATTCCACTTGAGGCCACAAACTCAGGGTCCCTCTCACATACCTGTAGCTGAGAGAAGCCTCCTCTTGAGGTGCTTGTGGAAAGTTGGTATTCCTCTTGAGTCGAAGCCAGGGACTAAGCTCTCATCTCGAGTTGATTTGGGGTCCACGGAGCCCTTTCTTGTTGCTACAGTGACCTCAGGATCCCTCTAGACTTGAGACAGTGATCTTGGGTTTTCTCTGGAGTGCCATCAAGAAAATCAAGGCTCCTTTCACATTTGATGTGGAACACGGAATTGCTCTGCACGCAGTGCAGGGGAATCGGGCCTCATCTCGCGGCGAGGGGGATGTCTCATGGTTTTTCTCGAGTTGCAGCCGGAACCTGGGGTATATTCTCAAGTTACGACGGGGAGGGCCCTTCCAGACACGTGTTTTTTCAGCAACGTCTGGACTCCTGCCTAGGTGCGAGGAACACTTCGGGATTCTCCGCGAATCTTGACATGGCAATTGAGACGCGTCTCCACGTGAGGCGGGAGACCAGGGCCCCTTTCCACGTGAAACAGGGATCCTGGGACTCCTATCCATTTTCAAGAGGAGTCAGGCATCGTCTCCTTTGGAAGCATTGATCTCCGCGGACCTCTCGAGATTTCAAAGGATGTGAGGCCTCCAGTCGCGTTGAGGCGGAGGACTAGGTCTTCTCTGTGGTCTCCACAGGGGATTCAGACATCCGTTCGTCTTGGGAGATGCAAGACCAGCCTACATTCAATTCACTGCAGGGATATCCGGTTTACTTCGAGTCAGAGCATCTTGGTGTCCATTCCACTTGAGGCCACAAACGCAGGGTCCCTCTCACATACCTGTAGCTGAGAGAAGCCTCCACTTGAGGTGCTTGTGAAAAGTTGGTATTCCTCTTGAGTCGAAGCCAGGGACTAAGCTCTCATCTCGAGTTGATTTGGGGTCCACGGAGACCTTTCGTGTTGCTACAGTGACCTCAGGATCGCTCTAGACTTGACACAGTGATCTTGGGTTTTCTCTGGAGTGTCATCAAGGAAATCAAGGCTCCTCTCATGTTTGAAGGGGAACACGGAATTGCTCTGCACGCAGTGCAGGGGAATCAGGTCTCATCTCGCGGCGAGGGGGAAGTCTCCTGGTTTTTCTCGAGTTGCGGCTGGAACCTGGGGTATATTCTCGAGTTACGATGGGGAGGGCCCTTCCAGACACGTGTTTGTTCAGCGACGTCAGGACTCCTGCCTAGGTGCGAGGGACACCTCGGGATTCTCCTCGAGTCTTGGCATGGCAATTATGACGCGACTACACGTGAGTCGCGAGTCCCAGGGTCCCTTTCCACGTGCCACAGGAATCCTGGGACTCGTATCCATTTTCAATAGGACTCAGGCATCGTCTCCTTTGGAAGCATTGATCTCCGCGGACGTCTCGAGTTTTCAAAGGATGTGAGGACTCCAGTCGCGATGATGCGGAGAACTAGTTCTTTCTCTGTGGTTTCCACACGGGATTCAGACATCCGTTCATCTTGGGAGATGCAAGTCGAGCCTGCATTCAGTTCACTGCAGGGATATGAAAGGTTGCTGCTGAACGATAAGACGCGGGATTCGTGGCCTCCGGAGGAGACGAATTCAATCCGGGGCCAGAGACGAGGCTGGATCGCTCAGAGCTTTTGTGTAATAAAGTTTTATTAAAGCATAGAGAAAGCTTCTGACATAGGCATCAGAAGGGGGCAAAAGAGTACCCCCCTCCTAGTGTTTAGCTGTATGTTAGATAGTCACTCACAGTCTGTTAATGAAATGAAAGGAATGTCATAAAATTTAGAATGGCATCAGATAATCCATCCCAGGCCATAAAACGATTGACTGGAATCTTGTAGAAGGGCAGAATACCAACAAATAGTTCCATTTACATAGATTAGGGGAACAATACCTGAGTAAGTAAGTTAGGCCGTTTGGCGGAACCAACTTGAAGGTAGAGTCTGGGGTTCATTAACATAGCTTAAGACAACATTTCCATACGAAAAAGGAATGTATTGGTTAACTCAAAGTCTGAGAGTAGTTAGCTTTAGGTGAGACCAGGTGTCATGGCAACACAGAATGTTAAGAGAAACCTCCTCTTAAATTTGTATAGAGAAGGAAAAACAGATCGCTGGTTTGTTTCTTCCTGCCGCTTAAGAGAGATAAAAATGTCTGGCACTTACAGCCTCTTTCCTCCATTTGGAGACCCCTGGCCTTCCTGCCTGTTACCCTCTCAGATATCCGGCCTTTCTTCGAGTAGGAGCATCTCGGTGTCCATTCCACTTGAGGCCACAAACTCAGGGTACCTCTCACATACATGCAGCTGAAAGAAGCCTGCTCTTGACGTGCTTGTGGAAAGTTGGTATTCCTCTTGAGTCGAAGCCAGGGACTAAGCTCTCATCTCGAGTTGATTTGGGGTCCACGGAGCCCTTTCGTGTTGCTCCAGTGACCTCAGGATCCCTCTAGACTTGAGACAGTGATCTTGGGTTTTCTCTGGAGTGCCATTAAGGAAATCAAGGCTCCTTTCTTGTTTGATGTGGAACACGGAATTGCTCTGCACGCAGTGCAGGGGAATCGGGCCTCATCTCGCGGCGAGGGGGAAGTCTCATGGTTTTCCTCGGGTTGCGGCCGGAACCTGGGGTATATTCTCGAGTTACGACGGGGAGGGCCATCCCAGACACGTGTTTGTTCAGCGACGTGAGAACTCCTGCCTAGGTGCGAGGGACAACTCGGGATTCTCCTCGAGTCTTGGCATGGCGTTTGGGACGCGTCTCCACGTGAAGCGGGAGACCCAGGGTCCCTTTCCACGTGCCACAGGGATCCTGGGACTCCTATCCATTTTCAAGAAGAGTCAGGCATCCTCTCCTTTGGAAGCATTGATCTCCGCAGACCTCTCGAGTTTTCAAAGTATGTGAGGCCTCCGGTCGCGATGAGGCGGAGGACTAGGACTTTCTGTGTCGTCTCCACAGGGGATTCAGACATCCCTTTGTCTTGGGAGATGCAAGCCGAGCCTGCATTCAATTCACTGCAGGGATATCCGGCCTTACTTCGAGTCAGACCATCTCGGTGTCCATTCCACTTGAGGCAGGCAAACCAGGGTCCCTCTCACATACCTGTAGCTGAGAGAAGCCTCCTCTTGAGGTGCTTGTGGAAAGTTGGTATTCCTCTTGACTCAAAGCCAGGGACTAAGCTATCATCTCGAGTTGATTTGGGGTCCACGGAACCCTTTCGTGTGGCTCCAGTGACCTCAGGATCCCTCTAGACTTGAGACAGTGATCTTGGGTTTTCTCTGGAGTGCCATCAAGGAAATCAAGGCCCCTTTCACGTTTGATGTGGAACACGGAATTGCTCTGCACGCAGTGCAGGGGAATCGGGCCTCATGTCGCGGCGAGGGGGAAGTCTCATGGTTTTTCTCGAGTTGCGGCCGAAACCTGAGGTATATTCTCGAGTTACGACGGGTAGGGCCCTTCCAGACACGTGTTTGTTCAGTGACGTAAGGACTCCTGCCTAGGTGCGAGGGACACCTCGGGATTCTCCTCGAGTCTTGGCATGGCAATTGGGACGCGTCTCCACGTGAGGCGGGAGACCCAGGGTCCCTTTCCACGTGCCACACGGATCCTGGGACTCCTACCCATTTTCAAGAGGAGTCAGCCATCGTCTCCTTTGGAAGCAATGATCTCCGCGGACCTCTCGAGTTTTCAAAGGATGTGAGGCCTCCGGTCGCGATGAGGCGGAGAATTAGGTTTTTCTGTGTGGTCTCCACAGGAGATTCAGACATCCCTTCGTCTTGGGAGATGCAAGACGAGCCTGCATTCAATTCACTGCAGGGATATCCGGCCTTACTTCGAGTCAGAGCATCCCGGTGTCCATTCCACTTGAGGCCACAAACTCAGGGGCCCTCTCACATACCTGTAGCTGAGAGAAGCCTCCTCTTGAGGTGCTTGTGGAAAGTTGGTATTCCTCTTGAGTCTAAGCCAGGGACTAAGCTCTCATTTCGAGTTCATTTGGGGTCCATGGAGCCCTTTCGTGTTGCTACAGTGAGCTCAGGATCCCTCTAGACTAGGGACAGTGATCTTGGGTTTTCTCTGGAGTGCCATCAAGGAAATCAAGGCTCCTTTCACTTTTGATGTGGAATACGGAATTGCTCTGCATGCAGGTCAGGGGAATCGGACCTCAACTCGCGGCGAGGGGGAAATCTCATGGTTTTTCTCGAGTTGCGGCCGGAACCTGGGGTATATTCTCGAGTTACGACGGGGAGGGCCCTTCCAGACACGTGTTTGTTCAGCGACGTCAGGACTCCTGCCTAGGTGCGAGGGACACCTCGGGATTCTCCTCGAGTCTTGGCATGGCAATTTGGACAGTCTCCACGTGAGGCGGGAGACCCAGGGTCCCTTTCCACGTGCCACAGGGATCCTGGGACTCCTATCCATTTTCAAGCGGAGTCAGGCATCGTCTCCTTTGGAAGCATTGATCTCCGCGGACCTCTCGAGTTTTCAAAGGATGTGAGGCCTCCGGTCGCGATGAGGCAGAGAACTCGGTCTTTCTCTGTGGTCTCCATAGGGGATTCAGACATCCCTTCGTCTTGGGAGATGCAAGACGAGCCTGCATTCAATTCACTGCAGGGATATCCGGCCTTACTTCGAGTCAGAGCATCTCGGTGTCCATTCCACTTGAGGCCACAAACTCAGGGTCCCTCTCACATACCTGTAGCTGAGAGAAGCCTCCCCTTGAGGTGCTTGTGGAAAGTTGGTATTCCTCTTGAGTCGAAGCCAGGGACTAAGCTCTCACCTCGAGTTGATTTTGGGTCCAAAGAGCCCTTTCGTGTTGCTCCAGTGACCTCAGGATCCCTCTAGACTTGAGACAGTGATCTTGCGTTTTCTCTGCAGTGCCATCAAGGAAATCAAGGCTCCTTTCACGTTTGATGTGGAACACGGAATTGTTCTGCACGCAGTGCAGGGGAATCGGGCTTCATCCAGCGGCGAGGGGGAAGTCTCATTGTTTTTCTCGAGTTGCGGCCGGAACCTGGGGTATATTCTCGAGTTACGACGGGGAGGGCCCTTCCAGACACGTTTGTTCAGCGACGTCAGGACTCCTGCCTAGGTGTGAGGGACACCTCGGGATTCTCGTCGAGTCTTGGCATGGCAATGGGGACGCGTCTCCACGTGAGGCGGGAGACCCAGGGTCCCTTTCCACGTGCCACAGGGATCCTGGGACTCCTATCCATTTTCAAGAGGAGTCAGGCATCGTCTCCTTTGGAAGCATTGATCTCCGCGGACCTCTCGGATTTTCAAAGGATGTGAGGTCTCTGGTCGCGATGAGGCAGAAAGTTAGATCTTTCTCTGTGGTCTCCACAGGGGATTCAGACATCCCTTCGTCTTGGGAGATGCAAGATGAGCCTGCATTCAATTCACTGCAGGGATATCCGGCCTTACTTCGAGTCAGAGCATCTCGGTGTCCATTCCATTTGAGGCCACAAACTCAGGGTCCCTCTCACATACCTGTAGCTCAGAGAAGCCTCCCCTTGAGGTGCTTGTGGAAAGTTGATATTCCTCTTGAGTCGAAGCCAGGGACTAAGCTCTCATCTCGAGTTGATTTGGGGTCCACGGAGCCCTTTCGTGTTGCTCCAGTGACCTCAGGATCCCTCTAGACTTGAGACAGTGATCTTGGGTTTTCTCTGGAGTGCCATCAAGGAAATCAAGGCTCCTTTCAAATTTGATGTGGAACACGGAATTGCTCTGCACGCAGTGCAGGGGAATCGGGCCTCATCTCGTGGCAAGGGGGAAGTCTCATGGTTTTTCTCCAGTTGCGGCCGGAACCTGGGGTATATTCTCGAGTTACGACAGGGAGGGCCCTTTCAGAAACGTGTTTGTTCAGCGACGTCAGGACTCCTGCCTAGGTGCGAGGGACACCTCGGGATTCTCCTCGAGTCTTGGCATGGCAATTGGGACGCGTCTCCACGTGAGGCGGGAGACCCAGGGTCCCTTTCCACGTGCCACAGGGATCCTGGGACTCCTATCCATTTTCAAGAGGAGTCAGGCATCGTCTCCTTTGGAAGCAATGATCTCCGCGGACCTCTCGAGTTTTCAAAGGATGTGAGGCCTCTGCTCGTGATGAGGCGGAGAATTAGGTTTTTCTCTGTGGTCTCCACAGGAGATTCAGACATCCCTTCGTCTTGGGAGATGCAAGACGAGCCTGCATTCAATTCACTGCAGGGATATCCGGCCTTACTTCGAGTCAGAGCATCCCGGTGTTCATTCCACTTGAGGCCACAAACTCAGGGTCCCTCTCACATACCTGTAGCTGAGAGAAGCCTCCTCTTGAGGTGCTTGTGGAAAGTTGGTATTCCTCTTGAGTCGAAACCAGGGACTAAGCTCTCATCTTGAGTTGATTTCGTTCCACGGAGCCCTTTCATGTTGGTCCAGTGACCTCAGGATCCCTCTAGACTTGAGACAGTGATCTTGGGTTTTCTCTGGAGTGTCATCAAGGAAATCAAGGCTCCTTTCACGTTTGATGTGGAACACGGAATTGCTCTGCATGCAGTTCAGGGGAATCGGACCTCAACTCGCGGCGAGGGGGAAATCTCATGGTTTTTCTCGAGTTGCGGCCGGAACCTGGGGTATATTCTCGAGTTACGACGGGGAGGGCCCTTCCAGACACGTGTTTGTTCAGCGACGTCAGGACTCCTGCCTAGGTGCGAGGGACACCTCGGGATTCTCCTCGAGTCTTGGCATGGCAATTTGGACGCGTCTCCACGTGAGGCGGGAGACCCAGGGTCCCTTTCCACGTGCCACAGGGATCCTGGGACTCCTCTCCATTTTCAAGAGGAGTCAGGCATCGTCTCCTTTGGAAGCATTGATCTCCGCGGACCTCTCGAGTTTTCAAAGGATGTGAGGCCTCCGGTCGCGATGAGGCGGAGAACTCGGTCTTTCTCTGTGGTCTCCACAGGGGATTCAGACATCCCTTCGTCTTGGGAGATGCAAGACGAGCCTGCATTCAATTCACTGCAGGGATATCCGGCCTTACTTCGAGTCAGAGCATCTCGGTGTCCATTCCACTTGAGGCCACAAACTCAGGGTCCCTCTCACATACCTGTAGCTGAGAGAAGCCTCCTCTTTAGGTGCTTGTGGAAAGTTGCTATTCCTCTTGAGTCGAAGCGAGGGACTAAGCTCTCATCTCGAGTTGATTTGGGGTCCACAGAGCCCTTTCGTGTTTCTACAGGGACCTCAGGATCCATCTAGACTTGAGACAGTGATCTTGCGTTTTCTCTGCAGTGCCATCAAGGAAATCAAGGCTCCTTTCACGTTTGATGTGGAACACGGAATTGTTCTGCACGCAGTGCAGGGGAATCGGGCTTCATCCAGCGGCGAGGGGAAGTCTCATGGTTTTTCTCGAGTTGCGGCCGGAACCTGGGGTATATTCTCGATTTACGACGGGGAGGGCCCTTCCAGACACGTGTTTGTTCAGCGACGTCAGGACTCCTGCCTAGGTGCGAGGGACACCTCGGGATTCTCCTCGAGTCTTGGCATGGCAATGGGGACGCGTCTCCACGTGAGGTGGGAAACCCAGTGTCCCTTTCCACGTGCCACAGGGATCCTGGGACTCCTATCCATTTTCAAGAGGAGTCAGGCATCGTCTCCTTTGGAAGCATTGATCTCCGCGGACCTCTCGTATTTTCAAAGGATGTGAGGTCTCTGGTCGCGATGAGGCAGAAAGTTAGGTCTTTCTCTGTGGTCTCCACAGGGGGTTCAGACATCCCTTCGTCTTGGGAGATGCAAGACGAGCCTGCATTCAATTCACTGCAGGGATATCCGGCCTTACTTCGAGTCAGAGCATCTCGGTGTCCATTCCATTTGAGGCCACAAACTCAGGGTCCCTCTCACATAACTGTAGATCAGAGAAGCCTCCTCTTGAGGTGCTTGTGGAAAGTTGATATTCCTCTTGAGTCGAAGCCAGGGACTAAGCTCTCATCTCGAGTTGATTTGGGGTCCACGGAGCCCTTTCGTGTTGCTCCAGTGACCTCAGGATCCCTCTAGACTTGAGAGAGTGATCTTAGGTTTTCTCTGGAGTGCCATCAAGGAAATCAAGGCTCCTTTCAAATTTGATGTGGAACACGGAATTGCTCTGCACGCAGTGCAGGGGAATCGGGCCTCATCTCGTGGCAAGGGGGATGTCTCATGGTTTTTCTCAAGTTGCGGCCGAAACCTGGGGTATATTCTCGAGTTACGACGGGGAGTGCCCTTCTAGACACGTGTTTGTTCAGCGACGTCAGGACTCCTGCCTAGGTGCGAGGGACACCTCGGGATTCTCCTCGAGTCTTGGCATGGCAATGGGGACGCGTCTCCACGTGAGGCGGGAGACCCAGAGTCCCTTTCCATGTGCGACAGGGATCCTGGGACTCCTATCCATTTTCAAGAGGAGTCAGGCATCGTCTCCTTTGGAAGCATTGATCTCCGCGGACCTCTCGAGTTTTCAAAGGATGTGAGGCCTCCGCTAGCGATGAGGCGGAGGACTAGCTCTTTCTCTGTCATCTCTACAGGGGATTCAGACATCCCTTCGTCTTGGGAGATGCAAGACGATCGTGCATTCAATTCACTGCAGGGATATCCGGCCTTACTTTGAGTCAGAGCATCTCGATGTCCATTCCACTTGAGGCCACAAACTCAGGGTACCTCTCACATACCTGTAGCTGAGAGAAGCCTCCTCTTGAGGTGCTTGTGGAAAGTTGGTATTCCTCTTGAGTCGAAGCCAGGGACTAAGCTCTCATCCCGAGTTGCTTTGTGGTCCACGGAGCCCTTTCGTGTTGCTCCAGTTACCTCAGGATCCCTCTAGACTTGAGACAGTGATCTTGGGTTTTCTCTGGAGTGCCATCAAGGAAATCAAGGCTCCTTTCACGTTTGATGTGGAAAACGGAATTGGTTTGCACGCAGGGCAGGGGAATCAGGCCTCATCTCGCGGCGAGGGGGAAGTCTCATGGTTTTTCTCGAGTTGCGGGCCGAACCTGGGGTACATTCTCGAGTTACGACGGGGAGGGCCCTTCCAGACACGTGTTTGTTCAGCGACGTCAGGACTCCTGCCTAGGTGCGAGGGACACCTCGGGATTCTCCTCGAGTCTTGGCATGGCAATTGGGACGCGTCTCCACGTGAGGCAGGAGACCCAGGGTCCCTTTCCACGTGCCACAGTGATCCTGGGACTCCTATCCATTTTCAAGAGGAGTCAGGCATCGTCTCCTTTGGAAGCAATGATCTCCGCGGACCTCTCGAGTTTTCAAAGGATGTGAGGCCTCCGCGCGCGATGAGGCGGAGAATTAGGTTTTTCTCTGTGGTCTCCACAGGGGATTCAGACATCCCTTCGTCTTGGGAGATGCAAGACGAGCCTGCATTCAATTCACTGCAGGGATATCCGGCCTTACTTCGAGTCAGAGCATCACAGTGTCCATTCCACTTGAGGGACAAACTCAGGGGCCCTCTCACATACCTGTAGCTGAGAGAAGCCTCCTCTTGAGGTGCTTGTGGAAAGTTGGTATTCCTCTTGAGTCGAAGCCAGGGACTAAGCTCTCATCTCGAGTTGATTTGGGGTCCATGGAGCCCTTTCGTGTTGTTACAGTGACATCAGGATCCCTCTAGACTAGGGACAGTGATCTTGGGTTTTCTCTGGAGTGTCATCAAGGAAATCAAGGCTCCTTTCACTTTTGATGTGGAATACGGAATTGCTCTGCATGCAGGGCAGGGGAATCGGGCCTCATCTCGCGGCGAGGGGGAAGTCTCATGGTTTTTCTCGAGTTGCGGCCGGAACCTGGGGTATATTCTCGAGTTACGACGGGGAGGGCCCTTCCAGACACGTGTTTGTTCAGCGACGTCAGGACTCCTGCCTAGGTGCAAGGGACACCTCGGGATTCTCTTCGAGTCTTGGCATGGCAATTGGGACGCGTCTCCATGTGAGGAGGGAGACCCAGGGTCCCTTTCCACGTGCCACAGGGATCCTGGGACTCCTATCCATTTTCAAGAGGAGTCAGGCATCGTCTCCTTTGGAAGCATTGATCTCCGCGGACCTCTCGAGTTTTCAAAGGATGTGAGGCCTCCGCTCGCGATGAGGCGGAGGACTAGCTCTTTCTCTGTCATCTCTACAGGGGATTCAGACATCCCTTCGTCTTGGGAGATGCAAGACGATCGTGCATTCAATTCACTGCAGGGATATCCGGCCTTACTTCGAGTCAGAGCATCTCGGTGTCCATTCCACTTGAGGCCACAAACTCAGGGTCCCTCTCACATACCTGTAGCTGAGAGAAGCCTCCTCTTGAGGTGCTTGTGGAAAGTTGGTATTCCTCTTGAGTCGAAGCCAGGGACTAAGCTCTCATCTCGAGTTGATTTGTGGTCCACGGATCCCTTTCGTGTTGCTCCAGTGACCTCAGGATCCCTCTAGACTTGACACAGTGAGCTTGGGTTTTCTCTGGAGTGCCATCAAGGAAATCAAGGCTCCTTTCATGTTTGATGTGGAAAACGGAATTGCTTTGCACGCAGGGCAGGGGAATCAGACCTCATCTCGCGGCGAGGGGGAAGTCTCATGGTTTTTCTCGAGTTGCGGCCGAAACCTGGGGTATATTCTCGAGTTACGACGGGTAGGGCCCTTCCAGACACGTGTTTGTTCAGTGAGGTAAGGACTCCTGCCTAGGTGCGAGGGACACCTCGGGATTCTCCTCGAGTCTTGGCATGGCAATTGGGACGCGTCTCCACGTGAGGCGGGAGACCCAGGGTCCCTTTCCACGTGCCACAGGGATCCTGGGACTCCTACCCATTTTCAAGAGGAGTCAGCCATCGTCTCCTTTGGAAGCAATGATCTCCGCGGACCTCTCGAGTTTTCAAAGGATGTGAGGCCTCCGGTCGCGATGAGGCGGAGAATTATGTTTTTCTCTGTGGTCTCCACAGGAGATTCAGACATCCCTTCGTCTTGGGAGATGCAAGACGAGCCTGCATTCAATTCACTGCAGGGATATCCGGCCTTGCTTCGAGTCAGAGCATCCCGGTGTCCATTCCACTTGAGACCAAAAACTCAGGGGCCCTCTCACATACCTGTAGCTGAGAGAAGCCTCCTCTTGAGGTGCTTGTGGAAAGTTGGTATTCCTCTTGAGTCTAAGCCAGGGACTAAGCTCTCATTTCGAGTTCATTTGGGGTCCATGGAGCCCTTTCGTGTTGCTACAGTGAGCTCAGGATCCCTCTAGACTAGGGACAGTGATCTTGGGTTTTCTCTGGAGTGCCATCAAGGAAATCAAGGCTGCTTTCACTTTTGATGTGGAATACGGAATTGCTCTGCATGCAGGGCAGGGGAATCGGACCTCAACTCGCGGCGAGGGGGAAGTCTCATGGTTTTTTTCGAGTTGCGGCCGGAACCTGGGGTATATTCTCGAGTTACGACGGGGAGGGCCCTTCCAGACACGTGTTTGTTCAGCGACGTCAGGACTCCTGCCTAGGTGCGAGGGACACCTCGGGATTCTCCTCGAGTCTTGGCATGGCAATTTGGACGCGTCTCCACGTGAGGCGGGAGACCGAGGGTCCCTTTCCACGTGCCACAGGGATCCTGGGACTCCTATCCATTTTCAAGAGGAGTCAGGCATCGTCGCCTTTGGAAGCATTGATCTCCGCGGACCTCTCGAGTTTTCAAAGGATGTGAGGCCTCCGGTCGCGATGAGGCGGAGAACTCGGTCTTTCTCTGTGGTCTCCACAGGGGATTCAGACATCCCTTCGTCTTGGGAGATGCAAGACGAGCCTGCATTCAATTCACTGCAGGGATATCCGGCCTTACTTCGAGTCAGAGCATCCCGGTGTCCATTCCACTTGAGGCCACAAACTCGGGGTCCCTCAAATATACATGTAGCTGAGAGAAGCCTCCTCTTGAGGTGCTTGTGGAAAGTTGGTATTCCTCTTGAGTCTAAGCCAGGGACTAAGCTCTCATCTCGAGTTGATTTCGGTCCACGGAGCCCTTTCCTGTTGCTTCAGTGACCTCTGGATCCCTCCAGACTTGAGACAGTGATCTTGGGTTTTCTCTGGAGTGCCATCAAGGAAATCAAGGCTCCTTTCACGTTTGATGTGGAACACGGAATTGCTCTGCATGCAGTGCAGGGGAATCGGACCTCAACTCGCGGCGAGGGGGAAATCTCATGGTTTTTCTCGAGTTGCGGCCCGAACCTGGGGTATATTCTCGAGTTACGACGGGGAGGGCCCTTCCAGACACGTGTTTGTTCAGCGACGTCAGGACTCCTGCCTAGGTGCGAGGGACACCTCGGGATTCTCCTCGAGTCTTGGCATGGCAATTTGGACGCGTCTCCACGTGAGACGGGAGACCCAGTGTCCCTGTCCACGTGCCACAAGGATCCTGGGACTCCTATCCATTTTCAAGAGGAGTCAGGCATCGTCTCCTTTGGAAGCATTGATCTCCGCGGACCTCTCGAGTTTTCAAAGGATGTGAGGCCTCCGGTCGCGATGAGGCGGAGAACTCGGTCTTTCTCTGTGGTCTCCACAGGGGATTCAGACATCCCTTCGTCTTGGGAGTTGCAAGACGAGCCTGCATTCAATTCACTGCAGGGATATCCCGCCTTAGTTCGAGTCAGAGCATCTCGGTGTCCATTCCACTTGAGGCCACAACCTCAGGGTCCCTCTCACATACCTGTAGCTGAGAGAAGCCTCCTCTTGAGGTGCTTGTGGAAAGTTGGTATTCCTCTTGAGTCGAAGCCAGGGACTAAGCTCTCATCTGGAGTTGATTTGGGGTCCACGGAGCCCTTTCGTGTTGTTCCAGTGACCTCAGGATCCCTCTAGACTTGAGACAATGATCTTGGGTTTTCTCTGGAGTGCCATCAAGGAAATCAAGGCTCCTTTCAAATTTGATGTGGAACACGGAATTGCTCTGCACGCAGTGCAGGGGAATCGGGTTTCATCTCGTGGCAAGGGGGATGTCTCATGGTTTTTCTCAAGTTGCGGCCGAAACCTGGGGTATATTCTCGAGTTACGACGGGGAGTGCCCTTCCAGACACGTGTTTGTTCAGCGACGTCAGGACTCCTGACTAGGTGCGAGGGACACCTCGGGATTCTCCTCGAGTCTTGGCATGGCAATTGGGACACGTCTCCACGTGAGGCGGGAGACCCAGGGTCCCTTTCCACGTGCCACAGGGATCCTGGGACTCCTATCCATTTTCAAGAGGAGTCAGGCATCGTCTCCTTTGGAAGCATTGATCTCCACGGACCTCTCGAGTTTTCAAAGGATGTGAGGCCTCCGCGCAAGATGAGGCGGAGGACTAGCTCTTTCTCTGTCATCTCTACAGGGGATTCAGACATCCCTTCGTCTTGGGAGATGCAAGACGATCGTGCATTCAATTCACTGCAGGGATATCCGGCCTTACTTCGAGTCAGAGCATCTCGGTGTCCATTCCACTTGAGGCCACAAACTCAGGGTCCCTCTCACATACCTGTAGCTGAGAGAAGCCTCCTCTTGAGGTGCTTGTGGAAAGTTGGTATTCCTCTTGAGTCGAAACCAGGGACTAAGCTCTCATCTCGAGTTGATTTGTGGTCCACGGAGCCCTTTCGTGTTGCTCCAGTGACCTCAGGATCCCTCTAGACTTGACATAGTGAACTTGGGTTTTCTCTGGAGTGCCATCAAGGAACTCAATGCTCCTTTCACGGTTGATGTGTAAAACGGAATTGCTTTGCACGCAGGGCAGGGGAATCAGACCTCATCTCGCGGCGAGGGGGAAGTCTCATGGTTTTTCTCGAGTTGCGGCCGGAACCTGGGGTATATTCTCGAGTTACGACGGGTAGGGCCCTTCCAGACACGTTTTTGTTCAGTGACGTCAGGACTCCTTCCTAGGTGCGAGGGACACCTCGGGATTCTCCTCAAGTCTTGCCATGGCAATTGGGACGCGTCTCCACGTGAGGCGGGAGACCCAGGGTCCCTTTCCACGTGCCACAGGGATCCTGGGACTCCTATCCATTTTCAAGAGGAGTCAGGCATCGTCTCCTTTGGAAGCAATGATCTCCGCGGACCTCTCGAGTTTTCAAAGGATGTGAGGCCTCTGCTCGTGAAGAGGCGGAGAATTAGGCTTTTCTCTGTGGTCTCCACAGGAGATTCAGACATCCCTTCGTCTTGGGAGATGCAAGACGAGCCTGCATTCAATTCACTGCAGGGATATCCGGACTTACTTCGAGTCAGAGCATCTCGGTGTCCATTCCACTTGAGGCCACATTCTCAGGGGCCCTCTCACATACCTGTAGCTCAGAGAAGCCTCCTCTTGAGGTGCTTGTGGAAAGTTGGTATTCCTCTTGAGTCGAAGCCAGGGACTAAGCTCTCATCTCGAGTTGATTTGGGGTCCACGGAGCCCTTTCGTGTTGCTACAGTGAGTTCAGGATCCCTCTAGACTAGGGACAGTGATCTTGGGTTTTCTCTGGAGTGCCATCAAGGAAATCAAGGCTCCTTTCACTTTTGATGTGGAATACGGAATTGCTCTGCATGCAGGGCAGGGGAATCGGGCCTCATCTCGCGGCGAGGGGGAAGTCTCATGGTTTTTCTCGAGTTGCGGCCGGAACCTGGGGTATATTCTCGAGTTACGACGGGGAGGGCCCTTCCAGACACGTGTTTGTTCAGCGACGTCAGGACTCCTGCCTAGGTGCGAGGGACACCTCGGGATTCTCCTCGAGTCTTGGCATGGCAATTGGGACGCGTCTCCACGTGAGGCGGGATACCCAGGGTCCCTTTCCACGTGCCACAGGGATCCTGGGACTCCTATCCATTTTCAAGAGGAGTCATTCTTCGCCTCCTTTGGAAGCAATGATCTCCGCGGACCTCTCGAGTTTTCAAAGGATGTGAGGCCTCCGCTCGCGATGAGGCGGAGAATTAGGTTTTTCTCTGTGGTCTCCACAGGGGATTCAGACATCCCTTCGTCTTGGGAGATGCAAGACGAGCCTGCATTCAATTCACTGCAGGGATATCCGGACTTACTTCGAGTCAGAGCATCTCGGTGTCCATTCCACTTGAGGCCACAATCTCAGGGGCCCTCTCACATACCTGTAGCTGAGAGAAGCCTCCTCTTGAGGTGCTTGTGGAAAGTTGGTATTCCTCTTGAGTCGAAGCCAGGGACTAAGCTCTCATCTCGAGTTGATTTGGGGTCCATGGAGCCCTTTCGTGTTGCTACAGTGAGCTCAGGATCCCTCTAGACTAGGGACAGTGATCTTGGGTTTTCTCTGGAGTGCCATCAAGGAAATCTAGGCTCCTTTCACTTTTGATGTGGAATACGGAATTGCTCTGCATGCAGGGCAGGGGAATCGGGCCTCATCTCGCGGCGAGGGGGAAGTCTCATGGTTTTTCTCGAGTTGCGGCCGGAACCTGGGGTATATTCTCGAGTTACGACGGGGAGGGCAATTCCAGACACGTGTTTGTTCAGCGACGTCAGGACTCCTGCCTAGGTGCGAGGGACACCTCGGGATTCTCCTCGAGTCTTGGCATGGCAATTGGGACGCGTCTCCACGTGAGGCGGGAGACCCAGGGTCCCTTTCCACGTGCCACAGGGATCCTGGGACTCCTATCCATTTTCAAGAGGAGTCAGTCATCGTCTCCTTTGGGAGCAATGATCTCCGCGGACCTCTCGAGTTTTCAAAGGATGTGAGGCCTCCGCTCGCGATGAGGCGGAGAATTAGGTTTTTCTCTGTGGTCTCCACAGGGGATTCAGACATCCCTTCGTCTTGGGAGATGCAAGACGAGCCTGCATTCAATTCCCTGCAGGGATATCCGGCCTTACTTCGAGTCAGAGCATCCCGGTGTCCATTCCACTTGAGGCCACAAACTCGGGGTCCCTCAAATATACATGTAGCTGAGAGAAGCCTCCTCTTGAGGTGCTTGTGGAAAGTTGGTATTCCTCTTGAGTCGAAGCCAGGGACTAAGCTCTCATCTCGAGTTGATTTCGGTCCACGGAGCCCTTTCCTGTTGGTCCAGTGACCTCAGGATCCCTCTAGACTTGAGACAGTGATCTTGGGTTTTCTCTGGAGTGTCATCAAGGAAATCAAGGCTCCTTTCACGTTTGATGTGGAACACGGAATTGCTCTGCATGCAGTGCAGGGGAATCGGACCTCAACTCGCGGCGAGGGGGAAATCTCATGGTTTTTCTCGAGTTGCGGCCCGAACCTGGGGTATATTCTTGAGTTACGACGGGGAGGGCCCTTCCAGACACGTGTTTGTTCAGCGACGTCAGGACTCCTGCCTAGGTGCGAGGGACACCTCGGGATTCTCCTCGAGTCTTGGCATGGCAATGTGGACGCGTCTCCACGTGAGGCCGGAGACCCAGGGTCCCTTTCCACGTGCCATAGGGATCCTGAGACTCCTATCCATTTTCAAGAGGAGTCAGGCATCGTCTCCTTTGGAAGCATTGATCTCCGTGGACCTCTCGAGTTTTCAAAGGATGTGAGGCCTCCGGTCGCGATGAGGCGGAGAACTCGGTCTTTCTCTGTGGGCTCCACAGGGGATTCAGACATCCCTTCGTCTTGGGAGATGCAAGACGAGCCTGCATTCAATTCACTGCAGTGATATCCGGCCTTACTTCGAGTCAGAGTATCTCGGTGTCCATTCCACTTGAGGCCACAAACTCAGGGTCCCACTCACATACCTGTAGCTGAGAGAAGCCTCCCCTTGAGGTGCTTGTGGAAAGTTGGTATTCCTCTTGAGTCGAAGCCAGGGACTAAGCTCTCATCTCGAGTTGATTTGGGGTCCACAGAGCCCTTTCGTGTTGCTCCAGTGACCTCAGGATCCCTCTAGACTTGAGACAGTGATCTTGCGTTTTCTCTGCAGTGCCATCAAGGAAATCAAGGCTCCTTTCACGTTTGATGTGGAACACGGAATTGTTCTGCACGCAGTGCAGGGGAATCGGGCTTCATCCAGCGGCGAGGGGGAAGTCTCATGGTTTTTCTCGAGTTGCGGCCGGAACCTGGGGTATATTCTCGAGTTACGACGGGGAGGGCCCTTCCAGACACGTGTTTGTTCAGCGACGTCAGGACTCCTGCCTAGGTGCGAGGGACACCTCGGGATTCTCCTCGAGTCTTGGCATGGCAATGGGGACGCGTCTCCACGTGAGGCGGGAAACCCATTGTCCCTTTCCACGTGCCACAGGGATCCTGGGACTCCTATCCATTTTCAAGAGGAGTCAGGCATCGTCTCCTTTGGAAGCATTGATCTCCGCGGACCTCTCGGATTTTCAAAGGATGTGAGGCCTCCGCTCGCGATGAGGCAGAAAGTTAGGTCTTTCTCTGTGGTCTCCACAGGGGATTCAGACATCCCTTCGTCTTGGGAGATGCAAGACGAGCCTGCATTCAATTCACTGCAGGGATATCCGGCCTTACTTCGAGTCAGAGCATCTCGGTGTCCATTCCATTTGAGGCCACAAACTCAGGGTCCCTCTCACATACCTGTAGCTCAGAGAAGCCTCCTCTTGAGGTGCTTGTGGAAAGTTTATATTCCTCTTGAGTCGAAGCCAGGGACTAAGCTCTCATCTCGAGTTGATCTGGGGTCCACGGAGCCCTTTCGTGTTGCTCCAGTGACCTCAGGATCCCTCTAGACTTGAGACAGTGATCTTGTGTTTCCTCTGGAGTGCCATCAAGGAAATCAAGGCTCCTTTCAAATTTGATGTGGAACACGGAATTGCTCTGCACGCAGTGCTGGGGAATCGGGCCTCATCTCGTGGCAAGGGGGAAGTCTAATGGTTTTTCTCGAGTTGCGGCCGGAACCTGGGGTATATTCTCGAGTTACAACGGGGAGAGCCCTTCCAGACACGTGTTTGTTCAGCGACGTCAGGACTCCTGCCTAGGTGCGACGGACACCTCGGGATTCTCCTCGAGTCTTGGCATGGCAATTGGGACGCGTCTCCACGTGAGGCGGGAGACCCAGGGTCCCTTTCTACGTGCCACAGGGATCCTGGGACTCCTATCCGTCTTCAAGAGGAGTCAGGCATCGTCTCCTTTGGAAGCAATGATCTCCGCGGACCTCTCGAGTTTTCAAAGGATGTGAGGCCTCTGCTCGTGATGAGGCGGAGAATTAGGTTTTTCTCTGTGGTCTCCACAGGAGATTCAGACATCCCTTCGTCTTGGGAGATGCAAGACTAGCCTGCATTCAATTCACTGCAGGAATATCCGGACTTACTTCGAGTCAGAGCATCTCGGTGTCCATTCCACTTGAGGCCACATTCTCAGGGGCCCTCTCACATACCTGTAGCTCAGAGAAGCCTCCTCTTGAGGTGCTTGTGGAAAGTTGGTATTCCTCTTGAGTCGAAGCCAGGGACTAAGCTCTCATCTCGAGTTGATTTGGGGTCCACGGAGCCCTTTCGTGTTGCTACAGTGAACTCAGGATCCCTCTAGACTAGGGACAGTGATCTTGGGTTTTCTCTGGAGTGCCATCAAGGAAATCAAGGCTCCTTTCACTTTTGATGTGGAATACGGAATTGCTCTGCATGCAGGGCAGGGGAATCGGGCCTCATCTCGCGGCGAGGGGGAAGTCTCATGGTTTTTCTCGAGTTGCGGCCGGAACCTGGGGTATATTCTCGAGTTACGACGGGGAGGGCCCTTCCAGACACGTGTTTGTTCAGCGACGTCAGGACTCCTGCCTAGGTGCGAGGGACACCTCGGGATTCTCCTCGAGTCTTGGCATGGCAATTGGGACGCGTCTCCACGTGAGGCGGGAGACCCAGGGTCCCTTTCCACGTGCCACAGGGATCCTGGGACTCCTATCCATTTTCAAGAGGAGTCAGTCATCGTCTCCTTTGGAAGCAATGATCTCCGCGGACCTCTCGAGTTTTCAAAGGATGTGAGGCCTCCGCTCGCAATGAGGCGGAGAATTAGGTTTTTCTCTGTGGTCTCCACAGGGGATTCAGACATCCCTTCGTCTTGGGAGATGCAAGACGAGCCTGCATTCAATTCACTGCAGGGATATCCGGCCTTACTTCGAGTCAGAGCATCCCGGTGTCCATTCCATTTGAGGCCACAAACTCGGGGTCCCTCAAATATACATGTAGCTGAGAGAAGCCTCCTCTTGAGGTGCTTGTGGAAAGTTGGTATTCCTCTTGAGTCTAAGCCAGGGACTAAGCTCTCATCTCGAGTTGATTTCGGTCCACGGAGCCCTTTCCTGTTGCTCCAGTGACCTCAGGATCCCTCTAGACTTGAGACAGTGAACTTGGGTTTTCTCTGGAGTGCCATCAAGGAAATCAAGGCTCCTTTCACTTTTGATGTGGAAAACGGAATTGCTTTGCACGCAGGGCAGGGGAATCAGGCCTCATCTCGCGGCGAGGGGGAAGTCTCATGGTTTTTCTCGAGTTGCGGCGGAACCTGGGGTATATTCTCGAGTTACGACTGGGAGGGCCCTTCCAGACACGTGTTTGTTCAGCGACGTCAGGACTCCTGCCTAGGTGCGAGGGACAACTCGGGATTCTCCTCGAGTCTTGGCATGGCAATGGGGACGCGTCTCCACGTGAGGCGGGAAACCCAGTGTCCCTTTCCACGTGCCACAGGGATCCTGGGACTCCTATCCATTTTCAAGAGGAGTCAGGCATCGTCTCCTTTGGAAGCATTGATCTCCGTGGACCTCTCGAGTTTTCAAAGGATGTGAGGCCTCCGGTCGCGATGAGGCGGAGAACTCGGTCTTTCTCTGTGGTCTCCACAGGGGATTCAGACATCCCTTCGTCTTGGGAGATGCAAGACGAGCCTGCATTCAATTCACTGCAGGGATATCCGGCCTTACTTCGAGTCAGAGCATCTCGGTGTCCATTCCACTTGAGGCCACAAACTCAGGGTCCCTCTCACATACTTGTAGCTGAGAGAAGCCTCCTCTTGAGGTGCTTGTGGAAATTTGGTATTCCTCTTGAGTGGAAGCCAGGGACTAAGCTCTCATCTCGAGTTGATTTGGGGTCCACAGAGCCCTTTCGTGTTGCTCCAGTGACCTCAGGATCCCTCTAGACTTGAGACAGTGATCTTGCGTTTTCTCTGCAGTGCCATCAAGGAAATCAAGGCTCCTTTCACGTTTGATGTGGAACACGGAATTGTTCTGCACGCAGTGCAGGGGAATCGGGCTTCATCCAGCGGCGAGGGGAAGTCTCATGGTTTTTCTCGAGTTGCGGCCGGAACCTGGGGTATATTCTCGAGTTACGACGGGGAGAGCCCTTCCAGACACGTGTTTGTTCAGCGACGTCAGGACTCCTGCCTAGATGCGAGGGACACCTCGGGATTCTCCTCGAGTCTTGGCATGGCAATGGGGACGCGTCTCCACGTGAGGCGGGAAACCCAGTGTCCCTTTCCACGTGCCACAGGGATCCTGGGACTCCTATCCATTTTCAAGAGGAGTCAGGCATCGTCTCCTTTGGAAGCATTGATCTCCGCGGACCTCTCGAATTTTCAAAGGATGTGAGGTCTCTGGTCGCGATGAGGCAGAAAGTGAGGTCTTTCTCTGTGGTCTCCACAGGGGATTCAGACATCCCTTCGTCTTGGAAGATGCAAGACGAGCCTGCATTCATTTCACTGCAGGGATATCCCGCCTTACTTCGAGTCAGAGCATCTCGGTGTCCATTCCATTTGAGGCCACAACCTCAGGGTCCCTCTCACATACCTGTAGCTCAGAGAAGCCTCCTCTTGAAGTGCTTGTGGAAAGTTGATATTCCTCTTGAGTCGAAGCCAGGGACTAAGCTCTCATCTCGAGTTGATTTGGGGTCCACGGAGCCCTTTCGTGTTGCTCCAGTGACCTCAGGATCCCTCTAGACTTGAGACAGTGATCTTGGGTTTTCTCTGGAGTGCCATCAAGGAAATCAAGGCTCCTTTCAAATTTGATGTGGAACACGGAATTGCTCTGCACGCAGTGCAGGGGAATCGGGCCTCATCTCGTGGCAAGGGGGATGTCTCATGGTTTTTCTCAAGTTGCGGCCGAAACCTGGGGTATATTCTCGAGTTACGACGGGGAGTGCCCTTCCAGACACGTGTTTGTTCAGCGACGTCAGGACTCCTGCCTAGGTGCGAGGGACACCTCGGGATTCTCCTCGAGTCTTGGCATGTCAATGGGGACGCGTCTCCACGTGAGGCGGGAGACCCAGGGTCCCTTTCCACGTGCCACAGGGATCCTGGGACTCCTATCCATTTTCAAGAGGAGTCAGGCATCGTCTCCTTTGGAAGCATTGATCTCCGCGGACCTCTCGAGTTTTCAAAGGATGTGAGGCCTCCGCTCGCGATGAGGCGGAGGACTAGCTCTTTCTCTGTCATCTCCACAGGGGATTCAGACATCCCTTCGTCTTGGGAGATGCAAGACGAGCCTGCATTCAATTCACTGCAGGGATATCCGGCCTTATTTCGAGTCAGAGCATCTCGGTGTCCATTCCACTTGAGGCCACAAACTCAGGGTCCCTCTCACATACCTGTAGCTGAGAGAAGCCTCCTCTTGAGGTGCTTGTGGAAAGTTGGTATTCCTCTTGAGTCGAAGCCAGGGACTAAGCTCTCATCTCGAGTTGATTTGTGGTCCACGAAGCCCTTTCGTGTTGCTCCAGTGACCTCAGGATCCCTCTAGACTTGAGACAGTGAACTTGGGTTTTCTCTGGAGTGCCATCAAGGAAATCAAGGCTCCTTTCACTTTTGATGTGGAAAACGGAATTGCTTTGCACGCAGTGCAAGGGAATCAGGCCTCATCTCGCGGCGAGGTGGAAGTCTCATGGTTTTTCTCGAGTTGCGGCCCGAACCTGGGGTATATTCTCGAGTTACGACTGGGAGGGCCCTTCCAGACACGTGTTTGTTCAGCGACGTCAGGACTCCTGTCTAGGTGCGAGGGACACCTCGGGATTCTCCTCAAGTCTTGGCCTGGCAATAGGGACGCGTCTCCACGTGAGGCGGGAGACCCAGGGTCTCTTTCCACGTGCCACAGGGATCCTGGGACTCCTATCCATTTTCAAGAGGAGTCAGGCATCGTCTCTTTTGGAAGCAATGATCTCCGCGGACCTCTCGAGTTTTCAAAGGATGTGAGGCCTCTGCTCGTGATGAGGCGGAGAATTAGGTTTTTCTCTGTGGTCTCCACAGGAGATTCAGACATCCCTTCGACTTGGGAGATGCAAGACGAGCCTGCATTCAATTCACTGCAGCGATATCCGGCCTTACTTCGAGTCAGAGCATCTCGGTGTCCTTTCCACTTGAGGCCACAAATTCAGGGGCCCTCTCACATACCTGTAGCTGAGAGAAGCCTCCTCTTGAGGTGCTTGTGGAAAGTTGGTATTCCTCTTGAGTCGAAGCCAGGGACTAAGCTCTCATCTCGAGTTGATTTGGGGTCCATGGAGCACTTTCCTGTTGCTACAGTGAGCTCAGGATCCCTCTAGACTAGGGACAGTGATCTTGGGTTTTCTCTGGAGTGCCATCAAGGAAATCAAGGCTCCTTTCACTTTTGATGTGGAATACGGAATTGCTCTGCATGCAGGGCAGGGGAATCGGGCCTCATCTCGCGGCGAGGGGGAAGTCTCATGGTTTTTCTCGAGTTGCGGCCGGAACCTGGGGTATATTCTCGAGTTACGACGGGGAGGGCCCTTCCAGACACGTGTTTGTTCAGCGACGTCAGGACTCCTGCCTAGGTGCGAGGGACACCTCGGGATTCTCCTCGAGTCTTGGCATGGCAATTGGGACGCGTCTCCACGTGAGGCGGGAGACCCAGGGTCCCTTTCCAAGTGCCACAGGGATCCTGGGACTCCTATCCATTTTCAAGAGGAGTCAGGCATCGTCTCCTTTGGAAGCATTGATCTCCGCGGACCTCTAGAGTTTTCAAAGGATGTGAGGCCTCCGCTCGCGGTGAGGCGGAGAACTCGGTCTTTCTCTGTGGTCTCCACAGGGGATTCAGACATCCCTTCGTCTTGGGAGATGCAAGACGAGCCTGCATTCAATTCACTGCAGGGATATCCGGCCTTACTTCGAGTCAGAGCATCTCGGTGTCCATTCCACTTGAGGCCACATACTCAGGGTCCCTCTCACATACCTGTAGCTGAGAGAAGCCTCCTCTTGAGGTGCTTGTGGAAAGTTGGTATTCCTCTTGAGTCGAAGCCAGGGACTAAGCTCTCATCTCGAGTTGATTTGGGGTCCACAGAGCCCTTTCGTGTTTCTACAGGGACCTCAGGATCCATCTAGACTTGAGACAGTGATCTTGCGTTTTCTCTGCAGTGCCATCAAGGAAATCAAGGCTCCTTTCACGTTTGATATGGAACACGGAATTGTTCTGCACGCAGTGCAGGGGAATCGGGCTTCATCCAGCGGCGAGGGGAAGTCTCATGGTTTTTCTCGAGTTGCGGCCGGAACCTGGGGTATATTCTCGAGTTACGACGGGGAGGGCCCTTCCAGACACGTGTTTGTTCAGCGACGTCAGGACTCCTGCCTAGGTGCGAGAGACACCTCGGGATTCTCCTCGAGTCGTGGCATGGCAATGGGGACGCGTCTCCACGTGAGGTGGGAAACCCAGTGTCCCTTTCCACGTGCCACAGGGATCCTGGGACTCCTATCCATTTTCAAGAGGAGTCAGGCATCGTCTCCTTTGGAAGCATTGATCTCCGCGGACCTCTCGAATTTTCAAAGGATGTGAGGTCTCTGGTCGCGATGAGGCAGAAAGTTAGGTCTTTCTCTGTGGTCTCCACAGGGGATTCGGACATCCCTTCGCCTTGGGAGATGCAAGACGAGCCTGCATTCAATTCACTGCAGGGATATCCGGCCTTACTTCGAGTCAGAGCATCTCGGTGTCCATTCCATTTGAGGCCACAAACTCAGGGTCCCTCTCACATACCTGTAGCTCAGAGAAGCCTCCTCTTGAGGTGCTTGTGGAAAGTTGATATTCCTCTTGAGTCGAAGCCAGGGACTAAGCTCTCATCTCGAGTTGATTTGGGGTCCACGGAGCCCTTTCGTGTTGCTCCAGTGACCTCAGGATCCCTCTAGACTTGAGACAGTGATCTTAGGTTTTCTCTGGAGTGCCATCAAGGAAATCAAGGCTCCTTTCAAATTTGATGTGGAACACGGAATTGCTCTGCACACAGTGCAGGGGAATCGGGCCTCATCTCGTGGCAAGGGGGATGTCTCATGGTTTTTCTCAAGTTGCGGCCGAAACCTGGGGTATATTCTCAAGTTACGACGGGGAGTGCCCTTCCAGACACGTGTTTGTTCAGCGACGTCAGGACTCCTGCTTAGGTGCGAGGGACACCTCGGGATTCTCCTCGAGTCTTGGCATGGCAATGGGGACGCGTCTCCACGTGAGGCGGGAGACCCAGGGTCCCTTTCCAAGTGCCACAGGGATCCTGGGACTCCTATCCATTTTCAAGAGGAGTCAGGCATCGTCTCCTTTGGAAGCATTGATCTCCGCGGACCTCTCGAGTTTTCAAAGGATGTGAGGCCTCCGCTCGCGATGAGGCGGAGGACTAGCTCTTTCTCTGTCATCTCCACAGGGGATTCAGACATCCCTTCGTCTTGGGAGATGCAAGACGAGCCTGCATTCAATTCACTGCAGGGATATCCGGCCTTATTTCGAGTCAGAGCATCTCGGTGTCCATTCCACTTGAGGCCACAAACTCAGGGTCCCTCTCACATACCTGTAGCTGAGAGAAGCCTCCTCTTGAGGTGCTTGTGGAAAGTTGGTATTCCTCTTGAGTCGAAGCCAGGGACTAAGCTCTCATCTCGAGTTGATTTGTGGTCCACAAAGCCCTTTCGTGTTGCTCCAGTGACCTCAGGATCCCTCTAGACTTGAGACAGTGAACTTGGGTTTTCTCTGGAGTGCCATCAAGGAAATCAAGGCTCCTTTCACTTTTGATGTGGAAAACGGAATTGCTTTGCACGCAGTGCAGGGGAATCAGGCCTCATCTCGCGGCGAGGTGGAAGTCTCATGGTTTTTCTCGAGTTGCGGCCCGAACCTGGGGTATATTCTCGAGTTAGGACTGGGAGGGCCCTTCCAGACACGTGTTTGTTCAGCGACGTCAGGACTCCTGCCTAGGTGCGAGGGACACCTCAGGATTCTCCTCAAGTCTTGGCCTGGCAATAGGGACGCGTCTCCACGTGAGGCGGGAGACCCAGGGTCTCTTTCCACGTGCCACAGGGATCCTGGGACTCCTATCCATTTTCAAGAGGAGTCAGGCATCGTCTCTTTTGGAAGCAATGATCTCCGCGGACCTCTCGAGTTTTCAAAGGATGTGAGGCCTCTGCTCGTGATGAGGCGGAGAATTAGGTTTTTCTCTGTGGTCTCCACAGGAGATTCAGACATCCCTTCGACTTGGGAGATGCAAGACGAGCCTGCATTCAATTCACTGCAGCGATATCCGGCCTTACTTCGAGTCAGAGCATCTCGGTGTCCTTTCCACTTGAGGCCACAAACTCAGGGGCCCTCTCACATACCTGTAGCTGAGAGAAGCCTCCTCTTGAGGTGCTTGTGGAAAGTTGGTATTCCTCTTGAGTCGAAGCCAGGGACTAAGCTCTCATCTCGAGTTGATTTGGGGTCCATGGAGCACTTTCGTGTTGCTACAGTGAGCTCAGGATCCCTCTAGACTAGGGACAGTGATCTTGGGTTTTCTCTGGAGTGCCATCAAGGAAATCAAGGCTCCTTTCACGTTTGATGTGGAATACGGAATTGCTCTGCATGCAGTGCAGGGGAATCGGACCTCAACTCGCGGCGAGGGGGAAATCTCATGGTTTTTCTCGAGTTGCGGCCGGAACCTGGGGTATATTCTCGAGTTACGACGGGGAGGGCCCTTCCAGACACGTGTTTGTTCAGCGACGTCAGGACTCCTGCCTAGGTGCGAGGGACACCTCGGGATTCTCCTCGAGTCTTGGCATGGCAATTTGGACGCGTCTCCACGTGAGGCGGGAGACCCAGTGTCCCTTTCCACGTGCCACAGGGATCCTGGGACTCCTATCCATTTTCAAGAGGAGTCAGGCATCGTCTCCTTTGGAAGCATTGATCTCCGCGGACCTCTAGAGTTTTCAAAGGATGTGAGGCCTCCGCTCGCGGTGAGGCGGAGAACTCGGTCTTTCTCTGTGGTCTCCACAGGGGATTCAGACATCCCTTCGTCTTGGGAGATGCAAGACGAGCCTGCATTCAATTCACTGCAGGGATATCCGGCCTTACTTCGAGTCAGAGCATCTCGGTGTCCATTCCACTTGAGGCCACATACTCAGGGTCCCTCTCACATACCTGTAGCTGAGAGAAGCCTCCTCTTGAGGTGCTTGTGGAAAGTTGGTATTCCTCTTGAGTCGAAGCCAGGGACTAAGCTCTCATCTCGAGTTGATTTGGGGTCCACAGAGCCCTTTCGTGTTTCTACAGGGACCTCAGGATCCATCTAGACTTGAGACAGTGATCTTGCGTTTTCTCTGCAGTGCCATCAAGGAAATCAAGGCTCCTTTCATGTTTGATGTGGAACACGGAATTGTTCTGCACGCAGTGCAGGGGAATCGGGCTTCATCCAGCGGCGAGGGGAAGTCTCATGGTTTTTCTCGAGTTGCGGCCGGAACCTGGGGTATATTCTCGAGTTACGACGGGGAGGGCCCTTCCAGACACGTGTTTGTTCAGCGACGTCAGGACTCCTGCCTAGGTGCGAGAGACACCTCGGGATTCTCCTCGAGTCGTGGCATGGCAATGGGGACGCGTCTCCACGTGAGGTGGGAAACCCAGTGTCCCTTTCCACGTGCCACAGGGATCCTGGGACTCCTATCCATTTTCAAGAGGAGTCAGGCATCGTCTCCTTTGGAAGCATTGATCTCCGCGGACCTCTCGAATTTTCAAAGGATGTGAGGTCTCTGGTCGCGATGAGGCAGAAAGTTAGGTCTTTCTCTGTGGTCTCCACAGGGGATTCGGACCTCCCTTCGCCTTGGGAGATGCAAGACGAGCCTGCATTCAATTCACTGCAGGGATATCCGGCCTTACTTCGAGTCAGAGCATCTCGGTGTCCATTCCATTTGAGGCCACAAACTCAGGGTCCCTCTCACATACCTGTAGCTGAGAGAAGCCTCCGCTTGAGGTGCTTGTGGAAAGTTGGTATTCCTCTTGAGTCGAAGCCAGGGACTAAGCTCTCATCTCGACTTGATTTGGGGTCCATGGAGCACTTTCGTGTTGCTACAGTGAGCTCAGGATCCCTCTAGACTAGGGACAGTGATCTTGGGTTTTATCTGGAGTGCCATCAAGGAAATCAAGGCTCCTTTCACTTTTGATGTGGAATACGGAATTGCTCTGCATGCAGGGCAGGGGAATCGGGCCTCATCTCGCGGCGAGGGGGAAGTCTCATGGTTTTTCTCGAGTTGCGGCCGGAACCTGGGGTATATTCTCGAGTTACGACGGGGAGGGCCCTTCCAGACACGTGTTTGTTCAGCGACGTCAGGACTCCTGCCTAGGTGCTAGGGACACCTCGGGATTCTCCTCGAGTCTTGGCATGGCAATTGGGACGCGTCTCCACGTGAGGCGGGAGACCCAGGGTCCCTTTCCACGTGCCACAGGGATCCTGGGACTCCTATCCATTTTCAAGAGGAGTCAGTCATCGTCTCCTTTGGAAGCAATGATCTCCGCGGACCTCTCGAGTTTTCAAAGGATGTGAGGCCTCCGCTCGCGATGAGGCGGAGAATTAGGTTTTTCTCTGTGGTCTCCACAGGGGATTCAGACATCCCTTCGTCTTGGGAGATGCAAGACGAGCCTGCATTCAATTCACTGCAGGGATATCCGGCCTTACTTCGAGTCAGAGCATCCCGGTGTCCATTCCACTTGAGGCCACAAACTCAGGGTCCCTCTCACATACCTGTAGCTGAGAGAAGCCTCCTCTTGAGGTGCTTGTGGAAAGTTGGTATTCCTCTTGAGTTGAAACCAGGGACTAAGCTCTCATCTTGAGTTGATTTCGGTCCACGGAGCCCTTTCCTGTTGGTCCAGTGACCTCAGGATCCCTCTAGACTTGAGACAGTGATCTTGGGTTTTCTCTGGAGTGTCATCAAGGAAATCAAGGCTCCTTTCACGTTTGATGTGGAATACGGAATTGCTCTGCATGCAGGGCAGGGGAATCGGACCTCAACTCGCGGCGAGGGGGAAATCTCATGGTTTTTCTCGAGTTGCGGCCGGAACCTGGGGTATATTCTCGAGTTACGACGGGGAGGGCCCTTCCAGACACGTGTTTGTTCAGCGACGTCAGGACTCCTGCCTAGGTGCGAGGGACACCTCGGGATTCTCCTCGAGTCTTGGCATGGCAATTTGGACAAGTCTCCACGTGAGACGGGAGACCCAGGGTCCCTTTCCACGTGCCACAGGGATCCTGGGACTCCTATCCATTTTCAAGCGGAGTCAGGCATCGTCGCCTTTGGAAGCATTGATCTCCGCGGACCTCTCGAGTTTTCAAAGGATGTGAGGCCTCCGGTCGCGATGAGGCGGAGAACTCGGTCTTTCTCTGTGGTCTCCACAGGGGATTCAGACATCCCTTCGTCTTGGGAGATGCAAGACGAGCCTGCATTCAATTCACTGCAGGGATATCCGGCCTTACTTCGAGTCAGAACATCCCGGTGTCCATTCCACTTGAGGCCACAAACTCAGGGGCCCTCTCACATACCTGTAGCTGAGAGAAGCCTCCTTTTGAGGTGCTTGTGGAAAGTTGGTATTCCTCTTGAGTCTAAGCCAGGGACTAAGCTCTCATTTCGAGTTCATTTGGGGTCCATGGAGCCCTTTCGTGTTGCTACAGTGAGCTCAGGATCCCTCTAGACTAGGGACAGTGATCTTGGGTTTTCTCTGGAGTGCCATCAATGAAATCAAGGCTCCTTTCACTTTTGATGTGGAATACGGAATTGCTCTGCATGCAGGGCAGGGGAATCGGACCTCAACTCGCGGCGAGGGGGAAGTCTCATGGTTTTTCTCGAGTTGCGGCCGGAACCTGGGGTATATTCTCGAGTTACGACGGGGAGGGCCCTTCCAGACACGTGTTTGTTCAGCGACGTCAGGACTCCTGCCTAGGTGCGAGGGACACCTCGGGATTCTCCTCGAGTCTTGGCATGGCAATTTGGACAAGTCTCCACGTGAGGCGGGAGACCCAGGGTCCCTTTCCACGTGCCACAGGGATCCTGGGACTCCTATCCATTTTCAAGCGGAGTCAGGCATCGTCGCCTTTGGAAGCATTGATCTCCGCGGACCTCTCGAGTTTTCAAAGGATGTGAGGCCTCCGGTCGCGATGAGGCGGAGAACTCGGTCTTTCTCTGTGGTCTCCACAGGGGATTCAGACATCCCTTCGTCTTGGGAGATGCAAGACGAGCCTGCATTCAATTCACTGCAGGGATATCCGGCCTTACTTCGAGTCAGAGCATCTCGGTGTCCATTCCACTTGAGGCCACAAACTCAGGGTCCCTCTCACATACCTGTAGCTGAGAGAAGCCTCCCCTTGAGGTGCTTGTGGAAAGTTGGTATTCCTCTTGAGTCGAAGCCAGGGACTAAGCTCTCACCTCGAGTTGATTTGGGGTCCAAAGAGCCCTTTCGTGTTGCTCCAGTGACCTCCGGATCCCTCTAGACTTGAGACAGTGATCTTGCGTTTTCTCTGCAGTGCCATCAAGGAAATCAAGGCTCCTTTCACGTTTGATGTGGAACACGGAATTGTTCTGCACGCAGTGCAGGGGAATCGGGCTTCATCCAGCGGCGAGGGGGAAGTCTCATGGTTTTTCTCGAGTTGCGGCCGAAACCTGGGGTATATTCTCGAGTTACGACGGGGAGCGCCCTTCCAGACACGTGTTTGTTCAGCGACGTCAGGACTCCTGCCTAGGTGCAAGGGACACCTCGGGATTCTCCTCGAGTCTTGGCATGGCAATTGGGACGCGTCTCCACGTGAGGAGGGAGACCCAGGGTCCCTTTCCACGTGCCACAGGGATCCTGGGACTCCTATCCATTTTCAAGAGGAGTCAGGCATCGTCTCCTTTGGAAGCATTGATCTCCGCAGACCTCTCGAGTTTTCAAAGGATGTGAGGCCTCCGCTCGCGATGAGGCGGAGGACTAGCTCTTTCTCTGTCATCTCTACAGGGGATTCAGACATCCCTTCGTCTTGGGAGATGCAAGACGATCGTGCATTCAATTCACTGCAGGGATATCCGGCCTTACTTCGAGTCAGAGCATCTCGGTTTCCATTCCACTTGAGGCCACAAACTCAGGGTCCCTCTCACATACCTGTAGCTGAGAGAAGCCTCCTCTTGAGGTGCTTGTGGAAAGTTGGTATTCCTCTTGAGTCGAAGCCAGGGACTAAGCTCTCATCTCGAGTTGATTTGTGGTCCACGGAGCCCTTTCGTGTTGCTCCAGTGACCTCAGGATCCCTCTAGACTTGAGACAGTGAACTTGGGTTTTCTCTGGAGTGCCATCAAGGAAATCAAGGCTCCTTTCACTTTTGATGTGGAAAACGGAATTGCTTTGCACGCAGGGCAGGGGAATCAGACCTCATCTCGCGGCGAGGGGGAAGTCTCATGGTTTTTCTCGAGTTGCGGCCCGAACCTGGGGTATATTCTCGAGTTACGACGGGTAGGGCCCTTCCAGACACGTGTTTGTTCAGTGACGTCAGGACTCCTGCCTAGGTGCGAGGGACATCTCGGGATTCTCCTCGAGTCTTGGCATGGCAATTGGGACGCGTCTCCACGTGAGGCGGGAGACCCAGGGTCCCTTTCCACGTGCCACACGGATCCTGGGACTCCTATCCATTTTCAAGAGGAGTCAGGCATCGTCTCCTTTGGAAGCATTGATCTCCGCAGACCTCTCGAGTTTTCAAAGGATGTGAGGCCTCCGGTCGCGATGAGGCGGAGAACTCGGTCTTTCTCTGTGGTCTCCACAGGGGATTCAGACATCCCTTCGTCTTGGGAGATGCAAGACGAGCCTGCATTCAATTCACTGCAGGGATATCCGGCCTTACTTCGAGTCAGAGCATCTCGGTGTCCATTCCACTTGAGGCCACAAACTCAGGGTCCCTCTCACATACCTGTAGCTGAGAGAAGCCTCCCCTTGAGGTGCTTGTGGAAAGTTGGTATTCCTCTTGAGTCGAAGCCAGGGACTAAGCTCTCATCTCGAGTTGATTTGGGGTCCACAGAGCCCTTTCGTGTTGCTCCAGTGACCTCAGGATCCCTCTAGACTTGAGACAGTGATCTTGCGTTTTCTCTGCAGTGCCATCAAGGAATTCAAGGCACCTTTCACGTTTGATGTGGAACACGGAATTGTTCTGCTCGCAGTGCAGGGGAATCTTGCTTCATCCAGCGGCGAGGGGGAAGTCTCATGGTTTTTCTCGAGTTGCGGCCCGAACCTGGGGTATATTCTCGAGTTACGACTGGGAGGGCCCTTCCAGACACGTGTTTGTTCAGCGACGTCAGGACTCCTGCCTAGGTGCGAGGGACACCTCGGGATTCTCCTCGAGTCTTGGCATGGCAATTGGGACGCGTCTCCACGTGAGGCGGGAGACCCAGGGTCCCTTTCCACGTGCCACAGGGATCCTGGGACTCCTATCCATTTTCAAGAGGAGTCAGGCATCGTCTCCTTTGGAAGCAATGATCTCCGCGGACCTCTCGAGTTTTCAAAGGATGTGAGGCCTCTGCTCGTGATGAGGCGGAGAATTAGGTTTTTCTCTGTGGTCTCCACAGGAGATTCAGACATCCCTTCGTCTTGGGAGATGCAAGACGAGCCTGCATTCAATTCACTGCAGGGATATCCGGCCTTACTTCGAGTCAGAGCATCTCGGTGTCCATTCCATTTGAGGCCACAAACTCAGGGTCCCTCTCACAAACCTGTAGCTCAGAGAAGCCTCCTCTTGAGGTGCTTGTGGAAAGTTGATATTCCTCTTGAGTCGACGCCAGGGACTAAGCTCTCATCTCGAGTTGATTTGGGGTCCATGGAGCCCTTTCGTGTTGCTCCAGTGACCTCAGGATCCCTCTAGACTTGAGACAGTGATCTTGGGTTTTCTCTGGTGTGCCATCAAGGAAATCAAGGCTCCTTTCAAATTTGATGTGGAACACGGAATTGCTCTGCACGCAGTGCAGGGGAATCGGGCCTCATCTCGTGGCAAGGGGGAAGTCTAATGGTTTTTCTCGAGTTGCGGCCAGAACCTGGGGTATATTCTCGAGTTACGACGGGGAGGGCCCTTCCTGACACGTGTTTGTTCAGCGACGTCAGGACTCCTGCCTAGGTGCGAGGGACACCTCGGGATTCTCCTCGAGTCTTGGCATGGCAATTGGGATGCGTCTCCACGTGAGGCGGGAGACCCAGGGTCCCTTTCCACGTGCCACAGGGATCCTGGGACCCCTATCCATTTTCAAGATGAGTCAGGCATCGTCTCCTTTTAAGCATTAATCTCCACGGACCTCTCGAGTTTTCAAAGGATATGAGGCCTCGGGTCGCGTTGAGGCGGAGAACTAGGTCTTTCTCTGTGGTCTGCACAGGGAATTCAGACATCCCTTCGTCTTGGGACATGCAAGACGAGCCTGCATTCAGTTCACTGCAGGGATATCCGGCCTTACTTCGAGTGAGAGCATTTCGGTGTCCATTCCACTGGAGGCCACAAACTCAGGGTCCCTCTCACATACTTGGTGCTGAGAGAAGCCTCCTCTTGAGGTGCTTGTGGAAAGTTGGTATTCCTCTTGAGTCAAAGCCAGGGACTAAGCTCTCATCTCGAGTTGATTTGGGGTCCACGGAGCCCTTTCGTGTTGCTCCAGTGACCTCAGGATCCCTCTAGACTTGAGACAGTGATCTTGGGTTTTCTCTGGAGAGCCATCAAGGAAATCAAGGCTCCTTTCAAGTTTGATGTGGAACACGGAATTGCTCTGCACGCAGTTCAGGGGAATCGGGTCTCATCTCGCGGCGAGGGGGAAGTCTCATGGTTTTTCTCTTGTTGCGGCCGGAACCTGGGGTATATTCTCGAGTTACGACGGGGAGGGCCCTTCCAGACACGTGTTTGTTCAGCGACGTCATGACTCCGGCCTAGGTGTGAGGGACACCTCGGTATTCTCCTCGAGTCTTGGCATGGCAATTGGGACGCGTCTCCACGTCAGGCGGGAGACCGAGGGTCCCATTCCACGTGCCACAGGGATCCTGGGACTCCTATCCATTTTCAAGAGGAGTCAGGCATCGTCTCCTTTGGGAGCATTGATCTCCGCGGACCTCTCGAGGTTTCAAAGGATGTGAGGCCTCCGGTCGCGTTGAGGAGGCGGACTCAGTCTTTCTCTGTGGTCTCCACAGGGGATTCAGACATCCCTTCGTCTTGGGAGATGCAAGACGAGCCTGCATTCCATTCACTGCAGGGATATCCGGCCTTACTTCGAGTCAGAGCATATCGGTGTCCATTCCACTTGAGGCCACAAACTCAGGGTCCCTCTCATATACCTATGGCTGAGAGAAGCCTCCTCTTGAGGTGCTT
Source organism: Dama dama (assembly GCF_033118175.1). NCBI lineage: Eukaryota > Metazoa > Chordata > Mammalia > Artiodactyla > Cervidae > Dama > Dama dama. The sequence goes on along the minus strand of NW_026870890.1, from coordinate 20,114 downwards.
GTGGAATGTTGGTATTCCTCTTGAGTCGAAGCTAGGGACTAAGCTCTCATCTCGAGTTGATTTGGGGTCCACGGAACCCTTTCGTGTTGCTCCAGTGATCTCAGGATCCCTCTAGACTTGAGACAGTGATCTTGGGGTTTCTCTGGAGTGCCATCAAGGAAATCAAGGCTCCTTTCAGTTTTTATGTGGAACACGGAATTGCTCTGCACGCAGTGCAGGGGAATCGGGCCTCATCTCGCGGCGAGGGGGAAGTCTCATGGTTTTTCTCGAGTTGCGGCCGGAACCTGGGGTATATTCTTGAGTTACGACGGGGAGGGCCCTTCCAGACACGTGTTTGTTCAGCGACTTCAGGACTCCTGCCTAGGTGCGAGGGACACCTCGGGATTCTCCTCGAGTCTTGGCATGGCAATTGGGACGCGTCTCCATGTGAGGCGGGAGACCCAGGGTCCCTTTGCATGTGCCACAGGGATCATGGGACTCGTATCCATTTTCAAGAGGAGTCAGGCATCGTCTCCTTTGGAAGCATTGATCTCCGTGGACTTCTCGAGTTTTCAAAGGATGTGAGGCCTCCGTTCGCGTTGAGGCGGAGGACTAGGTCTTTCTCTGTGGTCTCCACAGAGGATTCAGACATCCATTCGTCTTGGGAGATGCAATACGAGCCTGCATTCAATTCACTGCAGGGATATCCAGCCTTACTTCGAGTCAGGGCATCTCCGTGTCCATTCCACTTGAGGCCACAAACACAGGGTCCCTCTCACATACCTGTAGCTGAGAGAAGCCTCCTCTTGAGCTGCATGTGGAAAGTTGGTATTCCTCTTGAGTCGAAGCCAGGGACTAAGCTCTCATCTCGACTTGATTTGGGGTCCACGGAGCCCTTTCGTGTTGCTCCAGTGACCGCAGGATCCCTCTAGACTTGAGACAGTGATCTTGGGTTTTATCTGGAGTGCCGTCAAGGAAATCAAGGCTCCTTTCACGTTTGATGTGGAACACGGAATTGCTCTGAACGCAGTGCAGGGGAATCGGGCCTCATCTCGCGGCGAGGGGGAATTCTCATGGTTTTTCTCGAGTTGCGGCCGGAACCTGGGGTATATTCTCGAGTTACGACGTGGAGGGCCCTTCCTGACACGTGTTTGTTCATCGACGTCAGGACTCCTGCCTAGGTGCGAGGGACACCTCGGGATTCTCCTCTAGTCTTGGCATGGCAATTGAGACCCGTCTCCATGTGAGGCGGGAGACCCAGCATCCCTTTCCACGTGCCACAGGGATCCTGGGGCTCCTATCCATTTCCAAGAGGAGTCAGGCATCGTCTCCTTTGGAAACATTGATCTCCGCGGACCTCTCGAGTTTTCAAAGGATGTGAGGCCTCCGGTCGCAATGAGGTGGAGGACTAGGTCTTTCTCTGTGGTATCCACAGGGGATTCAGACATCCCTTCGTCTTGGGAGATGCAAGACGAGCCTGCATTCAATTCACTGCAGGGATATCCGGACTTACTTCGAGTCAGAGCATCTCGGTGTCCATTCCACTTGAGGACACAAACTCAGGGTCCCTCTCACATACCTGTAGCTGAGAGAAGCCTCCCCTTGAGGTGCTTGTGGAAAGTTGGTATTCCTCTTGAGTCGAAGCCAGGGACTAAGCTCTCATCTCGAGTTGATTTGGGGTCCACGGAGCCCTTTCGTGTTGCTACAGTGACCTCAGGATCCCTCTAGACTTGATACAGTGATCTTGGGTTTTCTCTGGAGTGCCATCAAGGAAATCAAGGCTCCTTTCACGTTTTATGTGGAACACGGAATTGCTCTGCACGCAGTGCAGGGGAATCGGGCCTCATCTCGCGGCGAGGGGGAAGTCTCATGGTTTTTCTCGAGTTGCGGCTGGAACCTAGGGTATATTCTCGACTTACGACGGGGAGTGCCCTTCCAGACACATGATTGTTCAGCGACGTTAGGACTCCTGCCTAGGTGCGAGGGACACCTCGGGATTCTCCTCGAGTCTTGGCATGGCAATTGGGACGCGTCTCCACGTGAGGCTGGATACCCAGTGTCCCTTTATATGTACCACCGGGATCCTGTGACTCGTATCCATTTTGAAGAGTAGTCAGGCATCGTCTCCTTTGGAAGCATTGATCTCCGCGGACCTCTCGAGTTTTCAAAGGTTGTGAGTCCTCCGGTCACGATGTGGCGAGAACTAGGTCTTTCTCTGTGGTCTCCACAGGGGATTCAGACATCCCTTCGTCTTGGGAGATGCAAGACGAGCATTCGTTCAATTCACTGCAGGGATATCCGGCCTTACTTCAAGTCACAGCGTCTCGGTGTCCATTCCACTCGAGGCCACAAACTCAGGGTCCCTCTCACATACCTGTAGCTGAGAGAAGCCTACTCTTGAGGTGCTTGTGGAAAGTTGGTATTCCTCTTGAGTCGAAGCCAGGGACTAAGCTCTCATCTCGAGTTGATTTGGGGTCCACGGAGCCCTTTCTTGTTGCTACAGTGACCTCAGGATCCCTCTAGACTTGAGACAGTGATCTTGGGTTTTGTATGGAGTGCCATCAAGGAAATCAAGGCTCCTTTCACGTTTGATGTGGAACACGGAATTGCTCTGCACGCAGTGCAGGGGAATCGGGCCTCATCTCGTGGCGAGGGGGAAGTCTCATGGTTGTTCTCGAGTTGCGGCCGGAACCTGGGGTATATTCTCGAGTTACGACGGGGAGGGTCTTTCCAGACACATGTTTGTTCAGCGACGTCAGGACCCCTGCCTAGGTGCGAGGGACAACTCGGGATACTCCTCGAGTCTTGGCATGGCAATTGGGACGCGTCTCCACGTGAGGCGGGAGACCCAGGGTCCCTTTCCACGTGCCACAGGGATCCTGGGACTCCTATCCATTTTCAAGAGGAGTCAGGCATCGTCTCCTTTGGAAGCATTGATCTCCGTGGACCTCTCGAGTTTTCAAAGGATGTGAGGCCTCCGCTCGCGATGAGGCGGAGAATTAGGTTTTTCTCTGTGGTCTCCACAGGGGATTCAGATATCCCTTCGTCTTGGGAGATGCAAGACGAGCCTGCATTCAATTCACTGCAGGTATATCCAGCCTTACTTCGAGTCAGAGCATCCCACTGTCCATTCTACTTGAGGCCACAAACTCGGGGTCCCTCAAATATACATGTAGCTGAGAGAAGCCTCCTCTTGAGGTGCTTGTGGAAAGTTGGTATTCCTCTTGAGTCTAAGCCAGGGACTAAGCTCTCATCTCGCGTGTATTTCGGTCCACGGAGCCCTTTCCTGTTGGTCCAGTGACCTCAGGATCCCTCTAGACTAGTGACAGTGATCTTGGGTTTTCTCTGGAGTGCCATCAAGGAAATCAAGGCTCCTTTCACGTTTGATGTGGAACACGGAATTGCTCTGCATGCAGTGCAGGGGAATCGGGCCTCAACTCGCGGCGAGGGGGAAATCTCATGGTTTTTCTCGAGTTGCAGCCCAAACCTGGGGTATATTCTCGAGTTACGACGGGGAGGGCCCTTCCAGACACGTGTTTGTTCAGCGACGTCAGGACTCCTGCCTAGGTGCGAGGGACACCTCGGGATTCTCCACGAGTCTTGGCATGGCAATTTGAACGCGTCTCCACGTGAGGCGTTAGACCCAGTGTCCCTTTCCACGTGCCACAGTGATCCTGGGACTCCTATCCATTTTCAAGAGGAGTCAGGCATCGTCTCCTTTGGAAGCATTGATCTCCGCGGACCTCTCGAGTTTTCAAAGGATGTGAGGCCTCCGGTCGCGATGAGGCGGAGAACTCGGTCTTTCTCTGTGGTCTCCACAGGGGATTCAGACATCCCTTCGTCTTGGGAGATGCAAGGCGAGTCTGCATTCAATTCACTGCAGGGATATCCGGCCTTACTTCGAGTCAGAGCATCTCGGTGTCCATTCCATTTGAGGCCACAAACTCAGGGTACCTCTCACATACCTGTAGCTGACTGAAGCCTCCTCTTGATGTGCTTGTGGAAAGTTGGTATTCCTCTTGAGTCGAAGCCAGGGACTAAGCTCTCATCTAGAGTTGATTTGGGGTCCACGGAGCCCTTTCGTGTTGTTCCAGTGACCTCAGGATCCCTCTAGACTTGAGACAGTGATCTTGGGTTTTCTCTGGAGTGCCATCAAGGAAATCAAGGCTCCTTTCACTTTTGATGTGGAATACGGAATTGCTCTGCACGCAGGGCAGGGGAATCGGGCCTCATCTCTCGGCGAGGGGGAAGTCTCATGTTTTTTCTCGAGTTGCGGCCGGAACCTGGGGTATATTCTCGAGTTACAACGGGGAGGTCCCTTCCAGACAAGTGTAGGTTCAGCGACGTCAGGACTCCTGCCTAGGTGCGAGGGACACCTCGGGATTCTCCTCGAGTCTTGGCATGGCAATTGGGATGCGTCTCCACGTGAGGCATGAGACCCAGGGTCCCTTTCCACGTGCCACAGGGATCCTGGGACTCCTATCCATTTTCAAGAGGAGTCGGGCATCGTCTCCTTTGGAAGCATTGATTTCTGCAGACCTCTCGAGTTTTCAAAGGATGTGAGGCCTCCGGTCGCGATGAGTCGGAGGACTAGGTCTTTCTCTGTGGTCTCCACAGGGGATTCAGACATACCTTCGTCTTGGGAGATGCAAGACGAGCCTGCATTCAATTCACTGCAGGGATATCCAGCCTTACTTCGAGTCAGAGCATCTCGGGGTCCATTCCGCTTGAGGCCACAAACTCAGGGTCCCCCTCACATACCTGTAGCTGAGAGAAGCCTCCTCTTGAGGTGCTTGTGGAAAGTTGGTATTCCTCTTGAGTCGAAGCCAGGGACTAAGCTCTCATCTCGAGTTGATTTGGGGTCCACGTAGCCCTATCGTGTTGCTACAGTGTCCTCCGGATCTCTCTAGACTTGAGACAGTGATCTTGCGTTTTCTATAGAGTGCCATCAAGGAAATCAAGGCTCCTTTCATGTTTGATCTGGAACACGGAATTGCTCTGCACGCAGTGCAGGGGAATCGGGCCTCATCTCGCGGCGAGGGGGAAGTCTCATGGTTTTTCTCGAGTTGCGGCCGGAACCTGGAGTATATTCTCGAGTTACGACGGATGCCGGCCCTTCCAGATATGTGTTTGTTCAGCGACGTCAGGACTCCTGCCTAGGTGCGAGGGACACCTCGGGATTCTCCTCGAGTCTTGGCATGGCAATTTGGACGCGTATCCACGTGAGGCGGGAGACCCAGGGCCCCTTTCCCCGTGCCACAGTGATCCTGGGACTCCTATCCATTTTCAAGAGGTGTCAGGCATCGTCTCCTTTGGAAGCATTGATCTCTGTGGACCTCTCGAATTTTCAAAGATGTGAGGCCTCCGGTCGCGATGAGGGGGAGAATTAGGTCTTTCTCTGTGGTCTCCACAGGGTATTCAGACATCCCTTCATCGTGGGAGATGCAAGACGAGCCTGCATTCAATTCACTGCAGGGATATCCGACCTTACTTCGAGTCAGAGCATCACGGTGTCCATTCCATTTGAGGCCACAAACTCAGGGTCGCTTTCACATACCTGTAGCTGAGAGAAGCCTCCACTTGAGGTGCTTGTGGAAAGTTGGTATTCCTCTTGAGTCGAAGCCAGGGACTAAGCTCTCATCTCGAGTTGATTTGGGGTCCACGGAGCCCTTTCGTGTTGCTCCAGTGACCTCAGCATCCCTCTAGACTTGAGACAGTCATCTTGGGTTTTCTCTGGAGTGCCATCAAGGAAATCAAGGCTCCTTTCAAGTTTGATGTCGAACACGGAAGTGCTCTGCATGCAGTGCAAGGGAATCGGGCCTCATCTCGCGGCGAGGGGGAAGTCTCATGGTTTTTCTCGAGTTGCGGCCGGAACCTGGGGTATATTCTCGAGTTACGACGGGGAGGTCCCTTCCAGACACGTGTTTGTTCAGGGACATTAGGACTCCTGCCTAGGTGCGAGGGACACCTCGGGATTCTCCTCGAGTCTTGGCATGGCAATTGGGACGCGTCTCCACGTGAGGCTGGATACCCAGTGTCCCTTTATATGTACCACCGGGATCCTGTGACTCGTATCCATTTTGAAGAGTAGTCAGGCATCGTCTCCTTTGGAAGCATTGATCTCCGCGGACCTCTCGAGTTTTCAAAGGTTGTGAGTCCTCCGGTCACGATGTGGCGAGAACTAGGTCTTTCTCTGTGGTCTCCACAGGGGATTCAGACATCCCTTCGTCTTGGGAGATGCAAGACGAGCATTCGTTCAATTCACTGCAGGGATATCCGGCCTTACTTCAAGTCACAGCGTCTCGGTGTCCATTCCACTCGAGGCCACAAACTCAGGGTCCCTCTCACATACCTGTAGCTGAGAGAAGCCTACTCTTGAGGTGCTTGTGGAAAGTTGGTATTCCTCTTGAGTCGAAGCCAGGGACTAAGCTCTCATCTCGAGTTGATTTGGGGTCCACGGAGCCCTTTCTTGTTGCTACAGTGACCTCAGGATCCCTCTAGACTTGAGACAGTGATCTTGGGTTTTGTATGGAGTGCCATCAAGGAAATCAAGGCTCCTTTCACGTTTGATGTGGAACACGGAATTGCTCTGCACGCAGTGCAGGGGAATCGGGCCTCATCTCGTGGCGAGGGGGAAGTCTCATGGTTGTTCTCGAGTTGCGGCCGGAACCTGGGGTATATTCTCGAGTTACGACGGGGAGGGTCTTTCCAGACACATGTTTGTTCAGCGACGTCAGGACCCCTGCCTAGGTGCGAGGGACAACTCGGGATACTCCTCGAGTCTTGGCATGGCAATTGGGACGCGTCTCCACGTGAGGCGGGAGACCCAGGGTCCCTTTCCACGTGCCACAGGGATCCTGGGACTCCTATCCATTTTCAAGAGGAGTCAGGCATCGTCTCCTTTGGAAGCATTGATCTCCGTGGACCTCTCGAGTTTTCAAAGGATGTGAGGCCTCCGCTCGCGATGAGGCGGAGAATTAGGTTTTTCTCTGTGGTCTCCACAGGGGATTCAGATATCCCTTCGTCTTGGGAGATGCAAGACGAGCCTGCATTCAATTCACTGCAGGTATATCCAGCCTTACTTCGAGTCAGAGCATCCCACTGTCCATTCTACTTGAGGCCACAAACTCGGGGTCCCTCAAATATACATGTAGCTGAGAGAAGCCTCCTCTTGAGGTGCTTGTGGAAAGTTGGTATTCCTCTTGAGTCTAAGCCAGGGACTAAGCTCTCATCTCGCGTGTATTTCGGTCCACGGAGCCCTTTCCTGTTGGTCCAGTGACCTCAGGATCCCTCTAGACTAGTGACAGTGATCTTGGGTTTTCTCTGGAGTGCCATCAAGGAAATCAAGGCTCCTTTCACGTTTGATGTGGAACACGGAATTGCTCTGCATGCAGTGCAGGGGAATCGGGCCTCAACTCGCGGCGAGGGGGAAATCTCATGGTTTTTCTCGAGTTGCAGCCCAAACCTGGGGTATATTCTCGAGTTACGACGGGGAGGGCCCTTCCAGACACGTGTTTGTTCAGCGACGTCAGGACTCCTGCCTAGGTGCGAGGGACACCTCGGGATTCTCCACGAGTCTTGGCATGGCAATTTGAACGCGTCTCCACGTGAGGCGTTAGACCCAGTGTCCCTTTCCACGTGCCACAGTGATCCTGGGACTCCTATCCATTTTCAAGAGGAGTCAGGCATCGTCTCCTTTGGAAGCATTGATCTCCGCGGACCTCTCGAGTTTTCAAAGGATGTGAGGCCTCCGGTCGCGATGAGGCGGAGAACTCGGTCTTTCTCTGTGGTCTCCACAGGGGATTCAGACATCCCTTCGTCTTGGGAGATGCAAGGCGAGTCTGCATTCAATTCACTGCAGGGATATCCGGCCTTACTTCGAGTCAGAGCATCTCGGTGTCCATTCCATTTGAGGCCACAAACTCAGGGTACCTCTCACATACCTGTAGCTGACTGAAGCCTCCTCTTGATGTGCTTGTGGAAAGTTGGTATTCCTCTTGAGTCGAAGCCAGGGACTAAGCTCTCATCTAGAGTTGATTTGGGGTCCACGGAGCCCTTTCGTGTTGTTCCAGTGACCTCAGGATCCCTCTAGACTTGAGACAGTGATCTTGGGTTTTCTCTGGAGTGCCATCAAGGAAATCAAGGCTCCTTTCACTTTTGATGTGGAATACGGAATTGCTCTGCACGCAGGGCAGGGGAATCGGGCCTCATCTCTCGGCGAGGGGGAAGTCTCATGTTTTTTCTCGAGTTGCGGCCGGAACCTGGGGTATATTCTCGAGTTACAACGGGGAGGTCCCTTCCAGACAAGTGTAGGTTCAGCGACGTCAGGACTCCTGCCTAGGTGCGAGGGACACCTCGGGATTCTCCTCGAGTCTTGGCATGGCAATTGGGATGCGTCTCCACGTGAGGCATGAGACCCAGGGTCCCTTTCCACGTGCCACAGGGATCCTGGGACTCCTATCCATTTTCAAGAGGAGTCGGGCATCGTCTCCTTTGGAAGCATTGATTTCTGCAGACCTCTCGAGTTTTCAAAGGATGTGAGGCCTCCGGTCGCGATGAGTCGGAGGACTAGGTCTTTCTCTGTGGTCTCCACAGGGGATTCAGACATACCTTCGTCTTGGGAGATGCAAGACGAGCCTGCATTCAATTCACTGCAGGGATATCCAGCCTTACTTCGAGTCAGAGCATCTCGGGGTCCATTCCGCTTGAGGCCACAAACTCAGGGTCCCCCTCACATACCTGTAGCTGAGAGAAGCCTCCTCTTGAGGTGCTTGTGGAAAGTTGGTATTCCTCTTGAGTCGAAGCCAGGGACTAAGCTCTCATCTCGAGTTGATTTGGGGTCCACGTAGCCCTATCGTGTTGCTACAGTGTCCTCCGGATCTCTCTAGACTTGAGACAGTGATCTTGCGTTTTCTATAGAGTGCCATCAAGGAAATCAAGGCTCCTTTCATGTTTGATCTGGAACACGGAATTGCTCTGCACGCAGTGCAGGGGAATCGGGCCTCATCTCGCGGCGAGGGGGAAGTCTCATGGTTTTTCTCGAGTTGCGGCCGGAACCTGGAGTATATTCTCGAGTTACGACGGATGCCGGCCCTTCCAGATATGTGTTTGTTCAGCGACGTCAGGACTCCTGCCTAGGTGCGAGGGACACCTCGGGATTCTCCTCGAGTCTTGGCATGGCAATTTGGACGCGTATCCACGTGAGGCGGGAGACCCAGGGCCCCTTTCCCCGTGCCACAGTGATCCTGGGACTCCTATCCATTTTCAAGAGGTGTCAGGCATCGTCTCCTTTGGAAGCATTGATCTCTGTGGACCTCTCGAATTTTCAAAGATGTGAGGCCTCCGGTCGCGATGAGGGGGAGAATTAGGTCTTTCTCTGTGGTCTCCACAGGGTATTCAGACATCCCTTCATCGTGGGAGATGCAAGACGAGCCTGCATTCAATTCACTGCAGGGATATCCGACCTTACTTCGAGTCAGAGCATCACGGTGTCCATTCCATTTGAGGCCACAAACTCAGGGTCGCTTTCACATACCTGTAGCTGAGAGAAGCCTCCACTTGAGGTGCTTGTGGAAAGTTGGTATTCCTCTTGAGTCGAAGCCAGGGACTAAGCTCTCATCTCGAGTTGATTTGGGGTCCACGGAGCCCTTTCGTGTTGCTCCAGTGACCTCAGCATCCCTCTAGACTTGAGACAGTCATCTTGGGTTTTCTCTGGAGTGCCATCAAGGAAATCAAGGCTCCTTTCAAGTTTGATGTCGAACACGGAAGTGCTCTGCATGCAGTGCAAGGGAATCGGGCCTCATCTCGCGGCGAGGGGGAAGTCTCATGGTTTTTCTCGAGTTGCGGCCGGAACCTGGGGTATATTCTCGAGTTACGACGGGGAGGTCCCTTCCAGACACGTGTTTGTTCAGGGACATTAGGACTCCTGCCTAGGTGCGAGGGACACCTCGGGATTCTCCTCGAGTCTTGGCATGGCAATTGGGATGCGTCTCCACGTGAGGCATGAGACCCAGGGTCCCTTTCCACGTGCCACAGGGATCCTGGGACTCCTATCCATTTTCAAGAGGAGTCGGGCATCGTCTCCTTTGGAAGCATTGATTTCTGCAGACCTCTCGAGTTTTCAAAGGATGTGAGGCCTCCGGTCGCGATGAGGCGTAGGACTAGGTCTTTCTCTGTGGTCTCCACAGGGGATTCAGACATCCCTTCGTCTTGGGAGATGCAAGACGAGCCTGCATTCAATTCACTGCAGGGATATCCGGCCTTACTTCGAGTCAGAGCATCTCGGTGTCCATTCCACTTGAGGCCACAAACTCAGGGTCCCCCTCACATACCTGTAGCTGAGAGAAGCCTCCTCTTGAGGTGCTTGTGGAAAGTTGGTATTCCTCTTGAGTCGAAGCCAGGTACAAAGCTCTCGTCTCGAGTTGATTTGGGGTCCACAGAGCCCTTTCTTGTAGCTCCAGTGACCTCAGGATCCCTCTAGACTTGAGACAGTGATCTTGGGTTTTCTCTGGAGTGCCATCAAGGAAATCAAGGCTCCTTTCACGTTTGATGTGGAACAAGGAATTGCTCTGCACGCAGGGCAGGGGAATCGGGCCTCATCTCGCGGCGAGGGGGAAGTCTCATGGTTTTTCTCGAGTTGCGGCCGGAACCTGGGGTATATTCTCGAGTTACGACGGGGAGGGCCCTTCCAGACACGTGTTTTTTCAGCGACGTCAGGACTCCTGCCTGGGTGCGAGGGACACCTCGGGATTCTCCTCGAGTCTTGGCATGGCAATTGGGACGCGTCTCCACGTGAGGCGGGAGACCCAGGGTCCCTTTAAACGTGCCACAGGGATCCTGGGACTCCTGTCCATTGTCAAGAGGAGTCAGGCATCGTCTGCTTTGGAAGCATTGATCTCCGCGGACCTCTAGAGTTTTCAAAGGATGTGAGGCCTCCGGTCGCGATGAGGCGGAGAAATAGATCTTTCTCTGTTGTCTCCACAGGGGATTCAGACATCCCTTCGTCTTGGGAGATGCAAGACGAGCCTGCATTCAATTCACTGCAGGGATATCTGGCCTTACTTCGAGTCAGAGCATCTCGGTGTCCATTCCACTTGAGGCCACAAACTCAGGGTCCCTCTCACATACCTGTAGCTGAGAGAAGCCTCCTCTTGAGGGGCTTGTGGAAAGTTCGTATTCCTCTTGAGTTGAAGCCAGGGACTAATCTCTCATCTCCAGTTGATTTGGGGTCCACGGAGCCCTTTCGTGTTGCTCCAGTGACCTCAGGATCCCTCTAGATTTGAGACAGTGATCTTGGGTTTTCTCTGGAGTGCCATCAAGGAAATCAAGGCTCCTTTCACGTTTGATGTGGAACAAGGAATTGCTCTGCACGCATTGCAGGGGAATCGGGCCTCATCTAGCGGCGAGGGGGAAGTCTCATGGTTGTTCTCGAGTTGCGGCCGGAACCTGGGGTATATTCTCGAGTTACGACGGGGAGGGTCTTTCCAGACACATGTTTGTTCAGCGACGTCAGGACCCCTGCCTAGGTGCGAGGGACAACTCGGGATACTCCTCGAGTCTTGGCATGGCAATTGGGACGCGTCTCCACGTGAGGCGGGAGACCCAGGGTCCCTTTCCACGTGCCACAGGGATCCTGGGACTCCTATCCATTTTCAAGAGGAGTCAGGCATCGTCTCCTTTGGAAGCATTGATCTCCGTGGACCTCTCGAGTTTTCAAAGGATGTGAGGCCTCCGCTCGCGATGAGGCGGAGAATTAGGTTTTTCTCTGTGGTCTCCACAGGGGATTCAGATATCCCTTCGTCTTGGGAGATGCAAGACGAGCCTGCATTCAATTCACTGCAGGGATATCCAGCCTTACTTCGAGTCAGAGCATCCCGGTGTCCATTCTACTTGAGGCCACAAACTCGGGGTCCCTCAAATATACATGTAGCTGAGAGAAGCCTCCTCTTGAGGTGCTTGTGGAAAGTTGGTATTCCTCTTGAGTCTAAGCCAGGGACTAAGCTCTCATCTCGCGTGTATTTCGGTCCACGGAGCCCTTTCCTGTTGGTCCAGTGACCTCAGGATCCCTCTAGACTAGTGACAGTGATCTTGGGTTTCCTCTGGAGTGCCATCAAGGAAATCAAGGCTCCTTTCACGTTTGATGTGGAACACGGAATTGCTCTGCATGCAGTGCAGGGGAATCGGGCCTCAACTCGCGGCGAGGGGGAAATCTCATGGTTTTTCTCGAGTTGCGGCCCAAACCTGGGGTATATTCTCGAGTTATGACGGGGAGGGCCCTTCCAGACACGTGTTTGTTCAGCGACGTCAGGACTCCTGCCTAGGTGCGAGGGACACCTCGGGATTCTCCACGAGTCTTGGCATGGCAATTTGAATGCGTCTCCACGTGAGGGGGGAGACCCAGGGTCCCTTTCCACGTGCCACAGTGATCCTGGGACTCCTATCCATTTTCAAGAGGAGTCAGGCATCGTCTCCTTTGGAAGCATTGATCTCCGCGGACCTCTCGAGTTTTCAAAGGATGTGAGGCCTCCGGTCGCGATGAGGCGGAGAACTCGGTCTTTCTCTGTGGTCTCCACAGGGGATTCAGACATCCCTTCGTCTTGGGAGATGCAAGGCGAGTCTGCATTCAATTCACTGCAGGGATATCCGGCCTTACTTCGAGTCAGAGCATCTCGGTGTCCATTCCATTTGAGGCCACAAACTCAGGGTACCTCTCACATACCTGTAGCTGACTGAAGCCTCCTCTTGATGTGCTTGTGGAAAGTTGGTATTCCTCTTGAGTCGAAGCCAGGGACTAAGCTCTCATCTCGAGTTGATTTGGGGTCCACGGAGCCCTTTCGTGTTGCTCCAGTGACCTCAGGATCCCTCTAGACTTGAGACAGTGATCTTGGGTTTTCTCTGGAGTGCCATCAAGGAAATCAAGGCTCCTTTCACTTTTGATGTGGAATACGGAATTGCTCTGCACGCAGGGCAGGGGAATCGGGCCTCATCTCGCGGCGAGGGGGAAGTCTCATGGTTTTTCTCGAGTTGCGGCCGGAACCTGGGGTATATTCTCGAGTTACAACGGGGAGGTCCCTTCCAGACAAGTGTATGTTCAGCGTCGTCAGGACTCCTGCCTAGGTGCGAGGGACACCTCGGGATTCTCCTCGAGTCTTGGCATGGCAATTGGGATGCGTCTCCACGTGAGGCATGAGACCCAGGGTCCCTTTCCACGTGCCACAGGGATCCTGGGACTCCTATCCATTTTCAAGAGGAGTCGGGCATCGTCTCCTTTGGAAGCATTGATTTCTGCAGACCTCTCGAGTTTTCAAAGGATGTGAGGCCTCCGGTCGCGATGAGTCGGAGGACTAGGTCTTTCTCTGTGGTCTCCACAGGGGATTCAGACATACCTTCGTCTTGGGAGATGCAAGACGAGCCTGCATTCAATTCACTGCAGGGATATCCAGCCTTACTTCGAGTCAGAGCATCTCGGGGTCCATTCCGCTTGAGGCCACAAACTCAGGGTCCCCCTCACATACCTGTAGCTGAGAGAAGCCTCCTCTTGAGGTGCTTGTGGAAAGTTGGTATTCCTCTTGAGTCGAAGCCAGGGACTAAGCTCTCATCTCGAGTTGATTTGGGGTCCACGTAGCCCTATCGTGTTGCTACAGTGTCCTCCGGATCTCTCTAGACTTGAGACAGTGATCTTGGGTTTTCTATAGAGTGCCATCAAGGAAATCAAGGCTCCTTTCATGTTTGATCTGGAACACGGAATTGCTCTGCACGCAGTGCAGGGGAATCGGGCCTCATCTCGCGGCGAGGGGGAAGTCTCATGGTTTTTCTCGAGTTGCGGCCGGAACCTGGAGTATATTCTCGAGTTACGACGGATGCCGGCCCTTCCAGACATGTGTTTGTTCAGCGACGTCAGGACTCCTGCCTAGGTGCGAGGGACACCTCGGGATTCTCCTCGAGTCTTGGCATGGCAATTTGGACGCGTATCCACGTGAGGCGGGAGACCCAGGGCCCCTTTCCCCGTGCCACAGTGATCCTGGGACTCCTATCCATTTTCAAGAGGTGTCAGGCATCGTCTCCTTTGGAAGCATTGATCTCTGTGGACCTCTCGAATTTTCAAAGATGTGAGGCCTCTGGTCGCGATGAGGGGGAGAATTAGGTCTTTCTCTGTGGTCTCCACAGGGTATTCAGACATCCCTTCATCGTGGGAGATGCAAGACGAGCCTGCATTCAATTCACTGCAGGGACACCCGGCCTTACTTCAAGTCAGAGCATCTCGGTGTCCATTCCACTTGAGGCCAAAAACTCAGTGTCCCTCTCACATACCTGTAGCTGAGAGAAGCCTCCTCTTGAGGTGCTTGTGGAAAGTTGGTATTCCTCTTGAGTTGAAGCCAGGGACTAAGCTCTCATCTCGAGTTGATTTGGGGTCCACGGAGCCCTTTCTTGTTGCTACAGTGACCTCAGGATCCCTCTAGACTTGAGACAGTGATCTTGGGTTTTGTATGGAGTGCCATCAAGGAAATCAAGGCTCCTTTCACGTTTGATGTGGAACACGGAATTGCTCTGCACGCAGTGCAGGGGAATCGGGCCTCATCTCGTGGCGAGGGGGAAGTCTCATGGTTGTTCTCGAGTTGCGGCCGGAACCTGGGGTATATTCTCGAGTTACGACGGGGAGGGTCTTTCCAGACACATGTTTGTTCAGCGACGTCAGGACCCCTGCCTAGGTGCGAGGGACAACTCGGGATACTCCTCGAGTCTTGGCATGGCAATTGGGACGCGTCTCCACGTGAGGCGGGAGACCCAGGGTCCCTTTCCACGTGCCACAGGGATCCTGGGACTCCTATCCATTTTCAAGAGGAGTCAGGCATCGTCTCCTTTGGAAGCATTGATCTCCGTGGACCTCTCGAGTTTTCAAAGGATGTGAGGCCTCCGCTCGCGATGAGGCGGAGAATTAGGTTTTTCTCTGTGGTCTCCACAGGGGATTCAGATATCCCTTCGTCTTGGGAGATGCAAGACGAGCCTGCATTCAATTCACTGCAGGTATATCCAGCCTTACTTCGAGTCAGAGCATCCCACTGTCCATTCTACTTGAGGCCACAAACTCGGGGTCCCTCAAATATACATGTAGCTGAGAGAAGCCTCCTCTTGAGGTGCTTGTGGAAAGTTGGTATTCCTCTTGAGTCTAAGCCAGGGACTAAGCTCTCATCTCGCGTGTATTTCGGTCCACGGAGCCCTTTCCTGTTGGTCCAGTGACCTCAGGATCCCTCTAGACTAGTGACAGTGATCTTGGGTTTTCTCTGGAGTGCCATCAAGGAAATCAAGGCTCCTTTCACGTTTGATGTGGAACACGGAATTGCTCTGCATGCAGTGCAGGGGAATCGGGCCTCAACTCGCGGCGAGGGGGAAATCTCATGGTTTTTCTCGAGTTGCGGCCCAAACCTGGGGTATATTCTCGAGTTACGACGGGGAGGGCCCTTCCAGACACGTGTTTGTTCAGCGACGTCAGGACTCCTGCCTAGGTGCGAGGGACACCTCGGGATTCTCCACGAGTCTTGGCATGGCAATTTGAACGCGTCTCCACGTGAGGCGTTAGACCCAGTGTCCCTTTCCACGTGCCACAGTGATCCTGGGACTCCTATCCATTTTCAAGAGGAGTCAGGCATCGTCTCCTTTGGAAGCATTGATCTCCGCGGACCTCTCGAGTTTTCAAAGGATGTGAGGCCTCCGGTCGCGATGAGGCGGAGAACTCGGTCTTTCTCTGTGGTCTCCACAGGGGATTCAGACATCCCTTCGTCTTGGGAGATGCAAGGCGAGTCTGCATTCAATTCACTGCAGGGATATCCGGCCTTACTTCGAGTCAGAGCATCTCGGTGTCCATTCCATTTGAGGCCACAAACTCAGGGTACCTCTCACATACCTGTAGCTGACTGAAGCCTCCTCTTGATGTGCTTGTGGAAAGTTGGTATTCCTCTTGAGTCGAAGCCAGGGACTAAGCTCTCATCTAGAGTTGATTTGGGGTCCACGGAGCCCTTTCGTGTTGTTCCAGTGACCTCAGGATCCCTCTAGACTTGAGACAGTGATCTTGGGTTTTCTCTGGAGTGCCATCAAGGAAATCAAGGCTCCTTTCACTTTTGATGTGGAATACGGAATTGCTCTGCACGCAGGGCAGGGGAATCGGGCCTCATCTCTCGGCGAGGGGGAAGTCTCATGTTTTTTCTCGAGTTGCGGCCGGAACCTGGGGTATATTCTCGAGTTACAACGGGGAGGTCCCTTCCAGACAAGTGTAGGTTCAGCGACGTCAGGACTCCTGCCTAGGTGCGAGGGACACCTCGGGATTCTCCTCGAGTCTTGGCATGGCAATTGGGATGCGTCTCCACGTGAGGCATGAGACCCAGGGTCCCTTTCCACGTGCCACAGGGATCCTGGGACTCCTATCCATTTTCAAGAGGAGTCGGGCATCGTCTCCTTTGGAAGCATTGATTTCTGCAGACCTCTCGAGTTTTCAAAGGATGTGAGGCCTCCGGTCGCGATGAGTCGGAGGACTAGGTCTTTCTCTGTGGTCTCCACAGGGGATTCAGACATACCTTCGTCTTGGGAGATGCAAGACGAGCCTGCATTCAATTCACTGCAGGGATATCCAGCCTTACTTCGAGTCAGAGCATCTCGGGGTCCATTCCGCTTGAGGCCACAAACTCAGGGTCCCCCTCACATACCTGT
This sequence comes from Dama dama, assembly GCF_033118175.1. Classification (NCBI taxonomy): domain Eukaryota; kingdom Metazoa; phylum Chordata; class Mammalia; order Artiodactyla; family Cervidae; genus Dama; species Dama dama. The sequence goes on along the minus strand of NW_026870890.1, from coordinate 3,434 downwards.
AGCTGAGAGAAGCCTCCTCTTGAGGTGCTTGTGGAAAGTTGGTATTCCTCTTGAGTCGAAGCCAGGGACTAAGCTCTCATCTCGAGTTGATTTGGGGTCCACGTAGCCCTATCGTGTTGCTACAGTGTCCTCCGGATCTCTCTAGACTTGAGACAGTGATCTTGCGTTTTCTATAGAGTGCCATCAAGGAAATCAAGGCTCCTTTCATGTTTGATCTGGAACACGGAATTGCTCTGCACGCAGTGCAGGGGAATCGGGCCTCATCTCGCGGCGAGGGGGAAGTCTCATGGTTTTTCTCGAGTTGCGGCCGGAACCTGGAGTATATTCTCGAGTTACGACGGATGCCGGCCCTTCCAGATATGTGTTTGTTCAGCGACGTCAGGACTCCTGCCTAGGTGCGAGGGACACCTCGGGATTCTCCTCGAGTCTTGGCATGGCAATTTGGACGCGTATCCACGTGAGGCGGGAGACCCAGGGCCCCTTTCCCCGTGCCACAGTGATCCTGGGACTCCTATCCATTTTCAAGAGGTGTCAGGCATCGTCTCCTTTGGAAGCATTGATCTCTGTGGACCTCTCGAATTTTCAAAGATGTGAGGCCTCCGGTCGCGATGAGGGGGAGAATTAGGTCTTTCTCTGTGGTCTCCACAGGGTATTCAGACATCCCTTCATCGTGGGAGATGCAAGACGAGCCTGCATTCAATTCACTGCAGGGATATCCGACCTTACTTCGAGTCAGAGCATCACGGTGTCCATTCCATTTGAGGCCACAAACTCAGGGTCGCTTTCACATACCTGTAGCTGAGAGAAGCCTCCACTTGAGGTGCTTGTGGAAAGTTGGTATTCCTCTTGAGTCGAAGCCAGGGACTAAGCTCTCATCTCGAGTTGATTTGGGGTCCACGGAGCCCTTTCGTGTTGCTCCAGTGACCTCAGCATCCCTCTAGACTTGAGACAGTCATCTTGGGTTTTCTCTGGAGTGCCATCAAGGAAATCAAGGCTCCTTTCAAGTTTGATGTCGAACACGGAAGTGCTCTGCATGCAGTGCAAGGGAATCGGGCCTCATCTCGCGGCGAGGGGGAAGTCTCATGGTTTTTCTCGAGTTGCGGCCGGAACCTGGGGTATATTCTCGAGTTACGACGGGGAGGTCCCTTCCAGACACGTGTTTGTTCAGGGACATTAGGACTCCTGCCTAGGTGCGAGGGACACCTCGGGATTCTCCTCGAGTCTTGGCATGGCAATTGGGATGCGTCTCCACGTGAGGCATGAGACCCAGGGTCCCTTTCCACGTGCCACAGGGATCCTGGGACTCCTATCCATTTTCAAGAGGAGTCGGGCATCGTCTCCTTTGGAAGCATTGATTTCTGCAGACCTCTCGAGTTTTCAAAGGATGTGAGGCCTCCGGTCGCGATGAGGCGTAGGACTAGGTCTTTCTCTGTGGTCTCCACAGGGGATTCAGACATCCCTTCGTCTTGGGAGATGCAAGACGAGCCTGCATTCAATTCACTGCAGGGATATCCGGCCTTACTTCGAGTCAGAGCATCTCGGTGTCCATTCCACTTGAGGCCACAAACTCAGGGTCCCCCTCACATACCTGTAGCTGAGAGAAGCCTCCTCTTGAGGTGCTTGTGGAAAGTTGGTATTCCTCTTGAGTCGAAGCCAGGTACAAAGCTCTCGTCTCGAGTTGATTTGGGGTCCACGGAGCCCTTTCTTGTAGCTCCAGTGACCTCAGGATCCCTCTAGACTTGAGACAGTGATCTTGGGTTTTCTCTGGAGTGCCATCAAGGAAATCAAGGCTCCTTTCACGTTTGATGTGGAACAAGGAATTGCTCTGCACGCAGGGCAGGGGAATCGGGCCTCATCTCGCGGCGAGGGGGAAGTCTCATGGTTTTTCTCGAGTTGCGGCCGGAACCTGGGGTATATTCTCGAGTTACGACGGGGAGGGCCCTTCCAGACACGTGTTTTTTCAGCGACGTCAGGACTCCTGCCTGGGTGCGAGGGACACCTCGGGATTCTCCTCGAGTCTTGGCATGGCAATTGGGACGCGTCTCCACGTGAGGCGGGAGACCCAGGGTCCCTTTAAACGTGCCACAGGGATCCTGGGACTCCTGTCCATTGTCAAGAGGAGTCAGGCATCGTCTGCTTTGGAAGCATTGATCTCCGCGGACCTCTAGAGTTTTCAAAGGATGTGAGGCCTCCGGTCGCGATGAGGCGGAGAAATAGATCTTTCTCTGTTGTCTCCACAGGGGATTCAGACATCCCTTCGTCTTGGGAGATGCAAGACGAGCCTGCATTCAATTCACTGCAGGGATATCTGGCCTTACTTCGAGTCAGAGCATCTCGGTGTCCATTCCACTTGAGGCCACAAACTCAGGGTCCCTCTCACATACCTGTAGCTGAGAGAAGCCTCCTCTTGAGGGGCTTGTGGAAAGTTCGTATTCCTCTTGAGTTGAAGCCAGGGACTAATCTCTCATCTCCAGTTGATTTGGGGTCCACGGAGCCCTTTCGTGTTGCTCCAGTGACCTCAGGATCCCTCTAGATTTGAGACAGTGATCTTGGGTTTTCTCTGGAGTGCCATCAAGGAAATCAAGGCTCCTTTCACGTTTGATGTGGAACAAGGAATTGCTCTGCACGCATTGCAGGGGAATCGGGCCTCATCTAGCGGCGAGGGGGAAGTCTCATGGTTGTTCTCGAGTTGCGGCCGGAACCTGGGGTATATTCTCGAGTTACGACGGGGAGGGTCTTTCCAGACACATGTTTGTTCAGCGACGTCAGGACCCCTGCCTAGGTGCGAGGGACAACTCGGGATACTCCTCGAGTCTTGGCATGGCAATTGGGACGCGTCTCCACGTGAGGCGGGAGACCCAGGGTCCCTTTCCACGTGCCACAGGGATCCTGGGACTCCTATCCATTTTCAAGAGGAGTCAGGCATCGTCTCCTTTGGAAGCATTGATCTCCGTGGACCTCTCGAGTTTTCAAAGGATGTGAGGCCTCCGCTCGCGATGAGGCGGAGAATTAGGTTTTTCTCTGTGGTCTCCACAGGGGATTCAGATATCCCTTCGTCTTGGGAGATGCAAGACGAGCCTGCATTCAATTCACTGCAGGGATATCCAGCCTTACTTCGAGTCAGAGCATCCCGGTGTCCATTCTACTTGAGGCCACAAACTCGGGGTCCCTCAAATATACATGTAGCTGAGAGAAGCCTCCTCTTGAGGTGCTTGTGGAAAGTTGGTATTCCTCTTGAGTCTAAGCCAGGGACTAAGCTCTCATCTCGCGTGTATTTCGGTCCACGGAGCCCTTTCCTGTTGGTCCAGTGACCTCAGGATCCCTCTAGACTAGTGACAGTGATCTTGGGTTTCCTCTGGAGTGCCATCAAGGAAATCAAGGCTCCTTTCACGTTTGATGTGGAACACGGAATTGCTCTGCATGCAGTGCAGGGG